>NC_132904.1:25839535-27087348 GCF_047675955.1 Chlorocebus sabaeus | reverse complement strand
AACCTACTTGCTAAATATTAAGGAAAAGACACAATGATTGAGCATTATTTGGCTTGCTTTTTTAACACAAACTATTGACTTATGGTGTGATTAGAGTTCATTTTTATACAGATCAATGTTTTAAGAAAAAAAATATCCTTGAGTTGACTGGGAATAACCAATGACTATAAATCAAATAGAACATTTCTTTATAATTTGGTTACCAACTGATAAACAATCTTATTGAGGTTTGATAAGTCTTCATTTCCTTCCAAACAACACTTAGCTTTCATATGTGGATTTTCTGAGAAAAAATTCAAGCGAAGGCAATCGCATCTGAACACTGGAATCTACAACCTACTTATAACATTACAAAACACCTAATTGTTTGTGGCTTTTAGTTGAACTGATCAGCAATATGTCAACCATATTACATCTCCCTCCTCTTAACCCCCAGTATACGAGGAAACATTTATTGCATACTTACAATGTTGTAGGTATCATCAATTTCTCTTTATAAGCACACTACAAAGGGGGTATTATTTTGTATCCTCTATGTAAAAATAAGGTCAAGTAACTTTTGCAGTGTCATATAGGGGAGAGATGAACACAAGTTCCCTCTAGCCAGCATGAACCAGCTCCAGTATAGCACTGAAAGAGTCAACCATTGCAAATGTGAGGGGTATTTCAAAAGCAGACAACCAGTGAAGACATTGTCTTCATCAACAACATTTCCATTAGAGACCATTTCTGGAATCTTGGAGAAACTCAGAAAAGGGCCAGTTATTGTGCATCCACCATTTTAAGATATCACTCAAACTAGACTACAACTTTGGTACTATATTAGTCTATCCTCACACAGCTATAAAGACATACATAAGACTGGGTAATTTATGAAGAAAAGAGGTTTAATTGACTCACGGTTCTGTAGGCTGAACAGGAGGCATGACTGGGAAGGCCTCAGGAAACTTAGAATCGTGGCAGAATGTAAAGGGGAAGCAAGCAGGTCTTGGCAGGTGAGAGAGAGCAAAGGGGGAAGTTCTACACCCTTTGAAACAACCAGATCTCGTGATAATTATTACAAGAACTGCAACAGGGAAATCCACCCTTATGATCCAATTACTTCCTGCCAGATCCCTCCATCACCCTGAAGATCATAATTTAACATGACATTTCAGTAGGGACACAGAATCAAACCACATCAGGTATTGAAGTCACTTTCCTTTTTCCCTCCTTTCTGTTTCAACTTGAACCTTGATGGACCACAAACTGCAACTGAAAAGTGGGTGAGAGACTATCATGCCAGAAAGTGAGGACTGACTATTCTCCCTTCTGCCCTATTGATTTCCTACCCTGAAGAAAGGACAAACTGTATGTGTTGGGGAAGGAGGGTAGTTATATTAGATAGGGATTCAAGTTTCATTTTATATTGGTGGTGGACTTTTTAATTACCAAATGACTAAGACATGACGAGAAAAGCTGTGAGGACTGACTGGAATTTCATCTAGGAAAGCTACAATAAAAAGTAAGGTTTGTTTTTAATTGCACTTGCCAAGTGAGTTACATGTCCAATGAATCTTCTGTACCTGATCAATGCCACCTGAGATTACATTAAGAGTTCTGTATTGTTTCTGTTCCCATTTGTAGAAAATGTGATTGTTTTTAATATTAGAGAATTACAGATGGACAAATCAAATCAGCACCATGATTTATGTAAATATATCAAAATGAAAAGAGTTTGTGAGGAAGTGGGGATGTCAGTATAAATGGGTGTAATCACATTTGCTCCCAAATTGCTCTGTAAAGCTTCTCTCCTTCTTGCATATCTCAATCACAGTTTTCATGAGGAATTACAGATAACTGTTTAGCATTCGTATTTGCTAGAAAAACTGCAAAGATTCTATTGGATGACACTACATTCAATAAACATAGAAAAAATATTTAATTGGATGACAAGGGTGTCTTGGGCGCTCTTGTGTATTTAGACATAAAAACACAAACATAGGAAATTTCACACCAGAGCCAGTATATCTGCAATAACTCTGTCTTCAATTGTAAAATCCCAAGTTTTTGTCCCAGTTCTGATACCCAGCTGCCACATGATTAGGCAGCTCTCATAACCACTCAACTTTTTACTTCAGAGAATTTCAATGTGTACACTGGTGCCCAAAAAGCCTTCTTCTACAAATGTTACTATAAAATATTTTTATCAGACCTAAGCTTGTCACTAGAACCAATATCAAATTGTCTTGAGTGTCATTCTCCAACTAGATATCTGCCTACCTTCAAACACAAGCAGAATACTTGTATTCCTGGGTTTCGGACAGTAGACTTGTATCATAAGACATCGACATATAATCTGAAAAAGAATGAGTATGCATAAATACAGTTATTTCTGAGTCTTATAAAGGTAAAAATAATTTTGAAAGAATTAAAGGTAATGAGTTATTTATGTCTCTACAATAGGACCAAACCAGTTTAATTTTTTTCTGTCACTGAAATGATCGTTTTTGAAAATTGATTATCAGCATTGACGTTTTTATGTTATAAAAGAACAATCTATGTTACTCCAAGAGGTACTGTTTCCTATTAAGGGTCATTGATCCACAGAAAATAAATCAAATGAGAGCTGCACAAGTATAAAATATAGCTTTATTTAGTCTGGTTTCTTTTAAAAAAGAATGTAATAGATGATAGTTAAAAGAAAGGAAAAAAATACAGGAGACCAAGAAAATAATTAAAATATATGACAAAGAATACTACGGAAAAGACAGATAAGAGAATCGTGTTGATACATTAGCAGTTATGGGAAAAAGAAAGAATTGGTGATATCAAAAAAGACATTTGAATTTCAAGAGTGCTTGTGTGTGTGTGTGTGTGTGTGTGTACTCCCATCTATATAGGAGAATATAGAAAAGGAGAAATAGATGTCTGTAGAGCAGCATTATTTTATAGAATAAAAGTTCTTACAGCAGTTCCTATTTAAAGGCATGCTTTATTTTCATTCTTTTAGAAATAAACACAAAGACTCCCTTTTTACCCATGTAGTGTAGATGTCATGAAACCAAGTCCTAAGCTAACATCTTGTTAACTACCCACACTTCATAAGCAAATCAAATTTCAGTTCACGCAATCTGAGTTCTCCTGCCTTTCAAAGCAGTTTCAGGAACAAAAGAGGCAAACGATACCACTTCCAAGCAGAAACATTTACACAAATATTTTATTTGAAACCACTGAGTTGTCCCAATTACCATATTTCCAGTATACATGATCACTAAATAGAGACATTCTCTATGAGCAGATATCAGAAGTTCCAAGTCTATAAGTCAACATAAATTTAGAAATGATTAAATTAAATTCTTAAATTGTAATTAAATTAAATTAATTTAAAAAGAATAAAATAAGTTACAGTTTGGATTTAGGAGCATGAATTTTAAAATCCAAGGTCTCTACTCACTAATGGTTTAACTTCAAGTAGATTTCTTAAGTATTCTGACTTGTTTATAAAGTGGAGGTAATAATATAATTTCAAGTTCATCATTGTAAGGATTAGCCCTAATATACCTATAATATCTATAACACAAAGTTGCTATATAAGAGCAGTGGTAACAGTTACCATAATTATACTTTGCTAGTAATATAATACAGAGATTCTGTTTCATTTTCTATCTGATTTTGAAAAGTATTAAAATGTACTTTACTGTTTCTGTTTTATATGTAAATGTGAGTGCATATACATACATATAATATTCTAGAAAACATAGTCATTTAACTAGAATATTTAATATTTTCAGTGACTCCTAATAAATGATATGTTTAAATATTATAGTTCTTCTTTCACTGTTTCCTAAGTATTATATAAAATTAAATTCTGGGTGTCAGATTATACTTTATGAATTCCTTATCATTGTTTGATTAAAAGTACATTAAAAAGTTTTAGCAAGACAAACCCTATATATTTTTCATTTTATTTGTTTTAACATTTTCTTACTCATTTGTCCTATCTATTCTTAAATTTTCAATCTATATATTAATTAAATATTACCTTTTTTAAAGTTATGTAAATATATGTATGTTACTTTATTTATATAGACCAAAAGTACTTTATTCTATCATTTTTGTTTCTTGCTTTTAGAAATTTTTCATGTAAATTATGAACATTTAAATATTTTACCAGGTTTATTATTATTGTTTTTCTTTAACTTACGTTATAAGAAAAAACTTGCTTGCAACTAAATGCTATCTATCTGCATTGTTTTTCAGATTTACTTTCCTCTTATTACAAGAAAATAAATATCACTATATTAAAATATGATTTAAGGATAACATTGCCGCTGTTGTGTTTGCACGACAGTGCTAGGATTCCAATTCAATCATATATGTCTAAAAACTCAGTAGAAATATTCAGGCAAACTTGTATATGCATACAACATTACAGAGAGTCAAGACTTTGCTCTTGGTACCAAAGTAATTGGACAGGAGGGCAGAGAGAAACAATGGCTTACAAAATCTAAAATATCATTTTAATCTAATGTTATAATCCATTCAGTGATATTTGGTATTTAGTATTAAGTGGATATGCCTCACTGAAATTTTCACTTAATATTAAAACAAGCTCATTCTATCCAAAGACATACCTACAGACAGCAGAAATAACAATTTTCCTTATGTAATTTGAAATCTACTGTGTTTATGTATGTCTAATGCCATACATACAGAAATATCCACAGAGAAAGTGCCTATTGTCCATTTATCTTAAGTATTTGGGGAATTTTGGCACATTTATTTTGCAATAACAGAGATTTACAAATTTTGTTACAATATTATTGTGAAACCATTGTAATATCCATTTCCTTAGCCCCAGCACCAAATACTGATTTAATCTGTTTGTTTGAATAAAACAAACTATAGATCTTTCACAGTCGATGCTGTTGTTTCGTTCTGAAAAAGGAAGCAAAATTGCTCTATTTCAGAAACAATTCAATATTTATACATTCGAAAAATAAAGACACAAATATTTCTTCGTGGTACCTGCTATTCAATAAAAAGCGAATTCAGATACCAGGTATAATACACTTTTCCACTGTACAGAAAAACTTGCCAACAGCTCCAGAAATATCAAAACACTTGTCCTCAATTTGAGGTATTGAATTCATAGTTATTGTTGTTTTTCAATAATTGAAACAATACTTATAGTGTTAATTATTTCCTGTTAAATGTCAGGAACACTGTTACTTATAAATATGATTTAGACTGCTCAGCTGCTATAACATAATACCACAGACTGGGTGGCTTAAACAACAGAAATGTAAATTCTCACAGTTCTGGAGGCTGGAAGTCGAAGATCAAGGTCCAGCAGGGTTTCGTTTCTGGTGAGGGCTCCCTTCTTGGCTTGCAGATGACTGCCTTCTTACTGTGTCCTCACATGGAGAGAACACACAGAGATGTACACAGAGGGAAGGAGAGAGTGAGCTCTCTGGTGTCTCTTTTTATAAGGACACTAATAGTACTAGATTAGAACCTCACCCTTATGACCTCATTTAACCTAATTATCTTCTAAAGGCCCTATCTTCAAATATAGTCAAATTGGAGATTAATGCTTCCACATTTTGATTTTTTGGGGAACACATTCAGTTGATAATATATACCAATGTAATAGAAAATCACTTATTTTGATTAAGATCAAACCCTTCTGAGTCAGAGAGACTGGATTCAAATCCTGATTCTACAGCCTGTCTATTACTATGGCAAAGGTGGCATCACTAGCACCTATGTAATTACTTGCACCATAAATGTGTTATAGCTATTCAACAAAATCTACTTAAAAGGAACCCCACATAATGTCTACAATATGGCAATACTCAACAAGTAATGATAATAATGATAATTTCATTAGCATCATCATTAAAAGACAAGCCGATAGACTCTTTCATGTATTTATGTAGAAGTTAAATAATTGTCATGGGATCTTTAAAGTGCTATTTGATCAGCCAGAAACCTCTGTGGCTGACAGTGACTCTGCTTGGGTTTTGCTTGTGCCTGCTGGACTTGTTCTGCCCACTCAGCCTGGCAGGCTGCACTCGACTCACTCTACCAGACTGGATCCCATCCCTGCCAAAAGCGAGCCAGGCGTGGAGCAGTGAGGGCTCCAGCCACTGTGCACAGCCAGGCATGCTGGCTGTGGTGGGGCAGGCAGCTCTAGGCACCTGCACAGGTGCCCGCTCTATGTGAGGCTGCAGCTGGGCCAGATATACCACAAGTGGCTTCTGCAGCAGGCACCAGCATCTAGACAAAGGAAATGTGGTGGCATCTGAAAGCTCTGAGATACCAGGAACTGCAGAGCCCCAAAGAGAATGCTACAGCCTGTTACAGCCCAGGCATGGTGATCACCAAGGTCTGGTCTCCCAGAAGGCCAGCAGCTCTTCTCTCTTTCTTGTCACCTGCAGTGAGGTGAGCAGGGGGTGTGTTTCAGTCCTGTTTGTGTTACAATTCTTTTAGTCCCGCCATTCAGTGGGTCCCAAGTTCTTGTCTTGTGTCCAGGAAGAATGAGGTAGGCAGACAACTGGAAGGTGACCAAGGCAGAGAGGCTCTTCATTGAGAGCCATAAGAGCTCCCAGGAGATCCAAAATTGGTATCTCCTTTCTGCAGGCAAGTCATCACAATGAGTGTCCAGCTCTCAGCAGAGGGGACACCAGTGGTGGGTAACTCTTTTCTGCAGGCAAGTCATCCTGAAGAGTCAAGGAAACCCAAAGTGGGTAGCTCCTTCCCACAGCTGGTAGCTGGGACAGCCATCTGGGTCTGGCTGACAGAAAGGAGGAAGTGCATGCTGATTTGTCCATGGGCGGCTTTGGGTGGGCCCAGAAAAAGCACCACGAATTATCACTCCAGGTTGTGGACTCCACCTGGAACTGGCAGCCTGGCTGCCAGGCTTCAGGCTGTCCCTGGTTTGAAGGTGGGCTTTCAATGGGGACCTGCCCCTTCCCACTCAATAACCTGTCTGCCTCTCACAATCAACATGTCCTCCACAGCGCCCAGGCTTTTCATGCTGAGGGGCTCCTGAAAGCCTGCACCAAGCACCCTCAGCCCTCCTGGCGCCTCTCTCATGCTCATAGGTGCCCAAAATCCAGAGGGGGCTGAGGTGACAGCGGGCCGGCATGTCAGCACCAACTCTAGCGTGCACACACCTGCTGGGGTTGCAGCAGCACTCGGCTCAGCCACCACTTTGCTCCGCCACCACTTTGCTCCACACTGGAGTGGGCGCCCAGAGCAAGGAGAGGCCAGGGACGGGGAGCAGGTAAGTCCAAGCCTGCAAGGGCTAGGGGCTTCCCAGCTGAAGAGTACAGGGATGCCTGGGTCCAGAGCCAGGCTGGGCTGCTGCAGCTGCACCCAGGAGATCGAACTCCTGCCCCTCCAACTCCATAGGGGAGGCTCTCACCTGTTTCCGGCTTCCACTGGCCCCAGTGAGGGCACAATCCTCCCCGCACCTCCCCCGCTGCAGCCGACTTCTTTGCAGCGCCCCCTACAGACAGGCTGCCGCTTCTATCATGATCACTTTATATAACAAGCAAAAACAAATGAAGAATATAGAAATGAGAAACTAAAATATATTGAGAGATGCAACTGTGTTTGGTGTCATACTTCATATTTTAAGTATGACCCTTATAGCAAGTATAAGTGCTCACCTGTGAAAACCAAGCTGTTATATTCATTTAATACTTCAAGCCAAATTACTCAGCTTCAAGCCTCCACTTATTGTGTTGGTAGGAAACAAAATCCTAATAATATATATGCACCCCACCTGACTCATATGCACATCTAAGATCTCAGGCTCACATAGTGTAGCACCTGCCTCTGGTGCCCATGTCACTTGGTACAGCTCATCTCTGCTTTCATCCACAGTTGTGTTGGACAGGTACATGCAAAATCTACCTGTCCTAGGAGAAATACAGGGATAGATATCTGTGAGGCTTTGGTCATAGCAGTTTCAAAAACTGATCTATATATAACCTTGATTTATGTGCATTTCTATTTAAAGACCTTGCATTTAATATATATTGTTAATTCACTAACTTTGTAGTAACAGAGAACAGCACTATAAATCATGCCTGAATGAAATTTGTCTAACACAAGAATATTCTCCATAAGGCACATCATAGCTTTTTGCACTTAGAAACACTAGAAAACACTTTAACACACTATCCTTAGGAGCCATTTTAAGCAATAAGATCACCAAAAAGGACAAAATGCAAAAACGTGGCACTAAATAAATGCAAAAAGGATTTTGTTCGACCTCAGCTGGGAATGTGTTCATAGAGAATCTCAAATCTTGTGCAGATATGCACAGGCACATCTCTGCAAATGACCTAGAAAGTATCACAAGTGTTGATTTTGGAATTACAAATAAATTTTAGCTAGTAAAAAATTCAAATGCAGAATTCACAAATAATGAAGTTTGACTGTATATGTTTATATGTTGATGTGTTTTAATTTACATATATAATATATACGTTTCTCTGAAATCAAAGACTTACGTCCCTTCTAAATGTAAATGGTCCAGACCTATTGAAGACAAGAAAAAAGCTACTGTCTTTATATTATAGAAAAATAGAAAATAGTTTTCTTTGCTCTTTGGGAAAAGAAGTATTACACTACATAGGGAAATTGTTTTTCAACTTCCATGTGGTATATAATCAGAGGCACATTGAGAACCCTACACAAGGTTTTACAGTGATTCACAGTAAAATATCACTGCCTTTTATTTAAAAAGAATGAATAGCATTGAGTTGCTATACTGGTCTCTTTTTTTTTTTTTTTATCAGATGATGATTTTTAGATACATGAATCTGTTTTATTTAAGCTTAATTTGGCCACTATTTAAAATCAAAGTTTGTGTAACAAGATCCTACTGTCTTGCTAAGACATCTTCAAAGACTTTTTACATCAGTATATCTCCTTCTCCCTTTTCACCCCTGCTATTGAATGCATTCCTTTGACAATCTACTGTCCACTGAGATTAAAGTCACTAGACTAGTTTACTTAGAAGAGCAAAGGATGAATAGAAATAGTAACTTCATGTAGAGATTCTTTGCAAACTCACTAACTCCATTTCTTCTGTTATTTTCTCATGTAGGAAATACATTCAGATTGTTAAATGGAAAGGTCCTGAAATTTTTTGACCTTAATCTGGAAATGAATTTCTAACTTGGGGAAATGCTGTTAACTTTTTAATTTATTTGGCTTCTTCCATATAAATTCCCGTGAATCCTTCATATTTCTGTGTAGTCTCTTGTGGAAATATATTATTTATATTGAACAAGGAGTTGACACTCTACTGCAACTCTTCCTCCAAATTACTTAATTTTTAAAAATAAGGTAGAAGAAAAAGACATGTTTACTTGAAATGTCAGCTTTCTAAGCTAAGCGTTTTCTTACTGCATTTTTTTCTCCTGCATTTTTTTTCTTTGCTACGTTTCTTAAAGTAAATTGAGAAAAAAATAAAATCAAACGCTATGGGGAAGATGTGTTATATTATCTGGCACACAATTTGCTTTTTGAACTAATCATGAAAACTTAAATCAAAATTATAAAAATCAAAATGTCTAATCCTGTCTCTGAAGAGACCCCATGAACCATTTAGAGTAACATACCTGAAGAAAAGAAAGAATTGCTGAATACTTCATTATGTATTACAGCATTCCATTGTCCTACAGAGCAAATGAATTCATAGAGTAAGATGTTCTCTTAGTATTTTTATCAACGTTTCACTAGGGAAAAATTGGACTGGAAAATTCTAATCAACTATAAATTAAAGGTGAATGCACGATGAGGTGAATACTTTAATGTTATAGAATGTCAGGACTCTACCCATTCTCTTCTCAAACATGCCTCCAATGAGCTGACCTATTCTCCACAAAAATAGAATAATTGCTGAAATTCATCCATATGTTTGTGTGGTATAATAAAAATACCACCTTGCTAAGAGTTGGTGTTTTCCACTATTGAATTTTGTGCTTAGAACGTACTAGCTGTTTGACTTTCATCACGTCACTTTACTTCTTGGTTTTCAGGTTCCTTAACTGCATTATTGTATACAAGAATCCTCCCCTATTTTACCAAATAGAATTTTAATAGTAAATGAAGATGCCTCTACAAAGTATAATCTTCTCTACAGGTATAGCTATTAAAGCTCTAACTAACATAGTTTGAATGATTCGTACCTGAGAAACAAGGTAAGCGGGTAACCCAATACTAAATTGAAACTGTGAACAGCTACTATATGATCCAGCAATCCTACTGCTGGATAGCTGGATATATACCCCCTAAAAAGAAAATTAATATATTGAAGGGATAGCTTCACTCCCACATTTGTTGCAGAGTTGTTCACAAAGTTTAGAAGCAACCGAAGTGTTCATCGACAAATGAATGGATAAATAAAATGTGGTGTATATGTGTGTGTGTGTGTGTATACATATATACACACACAAAATGGAATACAGCCATACAAAATAATGTAATTTGTGACAATCTGGAAGAAACTGGAGGTCCTTATGCTAGGTAAGTTAAACCAAGCACAGAAAGACAAACATCACATTCTCATTTTGGGGTTCTAAAACTCAAAACAATTGAACTCATGGAGACAGAGAGTAAAAGGTTGGTTATCACAGGTTGAGAAGGGTGGTGGGGTAGAGGGAGGATGTGGGGCTGATAAATGGGTACAAAAAAGAGAAAGAATGAATAAGACCTAGTACTTGATAGCACAACAGAGTGACTATAGTCAATAATAATTTAATTCCACATTTTTGTTGCAGGACTTTTTCTTAGTTCAGCTAAAGACAGGGCCCTTATCACAGGGCCACAAAAGATTAGGGTTGAAGAGAATTTGAAGGGTGAGAATAATGGGATTTATTGGGCAAAAAGGAAGAAAAAGGGTGGAAACAGGGACTCAGCAGAGTGAGAGTCCTTCTAGTCTAGGCTTTCTGCCTCACAGATTGAATTCCAGGTTCCATACAGGAAAAGAAGGGTCCAGGCCCCTTTCCACTGTAAACAGCACTAACTTCTGTGACTCTTCCCCAGTATGCACTCTCCCCACTGTGCAAGCTGGTTGGAGTTTCTCTGGGAATCCCTTCCCACCTGACTGTCTCATTTTGAAATAACTAAAAGAATATAATCAGATTGTTTGTAACACGAAAGATACATGCTTGAGGAGACGGATACTTATTCCATTTTACATGGTGTGATTATTACACATTGCATGCCTGTATCGAAACCTCTCATGAACCTCATAAATACATACACCTACTATGTACCCACAAAAATAATATTTCTTAGTATATTCAATAACAAATTGTATCCTATCCCATGGTTCCACATTATTCTTCATCATGCTCTATACACACATAAAAAACATACACATTCTTCCGATCACCAATATAAAAATAAAATCCAATAATCATCTTAACCTTCCTTCTCTCCTCTTTTTATCTTTTTCTTCAAATTTCTTTCTTTTTCTTCCTTTACCTCTTCCTTCCTGCAGATGCTTTCATTTGGAAACCAGCTGATTCCATTATAGTCTCCTTTAACAAATTGTAGAAGAATAAATATTTTTAGGAAAAGCATTCATCTGAGAATTAAATATCTTCCAATAGTTTTGCTATGGAGAGGAAATGAGGAGTAAAGAGACCATATTTTTAAAATCTTTTTCCATAGTCAAAGTAAGTTTGGCACTAGTATTTAAAATTTCTTTTTTTTTTTTTTTTATATTTTTAAAAATTTAATTTAATTTCTTTCTTTCTTTTTTATTATACTTGAAGTTCTGGGGTACATGTGCAGAACATGCCAGTTTGTTACATAGGTATAAACATGCCATGGTGGTTTGCTGCACCCATCAACCCGTCACCTACATTAGGTATTTCTCCTAATGTTATCCTTCCCCTAGCTCCCCACCTCTCTACAGGCCCCACTGTGTGATGTTCTCCTCCCTGTGTCCATGTGTTCTCATTGTTCAGCTCCCACTTATGAGTGAGAACGTGTGGTATTTGGTTTTCTGTTCTTGCGATAGTTTGCTGAGAATGACGGTTTCCAGCTTCATCCATGTACCTGCAAAGGACATGAACTCATCCATTTTTTATGGCTGCATAGTATTCCATGGTGTATATGTGCCAGATTTTCTTTATCTGGTCCATCATTGATGGACATTTGGGTTGATTCCAAGTCTTTGCTGTTGTGAATAGTGCCACAGTATACATATGTGTGCATTTGTCTTTATAGTAGAATAATTTAAAATCCTTTGGCTATATGCCTAGTAATGGGATTGCTAGGTCAAATGACATTTCTGATTCTAGATCCTTGAGGAGTCGCCACACTGTATTCCACAATGGTTGAAGTAATTTTCACTCCCATCAACACTGTAAAAGCGTTCCTATTTCTCCACATCCTCTGCAGCATATGTTATTTCCAGACTTTCAAAATTTCAAGATTTAACCTATCTTGAGTCATAAAGGAATCAGAAAATAAGTAACTGAATAACAACAGAGGATATTATGACCCAATCTTCTGATAATAAATAAATTAGGAGCACAACTTCCAGCCTGAAGTATAAAAGTTGCCTCTGGAAGGATCTTATGATTGCACAGTTGGGTTTAGGGAATCCATATATTGGCTTTTTTTTTCTTTTTTTTCCCCATCTTGAGGAAGTTGGCATATCCAACATATGGGACCATGTTTGTAAAATTTCCAACTTAAGTCCCACAGGTATCTATGATTTGCATTGTATTATTTGGTCCTGATTCTTTGTTGACCAACAAAGCTATTTACCATTTCCTCCTACCCATGTTTAAATTTACCAACTGTTAGAATTCAGGTTCCTTCAGAGCAAAAAATATTGTTTACTATATTATTTATTATTTCTAACTGTACATCATCGTTGTGTAATTTTATCTGAAGGGGCTTCATTCTGTGGCTTGCTAGCAGGTAGCCCACAAGAATACTGCTTCCATTTGGAGAACAAAAAAGACAACTTTTCCCTGGGTCACTGGCTTGCTGTATTGAATTCAGAATACAAACTCCAGTCACTGTCCATTCTATTATGTTCTTATTCTAGTCCTATGCATAACTGTCAACCGTTATGGATTTGTGTCAAAAATGACCCTTACGACAGTCATCATAAATTCTCACAAGCTGGCATTGACTTTTGTCTCTGAGCCTATGTCTCCATGTGTGATTTCTGAGACATATTCCAACCGTAATTCAAAGTTACTTTATTTGAATCCTAGCTCATTAATTATCTCTGCCTTCTCAAATTTTTATATTGCTGATTTCCATGCCAGCAACTCCAAAGCTTTTAAATCATATGTCTCCTAACATTGCTCTTTATAACCCAAATGAATGTCTTTGCAATAATGGAATCCAGCATCAGCTTTGAATTAGCTTAAATAAATTTGGCCTCACACTTGTATAATTATGTAAATGAAGTTTAATTTATTAATACATAGTAAACAGGAAGTAATAATTATTTTCTACTTTACCGCTTCCCAAGGAATTTTTTTCCCACATCCAGTTAACTTTTGCATCACTAAATAAATTTAGTTAGTTATCTGCCTGGAATATTCAGTTCCAAACAGCACACATTTCTTAATTTGCAAATTTGAATGTCATTCTTTCCAAAATACTGTTAATATATCAAAGAGTTATTCCAAGGGTCATGTTGACTCATAATTAGAGACCCATTTCCATGACTCACAGTTTAATAATTGGATTCAGGCTAAGGGTAACAGGGAAGGGTATTAGACTTAGGTGTGCCTGGCCATTACTTGTCTCAGAGAAGCCACCTGGCCTCCTCAATTGTTAACCTATTGAAACTAGCCCTATATAGTTTAAATGATGTCACATTCACAAAAAAATCTAATTCTAGTAAGAGTCTTTTTCTTTGTGCATCATCATCAGACAACAGTAAAAGTGAAATTCAAAAGATCATCCCAATAATACTTTTTCTTTGTAATTTTTTTCAAGCCTTTTATTTTTTAAGACATTCTCCTTTACTAACCTCTACCACTTCCTCTACCCAACCTCCTCTACATTCCCTATGAAAGGTAACTCCTGAGTTTCCCCTTTCCTGATTACCCCATTATTTTATCATATACATTGACTCTATATCTCTTTGCTAAAGCATTCTAGTTGTCTGCCTCCTCTCTGATTCTGTAGTTTTCTAATCAGTTCTTTAATTCTGCATCACAGAAAGCTGTTTGCCTTGAGAGAGACCATAAATAAGAAGGTAGGAATGAAAATAGTTCTTTCTTTGGTGTGCTGAGAAGAGGGGAGCACTGTAAATATTTCTGTTTTTTTTTTTTCTGTTCAGAAAAACTATACCACTCAAGAGATACACATTATGTTAGCTTGTGCCAAATAATTTGAACAGTATCAATTAAAACCTATACAAAAATGGTCATATTAGTATCTACATATTGGAAAGTATAACTCATGGAATTAAAGTGCTTTCCTATCAAGTTAAATTTAAATAGGAATGTTGTAGTGAGAGTCTGTGCCTTTCCAATGCCTTTCCATACTGATAACATTTCCAAAATGAAACACTTTTCTTTATTTCATGGGTTACTTTATTAGCATACAAATTAAATTACATTAACATTTAGGAAAATATTATAATGTCTACAAGCTCTCTTTGGCTCATTGAAGGACATTCAACCTTTTTTCAAGTGTCTCTTCTGCATATGTGTCTGGAAATACTCAAGAGAGTTTGTTAATTTTTATATTTGCAATCCTGATTAAACTATTTTCTTCTTGTAAGGGGAAATGGAACACAGATGTGGTCCTCGAGCTCTAACTTTTCAATTCCTGGTCTCAAACTAGCTGGACTAAAGATTTGAAATTGCCATGTCCTCTTTATTCTAGCTTATAGTTGCATCACTAACTTTTTAGAAGTGAGAGATGCAAATTGTGTTTCTTATACAACTTGAGAACATTTGAATCTGTTATGGAGAACAAACAAAAATCAAGTAAATAGAACAACTGGAAAAACTCATATGATGTGTTCAATAACAAGTAATTATGAAAGTATTTTGTGAGAAAAGAGAAAAAAGTCTGAAGGCATGTTAAATATGGATAGTTACTAATATTAGGAAAATACAATTAAAAACAAAATCAGTTAACAATCAAGAAATCCTCTAAACAAAAGTAGTAGAGAAAGAAACCAATTTTGTTATAAAATAAGCAATGTACATTACAGGCAATCCACTAAAACATTGCAAAGATAGGAAAAAGCCTCACATTTTTTTTTTTTAAATAACTAAGCAGATATAACCTATTTCATGAATGTTTTAAAGATAAACAATAACTAATCTTCAAGTAAGAGGACTTGGTATCATCCTAAATTTTCCTGGTAACTGCAGTCATCATCTATTTTAGGTAATTGGCTTTATTCAGAGGAGAAACAAATTTCTCATATGTTTATGACAGGTTTCACAAAGTGGAGCAAGACACCTGCTAAAGTTAGACTCTACCCTCCCATAGAAACAGTGAGATAGGGGTAAAATCTCCCTTGATGTTTACATTTCAAAGAGATGACTTCCAGGTCCTTGAGAAGAAAATCTCTGGGTTATTGATCTGACAATAAAACTACCTAGTTTTCAAAAGAATTTATATGCATTTCGAAGAGAGAGGAAAGTACTTACATGATTTCTAAAGTAAATACTCCAAGTAAAATGATCCCTTCTCTTGGATTCAACAGGCAGAATTAAGCCTCTTATGTTAAATTTTTATTCACTCTTCCTTCCACAAACCTTTTAGACATAGTGGATACATGTGGAATAAATGGAGCATAAGCAAAATTAACATAGTCTGAAAATTTAGCAAGTCAAATCTTCCGAAATACCATTAGATTCACAACTTTCTTAAATCAGACATGTTGTAACACACTTTTTGACATAAAAATAATAGCTCTCAGCAGCTTATTAATGAGTTATAGATGCAGCCAGACATACCTGTCTCACCAGGTGCAGTCAAGTTTTTTTGTTTACCTTTACACCTTTCTTAGAGAGGAAGCCTGGTGCAGCAAAGGAAAAAAAAAAAAAAGATAGAACATAGAATACTGCGTAATCAGGATTTAGATAGTGTGCTTCTTCCATCTCATCTGCAAACTATCCTCATTGTATTAACTTACTTCATATCTTTTCTTTTGCTTTTAGTTTTATATTTTAACTGTAGAATGTGAATTCCTCAAGATTTTAACATCTCAATTTGAAAAACCTTTCTGTTCCATGGCCTCTGAGATTGTCTGCCTCTGTGATGTGCCAGTGTTTGACAATTTCTCCACTCTCTAGGCCTCCTCCATGGTACTATTGAGCACATGTTGGAGGTTTTTCTTTTGGAAATTTTATTCTTCCATTCTAATAGGGCATTTGTTTCTCCTTTGTTTTATTTTTTTCTGAAAATTTCCATTTCTTTGCTGAACCTTTCTAATAAAAATTTTGTTTCAAGCATTCGTGTAATTTGTTTGTTGAAATACTTTTATGGTGGCTGCTTTAAAATACTTACCAGATAATTCTAAAATTGTTATAATCTTAGTGTTAGCATCCATTGGTTCTTTCTTCATTTGGAATATTCGGGTATTAGGTTATGGGATTCTGAATCTTATTTAAATGTATCATTTTAGCTGGTTTCCCCAGTATGAGTCTGGCAGAGAAACAGGGGATGCTGTCTCATTACTGCCAGTGCAGGTAGAAACTCTAGTTCCTCACTTGACCACAGTTGACACTTGGGGGAAAAAGGGCTTCTTGTTACTTCTGAGTGGTCATGTGACTTCTGGCTTCCTTCTAGGCCTCTCTCACCTGGCTGGAGTGGTAGAAGTTCCTAATTATTGCTTCCTGTGTGACTTTAGTTGGGTGACATCATTACTACTGGGTGATGGTGAAAGTCTTGACTCTCCATCAGGCCTCTTTGACATTACCTCTGCAGGAAGAATGGAAGCACAACTTGCTACTTCTGGGTGTTCTTCGTGAGCAGTTAAGGCTCACCAGATGGTCTCCACTGATATTTGGGTGGAAGGAGACTTGTTACTACCTAGTTATGGGATGCAAGATCCTGATCCCCTGTAAATAGTGGTTTACTATTACATAGCCCTGGCATGATGGTTCGGGAAACCCTTTACATTTACGGCTTGTCAACATGGAGGTTTAGGCTTCCTACTCGGCCTTTGTCAGCCTGGGTTGGGTCAGGCCATATTTCTTTTTATGTTGTTTCTAGGAGTAGAACAGTTACTGTCTAAATGTTTTCCAACTTGCTAGGGCATCCCTTTCCTCATCCTTTTTGTTAGAAAGAACAGGCTTCTCTTGGGGCTTTGGTCATCTTTGCCCATTGTCAGCTTTTTCTAAGCTTGGAATATATGAAGCAAAAAGGAAATCTGAAAATTTCACACCGTGTTCTTTCCTGGGTCTTAGGTCCCTAGGCAGTCTGCCTTATTCTCTCCACCTTTCAGAGACTTCTTGCATTAGTTTTACAATAATATTCCAGGTGTTTTCTTATACCTTACGGGGATAAAGATGAAAAAGTATTGTCTACTCCATTTTCCAAACATGGAAGTCTATTATTGTATTTTTTAAAACATTTATCAGTTTTCATTTTATTAGACAGTTATATAGAATGTATCTGTAAAATTACAGTAAAGTGTAAATCTCTATGTTAATCCATCAAAACTCACACCTGCATTCTATGCTATAATTCACATTTAAAGAGGAAGACTTCTCTATTTCTGTCAAAATGTGTTTTACCAGCCTCCTTCTATTTTAATTTCATTTCTTCCACCTGGATCACAAATTCTTTTCATTGCCTCCTTCATTCTGTGTAGGCAGAATGTTACAGATGAAATATTGGTAAAACAACAACAACACAAAGATAGGGTCCTATGCTTCACCAGAGATGATGGATTTTAAAATCACATTTCTGTATCTCTATAGAATCATCTATATAGGGATAAGGAGATTACTCCAACTAATGACAATCAATGGTTTACTGCAGTTTTCACACACACACACGCACACACATGCACACATGCATACGCAAACACACCAATTACAGTTATGTATATGTCTCCATAAATACATCTACGAAATTTCTTTTAAAAAGAATACTGGAAACAGAAAAAAAAAGAGGAGGGAGTAGAAGAAACAAATAAGAAAATAATCCCAGTTCTTCAATCTTGGCTAGGGAGAGAATCTCCACATGGAGAATATGGTCAGGCCTCAGAACGGTGTCCCATTTTACTGAGAATTTCCTGAAGGATTTCTACTAAATTCTAACAACTGCTACCACGCTGACAGTGAGTGCATATTCTTCATACTGTTTTGGTTCAAGTATGAACATATCAACATTTTCTAAATATCCTGAAGCCTAGATAATATCAGGCTGAATTATTTAGGCAAGACTTTACTAAAGCAGTGACAAAAATATAACAAAAAAAATATGTTTGCATGAGAGAGCCTGTTACGTAAAGTGGGCTTGCCTCATTGTTGGCTTGGAATCTCATAGCGTTACCTCCTGTCTGAGACCTTTGCCAGCAGCCAACTGGCAGAAGCTGGCAACATCCTTCTATTCAAGAACCATCTCTCTCAAATATATCAAAATATGTAAAATCCTAGACTCAAAAGAGAGCCAAAAACAAAGAGAGAAGCATTTTTATTTGAATCTGTTAAAAATAATCCTGAGGTCCTTGTTGACTAAGACTTGGAATGTCTACCCGTATCACAGAATTGCTGTCTTACCTAAAGACTCAATAGAGTGAGCATATGTCAGTTTACAAGACAATTACATGGCAGCTAAAGAAGAGATGCAAGCACATAACATTTTATATCTTCATTTTATATATTGACTAAAATCTGTCTTGTTTCTTTTAATATACAATCGCGTCGATAGCATGGATTATGTCTTTTGAACTTACAAGGTAAAATGAATGCATGGCTTATATTCATGGCAGTAGTTTTATACTCTCTTGGGCCCAGTTTCAAAGCATCTATAATTATTTTGCACACCCATTTTACATATGCTTTCATACATTTGCATACATAAACACAGACTCACATAATTTTTGATATTAAAAATATGTCTAAAATGTTTCAACAAATTATACAGGCTTTCATAAAATTTGAATACAATTTATTTCTAGCATGTATACCATCAAATAGATTGGCATGATTTTCATTTTCATAAAAAAAAATTGAGGGTTTGCATTCCTGACCAAAAAAGTATAACTAAGCATAAGCTATGAAAACATCTATACAAGATATAACAATTTTTATAATGCTTAATAGTGTTATGGTATATGTATTAAATATAAATACACACATATATTCAAATATATAATGTATAATATATAAAATATACATATTCATATTTACTGTGTATTACAATATAGTTCTAATTTGTTATATACATATACTTTACATAGAGTCCCAATGTAACCTATACACATACCATATTTCTAATGCATTATAATACATAGAGTATACTTTATATACAATAGAAAATGTTTTAGAGGTAGAGATATATTCTATATGCATCATTAAATGTGTTATGTACTATAAATGTACAAATGTAAGTTCTTACAATATTTATAATATTAACTTTCAGACTAAGTGTATAGTAGACATATGTGTATATAATATGAAGTATATTAGACATATGTTCTTTTGCTTTACATCTGACCCTATTTCTGTTTCAATTACTATGCGTTATGCCATTGGTCTGAAGTTAATATTCACATTTACTTTCTAAACATTTTATCTGGACATGTCGCATTATAATCTCTTCAGAAAATGATTACCTAACAAAAATCAATTGAAAATATGCTTCCTTTTCTTAAAATAAATATTTGCCTCTTTTTTAAGAAAAGCATTGAAATCATTACACTAACTTGAAAATAATTTTCAAGGTAAATTTTTAAAAATAGTCTTACTTTCCATCACTAAACAAAATTCCATGATGTAGATGGTAAACCTCTGATAAATAGATAAAGGCATGGGACTGACATGTAGTTCTGTGCCTATAGAGATGGGATTGAAGAGTGTTCAGATAGATATAAAATATGTATATGTACATAATATTATGTCATTATATATGCAGTCTAGTTATAAAACAGTGTATGGGACAGAGATGGTGCCCCCAAATATTAACTATTGTTTATTCAAAGAGATAAGCAAAAGCAATTGCTTACTCTCTCTTTTGATATATTAATGATTTGCTGTGTAGCTGTTATTCATAGATCCCACACTATTCTGTCCAGGTAAAAGAACTAGATACAAAAAAAAGAAAAAGAAAATCATTCTTAACATAATTATCATCTACTAAGGTCCTTTCATTGCTATACATTGCATATAAAAAGTAGTTAAATAAAACTGTAAAAGATTAAGCAGAAAACAGTATTTGCATTAAATAGACATGCATTATCTGATATTTTCATTGACGTATAATAGCCTATTTAAGTGGCCTTGAAGTAAAAGTCACTTCAAATGATATGCATTTTTTAATAAACCACACAGACAGAATGTGTTTCAAGGCATAGAACAGAATACCAATAATAGAATAAGGAATCTTTCTGTAGAGGTAAAAATTATGCTGCTGTCTACAGTTTAAATATTTCTTGCTCTGTTTCTGTTATTGATATCACTATATGTCATGAAAGCAAATGATTAGAGTGAAAATTTAGAAAAGTGTATTTTTCTCTTCCAATTAAACAATTACAAATATTACAAAATAACAATTTAAAAAATTTTAGAAGTCTATATTCTAAAGAACTGAGTAATTATATTCTAGAATAATGTTTTCAAAGAATATTTAAGAAAAGTAGAAGTTATTGTGAAAAGAACACTTTAGGGAAATTATATTATGCAGAGTTTAATTGAGCACAGAACAATGTGCACATCAGTCAGCTACCCAAGTCAAAATAAGTTCATCGAAACTCTAGGGCTGTCCTGTGTTCAGAAAGGATTTATGAACAGAAAAAGGAAAGCGGTATGTAGAAAACAGAAGTGAGGAAGTGAGGTACTGAAACAGACGGATTAGTTTGTCTTAGGTGAACACAAACAGTTGGTTGCCTATTAGTAGTTGAAGTATGGCCTCTGTGATTGGCTGAGACTCGGCTACTTGGTGCAAGAGTAGGTTACAGTCCGATTACACATCCAGTTAGGCGACAGTTCACCATGCACAGAAAGAGAAAACCTTAGGCTGAACTGACATAAAGTCACTTTGGGCTAAACTTAACTTAATACTACTTACTATAGTACTTTGAGTGCTGTTGGTTAAAGGTAATTTTCGGAATTAATGACACCACACTAGAAATATACTACATCCTCTCTCTGACTTAGTATTATTACAATAATACTATCTCAGTTAACAGCTGCTAGACAGCTATCATCGTGTGAGCTGACTGTCAGAGCGGTTTATTATTGGCCCCTGTCATATGTACAATTCAGAAGACTGAAAGGAAAATGGCTATTTCAACAAATACAATTTATTAGATAATTGATGTTTTTGTGTTGAGAATCTGTATTTCCTTTTGTGTCTGAGTTTAACTTTTAAATGCAGCAGGCTGTTATTATAAGTGTCAGAGGTTTAGAATTATTTCATGCCTCTGTATTTTTTAGACACTCCACTGGTTGGGTTGTTTTAATATAATCGATCAGACAAATCAGTCAACATGGTAATTCAGTCCAAGAAGTTAGGACTTTTTGTCTGACTTACTTCCACAGGCAATACACATAAAATGGCCCCAATGTATTGACAAGTAAATGGAGAATAACTAACTACACTTTGAGATTTGATGTGTCTTCAGGCAAGTCAGGTAGCTCTACTGTACGAAAACAAATCTGTTTCCAAATGAAAGTTAAAAAATAAATAAGTAAAACTGAAAAAAAAAAAAAAAAAAACTAAATTGAAAACTTCAGCTGCCTGGGTCTCTTTTCTCTTGGCAATGCCATAAATTTATTTCTTTTAGCAGCTACTACAATGAAAAAATACTTGATTTCTAACTTGGATTCTCTAAAATCAATAAAAATGAGACAGATGTTTGAGAAAGTCTCTTGGAAAGTGGGATGGCACAGAAAACACAGATTCCATGTGATAAACACAGATGCTGAAATATTAATGATGCTGAATAATTATTTTTTACATTTAAAAATATGGAGCCTGGGAAAAGTACCTAGACTACGTCAGATTTACAAAAGAGCCAAGACCTTCCTGTACATAGAAATAATAAATACAATGAAATAAGCTATTCAAGAGGTAAAAATAAATGTTTCATTGAATGTTGGACTAATATTAAACACTAACACACAAAGAGAGAGATCTCCCAAATGAACAATGTGTATTTTACCATATTTTCTGTAAATTGATGAGAAGTATCCCATCTAATTTTGAGTCCAGTACTTTCAAATAATTGATAAATAGTAAAGATCAGGAAAACAATGTTGCAATTTTACAACCACAGGCATAAACAAGTCCATAAGAGAGTTTACCAGGTAGATAGAATATCAAAACAGATTTGATAAATGTTAATGAGATTTCCTTTTAAGGAATTGCTAAATGCACCAAATGAAGAAAATGTCACCTGTGAATTATGTACCCTACAAAGGGCTGTGTCTCTTCTTAAAAACCTTGGAAGCCAGGGAGCATAGTATTTTCAAGGAAATTTCACATTGTTTCGATTGAGTAAAAGATGTGAAAATATGCAAATTAACATTTTAATACTGATAATCATTACACAATGTCTTATTTGATGAAGTGATTTTATCTATTAAATAAATTACCAAATTTTCTTCCTTCTGCTAGCCAGGGAAACTTTCTGAAAGTGTATTTTTTTAAATCACAAAACATCCTTGAGAAAGACATCTTTTAAAAAAATTGTTCCTACCCCTGAATGCCTAAATATTTGGAATAAAAACGAAAGCTTCTGACAAGCAAAAAATAAATGTTGATCAGAGGACAGGAAGTCCAACATTCCACAGTATTTACGTAATGTTGTGTGTCCAGGTATTGGATTGCTGCATACTGGCATTGTGGAAATGTATTGTGGTTACAGAAATCACTTTTTGATGCTGAAGGAAGCTGTCAGTGGAAATATATATGGATTTCATGCAACACAAAGAGAGGTGTTGATAAAGCAAAACATTATTTCCATAATTACCAAGGCAGTAATGCAAAGACGTCTTCAAAAAATCCTGAGAATGAATACACCACACATGCCTTGCCACGCATGTATTTATTTATATTCTGTTCTTCAAAGATCTCTTCATGTAGTCTGTTTTCTTTGTCTTCCTTTCTCTTTCCTTCTTTCTTTCTTTCTTTCTTTCTTTCTTTCTTTCTTTCTTTCTTTCTTTCTTTCTTTCTTTCTTTTTCTTTCTTTCTTTCTTTCTTTCTTTCTTTCTTTCTTTTCTTTCTTTCTTTCTTTTTCTTTCTTTCCTTTCTTTCTTTCTTTTCTTTCCTTTCCCTTCCTTCCTTCCTTCCTTCCTTCCTTCCTTCCTTCCTTCCTTCCTTCCTTCCTTTCTTTCTTTCTTTCTTTCTTTCTTTCTTTCTTTCTTTCTTTCTTTCTTTCTTTCTTTCTTTCTTTCTTTTTGGATTCAGGGAGTACATGTACAGTTTGTTACATGGGTATACTGTGTGATGCCGAGGTTTGAGATACAGGTGGTCCCATCAAACAAGGAGGGAGCACAGCACCCAATAGATAGGTTATTGGCCTACATCCACTTCCCGCCTTCCTCACTTTAGTACTCCTCTGTGTCTATCGTTCCCATTTTTAAGTCCATGTGTGCTCAATGTTTAGCCCCCATTTATGGGTGGGAACATGTTTGTTTGGTTTTCTGTTCCTATGTTATTTGCTCAGAATAATCTTGCCATGTATTGATAGAGTATTAGAACGGCAACAGGTTTCCAGAGTTAAGAAAATACATTTAGTAGTTATTACCTTTGAAGGAAAGTTAGCAACTTTTCCCTACCTCCAAAAAGAGTTTTAAATAAGAAGATACCCATTCATGACAATTAAACCAACAGAACAGACCTTATTCTATAAATCCAATGAAAATGGCTCTATTTTCCTATCTGTTTAACACATTCACATTATTACAAATTCTACACACCTCGTTATACTTGTGAAACTTATAGTATGCCTTTATCAATCAAAATATAGTCTCATATAATGAATTTAGATGCACCAAATTTTTTACTTGGCATTTTTCCAACCAATTATTGTGGGACTCAGAATGAAGAAGTTACTGGTGCTACGACTATTGTTATATGGCACTAGAGTGGTCCTTTGCACAAATGAAGTTTCAATAGCAAATTCTTTGCAATATTAGCTATGCGACTTGGTCAAATGTGAGAAATACTGTGAGCTTTTAAAAAATCTTTTAAACAAAAATATATACTTCTTATATAAAGCATTAATTTTTATATATTATTTTTATTTAATTATTTTTAAAATAGTTCTATGTAACTTTTATATGTAACTTTTTAAAAAGTTATATGTAAAAATAGGTATTTTAAAAATAGTTATATGTAAAATCCTGGTACGTGGTGTACTTTCAATAGGTATTAGGTTTTCTCATTGTTCTTTTATTTTACAACCTGACATTTCATCAACTAGAGATTCATTACTTTTAATAAACTACCTCATTTAAAATTGAAATGTCTCTGGAAGGTTAAAAATTTTATATATCACTTTCAATTAGTTTAATTAGATTACTTTATGTCCCTATCTAAACTCAACCTCCAAAACTGACTCATGGAAAGCAGTTTTTGTAGGGATGACGGGAAGGTGATCGACATGACTTCCATGTACAAAGCTAGAAAGAAATTTCATCTAGTTTAAAAGAATTGAATTCAGCATTTTCAAGGTTAACATTAAAAATAATTTTCAAATGGAGAGCAGTAGATCTACTTACTCCTAGTTCTGTTCTGTTTGGATTTTCATTTCTTGGGGTTCTCTTCCGATTATCAAAACATACTTAAATCAAACAGAATACAAGAGAAGAAGTGTGGAGGGCATTTTCCTTTTTAATACTTGAAAGATCTTTCATTTCTGACAGCTGAGAGAGGTCTTCAAAAGGCTTCCCTAAATAAAGTCTAAGGGAGAATTAAAGAGAAATCCATGCTAAGAGTAGGAAAATACACATTTTAAGCATCTAACTTATAATCCACTGGGTTCTGATATAGCCACCTATTTTTCTTGGTCTCCGGGATTGCCAGGCTTTAGTTATTTTCCCGTAGAAACCCATTTCCAAATCTCTGACCTGTAGTCAAAGGCACCCTGTGAGATATCTAGCAGTGATTCCAAATCTGGTCTAGCAGTTCATACATCATCAACTCAAGGGATGAATGTAAACCTCATAATAATGCTAAGGAATAGGAACTATTGTTTTAAATCATTGTAGTTTACATATAAGAAAACTAAAGCCAGGCCCACTGTTTGCATATAGTGGAGCTGGCATTAGAATTTAGATACTATATTTTCAGTGTCTGTGCTCAAAACCATTATGCTCTACCAGACGGAGTTCAATAATCTTTTTTCAAACAAAAACATTATTTTTGAGCTTTTTCTTTATATGGGATCCCTTGAGAAAAACTTTCTCTGCATTCTTTCACATGAAATATTCAAGGAGCACTTACTATGGGTCATACTATTTTATGATTACATACGTAAATAAAATAAACCTTCGTCTCCTTGGTTCATATAATTTTGTAGAGGGACACATGCACCTAGCTACCGGCCTACTCACATTCATATATATATATATATATCTCATAAGAAATCTGAATTAGGTACTAAAATTATCCCCATATTACTGAAGAGAACAATTTAGTCTAAGAGGTTAAAACATCAAGGACAGTTTATTAGACTTGTGCATGAATGAGCCTTCAGATGATTTCACTGTCCTCAAGTGTCAAATCAGTCCCAGATTTTAAGTTTTCCCGGCTCGGTCTACAGACATCATATAGAAAGACAGCAACTTTGCTGCATCCTTTCTGAAATCCGCATCCATAGAATCATTGAGCATAACAAAATGATTGTTTATGACACTGAATTTAAAGTAATTTTTTATGCAACAAAAATAACTGAAACAAATACCAACCCAACGAAGTATGTAATGCAATGCAATGCACTGTGGTTATATTTCAAAAATAAGTGGAATGGAGTTTCAGGAGAATTTTTTTTCAGTGCATTGTGAAAAACATGTGAGCCTGGGAAAGGGTATTGGACACAGAAATAGTGCTCAAATGCAGTGATTCTGAAGCTTGAGAAGATTTACATCCACTTAAGCGAGACAAAATTCTCCATAGTTCACCTGTCACGTCTGCTTCTACTATTAGGAAAAGAAGAAATGTGAGATAACAGGCATAGAGATAAACAAAATAACAACAAAATTGATAACCACACAAGTTAAAAAGGCAAAAGTGAAAATATTTTTTAAATATGTCAATTAAATGAAAGAGAATCACAGCTAAAACTTGCAGTGAAACATGACTATGAAACATTATTGATAGTATCTTAATTGCAAAACCTCTCTCTTCTTGACTATTACAGGATTTCTAAGCATCTGAATTTGCACCTGTACCGTTCAGTCTTACAAGGCAGTCAGGATTTGTGGTAGAGCCTAAAATGCAGGACTTGGTAAATTTTTATCAGTAAACTCCCTTTTTCTTACCAATGTAATATAAAATAAAATAAAATGTCCCCAGTAAGATATATGAGTAATGCATTAAAATGAAGAAGAATGTCATCTTTATGACATACACACACACACACACACACACACACACAGGTGTTGACATGTACGTGTGTAATTAAGAAAAAAGACTCAGAATTTTGGATCAGTTATTAATTCATCAAGGAAGACACTAAGAGCCTACTGGTTACCTATGGACCATAGATGAGAGCGCAATGTACCTGTCCATAACAGACACAGTCACAGAGGGTAACGTTCTGGATTCATGTACCTTACTCCTTCCATTTCTACGAAAGTCTTTGCTGCCAGTTAGGCAGGGTTTCATTTCAGGAACTGCTCCTCACTAGAAGAGGATCCCTTGTGCAGATCTTTTGGCACCGGATTACAGGGATGCTGCTTTCACTGACCCTAAGCCTCCATATCACAACCACCCCCTCACTGTGTTGGCCCTACATTAATTTGCAGAATTTAATCTGTGAAACAGAAAAGCTGGAGGCCTTCCTAAAACTTCCACATTTTCCTGTTTGAGAACCACTGGAGAAGCTGTCCATTTTAATGCTTTATTTCTCTTCTTATAAAAGACTTGGAAATGAATGGGCCGCTCTGAAACAGTCCTTGGAACATGTGTTATTTCTTTCATAAGTTTCTGATATTGTCTTGGCTCTGTAGCAGGTAATGTCTGAAGCAAACCAGAGCCAATGATCTGACAAAGTCAAAGGAAGGTACCTTCACTACTTTAAATTATACATTCATTCTCATGTTCCTGTTCTGAGTACAAACTACAGTGGCCAGTATTCTTTCTGAATGCTAAATTCAAAGTTGACAGAAATCAAAGAATATTTTATCATAAACGAAAGTTAGAATCTACCTACTTCATGTTATAAAAGAAGAAATTGAATCTTGGTTACAAAAGCAACAGGCCATGCCTAAGGTCACAAAGATACTTGCAAATCTGGCAATAGAATCCTTTATTCCTGAGTCTTCATACTATATTCATGTTTCTAAATTAATTATTCCTCAATAGAATTAAAGATTTAGGCTTTCTCATAGAATAATATGTGTGCATCCACTCTTTGTATTAAAATTTTGGCAATAATGCCTAAACACATGCTATTAGTAAATTTAATATTAATCTTATTTTATTAATTATTTACAATTACACTATTCATCATGGGTACCATGATTACTCTTCAAAAAATAATTATCAATGTATTAGACACTTTATTATGCATTCACATGTATAATTTCACTTAATTCTCATGAGAACCTTATACAGAAATAGTATTAATATTTGAATTTAAGGTTGAAGAAACTGAGGCATAGGGCCTAAACTTGGTGCAAAAATTCTAACACATAGCTCCTTTTGACTGACTTGCATCTTGGCCTTTTTACCAGCCTTGTTTCACATTTTGCTCCTCTAGATTCTCTGCCAAGTAGCTAAAGCTATGGATGCAAATGCCTAAATAAACATTTGAAGATTTATAGTGCTTCATTTCAGTGTCGCTAGAATGCAATACTGCACAACCTCTTTTTGAAAAACCTTTCAAGGAAAAATACAAGATGCGTCCGATGGAGTGGCAACTACATAAATGATACCTCCTGAGAAATATACTGAACCACTCTTTCCTTGTCAGAAAGGTCAAATAAGGTATTTTGTTTGAAAGTTACAGAAATTGTTCCTTCCAAATAAAAATTTTAACCTGTGCTTTTATTCCATGCTAGATGTAAAGTAGGTTGGTAAATTCACCTTGTTTAAGAATTAAAGAACATGTATATGAAATACCTAGTATTGTACCTGGAATACAGTTAAGTGCTAAGTAAATGTTAGCCATAGTTATTATTAACATTCAGCTTTCCTTTCATCTCTTATTCATTCCAAAACTCCTCTGAACGGGTTGCTTTTTTTTTTTTTTTTTCTTGTTTGCTATTACTACTGCATTAATACTATTCTAAAATAGAAGGGACCATCGGATTGATACTAGTATATTTAAGTGTTCTTTTGCTTGTCATTCAAACAGCGTTCATTACAACTACCTATCTACCTATCTTTCTTTTGAATCTGGACAGTTTCTCAATCTCTTCTAAAATGTACATGTGACTTTTGAACAACAGAGGAGTTAGGGGTGACAACCTCCTGTGTAGTCAAAAATCCATGTATAATTTTTGACTGCCCTAAAACTGAACAACTAACAGCCTACTCTTGACCAGAGGCTTTACAAATGACACAAACAGTCACTTCCCACGCATTCTGTATGCTAACTGTATTATATATTGTATTCCTACAATAAAGTAAGCCAGAGAAAAGAAAATGATATTAGGAAATTCATAAGGAAGAGAAAATATAGTTTCTCTTCATTAAATGGAACTGGATCATCATAAAGATCTTCATTCTCGTCATCTTCATATTGAGTAAGCTAAGAGAAAGAGGAAAAGGAGAAGTATGTCTTAGTGTCACAGGGGTAGCAGAGGCTGAAGAAAACTCACATATAAGTTGACCCACATGGTAAAACCCATGTTATTCAAGAATCAACTCTGTATATTTTGTCTTTTTTTTTTTTTTTTTTTTTTTTTTTTTTTTTTTTTGAGACAGAGTTTTGTTTTTGTCACCTAGACTGGAGTGCAATGGCAGCATCTCAGCTTACTGCAACCTCCACCTCCCAGGTTTAAGCGATTCTCCTGCCTCAGCCTCCAGAGTAGCTGGGATTGCAGGTGTCCACCACCGGGCCCAGCTAATTTTTGTATTTTTAGTAGAGACTGGGTTTCACTGTGTTGGCCAGGCTGGTCTCAAACTCCTGACCTCTGGTGATCCACCCACCTCGGCCTGTCAAAGTGCTGGAATTACAGGCATGAGCCACCATGCCTGGCCATCTTCGCTATTTTTTGTGACACACTATAGAGAAAGAAAATGCTACTATTTCTGTTTTTTAGGCTGTATCAATTAATATCTATTATCTATTACCATGATAATTCGGTGTAACGTCTCCAAAACTTCAGTGGTACACAACAATAAATGTTCACTGCTCTAGCATCTGGAATAAGCTATAGTCTTATCTATACTGTTGCACTAATCTTGGCTGGACTTTTTCATGTCTAAGAAGAGCCACTAGTTATTGGAACATCTAGATTCACCTTGGCTGGGGTAACTGAGATGACCCGGTTCTGCCCACATGTCTTTCCTCTTCCAACAAGTTATTCCAAGTGTATTATTGTGGTGATGAGACAGGAGACTAGGGTCTGGAGGTAGGGAACCAAAGGCCAATTCATGCTGACTTTCTAGAACTAAATCAAAAGGAAAACTCCAACTTTCCACGCCCAAGTAGAAAAAAGACCAGAGGCTACTCCGTTTGCAATGCCCCCCTCTTTTCTGTATGGCAGATGAAAAATTAAAAGTACCTCTGACTGGTTCCTTCCCACAACCAGTCAGGCTGGTCATGGGCCAAGCCTTCATTTGCAACAGAGTATAACTTTGTAACTTCACTTCAGCCTCTGCTTGGTCACTTTCCACAACCAATCAGACATTTACATAGGGTGTAACTTTGTTACTTCACTTCAGCATCTGACTGATTGCTCTGTACAACCAATCAGACCGACCCATTGCTGGCCACTGTTTCATTTACAAAGGATATACACCAAGTAACCAATGGGTAACTTCTAGAGGGTATTTATATCCCAGAAAATTCTGTAACTAAGCTCTTGATCCACTTGCTTGGCCCACTTCCACCCTGTGGTGTGTACCTTCATTTTCAGTAAATCTCTGATTTTGTTGCTTCATTCTTTCCTTGCTTTGTTTGTGTGTTTTGTCTAATTCTTTGTTCAAGACCCCAATAACCTGGACACCTTTCATCAGCAACAGTGATAGTAGTGGTATAAGCAAGGAAGTAATATGTCATGCCTCCTAAGGGCTAAGCTTAAAACTTCTTTTTTCAGCCAAAGCAAGTCACATGACTAAGTCCAAGATTCAAGATATGGGGAATTAGACTCTAGCTCTTTAGTAGGCAGAACTTCAAAACCAAAATTCAAAGGGCATGGCTATAGGAATAATTAAAGAGTTGGAAAATTTAATAAAGTCAATTTATCCTTTCACAAGAAGAAACTGAGGCTTAAAGGATTTAAATAACATAGCGTAAATTCATATACCTAGAGCATCACAAAGCAAGATCCACTTTTTTTCCAAATTCCAAAGCTGCAATCCAATACATTTTGACCTTTATTTCCCTTAAAAGTACTTTCTTCCCTTGTCTTCCATAAAGCGTCTTCCTTTAGCTTTACTCTTAATGCACTAGTGATTTGTTATATCTCCTTTGACTTTTTTTTTTTTCCCTTTACCTATTCCTTGTTAGACTATGTAGGGAAAAACTCAGAACTATGCTGTATATCTCCATTTTACATAATCTATTTTGAGTTCCATAGAATTATTTGTGGACAGAAGCCCCACGACCTCAGGTGGGAAAAACAAAAACAAACAAAACAAAAAACTTTCCATTAGCCTCCAGTTAAAATGTATCTTTTTCTTTAAATGTAGGCTACAAAATACATTAGTATTAACAATGCATGAAAATTTGTCATGAGTAAAATAAGCGATAATTTCATATAATTATATATCACAATCACAATGTGATATATCACATTATAATTGTTTCAAGAATCTCAAAATATTATTTAACTCTATCCAAATTTGAAATTGACATACTTTTTTTTAGGAGGTGAGTGTCCTGCTTGGTTGCCCAGGCTGGAGTGCGGTGGTTCAATCATAGCTTACTGCAGCCTCAAACTCCTGGGGTCAAGCAATCCCCCTGCCTCAGCCTCCTAAGTGGCTGATTATAATCAAACATCAGATACATCTTGATATTGAATGTGTCAGTGAAGAAGCACATACATTGACTATATTGCAAATTTGTTTAAAAAATATTTTTGACAGTACACATTGCAATACAGTTGGCTTGTTTTTTAATTTAATGTATTTTATTTATTATAATTAAAGCATTTGTAAGAGAAGAGTCTTTAGGCATTATGAGACTGAAAATCTACAGTTTAATAAGGAACTCTTAAAAAGTTAAGTACTCCTTTTACATCTACACTTGCTAAATGATATTAGTCTCCATTGTCATAATTATCTTTCAATTGATGAAAATCTTTCTCTAGCCCTGATACTTCTCCTGAGTTTTACACTCCAATGTTCATTTGGTTGCCTAATGGCACTCTGCTGTTTTGTAGGCACATCAAGGTAGATACATGCGAAACAGAGCTCCTCTGCTCCATAGATATACATGCCTCTTTACCATCCTTTAATCTCTATTGCAGTAATTGTTATCAATACTTGGATATTACAGTCTGCTCCTCTGCCTCACACCTCCACTGTCAATCAGTACTATCTTGTTTGGTCTACTATAGAGGTCTTCTACTTACCACTTCATGTCTGCTCTTATATTTCTCTAACCTATACTCAGCATTAAATCATGTTTCTTTGAAAACACCAATCTTATAAATGGTTTCTTAGTTCACCAAGGATAATACTTAAATGTTTAACATCGTTTTTAGGCACTCCACTATCTAGATCCCCTCTTGCCTCATCTTCTCTCATTATTCTCCTTTCCCTCTGTTGTCAGAAGTCTACTATACCCTGCTTTTTAAAGTTTTCTGTATTATTCTTGGGAATTGTTTAGTCAACAGTTGGTTCTCTCTGTGGTTCATAAGTAAAGGATCTGTTCCAGGCTTCTCTCCTTGACTTGTAGGTGACTGTCTTATTTGTCCATCACATCATCGTATTGCAAAATATATTCACCCATCTCAACAAACCCAAAAGTCTTAACTCTTTCCCAAATCTTATCTAAATCAGGTATGGGTGAGTTTGATATGATTCATCCTGAGAAAAAATTCTGTTTCAGCTGTGAACCTGGGATATGATAAAAGTTTTATGCTTCTAAAATAATTTCATGATGGCATGAAATCAGGATAGACATTTCTTAGACATTTTTCTTTTTGAGACAGAATCTCCCTCTGTTACCCAGGCTGGAGTGCAGTGGTGCAATCTCAGCTTACTGCAATCTCCTGCTCCTTGGTTCAAGCGACTCTTCTGTCTCAGCCTCCTGAGTAGTTGGAACTACAGGCATGTGCCACCATGCTGGGCTAATTTTTGTATTTTTCTTAGAGGCAGGGTTTCACCATATTGGTCAAGTTGGTCTCAAACTCCTGACCTCGTGATCCAACCATCACAGATTCCAAAAGTGCTGGCATTACAGGCACGAGCCACCGTGCCCGGCCAACATTTCCATTTTTTTAAAGAAGAAATCTGAAAGAAGAAAGGAGTTACAGGTATCAAGGATGCCTGAAATCTAGCTGGACAAATTTCATTAGATTTTAAGGCTCAAGAATTTTTGCACACAAATGGAGCCTAGTGCCTTTACTGTCAAATACCAAATTAAGAAGAAATTGACATTTGCCTGGAAATGTAGATCTTCAAACTTTTTAAATTATCTTTTCTTCTCGTTCTCCCTGTCCAAAATAAAAAATAAACCAAGAGAAGAATAAATTGTTAACTTCGCATATATACATAAGCAACATTTAATCATTAAATGAGATAACATTTGCTGAAAACCTGATTTTTACCTCTGAGTTTTTTGAAACGTGGTTATTGAGGAGATTAACCAATTTCTTCTTAAAAGAATCATCTTTTTCTTTTTGTTTTAATTTCCTTCAAGACTCTTTAGAATCTTTAATTTTTTAAAAAATAAATAACTTTGAATTATCATAACATTTATTCAAACTGGGTGTGGTTGGGTCAGGCTTCAAGCGTTTCTACAGGATTTATGTCATTATTAATAGTCCACCAATTAGTAGAGGTCACCAAAGAACTAGTACTAATACAGAAGGAAACAGTTTAGTAAATACCCATATAGTTGCTTTTGATACCTAATTTTTTTTAGAGGAAGTAGATAAACTTTCTTATCTAAATAAAAAGTTAGAGATCACTTTGACTGAATCCAGAGACTCAGACACTCTTGTCAAAGACCTTTCTTTCTGTGTTGTCCAGCATCTTTTTCTTTCTCTGTCTCCCTCTACATTTTTTTGATCTGGATTCACCATCTCCTCCTGTAAACAGCTTTACCATAATAGTTTAAGAATCTCCAAACTGACATCTTTTCATCACTGGGGGAACAATAATCCTGGTGAGATTATTTTATTGTTCTAAACCAATTACTTTTGCTAAAGGATGCAGACCTTTGAAGGAGTTATCTCCACCCAAGACTGGGACAAAATCCCAGCTACTGAGTTACTGTGACAAAAAATTCTACCTGAAATACATGGTGTGAGAAGATATCCCCAGAATTTAAATTTCAACTAGAAAAAAATTAAAAAAAAAAAAAAAAAAAAAAAGAGTGATACTGGCATGTGTGGCAGTCAGGAATGAATTTAATGCAGAAATTCCAGTCTAGGACTCAAGATAATTGAAAGATGGCAAAACCACCTTTTGGAAAGACCTGGTTTCTGAATGGCTACTGGAACAGTGTTCATCTGCATGGACATTACCAGACACTTTTGTGAGCAAGAAGGAAAACTTCACTGTGTTACAGATGAGGAGAAGACAGAGAACTAAATGTTTTCAAGGGGGAAAAAAAGGAAAGCATTTTATTGGAGAGGTGGGATGCAAATTGAGTCTTGACAAACGAGCTGGTGTGTTACAGTCAGAAATGATAAAAACATGTTTAAAAACAATGCAAAACAAAAACCTATTGTTTTTAACAGCTGTAAAAATATAACAATTATATATTGATGACAAATTGAGTTAATTGACCTAGTTAGTATTAATGCAAAGAAAAGGATATGAGAAATGCATATATATGTCTAGACAAGGTTGCTTAAGAGATTTCACTGCAATAGTCTTCAAGTTGAACTAAAGAAACATTTAGAAATGCAATAAAAAATTCATAGTATTTATTCTGCCATTTAAACTCCTAGTTCATGTTCACATCTGTATTAATCACAGCACCCTTTCCCAATGAGTACAGAGAAGGTCTTGAAATCCTTTGTATACGGCATTCATGCATCACTGCCAATCAACTGGAGATGGCAGTTGAAACAATGCCTCGAAGTGCATTGGCCATAAATCAGAAAATCCAAATTCAAATCTGCATTTTGCCATGGCTTGTATCACCTCTGGCTAGTCGCAGCCTCCCTAAATTGCGTTTTTCTCATTGGTAACATGGGCTACTTCAAAAATTTGCTCCTTCCATCAAATAAGCTAACACATGTGAGATTATTTTGTAAATATACAAAATTGGCATGCCAATTTATGGAGGCATTTTATTTTTGTACACCTTCACTAACCTGCTTTATATCTTATCTCTTAATTTTCATATCTATTTGAGTTCAAAAATCACGTATTCTTTCTGTAGGTATATTTTCCAAGTAAAGCGGCAGTCAGACACCAATACCAACATACTTGTTTTTAATGTTTTCCAGTTCTTAAGAAAAAGGTGTTGTTATTTATGTACTAGTCACCTGTCTTGACATATTTGAATGCATATACATAGTATAATTTTTTCTCCTACACAAGTCTATCTGTATGTTTTCTTTTCCATTGATTTATTAAAATAAAAATACTTTGCCATGATAGAAATTGCTTATTTTGGCTGGGCGTGGTGGTTTACCCCTGTAATCCCAGCACTTGGGAGGCCAAGATGGGCGGATCAGGAGTTTGAGACCAGCCTGGCCAATATGGTGAAACCCAATTTCTATTAAAAATACAAAAATTAGCCAGACGTGGTGGCATGCGCCTATAGTCCCAGCTCCTTGGTAGACTGAGGCAGAAGAGTAGCTTGAACCCGGGAAGTGGAAGTTGCAGTGAGCTGAGATCGCGCCACTGCACTCCAGCCTGGGCGACAGAGCGAGACTCCATCTCAAGAAGAAGAAGGGGAAGAAGAAGAAGAAGGAGAAGGGAAAGAAAGGGGAAGGGGAAGGGGAGGGGGAAGGAGGAGGAGGAGGTGGAGGAGGAGGAGGAGGAGATGAAGAAGAAGAAGAAGAAATTGCTTATTTTATGCCTGTAAGTAATTAACTATTATTTGTAAAGATATTAAAGTGTTAATAATTATATAAATATATTATACTTATTTTTATTAAAATAACTTTATTAAAAAAGCGAAATAAAAATAAAATGAGAAAAAATAGACATCACTGAATCACAGGTTCTATATTTAAATAGACTAAAATGTCTGCAGGTATTTCTTTCCTGTACATCATTTTGAAATAAAGTACACTATTTATTTTATGGACAGTCCTTGGATTGGCCATATAATTGTCAGACATCTTCTTTCCTCCATTCATCCAATCAAATATTTTAAGGATAATATTCTATCAATGAATATTGTTGTGTGAGATATAAAATTTCCGTATGTATGTATGATCTTTTACAGAATAAAAGTAAACTAAGCTCCTGAAAAGGAGCATGCAATATTGATTCAGACAAAAATGACAAAAGTGAAGAACGACATGTAATGGCAATCTATTCAGAATTTGTAATAGTATAAGAATTATGGACAAGAATGATTGTACATCTCATGATGGAAACGATACAGAGGAAGTCCCAGCTCCGACTTTTACTCTCTGTAAAGATTTTCGAAGTATTATGGAGAGAAGTCATGAAATACCCAGAATGCCAAAGGGGCCACAGTCAGTAAAGGAAAGGTTTATATTCATATAAGATTCATGTGAAAAGGAAACACATGCTGGGTGGAATAGATAAAATGGAACCAAACTTTAAACCAATATTTCTAACGGGCCTTTCTTGCATCTGAAACTATTTTGATGATTGGAAAAAGTTGTTACTTTTTGTAGAATTTTTAAAACTCCAGTCCTGCATTAGTTTAAACATGTCAACTTACCCATTCAATTACATAATCACTTTTTTCTCTCTGCAGTGAGTCTGCTTGAACATTAGCCCAGATGGATTGTCACAAATCTGTCCTAATGCCACCTTTGGTCTTGTCTTTACCAAAGATGAGGAAAGAAGCACCAATGTGATGAGTTTGCCAAGCTTATTGAGTAAAATGAGTTGCCTCTTCAGTTGAATAAAGTTCATTAATTGTACTCAGTATTTGTTAATTTATTCACCCAACATTATTCATTTACAACCCCATTTAGTTCATTCTCTAGAGAAACTATGCCCAGATTTGCAAAACTTATGCCCTCAAGTAATGAGAGCACAATGAGAACACTCTTACATATGTTTGAAGAGTCTCTATAGAAGAGTCAGAAGAACCTTTGACAGTTTCTTTGAACCGTGTTTAGATTCTGTCAGTTCTTAGTCTTATTCCATAATCAAAATCTGTTTTCACAGGCTTCACCACTTTAAAGGTGGTCAAGAATAATAGAAATATATAAATAATAGAAATAATATTTTCTAACTTACGAGAAAGAAGTATTTGACTCACAATCAGAAAGATAGATACTTTGTTGGGGGTCGTACTCATGCATTTATTAATTAAAAAATCAGCACATATCTGTCAATTCAGTAGAATGGAATAGAGAGGAGCATGGATTCTGGAATTGGGCGATCTTGTATTTTGTTTACAGCTCTACCACATTTGAAATATTTAAGCTCTACTGAATCATTGGATAAATGACTTTATTTCTCTGTGCCTTAATTTTCCATCTATAAGATGATGGTATTAACAGACATTATTTTCTGGTTTTATTTGAATTCAGTACATGTTAATTGCTTGGCATAATGGCTGGCCCATATCGAAAAAGCTTGTTGATAGCAGTAGTAATAATGGTGGTGATAGTGACAGTTGGGATAGTGGCAATGAAACTCTGTAAGGTTCTGTATTATAAATAAAAAGATAGCTTTTAATTCATCAAGGACTGTTATTACTTTGATGACAACCATATTATTATCTTTATTTATTCCCTTCGCATCCATAATCTTACTGTTCTTGTGTGAGTAATCCATCAGTGTTAAATGAGGGCAGGGACATTTTCTATTGTTCATTTTTATATCTTTTAGCACCAAGAAGAATGATGCCTGGAACAGAGTACATGTTCAGTGAATATTTGTTAAATGAATAAATGCACTACCGTCACCTTTGCTGTTTGCACGCTCTCTGTGTGTGTGTTTATCCCTCATATTACTGCTCTGTGTTGCTGGGAACAGGAAATGAGAATAGTAAAAATAAATTTTCCCATCTCATCACCAACTGTAATATCACCTTTTATTTCTCTAACAGTTATTAGTGAGAACCTGGCTAAATAAAAGATTCTGGGAAATACATATCCTATCCTCATTTAATCATTCCTGGTAGGCATAATTATAAAATTTTGAAGTAATTCTGAGGATAAACTTTATTTTCTAGTTCCTATATATTGTAGTAGTTAGATGATGATTTCGTATTTAAAATAAAGAGTTCCAAACTCAAACTAGTGCTAAAGTTTATCTCTAGTTTAATTAAGTATCTCATCTCATTGTCGTCAGGTTATTCAACCATGCCATCACACTCCCCAGTTTAGTCATTTTTTAAAAAAAAAATTACTTACACCCAAAACTGTGTAAGGTGGTAAATATATCTCCAATTCTTCATCTTTGAAACTCTAAATAACTACTGGCCATATAAGAAAAAAGGAAAACAAAGATCACCAAGAAAAATCTTGTGTTTCTCTCATACCAGCCTCTTGCAATTCCTAAGCAAAGGCAATTCTTATTAGTCTCTTTAGGACATCTGTCCCGAGTGAATTGGTTCTCTATCACAGTAGGGACAGGATTGAAGACTGGCCTGCTGATGACTGAGTTTCATATGTACAAGAGTAAACAACACTTCCACTTGCCAGTGGGAGATAGGCTTAATTATGCTTACAGCTGTGTCCCTCATGAGGCCATTCCTGCAACAATCTGGCTCTCTGCTTCTTTTCCTACAGTTCTCTACCGTGGAGATGAAACTTTCTAGTCTAGTGTGTCAGCTCATGCTGACTCAAATCATTAACTGATTCCAGCTGTTCTCCCATAGCAACAGACAGTTTCACATCTGCAGGGCCATTTGGATCTCTGATATGAGTGGCAAAGATCACTTCTTGACTATGTTTTGCAATTTTAGGTTATAGTCAGAATTGGAGTCAATTTAAAATGAAAAGTTTTGATTACGTTGTATTCTAACTACACGGTGACTTTCAACGTCTCTTTATGTGGGTTGAAAAGTAAACTCTACAATTTGAAATCCACATTAAAATAAGTGGAGATTGCACACATATACAAGGAACACAAATCAATAACTTAAAACTAAAAATAAACTAGGATTTATCATTAACTGTGAACAAAAAATAAGAATGTTGAATTTCCACTAATGAGCTATGTGATCCTAACAAGTAAACTAACACCTCAGAATTTTTTTAATTTATAAAATAAGATAGAATTAGATGATGTCTAGTGATATTTTGGTCCTTAATTATATTATATTTTATGTTAAATAGAGTATAGAAATACAAAACTATCACAATTATATGATAAACTGAGTTTTTGTTAGAAAACACAAAATGTTATAGATTGAAAATACAGTTCTGCAGATTCTGGAAAAACAGATGCTTTGTATAAAACATACCAAACAACAGTGATTAATCAATAAATAGTAAGTGAATTTTGAGAGCAATGGTAATGAAATATGATATTCAAAATCTATTATTTTAGAAAATGAAAGCAAACTAGTGAGGTAAGAAAGGAGAGGGATTGATTTGACAGGCTCAAAATTCTGCTCAGTCCTTATTTGCCTCTATCAGAAGAATAAACATGCATGTGCTTTCATCAGTGGTGAATATTATCTCTCAAGGTAACAAGCTTCTTTTAGACCATTTCTTAAATCAACATATTTTCTACTCGAAAAAGAAAACTTTTAGCTTGGCATGGTGACTCATACTTGTAATTCCAACACTTTGGGAGGTCGAGGTGGGGAGATCACTTGAGGTCAAAAGTTTGACATCAGCCTGGACAACATAGTGAGACTCCATCTGTACAAAAATTAAAATGAAAACATTAGCCAAGCGTGGTGGCACATACCCGTAGTTCTAGCTACTCTAGAGACTGAGGCAGGAGGATCACTTGAGTTCAGGAGTTAAATGTTACAGGGAGCTATGATCGCTCCACTGCCCTGCACCCTGGGTGACAAAGCAAAATCCTGCCCCAATAGAAAACAACAACAACAGCAACAACAAACTTTCAAGATCTTCTGTTAAAAAGAACTTTTATAAAGATAACAGGTGTTATTGAGAAAAAAAACAAACAAACCCTATGCTCTCTGATTTCTATAAGGAGAACTAGTAGTTCAGACCCTTTACATTCAAGGTTGGACTTTTTATTTCCTTCCTTTTTGTCTTCCTGCCTTCCTTCTTTCCTGCATGCATTTTTACACTATCTGAACATACAAAAGACTTGATGTGGCTTCAAAACTGGATTATCACAACTGTCTCTCAACTGGTGTCAGCTTCTAATATAGTGCCCACTTAAACTATTCTTCTAGTTGCACGGATGAGATCATTTAATTTTTAGTCCAAAATTATTGCATGCTTTACATGTTCTCACACCCTCTACTAGTTTACATAAATGTCTCAGCCTAGAATTCAAGACTTTACTTCTACTAACCTGAATTATATTATAAACACACACACACACACACACACTGTTTTTCCTATATATAGAATGAATATTAATTGCACCATCCACTGAAGCCAACTATTCTAATGACTCTCACTCAAAAGTATCTGCAAATGTCTGGCTTAGGAGCCTTACTTCACATTGTTCATTTTACCTAGATTCCTCAGCCTACTTCTCTTCAATTATATCATTTCTTCCCTAGAAAATAAGGCTTCTCCAAATCACGTACAATCTCAGCAAAGACATGATTACCAGATACACAATGGAACCCCCTTCCTGTCATTGGACATCTACAATTTACTTCTTCCTGCCATTTGGAATATATGCAGAGGTAGGTTGGTAAATGTTGGGGGATGGAATATAGGAGTCACTAAATGTCAAAGTTTACAGATTGTTCTGATATAAATAGTCTGCCGATGGCTAATTTCAAGCTCACAAAATGACTTCACTGAATGGAAAGTCGAAAGGGTTGTGTACAATTGGGTATTGTTACCAGTACCAGCACGTAGGGCTTGCTTCTTCAATCTGATCATTAAAAGAGGCTGAAGTGTAGGTAATACGTTTTAAAATATTTGAAATTTTTATTTCTTCTTAAGAATACTCTGGCATCTATAGTGTACATATATTATTTCCAAATGTCCAGAATGCCTTTCTGGGACATATGAGGATGAATGTAATCAGGTGCTCTCCATTCCCAGAAATCTTATAATTTGATTCTCTGCAAAAATGTTCTTTTCCAGAACACTTGACAATTCACATTCATTATCTGTCATTATTATTTTATCATCTTAGCATATATGTAATAATTGATTATTTTCCTTTTATAGAAGAGGAAACTGCAGGTCAGCTGATATAAGCAATCACTTCTAATATGTGAGAGATAGTAAATAACAGGGCCAGGACTTGATTCTAGATGTTTTGACTTCAATGTGAGGGGAAAAGCAACAGCAAAACATTCACATTTTAGCAGAAAATTCTTGACGAATAAGATATTAGCCTGAGATATTTAAGTAACTTGATAATGTGCATACATTGCTATTCTTTACTCTTCAAAATTCAAAATTCATGTATCAATTCAAGATTTCCCTATATTTTAAATTAAATCAATAACTATTTTTTTCTTATATGAATGTATCTCATAACCCTGTCTAATAGATTTAGATGGGCTAGGCTTCTTCAACTTATGTTTGTTCTTTTTGTTGAGTCGAGCTAGTTTTTCTCAATGCTGACAGCTTTACCACAAACTAACAGCTATTAAATTAAGTTTAGCCTAACGTTGCCTCCTTAAATATCTTAAATTTGGCCTACAGGTCTCTTTGAACATTATGAACTGTAACCTAACTGGATGGATAAACAAATTGTAACCTACTCTTGTACCAATCACAGATTTCAGCCAATCACAGGCAGTCAGTTGTTCAACCTGTGTTCCAATAAGACTGACACTGAGCTGTAACCAATACAGCAGATTCTGTACTTTTCTTTCTCTGCCCATAAATTCTCCCCAACCACGCAGCATAGCAGGAGTCTCTGAATCTGCTCTGATTCTGAGGACTGCCCAATTCACAAATCATTTTATTTGCTAAATTAAACTCCATTAAATTTAATTTGTCTGAAGTTTTTATTTTAACAGAGCCAACAACCTAAAATAAGAGAAGCAAAGCCATGCTACATAAATTCATTTGACAAAACCATCTTAGGGAACGTAAAAAGAGTCTGTCTTTGATTCTCTTTCCAAAATCTTCCTCTTTGACTACTCTGAAATACTTCCATGGGTTTCTCCTCTTACCTTTATTCCTTTACCTATATCTTATTCTAGCTATGCATTGCCTAACTTTGCCCAATTTTTTTTCTTCCATATTCTTACCGGGTTAAGCATCTCAGATGTAAATTTATGTAAGCATTGATCTTTACCAAAGGCATTTGCATTTTAATAAATGGCTAATGAAGATGAAGGCAGAGGAGGGTACATTTTAAAAAGAAGAGAAAAGGAAAGAAAATATAAGAAAGGTGCCAATTATATTTCTAGTGGAGTAGGCTATCTTAATTTACTTACTCATAAAGTCTGTCCAATTAATATCAGTAAGTGTGTAGGGGAGGAACAAACATGTCCATCCTATTGTGTTGCAGCCTTTCTTTCTGTTTAGTATCAGTACTGCCAAGAACCAAAAATTTACACTAAATTTTCACATAGTGTCTTCCAAATCAGGTCTTCTGCAGCACACAAAACATTCTCACAGATAGGTTAAATGTGTTTTTATGTACTGAATGAGATTCTTGAGCAGCTATTGGGGAAATGACACTTGTGGATGTCTGATATTCTAGCATGCAGTTTATGAAAGAGAGATGTGGTCCTAATTCTACTACTCAGCAATTCTCCTAATTGCTGAGAAATAGTTGCCAGCACACACACACACAAAATGTTGGCTTCTAGTTTAAATTAGAAACTCTCTCTGTGAAACAAAGGAAGAAATGAAGAAAGGAAGGAAGGAGAAAGGAAAGAATGAAAGGAAAGAAAGAAAGATAAAATGATTTTCTAAATATGCACTAAATAGCAATGTGAAAATAATTTTAATGAAAAAAAACAAACTCTATATTTTTTAATGTTTATTTTAGTCTCCAATTTATTCTGAGCCAATATAAGTGACCATGGCCTGGGGAACACAGTCTCACGAGGTTCTCACAAAGTGCATGTAGGTGGTCAGGTTACAGTTTGTTTTTATACATTTCAGGGAGATAGTAATTGCAGGTAACATCACATCAACACATGGAAGGTATACATTAGTTTGGCCTGAACTGATGTGTCATCTCGAAGTGGAGGCTTACAGCTTATAGGTGAATTCAGATATTCTTTAATTTGCGTTGGTTAAAAGAGTGAAGCATTGTCCAAAGACTTCAAGTCAATACCAAGGAACACTTAGGTTAAGATAAGAGGTGTGCTATCTGTTGTGTGATGCTATACCAGAGTCAGGTTGGAAGTAAGCCACATTATACCAGATTAACAATAGGTTAACCAGTTTAATGAGATTTTATGATTTATAAGCTGTGATTTAACCCTTGCCTTGCAGGGCCTTAGGTCTTGTTTGTAATTTGGTATCTTATTGCCACAAAGAGTCCATTCTGTCAGTCTCATGATCGCTATTTCACATTAATGCTGGTCAATTGTGTCTAAATTCCCAGCACTTTGGGAGGCCAAGGCGGGTGATCACCTCAGGTCAGGAGTTCAAGACCAGCCTGGCCAATAGGGTGCAACTCCGTCTCTACAAAAATACAAAAATTAGCCAGGCATGATGGTGGGTGCCTGTAATTCCAGTTGCTCTGGAGGCTGAGGTGGGAGGATTATTTGCACCCTGAGGCTGAGGTTGCAGCAAGCCGAGATCATGCTATTGCACTCCAGCCTAGGTGACAGAGCAAGACTCCATTCCCCTTCCCCAAAAAAAAAAGAAAAAAAAAAAAAAAGCACAACAACAACAATAAAAATGAGATCAGTTGATTGGGTGGGTCTGGATTTTATTTTTTGTTTACAATTGATTTAGGAAAAATTAGTTATATTCTTTAGTTGGTGTGACATGAATAATTTGTTCTTGCCCAAATAGAGGACTCTCCTTTACCACTGTCTCCTGGAAGTAATTTCTAAATGCTTTAAATTTCCTGAGTGATAGAAGTGTCTTTGTTATTCATAGTGAGCCCCTCGGACCACACTTAATAATTTATGCTAATGAGGTAACTCATGGTGGACCATTGGAGATGCAGTATATAATGATCTTTAGGAAGAGGGTTGCTGAAAACTGAGTCCAACAACAGCGACAATCATCAATCAATCAATCAATCAATCAGTCATGACTACATAAAGAAGCCCAATAAAAATTCCATACACTGAAGCTTGGATGAATTTCATAGTTTGTCAATATTCCTTGCCCTAGTCCATTTTGTGTTGCTATAAATAAATAACCAAGACTGGGTAATTTATAAAGAAAAGAAGTTTATTTGTCTCATCATGCTGTAGGCCATATAAGAAGCATGGCACCAGCATCTGCTCCTGTTGAGGGCTTCAGCAAGCTTCCTCTCATGGCAGAAGTCAAAGGGCAGTAGGCATCACATGACACGAGGAAAGAAGAGAGAGAGGAGAAAAGTACAAGGCCCTTTTTAACAATCAGATTTGGGGGAACTAGCAGAGCAAAAATTCACTAACATGAAGAAAATATCACCAAGCCATTCATGATTGATCTGGCCGGACGAGCCCAACATCTTTCAACCAACCAGCCCCACTTCTAACATTAGAGATCAAATTTCAACATGAGATTTGGAGAGGACAACTATCCAAAATGTATCATTGGCTATCCCTGGAGGGTAATGCATCCCGAGGACAACAGATACGTTTTATTTGGAACCCTGTCTTTTTATTTGGCTGGTTTCAATATATCATTTTCCTGTAATAAACTGTATTCAATCTATAACAACATTCAGTGGGTTTTGTGAGTATTTGCAGCAAACTAAAAGTTGGTGTTCAAAGTGTTGGATAGAATTGAAGTCTGAAAGACTATGCCTTCAAACTTCACAGTTTGGCTAATTCCAGGTAAGCGACCTAAAAAAACGTGAAAAACTAGTTTATGTTAGTTTTTTGTTCGTGTGTTTTTTTCTCAATGTTAATTCCAGGATGACGAAAGCTTGTATACTTGTCTTCAAATACTAAATTCCTATCATTGACTGAGATTTCTGTTTCAATAAGAAAATATTAATATTGGAAATTCTATGAGATATTCAGAAAACAGCCTGTTCTTATTCAGAACCTCACATATGTTTATCACTCTTTGAGAATTTATAAATGTATATGTTTGTGAAATTACTCTTAGCAGAAATCATGGGAGGAGACATTACCAACTAGAAGAAAGTTGAGCAATGGCTTACTTAGTATAAAGTACTGATGATAGAAGAAAAGAAAAAGAGAGGATATACTTAAATGAATACAATTATTCTACGTTCGAGTTTTGGATTGTAGAGGAAATGCTTCTGTTACTATAAAGAAGGAGCCAAGTCTTTAAGACACACTGCATGTCCTTACACTCTTTCATCACATTTTCAAAACAGACATGAGTCCATTTCCATGAAACATCACAGTCTCTCAAGTTGAATGAGTTAGATGAACTTATGTAAGTATTGCCATGAGATCTTGAAGTGCATTGATAAGTATGCCAGCATGATTGAAGATGTTGAAACGGCCTTGTTGTCCTGGGTGACACCAGAAGTTCTTTGTCTCACAGCCAAGGAAATTAAGGACAAGGAACCACACCAAGGGTGAGGTTACAGCAGATGTTTAATAGCAAAAGAAAGAAAACAGCTCTCTGCTGTAGAGAGGGGCCCCGAAAAAGTTGCCCATTTCTCAGTGAAATGCAGAGAGTTTTATAAATGAGCTAGTGGGGAGCAGGGATGGGTATCTTATCTACTTAAGGCACAAAAAAAACCAGTTAGGACTAGGTGTGTCATCCGCATAAGGCATGAATCTCTGGCAGCCACCACCCCAACCTTTTATTGCGCAGGCGGGTCCTTAGCCTAAGTTACTCCATATTGCTCATCTTTTTCCCACTGTGCCTGTGGTTGGCAGGGGGCAGAACCCTCCGTGGTAAATGTGCGTGGCCCAAGATAGTTGTTCTTATTCCTGCAGCTGCAAGCGCTGCTCCACTCCTCCCCTCCCCGCAAGCTTCCTTATCTGAGTATGTCCAAAAAAGGAAAGAATGTAGTCACTAGGGTCCCCAATGTGCTTACTAGGGCCCACCTTGGGTATTTGAAACTTGCTGATTACCCAGGAGTCTCTCCTTCTGTGCTGGAACTCCCTTCCTTATCTACGTTTGTAGCCCAATCTTCCAAGCTGCTGTTTGCTAGAGAGGGAAGTCTATTGAGGACTTTTTTCCCTATCTGCCTATCTGGTTTCTTCCTTTCTGCTCTCTCAATATGAAGATAAGACTATTGAGGCCGGGCGCGGTGGCTCAAGCCTGTAATCCCAGCACTTTGGGAGGCCGAGACGGGCGGATCACGAGGTCAGGAGATCGAGACCATCCTGGCTAACACGGTGAAACCCCGTCTCTACTAAAAAAATACAAAAAATTAGGCGGGCACCTGTAGTCCCAGCTACTCCGGAGGCTGAGGCAGCGTAAACCCGGGAGGCGGAGCTTGCAGTGAGCTGAGATCCGGCCACTGCACTCCAGCCGGGGCGACAGAGCGAGTCTCCGTCTCAAAAAAAAAAAAAAAAAAGACTATTGAATTACATATCGTCTTTGTCATTTCCAATCCCTTCTACATAAAAGACTTCCAAAATAACCAACTTTGCTACAATCAAGGTAGAGATATATTTATCTAGCTGAGATAATGATTCAAGATTCCTATATTCTTTCAGATAATGGCATTATGAACATTTGAGAGAGAGAGAGCTAGATAAATTCCACTCCAGAGCTAGCCTCTATGCTTTTGACAAAATGTTAAATATTCCATCTTCTCTGTTGCAACAAGTACATAAATTTAGAAAAAATACATTTTTTTTGCTATATTTGTGTGGCATTTGGTGAAGTACACATTTAAAAATATATGTCAATCATCCTGCTAAGCAACCTATTTAAAATGTTAATATGTAATACCAAGTGATGCCTGTTGGTGGCTAAATATGTACAGATCTTCCTACAATGGTTGATCTTAGAAACTTTGCCCCAGATATCTAATTGTTAACTTTCTAATAGAACATAGTTTCTATTGTGTGGAAATGATTCCATGAGTTTGGTCTTTAAATTATCAATCTCTGGATGTTCTCTAGTAGTCTCTATTTTTGAGATGTACTAACCAGCCAAGCTGCTGTACTCAAAGTATATATGCAGTGAATTTAACTTCCTTGAGTAAAGATTTTCATAAAGAGAAGCAACATGATTAAGCTGCAAATTCTGTAACCCATAGGGAGACTTTTTTCAAAAAAATTATCTTCTCTGTAAGTATCAAATATGCCACATGCATTTAATTAATGTTCCCTCCATTTCATTAAGTTAAAGGATGAACAGTTTATTAGAGAAACAGAGATATTGAGGCAGTTTTATTTTCTCTGAGAGACTGGCAATAGAAATATGGAACAGCCTTTTTCTCCATTTTTCTATCCACTCCTCTGAATAAACTGTTACTAAATACTAGATAACTTTTCAAAGGAAGATGCCAGCTGTGTCTTTTTTTTTTTTTTTTTTTTTTTTTGTTTGGATAAAAAAAATGAGAGCCTTCCTAAGATTCTTCAGAATGTAACAACTGAACAAACTATATATAGGAGTAAACAGATTTGAAATCATTAACGAAACACCTAGGCTCAAACATAAAGAACATTGTGTTCTGAAAGAATCCAGAAAAGGAAACCTTTTTATATACCTGTAATTGTCTCATTTCATTTTTTAAAAGATTTCTATATACTTGTAAAACAGCCTAAATTAAAACCTCATATGTGAAAAATGATAAGGGTAGGTGTGAGATACAAAATACATTTTGAATTATTTTCGGAAACCCTTATAGGGTATTTAAAGATGATGACTAGTATATATTAAATATTAGAAACAAAATAGAAATTAGAAGATCTAATTGGACTCAAGCAGCTCTTTTAACCTGCCTCTAATAAAGAAAAACTCCACTAAAAATGGATTGTTCACTGGAATTGTGAAGGGGTGGCCTGCCCCTCCACACCTGTGGGCGTTTCTCCTTAGGTGGAATGAGAGACTTGAGGAAAAAAAATGAGACACAGAGACAAAGCGTAGAGAAAGAAAAAATGGGCCCAGGGGACTGGCGCTCAGCATACAGAGGACCCACGCCGGCACGGGTCTCTGAGTTCCCTCAGTATTTATTGATCATTATCTTTACCATCTTAGAAAAAGAGAAGTGGCAGGATAATAGGATCATCATAGGGAGAAGGTCAGCAGTAAGATATATGAATAAAGATCTCTGTGATATGAATAAGTTTAAAGAAAAGTGCTCTGTCTTGATATGCATATGTAAACATCTCCATAAACCTTTTTAGTGCATAAAGAGCAACATTGCGCTAGCAAGTCCCACCTTCAGCCCTAAGGCGGTTTTCTCCTTTCTCAGTAAACAGAACATACAATCGGTTTTACAAGGAGATGTTCCATTGCCCAGGCACGGGCAGGAGACAGATGCTTTTCTCTATCTCAACTGCCAAGAGACCTTCTTTCCTTTTATACTAGTCCTCTTCAGCACAGACCCTTCACGGCTGTCAGGCTGGCGGACGATCAGGTCTTTCCCTTCCCAAGAGGCCATATTTCAGACTATCACATGGGGAGAAACCTTGGACAATACCTAGCTTTCCTAGGCAGAGGTCCCTGCGACCTTTGGCAGTGTACGTGTCCCTGGGTACTTGAGATTAAGAGAATGGTGATGACTTCTCACAAGCATACTGCCTTCAGGCACTTGTTTAACAAAGCACACCCTGCACAGTCCAAAATCTTTTCAACCTTGAGTCACCACAGCACATGTCTCTTGCAAGGACAAGGTTGGGGGTAGGGTCACAGATTAACAGCATCTCAAATACAGAACAAAATGGAGTCTCTTATGTCTACTTCTTTCTACATAGACACAGTAATAGTCTGATCTCTCTTTCTTTTCCCCATAAATTGAATGATAATAATATCTATCATTGCACTGGATGGTAAGATAAGAAAAGTATTAGTGAGTTGTATATAACAACACTTAAAGAAGAATATTTTCTATCATCTTAATTTTTTCTGTTTTCTCTTTGATATAACATCTCCAGTATATGCCATAAAAAATTATTTACATTATAAATTACTTGTTGCATATTGTCTTAGAAACAAAATGCTGGCTGGGTGCAGTTGCTCACTCCTGTAAACCCAGCATTTTGGGAGACTGAGTTAGACGGATCACTTGAATTCAGGAGCTCAAGACCAGTCTGGCCAACATGGTGAAACACCGTCTCTACTAAAAAATACAAAAATTGGAGGCATGGTGGCGCATCTGTAATCCTAGCTACTCAGGAGACTGAGGCAGGAGGATTGCTTGAACCTGGGAGGCAGAAGTTGCAGTTAGTCAAGATCATGCCACTGCACTCCAGCTGGGAGACAAAGTGAGATTCCATTTTAAAAAATATATGTGTGTGTGTGTGCGTGTGTGTGTATATATGTATGTGTGTATATATATATATATGCTGCATTTGGCACCCTACTCATAACAGCATTTACTTAAAACTCACTACACATCCAGAACTACTATAAATAATTTCACGAAAGTGTTTTTAAATTTTAAAATTAAAATGTATTTCATTTATATACTATTTGTTTCACATTTTACAGATGAGGAAACTAAAGAACAAAATGCTTAGGTAATTTGTAAAAGTTATTATATCAAATAACAGGAAAATATCACAAAAATTTAAAATTTAAAATAACAAAAAGCAAAAGAAGACCACAATCCAGGCAATTTGATTCTTAAATCTCTGCTCTTAATCTTTACATCACTTTATGTTCCTTTTACCTGATATTGAATGTTATCTGTCCATTTGTTTGGATTTTGAAAATACTAATTAATTCCTTAATGCAGAAAAATATTTTATTTAAAGTTAAATGAATACCAAACTGACTTTAGTGTTTCATCAATCTATTTTTATTGGGATTCTTAAATGGGCAGTGACATGATAAGCTAAAAATGTTAGCCAGACACAATGATTATTTCACTAAAAAGTTAGGAGCAATTTGGATTTGATCGAATTACTTAACCTGTGAATCTGTTTTCTTATATGAAGAATGGAAGTTTCAATACTTGCTCCAGTGGGCACTTATGATTCTTGGCTAATCAAAATCCTTTTACTACAATTGTGTGATTTCAGTGTGTCTTGATTTTATGAATCTTACAATCCTAAGGTAAGATATAAAATAATGATGTAACATTAAAGAAATAGAAACAGCATTCAGCTTTCCTTGCAACTAGAGTAATCTAAGTTCTATTAAGCACATGCATTCATAGAAGACATTGATTTGAAAATGAGCTGTTGATGGAATATGCATCCATTGTGCTGTCAGAGACGTTGCTGGAGGCAACCTGGTCCTGAGGTCCTCAGCAGAAGTTAACTTATTAGTTAGGTCCCACCAAGCTTGAGTGTTTTCCTGTAGGCTCAGCCTTGCCAACAATTCTGGGAGACTTCTAAAACTCTTTAATGAATCTGTTCCTGATATTGCAGATAGAGTGGATTCTGTACTTTTCAACTCAGTTGATCAACACACCTAGTTTTCAAAAGGAGCAAGGCATAATATAAAGCACTTACTGCAATTGCAGCACATGAGGGTTGTTCAGCAAATGTTGGCTCTTGATATCCAAATGTAAATTTCTGCTTCTGTGTTATAACAAATATCTAGCAATCCTGTGTTAGGTTATAACACAGTTTATGTTATTTTAGCCATACTTGAAGTATCCTCCTGTTTTTTTTCCCCTCAGATAATATATTGAGCCCATTTTAGATAGACCTAGAGTTCAATATCTATTTTTTTTAAATAGCAAATTTTGAAATACTTAAACAGTAAATAGGTTTTCAAACTTATTAATGGCTTTAGCCTAGGTTGTATTAAATTTTGTACAATTTTTAATATTACAAATCTCATACACATGTGAAAAATCATTATTTTTCCAAGAAAGTAAATCATACATAATGATCTTAAAAGCAATGGCATGAATTAAGATGGTTTTGACTTATTATGACATTGATATTCTAGCTGCGGTTGTCAGAACCAATTGATAAAATGGCTTCAAAAATATTGATGGTGTTGGCATGTGAATAAAGTCCTGTATGACCCAAGGGATTTTTAGCTAGAGAAGCCTAAAAGACCTTCGTGTATTTGATTCTTTTTATGAAGTTATGAGTATCCATCTCATGAAAAATTCCTCTAGAAACAATAAAATATTTTATTTTCAGAAACAGAGTGCTAATTAAGAAAAAAAAAGAAAACTCACATGAAGAAACTAAGGTTGTCAATTTACATCCACATATCTTAGAAATGAAAGGTTGCATTCATAGAAGCATCTCTTTTCCCTTAGGAGTAGGGTGATAGATCATGCAGCAGACAAACAACATAGGAAAACTGAGGTCCAGACGCCCCTAATGATTTCAGGGAATCTTTATGTGATTTGTCCTCTGTGAGTGAGGATGGGAATGGTTCAAAGGAGAAGCATGTCTTCTTTTCCTCCTCCTCCTCCTTTTGTTTAGGTTTGTGATTCCAACAATATATTTATATAAAATAAATAAAAACACTTTTGAAATAGTGTCTAGGATAATTGACATGTTTCCTAGGTTCTGCAGATTGGAGAATTATGGAAGAAAATATTAAATAATTGCATAAAATATTTTCTTAGTTTCTTCCTCAGGCTTTTATCATTATTTTTATTGACTAGATATGGAAACAAATGAAGTTTCAAAGTGTCGTTGTTTAAAAATAACACAAGGAACTATGCTTGGAGGCTTTAATGGCAAAGTAGTTATTTAAAAAATATTTATTCAATTATTTATTCAGTATAAACTATGTGCCATGTAATGTGCTAGGCAGTGAGAGTTGGAGCAAAGAAGACTGCTGTCAAATAAATGAGCATAAATAAATAAGCATACAACTTTTTGTGGGCTGCAGAACGCTTATTGAAATTGTTCAAAAACTTCAAAATGCCTTCTTGTTTTTCTCCTAAGAATGTCAGACATAATTAATATGAAGATCTCTTCTATGGTACAATACTTCATTGGTTTTCAATAAGTATCTGCCCATCACTTTGCTCTTCCCTTGTGCTATGCTGCCTCCATGAATGTGTTTGTTGTTGGTGATTCTGGGTTTGTTGTTCTTGTTTTTCTATTTGGTGCTTTTACTATTTTTAGTTTTAGTTTTCATTTCTTAATTGACATAATAATTGTACATAGTGATGTTGTGATACATATAATGTATAGTGATCAGATCAGGGTTATTAACATATCCATCATCTTAAACATTTATCATTTCTTTGTGTTGGGAAAATTCCATATCCTCCTTCTAGCTATTTGGAACTACACATTTTTGTTAGCTATAGTCATTCTACAGTGTCATAGAACACCAGAACTTATTCCTCCTATCGATCTGTAATATTGTATCATTCAACAAATTCCTCCCTATATCCTCCACCCCACCCCCACTTCCTCCTACCCTTCCTAGCCTCTAATATCCTTCGTTCTATTTCATAGATGTACCTGATGATGTTTTGTGCCACATGATCCCATTTTACTGGAGTGAGGACGTCTCATATGAGGGCAGATCCTTTATGAGATAGCCAAGTTACTTGTAAATAGGAATTGGGAAACTTGAAGCAAATGGGTAGAAATTGAAATTAAAAGAAAACGATTCAAGGAAAAGTAAGAACATAAAGAAAATGTATAAAGTAAAGTTATGAGAAAGAAATGGCGAAACTTATTGGAAGGGAAAAGAGGGAATGCACATTCGAAGAGAAACAGAAATGTCATTGGAGAAAGACTGCGGAAATAAGACAGAATGGAAAAATTGCCTCTTTATGTCTACCTCAATTCCCAGTGACTTCAGCTACCATCATTGGGAATCCTCATGATAATTATTCCCCTAACCCTGCTTTTAAAGTAGCTTGGAAAATATCCCTGTTCCTTTTAACATGAAGATCACAATGAAATCAGTTCTATAAATTATCTAGAAATTTTGTCACATATAGAATCTTTTCATTATTCCTACTTATTATATCAAAAAAGAGGCAAATGGAGGCTAGCTGAGATATAAGATATGTTTAGCAACAAAGCAAGAATTAAGATATTAGTCTTCTGCTTCTTGCCAATTCTCCTTTAGGGAGGCATATTTAGTTCAAATATATGCTTAGAATCACTTTAATGCATTTCAAGAGCTCTTTGTCTCTCTAGTTGTTTGGGTAATGTTACATTAATTCGGAACAATTATAACTTGTTGTCTTGTTATCTAAGATAACACATGGTGTTATTCTAAGAAAACAAAAACTCTGCATTGTAATATACGTACTATCTTAGAACTACACAATAATCCACATTACACTAAGATACAATCTGTTCTCTGAGGGCGTTCTTTATTTGTCATAATGATAACTATTTGCAAACAAAGATAAAAGTTATACTTTCTTTTTTGCAATAATAACCTACTTAACTTTGCTTGCTGAATTAACAATAATTTGAATAAAGTAAAATTTGTTTAAACATAGTGTTGATGTTAAGCAATACAGAGTTTTTAGAAACCCAGTAACTCTCTTTTGAATCCTTAGGGTTTATTTACTAAATTCATCCATGAATTGATTTTTTTTTTTTTCTGGAGTTGCCAGTATAATCCAATATGGTATTTGGTGGTGGTAATACTGATTTGTCTGAAATAACCAATAAAAAATGAAGAGATTTTCAAAAGGCAAAAGCCTTAGTGCTTGTCAATTTTGACACTAGAATTTGTTGCGACTCCAGCTCTTATTTGATTCATATGTAACATTAATCCAATTGAACTTGACATGATAAGTAATCATGTTTGTTGCCTATTTGTTTCTAGTAGGGGTCCTTTTTTTTCCTTAGGAAATGTTTAGAATGTTTTGCATTGTCCTTGGTATTTTTAAACTCAATCAGAATGTATGACTTAATTTTTGTTCATGTTTCTTATCATTTAGTGGTCATATTTAATATAATATGTAATCTTTAGTTCAGGGAAAGTTTTTTCTATTATATCGTTAGTAATTTGTTCCTTAATTTTAAATTATTGAAATATTCTTCCATTTTATAATTATTAAAATTATTCTTTCATTGTATAATTCATATCATACAGATGGCAGATGGATCACTTGGACTTTCCTCCATAAAATTATGTCTTTATGGGAGAAAACTTTACATTTTCTTGCAGATCACTACATTGGTATTAAACAATTAACATTGTATTTTTGTGTGTTTTTGCATTGAAATAAAGAATTTTAAAAGTTTACAGTACAGAAGTTTGAACTTACATTTGTCAGAAACTTTTTCTTGTTTTCTGATTTGTGTGTGTGTGTGTGTGTGTGTGTGTGTGTGTTCTTATTTTACAGATGAAATATCCTGCTGAGTATCTTAGTACACCTTCTAATTTGTTAGAATTTTTAAAAAGTCATTCTAGTTTCTGAATATTTTAAATATTTTCATTGTGACATGTTACTAGATATTTTTGTCTTGGGACTTTCATGACATCAGCTTTCCTTTGATATCTTAAGATACCTTGCAGTTTATATCTACGAGGATAGAATTAACTGTTATTATTTTAGTATATTAGTGTCAGAGCAATCTAGTTACACAACCAAAAATAGTTTTACATTGATTTATATTTTTAAAATTTATTTTTATTTTTAACTGATGCATAATATTTGTACATGTGTGTGAGGTACATATATTTTGATACATTCATAGAATGTATAAAGATCAAATCAGAGTATTTAGTATATCCATCATCTCAAACACACATTGTTTTGTTATTATTGGAAAGTTTCATACCTTGAATAATTTTTTTCTTCATACTCTTCTACACCAAGCACACCCTACCCCAATGCCTTTGGATATTCTCCTTCCCTCATTGGGATGTCTGTAACTGATCCAACAGGTTTCTGCTTACATTTAATTTATTTGGTGAAAATTTTCTGAACCTTTATTCTAAGTTAAGTCTCCCCTGTGACTTTTAGGGCGTCCTCCACATTTCTCTTGACTTCATATTTTAATTGTTTACTCAGTGTAAATCTTCTTTAGTGGGCCCAGGGTGAGTATTGTTCCGATCTTGTTCATTCTTATATTCTCACAGACTGCTGTATGTTGCTAACATACATATAAGTTCAATAACTGAATAAATCATAACCCATCTGTATTAGCAATATATGCATCAGATAGTACCAGAAATACAAAGTTATTGCTATTACATAGCAATATCTAATTTAATCTATAAGACTAACTTATGTACTAGAAATAATATTTTTTAAAACTAAGCTTCATTAGGCCCTGAATTTTTTTTCTCTTATGTTTACTCTATATTCCTACCACTTAGAAGAGTTCCTAAGACATAGTATGTACCCAGTGTAATTGTTGAGAAGGCACTCAATTGATCTAAAAACATTTTAATTTTATTTACCTGCACAATTTTTTTTGGTACTCATTTATGCTTTAAAATGATGGGATGCTTATATAGGCTGGTGCCACTTGTTATCTAACATAAATATAGAGAAAAACTCACTTTATGATTGTTAAGGAATTATTTTTTAGGTTGATTCCTGGTATAAGAGATCATAAAATTGTTTTCAATGAAGCAAAGTGCCCTATATTTAAATCTTATCAGAAAAATATCATAGTCTTAGTCTATCTCATAAATAAAACTGGGCAAGACAAAGGAAGAAAGGGAAGTAAACATGTGTGTGTGTGTGTGTGTGTATATAAATATATAACCCATAACTTTCCATTAACAGTTTCAGTCTTTATGCTATTTATATGAAGCTACTCGTCTGAAAAAATTTTCCTAACATTTTTATTTTTTAATGAATTTTTTGGGGGGAGATAGGAAAAAATTTTAGGTACAGGGTAATTATAGATAAAATGAAAAATTAGCATATAATGTAAGGAACTTAATTTCCCCTTATGTAAATTCATATTTATGATCACATTAACTGATTTTGGGATCTGATTGTCTCAAATTAGAGAAGTATTTAATGTACATCTACTTTCAGTGTCTGTTTTTCTTAAAACTGGCAATAACTAAAGTCACTAAAATTTTTTCAGCTGCAGATAACTAGACTCAATACATCAGAGTTTACAGTTTCCAAAGACTTATTTTCCCTGGGCATCTAGCATTTCTAAAACAAATAGGGGACATCTTAGTATAATCATTTTTTTTTAATGTTTTATATAATGTTCCAAATATTCAATATAATGTTAGGCAAATAAGTTATTAAGGGTAGAAACTCTTCTTATGAAGAAAAAAAATTCTCAATTTTGCATATTCCAGTCACTTCAGGAGAGTAAAAACAAACAGAAAACACCTTAGATTTATTCTAATCTGTGGCACAAGCATCCAAGGTTCATCCAGCCCTGTTGTGCTGTCTAGATTTACAGTTAGCTACTTGACTTCGATTTCAAGTTTCCTTAGAACAGAATGTGGGGAAAAGGTCCCTGATGATAAAGTTACTGCAACTTGAACTTCACCTGGAAGGACTTTCTATATTGTGTTTCCATTGCTTAATTTTGCCACCATCATTCCTTCCTTCTGAGAAGCTGACAAGCAACAAAGGAAAAGAAAAAGACTGAATAGCTCCATTTATCTTGTGCTACCAGCCCAGAGTTGCAATGCGATGATAAATGGACACCAATAAATCTGTTATGGACAAAAAGCACTGGCACATGGGTGTATTTTCTGTTCGTCTTAGAGCCAAAGAAGAGACGAAGAAACAACAATATTGACAACAACAAGAAGACAATCATATACACACACAAACTCCGATCCAAGCCAACAAATGATAGCCACACAGCTGTCTTTCCCATAAGGTATGCGGGAAACGATAATCTTCAACAATCACTCTTTTAATACATAAAGCCTTTCTTTGTTGTGGAAAAAACAGTTAATCTTTAGAGAGGGGCTTTATATATCTAAGCTCTAAAACAAACCTTCGTTTGAGGAAATATTAAGCTCTAAATAACATATGATGTTTACTAATAGTATTTTTAATTCCTTTATGTAGCTTACATGCTATTGAGTGATAGCTCAATAAAACCATAATCTAAATGAGCAGTTTCTGCTAGACTAAATAAATCCATTTTAAAAGAATTTTTATGTCATTGTAAAATTTAATTCTGGTGTAGGCTTGTGTTTCAAAATTCAGGAAGAAATCCATAATGCCTTATAGATTCATTGACCTTAGTCATCATAAGTTATTCCGTTACAGTTGACCCTTGAACAACACAGGTTTGAACTGCTTGGGTCCATTTAAATGTAGGGTTTTTTTTTCCAACCAAATGTGGTATCCGGTGTTCATATAATACAATCTGTGTACACAGAGGGTCAATTTTCATATACGTGGATTCTGTAGGGTTGCCTGCAGGACTTGCAGATAATTAGACTCAACCCATTGGAGTTCACTCTTTCCAAAGATTTCCTTTCCCTTTCCCCAATATCCCACCCACTGAGTTCTGTTAGTTTTACCTCATCACAACTTTCAAATTTGTGCGCTTTTTGCCATCTCTTCCCACCCATGTAAACTGAAGCACTTACCTGTCTTGCCCAAACTTCTCTAAAGTCTTCTGAATCTTTTACCACTTAAAAGTCTCCACATCTTTTTCCACTTAAAATGTGGGTTGTTTCTTTTAGGAGAAAGGCCCTAGATGTGCAGATTTTGGCAAACACGGGAGTCCTGGAAAAAAATTCCCTGCGTGTACTGTGGGACAACTGAATTCAAGAAAATCATGAATGAACGCTTATCTAAACATCACACTGTATGTTCCATGCTTTCATTTCATTCCTAATCTCCCCTGCTTTCAAATATGGTGTGCTATTATAATAGGCACTCTCAGAATGACATTAGCAAATTCTTCTATAAAGTCAAAACTCTGAATGTCTCTTCACTTTTATGGAGAAGCTAATACTTCTTCCCTCACCACCCCCCAAACAGAAAAGTACTTCCTTGGAGTTCTCTCAAATAGAAAACAGTTCTGGTCCCACAGCCCATATAAATTAGACTTCAAGAAAGGTATCTATCTTCCCTGTTCCTCATTTCCTATTTCTGACTTTGTACTTCAAATACCTCATAAGGAAATTTCCCCATATCAATTTCTTTGCAAATCATACAGATTACCTAGGTAGCAAAGCACACATATAAAGAAACACACAAATACACACACATTTATAAAAAAATTAGATTCTATGGTCTGAATGTTTTTGTTTCTCTGAAATTCATATATTGAAGCCTTACCCCCAGTGTGAGATTGGAGGTGGGACTTTTGGGAGGTGATTAGGTCATGAGGGTAAAGTCCACATGAAGGGGTATAGTGCCCTTATAGGAGAGGCCCCAGAGAGCTCCCTCAGTTTCCATCATGTGAGATTATAGCAAAAACACCACTGAGTATAAATCAGGATGGGAGTCCTCACTACACATGGAATCTGTCCATACCTTGATTTTGGACTTCTCAACCTCCAGAGCTATGCAAAATAAATTTATGCTGCTTAAAAGCCACCTAGTCTATAGTAGTTCATTATAACAGCAGGAATGCAAAAAGACCCCAGGTGAGAGGGTATCCTCACAAAACCCAAATTATAAACTGATGGGTGTAAACCACTAAGAGCTGGGGTACCTGCATATTATCAACATCATTTTGGCAAGAAGCAGAGAGGAAAATAGTGTATCTAACTTATCTGATAAAAGAAAAACATCTCACATGTCCATCAATGGATAAAAAATGTGGTATGTATACAAAATGGAATACTATTCAGCCATAAAAGTAAAGAATATCCTGTCATATGAGAAAATATAGATGAAACTGGAGGATGTTATGTTAAATGAAATATGCCAGATACAGAAAGACAAATACCACATAATACCACTCTTATATGGAATCAAAAATAGTTGATCTCATAAAAGCAGAAAGTAGAATGGTAGTCACCAGGGACTGAGTGTTTGAGGGAGATTAAGAGGATGTTAGTCAAAGGATATAAAATTTCAGTCAGATGGGAGAGATAAGTTCATGAGATCTATTGTTCAACATGACGATAATAGTTTGAAATATATTGTATTCTTGAATAATGCTAAGAGAGTAGATATTAAGTCTTCTCACAAAATGGTAACTTATGTGAGGTAGTGCATATGCTAATTTGCAAGATTTGGTTATTCCACATTTTATGTATGTTTCAAAGTAATGTGCTGTATGTGGTAAATACATACAATTTTATCTGTCAGTTAATAAAAACACTGAAGAGTCTGAGATTTTACTTTACTTACAAGCTAACGTGTTACCATGTTGACATTTTTCCTGGAGACTGGAAATAGACATGACACTGCTGGGTTAGACAAAGGGGACATAAAATTGACATATTGTTTTATTTCCTTTTGTCCCTCACCTCTTTCAACAGGATGGTGCCTACATATGGTGCGTTGCATTAGAGGGAAAACCTGTGATCAATGAAAACTTCTGTTTCTTGTGATGGGCAGTAAACATGCTTGTTTTTTGCTCCATAGGGAGGCACCTATATCTGTGTTCCAAGACTGTTCAGTCTATATAGGCTTTTAAAAAGAGTCTGAAAAAGAGAAGGTACAGTGTGTGCAGAATTGTGAGATACTCATAGAATATTTTCTAACATACTAAAATGTTCAGAGTAAAAAAATATCTAAAATCAGCAATAATTAAATTTATTTTCAATCTTCTCCATAGAATCATTAGATGGTGTAAAGCCATGGAATTATGGAGTAAACTAGATACTAAGATATTAAGTAAAAAGGGCTTTAAACAAATAATGTCATGGTCATTTTAGAGACGTACTGATGGAAAATCAACATAAGAAAAAATGAACAGATGTTAAGTAAATAATTAAATAATTTTTGGCATATGTAAACATCCTCAAAATAATCACCACCATTCATATTATGAAAGTGTCAATCATTTCCAAAAAGTTTTATCCTATAGCTGTTTGTTATTTTGTGGATATTTACTCTTATTTGTATTGTATCCTTTCTTCTGCTTACTTTGGTTTTCCTTTACATTTGTTTTCTAGTTCATTAAAATTGAACGTACAGTCATTAACTTGAGGCCTTATATCTTTTTTTATTACAGGTATTAAGTGCTATAATTTTTTCCTTTAGTACTGCATTAACAAACCCCTACAAATTGTGAGACTGTTTTCATTTTCTTTTAGTTCAAAATACAGAAAAATATCATAAATTCCATTTTTATTTCTCCTGCAATTCATGAGTCATTGTATTGTTTAGCTTTTATATTTGGGTTTTCCCAGATATTATATTACTGTTGAATTTATAATTTAATTCCACTGTTTAATTCCATGCTTTATACATTTTGAGTCCTTTTAAATTTGGTAGAACTTATTTAACAGCCCAGAATGCAGTCAAGGTTGGGTAATATTCTGTATACAATTGAAAAGAATGCACATTCTGCTGTTGTTGGGGAATATGCTGTATACAACTGAAAAGAATGCTCATTCTGCTGGTGTTGGGTGGAGTGTTCTATAAATATCAATTAGATCAGGATGGACAGTAGTGTTTGTGGCTTCTACATCCTCACTGCGTTTCAGTTTTCTTCCTTACTAGTTATTGCAAAAGGGATATAAAGTATCTGCGTAATAGGAGACATGAATTCATCCTTAACATTCTAGCAATTTCTGATACATTTATTTTGATCCTCTGTTATTAGGTGCATACAAGTTTATAATTACAATATACTTTTTATGAATTAAACCCTTTGTGTCTACAAAATGACACTCTTTATCTTGGTAATATTCTTTGCTTAGAAATTGGCTTTGTCTGATATTATTATTGCTGTCCCAGTTCTCTCTGACTAGTTTGAAATGGCATATTTTTCATCTTTTTGCATTTAAGCAATATGTGTCATTTTTATTGCTTTTTTAGGCTCCATATAGTTGAGTTTTCCTTTTTTATATACTCTAATAATCTTTAAGTTTTAACTGGGGTGTTAAGAGCATTTACATTTGATGTGATTATTAATAGTTTTTTGTTTTACATTCACATATTACTATTTGTGTTCTAGTTTTCTTTTCTTATTTTTCTGCTTTCCTTTGAATTTGAGTAAATTTTATGATTCATTTTTCTCTATTTTGTTAAATTATTACCTATACTTCTTTACAATTTTTATAGTGGTTACTTTATGTATTATTGAGTATAACTTTAAATTTTCTCAGTTTACTTTCAAGAAATATTAAGCCACTTTACCTATAAATATAAAACCTTATGATATTATACTTGCATGTTTTACGTCTTGATTTGCATTCTATTGTTTACATTTTACGTTGACATATAAAGCTCACATTACTGGTTATTGTTTTTGCATTAAACAGTTCATTACATTTTTATTTAAAGGCTTTATTTTTATAATGGTTTAAAATTTAAAGAAAAAATGAGCAGATAGCAAAGAGAATTCTCATACATCTCTAAAACCCATGCATACAACTTTCCTTATTATTAATATATTGAATTAATATGGTAGGTTTATTACAATTAAGGAACCAATATTGGCACATTATCATTAACTAAGGTCAATATTTACATATTTTTAGTTTTTACTGGATGGCCTTTTCTGTGTGTGCTGGAATCCCATCCAGGGTACCACACGCTATTTCCTCATAATGTTTATAAATGGCTGTAGTAGCCTGTCAGGCTTTCTTGTTTTTGATAACCTTGACGGTTCTGAGGAGTACTCAACAGCTATATTGTAGGTTCACTCTTTATTAAAATTGTCTGATTTTTTTCCATGACTATACTAGGGCTACTGGTTATAGAGAAGAAGGCAAAAAATATAAAATGCCGTTTCCATCATAATCAACGTGACTTATGACTGTATTTGTTGAAATTGATTGCTAGGCTGAAGCAGTGTTCGTCAGGTTTCTCCACTGTACGTTTCTCTCTATACTTCTACTATTCCCAACACACACATACTGTATCCTTATAAAGGAAGTCGCTATGCAAAGCACACATTAAGGAGTAGAATTATCTTTTCAAGAAGTTTAGAAAGTAAGTCAAATTGTCTTGTATATTTTCCCCACATATTTACCAGTGTAGATCCACATTTCCATTTACATTATTTCCTTACAGACTGAAGGATCCTGTTAATGTTTCTTGTAAAACAGGATCTGAATGTGATAGGTTATTTGAGTTTTTGTATTTCATTAACAACTTTTACTTTATTTTAATTCTGTAAGGAAGTCTAGGTTTCTTTTTTCTTTCACTCTCTTAAAGATATTGTTTCACTGTCTTCTAGCTTGCATTGTTTCTGAGAAGAGCTCTGCTGTTAAAATTACCTTCATTCATGGTACATAATGCACCTTTTTTTTCTTTGTTTACTTTTAAAGATTCTTTATCACTGTTTTTTTTAGACATTTGACTATAATAGGCTTTGGTGTTACTTCCTTTATGCATATTGTGGTTGGTGTTTTTGGTGCTACTTTTCAGTTATAGTAAACTATTTGTGCATGTATAGATTTACTGAATTTGGATGCTTTTCTGCCATTATTTCTTCCTCTACACAGAGGACTACAAAGACATAACATTAGGCCACATGCATTTCCCACAGATCACTGATCTTTTTCAGTTTTCACTGTTTTTTTCCTATGTTTAATTTTGGTTAATTACTATTGATATGTCTTCAAGTTCACTAATATTTTCCATGCCATTATCTAATATATTGTTAATAATTTTCTTTGTTTTTAAAATTATAGTCATAATTTTTTCTTTAGATTTTTGATTAGTGTTTGCTTTATAGTCTATGTGTCTCTATTTAACATGTTCACATTTACAACCTTGTGCAGGTAAAGATTGTTAGAAGAACTCATTCACCATCTTCATCTATTAATTATATCATATGCCATTTCCAGGTCTATATCTATGGACTGGATTTCTTCCTATTTTCTTGGTTTTTATATGCCTGCTAGGTTTAGATGGGCCCTATGTAAGCTTTTATAGATGGTTTTCTCTCATGTGTATAATGGTTGTGTGGTGATCTTCTGGAAAACCAAGATAATTTCTTTGCGCACATCCAGTGTTCTTGTCCTGAGCTTATTTCCTCCCTTTTGTACTGTGCTCTAAAAACCATCACTGGTAGCTAGCTTGGGTATCCAGTCTCCCAGCTCCATGTTTTTAACTTTTAGAGATCGCCTGATTTTGCCTGAATTCTCCCACCACACACTGTGGCCTGGAAACTCTCCTAGCCCTTAAACCTGGGATATCATAAGTCGTATTTGTCTTGTTTTCTATCTCTGATATCAGGAGAACCTGCTCCCGATGTTTAACGTAGGTTCTTTTCTATTTCCTAGGTGTCCGGGCTGGTTTGAGAAATAAAAGGAAAGAGCACGAGAGAGAAATTTAAAGCTGGGTGTCCCGGGGGAGACATCACATGTCGGCAGGATCCCTGATGTTCCCCCAGCCGTAAAACCAGCAAGTTTTTATTAGTGATTTTCAAAATGGGAGGGAGTGCACGAATAGGGTGTGGGTCACAGAGATCACATACTTCACAAGGTAATAAAATATCACAAAGCAAATGGAGGCAGGGCGAGATCATAGGACTGAGATCACAGGACCACCGGATGGGGTGAAATTAAAATTGCTAATGAAGTTTCGGGCACGCATTGTCATTGATAACATCTTATCAGGAAACAGGGTTTGAGAGCAGACAACCTGTCTGACCAAAATTTATTAGGCAGGAATTTTCCTCGTCCTAATAAGCCTGGGAGCGCTATAGGGGACCGGGGCTTATTGCATCCCTTCAGCTTTGACTTTAAAAGGCGGCAGCGCCTTAAAGGGGCCATCTATAAGCCTACCTTCAGGGCGCATTCTCTTTCTCAGGGATGTTCCTTGCTGAGAAAAAAAAAATTCAGCGATATTTCTCCTATTTGCTTTTGAAAGAGGAGAAATATAGCTCTGTTTCGTCAGGCTCACCAGCGGCCAGTTCAAAATTACCTCTCTTCTTCCCTGAACATCGGTGTTATCCTGTTGTGTTTTTTTTTTAAGATGCCCAGATTTCATATTGTTCAAACACACATGCTCTACAAACAATTTGTGCAGTTGACACAATCATCACAGGTTCCTGAGGCAACATTCATCCTCCTCAGCTTACGTTAAGAGATTAAAGTAGATAGGCATAGGAAATCACAAGGGTATTGACTGGGGAATTGATAAGTGTCCATGAAATCTTCACAATTTGTGTTTAGAGATTGCAGTAAAGACAGGCGTAAGAAATTATAAAAGTATTAATTTGGGGAACTAATAAATGTCCATGAAATCTTCACAATTTATGTTCTTCTGCCAGGGCTTCAGCCAGTCCCTCCGTTCGGGGTCCTGACTTCCAGCAACACTCTGAGACTTCACTATATTATATTTTCCTGATATTCCAACTTAAACTTAAGTGGAAGTCCTCAGATAAAATTGAGTGCTAGAGATTGATAGGGATAGTATATGATGATAACAGACTCATTAAAAATAAAGAATTTAAATCTGTAGATAGCTATATATTTTTCCCATTTGCCTGAAATATGATATCAAGCTAGATTTTTTTTTATTTTTAAAATTTCTTTTGTTTGTTTCTTTTTTGAGACAGAGTCTCGTTCTTTCACTCAGGCAGGAGTACAGTAGTAGATCTCCGCTCTCTGCAATCTCTGCCTCCCAGGTTCAAACAATTCTCGTGTCTCCACCTCCTAAATTGCTGGGGATTACAGGCACACACCACCACGCCTGGCTAATTTGTTGTATTTTTAGTAGAGATTGGGTTTCATCATGTTGGTCAGGCTGGTCTCGAACTCCTGGCCTCAAGCCAAAGCGCTGGGATTACTGGCAAGAACCACTGTGCCCGGCAGCAATTTATTTCTTAGTTAGAGCAAAAGTAGTATTCAAATGGTTATATAACTTATTACTTTTTCTATCATTTCAATACTACATATAATAATCCTATTAGTACATAGTAAATACATTTTTGTTATTCAATTTGTTAGATATACATATTATAGAAACTTAGAAAATTAATGTTAGATAATTAATGTTTTGTAGTACAGCATAACATTTTTGGCAAATTGATATGTAAGTCAGGAAATATCAGGTTTTAGAATTCAATTTGATTTTCATCTATATCCTTAATATCACATTGGTTGTTCTCTCCTGATACTTAAACATTTTTGATATTTTCATTTCAAAAGTAAATTTAACCTTACTTCCAGCTCAGAAATGCTATTCTGGAAGCAAAAATATGATTATGGTGTCCAAATCACTTGTGTGTATTGTATGTAAGAAATCCAAAAGCACATAATATTCATCAAAAATTAATTTTAGAATTTTATTAAATATTGTTTGAGAAAACAGGAGTGGTGAGCACTTTTGTGAAGGAAGTTTGACAACAGCAGGATAAAAGAAGACAATTCATAGAAAAAGCTGAGAAATGATAGCCTAACATTGTAATAATAACAATTATTATTGTTATTAAAAAGACTATTGCTTTTAATGCTTACTATGAATTATAAAATCACCTCATGAGGTAGGTACTACTACTTATCACTATTTTACTGATGGAGAAACTAAGGTACTGAGCATTTAATAACCTACTTTAAATGGCAAGGCAGAGTAAAAATCAACCTTCTGATTGGTACTACCAGAAATATTTTTAAAAGAGTTTTATTGAGATATGATATACATGCCAGGGCAGGAATTTCTAAGAAAAAAACAGGAGATCTGGACTTGCAATGCGTGCTTCAGGCTGCCTCCCTCTGAGCCTTGTGATATTTACTCTTTTAGTGAAACCTTGGAAGAAACACTAATTTAGTCAAAGCTTTCAACTCCCTTATTTTGAAGATAAGAAAACTGAATCCCAGAGAAGGAAACAGACTTGGCTTAAGACACGTAGAATATTCATAGCAAAGAACTAGCACTTCAGACTTCAAGTTCAGTATACTTAACCGTGTCAATTATTTAATATCTTGTCTTTTATTTTTTGTTCCTCATCCTTGTTAACATACAGTTTTAATGTTGTCAATAATAATGTAGATATAAATTTGAATAATGTGAATTCTTTAAAACAGGTTTTCCTCTGTCAAGTTTTGTTATGTCAACTTTTATTCTTTATGTTATCTTCTTAGTTTGTATACCAATTTTTTTCTGCTTGTAGATAATTTTTGAGTGAGAATTTATTGGAATTTGACTTCACTTTTAGATTTAATATTTTTTATTATAATAGATTTTATTTTTTAGAAAAGGTTTAGTTTTACAGAAAAATTGAAAGGTAAGTATAGGGAGTTCCCATATATCCCCTACCCCAAACATCCACAGACTCTCCCATTGTTAACATTCTCCACCAGAATGTTGAGCCTACATTGACAAACTATTATCACCCCAAGTTTACACTAGGCTTCACTCTTTATGTTGTGCATTATGTGGAATTTGATAAATGTAAAATTACATGTATTTACCATTATAGAATCATATAAAATAGTTTCACTGCCTTAAAAACCCTCTGTGCCCCAACTGTTCACCCCCTTTTCCTCCCTATCAGTACTATCTCCTTATCTCTAAAGTGCAATATTAAAAATGTTTCAGCCAGACGCGGTGGCTCATGCCTGTAATCCCAACACTTTGGGCGGCCAAGGTGGGTGGATCAGGAGGTAAGGAGGTCGAGACCAGCCTGGCCAACATAGTGAAACCCCATCTCTACTAAAAATACAAAAATTAGCTGAGTGTAGTGGCAGGTGCCTGTAATCCCAGCTATTGAGGAGGCTGAGTCAGGAGAATCGCTTGAACCCTGGAGAGGCAGAGATTGCAGTGATCCGAGATCACGCTATTGCACTCCAGCCTGGGCAACGACAGTGAAACTCCGTCTCGAGAAAAGAAAAGGTTCATTTATGGACTGAATGTTATATTTATAAAACAAAAACAGAAAAATAGCAAAGAAAAAGAAAATAAACATAAAACCTTCTCTAAAACAGCCTCCTTTGCATATTTTGTGGAGAGATGAATTGATCTTGTGATATTATGGCACTGGTCATATTCGAAATGAAAAGCAAGACACATCTTGATTTTTTCCTTTTCTTTAACATACCATCTCTTACAGTTTTGGTTTGAATGGAAGAATATCAAAATGTGCCATTCTTTTCGGAAGTGGAATGTCTTCCTGAAAATGAAAAAGGGCCTCCTATGTTCTTTCAGATACGAGAGTCATATGACCCTCAAGAAAGACCTTCGTAATCTTTGATACCATCCCTTTTCTTTAGAGTCTCTTGTAAATAGACACCAACCTGAATGAAACATCAAAACTCATTATCTTATCTCATGAAGTTGCTTTTGGTGATCTATTTCTCTAGATCTCTCTCATTTGTTAATGCTTTCTATTTCATATAGAACATTGAAGGTTTAAAAGCATTCTTTTTCCACTAAGTTACATACTGGAAATGAAATGACACATTTCAGGAAGTTCTTTGTAATTCAGGCAGGAAAATTTTCAAATTACAATCATCTTTTTAAATTATTAGTGCTATATCTTAATTGGGTTATATTGCCAATAAATGAGAATTCTTCATCAACTTTTTTAAAATGACATTAGGCAATAAACCTTCAGCTAGAGAAATTTCAAGTGGCTTTCTTAGTAGAGATAATAACAGGCTTCCCACTCAGTAATTTCTCTTTTTCAATGCTTTGTATAAAAGGTTTTTGAACAGTAATTTTGTCAGTGTGCCTTTTTCAGTAAGTAGAGTGGGGCAAACACACGTGTTGAAAGTTGCGTGAGAAGAAGCAGGACTGCCGTTTATTTCACCCATCTTAAGGCTTCACTTGACAATTTAAAGACTCTTGAGGGTAATAAGGAATGACTTGCAAGGTTATTGACAAATACCTGTGGCAAGTGTGTGGGTGTTAGTGATAAGAAATAATAGCAATAATTAGTATTTTATTGAGATATTACGTGCCAAACATTTTATATTTGTTGACTCATTTAATTCTGATGGCAACCCTGTGAGAAAAAGCTATTTTCTCTCTTTTACCGCAAAAGAAACTGGGATTTATTAAATCCACACATTAAGCAAGTTTCAAAGCAGGACTTAGAAGAGAAAGATTTCAAAGCGCTTTTTATAATTATATTGGAAGAACCAAAATAAGCTATGTTTAAAAATTAAAGTATGATGATACGACTCTTCAAACAGAAAGTGTTAATGAAAAGATAGACAGTTTTAAAAGGACCAAATGGAGCTTTTACAGTGAAAAGTCCAATGAAAGAGGTGAAGAAATTCACCAGCAAAGCTCAACAACAGATTTGAGTTAACGTCACCATTGATGGTCTTATATGGTTGTTGTTTACATGCTATTTTCTTTTATGCTGATGCTTTTTACCTTCTCAAGCCTTTGAATCTATAATGTGTCCCTTATAGTCAGCATATAGTTGAATCTTGCTCTTCCACCCAGTCTGATGATCCTCTGCACATGTTCTGAATTCTTTTTGCTTATAATTGGCACGTAATTGTATATTATTTATGGGTTACAGTGTGATGTTTCAGTACATGCATGTATTGTATAACAATCAAGTTAGGGTATTTAGCATGTCTGTCACCTCACACTTTTATCATTTCTTTGTGGTGATAACTTTTAAGATCCTCTTTCCTGGGCATCTTGAAATATATGATACAGTTTTATTAAATATAGTGAATCAACAGGTACAGGTAGATAGGAAAAATAAGTTCTGTTCTTTTCTACATTTTTATTAAAGTTATACTTAATGTAATTCTTTATATAGCTAGATTTGTATCTACCATTTTACTCTTTTTATTTATTTTCATGTTTTAGATTACATTTAAAAAATATTTTCTTATGGGTTTTTCTAGTAACTAAAAAATGCCTCTTAATTTATCATAGTCTACTTCATGTTAATATTGACTTAAATGCCATAAAAAAACTTTATCCCAATACAAATACCTTCAATTATTCCTTCATCCTTTCTGTCATTATTGCTATATATATGTGTGTGTGTGTATATGTGTGTGTGTATATATATATGTGTGTGTGTGTATATATATATATAATGTTCTGGCAAAGGCCATTCTTGCCAAATGAGCTGAGTGGTGGGGACTGGGAAGAACGCTAGACAAGAAATCTATAGAATCCCAGTGTTCTAACTAAAATTGTTAGATTTTTTAATAAATAAATGCTTTTCAATGCGTTGTCTGCTTTCCAAAGACCTAAAATCATTGTTTGTGAGAATTTTATCATGTTTTACACTTACTTTTGGGGAAAAGATGTACTTATCTCTTTTTGCAATCAAATCCAGAAGGCAGAGGCTTTTCTCTTATTTTTATTATTTAAATGTCTCTGTAAGTCACTTATTACAGACCACCAGGCGTGAAGCAAAAGATCGAAGAGGTGAGGAGGAAAGACAAGGAATGGAGGTATTTTAAGTTGTGCTGCACAGCTTGGAAGACACATTTCATTTAACGTACACATTTGAAATTAAGCATTCATTATAAAGGAAAAGAAGATGTGTTCCAGGACCTGTGTTACTCTACGGGGTTACCAAAATGTATGCTGCCTTTATTTTCTTAAAAGAAAGCACATTTAAAATGTGCTGTGCCCTTGTAAAATGGTTTCTTTCAAACTAAAAACAAAAAAATAACAATGCAATTCTGATTCTCAGCTAGAGGTAAAAATGCAATTTTACAATCTCAAATAGGCCCAGTTAAACACTGAAGGTACTGGATCAAAGTGTTATGTCTGATTTACTGGGGGAAAATTTGACTACAACATCCTTTAACTTCATATTCATGCAAACGTCTAGTGGGCAGCTATAAAAATGCTAATAGAATCTCAGCATCTTAGTGGAAGGTGTCCTAGACTAAAGTCACTGTTCGGATTTGTTGTCTTTCAAGTGAAAATGAAGTTTAGGAGAAAAGGCCCTCGGGAGAGTCAATTCTGCTGTGTGGTCAAACCTCCCCACCACGCTCCACGGCACAGTCTTTCCCTTCCATCTGCTTCTCCACCCTGCGGATCACTTTCTTGGGATCTGAGGAAATTGTGCAGAAAAGTATTGAAATAAAATCTAAATGTGGGCTCCCCAATATGTCATGCTCTGTAAACCATTAGAAATACACATAAGTTAATTTCTTATCTCATCTGTTTGCATTTAATTTTGTATTTGAATAACGGTTATTACACAGATACGTGAAATACATCAGAAATTCCACTAAGATACACATGTTTCTTTCTATTTGATTATAAAAGGAAATTATTTTCAATTCTGGGCAACTAGGAGAAGGTGCACATTAATAAAATATATGTTGCCTATTTGTTTAAGATATAGACTAAATAATATTTATTAATTTACTTTTCTGGTGGTTTTTTCGTTATTGTTAAAGACAATGTGTTCAAACCAGAATTTATAGGGCATAAGATATTTTTATTATTGGTGAAGTAGAATAGAGAATTTATTGTGTTCATTGGTTTAAAAGCTTGTTCACTGTCTCCTAAATCTTTAAGGGGAATTCAAAGAAAAATCAATCTCAAAACCAGTGTGGGAGAGATTAAATAATACATGCACAACAATCTATTTAATAAATACGATCTAAATAACAATGAACAATTTGGTAAGGGCTTGCTTTCTGTGTCCAAGGGATAAAAAGATTATTTTCTCCGTTAATTAAAAAAATAGATTGTAAGGAGGAGGGCTTTGAAAAACAGGACAGAATGTTCAGCTGAAGCAAACAGCATGGTTTGATTTCAGAGGTTTGAAAGTAGTTAGCACTTTTGAAGATCAACAGTAATGTTTGGAGGGAGAGTAAAGACAATTAATGTGCAAAGTAGAGTATTAAGAGAAATGTATGAAAGTTTGGTTTCAGGCCCTATTGCAGAAAAAAAAGGCTTTGAATTATTCATAATACATGACTATTCATAGGTAGATTTTCTATACTGCGAGTGAAATTTTAGATTCAGGGCCCCTCAATGGAGGGATCCTAAAAATATGTCCCAAAATTGTGTGGGTTTTTGGTTAATTTACAAAGGTTTAACATCTTTAGTAACAATTGATTAGAATAGTGTATGTTTCCACTCTGATTTTCTCCTCTGTTGCAGTTCCTCATATATTATGTGATGGTGAAGTTATGAAGTCCATATAAAAGGAGACTGAATTGGAGATATATTCATTATTCATTTAAATGTTGTGTGTGTATGTGCGTATGTGTATGTGTACATTTGTGGGTACAATCCTAATATATTGTCATGTGTGCACAACTTCCATTCCCTACTTGCACTATTAGGCATGGTAAGATTTGTTCACAAGTATATATGACATTTGACCCTACCAAATATGCATTATTTTTCCCATTCAAAATCCTGTTCGAAACCTATACTAAAAGAAAGACAAATATCTTCATATTTTCTCTATGGGAAACTGTAACAAAATCTTTGTCAAATGAAAAAGGCAGAGTATCTAGTCAATGGAAAATAAGTCATAGCTTTATATGAAAGTTTATTAATAAATATAAACATATTTTTTAGAATTTGTGATATTTTTTAGGTTTTTTAATTTGTATTTTTTGTGAATTTCTATTTTTTCTCAAAAAATACATTTATACCTGATTTTAAGATCGTCCTAAACCGTATAAGCTTCAGGCTCTAAAAATATGTATATTTACTCTTGAAGTGAATTCAAATTTGCTTTAAGTTGTAGGTAATGTGGTGGTTTTTGATAAACAGAGTGTGTAATATGGTCAGAATGTTGCTTCATAAAGCTATAAAGTGAATAGGATTTCCAGGAAAACTATAAGTTAGCAGAACAACTAGAAAATTATTAACTGTCCATACAGTAATTGATGGTGACACAAGCTAGGGTTGGAGTTTTGGGAGTGCAAAGTTGGGAATAAATAATTTGAAATTTAGTAATATTGACAAGTCTAAGTGCTAGTTAAATGGAATACCTTAGAAAATTCTCCTACATTCATTTTTGTTATTCGGATGGATTATTAAGATAATAGAACATAAAAGGCTTTAAATGCTTGAAAGTATATTCAATAATCATATTAGTTTCCTTGTTGTTAAAAACTGTTAACTTGGCCATGATAAGAACATGCTGTCTCACTGAAATTCAATCGCAGCTCCACATTGCTGGGGAGGCCTCAGGAAACGTACAATCATGACAGAAGGCAAAGGATAAGCAGACACCTTCTTCACAGGGTGGCAGGACAGAGTGAATGACTGCCAGAAGGGAAAATGCCTGATGCTTATAAAACCATCAGATCTTGGAGACTCACTTACCATCAGAAGAACATCATAGGGGGAAAACATTCCCATGATCCAATTACCTCCACCTGGTCCCGCCCTTAACACATGGGGATTATGGAGATTATGTATATTACAATTCAAGATGAGATTTTGGGTGGGAACACAGCTAAACTCTATCAGCTCCCAAGCCTTAACTCTTGCCTTCTGTGCATTTGCAGGCTTAATTCGACATGGAAACCACCAAGCTTATGTCTTGCATCCTCTCTAGCAGTGGCCTGAGATGTATTTGGGGCCCTTTTAGCCACAACAGAAGCTGGAAGTGGCTGGGACTCAGAGAAAAGTATCCTGAGGTTGCACAGGGCAGGGGGACCATTCGTCCCTCCTAGGCCTTTGGGTCTGTTATGAGAGGGGGTGCTGTGAAGATTCCTGAAATAGCTTTGAGGCATTTTTCCTATTATCTCGGCTATAATCATTCCTCTTCTTTCTACATATTCAAATTTTGGTAGCCAGCTTGAATTCTTCCCCTGAAAATGTGTTTTTCTTCTCTACCATAAGGTCAGGCTGCAAATTTGTCAACCTTTTATGCTCTGCTTCACTTTTAAATGATTTCCAGTTTCTGAACATCTCTTTGCTCACGCATGTAAGTGTACACTGTTAGAAGCTGCCAAGTCACGTCTTGAACACTATGCTACTTAGAAATTTATTCTACAAGATACCCTGTCACTCTCAAGTTCAAAGTTCTACAGATCTCTAGGCCAGGAATACAATGCCTCCAACCTCTTTGCTAATGCACAACAAAAGTAAACTTTGCTCCATTACGTGGTTTGATTCTGTCTCCCCACTCAAATTACATATTGAATTGTAATCCCCATATGTTGGAGGAGGAGCATGATGGGAGATGACTGGATCATGGGGGTGGATTTCCTCATTACTGTCCTGATGAAAACGAGTAAATTTTCACAAGATCTTATGTTTTAAAAGTGTGTGGCACTTCCCCCTTCTCCTTTTCCATCCTGCTCCATCATGGTAAGATGTGCTTGCTTTCCCTTCACCTCCTGCCATTTGTAAGTTTCCTGAGGCCTTCAAGTTATGCTTCCTGTTAAACCTGAAGAACTGGGAGTCAATTAAACCTCTTTTCTTCATAAATTACTCAGTCTCAGGTACTTCTTTATAGCAGTGTGAGAATTGACTAATACACTCCAGTTCCCAATAAATTCCTCATTTCCATCTGAGACCTCCTCAGCCTTTTGGTCACAGCATTTTAACAAGTGTCTAGAAAGTTCCAAACTTTCTGTCAACTTTTTGTCTTCTTCTGATCCCTCCAAATCTTCCAACCTTTGCCCAAAGCTGCATCTACATTTTCAGGTGTCTTTGTAGCAGTGTTCCACTCATGGTACCAATTTACTGTATTAGTCCATTTTCACAATGCTATAATGAAATACCTGAGACAGGGTAATTTATAAAGAAGAGGTTTAATTGGCTCTTGTTTCCACAGGTTGCACAGGAAGCATGGCTGGAGAAGCCTCAAAAAATTGTAATCATGGTGGAAGGCAAAAGGGAAACAGTCATGCCCTACATGGCTGGAGCAGGAGGAAGAGCATGCTACACATTTTTAAACAACCATGTCTCATTAGAACTCACTCACTATCATGAAGACAACAAGGTGAAAATCCATCTCCATGATCCAAATCACCTCCCACCAGGCCCCTCCTCCAACATTGAATATTACAATTCTAACATGAGATTTAGGCAGGCACACAAATCCAAACAATATCAGTCCATTAAGCAGATTCTTTCTAGAGCTAATAATTTCGTATGTGCATATGCGTACATGCTTGTGGATACACATGCACGCACCCATATCACATTTTAAAAATTACATTGACTATTCTTTCTAAAAACAGAATCAAATGACATGTAGATACCTGTCTACAGCTGACCTAAAAATAGAGGAAATAAGCCATACCAAAAGTGGGCATCATATGATTGTCATTGATGTAGGGGGTTCTTCATATCTAGCAAATTTTACTATTTTATTGAAGAAAATTTTATTATATACTATCTTTAATTACATACCAATAAATATTTAAACTAAACATGAAAGGCACAAATGGATGTGAAAAAGTGTATTACAGTGCTTTATGTGTAGTCAACTTTTCTTTCTCCAAATATTGGAAGTCAGACAATTAAGCAGCAAGAAAGATTAAGCAATTGCCTTTTCCAATATCCTTACTTTACAGATGAAGACACAGAGGGAAATCCATTTATTTATCCATGGGCCAGTATCTAGTTATTCATTACCCTGACTCCAAGTGTCTGTTTACTTTCTCTAACCATGAATGGCAAATAAACAGCATCCATGACTTTCCTTCCTCTCCCAAAATGGAAATGCAAAATGGAGTCTCACAGCGTTTTTTCCTACTAAATTCCAGCCTGTTAGTCCTCAGGCTCAGAATGCTTTCCTCAGTGCCCTCAGTAGTCACTTTCAGTATACTATGATTAGCAATTAAGATAAAACCATACAAATACATAGCATAAAGATCAGTTTCCATATAGCAAGACTTTGCTCTAACCTGTTTCTCATGATTCAGTCAACTTTCACTGGGCAATGAGTGCAAAGATTAATTAGAGTCCATTAATTTCAAGAGATTCATAGATATTACGTGTGGACTTAATCAGATGTATACAGACTCCCTAGTATCTAATTTCAATATCCAATAGATGTAAATTAATTGATTTCTTTTGTGATGCATTTAAAACAATGGAGAAAATAATACTATTTGGTTGTTACACTTTTTTAGTAACTGATAAAATACACATAACTTGCCATCATACTACATTACCACCTGAGCAACTCTTTTAGTTCTGACTATGAAAGTTTTTAAGAAGCATAACTAATTTCAGAGCTATTGAGTGGAGGCAAATATGCTTTTGAAATAACGGTGCTTCTGGCATTCCACTGAGTACTTTGGGAGGATATTCTGCACTGACTTTAAAGACAGCCGAAAGAAAATCAGAATATGGCTAGGTCAGGTGTGTGGAATACACAGCACTGCTGAAATGAAATATTTGTCTGAGAAATAAAAGAAGCAACCAAAAGTCAGGAGGGCATGATTGGCTGTTCACAGGGAAAATGTCTCGGAGTCTTCGGTGTTCTGCTTCAGTTCAGCTGAGGAATCAGAACAAGACATTAAGCAGGATTCTCCATAGCATACTCCACTGCTATAAAGAGGTACCTGAGACTGAGTAATTTATGAAGAAAAGAGGTTTAATTGACTCCCAGTTCTTCAGGCTTAACAGGAAGCATAGTTTGGAGGCCTCAGGAAACTTACAAATGGCAGGAGGTGAAGGGAAAGCAAGCACATCTTACCATGATGGAGCAGGACGGAGAGGGAGAAGGGGGAAGTGCTGCACACTTTTAAAACATAAGATCTTGTGAAAATTTACTCGTTTTCATTAGGACAGTAATGAGGAAATCCACCCCCATGATCCAGTCATCTCCCACCATGCTCCTCCTCCAACATATGGGGATTACAATTCATATGTGATTTGAGTGGGGAGACAGAATCAAACCATGTAATGGAGCAAAGTTTACTTTTGTTGTACATTAGCAAAGAGGTTGGAGGCATTGTATTCCTGGCCTAGAGATCTGTAGAACTTTGAACTTGAGAGTGATAGGGTATCTTATAGAAGAAATTTCTAAGTAGCATAGCGTTCAAGATGTGACCTGGCAGCTTCTAACAGTGTACACTTATATGCGTGAGCAAAGAGATGTTCAGAAACTGGAAATCATTTAAAAGTGAAGCAGAGCTTTTTTCTATATGCTTTATTAGTAGTAGTTTTAATAAGATTATGACATTCTACTCTTAATACCTTTTGGGTATATGGAGAAAACATGTGTTGTTACTTCTTCAGTAATTACTACAATATTTCTGACAAACTCCACCCATTGTGGAGAGAAAAACTCATTATATGTTCCATTTGTTTTAAACTTAGTTTCAATACACAATTGAAATAGCAGAATCTAGAAAATAAAATTACATAGTCTCTCATATGGAATCAGTCTAAGTTTCCATCAGTGCATGGATGGATAAAGAAAATAAGATATACATACACAGTAAAATCATATTCAGCCTTACAAAGGAAACAAATTGTATCATTTTCTTCAACATAGATGAATCTGTAGGGCATTATAAGTGGGATAAACCAAGCACACTTAGACAAATACTACATGACCTCACTTCTATTTGACAAAAAAAAAAAAAATTGAAATTGTAGAAGCAGAGATTAAAATGATGTTTGCTAGGATCTGGGATGCAAAGTGAGATTGTGGAGACATTGACCAAAGGATACAAAATTACAGTTGGACAGGAGCAATAAATTCAAGAGATTCTTTGTATAACACAAGGACTATGGTTAATAACAATGTATTGCATACATACAAATGCTGATGGAATAGATTTTATGTGTTTTTACCACAATGTATAAGTATGTAAGGTAAAGCATATAGTCATTCCATAGTGTACATGTAATTCAAAACATCATGTTGTATACCATATGTATTTATGCTAACTTTAAAAAATAAACTATTAAAACTATAATATCTCATGTATATAAAATTATATATTCTACTAGTTATCATTTCTTATTTTACTCTAGTTTGATAATGCTGTATATATGTGTGCACTGGGAGGAGTATATGTGAGTTTTTGTGCCTGGATGGTACTAGAATAAAAGGAAAGAACCAAAGCCCTCAAATGCTGCATCCTCTTCCTCCCTTGGTCTTTATCGTGACATTCGTTGCCCACTCTGGTGCTTCTTGCTGGGTTGGCATTGACCAGTAACAACCAAGGCATTGCTTTTCATCTTCGCATATTATGTCCTACATCCTCCTGATTTTGGCTTAGCAATGATAGCCAATATCATTAACATAATGACGGAATTGCATGCCCAGAAGTTTTCAAGCCTTGATATGCTTGAAAAGCATAACTGGATTTTAGAGTATTGCTCTGAATATGTCAATTGTGAATAACAAAAACGAAATATGTACTTTAATATTTTTTTCTATAATAAATCATTATCTAATTCTAAGGTAGGTGGAGATTCACAATGGACAAGGTTCTTTTAAGCAGGAAGCACAAAATAAACACACATTAATAAAATTACAATTGTAAATAAATTATAGGAAATAGTTTGAGATCTAGAGTCTTAATACATAGGTTCCAGTCCCTTCATTATCATTCATGATAAGCTTAGGTAAGCTTATCATCATGAATAGGTTTAGGTAAATCACTAAAGTTTTCTAAGTCTTCTGATAAAACAAATTACGTTAGAAATTCCTCCTCCTAGATTTTTTTGAAGAATCAAATGAAATAATTTGAAAGGGCTTTGTAAATAAAATACTAAATAAATTAAATTCACTTGAAATTATAAAAAACTGTTTATTTCTGAATTATACTAACATTTATTCTTTGAAACTTTGTGCATATATTTTTCTAACTTGGAGAAAACTTTAACAAATTTATGAAATTGTTACAGTGAAAAAAGATTTCCATGTTATTCATTAAAATGGAACAGTTAGCCTCACCACAGGAAAAAAAAAGTAGTTAACATAGAGTGTTTGTGTAATATTCAAGCATGTTACCAAATGGATTAACCTAAGCATAGTAAGCAAGTAATTTTCAATATGATTAATGACCTTATTACATTCATGTGAGCAAGCTAAGACTCTTCATTTCCAGAGAATTGTGCAGAAATTTAAAATGGGTCAGAGAGGGCATATGAAAATGAGTACAGAGCTGGAATTGGAATCCATAAGAAAGGCGAAAATAGTTCATATTGTTTCATGTGGATATGAGAAGTCTCTATGTATATGAAAAGTTATTTCAAGCTGGAAGATCAACAGCTGCCTTCAATTTCAATGGTGTTTCTAACAGGAAAAGACACTACTTACTATATAGTGAGTGACATTTACCTTAGAAGTCACAAAAGAATTTTCTAGGTAACTGCAAAAATTGTATTATATTCCACAAAACTACAGAGACAATATGTGGTTAGTGATCATGAGGCAGTCCTGTTTAGGAAGTGAGGAATGAAGCCAATTACCTTTACCAACTAAATTTAAGAAAAATTAAATGCAAACAAATAACCAAAACAAGACCTATTTTTATTCTTGAGTCCTGTTTGTTTGCTTGTTTGTTTGGCATTGCCAGGACTGAAACGACATGAAATTGCTTAGATTCTCTTAGGCCACTTACAGCGTTTCACTTTGAAAAATAGATCGTCCATTAACTCTTTCATTCATCTGTGTCAAGGAAATAATCTTAGTTTTACCCAGGTGCTAATCATCTTTTTGATGAACATGCATACTTACAAGTTCTGCCAGAGTAGTCCAATTATTAACACATTATCCCAGTTCATCTAAATTAAGGCATAATGTGAATTCAAGTGAAAGAAATATTTAATTAAATTAAAACAAACAAGTGTTAAAAAAATCTATCATAGTTCAAGGATTGCATTTTAATTAGAAAAAAACAGTGACAAATGCATGAACATATCAATGAATGAAATTTCTTCCAACAATGACATTTTATCCAACGATAAAATGAATAAATTTTGGACTATAAAATTTTAACATTCTAAGAGAATAACATTTTCACGTACACGAAATTAAAATGAAATTCCAACAATTTCAGTAGTTTCTTTATTGGTGGCCGAGCAGGACATGGGGAGAAAGTAAGTTTTACAATTAGTATTATGTGCTATTTCAGAAATAGACTATTGCTTACAGACTTGTCTATTTTATAGTTTAAATAATATAAATTAATGGCATCTAGTGTCTGCCTTTGTTGTTCTCAGGTCATGAGATCCACATGTCAGCCTGTGATATTTCCACCAGCTCCAGTAAAGACCTAGAGTCTTCTTTTTTTTTTTTTCTGGGGTCTTCCCACTTGTGAATCAGAAGTGCAGCCACCAAGCAATGGCAATCATAATATTTTTCCGAAAACTGTACTCTATATTTTAAACTACTCAGATTTTGACATTTGCCTCAGCTCCTGCCCTTTGTGTGATTTTTATCCAGTATAGACATTGAAAAAAACAATAGAGACATTGTGTCCTATTGAGGGAATAAAGAAAGGGGGCTAATTCTGTGAGTTGGTTACATTCAAGTTGTTTAAGAGAGATTCTATTATAAAAGCAATAATAATGAAGCCATGAAATGCCAGTTATTAAAAAAAATCCAAATAAATAATAGTCATTAGGCAAAACAAAACAAATCAAATAAACCAAAACAAAAAACAAAAAACTAGATGTTAACTTCTAAATGACTCAGATAAATTATGGAGCATGAATTCAGAAAGCAGCCAAAGATTATGCTCTACTCAGGTGAATATTTACATTTTTCATTGTTTTTTGTTTGGTTTTTGTTTTTGTTAACATTGACTTAAAAACAAAATTCTAAATACACTTGTGTATACTGCTTGGGTAATGGGTGTACCGGAACCTCACAAATCGTCACTAAAGAACATACTTATATAACCAAATACCACCTGCTCTCCAATAACCTATGGAAATTATTATTTTTTTTAAATCAAATATGACTTGAAATTTAAACCTATAAATTTCTAATCAAACAACAGTTTGCAGAAATTGAAGCTTAGATAATTAGTGTGGTACGTAATTATATTGGACTCCTTGGATCCATTTTTTCCAAAAAGTGTGATCCCCAGGCCATAAACATTAGCATTACCAGAGACTTGTTAGAAATGCACTTTTGAGCTTCTCCCAGACTTCCTGAATTAGCAATTCTAAGATTTGGGTCAAGCAATGTCAGATCCCAAGATCTAGGTCCAACCCATGCTGAAGTTCGAGGGGAGTGGGTTGATGAGCAGAAAGAACACTTAGAGGGGAGTAGGCATGTCAATATGGTTTTAAGGTTTTATTCAGCAGCAGCTCTCTTACACAGTTACTCAAGCTAATTCATTTACACCGTCCACCCTGTCTTGGCTGCTTAATCTGGCGGCTCCCACCCACAGTTGCGTGGCTGCCTCTCCCCTGACTTTAGGGTCAGCAGTTTAACTCTTTCTCTCTCTGAGCAAAAGCAAGCCTAGCTGTGTCCTGGCTCCCTCCTGTCTGTCTGCAAGATGGACAGCTTTGGCTCTCTCTCTTTCTCTGGGCACCAGTGTGCCTGCACAAGAGCCATGACCAGCCATGTTGAGCCAAGCTGGGCCTCCATGCATGAGCCTCTGTGCACAGAGTCTGCAGGGCAATTATACCTTCTACAGACAATAGTGGCTCCAAGCCAAGTATGAACTTACACAAACAGGTTATAAAACAAGGCAAGGTATGTGCGTGTGCAAAAAACTTGCTGAGTCACTCTGACTGGACATCTGCCTTGGCGTATTCCTTGGCCAAAGCACATCCATCTACCTTATAAGCAATCTGTGTTTTAATAAACCCTCCAGTTTATTCCACTGTGTGCAAATTTTGAGAACTAGTGACCTACATTGAAGTATTGTCAGTATGACATCTTATTCGGCATTCCCATGAGATCTTATTTGAAACCATCACTATACCTGATACTTCTGTGAAGTCCCTGACAATATGAGAGTAGTAGGGGATGTGGCTTTCCCTAACGCAACGTCAGATGATCATAAGAATAAACATGTTTTTAAATATATACTATTTGTTAATGTATTCATTTTGCAAATGGAAGGGAGATGGATAAAATAGAAAATGCATGTTTAGTAAATTATCACAACTGAGTTAAATTTTGTCTTTGCTTTATCCCAAATATGTATATGTAGGCTAGCTAATAGACTGATTACTTGATTGATTTTATTATGTAGGAAATATTTGAGAATGCGCTACATTTTTTTAATGTTTTTGAGGTGATGCAGATACCACAACTTAAAAGTACATCAGACAGTGATCTCCCTATGCTTTACATCCTCTCAGCCCATTTATTTGCTCCAGGTATTGCTGTGGCCATCAACTGACCTGAAGACATGTCACCTCAGTGTGTTGATGCAACACCTTGTACTTCCTTCCTGGGGACTTCTGGAGAGCTTAGAAACACACAGATTTCTGGGGTCCATCCCATACTCTAAATCAGCAGGTATGGGTAGGAGCCTGGAAGTCTACCTTTCTAACAGGACCACAAGTGATGCTGTTGCTGGCAAGCTGGGTACCATAAATTAAAAACAACTGGATTAGAAGGAGACTTGCTGAGATGTTACTCTGATCTGTAGCATGAAAAGGAGCCAGCAATACAAAGAACCCAAAGAAAAGGATCCCAGGTAAACAGAGAATGAACAGTACAAATATTCTAGTAGTATAATTCACTAGCTCAGGTGTGAGTGTGGTAAGGTCAGTTTTTACACAGGAAGTTGAGAAAAGAAGGTAGAGAGAGGGCGAGGGTTATATGGAAAAGGTTTAATGGGAGTAGATAGAGAACAGATCAGGTAGAGCAATATGGGTCGTAGTAAACCATGCTTGGTTTTATTCTAAAGATAGGTTAAGTCATCAGAAGTTTTAAAAGAGATGTTATCTGAATTATATTTTTTAAGTGACTGTGTAGGATCTGTTGTCGTTGGATAAGAGTCAAGACAGAGAAGTTTCTCACATCTACAAAATAAAATTCCTATGCCTATTATAGAGAGAAATTGCAAAGATTAGGATGAATGCATAAAATGTCCCAGAATAACATAGATTAGGTGATCATGTAAATATTATATATTATATGCAGAAATGGAAAACATGAATAAAATACATTTAGGAAACATATAAATGTGATTAATCAATACAAATGTCAACATAAATTTTAGGAAGACGTCGTAAAGTTGAATCTGTGTGGACTAAAGTAAGATGTAGACTATGTACTGATCAAGTGATCAAATCTAGAACTTCACTGCCTGGGTGTGAGTTCTGGCCTTGCTCATCTCTAACTGAATTACTCTAGACAAGTTACTGAACTTCCCTGTGCTTTGACTTTCTCATCTGTGAAATGGAACACATTAATAATAAATACCTTCACCTCACAAAAGGTTCCACTGGGATAGATTCAATGAGTGATTTTCTATAAGTGTAAGCTACTTTATGATCAGTGCCTAGAACTTGGTAAGTCTTGTAAGAGTATTTGCTATTTTCATTTTTGTTATTGTGGCTATTAGTCAGTAACAACTTATAAATTTTGGGTAGTAACAAAATGTTTGGGTAGTAACAAAATGCCAATCCGAAAAGTGATAAAAGAAAATACTGAAACTGTATGAGGTGTGGGTGTGTGCGTGTGTGAAAACTGATAATTCTCAGTTCAGTTTGTGTGTGTAGGAGCAAGAGTGAATAGGTGGGGTGGTAACTGATAGAAGGTAACTAAGTGCAGACTGGAAATTGTAGGCAATATGTTATAGATTTGAGTTTTGAATTTTGGAGTGAAATTTTTTTTAAAAAGCAAAACTTATTGTATACTTCGATAATTTTATTTTTAATATTGGGATGTGGACATTCACATATATGTGAATATATACATTATAAGTCTCAAGAGGCTACTGCATTGGCCCTCTGATTTGTGCAGTGGTCTTATGATATTTGGATGTCAGGAATAAATAAACAAAAATATAGATAGATGGATGGAGAGGAGTATGTGTATGGGTGTGTGCATGTGTATGTGTGTGTATGAGAGAGAGAACATGGTTGTATGATTGCCAAATTTTAATTTTTTCAAGAACAGAATTTTTTAAAAAACTGAGATGGCTGCTGAATAAACAGAAATTTTAAAAATAACTAAAAAATTAGATGTCAAACACTTCACAAAATATTAGAAAAATATTGATATAACTTGAAATCTCATGAACTGTACAATAGGAAAGGTCAAGTGGCATAATTTTTCCTTTCACTATTAATAAATATCTATATAATTTAAATAAAGGTGGTGGCCAATATGAGAATTTACTGTGAGTAACACTGTCATTTTTACTCATTTACTGTGAGTAACACTGTCATTTCATGTCTCATAAATTCTTGCCTACTTTGAATTTTGAAATGTACTAGAAAACTAATAGGCATCAAATTTTTAATGTACATTTAATGCTATGATTGTTGTCAAAGAAAGTGTTGGAAAATCATTTATGAATACATGAAATGGACTGTGATCTGCATTTCATCTTTTGTATTCCCACATAAGGACTTTTTAGAAATATATTGTTCTACAGTCATGAACAACTTTAGGACTTGTCTTCTTCAGTTGTATTCAAGATTTTAAACATAATCAAAGTCAAAACTCAAGTTTCTTTAAAATGAAAATGTTCATTCTTTCCTGCAACTATTCCTCAGAAATCTTTTAGGTAGCAACACCCAAACACTAAGGGAATTAGAAATGTCTAGATTTAAACATTCAAATACTTATGTCTTTCTCTTCTCCTCCTTCCCCTGATCTCCCTACATACACAACACAGGCAAAAACTTTAGTCACTGTGATGCACAGCCAGTGAGCCCCCAAACTGGGACTTAGCCTGGGTGGGTTATTGGTTTTGCCAGGGAAAAGTTCTAGGGAAAACGATGGTGTTAGATGGCGTTAGACAGCAACTTTTATTAAAGGGGCAGTCTACAACAGCAGCAGTGGTATTGCTGTTTGTGGAGCAGAACAGCCCCATAGACAGTGTGCCAGACTAAAAACTCAGAGACAGTCATGCATTCATATTTATACCCTCTTTTAAGTACATTCAAATTAAGGGGTGGATTATGCAGAAATTTTTAGAAAAAAAGGTGGTAACTTCTGGGTCATCAGGTGATTGTCATAGAAAGAGCCAGTAAATTCTGGGTGTTGCCATGGCAATGGTAAGCTGACATAGCATTAGTGAGCATCTCTTATGGAAAGGTGTTTGTGCCTCTATCCTGTTTCAGCTAGTCTTCAATCTGGTCCAGAGTTTGACTCCCCACTTCTGGAGTCACTCCTATGTCAACTTTCAATTGTCTTTTAAGATCCGTATTTTGTCCATGTTTATTCATTTCTTAAGCAAATATTCTCCCTGCTAAAGGGAACATTAAGTTCACATAAATTAACCTTATTTAGGAGCTTGAGATGAGAGATCCATATATCACCGTCAAAGCCAATATTTAAAATTGCAGGGAAAAAACATGATCTTGTCTAGATCATGAGCCCATCTAAGGGCCAATCAGTGGGCCAGGGTCCGGAGTACTGTGAATTTCTCATTAAGTGTCACATGGCCACTGCTGAGGCTGAAGGTTTGAAGATTGAGGGTCTATTAATAGTAGAAGGGAGTAGATTGATTGATATTAATGAATTGTTGCCATTGCACTGAACCTGTAAACTTTTGAAAATTGATAATTCTCAGTTCAATTTAATTAATGTCTAATGAGCACTTTCTACTTCTCTGCTAGATAATTAAGCAAATTAAAGAATATCAAGAAGAAACTCCATCCTAATATTAGTAATAATAGAAGCTATAATATACTGAATACAAATAAAAACATAGCTGTTCTACCCATATTATATTTGACATTAACAACTAAACTTTGGGATAAGACATAAAAAAAGGGAAAATGTTTTAATTGTAAGTATGAATTTAGTAGCAATATATCCTGTTTAGGGGAGACTGATTTCCCAGAAAAGCAAGAATCTTTCTCAGATGAGAGAGGAAGAATAAATAAAACTTTAATTCAAAACAATTGCATCTCCAAGAAACAGAGATAAGACAAACAAATATTTAGTAGATAAAACCTTTTATAGAGCAGAACAATAATAAATTACATATGCAAATATGTGGTCTGGATAAAAATAATACCTGAATGCAGAAAGGTATAATAAAGCAACTCTACTCTTACATGGTTACCATTACAGAGACTTTGTATTTTTCCAGTTTATAGTTCTTCCTTTAGAATTCAAAGTGTTCAAGGCTATTATAAAATATGGCATACACATTTTACTTTTGACATTACATTTATTTCCATAAGTTACAATTTTGGAAAAGCAGATGAACAAAGGCATATGATAATTTTGAGTTTATACAAAGTTATATATTATACTTAATATAATTATATAAGATACACTTAATATAAGTATATAAGATACATTAAGTATATATCATATATATCTTATATATACAAAGTATATATATCTTATATACTTATATTAAGATTTATCTTAATATAATTTGAAAAAATGTAATTTAGATGTTCTTATTTTCATGGACAGAAGTTCATTAAGCTCTGCATAATTTAGTATATTTGAGTTTACTATAATAAAACTGGAAAAACAGGAAATGAGGACACTTGGTGGTCTGGAGAGAACCATAAAAATAAAGAGAGGAGAGGTAATGGAATATTTTAGACAGAGGAAAGTGCACAACTTGGACTATAAGCCCTTTCTTGGCCAAGACCTGTGTTGTACACACATTGATTCTTTGTAGGGGGTAGCTTGTTGTTTCATAAACATTTAGTTGGTACTAAATAAGTTTCATGTATTGATGGGACAGAGATGAGAAATTCCAGAATATATTAAAGGTAGGAAGTGGCATGAATATGTCAATTTCATAAAGCGACCAAAACAGAGAACCTAAGCTACTACCTTAATTTTGAAAAACTTCTACATGCTTCTTCCCCCAATTGTATTGACTCATTTATTACTTCCACCAAAAATTGGCATACGTATAGCTCTTCTATAATTCTTCCAGGATCATCTAAAATAGATTCACTGTCCTAAGAAATTCTATTCAAGTATAAAATTAGAGGAAAGCTTCCTGAAACTGAAACCCTGCCCTCATGATAATGGCCTCATAGTAGAGGTAAATGTAGCATAATAGAATACAAATTTAAGGGCGAAAAGACAGCAGGAGGAGATTGTATTACAATAATGAGGTGGATGGACAGTGATGCCTCATGAATAGTGAGTCTCGTAAGGGTCAGAACATAGAAAATGTATGTGTTAATGTCAGACCTATAATCTCCAGTTCTTACTCTTCATGAGTATACTGGTTCTCATTTCCTATGTTTACTCTGGTGATATTCATGTGAACACCTTGAATTCAGATGATAGTTTTCTTGCTTTAAGTACAGGGCTACAAAAAAGCTAATTGGATTCTACTTATTTCCTGACTTCCTGGCTGGGGAAAGCTGCAGGGTCTCATTGCTTAATTAGTGTTTACATAGAGTAAAATCAGAGACAGTAAAATGGTAGGACTTAGCAGTGAAATACCAAAAATGGCAGATATCCTATTTCCATTTATCTCTAAATGTCTATAATCTTAGGGAATCTGAAATCTTGTCATATTCTCTATCATTTTATTTAGAACTCAGCTTTAATGGCAATAATAATAATATCTATCTGTTTAGTGAAGAATTAACTTTATCTGGGTCTGGCCTTTGTTCAGGTTCTGGGGCTAAGCTCTAACTGTTTGAAATTTTCTGGGTAATAGAAATATCTTTGTTATTTATGGTGGGCTCCTTGAACCACAATCAATCATTTATGCTAATAGAGATGACCCAAAGTGCGGACTTGTGACGACACAAAACCAAACATATGATTAGGGGGTTGGAGTTTGTGACCATGTGAATTCAGTCTGATCTTCAGGGATGGGGGTGGGAGCCAGGAATTAAGTTCCACTCTGCGGACAGGAACCAAGTCAATCATGCCTACGTAATGAGGTATCAATGAAGAGTCTGAACACCGAAGCATGGGCATTCCTCTAGGCTGACAATACTCTGTATTGCCAAATGTTGATGCCAGAAGAGTAATGCATCCCGGAGGACACAGAAATGTTAGATTTGAAGCCCTTCCAGTCTCATCTTCTTTCTTATGCATCTCTTCCTTTGACTAGTTCTAATTTGTATTCATTTGCTATAATCAAACTTTAATAAAAGTATACTGCTTTCCTGAGTTCTGCAGGTCATTCTAAGCCTGTTATCAAACCATGGGAACCCCAGATTTGTAGCCAGTTGGTTAGAAGTGAGTGTGGTCCTGGGGACTCTGCAAATTGTGACTTGTATAATATTTGAAGTATTGGGCAGGTCTGGCAGTCTGGAAAATTGTGTCCTTAAATTGGGTTTGGTTAAATCCCATTACTACCATTTACTGAAGGTCCACTATATCCTCCAGTCAATATACTTAATAATTTAAAAGTATATATTACTGTGGTTGTCAGCCTTCAAGATGGTTCCCAATAATCCTTACTCCCTGATATTTGCTCATTTCTATGAGTAAATTGGGGCTGATCTATTATGCATTAAGAATGACTTTCATAATCGGTCAATAATGGCACAAGTAATGATGTGTGACTTCTGAGGTTTCTGCTTTCTCTTTGATCTTTTGATGCACTTGCGCAGGGACAGCCAGCTATCATGGTGTGGGGACACTTTTATGGCCCTATGGAGAGGCTCAAGGGCTCACATGGAAAAGAGCTACAACTGTTGGAGCACAGTCAACACACACTTGCCATAATTGTGACTGAACCACTTTGGAAGTGATTCTCCTAGACTTATCAGGATTTTAGATGACTGCAAGCTGAGAGAATTCTGATTGCAACCACATGAGACCCCAAGCAAGAATTACCCAGCTGAGTCTTTCCTGAATTTCTGACCCACAGATTCCATGAGCATAATATTTGATTGTTTTATACCAGTAATTTCAGGGGTAATTTGTTTCACAGCATCAGTTAAACAAAGTAATCATTTTCTATATTTCAGTTTACTTAACTTTAACATGAGTATCTCAGATAGTTATTACCCACAATTTATTGATATCACAGAAATCTCTCTTGTATAGAGTCAGTTTTCTGCCTTCATTGTATTTACGTTCTCAGTAGCATTTGCAACAGATTACCATTCTTTCTCTACAGTCTTCAGCTGACAGTACATTCCTTATAGTCTTTTTCAAACTTTCCGGTTATTTTCTTGTACTTTTCTTTGAGTGTTTCTCCTCCTGTCTGCACTTGAAATTTTTAAGTTTCTTCTTTTTTCTATCTTCATTATTTTCCTAACTAAAGTCATCTTTTGATATCCAAAGGGAATTGATTACAGGAAGAACCACCAACCCCTGCAGATATCAAAATCCTGGGATGTTCAAACTCCTGATAGAAAAATGGTGTCATATTTGCATATAACCTACACACATCCTCTTGTTTACATCTTCTCTATATAACTTACATACTTAACATAATGTAAATGCTATGTAAATAGTGGTTATACTGCATTGGTTTTTATTTGTATTATTTTTATTGTTGTTTCATTTTTTATTGTTATGTTTTTGTTTGTTTGTTTGCTGAATCTTTATGATTCATTGTTGGTTGAATCTGCCAATATGACACCTTTGGATATGGAGTGCTCACTGCATGTTACCCAGTTCCATGATTTTAAATATGGTAATATTTCCAGTGCATGCATGTAAGACTCGTCTCTCCTCCAGTGGCTCCACAATCATATATTCACATCTTCTCACATTTCCTTCTAAATATCTAATAGGTTTTTCTGAGATAATTTGATCAAAATAAAAGTATCAACTAACATTCTCATCTCCACTCCAACAGGAACTGCTTCCTCAACCCAGCCTCTCTCATTATGGTTAGTGGCCCTACTAACCACATAGTTATTGTGATGAAAAGAATCCTACAAATTATCTTTAATTTCTCACAACTTACATTCAATCTGTAACCAAATTATTGTTGGCTCTTCCCCAAGATTTGCCTCCAACCTTATGAACACCATTGTCACGATTGACTTTATAGAACCAAGACACCAATATCTCTCCTTAAAACTAGGACAGTCAACTGCTAAATTTTATTTTTTGATTGTTTAATATTTTAAATTGATAGATAAAATTGTATGAATTTAATGTGTACCACATGATGTTTTCAAGCATACATGCATTGTGGAATGACTAAATCTAGCTTATTGACATATATATACACTACCTCACACAGTTTTTATCTTTGTGGTGAGAATACTTAACATCTATTCTCTTTCCTTGCTTTTACACTATCCTGAGTTTAGTTCATTCTTCATACTGCAGTCAAAGGGATGCTGAAATAACTTAGATTACATCATCACCATGTTAAAATATTCTTATCCTTTCTCATAGCACTTATAGGAAATTCCACATTTCATGCCGTGACTTTAAAGCTCAATGTGATTTGATCTCCAATCTCCTTGCTGATTTAAATCTCACCTTCACTCTGTCCTGGTAACAATGGCTTTCTCAAATGTGCCAAGATTATTCTGACTTGAAGATATTTGTACTTCTTATTTCTTCAGCACAACCCATTTTCTGAATATTATCACCTAGATGACTCTTTCACATCGTTCAGATCTCAACCAAATACCACAGCTTCAGCAATGCTTTTACTGATCACCCTATTTAAAACAGTCTCACTCCTCCTCTACTCTCTTTACCTACTTACACAATATTTAATAGTAATAATAATTTTGTAGTACTTACAATTTGAAACTATAACTTTAATATTTTTATTGAGGGTTGTTGCTTTATACATAGATATTAAAAAGTATTAAACAAAAATAAATAATGCAATAACATAAATAATAAATATTTCTAGAATCAATCAATTAAGCAATGAGCTCAAAGGGCTGAAGTAATTTGTCCGAAGTCACATACATAATACATGTATTTCTAAGCTTGTTTGGTTGCAAAAAATTCCAATTTTGTAAATATCATCACATTAAATTAGCAAAGCATTGTGATTGTTAGTGGCAGTTCTCCTGTTATTGGCAGAAGAGTCGTTTGTTGAATGTTGACTATTGATAGTCATCAATTCCAGCGTCTTCTGTGCTCACTCTTAAACCTTGGAAGTTATGAGTGAAGTTAGGGCCTAAAATACACCTAGGTTCAAGGCTGCTCTCAATAACTATGTAATCTTAGCCAAACTCTTTAACTGTAAACCTTTGTTCTCTCAATAATAATAATGATCTTAGTCATACCTCTCAGGAAGCATAGATCAAAAGATACAAAGTAACAAATATGTAGGGTGAACAAGTTGAAAAAATATATATCTTATAGGGTAGAGAAAATGAAATGTAAAAATGCAGTTTGGCTTGTGCAATTGCAACCACACAACAAACATTTAAATGACTGATACATTTCTCATCATGGATAGTATAAATTTCTCTTTTTATTATACCACTTATTTACACTATTTCTGGTCTTACCTGTGATGGGAAAAAAAAAATTAAGCCATAAATCCTAGCAGAAACTAAGACAAATAAATGTTTCTCATCATTTGGATAATGATTTCTCCAGGCAGCAGCACATAGTTCTGGTTCCAACATTCTATCAGTTACCATGGGCTCTGAAGGTGCCAGGAGTTGTCCTTTACCATCTACTAAAATTTAGCATTTAAAAGGAGTAAAAGCATTCTTCCTTATTGGGGCTCAGAACATGATACTCCAAAGTATGGCATCTTGGCATGCTGAGTACTTTGCACTGAGCAAAACTGGAAATGCCTCAAAAGCAATGTCTCTCTGACCTTCTCGTACCCTCCTGTCTCCTGCCCATCTTTTTCTCCTGAAGTGAGTGTAAATGTGAATTCCTCTTCCCCAACGAGGTCATAGAAACTAGCTACCCTCTCCCACAAAGCAAGTCGTAAAGCCTAGAAAGATCACTCACTTTTTTCTCCCTTCTTTCATGAAGACCCTCATTCCCGAGGATCCTGTCCCATACCTAGAGGAAGAAATGCTACACAGACAGGCCAAGCAGAATATGAACAGACTGGTCTTGCTGGGTTTTCCCTCTCAGTCTGTGGCCATCAGATCACACCCTCTGTCTGGTCACATTTCTACATGACTGTCCATTCTTCATCTGTCTATGCATAAAAAATAGACAGTTTTGCCTCAGTCTTTGGTCTTCATTTCTGAAGACTTTCGTGTCATGTAAATCTTTTATTAAATAAATTTGTTCTGTTTTTCTCTTGTTAATCTATTTTTCATTATAGGAGTGTCAGCTGTGACCTTTCTGATGGATCCGAAAATTAGCCGACCATTCTACCACTACATGTTCATGATGTTAGATTTACCTATAATTGTTAAGCAGATAGATGAATCAGTTAATAATCTATAACATGGTAATATTTAGTAAAACATAATTTGCAAATTAGAGATCTTTAGGCAAGAATTACACATACACCCCACACAATTCCCAAAAAACACAGTACCTCAGCACCACCGTATATCTCTCCATATTCCTGCAAAGCCATTTGATTTGTTTTCCTCCAGCTGAATCCTACACGTCGATGTAAAGTCAAAGAGCATTTTTCTTACAATTTATCTGCTTCGTTTTTACAAACCATAAATTGTTGCTTGGTCATCAAGGTGACTGACGGTCCATCTTACACTGGCGTGTAATATCCACTTTTTTCCCCTTAACTCACAATATATTACTTTTTGGCATCAGCAAGTCCCAATTGATTTTAGTCACAAATTAAATGCCCTGATGGTTGTAATATGGTGATTTATCACCAGAGTCAGCAGTGATTTTGTTTTGTAATGGATTTAAGAAAAGGATTGGGGGAAAAGGAGGTGAAGGGTTGAAACTCTCAAGTGTGCAGACACTAAGTTGAACAATTCATAAAGGTTTAGGAAAAAAAAATGTTACTTTTGACCATGAAGGGAGCTTTTGGGAAATTGAGTTATTGAAGGCAAACAACAGTAACTGTGTGAGATTAGGCTCTTTACTTTCCAAGTTTCATGTAGTCTTCATTGCTTTGTATTTCTCTTGAAATTACTGACAGAGAAAAATGCCATTTGTCAACTCATAAAGAATCTCCTGCTTAACTTCTGAGATATAAATATTTATTTTATATTATCCCAAATAAATAAAGTCTAGACAATTGGGGGAACACAGAAAGTCCAAGAGCACTACATAAAGATCTGGTGTATTGCAGTCAAAATGTTTCCTAATGATAATTAACAGAAAACAGAGTCTCAAAATGGCTTACATAAACAAAATAATTTATTTGTTTCTGTATTCGTGCATTCTCACATTACTATCAAGAAATAGCTGATATTGGGTAATTTATAAAGAAAATAGTTTTAATTGGTTCACGGTTCCACAGGCTGTACGGGAAGCATGATGCTGGCATCTGCTCAGCTGCTGAGGAAGACTCAAGAAGCCAAAATTTATGGCAGAAGGCAAAGCTGGAACATCTTACATGGCAGGAGTAGGAGAAAGAGAGATGGGTGAGGTGCTACATGCTTTTATATGACCAGATTTCATGAGAACTCATTCACTGTTATGAGGACAGCACCAAGGGGTTGGTGAGAAACTAGTCATGAGAAATCTGCCCCCATGATCCAACCGCCTCCCAAAAGGCCCCACCTCCAACATTGGGGATTACAATAAGATTTGGTAAGAACACAGATCCAAACCATGTCAACCTCCATTCTGAAGAGCATATCCATACATGCAATACGTTGGAAGAAGAAGTTGTTACCTCTTCAATTTATTTTGTTATTAAAATTATGAATATTTGTCTGTATTTGGTAAGTAAGGCCTGTGTTATTTTACTACTCTGTATTTGCTTTTTGAAAATAAAGGAGGCTTTCATTTTTTCATTTGAGGGTGACAACTACCGACGACATTTTTCATTTTACCTTTTCTGTTAAGTGTGATAGGGAGGCTGCAACAAAATACCACAGTCGAGTGATCTAAACAACAGAAATTTATTGGCTCACAGTCCTGGAAGCTAAGAGTCCAATATTAAGGTACCAATATGCTTGATTCCTTCTGAAGTTTCTGAAGGCTGTGCAGGTTAGCTTGTAGATGACCGTCTTCTCCCTGCCTCTTTCTGTTTACCTTCTATGCGTGTACACGTCCAAATTTCTCTTTTTATGAAGACCCCAGTCACATTGAATTAAGGCCCACCTCAATTACCTAATTTTAACTTGATTACCTCTTTAAGAATTCTTTCTCTAAATAAGGTCACATTCTGTTTTATTTTCTTAGGAGTTAGGACTTTAACATGTGTGTTTTGGAGGATAGTAGTCAGCCCATAACATCCTCTTTGCCCACACAGCCTAGCAACAAGAGATAAACATGATTTTGCTGAGAGACTATAATTTTCACAGTGCTGTGGAGTTCTGGTCTCAAGCACAGCCTGGTTGGGGTCCAAACTACTGTACTAGTATCTGTCAGCTTTCTTTCCCCTGGGTTGATTCTGTTCTCCTTTTCGATGTCTGGCTTTCAAAACATTAGGTCTTTGACTTCGATAAATTATTTACAGCTAGAGTCATCCAAGGAGGCGGCACTGGAGAGTTTATATTAACAAACTTACAGAACAACAACAAACACCCAGAACTTTCATGTATTGTCTTCATTTGTGGAACGTATTCATCTTTCTGCATCTATCTCTATGGTACAGGGTGTGTTTGGATTCTGGTACTTAGCCTAGATCTTTTGCTGCTACACTTTTGTAATCTGATAGTAAAATCAGTTTCACCAGATGAACATGTGTAGTATGTGGAGAAATTATCTTTCCTCCAGAGAAAATTAGAGAGTATTATCAAAAGCAGAATTAATGATTTTATGGAAGCAATAAAGAGAAATAAACTAAATAGGGGATGATAACTATCAGTACCCAACAGAGGGACAAGGACATATTCATTTTGTCTCATTTTAAGTGCCTGGATATTTTTGCCAATCTAAGTCTACTACCAAATGCTGAGGGGAAAATACATTTGAAGATTTTGATAAATTTTTACCTCAAGTGTACATTCTCTTTGAAGTATCTACTTTCAGATTTTGCTAAAAATTTAATCAAATGTTATTACATTTTTGTCCTTTTAAAAGCTTTTATCTAGCAATGTTCCAGTATTTTATTTAATTTTTAAGGAGTTATTATCTTCCTAAGGTATGTCATGAGAATAGATGGTAGATAAAACAGCAGTGAGAATACTTAAAAACATACACACAATCATATCATATTGGGAAATAAAATGTAGTGTTTATTTTCTTAAGCTATTTTTGTCATTGTAATTATAAATATTTTGTCTATATTATGTTAGTGGGAGATAAAATACTTGCGAACTTTTATTATCTTAATTTTTATTTCAGACTCCCCAAATTAGACACGGATATATTTATATTGAAAGAGAAAACAAAAATAATGACAGCTTTTGACTTACTTCCTCTATTCATTGCACCAAATTCAGATAAGCGTATTGATTTCAGAGCAAACTCACTACTACCGAACTGTGGGATGCTAACATAAAATACTCAGAGGCAAAACATATTGGGCACAGTGGTTCCCATGTAAACAACTTTAAAACAAATGTAAGATTTCAGAACTGCTTTGAGGACATGCATACTGAAAGACCAAGAGTTTCAGCAATGCTACATAATATGTGCATCTCAATTCAGATCGGACGTTTTTGAACTTATGGTTTAAACATATTTGATCTACATTAATTCATTACAATTATTACTATTATCTATGTTCAAATTGTCACACCTGTAGAAATTTCCCATCTGGTAGTTTCTTTATGTTTGCTACCAGACTGAGCCCTATTGATTTGACCATCATTATGTTCACAAGCATCCTTGCTATCTGATGTGACAAGGTATTTCAGACTCATCTTGGATGTATCCTGTCCCACAGCCAAAATGAGCCATTTCTTCAAGGAGCCCTTCAACTACTAATGGGAAATGCTATTTAGAGACGATAATCTGTGTTCACAGAGTACAGTTGACTTTTATGGCCTAGAAATATATTATTTTAATTATCAGTTCATGTGAAGGATAATCTTTTTGCTCAGTAGAGGTCTTGTCATGCCTAACAAATGGTGTATTTCTAGCATGGTAATAATTAAAAGTGTGATTTACAAATTTAAATTTGTTAATAAGGAAGATAGATTCCTTTTGAACTTATATATGTAAATACATGATTAACAAAGTAAGGGAACTTAATAAAAGCCCTTAATATAACATTTACAAATTATTATCTTTGATACATAAAGACAACAAATCAACATCAAAATTTTCTACAAAATTTGTGTATTTTTGATGAATTATTGGCTTATAATCTACATTAAGATATTTCCTGGGAAATTTTGTCTTAAATTTTAGGAACAAAGACACACTTTAAGTAACAAGGCAATTAATACACATTTAAGATCCTGATTAAATTCAGAGTTCAGTCATTCTTATTGTAAGCTAATGAGAGGCATGGATTTTGAGACAGACAGACCTAGGTTGGCACTGATTGTGACACTGGAAAAATTACTAAAATCTTCCTTTATTATTTCAAAGTCCTCATCCAAATGAAAAGATTTTAAAAGATAATGTTTTCTAAGCCCTTTGTACAATGGCTAGTATATCACAGAATGATAATAAATGGTACTTTATACCTACTAGTGTCTGTGAAAGCAAGACTCAGAGGCAAAAGTATTGAGAAAAGAAGAAATTTATTCTGTACTAATTATTTGTAAAAGATTCAACTTCAAGAGGAGATGGCAAAATAGAAAGGAAGAAAGGAAGGGAGAAAGGAAAAAAGAAAAGAAAGAGAGATGCGAAGGAAGGAAAGAAGGGGGGAGGGAGGGAGGCAAGGAAGGAAGGAAGGAAGGGGAAAGGAAAGAAAGAAAGAAAGAAAGAAAGAAAGAAAGAAAGAAAGAAAGAAAGAAAGAAAGAAAGAAAGAAAGAAAGAAAGAAAGAAAGAAAGAAAGAAAGAAGGAAAGAAGAAAGAAAGAAGGAAAGAAAGAGAGAGAGAGAGGAAGGAATGTAGAAGGAAGAAAAGAAGGAAAAATCGATGTTTAAATTTAAAAAAATGCAAAATTACCAAGGTTATAAAGTTTCCATTACTAATCAGTTTGTTGTGGAAACGCAGCAACTTTCTCAGAAGATGCACATTGACAAAAGTCATGACATATTTTTACATAGAATTGCAAAGTGAGAGATAAAATTGCTTTTTGATAGAAGTCCAGGCTTGAAGAAAATTCTCCAAGTATTTGAGGAGCCAGAACTCGGACAAAACTACGCTTTGTAATTTTGGTTTATTTTTTGGACAGAGTGGCTGTTCTGCTTGTGAAACAATGATCAGAAACCAAAACCATCCAATTCACTTCTAACAGACTTTTTATCTGTAGTATGTATAATTTAAAATATCCTCCTTTGAAATTCCTATGTTTGTTAATATTCTAGCCTGACAGAAAGTGGCATTCATCATTACCTGCTATCTGGGATTCTATTTTGAATATTTCAGAAAGCCTAATACAAATCATAAATTATCATAATCATAAGGCCTACTGGGCTGAATATAATTTCATGTGTCTTAGTAGGATGTTATGACTGATTATCAAAATAGCTCCTAGATCTTCATACAACCTTTTGAATGCTAAACAATTGAGGGAATTCAGGTTAAACACAGATGATTTCTAAGGTCCCTTCTAGCTTTAACATTCCATACTTTCTCAGCTTTAGGTCTCTAATACAGCATACATATAATATGCATGCATAGGATGTATAGCATACATACATATGTATATATTGTGCTATATTGCATACATATACAGCATACATACAATATACACTATATAGTATATATACATCATATACATATCATATATGTACATATATAATATGTATAATATGTATGTATGCGTATACATGTATGTATGTATATATAATATATATGTATGCATATGGCCATATATATAGTATGTGTATATGTATGTATGTAGCCATATTATGCAAAATACCTGCTAATACACATAATTTAGCTTAACCATGGTATAGCTGAGGAGATTTGCAGGAAACGCAACTCACACTCTAAGTAGACACATCACTCAGTAGTAGTTCTATAGTGAATTATTTAGCATATCTTGAACCTTTTTACGATTTTCTTCATTCAGTAGAGCACATCAACTTCACGTAGTTATCCTTATTTCATTCTAGTTTCAACTAGGGGTCAGAATATAACCTTATCTGCCTCAGAGTTATTTCATATTACATTCTTCTTCCCATGGAACATTGCAAAACATAATAAGAAGGGCTGCGAGTAAAGATTTCAAAGTACCTTCACATCCAGGAACAAACCTCTTCCTTGCCCCCACGCACACACGGTGTGTATATACCCACAAGTACCCCAGAGATTTTTTTGTCATATTTATTCTTAGGGTGCTAAGTCAAAATGAAGGCTATGCTTAGGTAAAGAGGAAGCATTTTATTTTCTTACTCCAGTCTAAGATATGCCTACCAAACTAAGGTTTTGTCTCTTGAGTAACCTCTTCTAATTATTGGCATTCATCTAAATAAATATCTAGTCTAGCTCATTAGTTCTAAGGAAGCTTGTGCAAAGTATAATCCATTGTCAGTACATGACCCATATTACAGCATAGTAGATAATACTATAGATTGTGCAAAATTACCTGTTGGGTATCAATACCACACCTCAAGTTAATGTTAATGTTTGTCAAGCTTATCCCCTTTCCTTGTTACTCCTTCATGCGTACAAACTGAGAAGAGATGAATAAGGTCAGAGTACAATAAAAAAAATGATCAACTTTCACATGATATTTACAGGTTTTTTTGTGGCACTTGATAATTTAAGATTAATAAAATTGAAATGGTTACTAGCCCAACTCTAGTCTGTGCTAGAGTTGCTCAGCATACCTACAGTAAAAATAATTTTCCTTTTTAAACATGATCTTTGCTGGAATAAAAATTGAGGTTTATTTCAACAGACATATTTTACATGGTGACATCCCCTAAATTCAAAAACAACAACAAAATTCTGTAAGTATTCAACATTGTTATAGTTTTTACTTTTTTTCTCTCTCATGATTTTTAGTACTTCTATTTTTTCTGGTTTTGTCACATAAAGAAAACTAGATTATCTCTTCTTGTAATTGCTGAAGTCAACTCAGACACCAAGCATCGTTGCTTTGATGGCTATAGATAGTATGTTTTTCTTCAGGAAAAGCTTACAAGATGGGAAAGAGAAGATAATAACATTCATCCCTCATTATCCTGGGCTCATTACTCAGGTAGCCATTTATTTATATGAGAAAAATGATATTTTCTGCACATCCAATAATTTGTGTACCTTGCTTGTAATGACAAAACTGTGGGAAAAAATACTACCTGTTTATCATTATTAAACATGCCAAGAACTGCAGTGACATTGTATTGATACTAAGTCACAAACTGCTGGTATTTAACTGCTTTAGCCCTATTGACTCTTCAAGAGGATATTAAATATAATTAAGGACAGTGAATTGCAAGTTCCCCACACCAAAATTCTTGATCTAAGAGACAGGACACCATCACACCAGTGTACTTCTCACACAGTTACACCTATGTATCTTTGGAGACTTTTGCTAATAGTAAAAATCCAGTTTTTTTTCCAACTAAAGTCTTTCCAAGTCTATGATCATGGCCAAGCTGAATGGACATGAGTGATTCTTCTCTTCTTCCTTCATGAAAAATACCTTGCCTTGACACAGAATGTAAGGACACATGAAAAAAACGGAGGTGCTAATTTGTGTTTTGTAATTCCAAGAGTCGGTTCAATTCTTACCTTCTCTGTTTGTAGTGCCAAAGGAAATACTAAAATAATAGAGAAACAAAATAAAGCTCTAAAGATATGCCAACCAATTTATACAACAAATAACTACTTAATTATATATACCAATTGAGATATCCACATTAATATATAGATTATACCAGTTGGTGCTGCATATGGGTAAACAAATCCTGAATATAAGAAGATACATGAAGGACAAAGGAATCAGGCTTACATTAGGGTATCTTTTTCAGAAAACGTGTTTCTTATAATTCACTTTAATAAAAGTTTATTTTTCTTGCCAAGATAATGTAAACATATTTATTTAGTCAACTAACATTAAGTATAAGAAGCTATTCTAAATTCTGATAATATGCATTAGTGAATAAAAATAATGAAATCTGCTTGCATGGACTTGACTTTCTAGTGAGGAAAGACTAGTGATAAGCAAATAAATGTGTAAATATATGGAATATATTAGACTTACCAAACTCTCTGGACTTCACAAACTATTTGCAAAGTCCTTCCATGTTTCTAGCATATTCTAAAATATATTTTTTGAATTGATGTAAGCCCAAAAGCCTGATGCCACTTAACATATCTCTTAGGACATCTGTGCTTTAACAAACATCTACCGTTAGCACTGCATGATTTCATAATTCTGACAATTAATTATTCACACTAGTACCTACAGGAAAGCCCATGGTCACTTCTTTCTACACTTCCGATTAACCTCATATTTGAGAGTTGTGTGGAGTACATCCAATAATAGCGATCCCTACAACGTGAAAATATGGTAAGAGGAACATAGAAGTATAATGAGAAATTATAACCAAGAGGATGAGACTCACAGATCGATACTTAATCACCTTAAGGAAGCTGCACAATTAATCACTTGCTCAAATGTAATAAGAGTTTAAGCTAAGTAGTTTCGTTTTATCTACAAGAAACCCTAAAAATTTAGCCTAAAAAGATATCAATCCAAAATAATGTAAAGAAAGTACAGATTTTCTTTAAATAAATTTTTGCTTTGCTTAAAATATGTTTATTTAATATTAGTGACTAGACTAAAATTATGATTCTAAAAATAGTTATTATATTTTAAATTGATTTAATTATTTGATGTGAACACATTTTATTGAAGAGTGTTATGTTAGCAGTGTGCGCAAATAAAAATAAAAAGCATTTTCTCAGTTATCTGAAACACATGAGATAGAATAAGATTTAAACATTAACATATGTCTAGATGCAAATTCTAAGTGCCATATCACAGTGCAAAATGCTGGGAAAGTGAAGAGTGGTTACTATCATTTCTCATTGCCTTCTTGAAGAAGGTAGACTCTGAGACTGTCCAAGAGACAACTTTTCTATAATTATTTTAACTTTCTATTGTCTTGTAACACATTATTCCAAGCACAGTGACTTAAAACATCACACATATTTTTTTAATCTCACCTTCTACAGATTGGGAGTTTGGACAAGACCCCTATGGGCCCTCTTCTGAGGGGTCTTAAATGTATACAATCAACATGTTGTTTGTGTTCTCATCTGGAGGTTACACTAGAAAATAATCCAGTTCCAAGATTATTAAGGCTTTTGGCAGAATTCATTTCCTTGTGGTTTTATGACTGAGGTCCCAAGATTTTGTTGGCTACAGGCTGGAGGCTGCACTGAGATTTTAGAGGACAACTGCAGTTCTTTGCTATCAAGGGGTATCCATTTGTCACATCTACTAAAACAGATCTAACATAACGTAACATAACATAACATAACATAACATAACATAACATAACATAACATAATCATGGGAGTGATGGCCCACCTGGTTTTCCATATTGTATGTGTTAGAAGCGAGGTCCAGCTTGCATCAAAGGAAGGGTATTAGGCACCAGGAAATGAGATATAATTGGGGGTCACATTAGAATTTATTTGCCACCAACAACAAACAACTTCCTAAATTGAAGTAATTTGCAATTCATTTCTTGCTTATGTCACATTTTGGTAGCTACAGTGACTACTGTGATGCCATTACAAATGTCTTACCTTCTCAAGACTCAGGCTAAAAGTGAAGTTCCTCTTTTGGAGATATCACTTGTGTGGTAGAAGGAAAAGAGCAAGAGACATGACTGAGATTGATGATTCCTTTTAAAACAACTGCTCAGAGGAGTTCATTCACATGTCATCAATCAGAAAACATCACATAACAGTAAGACGAAACATACAATACTGTTGACAGTGAAGTGAAGAACAACCATTTGGAAACAACAGGACAATCTACCTGACTTTGAAATAAAGATATTGGGGAAAGTTTCATGGTAGTCATAGAACTGAAAATTCTTGCAGCATGTATAAAATATTCAAATATTTCCAAGTAGAAGAAATCTATTCAGCATAAATTTAAAATTTCAGTCAGTTTGAACCTTTGTACTTTACCATTTTTACATTCTTACATTATTGTTGACCATTCCAAACCACCATTCAAATATTAATATTTTAAGAAACTCATCTGTTGAAGACCCTTTCATTATTTTGAATAGAAGTATTGCCTATTAATGATCAATAGAAATATAAATGATATTGCAAGTTTTCTTTAGCAGAATTTACCTATGCAAGATCTTAATATTTGTTATTTTAAGGCTTTATATAAAATAACATAAAATTATTGTAATTTTTGTTTTTGGATTTTATAAATTTAGTATAGTTAAAACAAAAAAAAAACCGCATAGAACTGGGAATGCTGACTAGGCATTCAATGTGAAGGTTAACAAAAAAGTTTAAAGTGTAAATAATGCACTTAATCATGCCTGTAATCCCAGCACTTTGGGAGGCCGAGGCCAGCGGATCAAGAGGTCAGGAGACTGACACCATCCTGGCTAACATGGTGAAACTCCGCCTCTACTAAAAATACAAAATATTAGCCAGGCCTGGTGGTATGCACTTGTAATCCCAGCTACTCGGGAGGCTGAGGCAGGAGAATCACTCAAACCCAGAAAGCAGAGATTGCAGGAAAAAAAAAAAAAAAAGAATGCGCTTAAAAGGGAGGTTTAATCAATTATTTCTTTTGTATAGTTTAGGTATCAGTACACAATCCTCAAATGATAATCTGTTTCATTGACTTTTTATACCCATAATTAAGGTATTCTTTTGCTTATTCAACAAATATTTGGGGAATATCTAGCAGGCAGTAATCATCGTTCTAGATTCTGGGGATAGGACATTTTAAAACATTTTAAAATTTCTGACTTTTTGGAGCATAAAGTTTTGTAGTAAAAGACAGTAAGTGTCTAATTAGAATATATCAGATAATGTCAATTTATAGGAAAAATATAAAATGTGAAAATGGATTGGAAAAGTTGGAAGTATTTGGAATTTTATGCAAGGGTAAATATAAAAGGACTTAATAAAAAATATGGCATATGTATAAAGACCTTACTGAGGTAATAGGGAAGACAATTCCAATATTTAGGGGAGAAAGATGCACTGCAAAGTGTTTGGTGAGTGCAGTTTTATATGGTGAGATGCTAGTAGAAAATCAACAGGTGCTCTTAGACCCAAATTGTGTAAAATGAATTGAAGCTTTTGATGTGGAACAAATAAAACCTATCCATTCGGAAAATGTATCTGGCGGTAACATATGAGATGTCACAGTAGGGTAGAATCAGAAAACCCAGTTATAGAATTTTCATATAAGTGTTTGGTAATCTGGGCAAGAGATAAAAAGTGATAGCAAACACTGTCAAATAGTTGCTGAAAACCTTTGCTCCCTTTTTTCATTTGAACAACCAACTTTGTTGCCATGTTTCCTTCTTTCCATCCCTTAATTGAAGAGAAGATGGCCCTATCTCTAACTCAAGGGTTAAATCCTGATTTATTAAGTTAAGAATGGCAGGAATTTTCCTTCTGCTAGTAAATTAACTTAGTAGTGAAAATGTGACCTAATTTTGGCAAATGGCATTAAGTAAACTTTCTGGAGAACTTCTGGTTAATGTTTTTGCATTAGTAAAAGATACAGAAGGAAGTGTCCTTGTCAGTAATGTTTTTCTAGATATTCCTGTACCTTGGGATTCCCAGCACATTTTCTATTTATTATGGGACAAAGTCTTATGTACATAAATCTTAACACAGAGTGAATTCTGGACATAAAAGCTGAAAGACACTACATATTTGTTGATTTCTGTGAGATGCCGAATCCAGCAACTTTGGGATTGTCACAATTTAAGGTTTCATTTAAATTACCTTATAATAATTTCTTACTGCCAAAACCACTGGATTTTAGATATTTCTCTTGTTATAGCTTAAAGTTTTCTGAATAAAACATAAGGGAAGTAGTAAGTCCATAACATAGAGTAAGACTAGGGATAAACAGAATGGACATTAAGATAATTTATTGGAAGATTTCCATTTAACAGACATTATTCTGAGTACTTGACAACAATAAATTCATCTAATCCTCACAACTAACTTGAGAAATAAGCTAAATTTACTCCAGAATATAAGCTCTATTTTCCTTGGTATCAAGCTGTTGCTAGAAAATGGCTGACCTTAGAGGAGCTACATTTCCCAGGCTCCCTTGCAGCTAGAGTTTGTAGTATATTTTAGTCAAGGCCATGTGACTAGAATTGATGAGGTACCTTTTCAGTTCTGACCCACAAAAACCTTGCACACAATGCTGCGTTATGGCTTTTTTCCACTTCCAGGTGGCTGACTTGGAAAATAAATGTTGAAATCAGCAAAGCTACCAATATCCTTGTATTTGTGAATGCCCAGCATGGGAGAGAGAGTATCCTTGGCAACTTGCTAACGGACTCTAAGTTCCTGCTAAGTTCTTTAACAAGAGCAAGAAATGAGCTTTTATTTTTTGAGTAAGGAATAATGTACTATTGTATGTGGATATTTATATATTTTTTGCACTGTATGACACAGCCACTCTCTAATTGGAGGCATGGAAACTGAAATGTGTCTGTGAATGCACATGGAAGTCTGCATGTGTGTGCAAATATCTGCCTGTATGTGAGAATGCACAATCCTAGTTGGATTTTGGTACTGAGATAGTATCAGAATAAAATAATTGGATACTTTTAAAAAAATGTTTCCTTTGCTCTGAAGCCCTTTAAGCGGCTATGGGGCTTTTTATTTTCAGAATATTTTGTAGAAATCTCATATTAAATGGCCTGTTGATACTTTTATTTCTATTTGTAACCATTGTTCTATCTAGATTTGATATCTTTTGGAAGATTGCTTTTGATGTTTAATTTTTTCATGATAGTCATTGCAAAAAAAAATGTCTAGATGTGAACATAACACTCTCTTATGATGTCTTTCTTCCGCATGTGGTTAGACATTATCTTTGAAGATAATTTTTGTTGTTGTTCCTCCTATTTTTGGGGATGGGTTAAGTTATCTCATAATTTATTAGTTCTGCATTCTGCCACTTTTTGTTTTGTTCATTAATGTCAGCATTTACATTTGTTAAAATCAGATAATTCCACTTTTCCAATGCCTATTTATATTTTTAGTGTCTTGAATTTGATTCTTTTGATAATAAAAATGTATACAGCTTTTAGTTTCTCTTAAAAACTCTTTTATCTATATCTCACCTATTTTAACATGTAACTTTTTAAATTACCCTATTTCAATTTGGATTTCCTTTTTGATATGACAAGTTGTTTAAAAGAGTTTTATTTGTTTGCTTTCTTATAGCATAGTATCGTCATCATTATTTTGTATTAACCTCAAGTTTTATTACATTGTTATCTATAGCATTTCACGACTATTAAAATCAGTGAAGTTATCTTCCTATCAGTTCTAATGGGTGCTAAAGTGGTTCAAATGTTTCCTTTGGGAGTGTTAAAGTGTTTTACGTTTGTTAGTGTTTTGTTTTCTTAAAACTGGTCTCTCTAATTATGTCCCACTATTTAATGTAGGATGATGCATTATTGGTCCGAGTAGTAGTTAGATAGATTTGAAAAATCTATCATTTTTGTAGACCATATACTCACTTCTCTGAAACTTAATTTCTCCATCTACTAAATCATGATAATAATATCACTTCACATTATAGTTATATAGATTTGGGAACTATATTGTATATCTGTTTTCTATAGTTATATTGTATAAATATATTGTACAACTCTTTTGTGAACTAGATGGTATACAAAAGGTACTCAATATAATTTAGATATTGTCTCCTGTAGCCTATTCAGATTGAATATCCCAAGCTTTTTTCTATTTCATTCCTGTCCTGATTTCAGCTCGAGGTCAAAAATGACATCCTTCTCTATTTAGGCAGAGGTGCTAAGAGGGTATACCTAGCCTGCCAGTGGATTAAAAACATTTGTTTTTAGCCAGGAATAAATGTTGCATATTTTGTGACAAACAATATGATTACGAGATACATATCTTAACATAAATTAAAATGTCTTCAAATATGAAAATGCAAATCACTCCCAAAATAAAAAATTCAGCACCAAAATGTGTATATTTCTAATAAGATTCCAAAATTAGTTATGGCCAATCTGACCACAGACTTGGTGGCAGAATCAGAACTTTTCCTAGCATGTACCAGTTTGTCATTTAAGAAGACAGACACACACTAAATAACCTGAGGTGTTTTAAGAATATCAATGTCCAAATAATTCTAAGATGCTCCCAGGTTTGAGAATCATTGAAATAGTGTTTCATTTATTCTAAGCAAAACTCAGTAAGGTCATTATAATATCCAGTTTTCAGATGATGAAAGAGAAAGTCAGAGGAGACTGCATTCCTCAAAGTCATATAAACTGCTGGCTCAAGGCTGAGAATTAAACTGCAGGGATTTACTCTAGAACCTCTCAAGTGAACAGTCTTTCCCATATTCTAGAAGTATATTGAGAAACCTTGACCTTGAAGTAATTTAGAAATGAATTACTATCTGAAAGGTGAAGTAAGTGCAGAATTAACTAGAATACGAAAATACAAAGCCATTTTTAAAATAAATGCAAATGAGGACTCCAAAGCTTGCAATAATTGAATACAGATCGGATACTAAAAAATGAATAAGGATTTTTCTTCAGTCACCAAAAACTACAGCCACAGAAATAAACTTTGCGCCTATCTCAATGCATTCAAGGAGAGGATCCACTGGCTCTCCAGGTTCACATAAAGGAGATAGACAGGCCGGGCGCGGTGGCTCAAGCCTGTAATCCCAGCACTTTGGGAGGCCGAGACGGGCGGATCACGAGGTCAGGAGATCAAGACCATCCTGGCTAACACGGTGAAACCCCGTCTCTACTAAAAAATACAAAAGACTAGCCGGGCGAGGTGGCGGGCACCTGTAGTCCCAGCTACTCGGGAGGCTGAGGCAGGAGAATGGCGGGAACCCAGGAGACGGAGATTGCAGTGAGCTGAGATCCGGCCACTGCACTCCAGCCTGGGCGACAGAGCGAGACTCCATCTCAAAAAAAAAAAAAAAAAAAGCAGGTAGACATAGTTAGGGATACAGGAAAATGTTGCCAGCGTATTTTAGTCTTGTGAGTGATGTAACTAAAACCAAAAAATAAAAATAAAAAATAAAAAAAGATCATAAGATCTTTCATATATATACAAAGTTTTTTCTTTATATATACAATGTAATTTATATTCGATAGTAACTTCTTTCAAATCTGTTGAATCATTTAGGTAGTATATAATGCTTGCTCCTCCTGGCAATTCCACTATCTTTTATCACTGTATAAATTGTCTTTCTAGTATATGTTATCAGAATTTTTTACTTTTGTTATTTTGAGTGTCGCATGTCTGTTCTACTGAGTCCCTCAAATTAATCAAATATTGTTTTATTTCTCTCTGTTACAATATTCTGAAACCTCTTACTTTTATGTCATATAATCAATATTAGTATAGCATAGTGGCATCATTTTAACTTTTCTGTCATAAGTGCATTGCATAAGCCTAAGGAGACTGAATAATATTCATTCCCATTAACCCAATGTAATGAAATTATTCTCTTTTCACCTATGAAAGTGACGAATATCTTAATTAAATCAAAGACCCATTGTTGGTGAGGGTGCAGTGAAATGGACACTTATAAGCTTTTAGTGGCAGTGCAGCTTGATAAACTCTCTCTAGAAGTGAGTTTGGCTGCAGATATGATAGATTTTAAATAGAGCTTCTGCCATTTTATTTTATTTTATTTTATTTTATTTTATTTTATTTTACTTTACTTTAAGTTCTGGATACAAATACAGAATGTGCAGACTTGTTACATAGGTCTACATACGCCATAGTTGTTTGCTGCACCTATCAACACATCATCTAGGTTTCAAGCCCCACACGCATTAACTATTTGTCCTAGTGCTCTCCCTCCCATCCATTCCTCTGAGCCCCCGAATGGCCCTAGTGTGTGTTGTCCACCTCCCTGTGTCCATGTGTTCTCATTGTTCATCTCCCATTTATGTGTAAGAACATGTTGTGTTTGGTTTTCTATTCATGTGTTAGTTTGCTGAGGATGATGACTTCCAGTTTCATCTATGTCCCTTCAAAGGACATGTTCTCATTCATTTTTATGGCTGCATAGTACTGCATGGTATATATGTACCACATTTTCTTTATCCGGTCTATCACTGATGGGTATTGGGGTTGCTTCCATGTATTTGCTATTGTAAATAGTGCTGCAATAAACATTCGTGTGCATGTGTCTTTATAGTAGAATGATTTATATTCTTTTGGGTATATACCTAGTAATGGGATTGCTCGGTCAAATGGTATTTCTGGTTCTAGATCCTTGAGGAATCACCACACTGACTTCCGCAATGATTGAACTAATTTACATTCCCACCAACAGTGTAAAAGCATTCCTAATTCTCCACAGCCTTGCCAGCATCTATTGTTTCCTGACTTTTTAATAATCGCCATTTTGACTGGTGTGAGATAGTATCTCATTGCAGTTTTGATTTGCATTTTTAAAATTTTTTTCATTACATCTTAAGTTCTGGGATACATGTGCAGAACATGCAGGTTTGTTACATAGGTATACAAGTGCCATGGTGGTTTGCTGCACCCATCAAGCCATCATCTACATTGGGTGTTTCTCCTAATGCTATCCCTCCCCTAGCCCCCCCAACACACCCGACAGGCCCCAGTGTGTGATGTTTCCCTCCCTATGTCCATGTGTTCTCATTGTTCAACTCCCACTTATGAGTGAGAACACGTGGTTTTCTGTTCTTGTGTTAGTTTGCTGAGAATTATGGTTTCCAGCTTTGTTTTAACCCCATAATTATTCTTCCAGGATAAAGTGTTACATTTTTGCCATTAACTTAAATGTAAATTCTAAAATCAGAGAGACAGATGAGATAGCTATAGCTATGAATTTTTATATGAGTATATATAAGTACACATATGAGTGTATATACACTTACATAAGGAAGTATTAGTATATACTGAGTATATAAAGTATAAGTAAGTATAAGTGCTTACAAATATACTAAGTGTAAGTATATATATACTCTCTCTATAAATACATATACTTACATAAGTAAATATACGTTCCTATATAAGCATATAAATTTTGTAATAATAAAATTTATATGATAATGTTATAATATATAATACTGTATAACATATAGCATGTATAAGTATGTATATAGTATATATAGTAACATATATTATATATAGTTGCATATATACTATACATATATATACCTAAATAAGTATAGATATAGGTACAATACACATACAGGTATAGTATGAGATATATCAAACACAACAATTTGAAGGTAACTTGTCTGGGTGCCTAAGGTCTTCATTTGTGCAAAATTGGTCTAAAATCCAAGTAACACAGTAAAACCACAAAACATATCTAAATTGGTAAATATGACACCATGATGTGATTATCCAAAATAAATAGCAGGATGAAAGAGAAGCAATTAGCATAGAAATAGAGGACAATGAAGTTCAATCTTACCTTGGAGTTTACTTTTCTACTTGCAAGTAAATAAGCTACCATTAACAGAGATTATAAAAGTTACGTACATAATTTAAAATAAACTACATACTTCTGAACTTCTCTTATTTCTTTTTTGCGTTGGGGAGCATACTTAATTCAGTCCTGAAATTTGCAGATAAATAAATGATTCTCAGTGACTAGGATACTCAGAATAAGTTACCTACATGAGGTTCTATAGTTAATAAATAGAAGAGCCAGGCTTAGAATGTAAGTCTCCAGATTCCATATCTGGTGGAATTTTTTTTAAGTTGAAATATTTTTTCCTGGTAGGCGTATCTTTGCACATTTCTTTACATTTTGTACATTGTAAGTGAAATTCTATTTCCTGTTTTTTAACTATTTTGTTCATTTTGGACATTTATATACAAATTATTCGGTAATATAGCATTGTACTGTAGATCATGTTACAGTTTTTATGACTTAACAACAGACTTCAAGGCTGAAAATCTATTAATTTTGTATAATTACTTCACTGCAGTACGTCTCCACAAGAATTATCTAAGTGACTCATGAATCAGAGGAATACCTAAATACAAAAACTGAGTGAAAACACCAAGGGATGAGCCAAGTTTGCCAAGAGCAACATAAGCATTTAATGGATGACCTAATAAGAATTTTGTTCAGGTACCTGTGGGAAAGATTTGATACCAGACTTATAAACTGGTGATGGATGGCAGAAATGACAAGTGATTTCAAATGTCCTTTCTGTAACAGTAGAGTAACTTTTCTTTATGTAACCAATATGTAGCTCCTCCATAATCTCAAATACAAGAATACTAACTATTGTAACTTTCACTACATTTTTCAATAATATTCAAGGTTTAATTAGCAAATATTAATTGTATGTGTAGAAGTTGATATTTTTAAATCCTTGACTTTAAAAACTTAAACTCTCATATGGGAAAAAATTTTATGCATGGGAAAATGGGGAAAAATTAATAGCCTAGTTTCTATTTCATGAGCATTTTTATTTCATGATGAAAATCTTATAAAGTATAGAATTTGAAGCACAAACTATCTCAAAAGTTTGAGAATGTTGTGCTATTGTTTTGTCTTTGATGTGGTGTCATAAAATGCAAATTATTTATCTTATATATGTTATTCTAATCTCTTTATTTCATTTTTTCACAAAATCAGCTCTGTTGATTCTACTTTTGACTTTATCTCCTGAGAACAATTGAATAGAATGTATAGGTAATAGTTTCATTGTGCATTATTTTAACACATCTAAAAAATAATGTGACTTGAAAAATATATTGAGTATGCTGTATTCATTATATATAATTTACCATTAAAACATTATAATTTTATATAGAAATGATCCTTCAAATATCTACATTGAAGTTTTTATTATTATCTAGTTAATTGTATCTGTTATCAATGGTGTACATTCCAAATTGTATGTGAGTTAAAAGCTCTTTGCTATGTTACTTATTTCAATCCACTTATTCAAAAATAAAGAGATATTGACTCATGTCCACAGTATTTGCAATAGAACCATAAATAAAAATTCAAGATTATATTTTCTCCTATTTTTAAAAATTTCACAAGTATACTTCCTTAGGAAATTAACAACAAGAAATCCACACTGTTTTTAGGAGAAAAAGAGGTAAAAGTACACCTAGTTTTTTCAAAAATAAAATGGGAGAGGACAGTCTAGAGGTCTTTTCAGATCAACAACCTGGATTTTTAGAATATCAAGAGACAACATTTCAGAGTTGTATTTAGATATTATTTATGAGAAGAAAGATGCAAGAATTGAAAATAGATCATCAAATCCAATACAAGATATTTTAAACAAACTATTAACAGAATTTTAGAAATGAGGGCTCTAGGGATATCTAAAATTTTATTATGTGTACAAGAACAACCAGAGTCACCTCAAAAATTGCTTTTCCATTTTACTGTAGAAATATCCAGGTATGTTAGAAATGGCTTAGGTTTACCATAGAAGAGGATTTATAAAAGAAAACATATCAGGAGTAAAATATGCAAATGAACTAGAAACATTATCATGCTAAGAAATATATTCTTATTTAGCCTTGCTGCCTCTGGAGGAACTGTATGACTATATGTTACATGGTAAGTTAATTTAAAATAATAACAGGCAATTAAAAAACTTTTAATGTTTTGGAGCTATTCAATTACCAACATTTATTTGTGGATTCTCTTGTGAAGATAGACTTGCCCTTTTCTAGTGCTCTGTGAGAAGAAACAGAAAAGGAAAAAAGACAACATAGCTCCCAGTCTGCAGGAACTGCAGTCTAACTGGATAGCAAAACCACACATTGAAATGCATTCAGTGCCCTTACAAATAAGCACAAAGGCTCAAGCAAATTAAGACAATGGAGATGGAATAAGAAAATGCTTATTAGAAACAGACCAACTGTTGAGTAAGAACAGGTTAGTTTGGGTGAGATTAAGGAAGAGATTAATGATAAATTCAGCTCCCAAATTCATTTGCTTCTTTCTGTATTTTTGACCTAGACTCATTAAACAATAAAATGATGAATTGCTTTCTATTTCAGTACATAGCTCAGAGAAAACTTTAGCTTCTAGCTCATTCAGTTATGTTATTGAATATCAATTCTTACAGAAATGAATAGATGATGACAAGGTTTCTTTAAAAGATGTTTATTTATTTGTTCTGTTATACATTCAGAGGGTACAAGTGCAGATTTGTTACATGGATATAATGCATAATGGTGAGGTTTGGGCTTCTGGTGTACTGATCACTCAAATAGTGAACATTGGACCAAATAGGTAATTTGTCATCCCTCACTCCCTTCCCATCCTCTCACCTTTAGATTCTCGAATGTCTTTTATTCTACTCTGTATGTCCATATTTACCTATTATTTAGCTCACACTTATAAGTGAGAACATGCAGAATTTGACTTTCTGAGTTATTTCATTCAGTATAATGGCCTTCGGTTCCATACATGTTGCTGCAAAGACATATTTTGTTCTTTTTTATGGCAGATTACTAGTCCATTATATATATATAGATAGATGGATAGATAGATAGATAGATAGATTGATCGATCAATAGATAGATAGATATAGATAGATAGATATACAAACACACCCCACTTTTTTTCCCAGTTGTCCTTTGATAAACATCCGAGTACAGCTGTCTTTTTATACAGTGATTTCTTTTCCTTTGGATATATGTAACCAGTAGTGAGATTACTGGGTCAAATGAGAGTTCTACTTTTAGCTCTCTGAGAAATTTCCATATGGTTTTTCCATAGAGGTTGTACTAATTTAGAATCCTACCAAAACTGTACAGGTGTTCCATATCCTCCTCATCCTTGCCAATATCTGTTTTTGTTTGTTTGTTTGTTTGCTTTTTACTTAATAGCAGCCATTCTAACCGGTATAAGGTGGTATCTAATTGTGGTTTTAATTTGCATTATTCAGATGATTAATGATGTTGAGTACTTTTTCATATGTTTGTGGGCCACTTATTTGTCTTTTGAGAATTTCTGTTCATATTCTTTGCCAACATATTCTTTTTTCTTATTTTTTAATTATTTTTTTCTTTTATTCTTTTTTTTTTCATATTCTATTTTTTATTTTTCTTGTTGGGTTGTTTGTTTCTTCTACATTCTGGATGTTAGTCTTGTGTCAGACGTGTAGTTTGCAAATATTTTCTCCCATTATGTAGGTGTTTGGGTTTATTCTCTTGATTATTTCTTTTGCTGGGCAGACACTTTTTTGTTTAATTAAGTCCCATTTGGCTACAATTCTTCTTGTTGGATTTGCTTTTGAGGTCTTAGTCATTAATTATTTACTTAGGCCAAATTACAGAAGAGTATTTCCTAGATTTTCTTCTAGAATTTTTATAGTTTGAGGTCTTATATTTAAGTCTTTCACACACATTAAGTTAACTTTCTACATGGTGAGAGATAGGGGTCCAGTTTCAGTCTTTCACATATTGTAATAGAATTTTCCCAGCACCGTTTATTAAATAGAGTGTCTTTTCCCCCATTGTTTATTTTCGTCATCTTCATTAAAAATCTGTTGCTTGTAGGTATATAACTTTCCTTATGGGTTCTCTATTCCATTGTATTGGTTATTGTGTCTTTTTGTACCAGTCCCATGCTGTTTTGGTTACTATAGAATTGTATTATAATTTGAAGTCAGGTAATAAGATGCCTCCAGTTTTGTTCTCTTTACTTAGGATTGTTTTGGCTGTTTGGGTTTCTTTTTGAGTGCATACAAATTTTAGAATTGATTTTTTTTTTCATTCCGCGAAAATTACATTGGCTATTTTATAGGAATTATGTTGAATCTATAAATTGCTTTGGGCTATATGGTCATTTTAATGGTATTGTTTCTTTCAGTCTGTAAGCATTGAATGTTTTCCATTTTTTTATGTCATTTATGATTCCTCTCATCAATGTTTTGTAGCTCTCCTTGTAGAGATCTTTTATCTCCTTGTTTAAATGTATGCCTGGGTATTTTATTATTCTGGGGGCTACTGTAAATTGGATTGAACTCTTGATTTGGTTCTTAGCTTGGATATTATTGGTGCATAGAAATGCTATTGATTTTTTACATCAATTTTGTGTTCTGAATCTTTACTGAAGTAATTTATCAAGTCTAAGAGTCTATGGAAGGCATCTTTAGGGTTTTCTGGGTGAACAGAGATCCCCTTACAATTTGGATGCCTTTTATTTCTTTCTCTGGCTTGATTGCTCTGGCTAGAGCATCTGCTTCTGTGGTGAATAGAAATAGTGAACGTGGCCGTACTTGTCTTGTTCCAAAACTTAACAGGAAAGCTTTCAACTACCTCCATTCAGTAGGATATTTGACTGTGTTTGTCATAGATAGTTTTTATTATTTTGACATATGTTTCTCTGGTGCTTAGTTTATAGAGGGTTTTTATCTTAAAGAACTACCGAATTTATTCAATTTTTTTAAATCTATTGAGATGATCATATGGTTTTCATGTTTAGTATTTTTAGGTAGTGAATCACATTTATTGATTTCCATATGTTGAACTATCCCTTACATCCCTTAGAATAAAACCCACTTGATTGTAATGTATTTGCTTATTGATATGCTATTGAGTTTAATTGGCTATTACTTTGTTGAAGAATTATATATCTATGGACTGGTTTCATAGAATAAGTTAGAGAGCAATACCACTTCCTCAATTTTTTAGAATAGTTTCAGTAAGACTGGTAACCCTTCTTCATATGTCTGGTAAAACTGAGCTGTGAATTTGTCTGGTCCTTGCTTGTTTTTTTTTGTTTTGTTTTGTTTTTTTTCCTTAGGAGATTTTAAATTATTGGTCAAATTTTATTACTTATTATTGGTTTGTTCAAGATTCCTACTTCTTCCTCGCTCAATTTTGGGAAGTTGTGTTTCTAGCACTTTATCCATTTCCTCTCGGTTTTCTAGGTTGTGCACATGGAGATGTTCATAGTAGTTTCTGAGGGTCTATTTTTGTTTATATGGTATCAATTGCAAAGCAACCTTTATCATTTCTGATTATGCTTATTTGAAGCTTCTATTTTTTTCTTGCTTAAACTTCCTAGTGACTATCAAATTTGTTTATCCTTTCAAACAACCAACTTTTCTTTTCATTGATCCTTTGTATCATTTTTTGCCTCAATCTTATCGAGCTTTGCTCTGACCTTTGTTATTTCTTTTCTTCTGTTAACTTTCAGTTCAGTTTAATCTTATATTTTTAGTTCCTTGAGTTGTGATGTTAGCTTGTTAATTTAATATATTTCTATCTTTCTGATATAGGCATTTAAGGCTATAAACTTTTCTCTTGGCATTGTTTTTTTCTGTATCCCAGAATTTTTGATGTGTTGTGTCTCTATTTTCATTTATTTAAAAAAAATTAAATTTTTACATTAATTTCATTATTTACCCAAAGACCATTCAGGAGCTAGTTGTTTAGTTACCATGTACTTCTGTCATTCGGAGAGTTCTTCTTGGTAGTAACTTCTAATTTTATTCCAGTGTGGTCCAAGAAGATACTTGATGTGACTCTGATTTTTACATTTATTAAGACATGCTGTATGACCAACCATTTAGTCAATTTTGGAGAATGTTCCATGTGCAGATTAAAACAACCACAGCAACACTTATATTCTGCAGTTGTTGGGTTAAATGTTCTGTAAATGTCTACTAAGTCCATTTAGCTAGAGTCTACTTTAAGTCAAAATTTTCTTTGTTGATTTTCTGCCTCAATGATCTATCTAGTGCTGTCAATGAGATGATGACCTCTCTGAACATTATTGCATTGCTGTCTCTCTGTTTTCTTAGGTCTAATAGTATTTGTTTTATATCTTGGTGTTTTGGTATTAGGTGCATATATACTTAGGATAGTTAAAACTTTTTGTTGAATTGAACCCTTTTTGTCTTTTTTTTAACTGATGTTGATTTAAATTCTGTTTTATATGATATAACAGTGGTTACTCCTGCTTATTTTTATTTTCCTTTTGAGTCATAAATATTTTTCTACCCCTTTACTGTGAGTCTGTAGTTGTTGTTACCTATTAGATGAGTCTCTTGTAGGCAGCAGGGGTTGTGTTTTTTTCTTTTAATCTAATTTGTCCATCTATTTTGTACAAGAAGCATTTAGGCCATTTACATTTAATGTTAGTATTGATACAAAAGGTCTGTTCCTGTTGTAGTGTTGTTAGCTAGTTTCCTTACAGTCTCAATTGTTTAATTGCTTTACAGGATCACATCTATTTACATACGCTTTCATGATGATGAGTATCATTTTTTCATTTCCATGTTTACAAGTCCTTTGAGCATTTCTTGTAGGACCAGTCTAGGGGTGACAAATTCCCTTAGCATTTGCTTGCCTGGGAAAGAATTTGTTTCTCCTTTATTTATAGAGCTTAGTTTTGCAAGACACAAAACTCTTAGCTGGCAAGTATTTTTCTTAAGAATACTAAAAGCAGGATCCTAGTAACTTTGGCCTTTAAGGTTTCTTCTGAGACGTCCACCATCTGATGATATTTTCTTCATGGGTGATTTGATGCTTCCCTCTAGCTGTTTTTAGGTTTTGTTTTTTGTTTTCTTTTCTTTCACTTTGACCTTGAATAGTTTGATGGCTACATTCTCTGGTGATGTTCATTTGGTGTAGCACCTTCAAGGTGTTCTTCAAATTTCTTGTGTCCAGATGCTTACATCTCCAGTAAAATCAGGAACATTTCCTGAATTATTCTTTCAAATAAGTTTTTCAAGTTTTTAAATTTTTTTTCTTTCTTCAGGAATGCTGATAAGTCGTAAGTTTGATTGCTTTACATAATCTCATGTTTCTCAAAATCTTTCTCCATTTTAAAATTTCTTTCTTCTTTATTTTTGTCTGACTGGCCTAATTCAAAAGACCATTCTTCAGGCTCTGAAATGGTCCCTTCTGCTTCATCTAGGCTATTTTTAAAGCTTTCAACTGTATTTTGAAATTCCTTCAGTAAATTTTTCATTTCCAGAAGTTCTGTTTTTTATTTTAAGATCCCTGTCTCTTTTATTAATATTCTCAGTTATTTTTCTGATTTCCTTGTGTTGGTTTTCAACCTTCCCTTGGGTCTCCTTAAGTTTCCTTACAATCTATACTTTGAATTATCATTTAAGACTCTTCATTTTGGTTAAAGTCTATTACTAGAGAGCTACTGTAATCTTTCAGTAATATCACTATATTCAGTGTTCTTATGCTGGTTTCTTCTCTTCTGGAGGAACGGCCACTTCTTGTTTTTGAATTCACTGTCATTTGGATGGAAATTCCACCCCCAACGCCCCCAGAGGGTGTGACTGTGGAGCACATTGGGTAGGGTCTTTTCAGCTTTGCTTCTATAGCCCTGTGAACCTTGTGTTGGCAGATTATGTATTGGGTTGTGCAATTCAACATTCAGGCCAGTAGGTGATGCTTATGGGTAAAAGCCAGCTCTGGCAAAGGCAGATGAGTATGTACTTGACCTTTGTTTACTGTGAAGTGTTCTCTGTTGTTTCAAGTGATGGGCTACACAACAAAATGCCTGGCAGTCTGAGTTTCCTGTTCAGCCGGGAAAGGGGGGAGACCAGGCAGAGCTGGACCACCTGGCTCACCCATGAATACCCCAGTGATGAGCACAGTAACCATCTCTGATGGGGATGGCTGGGGGAGCTCCTGGTAAAATATACCAAAATCTCTGTGGGGGATAAGAGAGGCAGCTGCATCAGCTCCATATCCCAGAAAGGCAGGAATGCACTGTTTTCCTATCATATCTGTGTCCCAGAGCTTGTGACTCTCAGTTCAGGCATACAGTGTTGTCTATCACCAGATCACAGTGTAGCTGAGAGACATGGAAACCATCTACTCTGTGGTTCCCCATGGGAGTGACTTCAGTGTGGAACCTCTTTACTCAGCCAAATATAGGCATCTTTATAACTTGCCTGTTGTGATGCTGCTGCTTCACGTACAGAGGAGCGGGGGCTCCATCCTTCAGTACATGTGTGGGTGTCAGCTGTGGTGTTGGCTGGTTGTGTTGGCTTGACCACAGATCCCAGGGGAGGAGGTAAGGTGCCAGTTGTGGTGGACTGGTCTAGGCAATCCCCTACTCCACAGGCCCCTAGATAGCCTACTGGATGTTGTGTACAAGTCTTGTAGAAATTTGACCAGGATTAGGACAGCAGACTTATTCTCAGGTCCATCAAATTCAGGTGCTAGCTGCAATATAGAGGGGTAAGCTAGTCCCCTGGTCACCAACAGAACTCCAAGGTAAGGGCAGGCAGAATGCTCTTGTAGTGTCAGGATGCTCAAGGTGTGGGAGCCCCAGGATACATTGCAGGCCTGTAGGGGCTGGGTTCTCAGGAAGGCTCTGAGTCGCAACTAAAATAATCAGGTGGGAACCTTTCACTGGGGAAGTCAGGGCCTACTTAGTGGGAGCAGTAGCAGTGGAGGCAGACACCTATGGGGCTCATGGCCCACAAGTGGTTTTTCTCCCACAGAAGCAGTGGCAGAATCCTTTATTTGGGAACACAGAAGTGCCCAATCTTTCACTCCCCTTCTGTTCTGGAGGTGACTACAGCAGCATTATGTGACTGGATCCCAGCATAGAATGCAGGCCTCCAGGGGCTGGGCTTTCAAAACGGGGGCAGGTCTTTACCACAATGCTCAGGCAAGGGCAGAGAAGCTACTCTGCAGGTCTGTTACTGGGGAGAGTAGGCCCGCTTCAGCGGGAGCAATGGAAGCCAGCAGCTATGGGCATGCAATTCACTTGCATTTTTGTCCCACAGAAGTGATGGTGGATTTTGCTGTTGGGGTGTGTCAAGGCACCCAGTTTCTCTACTCCATCCCTGGCCTGCCAGTGGCAAGGGCGACAGTAATGGTGGAAGTAATAAATGTTGTGATATCTGAAGTCTAGATCATCATCCTGTAGGGGTTGGGCTCTCAGAAGAATGCTGAGTCACAGCCACAATGCTCAGATGGGGGTATAGCAGCTGCTCTGAGGATTTGATAACAGGGACGGCAGCCCCCACTTAGCAGGGAGCAACAGAGGCAGGCAGTCATGGGGTGCACAGTCTTCACACTCCTTCATCCCACAGCAGTGACAGAAGTGTCTGGCTTTGGGGTATGCAAAAATGCCTGACTTCTCTGCTCCCTCCCTGGCATGACAGTGGCAGCTGGCACTTACGTGCAGCTGCTTAGGGATCAAAAGCCTGCGTGACTCCATGTGGATTTGAGAAGTGCCTTTGAAAAGTCTCCAAGCAGCTCTCTGTGTTATTCTGAATGGTGGAGGTAAGGGTTGAGCCGTCTTTCCTATGGCTAAGATTATAAAAGTCCATGGTGGAAGGGTGAGACCCTGTGGGTCTCTCACTCACTCATTCCTTCACTGTGACAGGGAGGTTCTCCTGGCTCCACGCTAGTCCCAGCTCAACAGGCTGCCTTACCTCACTCTTCTCTGCATTCCCTGATTCCTGCCACTTCTCTGATGAATTCCAAGGTGCTCTCTTCAATGGTCTACTCAAATGTTAATATTTACTTGCTATTTTGATTGCTCTCCATGAGAGAAGTGCCCACTAGCTGCTTCTAGTCAGCCATCTTGAACCATGCCTCATGAATTGTGTAATACCTTTAGAGTATACATTATCTAATCCAAACTGATAAGTGTAAGTACACTGTTTTTTCTGTCTTTCTTTTTTCTTTTTTTTTTTTTTTTGAGGTAGAATCTAGCTCTTCTCACCCAGGCTGGAGTGCAATGGTGCCATCTCAGCTCACTGAAACCTCCATCTCCCAGGTTCAAGCGATTCTCTTGCCTGAGTCTCCTGAGTTGCTGGGATGACAGGTGCATGCCACCATGCCCAGCTAATTTTTTGTATTTTTAGTAGAGATGGGGTTTCACCATATTGGCCAGACTGGTCTCAAACTCTTGACCTCAGGTGATCCACCCGCCTTGGCCTCCCAAAGTGCTAGGATTATAAGTGTGAGCCACAGCTCCCGGCCTAAGTACACTTATATCAAGGCATTGCACACCTTAACAACTGCTCTCTTAAGTCCTGGTGGCAGCCAACAATTTGCAATTTCCTGAGAACAAGTCAATTCTTATATGACTTTAGTCATGACATTGCTGTTCTATGAAATGTCCTCCAGAATTTGAAGCAAGAAAAAATTGAGCAGACTCTAGTACTGATTCTGGTTAAAGAGAATCAGAGGTCTCAACTACATAAGAAATAATAGGAATAGACAGAACTACGTAAGAAATAATAGAAATAGACAGTAGACCTAAGGAAGGAAACAAAGGGAAAATCAAGAGCCTTGCAAATTAATTGTGTATGAGCAATAAAAATGACTTGAACGACTAGATTAGTAATTCTACCATTAGTAGAGATTAGAAGCACAAGAAATATGATACATTTTGGAAATAATAATGAGATAAGTTCTGCCCATCTTTCTTGAAATGTTTATGGTAAACTCATATGGAGGCATGCAGTGGGTAGCAGAACATACAAATATGACATGAAGCAAATACATTCCCATTTAAAATCTAGAATTGTGAGACATTTTTATAATGATACTAACCAATACTTTTTGAGTGAATCAAGTCACTTTTCACACTTTAGTATTTGTACATGTTCATATTTCTGCCTACCTCATTAGTTTATGAGCTACCTAAGGATGAGAATAACTCACGTTAATATTTGATTTTTTTCATATTTGCATGATGCCTGGCTCATGGCAGACTTTTAAATTATACGGCCTGAAAGTTGCCTTTCTAGAATTTGTTTAAGATAATATCAGGTTAGATTCAATGATAAGCATGGGCCATATAGAATGTGTCAGGTGCTTTAGAAAAAGATAAAAGCACATTTTTCTTATATATCATCAGAATTTCTACAAAAATAAATAACGTGGGCATCTTTTGTGTAATACACTCAGTCTTTCATTATTTATCAGTTTAACCATTTTTTTGCAAGGCACTGTGTCAGGAAAAAAAAAAAAAACCTTTAAACAATTTAAAACTACCCAAGTGTATGGGCAGTCCCAGTATTTATAAAATTTCAGATGATTGCAAAAAAGATCTAAATAATCTATTTTCCAGTAACTTTTTTGCTACTTATAAGATAGAAACAATATTTTAATCATTTCACATTATTCCTTCCATTCTTCATCTCCCCTACATAGCTTTTATAAGTGTTCAAAATTTAAAAAATGGATGAATACACTCTTTTAAAGAATGGTGGCCTGAAACTTAGAAAATCTTCCCTAACAAGCAAAGGAATATTACACAATTCTTTTAGCCAAAGGGTCTCTGAATTTCTTCTCTGTGAAATGAATGTGAGTTAGTAAATCCTGATTGCTTTCAGGTCTAAAATACTTGGATTTTGCTTTTTGCATGAAAGTTGAATTTCTCTACTTGAAAAGCTAAAAATGCAAAGGAGGTCGGGGCGGTGGTTCATGCTTGTAATCTCAGCATTTGGGGAGGCTGAGGTGGGTGGATCACTTGAAGTCAGGAGTTCGAGACCAGCCTGACCACCATGGTGAAACCACTTCTCTACTAAAAATACAAAAATTAGCCAGGTGTGATGGCATGCACTTGTAGTCCTAGTCCCAGCTACTTGGGAGGCTGAGGCAGGAGATTCACTTGAACTTGGGAGACAGAGTTTGCAGTGAGCTGAGATAACCCCAGTGCACTCCAACGTAGGCCACAGAGTGAGACACCATCACAAAATAAATAAATGAATACGTAAACAAATAAATAAATAAGTAAATGAAATATTTGCTGTAATGTTTGATTTCCTTCTTTTCTTTTCCACCTTCCTGTGAACACCTCTAGATAGAGATGATATCCTACTCATATTTGCTCTGAAGCACCTAACATAATGCTTCATTCATGGTAGGTACAGAATGTATATTTGATAAATAAATAATTTTTTCAAATAAAAAGTAAATTAGTTCAGAACACAAAATGTATACTGTGAGTTCAACTTTATAGGTACATTGCATGGCATTCCTTGAACATTTATTTATTGAGGATATATTTCATAGTAGGCATTGTTTTCTACACTGAGGATATAATACAGCAATGATAACACAAAATTCTTGCTTACACAAATTTATACTGTATTGGAAGGGAGACAAAAAGATCAAAGAGGGAAAAATATAAATGAAAAGAAAATTTGAGACAATGACAGATAAAGGAAGAAATTCAACAAATTATTTAAAGAATGCCCTTAAACTCACTCCTTGTCTATCACATCAAATTGCACCCATCGTTTCCATGCCTTGGCTCATTTGATATTTAGAAAAATTGGTTGAAGACTTTTTTCTTATCTTCTTAGTAGTAAAACAATTACAAATAGTAAATGACAAAGTTTGGCTATGTCCCCACCCAAATCTCACTTTGAATTTTAATCCTCATGTGTTATTGGGGAGACCCTGTGGGAGGAAATTGAATCATGGGGGCAGGTTTTTCCCATGCTGTACTCAAGATAGTGAATGAGTCTCACAAGACCTAATAGTTTTATAAAGGGCAGTTCCCCTACACATGCTCTCTTGCCTGCTGCCATGTAAGACGTCCCTTTGCTGTTCCTTCATCGTCTGCCATGATTGTGAAGCTTCCCCAGCCATGTGAAACTATGAGTCCATTAAACCTCTTTTTCTTTATAAATTACACAATCAGGTACGTCTTTATTAGCAGCATGAGAACAGACAAATACAGCAAGTAACTCTGTAATCCTCTATAAAGGATATTCTAAATTCTAAATTACAAGAGCACAACTTGAGTTTTAGTAATGTAAAGTCATGCAGCCTACCCACCAAAATATTATCCAAATGTTGATAAAGAAAATTAGATGCAATAATCAAGTAGGTAATGGAATGTCACTAGCCAAGTGGAAACCCCTGGGGGAAATGAACCTTCTCTTTATTGTGTTATCATTATTGATAAAGGGATATATTCCCCTGATATATCAATTTTCTGGAAGATACTTCTGCCCATGGTACTTGGGAATATTTGGATTTCCCCATATTTATAAGGTTTAGTTAACATTCTTCATGTTTCTCCTCTACTTGTTAATCTATCATTATACCCCTCACCCTGCAAGAGACTATTTCACTTGATTTGGGTTTCATTAGTCAGAAATAGAGCAAAGGGTGAAAATTAGGTCTTGTAAGATCCAGCTGTCAGAAAAATCAGCCAGCTGTGATTGACTAATAGAAGAAAATACATCTGATTGTGCAGTACAAAACCGAGTTGCTGTCGTTTAATACGATTCTGTCAGCAAAACCTTCTGAGCTGACAGTCTTTTTGGAACAGCCATCTGTTTTTGAGGATTATCAAAATATTTATGACATGTTTTCTCTGAAAGATGATATCTTATCCCTTTCAATAGATTAATGCCTTGAGGGTAACTGCAAAGCTAAGTAGAGAAGAAAAACTTAACTTTAATATTTATCTTAGTCAAAAACAAATCCATGCCCATTTCTTTCTACTGTCATAAGGTTATTAAATTAATATCAACTGAAGTTAGTTTTACTTTTATTCACAGATTTAAAGCCAGGTTGAATTAAGACATAGTTTATATATAGAATTCTAATTTAAAGTTCAATTACTTCCATCCTTTATCAATTGTATGTGCTTATAAAAAATATCTAAAGTAATGAGCATAATTATAAATGGAAATTTGGAAATTAGAAGATATGTTTTTTAAATTTTCTGGATAATTATTAGTATACTTATAAATTGAATGATTTTTGTTTTTAACAGAAAGTTATATAAAATACATTAATTTTTAAAAAAAGTTTCTAATATAGCTAAGGAAAAAGCTGCTTTGATCTATAGTTTTATTTCATTTTGGTTTGTTTTGGACATGAAAAACTATTTTTTAATAATTATTTTAGTAATTATAATAAAAAATGAGCAGTACACTGTAGATTTTCTCATCTTAGGAAAAGTAAACTTCTAAATATACTAATACATTTCAGGGTGCTTTGTCTCAATAAATAGCTTTTTTTCAGAAGTTGTGTGGAGGTTTTAATATTTCATTTACATATAGCATACATGTAGAAAAAAATCTGAATTTCTTTGGGTTGATTTTTCCCTAATATATATTATTTTATTTTTGGAACAGAACACAGACTAAGAAGCAATGCCAGTCATTATGAGTCAGATTTGGCTTTAAATAATTAAGTGATTTATTATTTAGATCCCGGTAGTTTTTATTCATTCATTTATTTGTGTATTTGTTTATTTGTTCATTATTTTCCCCACACATTAGCCCTGAAAAATGTAATGATTTTTGTACTTCTATAAAATCACTTTGAGGATCAAAGTAATTAGTCTTTTTTTAATTGTAAAGTGGAGTATCGCTTAAACCTACGTGTCATTAATACACATATTAAAAGTTAGCCTGCAGCTAACATTATACAAAAATTTGCAATTTGCTAAGAAAATGCTGTGTTCTGCAAGAAATCAATATTATTGAGTTTAAGTAGCTTACAGTCTAGGGATAAAGCCTGTCATGGATAATTAGAGATAGCATAAATTGAGTTTTGGTTTAGGATAAAACTGGTTTGAAAGCCAGTCCTTCTATGTATTGTACTGTGGTTTGAAACAATGTTCCTAAATCTTCTGAAATTTAGTAGTACCTCCAGATAATTAGCATCAAATTAGCATCAATTGTAAAGTGTTAATGCTGGGATTCAATGAGAAAATGGAGATCACCTGTGTATGAAAACACACGTACAGTAATTGTCACCTAGAAATCCAATCAACGTGACTTCTTCATCGTCACAGAGCAAGTCAAATGTGCTAAGTGTTACCAAGGAGTTGCAAAACAAAGAGATATTGAAGCACAGAGTGAGAAGAGGTTAATTAAATTATAGAAATTTGGAAAGTTATAATTTGAACTAAATTAACATTGAATGCACATATAATGCTGAAAACATGTGCAGAGATGGATTTATATGCAATTATCCTCCAATTTTGTTTGACCTCAATAAAAGTCTGATTCCGTTCTGTTGTATTCAAAAGTGCTACTACTATATGCTTAATAGTATCCCACTTTTAGAGAAAAAAGAGGGCCTACCAAGAAAATGGAATTTAAACCCAGTAGGAATGAATGCAATTGAGTTGAAATGAGAATTGAGCTGAGTATTATTCCATGTGATTGAAGCTGAATTCACTATAATGCACTGTGAGCTGTGCTTTCCTCTGACATTATAACGGCTGGATAATTTAGTCCAAAAAATGAAAAAGAAAAAGAAATTAAATTGGTGTTTTTTTCATCTAAAATAAGCAAGAATTTTGAGAAATATTGTTATAAAATGAATATGGTGTAATATATATGCAGGAAAAGAGAAAGAAAAGGGCTTTGTCAGCTGATAAAACACAAACAAAGCATGAGCTTACTATAAGTTCAAGTGTATAACATATAAAAACGTACTCCAAATAATCAATCAGATTCTCTATTACCATCAAGGCATATGTTTATTGATTCTCTGTCTTGGTTCCCTCTTCAAGGCTTCCTTGTGATGTTCATCTTAAGCTGACTGTTTCCAGATACAAATGTTGTAGGTGGCTGCAGGAAAACCCAGCACCTGGCCTCACATGGTGCTTATGCCCAGTCTCAATCTTGATGCACATGCACCCCATGCGTACTTCCCCTGTCTATCTAATATCACTCAGTTTCCTTATGACTTCAGTTCTTAAAAATTTCATCACCGTAACATCAGGAGACATTTGCTTTAGTGTCAATTCCTGGTCGTACCATATATAGTCGCTGGAAACACAAGCGATCACACAGAAAAAAATAGATTTCTAAATTAATATATGAGAAAAGATCACCAGTAGCTTAACATCAATCAAACTCACTGTGTGAGTATCATGCATTACTTATAAAATTTGTGATAGACACATTAGGGTTGTTGGGATTAGACAAAGAAACCTATTTGTTAGCTATTAGGAGAAACTGATTTAAGTTTTCTTCTACTGATCTTCAGCAATTCCTGAAAGGTACAGGTACAAGTAAGAATCTCAGGTTCTATCAATATCACTAGGGAGAGGTTATTAACATTTCTGGGAAATGATGACATTGTATTGCTTAATTATTATTATTTTTTTTTTTGAGACAGAGTCTTGCTCTGTCGCCCAGGTTGGAGGGCAATGGTGCTATCTTGGCTCACTGCAAGCTCCACCTTCCGGGTTACGCCATTCTCCTGCCACAGTCTCCCGAGTAGCTGAGACTATAGGCGCCTGCCAGCACTCTTGGTTAATTTTTTGTATTTTTAGTAGAGCCGAGGTTTCACCATGTTAACCAGGATGGTCTCGATCTCGTGACCTCGTGATTCGCCCACCTCGGCCTCCCAAAGTGCTGGGATTACAGGCGTGAGTCACTGCGCCCGGCCATAGTATTTATTTTTTATATCCATTAAACTAATACTGTAGATAACTTAAAATTATAAAACATTTTAAAAAGTTGCCCATCAATTCAACACTTAACAGAAAAAAAAAAACTAGAAATATTCCCTTTCAGTTTTTTCCATGCACACACTCACACACAAACACATGCATCTAATCAAGCACATATGTACAGGTATACATTTATTTCTACACCCATACAAACATCATTTATACTAGATAGGTCATTCAGTGTCTACAATTTTGTATCTTTTCATTCAGTGTATTATGACCTTTTTTAAATAAAATATATGTGAAAATAATAATTTCAATTAGTTAATTTGACAACTAATTTTTTAGTGATTGTTATGTGCCAGATACTTTTGTAGATGGATGAATTTTATCAGTGAAACTTGAATGGAACTAGCAGCCATTATTTCAAGTGAAGCAACTCAAGAATGGAAAATCAAATACCATATTCTTTCACAGGAACTCAGCTCTGAGGATACAAAAACACGCAAAGTGTTACAATAGATTTTGAACTCAGCGGAGGTGGGGAATTTGGGACAGTTGACGGAAAAACTACTACATATTGGGTAGCGTACACTGCTTGGGTCATGGGTGCACTAAAATCTCAGAATTCAGCACTGAACAACTCATCCATGTAACCAAAAACCACCTATACCCCAGAAACTATTGACATTTAAAAAAAAAATTTTAAAACCATGACAACACTACTCACAAAAGAAGATGATAAAGATCTTTGCTCTCATAGAGCTTGTTTTTTTGGAGGTAGAAGATAGGTAATAAAAACTTTTAAAAAGTATAGAATTCAATTACATAGTATAGTAAAAAGATGATGAGTGCCATGTATTATATTAAGGAAAAAAATAGGATATAAATAATCAATGAATAGGATAGAGAGGTTGTATTTTTATTTTGTTTTTATTTTATTTATTTATTTTTGAGACAGAGTCTTACTCTGTCGCCCAGGCTGGAGTGCAGTAGCACGATCCCAGTTCACTTCAACCTCCGCCTCCTGGGTTCAAGTGAGAGGTTGTATTTCAAGCAGCCTTGCAGGGCTCTTCTCATTGAGAAGGTGAGATTTGACAGATTTGAAGGAGGTAAGAAAGTTAGCCCTGAGAATATCAGAGAAAGGCGAAAGAAAATTTCAGGCAGAGAGAGTAACCAGTGCCTGAACCCTAAGCCTGATGTGTTCTAGGAGAGAAATGGAGGCCCTGATGACTGAAGAGAAAGAGAAAGGAGTAGAATCTGGGAATGTCAGGTAGGATGCCCTGTATTATCTCATCAAGACTCGGCTGTTAAGTAAACTGCAGTGGCTCATCCTTTTACTACCAGCATTTTGGGAGGCCAAGGAGAGTGGATCACTTGAGGTCAGGAGTTTGAGACCAGCCTGGGCAACATGGCAAAACTCCATCTCTACAGAAAATACAATTAGTCAGATGTGGTGGTGCATGTCTGTGGTCCCAGCTACTCCAGAGGTGGAGGTGGAAGGATCTCTTGAGTCTGGGTGGTCGAGGCTGCAGTGAGCAGAGTTCCCATGCCACTGTACTCCAGCCAGGGTGACAGAGTGAGACACTTGTCTCAAAAAAAAAAAATAATAAAAATAAAAAAAATAAATGCAGGACTTTCTGTGTGGGTGACCAGTGTAGGACACCCAGCATTTAGGATGTAATGCTCTTTGGTTACATTTTATCTTTGAATTGTGTTTTGAAAGTGATGTCCTATAGGACAATGGCAGATGCTCCAGGGTAGTGGTGTCAGAAGTTTTAGCTCAGTCATAATCCCACCTCCTATCTCCTTTCTACCTCTTCAGGACAGTAGAAGCCCCTGTCACTCCAGGCCTTACTCAATTTTACTTTTTATTTTATTTTATTTTTTTTTTGAGATGGAGTCTCATACTGTCCCCCAGGTTGAAGTGCAGTGGTGTGATCTTGGCTCACTGCAAGCTCCACTTCCCAGGTTCATGCCATTCTCCTGCCTCAGCCTCCCAAGTAGTTGGGACTACAGGTGCCAACCACCATGCCCAGCTAAATTTTTGTTAGGCAGGTGGATCACGAGGGCAGGAGATCAAGACCATCCTGGTCAACACAGTGAAACCCTGTCTCTGCTAAAAATACCCAATCTTACTTTCTAGCCCCTGTCATTCCAGGCCTTACTCAATCTCTCCAACTGGAGACTGATGCTAACTTTCGCTGGAGTAGCAACCTAGTAATATGGGGATTCCAGCACTGTGCTGTCTTCCTATGCCCCCAGTGGGGTGAGGCAAACACCCTACACTATCTCAAGGCTGCAACTTTTCCCTCTCTGGGCTGACAGCACTAGGTGGCAGGTGACTAGGTAAGGACCTCTAACTCTACCTTCTACCCCTTCCAGATACGTAGAATGTCCAGATAAAGTGATTGAAATCTCTGTGGCATTGTATTTTAGCATTTTCACACTGCTGACAAAGACCTACCCAAGACTGGATAATTTATACAGGAAAAAGGGTTTAATGGACTTACAGTTCCACATGGCTGGAGAGGCCTCACAATCATGGTTGAAGGTAAAAAGGAGCAAGTCATGTCTTACACGGATGGCAGCAGGCAAAGACAGAGAGACTTTGTCCAGGTGAACTCCTTTATTTAAAACCATCAGACCTCATGGGACTTATTCAGTATTTCAAAAACAGCATGAGAAAGACTCACCCTCATGATCCATTTACCTCCCACTGGGTACCTCCCACAACACGTGGGAATTGTGAGAATTACAATTCAAGATGAGGTTTGGGTGGAGACACAGACAAACCATATCATTCCACCCCTGGCCCCTCCCAAATCTCATGTCCTCACATTTCAAAACCAATCATGCCATCCCAACAGTTCCCCAAACTCTTAACTCATTTCAACATTAACTCAAAAGTCCACCATCCAAAGTCTCATCCGAGACAAGGCAAGTCCCTTCTACCTACGAGCCTGTAAAATCAAAATCAGGTTAGTTACTTCCTAGATACAATGGGGGTACAGGCATTGGGTAAATACAGCCATTCCAAGTGAGATAAATTGGCCAAAACAAAGGGGCTACAGGCCCCATGCAAGTGCAAAATCTAGCAAAGTAGTCAAATCTTAAAGCTCCAAAATGATGTCCTTTGACTCCATGTCTCACTTCCAGCTCACCTGATGCAAAAGGTGAGTCCCCATGGCCTTGGGCAGTTCTGTCCCTGTGGCTTTGAAGTGTAGAGCCTGCCTCCTGGCCGCTTTCATGGGCCAGCATTCCGTGTGTATGGCTTTTCAGACACATGGTGCAAGCTGTCAGTGGATCTACTATTCTGGGGTCTGGAAAATGGTGGCCCTCTTCTCACAGCTTCACTAGGTGGTACTCCAGTAGGGACTCTGTGTGGGGGTTCCAACTTCACATTTCCCTTCTGCACTGCCCTAGCAGAGGTTCTTTGTGATTGTCCCGCCCCTGCAGCAAACTTCTGCCTGGGTATCCAGGTGTTTTCATACATCCTCTGAAATCTCGGTGGAGGTTCCCAAACCTCAATTCTTGACTTCTGTGCACCTGTTGGCTCAAAACCACTTGAAAGCCACCAAGACTTTGGGCTCACACCCTCTGAAGCCCAGCCTGAGCTACACTTTTACCCTTTTAAGTTAGGGCTGTAGCAACTAGAACACAGGGCACCAAGTGCCCAGGCTGCACACAGCATGGGGACCCTGGGCCTAGCCCTTGAAACCATTTTTCTTCCTAGACCTCTGGACCTGTGATGGGAGGGGCTGCTGTGAAGACCTCTGACATGACCTGGAGACATTTTCCCCATTGTCTTGGAGATTAACATTCAGCTCCTCATTACTTACACAAATTTCTGCATCCAGCTTGAATTCCTTCTCAGAAATGGGATTTTCGTCTCTATTGCATTGTCAGGCTGTATATTTTCTGAACGTTTGTACTCTGTTTCCCTTTTAAAACTGAATGCCTTTAGCAGCACCCAAGTTACGTCTTGAATGCTTTGCTGGTTAGAAATTTCTTTCACCAGATACCCTAAATCATCTTTTTCAAGTTCAAATTTCCACAAATCTCTTGGACAGGGCCAAAATGCTGCCAGTCTCTTTACTAAAACATAACAAGTGTAACCTTTGCACCAGTTCCCAACAAGTTCCTCATTTCCATCTGAAACCCCCTCAGCCTGGATGTTATTGTCTATATCGCTATCAGCATTTTGGTCAAAGCCATTCAACAAGTGTCCAGGAAGTTCTAAATTTTCCCACATTTTCCTGTCTTCTTCTTAGCCCTCCAAACTATTCCAACCCCTGCCTGTTACCTAGTTCCAAGGTCACTTTCATATTTTGGCGTATCTACAGCAGCACCCGCTTTTGGTACCAATTCACTGTATCAGTCTGTTTTCATGCTGTTGATAAAGACATACACAAAACTTGGTAATTTATACAAGGGAAAGGGTTTAATGGTCTTATAGTTCCACGTGACTGGGGAGCCTCACAATAATGGCAGAAATCAAGGGGGAGCAAGGCATGTCTTACATTGATGGCAGCAGGCAAATGAAGAGTCTGTGCATGGGAACTCCTCTTAAAACCATCAGATTTCATGAGACTTATTCACTATTGTGAGAACAGGATGAGAAAGATCCACCCCAGTGATTCAATTTCCTCCTGCTGGGTCCTTCCCACAATCAGGAGGAATTGTTGGAATTACAATCAAGATGAGATTTGGGTGGAGACACAGTCAAATCATATCAGGTTGCCAGTCTGTTGGGAGTTAGGATGGAGGACCTGTCAGGAGGGCAGATTAAGTTCTCTGCCCACAGTGGAAGACCAGTATTTTTATCTTATACCAACCTCCTCAAATTATAGAACTAGCCTTGGGAGAAGAATATTGAACAGAAGAATAAAATTATGATCCTCAACATTTTAAATAGTTATTTTTTAATATGTTGATAATAAGCTATAGAAAGACAGTGGTAGATGCTAGGAAGGAGAAGTTACCATATTATCCCAGTAGGAGATGAGAGTGTCTCAGGTTAAGCTGGTACAAGTATAGATGGTGAGAAATGGTACAAACCTACATTTGCTAGAAAGGAGATAAAATATGATCACTTGGTACACAGGACATAGAATATAAATGACACACATGTCAACAATATTTCAGGTTTTTGGCCTGAGCTACTGAAATAATTGAGTTACCATAAGCCGATATGGAGAAGGCTGAGGGCAGATCAGGTTTGGGAGTAGAGAGAGGAGGAGTTCAATCTTTTTCATGTTTATCATGTTATTATGTGGACAACCAAATTATAAGGTAAATAGTTATATAAAAAGGCATGTAGCTCTGAAGAGGCAGTCTAGGTTGAAGTTGTCAATTTGTAGTTTCAGTTTATACAGCTTTAATGCCATGTGTATTTGTCCATTTTCACACTGCTTATAAAGACTTACCTAAGACAAGGTAATTTATAAAGAAAAAGAGGTTTAATGGACTCGCAGTTCCATGTGGCTGGGGAAGCCTCACAATCATGGTGGAAGGTGAAGGGCATGTTTTATATGGTGGCAGCAAGAGAGAATGAGAAAGGGGAAACACCTTATAAAAACATCAGATCCTGTGAAACGTATTCACATCCATGAGAACAGTATGAGGGAAACTGCCCCCATGATTCAATTATCTCCCACCGGTCCCTCCCACAACATGTGGGAATTATGGGAGCTATGATTCAAGATGAGATCTGGGTGGTGACACAGCCAAACTATATCTCCATGGTACCCAAGTGAAGTCGTTGAAGTGGGGGTGTAGGAAGAGAAGAGAAAAGGACCAAGGACTTATCTCCTTGCTACCATATTAGGAGTAAACAAGTGGAAGAGTTTAGTCTAGCAGTGAACCATTTACATAAACCTTAAGACTGAAAAGGAGTAGCCAAGTAAAAGGAATTCAAAGGAATTCAGTAAATGTGCTGTTAATGGAGCCAATAAAAGAAAGTTTAATAAGATGCATTAACTGTGCCACAAGTTACTAAAAATTCAAATAAAATAAGAACTAGAGGATGACTATAAAATGGCACTACCTGGCTAAAACTTTTATATGTAATCTATTTCCCAGTTACTGGTCTTTTAATTTTTGAAACAAATCTCCTATTGAAAACAAGGCTGCAACAATTGTATAGAGAAGCAATAGCTCTATATTTTTGTCTAATTGGAGCTATTTCTGCATTGCATAATTGATCATAAAAATTGAAAGATAGAAACATTTCACTGCAGAAATATTTATATATATGTTCAACAAGCTTTTCAAAAGACAAATACAGCAGAATATAGCAGAAACCCTGACTATTTGAAGAGGTAGTCAGCATGCATAAATACATATATCTAGTATTGTATGATCTGCAAGATTTTCCCAATATATCTGAAAAGTCAACGTGGACCCAGTCAATTTAACAACATTTTCTTTTACAGAAATTCACAAGCTGAACTAAAAGTCAATTTGGGATAAATATTACATCTGAGAGTTTCAAAACATTTTGAAAAAAAGCATCTTTTGGGGTAAGATATGAAAAGGTACTAGGGGGTTAATAATTAAAAGAATGTCATATTGTTATATAAATAGAAAACGGTAGAAATGGTATTGCAACTATCGCTAAGCATTTGAAGAGTGGGAGGAGAAGATACAGCGACCTCTCGTTATGCACACATAGACATGCACATCTCACACATAGATCAGTAGGCTGAAAAAATCCATTAAAAGTGTTATCAAGGGAAGGGGAACATCACACACCGGGGCCTATCATGGGAGGGGGTAGGGGGGAGGGATTGCATTGGGAGTTATACCTGATGTAAATGATGAGTTGATGGGTGCTGATGAGTTGATGGGTGCAGCACATCAACATGGCACAAGTATACATATGTAACAAACCTGCACGTTATGCACATGTACCCTAGAACTTAAAGTATAATAATAAATAAAATAAAAATAAGTGGAAGCTAAAAAAAAAAAAAAGTATTATCAAATTTAAAAGACCACATTTTGAATACTGGCTTAAGAATAAATTTTTAAGCAGAAGAGAATTATTAAACACTGATCGAAATTGATAAGTACAAAAAAATTCTGTTAGTAGAACAAAAATAAAGAATTCAGCTAAATAAACAGATATAATCCTTTAATAAATAATGAAATAGAAAGGGTTATAAAGTACTAAAGAAATCATCGAAACCTTTTCAGTCAACAGTGGGTATAAAACTATAAAATGTACACATTATAATATGGATGGATCTTACAAAAACCACTGTGGTAAGTGAAACAATTAAACAGAATTAGGTATATTAGACAATACCGTTTCAATACAATAAAAATTTAATATTAAAATTCAAAGTAAAAATTAATATACTGCTTTTAATTCAATAGTACATGTTTTAAATAATACGAATAAACAGAAGGGTGCTTTAAACACAGGGAATCATTGTCAATGTTGATAGAAAGTAATAAGACTGGAAATCTGAATTAAAAAGAAAAGAATACATTTGTGAACAAATAAATAGAGAGGCCTTAAATAGGTTAATCTACCTAAATAGACCAAATACTAGAGTATGGATGAGGAACATTGTTAATCATTTGTACCCAGGCTTTAATGTTTAAAAAGTACACTTGAGTAATAAACACAAAAAGTAATTCCTGATTCCATTAGTAATTGTACAAAAACAAAATAGAGAATACTGGTAAAAAAAAATAGGAAAATAGGGAACATATATATAATTTTAGTTATTATGAATACATAATAGTTGTATATATTTGTGGGGTATGTGTGATATTTTTATACAAGAATACAATGTGTAATGATCGAATTGAGGTAACTGATATATACATCTCCTCTAGCATTTATGATTACTTTGTATTAGAAACATTCTAATTCCACTGTTTCAGTTATTTTGAAATATACAGTATTGTTCACTATAGTCATCCTATATTTTAACTAACAGTTTGGCCATTCACGCACAGATGAAAATAGAATGTTTATAGCCAGAACATTGTTTGTTAAAATAAGAGTCTTGCAATGTCTACAGGAGTGTAAATGAGTTCAAAAATTGTGGTTATGTATAAAATTTTTATAAATTTGAATAATATATTTTTCAAACAAAAAACAAGTTAACAAAGGTAATCATTATCAGGTATTATTATATGGTTTTGTGTGTATATTTACTTATTTTATATATATTTTATATTATTTTTTATATATTTATATTATTTTATATATATTTTATAATTAATATATATTATATGTATTTATATTATTCATATATTATATATACAATATATATTATATAGTTATATATACAATGTATATACATGCAATTTATATATACTATATATACACAATATATATTTATATATACTATATATACAATACATTATATATACTATATATTATATATAAAATAATATAATACATATTTTATATGTATTATAATACATATTATATATGTATTATATATGTATATATTTATATGTGACATATTTATATGTGACATAACTTTATCTTGTGTATACACACACATATGTATTATATTATTTTATATATATTTTATTTATATATTCATATATTTATGTATAACTTTTATATTATATATTATATATAAAACATTTTATATTTAATATATATTTATTATATATATCATATATTAAATATATAATATATATTAATATATTTATATAATATATTAACAATATATAATTATATATTAACCTATATATAATTTTATTACCTATATTTTATCCCATATATATTTTATAATATATCATATATATTTATATACATTTGCCTAGGGGAGGTTTCCAGGAATATCCATATGCAAAGGCTGATCAATGCTGGAAAAAAGGCCTGACTATATTAACTCAACTGGGGACAATTTTAAAGGACTCTTCTAGCTTGAGAATCCCTGTGGGGTTACTCGTGGATGTTAACAGACTGACAGCATTTGCAGCTCACCTTCTTATTGGCCAATCCTGCTGTCTGCCCTTCCCTTTCAACTAACATCTCAAGAATACTTAATACATGTCTAGCAATGCCAAGTTTCAGTTTGGAATAAGATTCCAAGTATGTTTTTAAAGACCTGTTCCTGGTATCAAAAATGCTATGTGCATCTATTTGGTATGCGTATGAGTGTGTGTGTGTGTGTGTGTGTATTCTTTAAGGCTCTTGATAAAGAATCTCAAACGGTGTGATGCCATTGTATCGAATACGCTATATGCATCTATTTGGTATGCTTATGAGTGTGTGTGTGTGTGTTTATTCTTTAAGGCTCTTGATAAATAATCTCAAATGGTGTTATGCCATTGTAAACTTTCCAGTGTTTTTAAAAGAGTGCCTACTGCATGGTACTTTGAAATAAAGCTCAGAGTTGCAGGGATTAACATGTTTTGGTTTCCAGCTTTGTCAGTTTGACATGTAAAGGACAGAATGTCAACATCCCATAACATTTTGTTTAAATTTTCTTGAATTTCTAAAGTTGTTGAGTTGTCATTTATTTAACAGTCTTTTAAACTATATTGGTTGTCTATTCGTGTTTTTAATATTTTCTGTTGCCTATTAATTGTTTTTGTTTAGTTATTTTGTATTGAACATACATATTGCTTTAGCTTCAGATATCAGATGCTAGGAAGCTGGAAAGGAAAGAAACTTCCAACAGTAGTGGATCACAAGAAAGGTAATATGTGACTTCTCTTCAGTCTGCCACATACATTTGAATTCTATTGCTTTTTTTCCCTATAAGCTAACTTTTCAAATAATCTCTCCAAGTTTATGAACTAGGTGGACTCTGCACCCAAAACATCAGAAAGCACAAAGGGATGCAGATCAAAATAAGCATACAGCCATGTTGGAAGACAACTTGGGAGTTTCTTACAAAGTTTAACTCAGTCTTACCAGGTCATTCAGCCATTACTCTCCTAAATGTTTGCACAAATAAATTGAGAGTTTACATCATACAAAAACTTGCAGATTTGTGTTTATAGCCATTTTATTTGCAATCGCAAAAAAATTAGGAGTTACCAAGATTTCCTTTAATAGGTGAATGAGTAAATAGTTTGAAGATATTCTAAAACAGTTGAATAGGAAAATAAAAATTAGACAAGCCTCAGACTCTCGGACTTATATAGACTCATACAATGGAAAATTAAAAGAAATGAACAGTCAAGCTATAGAAATACATGGAGGCACTTACAATACATATTGTTAAGGGAAAAAAGCAGTGTGAGAAGGCCACATACTGTATAATTTTAACTATGTGACATTCTGCAAAAGGCAAAACTATAAAGACAATAGAAAAATCACTGATTCTCAGGGAGTAAGGAAGTAGGGGTAAGTAGATGGAGCACAAGAGATTTTAAAGTCCATGAAACTATTCTGTTTGATGCTGTTATAGTAGATATGGGACATTATGCATCTGTGTCAAAACCCATGAAACTGTACAGCTAAAAGAGGGAACTACCAAGTAAACTATAGATATTAATAATAGTACACCTATATTGGAATAAAAATAATAATATAATTGAGGAAAAAACATTTTAACATGAATAATAAAATTATTTAATTGTTCTCATACAAGCAAAATAGAGAAAAACAGGATGGCAGATAGGGATTATCAGTAAGAAAGACATTAAAATGAAAAAGAAGAAAATTGCGATCATACATTCAATGAAGAAAGAAACATAATAAATTAACTACACAGAAATTCAAATGCTCAAAGAGAAAATAAAATAGCTCAAGGAAATTATGATAAGTCTATGTAAAGAAATGAAACCTGAACTCTCAAAGCTCAGGAAACACCTGGGAGAAAGAAATGAAACTAACATAAAAATAAAGTTAAATTTGGAAAAAGTACAAGGCAGAATAAATACAAGACAACCAAAAGTATGTCTCATATATACATACATATGTATGTATGTATAATACATATATCACACATATGTATGTATGTAAACATATATTACATGCATATGTATATATACATATATTACATATACATATATGTATATGTTTGTATGTGACATAACTTTATCTTGTGTATACACACACATACATGTATACATATATGTAAGATTTATGGGAAAAAATAAAACATGTTTTTAAAAATATACATACAAATAAAAAAAGAGGACTTCAGTACACAAATTGAAAAGCATAGTTTGTCTGACAAAATATTGATTCAGAATTGACTACAAAATGATAAGTCCTCAAATTTCAAAACAGTTAAGAGTGGAAAAGATTAGGCTGGTCTCCGACTTATTCACAATACTATAATGATGTTTATGATACAGGCGATCGATACCTACAAAATTTTCAGGGAAACAAAGAGATATACAATGGAACAAAAATTTGACATATAAAGACAGGAAAAATTGTTTATGTGAGAACTTTCTTAGGAATTTGCTAAATTTGTTCTACCAAGATATAAAATAAAAATAAAGGTAGACACACAAAAATAAAATACCTAGAATGTATCTAACCAAGGAAGTGATAGAGACCTACAAGAAGAACTACTGCTGAAAGGAGAACTACTACTGAAAGAAACCAGATATGACACAAGTAAATGGAAAAACTATATGCTCATGGATTGGAAGAATCAATATCATTAAAAGGCCATGCCGTCCAAAGCAATTTATAGATTCAATGCTATTAGTATCAAACTATCAACATCATTTTTTACAAAATTAAAAAAAAAAAGAAACTATCCTAAAATTTATATGGAACTAAGAAAGAGTCCAACATAGCTGAAAGTTTTCCTAAACGAAAAGAACAAAGCTAGAGGCATTACATTACCTAACTGTACTACAAGGCTACAATAATGAAAACAGAATGATACTGGTACAAAAACAGACACATAGATCAATGAAACAGAATAGAGAAGCCAGAAATAAAGCCACACACTTAAAGCCACCTGATCTTCTACAAACTCTACAATAATAAGCAGTGGGGAAAAGAATTTCCATTCAATAAATGGTGCTAGGATAACTGACTGGCCATATGCAGAAAAATGAAACTGGATCCCGACCTATAATTATATACAAAAATTAGCTCATAATTTATTAAAGACTTAAATGTGAAACCTCAAACTATACAAATCCTAGAAGAAAATCTAGGAAATACCCTTCTTGATATTGGCCTTGGTAAACAATTTATGACTGAATCTCCAAAAACAATTGCAACAAAAACAAAAATTGACAAGTGGAACCTAATTAAATTAAAGAGCTTCTGCACAGCAGGAGAAACTATTCAGGAAGTAAACAACCTACAGAATGAAAGAAAATATTTGCAAACTATGCATCCAATAAAGGTCTAATATCCAGAAGCTATAAAGAACTTAAACAAATCAACAAGCAAAAATCAACCCCATTAAAAAGTGAGGGAAGCACATGAACAGATACTTTTTAAAAGAAGATATACAGGTGGCCAACAAACATATGAAAGAAATGCTCATCATCATTAATTATCAAGGAAATGCAAATCAAAACCATGATGAGACATCATCTCACAGGAGTCAAAGTGACTTTTGTAAAAAAGTCTAAACATACCAGATGTTGGCGAGGCTGTGGGAAAAAGGGGACACTTATCCTGTGGGGAAAAGGGTACACTTATCCTATTGATGCAAATGTAAATTAGTTCAGCCCCTAAAGAACTGATTTGAACTACCAGTTGACCCAGCAATCCCATTACTGGCTTTGTAAGCAAAGAGAAATCATTCTAGCAAAAGGACACATGCACCCATATATTTCTGGCAGTGCTATTCACAATAGCAAAAACAAGAAACCAACCCAGATGCCCCTCAACAGTGGATTGGAAAAGAAAATGTGGTATATATTTACAATGGAATACTATGCATACATAAAAAGGAACAAAAGTATGTATTTTGCAGCAACATGGATGCAGCTGGAGGCCATTATTCTAAGGAAACTAATACGGAAACAGAAAACCAAATAATGCAGGTTTTCACTTGTAAGTGGAAGCTAAAGATTGGGTACACATGGACGTAAAGGTGAGAACAATTGACACTGGGAACTACCAGAGTGGGGAGAGAGAGACCAGGGCAAGGGTTGAAAATTACCTGTTGGGTACTATGTTCAATATCAGTGAAGCGGGATATTTCCCTGACCCCTCTGAAACAGTACTTGCAACAGGTGTGCCTCCTCTAGTCAACCCACCACTCTCAACTCCTCATGGGAGGGAGGTGCTTGAGCAGAGGAGGAAGGAACTGGAGCGTACCAGTGATGGAACCAGCTGGCTGCTTGAACTCCACTCATTAGGCCTGCTGTCTTCCACCCCTCATGGGAAGGAGCATGCAGGCAAGCAGGTGCTTTTGGGCGCTGGCAGAAGCAAACTCTGTGAGGGCCCCGCAGCAGCATCCTAGGGGTCTGTGCTTGTGACCCCTGAGGCTCCAGAGAGAGTGTTACAGTGCTTTTTTTTCTCTCTCTCTCTCTCTTTTTTTGCTCTACTATACAGTGGCTGAGTGTTAATTTAGCGTTAACAGGTCGGTGGGGCTGTGGCTGCCCTCAGACAGTGAGGGCAAAGGGCCAGTGTTCAACCCTGTGTTTCCGCACTCCTTGCTCCCAAGCTCTTGTCTGGCGTCCAGGTAAAATGAGATTGTAGGACGGAGTTGAAGGATGGTAAATGTGAAGGACTTTAGTGCTGATGAAAATGACTCTCAGCAGGAAGGGGAGCTGATAAGTGGACAGGGAGCGGGTAAGGAGTCTTCCCCTGAAGTCTGGCTGTCTCTGGCTGGATTCTTCTTTAAAGCTAGGCTGGTCAAGCTGTCCCTCTGAAGTAAAGCCACTTCTCTCCGACATCCAGCTGTAGTCCCTGACATCCAGCTGCTTCTCCTCTCTGCCGGCTGAATCTGGGGTCTTTATAGGCACAGGGCGGGGCAGGGTGGAGCCATGGGTTGTTCAGGAAAAGACAACATTTTAGCAGGAAAACAAGGATGTAAGTTCTCACTTTGGGCCAAGGTCTCAGGCTTTTTGGCTCAAGGGTGTGGCTTCGCCAGGGACCCGCCCATGGCTGCCTAGAGTTTCTCGGTCTCCTGTCTCTATCTTTGTATCACCAGGGCGATGGGTTCCGTCATACCCCAAATCTCAGCATCATGCCAATACACCTCCATAATAATCCTCACATGTACCCATGATTCTAAAGTAAAAGGTAAAAAAAGAAAAATAAATAAAGGCAAATATTTTTGCCTGTCAGGAATGAATTCATTTAGTCATAGAAAAAATGTTCAAGCAACTATTGGAAGTACAGTAATGAAAAAAACGTCAAGGTTATATATGTGATAATCTAAAAAATCAGGTAGGTGAAAATTATTAAGTAGGGAGTAACAATGTAGGATGCAGAGAAAATATTCTGATTTCTTCACTTTTACCATATTTATATCAAAGGAGATTATAGAAACCTGACATTAAATAATTGAGATATATTCATGACCAAATGCAAAAGTGTGAAATCAGCTTGACATGGAAATTATTTTATATTAGGTAGAGATGTGTGAGGAATAAGAAGTACATTAATTAATTATTGTAATATTAGGAGATAGATACTGCTGAAAGACTTGGAATATTAGATATATTTTATAAACTTATTTGAAGAAAGAATATTATAAATTCAAATGCAAATCTTCATATATATCAAGAGTAATATACACTAAGCAATGAAATCAGTCTATACAGTGAAAGTTTTTAAAAACTGTGAGCCTGTAATGTTTGACTCTTGCAGAAAATACACTGACAAAACCACTTTTAGAAATGAAAAAAAAAAAAAACTTTTTTATGAGCTTTTTCTCCATATACTCAGAGGAATGAAGTAAATTTTAAAAAAAGATTTCTTTTTTAAAAAATGGAAGTTTTGCTATATTGCCCAGGTTAGACTCAAATTCTTGGGTTCAAGGGATACTCACACCTCAGCCTCTCAATTAGCTGTGACTGCAGGTGTACGCCACCACACCTGGCTAAAATAAAAATCTTGTAGTTTTAGAAATATTTGGCTTACACGCATATTGCATAAATACTATAGTCTTCTGCTGGCTACAGTCTCTATCTAGAATTACCCATGATGCTGCTTATTCAACCCACCTTTAATGCCAGGCATTAGTGGTTATTTCTTTTTTAATTGCTTCCACTTTTGGTCACTGTATAATTCCATTCTATATAGTTTCTGAAATGCTTGCCCACTATGTAATGATGGCAAATCTAGATTAGTTCAGGCCGTATGTTTATTTGATCAGGTATAGCCCCGGTTCCAGGATGCTACAATGTGGCAGCTTCTCTTCATTTTCTTCCTGTTTATTTGCAACTTTCAATTTCACTTTATTTATACAACCATTTCCATGTAACAACTAGTTTGTACCCAACTCACAATTCTAGTATTTAAGACCAGATTTCTTCCCCAAGGACAATTCATATGCAGCCACTAAATAACTCCATAATGACATTTTCAAACACAAACAAGTTGTTTACACCTATTTCCCCAGGACAATGGGGCTTGCTTAATCTACATTTCACAGTCAAGTGATTTTTTTTTTTTTAAGAACAAAAACAGATTGCTTCACAGTTTTAATTAGTACCTATCCATCTTAAGAAAAAGTGAGTATTTTCTTTTTAGAAATATTTTTATATAAAAGTTAAAACGCCTTATAATAATTGATTAAAATGCCTTGTAACAATTGCATGTATATTTATTGAGAATTTGTTTGTAACATGGTCTGGTGCCTCAGATGTAGGAATTATGGTTTAGAAAGACCAGCAGGGTATAGATCTAGAAGACAGTTGGTAGTGATCAGTCAGGTGCTAAGGAAAAACTGAAGATTCGTCCAAGGAATTGAAAAGGAAAAGAAAGGCTAGGCACGGTGGCTCAGTCTATAATCCCAGCACTTTGGGAGGCCAAGGCTGGTGGATCGCCTGAGGTCGAGACCATCCTGGCCAACATGGCAAAACCCTGTCTCTACTAAAACTACAAAAACTAGCCTGGCGTGGTGGTACATATCTGTAGTCCCAGCTACCTGGGAGGCTGAGGCAGGAGAATTGCTTGAACCCGGGAGGTGGAGGTTGCAGTTAGCCAAGATTGCACCACTGCACTCCAGTCTGGGCAACAGAGAGAAACTCTGTCTCAAGAAATAAAAATAAAAAGATGAAAAAGAAAAGTCCAGAAACATTCTGGATTCTTGGGTTAAATCCTAGGACTCTAGAGTCAGTGTGTGGACTTAAAGAAGTCTATGAACTTTCTGAAGAGATCAGCCACATTATGAGTGTAAAATACATATTGTGGTCATGTAAACATCAGGTATTAAGAGGATAGAAGACATCAAGCAATGAGGTATAGGTTGACTGAGTCCGTATAGCCTATGGAAAATAAATAAAACCTTTCGTAAATATCTGGTTTGAGGAAAGAAATTGAAAATCTTTAATTCAAAGAGTTTTGAGAATGGATAGAATCTTAGTGTCAATAAATATCTTAAATAGTTTTTGGTATAAACTCTTATCAAAATCAGTAATTTTTTAAATTACAGGCAGATATATAAGAATAATTATGAATCTGCTACCTTGTAGAGCCTCAAGTAAATATTGGCACTCTTACTTGTTAGCTGAGAAGACTTGTTTAACCTATTTCCTTACCTACTAAAGTTGAGGATGATAACTTCTTGTTTTGCTGGGAGGTTATAAGACAAGAAAATGTAACATACTCTACCTCTGTACTTGACCACAATAATGTCACAACCATTGTTATTTCCATATTGGACATATTTTCAGATTTCTGCTGAAGGAGTGGCCTGGGTAACCATATTGGTAATATGTCATTCCTTCTCTCCCTGCAGCATAAATGAGTGTACTGTACTGATTTGGCATCTAACTAATGGATAACTCAGGCTTCCACCTTCATCTCCACATTTTAACGAAGAGACAGAATTGCCTTTGTTCTGACAATTGAAATACACCCAAAGCAACATACACAGCGAAGTCAAAGGTAAGCCAAATTTCTGAGTGAAAGCAATTTACTCTGAATCTGGCATTTAGAGCAAAGAAGGAGTGGACAAAAAAAATCTAACAAAAAACATAAGAAAACAAAGAACCAACAAAAACAGTCTCTGGCATATAGGGACAGAGCATTACTATACTCTAACAGGTTTAATGTCTGATGGCTGAGATTTTCCTAGTTCACCCTCTCACTTCCTGTCATTGACTTCCATCAATTCCATATTTTTATGAAACTCAAGTTTATTCCTTTCCTTGAGCTAGCTTGGCTGGTTGCTGTTTTATGCATTTAAAAAAATGTGTCATGTAATCAATTCCTTTCCCCATTTCCTTCCCCAAAACATATTCAGAAGTTTTAGGACCCATGAGCCCCTACCCTACCCAACCACCACCAACCATTAGCTTAAATCTTTATGGTCCATACTTTGTGAGGCATGAATTTAACTCAGGGGTTCTATTATCAAGTTCTCACTTATGTCAAACTGATTTTTTAATTCACCTCAAATCCTGGAATCTCAGCTACTCTGGCATTAAGCTAGAGATACGTGTGTACACATATGTGTGAGGGTGAGAAGAGTACAGATATACTCAAAGCAATCTGATTAGCATTGAAAAATATTTTCCAAACTGATGAAATAAAAAACTGGAACAAATACCATCGATATTGCCAAATAAATCTAATTTTTAATGATGCTTGCTGTTTTACTGATCTCAGTTCTCCTCATTAGCACATCTAAAAATATCTTGAAAACTATATGATTACCATCTTGATGGTAGAACTTTAATAAAAGAAATCTTGAACTTCATAAGACTTAAAGGAAAATATTAAAATAAAAACAGAACACTAGTCAGAAATGAGATTATTAGTCACGAATTTGCAATCCAAATATTTTTCCCATTTATGTAATACCCAGAAGATAGCACATTTCCTGTTGATTAACTCTGGCCTTAAGTTTTGCCAAACATTAACAATTTAAGGAAAGGAAGAAAGCTGAAATAGCTCCTTTTCAAGGCAAGATAAGAAGACCTTGCATGACTTCATGGGTTGAGTAGAATTTTCAACTTTTCAAGCCTCAGTTTGTAAAACAGAATGATGTTTCTTCCTTTCCTTCTTCTGTTTCTTTCTTTTACTCCATCTTCTCTTCTTTCCAGGAATTTATTCAACAATGTAATAAGTCCTCACATTAAAAATTTAATTGTCTTCCCTTTTCTACTTGGTACTAATAGCCATAAACAGCCCTAAGCTAAAAATATTCTTAGAGACCTGATTCTATTAGTGATGCTTTGGCTGTGATTTCCTTGACCAATAACACAAGTCAATCTTAAGAGTTCAAAGGTCTTAGTCTTATAAACCTACTTAAAAGCCATTTATTACTTTTTAACAGAGCATGCATTTAAAAATGAATCAGACAAGCCAATTTTTTCAAGCTTAAAATAAATTTATTCAAAACAAGAATATATGATCCAAAGGTCAAAGCCAGTCTGCCCAAGTTTGATTTTCACCTCCAGGAGTTCATAAACCTAGAGCTGTTTACTCTTATGTTTCTGAGGAAATATTTTGATCATGGTAGTAGTATAGACATATTTTCTTTTTAAAGAAAAGTATAGCAATCTGGCAACAACCTTCATTTTTTTCCACTTCAGGAAATTTTTTGATTTATAATTTTTCTTTAAACTTATTTTTTATTAAAACCATGTTCCTCAAGCTACAAGTTGTGACCTAATATTCTGTCATTAAATGTATTAAATGGAATATGTATCGAATAAATTAAGAAACAATAGATATATAATAATATGAAGAATAAAATAGAGCAGTTCTATTAAAGTGTTCATTACATCTAGTGAATCTAGTGAAAGTAAGTAAGTATTTGTTAGGATAGTTTGCTTTCTGTGTGAGAGTGTGTGTGTGTGTGTGTGTATTGGGGCACAATATAAAACATATTCTTTATCATGTTTCTGTCCCAGTTTGTTTAATAAATTACCCAGACTTAGTGACTTAAACTAGCAGTAATCATTTATTATGTCTTATAATTTATGCAGTCAGAAATTCAGAAGGAATACAACTTATTTCTGCTCTGGATGCCTGTGGCATCAGCTGGAAGACGAACAGGCTGAAGGCTGCTGTCACTTTCATTCTCATCCATGCTCATGTCTGGTTCTTGATGCGTGTATGTCTTGTGATCTCATTTGGGCTGTTTGCCAGAACACCTACAAGTGTCCTCTCCATGTGACTGCAGTTTCCTCACAGGCTGGTGGCTGGGTTCCAAGGGCAATCATTGTAATAGAGTGAGAGACAGAGCAGTATTGCTTGTGTTGACCTAGCCTTGGAGTCACAAAGTCACCCAGTGCCATTTCCATCATATTAGTTAAGGCAGTTACAAAGGTCCATCTATATTTAAGGAGAATAAACATGGACTCCACTTCTCTATTGAAGAATGTCAGTGTCATCCAATAAAAGGTACCTTGGATCAGAATATATATTTGTATGGCTATCTTTGTAAAATTTGCTGCCACAGTTTCCTCCTCAAAAAAGTTGAAAACTACTTGGTCCTTGGTCATAGTCTTTGGGATATTAGCTGTTGAATATTTTATGAGACATGAAGAGTCTTGTATTAAAGGAACCCCTGCCAAAATTCAGGACCATTAAAATAGAAGAGGTAGAAAAAAATGTTTACATTTAGAGAGATACCCTTAATTCCTGGGGAATGTGTATCAGTCAGAATAGACCTGGCATCTTTGTTCTCTTCTTCTTTTTAGTAGTAGTTTACTTCATATAACTAGGTAATCAAAAAGTTCCAAATTTTAAATTTATTTTATGAAATTTATATTAATTAACTACTTCAAGAATTATTTTAGGCACTGGATTGGTTGCTGAGCCAAATAAAGATAGATAGCTCAAACAGCATATAGCCTAATCAAGAGAAATGCATAATAAATACGCCATTTCATTCCCGGCTGAAATAGAGGTAAGTACAGAGTACTACGATGATTCCTAGAAAACGGTGACTGACTCCGGTTGATGGATTTGGAAAGGCTTCACAGAAGAGCTGCTTTTTAAATTGCACTGTGACATTTTTCTAATCATAAGCAATTTTTTACTATGGTTATAGGTTATGTTACCTTAGACCCTTAGAAAATAGTTCTCACAGATGTCGAAGTTGAAATAGTACTACCAAGTTAAACATAAAAACGGGCCAAATCCTGTAATCCCAGCTGCTCAGGAGGCTGAGGGAGGAGAATTGCTTGAACCCAGGAGGTGGAGGTTGCAGTGAGCCAAGATCATGCCACTGCACTCCAGCCTGGTTGACAGAGTGAGACTCCATCTCAAAGGAAAAAAAAAAAAAAAGGGCCGAATTTCATATTGGTTAAGGATCAGGTTAAAATATTGCCTATACTATGTACTACTTGTTGGATAAATTGAGCCTCCACATACGTCAGGTTTTCACCTGAAACATAAGAAAAACAGCAATACCTACATCATCATACTGTTAAGAAGATAAAAAGAATAGTATTTGTGAAGTGATTATTATAGTGCCTGAAATGTGTTGAACAATCAAGAAACATCTGCCAAAATTGCCAGCATTGTTTTCACTACTAATATTATTGCTATAGACAGGAGGACATTTTGTGCAGATCATCAGAACTAAAAATATTTAGCAAAAGTTAAGCTAAGGATGTAGCTCATCAGATATCATCATCATTAAAATACAAACGGAGTAAGAGCAATAAACAAAGTCAATCACTTTCTATTGCTGTGCTTCATTCTTATTATGGCACTAAGCACAATAAAAATTGCGTTGTCCATTTTATTACTTGTTTGTTCAAGATGTTTTTGTTTCTCTACCAGCAATGTTTCCACCAAAAAAAAAAAAAAAAAAAAAAAAAAAAAAGCAGAACCAGTAGGATATATGGATATATACACACCCCTATTTGACTAAGAGGATTACGGTCTGGTAGGCAAGTTCAAAATCTTGCTGATAGGCAAGACTTGAGGAAGGGCAGACTGGAAATTGTCTAGCAAGACTAGAAGTGTCATCCTCAGGCAGAGTTCTCAATAAGGAAATCATCAGCTCTGTCTTAAAGGTCTTTGAACTGCTTTAATCACACCCACCGGTTTTATCAAGCATAATCTCCCTTACTTAAAGTTAACTTACGTAAACTTGTGTAATGATGACACCTTAATCTTATCTCCAAAATATATTCACATCGATTCGTAGATTATGTTTGATTGAATAACTGAAAACTCTAGCCTAGCCAAGTTGAACCACCAAAAGACCATCACAGTTTCTAATTGCTTATTTTCTCTGTCCTGTACATAACACAAACCCTACCACCTGTAATGTTCCCTGAACCTGGACCACAGCAGAAACTCAAAAATATTTGTTTAACAAATAAAGAAATGTGAGTATCATGCTGTGTGGCATCTAATAAGCCTTGCAAATGATTTTGAAGTATAGCCCAAGAGCAAATGCAAACAAAAAGTACTTTTAGATCAGAAAGGAATTTAATAAAGGTTTTTGTTTTTGTTTTTTTTGAAAAAAAAAGAATACTGTATTCAGTGTGGAAAATTCATTATTAATAGGAGAGGCCCTCCACAGCAAATCATTAGGAGGATATTATATTCATGCAGGTGAGAGAAAAATGAGCTCCCAAACTAAGTAACACAGAGAAAAAGGAAATATAGAACATTTCTGAGAGAACTGTGAAAGATATGGTAAGAATTTGCTTGCCACAGAAAAAGAAATAAAGAACAGAATCTTTAGTAGATAATTGTTGCTTGTTATGTAAAGGTCATGGAGTGGAATAAACATATTACTGTTTCTTCAAGTAAGACTACAAATGAAATAATTTTCTAGTTTCAGTACCTCAAGAAGTCACTTTTGAATAGAAATAGAACTGATGTATTACTTTGTGACTCTTACAAGCAAACATTAGTTTTAGTGTAAATGTAGGAGTGCAATTAATTGGAAATGTATCAACATACTATACATGATGGCAGTATATTTTTACACATTATGGAGTCCAAAACTTAACTTTATTAGTCACATTGGTTAATGATCTCTGTGTTAAGGTATTATACAATACTTCTAAAATATTGAGATATTATTGCTATTTTCATATTATTCTCTTCTGATGTTTTATTAATTGCTACAGCTGTTTGTTCTAAATAATTTAGTTAATATTTAACTGCACTGGTGCCCTAGGATTGTTAAAGCTAAAGATGCAATTAAAACAATCAGAACAATAAAAGCATAATTACTAGCATCAGAAAATGTTGTGATGAGATTTAATAAGTTTTTAGGATCCCTTTGTGTTTTTCTATACTTACTTATTCCCTCATTAGTAGCTAGCATGTCAGCTTCTTTAAAAAATAAAATGGAAATACAAACTATGTGAAACCATATTTCAGTGCTAATTAAATATACATAGATATACATCAGATATGTTAAGTATTCTTACCCCAATGTTCTTTCAAATGTCATTAAACTTACTACTCCAGAAAAATCTGTCAACACCATTATATAGTCTTCTCACATCAAAATTAATATCTAAATAATCTTCATGTTGTATTAATGTTAAATATACATTTTTTGATGTATACTATATTTCAGAATGCTATATTTGTGCTAAGTTGTCCAAATAAGTTTGGAAATCTTTTGTGTTAAATAAAATTTTGTAGATTTTGTTCTTTTTATTGTAACACTTCCCATATTTTATAATATACCAATGTACATCCTGAGTTTTCAGAGAAGTAGTATGAAACACTTATTAATCTCATTTAACTAAATTATCATCACATATTTTGATATTTTTAAAAGAGCAGGATAAGAAAGTTAAGTATACAGATTTGGTTTCTGGTTTAAGATGGCTTACTAAACACAAGTATTTATTAGTCTTCCCTCTGATGTCCTGTTGAAATGATGTAATATATAAAAAATAATATAGATCAGATATAGGACTAGAAATCTTGAGAAAACACCATCAACAGAATAGAATAGTGAGGAATTGCTTATGTTTTGGAAGACATGTTAGGATCAATTTGAACGACATGTTAGGATCAATTTTTAAAAACTTTCCATAAGAACTAGAAGGCAGACATCTTATGTGGGTGAAAGAGAGGACTGCCAAACAAAAAGCGTGTATATATCTCTCTCATATACATGTTATATATATGATTTATATAAATGTTATATATTTTAGATAAGATGTACATAAATATCACATACTTTATATGTGATATATATAATATATATGATACATATGTTATATAAATATATGTAACAATGTATATACATATATGTATATATGCATATATAGACACAAATACATGTGTGTATATATACATACATATAGTATGGATATATTGCGGTATTCATTCAAGAACTAATTAAAAGGCTACTCACACTCTTATTCTCCTATTTCTAAAGCAACTAAAATAAAATAAAGTATTTGCCTTCAAGCTAAATCTGCTGTTGGATTTATCAGAGCCAGTAAAAAAAACAGAAAGCATTCGATGTATTATATGAATAAAATGGCTTATATGACTTTTGGAAAAGCTGGAGGGGAAAGAAGTTCATAGAAGCTGCTCTTGAGAGTCAATTAGTTGATTTTGAAGATTTCAACTTGAATCGTCAAAGTTAGTGGTTCTTACAAAGCTTGCATGAATCCACAGCAATTCTCAAGTATCTCTGAGAAGCTCCCAGATGTGAGTCTGCAACATGGTATGAGATATTATCAGAAGCCTGCTAGGAGCTGCTGGGACTCTCTCCTCCACCCATGTGTCTAGCTGTCATTACCTCTGGAAAATAATAAAATCTATTTCATTTCAGCTGCCTCTTCAGTCTTGAAGAAGTTCCTGTCATTGAAAAACTTCGACTGGGGAGCATGAAGAAATGAGATTTCTGTGACCTATTGTTCCAAAGCATAGAAGGTGGCAGTGCCCTCCCAAATTAGCAATAGGCAACCAAGCAGAGTAGTTGTCTAAATAAAATTTGCATATTTGATGTAGGAGATTCACAGAGTGGATGCCAAGCATAGCCATATACAAGATAACTGAGAGCCATCTCAAGGAAACAAGAAAAAACCATAACCGGAATATAAGCAACTATGCTGGAGGAAAAGCCTATTTTCATATTCCTCTTCTTCAGCACAAATCTCTGCACTATCTCTGGTGTCAAACTCCTCTAATTAGAAGCAAAAATCACAGCAAGGAGGCCAGTGATGAACTATTGGACTATAGAGATATATTCCAGCTATCAATACTGATGATTTATAAAGAAAAATGATAAAACATTTCAGTAAAATCAAGACTGTTAAAGAAGCTCTCCAGTCATAAAAAGGAGAAATGAAACCTCTTGAGGAAACATAATTAATACCTGTAAAGAAAGCATTAAATGTTTTAAAATAAATTGCAGATAGTATCTTCACAGAAATTAGCAAGAATGTCAGATGTTCAAATGCAGGTTTCATAAAAGAAAAATTTTAAAAATTACTATTTAAAAACATGACTTGAAAAGTAAAATAAAAATCAATGGAATAAAGGAATGTACATGGCTAAATATTAGACTAAAAATGATATATTGGATGTGAAATAAAGCGTAAAAGGACAAAGATTAAACAGAATGGGAGATTAAAGAAAGAGAAATAGAGAAAGTCAGAGATGAAAGAAACAATAAAAAGAAAACACAGGACAAACTTTCTGTAGTTGAATAACTTTAGAGTTCAGGTTGAAAGTTCCACCAAGTCTCAATTAGAATGATCAAAAAACCAAACCAAAACAAAACAAAATCTCATTTGTGACATATCCTGGTAAACTTTCTTAGCTAAATGGAAAAATAAAAATAAAAATTGAACAAAGAAAAAGCAAGTTATATATTTTTTAAAAGGTCACATTAATTTGGCAGGGCACATTTCAGCTGTAACAATGGGCTAGAAATTCATGAAGAAAAGTTTTTAAAAGATTCCAAGAGAAAATGAGTGATGTTTCTAAAATTCTCCCAATGACTTAAGGAGTTCCAAACAAGGCATTTGTTTCTAGATCAATTCACCATAACAGGTTGCATACATTTGATTTTTCAAGAAGTTTGCAAATAGGAAAGAAAATTAGAAAGACTAGCAGCAAAAATCAGTAATCAAAGTTATCAATAATAATTATTAATGTTTTGGCTTAGAAGGTGATACGAAAAGTACTGCGTAATCAAAATGTACAGTGATACATGCTCATTCTATTATATTTTGGACATGTCAAGAAAAGTTAAATGAGTTTTGTGCATTCCTTGTCAATGCATTATATCTCTCTGAATATATGAATCTGAAAATTTTCCATCAATTAGGGTTAGACTTCTAAATCATTTGAAATTTCAAAGCGATTAGTAAAATGGTGAGTGAAAATGGTAGATAAATGAAATATTTTTGCCATAAATTTAAACACGGTTAAAATGCTATGACAAGTTTATAAACTTACTTATCTCGATTTGACTAAATAGAAAAGTCTTAGATTCAGCAGCAATTTTATAAAGTCAAGTCAACAAAGTAGAAGGACAATTTTTATTATTTTTTACTGCATTGTTTTATTTTCTTAGTGTACTTGCTATTAGCAAAATCTGAAGGCATGGTTTGCACATGAAAAGAGTTTTAGCAACTCATAAATAATAAAACCAGAGATAAGGGGGAAAGTAACATTATTTGTTTCTTCAATCTGTGTTTAGCAGGACAATTTTATTAGTACTTCCTCCTTGTCACTTTATGAATGACTAAAAATAAATGACTAAAAAATGAACAAAGAAAAGGAGTTGTGCTTCTGAAACAATAGTTTGGAAACAAAGGCAATATTTGAACAACAAAGCTAGGCAATATTGAAAAAAATTAAACATCAGCAGCTAAGAAATAGTTGGCAGTAAGTATCAAAAATTTTACTATGAAGCACAGTCTTTGGAGTAGAAAAAAGCATTCTGTGACATTCATCTCTATTGTTTAAATGATGTAAACACATCCTCAGTGAAATATCTACAAATAACAAAAAGCTGTTAATTCTTTCTATATAGAGTTGTGTGACTGTCTGTTATGAACACAGTCCATACTTGCAGTGGAGGTGGGAACTGACTTCTCATTTGGATTCTTTTTGTGGCCAGTGGCAGTGCAGCTCATTCTCCCTGAAAGCCACTTTTAGATAGGGTAACATTTCCTTCAGGCAAAACTATTGCTTGTGGTTCATTGAAACCTTTCCTACTGGCTGAGCTAAGTGGGCAGACGTGTTAGGTATATTTATTTTTAGTGATAATGTAAAAGAATGACTCACGTTTACATGGTGATTTGCAGATTACCGCAGTCTACTTTCACATTTAAACCTACTTCCTTGACATAATATGCATGTGTAGCAATTGCTTAACTGATTTCTGAGATAAAACACTAACTCCTTGTGGGAGAAATTATGCATATTGTCTATATCACAGCACTGCATTCTCTGCCTCTAGTCATTCATTCCTTTAGTTATTTTATTATTAATTCTATTCTTATCAATTACACTATTAAGCTCTGAGAATATAACTTGGAAGAAGACGAGCACAATCCCTTCCTTCGTGATTTTAACATTCAAGTAGAGATTATAGATTTTTAAGAAAAATGTTTAGAAGTTTCAGATGAATTATATATGAACTAGCATTCTGAGAGTCCAAGGTATTTGGCTAGGCTAAATTTCTCATAAAGTGACTATTGGAACTATGATAAATAACTTTACAATCTACATTCTCTAAATCAAGGGTCCCAACCCTGGGCCATGGACGAGTACCAGTCTGTGGCCTGTTAGGAACTAGGACACACAGCAGGAGGTGAGCGTGGGTAGGTTAGCAGTCAGGGACCCTCATCTGTATTTACAGCTGCTCCCCATCATTCTCATTATTGCCTGAACTCTGCCTCCTGTCAGATCAGCAGCAGCATTAAATTCTCATAGGAGTGTGAACTCTATTGTGAACTGCACATGTGAGGGCTCTAGGTTGTGTGCTCCTCATAAGAATCTAATGCTTGATCATCTGTCATTGTCTTCCATCACCCCTAGATGGGACCATCTAGTTCCAGGAAAACAAGCCCGGACTCCCACTGATTATACGTTATGGGAGTTGTATAATTATTTCATTATATATTACGATGTAATAACAATAGAAATAAAGTGCACAATAAAGGAAATGCACTTGAAACATACCAAAACCATCTCCCTGCCCGACCCAGACCCTGGTCCATGGAAAAATTGTCTTCCATGAAACTGGCCCCGATGCCAAAATGGTTGGGGACTGCTACTCTAAATAATTCTACCCAGAGAGGAAACGGTAGTGCATACTTGACACCATATTCATAATCCAAAATTACTTCATGCAAATTCTTGAATACATTTTTATAGGTACACATAAAGTGGGTTGTGTGTGTGTGTGTGTGTGTGCACACGCACGTATGGTGATGAGGGGGTGTATTATGCAAAACAATGTAGCACTCTAGTTAAAACCTTTTATTATGAATTCTGGTTTGACTATCTATTTTAAGGGATACTTGCTGTATTGCTTTACATTGTGTCCTTAAACTTCCCATATTACCATTTTTCTTATCTATAAAATGGGGTTGATAAAAGTAATTATGACAATTAGATGAGATAAAGTTAGTCCATCATTTGGCATGTAGAAAAACTAACTTTGAACATTAATCATATTACAGGGGTGACTAGTATTTTTATTAGTACATCTGTGCCACGTTCTATGTTCTAACCAATTTTCCCCTTAGTAAAATTATTCCATTTCCTACATTTTCAAATGTGTTAATGCTTGCTAGTGTTAACTGATGAAAGCAGATGTATTGGTATCACTTTTCCACAGCTTTGTTGACACAACTGTGTTCAGATCAATATGTATTCTTATCTCAACCAACTCATTTCACTTGTAATGAAGTGAACTGTAATATATGCATCAACGGGTTGGATAATCCACAAGGACCCCATCTTAAAGAATAATACAAGTTCACAAAATCCTCCCTGCTTTTCCTCTTGGCACACAGTGAAGCAAGTGTTCATGTCTTCCTGGCAGCTAGTTAGAGCCATGAGACTGGGTTCGGGCCAATACACTGTGGCAGAGGTGATGTATACCACCTCTAGACCTGGAATATTAGAAAGCCTTATACAATCCATCTATCATCCCGTGACAGCTGACTAGATTCAGAAGGTAAAGTGCAGGTTGACTTTGCCCAAGCACATTCGTAGGAAAAAAAAAAAATTCCCGAGCCCTTGTATAATTCCATGAGCAGAACCTGTGCCCCACTTATCCATTGAGATAGGCCATTAGTGATTTGCATGAAACCATTGGAAATGATGAATTGTCTCAATTTGGAGGTTGTTTATAACTGCAATAGCCTACCCTATGCCATTTCTCTCTTGAAAATTAAAGGAATTCATTGTGTAAGAAAGAAACAGGGTGAGAGACAGAGACAGAGATATAAGTTCTAAGGAGAATCTATTTTTTTCCCCATTGTAGTGAATCTATTTTTCCCATTGTAGAGAATCTATTTTTTTTTTGCATAATTTCTGTGGGCCCACCTTTTGCAATAGATATAACAATTATATGTGAAATATCACCACTGTAGAAAGACTATTGATTATAAGGAAGAAGAGAATACTAATGAAACAAAGAAAATAGACATATTTTATAATTTATTAAGTTAAAAATACCAATTCTTTGAAAGAAAAAGAGACTTTCTGTAATAAAGATTTGATATTTGTGTTCAAGCAAAAAGTACACACACACACACACACACGTGGGGACTTTAAAAAGTTAAGAAAAATTGACCTAAAAGATTATATAAATGTAAACTTTCTCAACACAAGCTCCATAAAGTTCACAATATTTTTTTAAACAGTGATACCAGTCATTTAGCCCATCCCTGAAGAACTGTGATTCTAGGAATTAAACTATGTCAATGTCATCTTTTTTACATAATTAACTGAAAAAATATGTTTCCTTTACAGATTTTTGAATTTTATTTTTTAATTTTTATGGATATAGAATAGGTGTGTATATTTATGGGCACATGATGTATTTTTATACAGGCATAAAATGCATAATAATCCCATCAGGGTAAATGGGGTGTCCATCATCTCTAGAATTTATCCTTTGTGTTACAATTATACTCTTTTAGTTGCTTTCAAATATACAATTAAATTTTACATGTATACATACTATAGTCACCTTGTTGTGCTACCAAATACTAGGTATAATTCATTATTTCTATCTTTTCTGTACCCATTGACCATAACCCAACTACCTCCTTCCTGTCTCTGCTCTTTACAGATTTCGAACAATTAGGAAACAAAAGTAAATTAGAAGGAGCTAAATCAAGACTGTAAGGTAGATGCCTAATGATTTCCTATAGAAACTTGAAAAAGTGCCCTTGTCTTACGAAAGGAACAATCAGCATTCCCTTGATGGAAAAAGACTCTGATGAAGTTTTCCTGTTAAAGCTTTGGCTTTCTCAAAACACTTCCGTAACAATCAGATGTTACCCTTCTTCGGCCGTCCAGTAAGGCAACAGCAAAATGCCTTGAGCATCCCAAAAACTTGTTCCCATGACCCTTGCTTTTGACTGGATCACTTTTGCTTTCACTGGACCAAGTCCAACGGTTGGTAGTCATTAACTAGATTGTGCTTTGTCTTCAGGGTCACAGTGGTGAAGCCATGTTGCCTCTTCTGGTACAATTATTTGAATAAATCTTTTACGAGCTTCAGGATCTTTAACATTTCCATTGATAGCTCTACTCTTGTCTGCTGCTGATCTGAGTGCAATGAATTTGGCACTTGTCGGGTGGAAAGATTGCTCAACCCTAATTTTTCATTCAGAATTGTGTAAGCTCAACCTATTGAGATGTCTGTGGTGTTGGCTCTTGTTTCAGTTATTAATCATCAGTCTTCTTCAATTAGGGCAAAAACAAGATGATTTTTTTTTTCTCGCAAATTGATGAGGATATTCTGCCATCATGGGCTTCATCTTCAACATAATCTAGATATTTCTTAAAATGAATTATTTATTTGTAAGTGGCCAAGTTCTTTGGGAGCATTGTGCTCACAAATTTTTTGTAAAGAACTACTCTTCTATCTAAACTTTATCATAAATTCAATGTGTGTCCTTTCTTCAATTGTAGCAGAATTCATATTGCTTTGATAGGGACTCTTCTCAGACTGATGTTTTATTCTTAGTACCTCAAACTAGATCCTGTTCAGGCACATAATAACAATTTAGTATGAGTTTATTCTGGTCGAAAACTTTTGAAATCCATATATAATGTTTTGATAATGTGTATTTTCCATGACCTTTTTGAAGACCCTTCATATATGTGTGTGTAAAATCTCCACATTTTGAACATATATTATAATTCTCTTCTAGTGTGTTCAACTGGTGCTACAGTTTTAATAAACTCATATACCCTTGACATACAGTCTTTTAATGTACCAATAAAAGTTTTATGTAAACGAAATAACCTTGTCAATTCTAGAGTAAAGAAATAGTATTTCACTTTTTGGCTCAGGTATGCCAAGCTTCCCTGATGAGTCCGGCATAGGAGACGTGTAAGATTTTTGAATAAATAGTTTGGCCTTCCACAGAGAACACAATTAGTTAGTGAAGATAGGGAAGTATGTTGTATTGAATAAATGGTAACATTTTAACTGTGTAGTTCTGAAGGTAAAATTTGTATTTTTAGGGGAAAAGAAGTGAGCTATTCTAAAAGATTCCACAGTTTTTTCATTATTTTATTATACATAGGTATGCAATATTAATTTTTATAAAGTCTTTCTGACCTGGATGATGGGTATTTAATTAAGTAATAATGGTGGATCTAAACTCCTATGGCATAATAGAATTTTCTCAAGATCCATAAGATTGTATAGAACAAAAAATTCTAAAAAGAATGGATTATTTTATTGATTTATATTCCAAATTGTAGTCCAGAGACTTTTATCATACCAAATATAAACAATTAATTTATTAAATACTAAATATAGATACTTTGCTAGGCAGTTACAAAAAGAAAAATAGGAAAACATTGAGCGCATTTATGAACTATTGCACAGATTTGTCTGAGAATTTTGATATATCCAACTTTCTCAAAAATGGTTCTAAACTTTTACCTCTAGAGAAGTAAAATGGAATGAAGTTTGTGTAGAGTTTACTTCTAGTACCATCTTATATTACGAATTTCTAACCACTAGTGTTTTTTAAAATGGAATTCAATTTCAGCAACATTACCCATTTATACTTTAAATCAGGTTAGTACCTTTGAATTAAGTTTCTCATACAGAATGGAAAAGTAGAAAATGTTCATGAAGCCTGCCTCTACTTTGCTTCAGGCACAGGAGATCAGAATCAGAGTAGTCAGCAATACAACAAAAAAAAAAGGAAAAAGAAAGAAAGAAAGAAGGAAAGAAAGAAAGAAAGAAAGAAAGAAAGAAAGAAAGAAAGAAAGAAAGAAAGAAAGAAAGAAAGAAAGAAAGAAAGAAGAAGGAAGGAAGGAAGGAAGGAAGGAAGGAAGGAAGGAAGGAAGGGAGAGAAAAAAAGAAGAAAGAAAGGGAAAGAAAGGAAAGAGAGAGAAAGAGAGAGGAAGAGAGAGAGAAAGAAAGAAGAAAGAAAAAAGGAAAGAAGGAAAGAAAGAGAAAGAAGGAAAGAAAGAAGAAAAAGAAAGAAAAGAAGAAAGAAAGAAAGAAAGAAAGAGTACTAAGAGTTCTAGAGTCTTTGCCGAATGTTCTGCTGCAGGTTGGCCAAATTGGATGGAATCTTTTTGTTTATTTGGAATCTTCCTACCTTCATTCATGAATGTAGTTTGAGCGTATAGCTAACAGTCCAACTGGGTGACATATTTGTGTTTGCTGAAATTAAGTACTAAGGATTGAGCTAAGCAATGCCTCTGCCCACTCCACCCCAACCCTTTACCTGTTAGCCTTTTCAAAAATTAGGGCATGCTGATGGTCCTGGTAGTTAATTATCTCACTTGGTTCATTAAGCTCTAACTTTACTGGACTTTCATTAAATCCTGAAGACTCTTCCATGCTCATTTTAGGACCTTTCCACATATTAGTTTTTCTTCTACCTAAAGTGTTTCCCCACCCTCTTCTTATTATGGCTTGTTTCTACTCACACCTTGAGTAGCGACTGCACTATTAAATTCACAGATAAAATGGCATTTGAATACAGTCTTGTCTCCCTATTTCCTCTTAATTTTTTTTTTCACAGAGATCACTATAATTTGCAATTATTTCAATATTAATTTCCATTCTTTGCCCTTTAAATATTAACATTATATTTTACTGAGGGCCTACTATGTGCCTGACATTGCTTTAAATCCTTTTTATAACTCAATGCATTCAATCATGCAAAAACCTTATAAAGCAATTATTATCAATCTTATTTGCAAGTAAAGAAAGTAAAGTTTAGACAGATTGTGATATGCTCACCATTTAATAGTTACTAAGCAGCTGACTACAGAATTGAGTTGTATGTTAATTGTCTCTATGTTAATTGTCTCTATGTTATAGATGATAGTATATACACAAACTATTTATATTCTATGAAGAAGGGATAGAATCAGCTTTATTCTTTATTTTATTAATAGTTTCTGCTATGGTATCCAGTATATACTTGGTACTTAATAATTAAATGAAAGAATCAGATATTTATGGTATCAGGAATTTTCCAAGCAGTTGTGCTTTTGGCAAATTACTGAGCTATTCTATCAAATAAACAATTTTTTTTCTTACTCCATATTTTTGTCAGAAAGTGTTTATTTTATTTATTTGGGTAATAGGGGGCCAATTCGTCAAAAATAAATTAATGCCCTCTCATTGTGGTGAGCTCTCACTTTAACAGAAATGAATAGTCTGAGAGAGTGGGTTGTTAAAAAGATTCTGAGTTTGTTTTGTTTTGTTTTGTTTCCTCCCTTTTTTTGCCCTCTGATCTCTGCACATGCTGGCTCTCCTTCCACTGTCCATCATGAGTTAAAACAGCCTGAGGCCCTCACCAGATACAAATGCTCTATCTTGAACCTTCCAGATACTAGAATTGTGAGTCAAATAACTTAACCTTTTTTGTTCATAAACTACCCAGTCTCCAGCATGCTGTTATTGCAACACAAAATACACAGAAACAGTCCCTCAAGGCAGAGTACTGATTGATTCTGGGAAAATGTTATGTTGGATTGGTTTAGTGGTACAATGAAGCAAAGGTTTGAAAACTATTCTTGGTGTTAGACGTTAGACTGTTGGACTTGATAAGTAAGCCTCTTTAGTTGGTTCACACGCAGTTCTACATTCCAGAAGCAAGTATTTTCTTGAGCGAGTAGTAGGATTATTCTTGTTTGTTCTTTGCACTGCATAACACAATTATGGGAAAATATATCATGCACTTATATTAAAAGTTTAGCATAAGTATATAAAAATATGTGCAGTCTAATTATTATTTAGCACAGACATTTCAAATTACATTGGCTTTATTTCTCAACAGAAAATAGTGCTATTATATGAAACCTAAGTATGGACAGATGTTTGTTTGTTTGTTTCCAGCAAAAATGCAGAGTCACATATGAACATATCACTTTTTTACACAAATGTGTCTTATTTACCAATATAAGGTAGTAAAATTAGGCTATAGGTGTAATTTACTTTGCTTCACAAATTGTGGCAAATTACCAGCCCATCTTACCAGGGGGTATATTGTTTCTAATTAGGGAGAATTGCATATTTTTAACTAATACTTTTTAAATTTTTAAAACCTTAAAAAAAAAAAGAGAGAGAGACTGCAAAGTAGTGGAACATTCACAGAGAGTTGTAATTCTGAAGACTGCTGGTAAGGACAATCGATTTTCCCACTTCTGGTTTTATTGACTAGAAGATTTACAAACATGAGGATAAAATGCCTCACAATATACTGAAAAAACAATGTGTTTTGGTCTACTCTAAGTCTCTTTATGGAAGAATTTGGGGTTAAGTTTGTGTGTTGAAGAAAAAGGCCATCATGGAGTTTTCTATTTGCTATTTTGACAGCAATATGTTTTTCTTTTTCTCTTCTGAGACATAAGTGAACTGTAAAGAAGAGTTGTTCCCTTTACTTATCTTGCAAAATTGTTTTCTGAAGCAACTAAACAGTGAAAATCACCAGTTAATTAAGAATAAAAGAATTTCTATGAATTTACTCTTCATGGAGAAAGTGACAATAATTTATGTTGTAGCCATAAGAAAATTCAGATTATTACTTATTATCAATATGACATTCAGTTGAGAGACAGTTTCTTTGAAAATAAATGCTACTCTGAAAGAAATAAGTTTGTAAAACATCTTTGTTACATGAATCCACTGGAAAATATCAATGTCGGAGTGTCTGCAGGAAAAGGCCTTGTGTGTAATGTGAAATTTTGAGAGAAGAGTTTTTCTACAAATAGAAATTCATTTTGGGAAGTTATTCCACATTAACTACAGGTACAAGATAAAGCAAACGTAACCTGGCCTGTTATACAAGTTCTGTTCTGTTTTTCCTTTTTGTTCATTTGTTTGTTTTTGAAAGAGTCTTGAAAATTAACCAGTGAAAAAAAATCCATTATAAGGGCTAATAATCTTCAGATTTGGAATACTTTGACATTCATTTCTAAGACCCCTGGTTATTTCTATAATTTACTTACTATCATGTACTTGCCACTTTAAAATCAAGCCATCCTTACATCTCTCACACTTTTTTGTCTAGCCCATTTATCTCTCTGGCTATGAAGCTCACAAATGCTAAGTAAAATCACACTTTTCTTAGAGATAACATTGATGCTGTGATAGAAAACAATGATTTAAAGCACTCACAGCTTGTAAGACTATTATCTGGAGTTGTTTATAACTTACAAGCCCTGTTCCAGAGCTAATATAGTCACAACGGTAATACAATTTATAAAACAAGTTTATTTAACTGGAGTTATTATATTTAAAATACCAATATTAGTACAATTATTAGTTTCAATTCAAATCATGCTTGCCTTTTGGCTAGATGCTGGGACATCGAAAAAAAACTTTAAAGATTAAAACATTAGACACTAATTGACAAGATCTTCTGAGAAAGTAACAGATTTATTATAGATATATTTGATAATTTTTTAAGTTTTAGGACATATGGTATTGCTTTGGTTACCTTTAAAGGGTTATTGAACTTAACTGTTAACCTGTCTAGCATCTTTTCCTGAGGGTTAGTTATCATCAGTTTTTGTAATGAAAGACAGGGCAGCATGGCTTACAAAGGGATTGGAATCCAATGTCCTGATGGTTTTAATTCCTGGTTCTGCCCCTTCAAGCTCTGTGAGCTGGGACAATTCAGCTGAACTCTCTGGTCCTCAATTCCTGCATCTTTAAAATGCAAGTAATATAAATCACAGAATTGTTAAAATGACTTAGTGAAGCTACAGAGTACTCATTGTTAAAATGATGAACTATAGGGTAGAAGATTGTGAAGTGTCATGTATTTGTAAGTTATTACTAGTAGTAATAGTAGTAGTATTAAAGTAAAGCTGGTAAAATACAAGGAATACGAATGTGGAACAAATGAGCTGTGTTACATGTGACTGTAGGATTAATTTCCTAGTTTATTATTTTCAATTGCTTTCATACAAAGAAATGACAGAAAATCTTAAACAACTCTAAACAGATTGTTAGTATATACATCAGTAGGAGAGATCTAGAAAGCATATTTAGAAGCATATTTGTCATGAAAATATTTAAAAGTATACATGGTATTTCCTGATCAACTATGATTTGAGATACAAGTATGTGCCAGTATCAAAGAGATCGTTTGCTGAACAAAAGATCACACTCTAGAAACAAAGTTGTTATGGTGCCTCCAGCAATCACAACCAACAGTCAAGTGAATAAAACTTGGAACAATTTGATCTTATTTAATCAACAGGAGGTACATAATTAATAGTCTTGGTGGGACAAAAGAAAGAATTCATAAGTAAAATCATGAATGTATTATTGTTAACATCTATGGAAAGGTCTTCTGACTAAAGACAATATAGTTAAATGAACAATTTTTAAACTGTTGTAGATAAACTTCATATAAGGTGATGAAGAAGAAGAAAAAATCAAAGGAGAAGGAGAAACATTCATTTGTTGATTGCTCATTTACCAGGTACTGTTCTAACAACTTTACAAAAATTATAATAATGAATCCTCTAAATCATATGAACAAAGTAATGTTGGCCTCATTTTAAGTATAAAAACAGGTGAATTAAAAGAGCTTAAGTAATTTACTAAATGTCAGCCAGTTATAAAATGATAGAATAGGGATTTGAATACAAGTAGTCTGATTCCACTTTATCGTTAAACTCTAAGTTTTCAAAAGTTTAAAAAACATAACTCTAATGCATATATAATATGAACACATTTCAAAGTTTCTACTCAATTCATTAGTTAGCAACAGAACCAACAGGATTTTATGACCTGTTCAAAGAGCATATTGAGAAGCCACACACACTCCACACATACACACACACCCCCATGCATACACAGTATTAGGGTACATTACTGGTTTCAGTATAAAACTGGTTAATGGCCAATGAAGCCATCAATTTCAAGGGCATCTCTTCAATTGGACTGAAGTTATTTGCATCTTTTTAAACAAAATCAAATTAACACACAACTTTACTGAGTCTGTGACCTCTAATTAATAAATAGTCAGTTGAACTAAGATCATTACCCAAGGTTGATCTTGGGTGGATTTCGTTCTTCTATATGATATTCCCCCCAGTGCTGTCACTCTGTCACACTTCATGGATTCAGATTATTTTGCTTGTGCCTTTTTCACTCTTATAGTTTGGAGAGCAGAAGAGAGGGCTACAGCTCTTTTACTGCCATCATTCACCGCTCAGAGAGCGGGAGCATTACAGTTCTTTCACGCTAGCAGTTGATGAGTTCCAGGTTCTTGTCCTGTGGCCAAGAGGAACAAGGTACATGACCACTGCAGAGTGAGTAAGGCAGAGCAAGAATTTTATTGAACAACAGAAAGAAAGCTCTTGGCAACCAGAGGGCACCCAAAAATGGGTCTCTGTCTTTGAGACTGAATCTAGGATTTTTATGGGGTTAGGATGGAGGAGTGTATGCTGATTGGTCCATGGTTGGACATGCCTTCCAAGATGGCATAAGTTAATGATTTTAGCATAGGAAGAGCAGTAGGAAGTAGTTGTTTTTTGCTCAATGTGATTTGCCTTTGAGCAATCTTTATGACAGAGTTTCCCATTGAGCTGGCCGATACTTACTCAGAGCGACACCATGGTTTGGAGCACTTCCTACCCAATCATTTTTTTATCCCCTCCCATTACCCAAGTACCACCCTGAGACCATGATCTGAACATTTTTCATTCCTTCTCCTGCTTTCTCTCCTTTATCATTCGTAAGTACTAACTTCAACAAATCTCTTGGTCTTCTGATGGTTTGTCATATATTTTCCGAAGGACACAAACTGACACACTGTATTTAGGTAAAGAACTGATTTTTTAAAAATCACATAATTATGTTAAGTACTTCCCTCTAATTGGAGAACCAAGGCACTTAACCAACCAAACAATTGCAGCTCAGTGAGTTTAATGCAAATATAAATAGTACTGAGAATTTACTTGGACACAATATTTGTTTCAACTAATTTTTGTCGTTTAATTTTTCTGAAATAGGACATTTGTTAAGCAAGGGTGATGCACAGATGAGGATGATACGTATTGTGAATGAGTACATAGTCTAATGATCCAGGGAATGGGAGATTTGAAAGACATTGTTTAGACTGTGTGAGTGTCTACTGCCATTGAGAAGTCTCTTGTGGATGAAAATTGTATCCCTCGAATTCACGTCATTTAGAAAAGGAAGGCTTGTTGTTTGGACCCAGGCACCATCTCATCGGGAGTCAATAACATCTTCAATGTAAGAGGAGATTATTATTAATAGCTGATTTGTTTGCTCATCATCAAGGACAAGAATATCCTATCAGTAAAAGTCAATAGGTTGAAAATTCAGGAGTTTACACTGTGGGAAAAAGGAGATTAAAATAGTGGACAAACACAAAAACACAATCCTATTAAGTAATTCTTGCTTTTAGCAGTGGAAGCAATTCAATTGTTTAAAAATTGTATTAAGTCATCAAGACATTATTTAATTAAACCTTAATATTAAGCATTAAGATTTAAGCAAAAAATGATTAATCAATTTGTTCATCATTACAGCTTATAGCGAGCTTTTTGGTGTATCGAAGGCTTCTGATGAATACATTAACATTGGATGAATTTATAAACAAAACTATTTAGATTTTTAGAATATTAATGTTATGCCTATAATAGAAAACAAAAATAATTACTAGAGAACATCTTTAGGAAACAGATGCAATGGTGTATGCATTTCTAATAAATTACTTACAGTCCATTATGGAACTATATGCCTTTGAAGACTATTAAATCAGCAGACTGCTATGTAATGAAATTATTTGAGGCAAACTTTGACAACTGCCCTTAAATGTTCCTCTTCCTTCCAAGATGCATCATATTTATGGATTAAAAGAGAAGTTGACTCATAAAAAATCCCTTTTTCTTTATGTGTAAAATGATTACTGTAAAAAAATATATAATATGAATGTAATTATATTGCCATCTGAAGCCTCTGTTCTTTCTGCACATGATAAAATAATCCATTTGATAACAATAAAAGCCAATTATGCAGGATATAGATTTCAGTAAATCTATTAGAGATTTGTGTGTTTATTCCTGCAAATCCAGAAAACCGTTATATATAAATTGAATTACTCTATCTAGCTTATGGTCCCCAAACCTCATATGGCCCAGATTTTAATCACCCAAGAGTATCTTGAAGCTATTTTAGGGCAGGAAATGGAGAATTACAAATGTCTAGTGTCATATTTCTATAATGTTATTTTCCTCAAATTATTTTGCTTAATCTTTAAACAGACATAGATTCAAAGCCAAACTGTGCATATCTAACAGTCAAGATCTCTTTATATTCCATACACATCACAATAATTGTTAAATCGTGCCTTCTCCTTTTGTCTATACTCTCCTAAGAAACTGATTTCTATGAAGACAGCTGCTGCAGCAACCACATAAAAGACAGAGAAGAGGAATGCTGTCTTTAGGATATTTAAAAGTATATGTAAAGAGATGCAGTATATTGATTCTGGTAATAAAAACAGAAACGTTATTGTGCCTCTCAATACCTAAGATAGTAGAGCTGATGCACATACAAAGAGGATATATGATCAGTAATTGAATTTGGCATTGACAGACTTACTTTTAATCTTTTTATAAAAATACTTAGAGAATTTTCAATACTGAAGTAATACACATAAGCATGTAGTTTAAAACATAAAATATTTTTAAAATTTATTTTAGGCTCAGGGGTACAATTGCAGGTTTGTTACATAGGTAAACTTGTGTCATGGGGTTTTGTTGTACAAATTATTTCATCACCCAAGCTTTAAGCCTAATACGCCTTAGTTATTTTTCCTGATCCTCTCCTTCCTCCCACTCTCCACCCTCTGAAAGCTCCTACTGTGTTGTTCCCCTTGATGTGTCCATGTGTTCTCATTATAAAAAACAAAAATCTTATATAACCCCCAACTCTGAAAGATGGTGCTCCTTATGTTTATCATTTATATGTTTGATGTGTGTCTTTTCAAATTTTTTTCTGTCTCTGTCTCTCTTTCTCCCTTACCAGTTTGTAGAATTCACTTCTGATTTTCCTTTTGTTTTCTAACTTAAATGCTATCAGAATGTATGTTTGTTTAACTTGATTATTTCTACCTAATTCATTTTGGCAATCATTTCATGTCACTTTGCATAGGTGTTTCCATTCTTTTACATCTGCACCTGGTATTCTATGCTATAGAGATAGTTTGTTTTACCTTTCCTTAATGAAACCCTTTAGATTGCTTCTATTTCTTCTCTATTACACAGATTGCTTAAATCAATGTCCTTCTATATGCTTCTTTGAGGATACACTGAGTTTTTTCATAGAAATAGATTTTATATCACGCAATTAAAAACAATATCAATTTGCAACTACCATTATCATTCTTTATCATTCATAAGCTAAAACTGTTCTCTTTAACTTCCTTGCTCTTTCCTCATTCAATTTTTATTCATCATTCACTTCATCACATATTACAAATTTTTATCATTTTATTCTTTTTATATTTCATAAACTGGCTAAAATAGTGCCAAACATAGAGTATGTGTGATGTTGTAGAGAAAAAAAAAAGTGTTTGAATCAAGTAAACATGTGGAATCCAGACTTGATGCAATCAAACCATCGTTTTTAAATTTGGGTTTTGTTATTTCAGTTAAAAGCATTTATTGCATATATGCAGCCCTTTTGTGGAATACTTTCATTTTTTTTTAAATCTAAAAGTCCCAGATAAATGATGCTATGACCCAGTTTGAGTCAGTTATTCATCTCTAAACCGAGAAATGCATGTAAGAGTTAGGCTCTAATGCAACAAATTAGCTTCTACTATAGTCAGTGGATAAAGATGGAAAGTAGGAGATAAAAATGAGGAGTGGAGTCATGGGCAAATAGGCTCACAGACTTCCAAAATATGCTCCAGATAAAAAGAGATAATAATGCCCTCTCTTAGAATGATTGTGAAAAGTGAAACAAAATTTAAAAGTAGCCCACCATTTATTAAATTATGAGAAGTTCAATGTATTTTACACCCTGTCCCCCTGCCAAGTGATTATTTCATAGGTGCTAGGCATATGTATCTTTCCTTCCTTGCTTTCCAATACTACAATGTATATACTACATACATACATTGTTCTGCAACTTTCTATTTTTCACTCAGCAATATCTCTTGGAGATTTTTTTCATTATCTGTATTTAGACAGATGCCACATGAATTACATTTGAGGTTATAAACAATGCTGCAGTGAAAGAATACTCAACATCATTAGCCCTTAAGGAAATACAAATCTAAACAATAATATATCACTTTACACCCACTTGGATGGCATCTGTCAAAAAGACAGTCACTAATAAGCATTGGGGAGGATATAAAAAGTTGAAAGCTTTGTACATTGCCAATGGGAATGTAAAGTAGTGCAGCCACTTTGGAAAACAGTTTGTCAGTTCCTCAAAAGATAAACTTAGAATTGCCATATGACCCAGCAATTACACTTTTATACATAGCCCCTTTCTAATAATTTAGTCAATAGACATTCTAGGAAATGTAACACATTAACATACATAAACACACACATGTATTTTCAAGGGAACTGAAAACATATATTCACATTATAAAAAATATGTAAAAAATATTTATAGCAACATTATAGACAATAGTTAAAAAATGGAAAGAGATCATATGTCTAACATCTAACAAATGGGTAAACAAAATAAGGTATATCCATACAATAGAATATCATTTAGCTATGAAAAGAATGTGTATTCGTCTGTTCTCACATTGCTGTCAAGAAACACCTGAGCCTGGGTAATTTATAAAGAAAAGGGGTTTAATGCACTCATACTTCCACAGGCTATACAGGGAGCATGGCAGCATCTGCTTCTGGAGAGACCTCAGGACACTTACAGTCATCATAGAAGGCAAAGGGGGAGCCATCCCTTTACATGGCCCGAGCAGGCAAAGAGAGAGGGGGTGAAGGTGCTACACAATTTTAACAACCAGATCTCGTGAGCACTCACTATCATGAGAGCAGCACTGAAAGGACGGTGGTAAACCATTCATGAAGGACCACCCATATAATCAAATCACCTCCCACCAGGCTCCACCTCCAACATTGGGGGTTACATTTCAACATGATATTTGGGTAGGGACACATATCCAAACCATATCAGAATGAATAACGTATTATACGTGTTACAACATACCTGAGCTTTGAAAACACGCTAAGTGAAAGAAGCCAGGCCAGGCGCGGTGGCTCATGCCTGTAATCCCAGCATTTTGGGAGGCCGAGGCTGGTGGATCTCCTGAAATCAGGAGTTCAAGACGAGCCTGATCAATATAGTGAAACCCCGTCTCTACTAAAAATACAAAAATTAGCTGGGCATGGTGGCGTGTGACTGTGGTCCCAGCTACTCGGGAGGCTGAGACAGGAGAATCACTTGAACCCGGGAGGCAGACTTTGCAGTGAGCTGAGATTGTGACACTGCACTCCAGCCTGGGCGACAGAGTGAGACTCCATCTCAAAAAGAAACAACAACAACAACAAAAAGCCAGACTCTATAGAGACATATTGTATAAATCTATTAATATGACATGTCCTCCTAGATTGATGGAACCTGATAGCAGTTGAAAATATGAACCAGATAGAGATTTACAACCTTGGGAATATACCAAAAAGCACTGAATTGTACACTTTGAAAGGTAAATTTTATGGTATGTAAATGATATCTCAATCTAAAACAAGAACTTAAAATTTTAGTGTTGGGCAGGTTGAGTTTCAGACTCTTATTTGCTATCCAAATGTAAATGTCGAGAAATCAGCTTCCTTGATCCATTAGTACCTATAGTTCATTTCCATTACAATGAAATAATTCTTTTTTTAAGTCTTGGGAAGGCTTTATTTGTACTTGTTTTGTATCATGTGATTTTTTTTTTTTTTTTAAGGGCTGTGGTTATATCTTTCTTTTTTATTTTTTTATTTTTATTATGCTTTAAGTTCTGGGGTACATGTGCACAATGTGCAGATTTGTTACATATGTATACATGTGCCATGTTGGTGTGCTGCACCCATTGACTCATCATTTACATTAGGTATATCTCCTAATGCTATCCCTCCCTCCTGCCCCCTCCCCACAATAGGCCCCCGTGTGTGATGTTCCCCTTCCTGCGTTCAAGTGATCTCATTGTTCAATTCCCACCTATGAGTGAGAACATGCAGTGTTTGGTTTTCTGTTTTTATGATAGTTTGCTGAGAATGATGGTTTCCAGCTGCATCCATGTCCCTACAAAGGACACAAACTCATCCTTTTTTATGGCTGCATAGTATTCCATGGTGTATATGTGCCACATTTTCTTATTCCAGTCTGTCATTGATGGACATTTGGGTTGATTCCAAGTCTTTGCTATTGTGAATAATGCTGCAATAAACATACGTGTGCATATGTCTTTATAGCAGCATGATTTATAATCCTTTTAATTTTAATTGACTCTTATTCTGATTACTCCTTGGATACAGTGGTTTTGGAAATTCATATCATATGTTTTTAGTTCACTTTCCCTAACAAACCTTATCACTGATTTTACTGCTATTACCTATACTACATAATTCACAACCACCAGTACCACATATATGATTAATAATTGCAAGAAATAGCTGACACACCTATTTACTAGAAGCTTTCTATACATTAGCAAGAATATCTAAAATCACTACCAGTTAAGTATCATCATGTTTTATAAATGTGGAAATAAGATTCAGAAAGTTTAAATAAGGTTCCCAAGGTTATACAGCTTGGAACTGCCTGGATTACATAATGCCACATTTAGTGTCATGTAATCTTTTACTCTTTTAATAGGTTAATACAGTGGTTATCATTCCAGGCAGCATATTAGAATCGCTTTTCAAAAGAGTAATAATTAGAGACCTCACCAAACCAATTAAGTCAGAATTTCCAAGGCTGGGTTCCAAGCAGTAGTAATTTAATTTCCCTAGGACAGTGTAATATACTGAGAAATAGTAGTTTGGAAACTCAAGATATGACGAGTTATATTTTGAATCTTTCAGAACACATATTTTAACACACCATTGGTTTATATGTTAGAAATTGTATTACAACATTTGCAACCTAACCAATATGAAAACATTATTTAGTGATTGAAAGTTCCTCAAGAGACACTTGTCTATTCTTATGGACCTTTATTTTAAGAGGAAACTTTCCAAGCAATTAAAAAAAATAACTTTCCTATGACTATACAATTGATTTCTTAATACAGGTCAGAATAGTGTTAATCCTTCAATCAATTTTTGGTACAGCTATTACAATATTCAAAGTAAGTCTCTCACAAATTATACACTAACTCACTCATTGTGTTTGTTAGGAAAAGTAAGAAAGATACATGTCATTCATTTTTAATTTTTTGTTAATGATTGCATTCATGTTCACATATTGTTAATTTCAAGAAACTATGTAGGAATTAAAAGGAGAGTTTGATAAGCTATAAAGTTTTGATTGAAATAGATGTCTTAATTTGTTCAAATGTAAAAGATAAAGGTTACGTTGACTTATATGCTAACCACTAATCTCTAACATCATGTACTGCAAAATGATTTCAAATACATGGACTACAATTAGGTATCTTAAATCTCCATGAAGGTAGGAGCAAGCTGTTTTCATACCATGTCTGCATAAAAGTGGTCATGTAGTAAATATTGAATAAATCTATGATGACATACATGTGTATCTCTATACACCTGTCTCTATTTTCAATTAAATTATAAATTCCTTGAGAGTGTAGAATTTTCTTTTAATATTTTTATATCTGCTGCTACTCTTAGCATTGATCTGGGCACATCATAAGTTGCTTAATAAATATCCAGTTTTCTTTCTCAATACATCCTAAAATATTATTTGATGTTTTATTTTTTCATTATTCAACTGTACACAATTGGTGAAATCAGAGATATTCTTTTTCAGTAAAGTATAGCATTTTTAGAAATAAAATTATTCTTTTTTCTTTCATTTTCTTTCTAAATAAAAAGAAATTATTTGGAAAGTATCTCTCAAATTCAGGAATATATATTTTAGTGTATTTTGCCATGGAATGAGAGAGTAAAATTTTTATTTTTAGAAGATCTCCTTCTCCCCTCCCACTCCATGCAATGGTAAAACCATTTACTGACAAAGAAACTTGCTATTCAAACTGTGATTTGCACATTAATATTGTCAGTATTACCTGAAGTTTATTACAGATGCAAAATCTCAGATCCCACTGCAGGCACATTGAGCCAGAACATTCATTGCATTGCAATCCCCAGATGATCCTTTTGCACATTTAAGACTGAGAAGCACTAATGTATGCTAGTTTCCAATTTCTTTTTTCCTTGCTTTATTTTTTTGTGCTTTAGAAATACGTTTTTGAAATGTGGATATCCTCCTAGAGTGTTTTCTGCCTAAGGCATACTCCTAAGAAATTTTTTTCAATATTAAAACATGTGTTTAAGACTGAGCTACCACAGCACCCAGAAAATTAACTTTTTGTGATTAAGAGTTATCTGTGTAGACTGACGGAGTGAGCAACCATATTGCTAATGATATTACTAACCACAATTTCTATGACGTGGAACTCCACGTCGTTTTCCAGGGAATTTTAAATGCCTTTCACCTTTCTGCTTATCTGATGGTTAAGAAAAGGGTCACCTGTACTCTGTTCAGTTATCTCTAATATTTAGCCTTCTCAGTGTTCTTTTTCTTATCCTTTTATTTTTATTTTTTTTAAAAAAACCACTAGGTCCTTTGATTCAGATCCTTGAGGTTAAAGGTGCTACAATGAAGAAAGATAATCAGTTGACCTAATATTCTCATAATCAATATATCAAAATAAATTTAATTATCAATTGATTTAATGTTTTCCTCCCTCTATATTTGTATGAACAATAGTTTTCACATTTTTTATAGATCAATGTATTGAATGATTTTTGGACTAGAAGATAAGAAACACAGATTCAAATGTTAATCCTTACACTGTACTAGGCAAAAAACTGGATGTTCCCGGGCTAAGATCCCTCTTTCTTAGAAGTGACAGTTTTAGCATAGCTTATCTCTGCAACTTCTAGCTCCGTGATTCCATGGCACTCTATCTTCATGAACCTGTTGATAAATCTAATTTAAGTCTTCATTATGGTATTGAATCAGAAGAAAAAATGAATCTCATTTTACACAGAAAACAATAATGAAGAAATAGGCAAATAAAAAGAACACTCAAAATTTTGATCCCATTTGTCAAAAAAGGTTGATCCACGTCAGTAAACATTTTTAGGTGAAAAGTAACTAATGCTCAAATACAATCTTTTCATGAATTAATCATGGCTGCCTTTGCACTGTAGCAGACTGTTCAGTGCTTAGTTAAGGCCCCAGCTAGTTCTCACTCACGGACTCTATTCTTGAGAACACAACTGATTATTTGAATTGAAATTACCAATCCCAAGGTGCCCAAATGAGCAAGAAGTTATGAATATTATAGGGAGATTTTCTTTTCTTCCAAACCTGCTCTGAATTTGGAATTTTATTGCAGGTTCAGAGAACACTGAGACAATGCCATGTTCAGCCCACTGGGAAGGAGGAAAATGAATAAGAAGCAAATGAAGATTCCGAGGGAGCAATAAACAAACCTGTCCCACTGCATTCAATTTGAAGAATAGTATTTAATATCTCCAGAGTGTTTCACTAACTTTCCTATCTCAGTTCGTTATTGCCTGGAATTTTAGAATTGAATACCTTCTGTGAGTTATGGACTGTTTGGCTCTCAGGATGCACATGTGAAAGATATCGCCCTAGGTCCTGATTTTCTCTCTAATATCTCTACATAACTGCTTTGGGTCATACATTTTCTAAAACACATATTCCTCTGAACTTACTGATTTTCATCAATTCTCATTGGCAACAATGGAAATTCACACATCAAAATGCCTTTATAATATCGTTCCAGTTTATTTGTCTCAACTCCTGTCTTTACCCACTTTATACCGTGAGTTCTACTGAAACCTCTGAGTCTCATTCCAAGTGTGACTTCTTTGAATGAATGATGCTACCTTCAATTTCATTGCCTTAACATATTATTCCGTCTTTTCATAGTGTTGTTACTGTCTTTTTTAAACTTATCTCCTACTAGATTATCAAATACCAAGTGAGATATCAACTATTTTAGGAGCCTTATTCTAAGGCCTGAGATTGGTGGTCCATCGTAATATTCTCATAGTAGACAGTTATTACATCTACTTTAAAAATTTAACATCTATTAAACCCTTTAGATGACAAAATTCCTTCAATCAACTATCCCAGCATCTAGCCAGTACATGCTAAAATGAATTTTCTTTAAAGAACAAATTATCAAAGATATAGCCCTAAAGGGTAGGTTGTCATATCATTCTCTTCATTTTATACATGAAGAAACATTAAAGATCTTTCCCCCAAACCCAAGATTGGTAGGTGAAGCATGTAAGGTTTTCTGACTAAATAATAAGTTGTTTTCCACTGGAGCATCTCTTCATTTCATGTTGAATGGGAGACATTAGAGATGAGGAAAAATATCAGGACTACAAAAGTCCCACTGAGAAAAAGAGAGAAATTATGTAAATCATGATGGTCTACCAACACACAGCATATTCTCAGGAGAAATGCAAGATTGGGGTTCTAGCAAGTAGGACGCTTATATTCATGAAAGGCAAACCATTGTTTCAGAGGGGTGAGAGTGGCAGCACCTATTTAGATCAACTTCTATCAGTTTATTTCATTTTATTTTTTGTTGCTAAAAATATAAGATTTATCCTGGATACTACTCTGTCATCCACAAAGTCCTCTAAAATTCTTCCTCTTTTGTAAAAAGATTTAAAAATTAAAGCAGTTTTAGGCACAGGTCACTTTGCCAAGGGGCGTTTGCTATCTATGTGTCTTTTCACCTTTCAAATAAATTTTATTTGAGTTGATTTCTTCTCTATTTACAGTAATTCTCAATACATTTTGACTAAGGTACTTTAAAGACTCTTAACATATGAGAATGTAGGTAATATATCTTTGCTATATTGCTTATCATCAAATGTTTTTCCAGGTTTTCATTATGAAATCTTTCAACACACAGAAAAGTTAAAAGAATGAACCATATAGACCCAACACTTGCTAATGTTTTTCTTGTGTCTCATGAAACTTACACTGAAAATATTTCAGCATTGTTCCCTAAAAACAATAACATTCTCTTATGTTATTTGCATTTTCATTCCATCTAAGAAGAGTAACAGTAACTACCTAATGTCATCTAACTTCCAATTCCTTTTCAAATTTCCTGAGTTGCATGCAATACATATTTTACAATTACCTTTTTAAACACTTAGATTCACATACAGTTTATTAATTGCATTTGCTTTACATTATCTCTTTAGTCTATTTTAATCTAGATCAGTTCTACTTCGTTTTACTTATTTGTTTTTTATGACATTGAATCTGTTTTTAACCTACTGAGAGGTGAAGCCTGCTGGGCTCCGAGGTCGGGTGGGGACTTGGAGAATTTTTCTGTCTAGCTAGAGGATTGTAAATGCACCAATCAGCACTCTGTAAAAACGGACCAATCAGCCTTCTGTAAAATGGACCAATCAGTGCTCTGTAATATGGGCCAATCAGCAGGACATGGGTGGGGTCCAATGAGAGAATAAAAGCTGGAAACCCAAGCAAGCAGTGGCAGGGGGGTTCGGTTTGCTTTCCATGTTAGGGATGCTTTCTTCATAATAAATGTTGCTACTGCTGACTCTTTGGGTCAGCACTACCTTTCTGAGCTGTAACACTCACTGCGAGGGTCTGCAGCTTCACTCCTGAAGTCAGCAAGACCACGAACCCACTGGGAGGAACAAACAACTCCCAAGCATGCCACCTTTAAGAGATGGAACACTCACTGCGAGGGTCTGTGGCTTCGTTCATAAAGTCAGCCAGACCACGAACCCACTGAGAGGAACAAACAACTTCGGATGTGCCACCTTCAAGAGCTATAACACTTACTGCAAAGGTCTGTGGCTTCGCTCCTGAAGTCAGCGAGACCACGAACCCATCAGAAGGGAGAAACTCTGGACACATCTGAACATCTGAAGGAACAAATTCCAGACACACCATCTTGAAGAATATTAACAGTCACTGCCAGGGTCCGTGGCTTAATTCTTGAAGTCAGGGAGACCAAGAACCCACCAGAAGGAACCAATTCTGGACACACTACCAACCAGCCATTTTTATTATGTGTATTGCTTTAAAGACTTTGTTAACGTATTTTAATCTGAATCATACATTTTATATTACTTTAAAAATATACAACATTGAGTCTTTTAACAGTCTGGGTCAGTTATCTTGCAGAATGTTTCCAACTTTGTTTTGTCAAATTCTTCTCTTACAGTGTGATTTCCTTGTTCTCTGTGTTTTTTATAAACTAAAACTTGGAACTAAAGGCTGGATTAAATGGAAGTTGAAATGTTTTAGTAAGAACACTTGAGAGGTGAGACAATGTACTTCACGTTGCAACACGCCAGGCAGCACATTCTACCAGTGGATCCCACTAATAGTGACGTTGGGTTTGGCTACTTTCTTAAGGTTATGATCACTAGATCTCTTTGTTATAAAAAAAGTTTCTCTTTCACTTTAGCAAACAATATTTGGGATAGGAGGTAATACTTTAACATAGGAGAATTATTTGGTTCCCTTCAAACAAATTCACGTAATAACTTTTAACAATAGTTTTATCTATTGATTATTGATGTGACAATCCATTATTACACTGATGCTTACAAAGGATGATTTTTCTAATTCTATAATTTATTTGACATTTATTAGGCATCATTAATCTGTGAAAAAGTGTTTTTTCTCAACAATCTGGGGTGAAATATATATTTTTGTTTAAAAAGCAAAAGAAATGCTTAGATCTCTTTTAATTACTAATTTTAGACAAAACTACTAGCATGATAGTTACCTCAACCTCCATATGTGACAAATCAGATTTTTAAAAATTTAGGGCATACTTAAGGCTAGATAGTTTATATTTATACATTCTTCTAAACAGAGAGAAATAAATAAAGAGAATATTGGATTAATAATCTGAAAATATTGGATTCATATTCTAGGTTACAGCTTATAAACCTTATGACCTGGAGCAGTCTGCTTAAATCTTTTAGCCTTTTTGTTAATTTATCCATTTATTTTCATTGACATCCATTAAATGCTTTCATGAGAGTATTTTTAATTGCTAGAATTCCATTTGGACTCTCACAGACTCTATTAGGTTACAAAACCTTCTAGGGGTTTGTTATTGTTGCTATTGTTCTTTTACAAGATTAATAAAACTTCCATGATTACTTAAGTAGAAATTGAGTCATAGTCATGTTTAAAATTAAGCAATGGGCTTTTGTTTCGTATTCCTTGAGAAATTTTTAATATTGATGAAATAATTTTCAAGAGAATTATTGGTCAATGATGGGAGGAAATATTCTTTTTTTCCCCCAAATCTTAATTAATTGGTTCTTTTCTAATGTTGTGAGCTAAGAGGTCACATTGCCAAGAAATCAATCAAACTAGGTTTATAAAAGTCTAATTAAGATAATGTTAATTAGTAATCACACATTATTTCCACTGGCTTCCAGTGCCCTTCAGCCAAGATTTATTATTTTATTTTTTCAAATGTACAGGCTTCTTTCATAGTAGACAGGAAGGATGAAGAAGATCATTCTCAGGCAAACTCTGTGAATATACTTTGGTCACTTTTTCTCCGTGTGGATGTGGTAAGCCAGTCTGTCTCTTTTATATGTAATTAGATTGACCTTTTACCAAGTCACACACATGAAAAGTTACAAATATTAAGCTTTATAGAAAAATTTTAAAAAACATCTCATCCCATGGTTTTATGCCCTGTGGCAACAAAAAATGATGTCTTGGGAATGGAATGGTCCAAACCATGATGTATCATGAACTCCTAGGGACACATAATCAAATCAATTTTTTCCCACGTGCATGAAGGACTGCTTTAAAAAAAAAATCAAGAACTTCTGCCATTCCAGTTTTCCAAGATGGTATTTTCCAGACATATTAGATTCAAAATAACATCATGTTTGTATTAGGCCTACCTGGAACGTAAGTTGGGCTCAGATGGAGATGCAAATGGGTATGTACAGCTCTAGTCAATCTGAAAATCCGTGAGGCTGAAGTTCAAATGATAAATCAGCGTATCTATTAACAGCAATCTTTGCCTAGTGAGTTGATTTTACTTAAGAAATATCAGTGTTTAAGATGCCTTAACACCTGAGAACACCTTTTTCTCTTAGGTAAGATTGAAACTATTAAGCCTATAATTTAGATTTAGACTTTTCAACCTGGGAAATGACAAGTACCAGTATAGCCTAGGGATTTGAAGCATTGACTCTGGAAAAGGACTGTTAATTCTATCATGTATTTATTGTGTGCACTTGGGGAAAATCCCTTAACCTCTCTGTATGTTAGTTTCCTCATCCATACCATGGAAGTAATGACAGCACTCTCTTAAGGACTCATGATGAAGATTAAATGAGGTCATGTGGTTCAGGTAATTAGTATATGGGGCATAGTCAGTAAATGCTGGCTATCTTATTATCTTTACTATTGTCCTTGTTCTAAGGTCTAACAAAAGTAAAACCTACAGTCTGTTACGTCTGGGAGCAGTCACAAGATCAGAAGTTATCATTTCACTATGGCATTTACTACACTGTTTTCTATAAATAATGTTATACACGCCAGGTGACTTTGTCATTTTAGGCAGAAAAAAAGATGAAGTTATTGGCCAAATGTACAGACAATTTATCATCTTTCCAGAAATAAGTGAGCATTTCCATGGTCATCGATTTCTGTAAATCTCTTCTGCTTGTCAAAACAAAGTTATTCTCTTGGTATTTCTATCCATAAAAGAATTGGGAGAAAATTACCAACAAGTATGTGAAAGAAAGTGGAAAGCGATAGCATTCTATATCCCCAAACCATTACTTTTTAAATGCCAAAATTATTATGTAATATTTGAGCCTTTAGTGTGACATTTTGCTAGTCCATTTTTACAATTAATACATTTTATCAGAGGCACATTTGGCTGTAGTTTTCACATACACACACAATTTAAGTAAATGAAGCTTTGAATAGGAGACACATTTACATGACATAAAATTCAAAAGTTCAAAAATGTAATTAAAAAAATAAGCTTTTTTCCACTCTTGTCCTCTCAACCACTAAGTTCCTCTCCAGAGATAACTAGCATTATCAGGTTTTCGTGTAGTCTTCTAGACATATGGGTACATAAACATGTCCACTCACATTAACTGTGGTTCCACTAATAATGTCTAATGTGGTTTCACTTATATAAATTTTCTACTGGATAGTATAACTGTCCATGTCAATGAATATGAATTCATATTTCAATCAGCAAACAGCCTATGTGAGAAGACAAATGCCTGGGGCAGGACAGAGTCAAATGATTTTTCTCAGGTCTCATTACCAACAATAGGAGGAGGATCAGAGGAAGTTCACCTCTTTTTGTGAGTGAACACACACACACACACACACACACACACACACACAATTTGCGTAGATTTAAAATGTTCCTAACATTGAACGGCTGATTTAGGGTGGACCTCAAATAAAGTTCAGCTTCCCTCTTCTTGTACAAATATGCAATTCATGGATATTAGCATCCATTACCATTGCTTCCAATGAAGAAGGTCCTTTAAAATTCTATTAAATATATTTTGGATATTTTGTTGCTTTACCCAAATCTATTTGCATAGCCATTTTCCCTTATCCTGCTCTTATGCTACTGTAAAGTGAGATTCTAGTGAAATTGTATAAATAACAAAATTGGAACTTTAGAAATTAAAAACTTTCCAAAGCAAACTTTGTATTTGTTTTTTGTTGGTATTTCTACCTAAAGCCAAAAGTGTCTCACATAAACCTGCTAATGTAAAACATTAATAGTGCTGAAAGCAAGACATTCATTTTATAAGTTCTACTAAGGTATAATAGTGCAAACTGCCATTATTTCATTTAGTAAATAATGTTTGATTTAAGATATTTATAGGGATGCTCTCTCAATATATATTATTTTAGGGATTATGTTGCCCTGTCATTTCTAAAAATATAAGGCTTAGGTAATTATTTTGACACCTGAGTAAATCATATATTCAGTGATTTTTTGTGTGTGTGCATGTGTGCTGTTGATATTCTTCAGTACCAAAACCCACCATCTCATTTGTATAGGGAAGTTAACATCCCTCTTTCAACATTAACGTTCCAAAACTAAATACATCCTAACTTCAAATCATGTATCTGGTTCATATGACTCATATAGCACCACTAACAAGGCCATTTTAAATGCATCTTGACAAGAAAAGGAATAAAAGTTGGCGGAGGGTGGAAGAACCATTCGTAAATTAATGAGCATAAATTCATAATTTTTATCACAACAGACAATAAACACCAACAAAGTCACTAGTTTATATCTATATTCACATATTTTGATATGAAAGGTAAAATTACATTGAAAAATATCTCTTTTTTATTTTGAATATTATCTCATGCAGATATCTGTAATCAGAAACACTCATTTCCAAGTATTCACTGGTCACGATATTAATATAAGTGCTGGGTTTAAATCAGCAAACAAATGAGGACAAGATCCTTAAGAAAACAATGAATACATTGAAATGCAATGTAATAAGTAGTGGCCTATGGGACCTACCTGGTTGTATGCCTATACTGCTGAGGACAATCTAACTCTTACTCAAGAGTCAAAGGAGACTTCCAGGTAGAGGCAATGCATTACCTGAAAAAGTGCTGCAAGAAGCAGGAAGAGTAGTGACAACAAAGTGAAGCCCTCAATGGAAATAAGTTATCAAGTAATATTTTTGGTACCAAGAGAAAACTAAAACAGCAAGTATTGCCATGGAAAATTCAAAGTACTTTCTCTATGGAAGTTGATGTTAGATTACAAGGGGGATGGGTGGTGAGGAAACAAGTAGATGGAACATTTCACAGAAGCTGGCAGTGGTGAATTTTTCAAAAATAGAAAGAATAAGAAATCCATGCACTTGAACTCATAAATAACCACTACAAATAGAACAGACACAGGACTACTGGGCAATTTCATTTCTGCTAAATGGAAAATCTGAAATAAATTGCAACAGTTGTTAGAAACTTTTTTTATATATAAAGTTGGTTTAATTTGTTCTAAAAACTGCAATTTGAAAGTACTCAGGGTTGGATACAAGTGAAATCTTAAGCTCGAGACCAAGTGCAAATGAAAGCATTCTCCCAGCTATACACAGCAAGGAAAACTGATAGCAATAGCTTTCTAAAAACCCTGAATGTTCTGGAGAATCCAAACCTAAAGCACAGAAAGTGTGCTGCAGTTATCATAGTTACTTGGCTACTAAAATCTGAGAAACACAAAATCCAAGAAGAATATTGAAACACAAACTTCAATCATTCACATATCTCTAACATAATTTCTGATGTAAATTAATTTCATTTACTTTTTAAAATAGGTTGTTCTTTTAATAAAACAATCGCAATATCCAATAAAAATTTTGCAGATAAGGCAACACCTCCTGTAGGATAAATAATATTTTTAGATGTTCACCTTGCTCTTCTTTTTGGTTATGCAGTGTTTACTAACTCAATTATCTTGATATGTCGGAGTAGTATCCAAAGTAGGGTATCTAGTTTTCAATCGCATTGCTTTATATTGTGTAATGCTTCAGAGTAACTCATGTATACCATTCATATGGCAAAATCCAGCACGTTATCTGCAAATAATGTTTTAGTTGCCTAGATATATTTTTGATAAGAGCAATGGGAAATTGAATATGTGCAATATGGGCAGGTAGTAACAAGGACTTCTACTGTTCCCTTCTGTGGAAGCTTCCTGGTCAAATGGTAGCTAGTTAATATTATATTCATATACAAGACATCTTTTCTTTACCAGTATACTTTTGTAATCATAAATAACCAATAAATTCAACATAGATCTCAAATATTTTAAAAATATAATTTCTATAGCCATATTATTGTGATTTGTGAAAAACAGATGATAATCAGCATACTGCATATTTAAAATTTAGTCTTTTGGGACAAAATTATAACTCTCTTTTTTTTTTTTTTTTTTTTTTTTTGAGACGGAGTCTTGCTCTGTCGCCCAGGCTGGAGTGCAGTGGCCGGATCTCAGCTCACTGCAAGCTCTGCCTCCCGGGTTTACGCCTTTCTCCTGCCTCAGCCTCCCGAGTAGCTGGGACTACAGGCGCCCGCCATCTCGCCCGGCTAGTTTTTTTGTATTTTTTAGTAGAGACGGGGTTTCACCGTGTTAGCCAGGATGGTCTCGATCTCCTGACCTCGTGATCCGCCCGTCTCGGCCTCCCAAAGTGCTGGGATTACAGGCTTGAGCCACCGCGCCCGGCCTATAACTCTCTTTTTTAAGGGGATGAGTGATTTGGGACAGGGCCATGATGTGGATAAATGTTGTAAACCTGTGGTTTTTTTTTTTTAATTGGCTCCATTATTCATTATAACACTCATGTTTTTGCCAAAGTTCAGTTTTACATATGGAAAATGGATGGTCCTCTCACACTTAGGATTTTGTTATTGTTGTTGTCTTATGTCTTGTCATATAAGAAATGGGCCCATGTGTATTCCATCTTATTGAAAGATATTGACAGGTTTAAAACATGATTTTTAAGACAGTAGCAAACATTGTGTTCGTGGGATTTTTGAACTCTATTATTTATTTCTAGTTTAATTTTATTGTGATCTGAAAAAATACTTTGCATAATTTATATTATAACCAAAATTGTTAAGGTATGTTTTTATTGGCACAGAATGTGGTCTTTCTTGATTAATGTTCTTGAGCTTGAGAAGAATGTGTATTTTGCGATGGTTGATAAAATAATCTATACATGTCGTTTGATCAAGTCAACTGATGGTTCTATTCAGGTCACCTATATCCTTAACGATTTACTGCCTTTTTGATCTATCAAGTACTTAATGAGAGGCATTGAGTCTCCTACTATATCGGTAAATTTTTCTGTTTTTCTTACAGTTCAATTAGCTTTTGTCTCATTGATTTTAATACACATTTTTAGATGAATAAATATTAAGGATTGTTACATCTTTAAGAATTGACCCATTTATCATTCTAAGATATCTATCTTTATTCCTGATATTTTCCCTTCCCTGAAGTTTGCTTAGTTTTAAATTAATCTAGCTACTCCAGCTGGCTTTTCATTATTGTTATAATGGTATGTTTTCTCCATTTCTTTTCTTTAACATACCTGTGTCTATATTTAAGGTGAGTTTCCATATAGCTGGATCTTGTGTTTTGGGTTATTTTTCTTATTCATTCTGACAATCTCTGTCTTTGAACTGATATATTTAAAGCATTCACATTGTTAGTTGATTATTGACTTGTTTGGTTTAATAAGTGTCATGCTTGCATAAGTTTTCTCTTAGTTGCACTTGTTATTTTCTTTTCTTCCCTAATTTTCTGGCTTCTCTGGTTTTAATTAAGTACTATATATAATCTCATTTTGTCCTCTCTCACACCAATTATATTACTATACTTTAATAAAATAGAAGTTGACATAGACTTCACAATATGAATTCACAACAAATCTAAATTCACTGTTAAATAACACTATCATGCTTCACAGATTATACAGGTACCTTTTAACAGAGTAGCCCCAGTTCCCCCTTCCTATCTTTTATAACATTGCTTTCATTCATTTTACTTACCTATATACTATAGCTATCACCCCGTAAGTTGTTTCTATTGTTACTTCGAACAAATAGTTATCGAATAGGTCAAGTAATATAAGAAAAATTAGAATACTATTTTTAACTTTATTTATTTCTTTTGTTGTTGTTGTTGTTGTTGAGACGGAGTCTCACTCTGTTGCCAGGCTGGAGTGCAGTGGAACGATCTCAGCTCATTGTATAACTTCTGCCTCCCGGGTTCAAGCGATTCTCCTCCCTCTACTTCCTGAATAGCTGGAATTACAAGTGTTCGCCATAACACTCTTCTATTTTTTGTATTGTTCGTAGAGACAGGGTTTCGCCATGTTGGCCATGCTGGTCTGGAACTCCTGACCTCAGATGATCCTCATGCTTCAGCCTCCCATAGTTCCAAATTGCTAACTATATCATTTTACTTCTCCTGGAAGAACTTCTTTTAACATTTTTTGCATAGTAGATCTACTAACCATAAATCTTCTTAGTGTTTTGTTTGCTTGAGAAATCTTCATCTCTCTTTCACTTTTGAAGTATAATGTTGAGGTATACGGAATTCTAGGTTAGTGTGTTTTCTTCTTTCAGTGCTATATTTTATATAAATTTAGCATTATATTCAGTTTACAAATTGTATAATTTTAAATGTAAATTATGAATACATACTAATATACCTCATATACTTTTTTCTTTCTCAGAGTCAATCTTTTCCCAGAGTCACCAGTGAATGGATCAACCATAGAACCAAGATGAATGTGCAGGTCACTTATCTTCCAACCGACTACTCTTTACACTCCCCACCAACTTATAAAACTGTTGTTATTCATCATTTTCCATATTATTAACTCTTATATTTTGAAATAATGCAATGCAATCATGTTTATAGGAAATGTATATTCAATTCATGTAAAAAAGTACAACATTCACTCTTTAAATTCTTTTCCTTGCTAACTGAAAAGCATTAAACACACATAATGTGACTAAAATTTATAGTAATGCATGTTTTTAAATTACTAAAAAAAATTTCAAATGTTCTAACTACAATGAAATCAGTATGTGAGGTGATGAATATGTTAATTAGCTTAATTTAATCATACTACTATGTATGCATGTATCATAACATCACAGTATACCTTGTAAACACATACAATCATTATTTGTAACCTATGATAAAATAAAAATAAATTTACTTTTTGAAATATATACACATTTTAAAAATATAATTATTTTCTACTACATAGTAGACTTATTTATTTCCATCAAGAATAACTTATGTTTTCTTTCCAATGTATATGCATATTTTTCATTAGGGGATTCTAACTTTTACAGTGCACCAACTATGTTACCATTCCAAAGTCATTTACTTTTCAAATACTTGCTCTTTTCCTTTTTTGTTAGAATCCTTTCATTATCATATTGTTTTAATCCATTTCATAACCTATTCTCAAGTACGCCAGCCTAGAATGAAAGTTTCTGAAAAAGCAATATACTATCAACTCTGCAAACATTGCTTCTGAGAAAAATGCTGGCATCTTTGAAATAAGGAAATGAGTTATTAAGAGAATAGATGCACTTGTCTCATAACGTATTTTCTCATCTAGAAGTAGCCAGCACTTACTGGTTGTGGAATGACCCATTAATACTGTATTTCAGTTCCAACACAAACAGCTAAAGTATTCTTCTACAGAACTCCGTGTATGAGTGGTTTTCAAAACTTGGCTACATAATGGAATTACCTGGGGAGCTCTAAAACCACTATTGTCTGGATCCTAGCCCATGATTCTGATTTAACTGGGCTGAGGTGGGCCTCAGCATTGCAAGTATTAAAAGCTCTCAAGGTAATTTTAATGTTCAGTCAAATCTGAGAACAACTACTTTGATATTCTTAACCAGTAGTTGTAGAACATGCAGTTTTTTCTTATAGACAGTGTTTTTCCTAAAGACAGTGTTCCTACAGACATACTTCTATTGTTGCTCTAACGAGTTACCACAAAATTAGTGAATTTTTTAAAAAAATTATTTATTTTCTTATAGCACGATTGATCAGAAATCCTATGAGAATCTCACTGGGCTAAAATCTAGGTATTAATAGGCCTGCATTTCTTTCTGGAGGCTCAACGGGAGAATCTGTTTTCTTGTTTACAACTTCTAAAGATGACCCACATTCCCTAGCTTAAGGCCTTCTTTTTCCATCGACAAAGCCAATAATGGACAGGAGAGGCAAGATGATGCCCTCTCAGGCTGCCATCTCTCTTATTTCTGTGGCCTACAAAGATTTTTCATGCTTAGTAATGTATGTGATCATATTGTGCACACATGGATAATACAGCATACTCTTCCCATCTTGACGTGCTTAATCTTAATCACACCTATAAAGTCCTGTTTGCCATTGAAGAAACATATTCAGGCTGGGTGTGCTGGCACACACCTGTGATCCCAGCACTTTGGGAGGTCGAGGAGGGTGAATCATTTGAGGTCAGGAGTTTGAGACCAGCCTGGCCAACATGATGAAACCCTGTCTCTACTAAAAATACAAAAATTAGCTGGGCGTGGTGCCATGTGTCTGTAATTCTAGCTACTTGGGAGGCTGAGACAAGAGAACTGCTACAGCCTGGGAGGCAGAGGTTGCAGTGAGCTGAGACTGCGCCACTGCACTCCAGCCTGGGTGACAGAGCAAGACTCCATCTCAAAACAACAACAACAACAACAACAACAACAACAACAAAAAACAATGAACATATTCAGATTCCTAGATTTGGAATGTGGAAATTTTCTGTGGGGGTGTAGTAATTCTGCCTGCTATATTTCTAATGTGTGATTACTAAAATACACTGGAGAAAGTTGGGTGGTATCTTCTGACATTACATCTATTGCTCGCTTGAAATATGTTTATTCTATGTTTCTGTAGCTCAGTTTCATGCTTAAATGGCTTTGAGAAATATATCCAAAAGGGATGACAATCAATCTATGTTAAATTGATAGCTTAACTTGCTAACAATCTTTCCTGTTTTTCCTTTCCACTGAAGAGGCCTAAAGTCAGCTTATAATGTTATAATTATAATTAATGTCATGTTCAATATAGTGTTATATAATAATCAAGCCCATTCAGAAACCTGGGCTTGATTATCTGACTTTAAGAATTTTAAAAATATTAGATTGTTTTCCTTAGGGAATGATTTGAATTGATTTTGTTGTTATACAAAAATATTCAAATCATCTTGGTAACTAAAGGGAAACTAGAGGATAACTAAAGATTTTTACTATAAGAATAGAGAAATAGGGAAGGAAACAAAAACCATCTGAGGAAGGAGCTCATGAAAAATACTCACCCCAGGAGAATCACCAAGAGCTCATTTCCTCAGTAATTACAATTGAGGCATTCATCCAATAAAGCTCGTGAAAATCTATGTAACCGATTGAGTGCATAATAGAGAAGGAAAATCCTAAATAGCATATATTAGTAAAGATCCGTGACCATTTGCAGAAAGGAAAACTATACCATTCACCTCTTTTTCTTTTTATCGAATCTCATACCTGTATGTGCATATACACATACATAATTTAACTTTTCTTTTATTTCCCTGATTCTCTCATATTTGTGTGTATATGTAACTGTGATTAAAATAACATAATTTATAGTATATGCTAAATAATATTGAGAGAGAATAACAGAAATAAAATTTGACTGATATTCAGAAACCTGTGTTTGATTATTTAGATTGAATTATTTTTGAGCATTAGATTGTTTTCCATAGGGAAAATTGAATGAGTTTTGTTGTTACAAAAAAATCATCAGATCACATTATGAGAGGACATTCTTGGGTAAATATGACAAGATGGACATATATGTTGAGAAAGTCATTGTGTGGGCTGTAATGTAAATCTTTCATGCCATCAGCTATGTCTTCTAACAATGGAAAGCAGAGGCACCCCATATCTGTGCAATTAAAGTGATGGCATATGATGCAAGCATCTAAATAATACTTTAATATCTAAATTTAAATCATAATGGAATAAAGTAAAAGCCAAGGGTTGGTTAGAGATTATGTACAGCATGTGGCTGAGATGCACGACTGAGGGTGTGTTGGGGATAAAGGGCAGCGATGCAATAGCAAACACGTGGAGAGTACCAGTGACATTTTCCTAGTTGGCCAATGCCAATGACCATTGTTCCCACCTACTCCTGAGTCTACAGTGTTCTTTTCAGCCATTAAATAATATACTTAACATCATTCTAATACAGTCTTCATATACTAGGTTATTTAAAATTAGTTTGAGTAATTTGCAACTATAAAATCTAACTTGTACAGATAACATCTTGCACTAAGATAGTAAATTCATGGAAGAATCCCAATCTTATTTTTTTGCACATTGTAAATACAGAGAAACGAAGTCAAAATTCAACTGAACTCAACATAAGGGTGAGAAAAGAGTTAAAAAGGGGAAAACATACTAAAAGCTGAGATTATAGGTACAAATTCCCCAGGTGTCAGTAAAAGACCTATGATGCAGTTTAAATAAAAATGGAATAAAGGAGGTTGCACCAAGTTAGCATTGCCTACCACATGTTGAAAACATTTAGAATGCCTTTATACAAAAGTGAGTGGTAATTTGATGAACACAACTTGTATTACCACAGTGATGTCAGTTTATAGGGCTTGATCTAATAAGGGTTACCACAAGAATGTTCATACAACTACTTATCCAAACGAAGCATTGTTGGGCATGTAAGGTGGCTCTATTAATGATCACACTGTTCGAATTAAGTATAAACTAGAACTCTCTTAGGCAAACCAGAATAGAGGTCACCCTAGTTTTTTCAATTCAGTAATTCATCAGAAGTGTTTGGTTAATGCCTACTATGTCTAAATTGCCATGGTATTTGCAAGGAAAAGTAATAGGCACCCACTATACTGAAAAACACACACACACACACACACACATAATTTCTAACAGAAAGACCAAGGAAATGAACAATGAACATCATACTAATTGAAATGGCAGAAAACAATTAAAATTATTAAGAAAATTGAAATTAAAACACGATTCAGGAATACAAAAGGGTGATAGCACATTCGAATGTCAAGAAATGAAATGCAGGAGGGACTAGTTTAGAGGACGAATAGATGAAACCATCTTTCAGGCCGGGTTTTTAAAGAAGTTGACGTGTATTTTGGTCACTTTCTAGATCTGCTTTCTAGTAATTTTTGTATGTTGCCTTTTAAAATATAACTACGTGAACATCAATGTGGAAAATTCGTACAAGATATGCTTTCATATGATTTTTCCCTTTTTAAACTTCACAGCATGCTGATCTCTCTGTCTAGATTGCCTATATAATTCCAGAACAACTATCAAATTCCTTACCAAGCATCATCAACTTGTAAAATTATTTTTAATGTCTCCTTATACAATAGTCCCAAACAGCAAACAACCCAAAAGTCCATCAGTGAATGAATAATAAAGATTATGTCGTTCTAGAGGGCAAGATAGCCAACTAGACAGTCAGATGAAACAGCTCCCTCCAAGGGACCAGATGACTGTTGTGCTCCTAACGGATATTCAGAGGTAACCTATCCAGAGTGGATGGAGGGAAGACACAGAAGCTGAGCTGAAGGGGGAGGAAGCAGGGAATGATGTGTAGAGATGCTATGCGCTAGGACTCATTCCTAGCCCCCAGTGGGTTTGGGAGAACAGGTGAGTTGAACTGGCGTGGAGTAATCAGTTCTCACCACAGACCTCAGGAACCCCAGCAGGAAAAGACCCCTCAACCACCAGGGACACTCAAGTTGGCAGGGAGAACTGCTTAGAGAAGTGGTAGGGGCAACAAGCCGCTGATGTGGAGCCAAGAGAGTTTGGTGTGGGGGCATCTGTAGCAGAGCATGGCCAGGGATGGCTATTCCTCTAAACTTTACTTTCTCCCATAGGAGATTTTAGCCTTAAGGGAACTGTCAAACCTGAAGTCTACAAGGAAGTCTTGCCCACCAGAGGGGGCCAATCCAACCTGAGCACTCCTTGGTCTCCTGGCCTCTCCTGGTGCCCCAGTTTGGCCATGCTTGCTTACAGGGCAACCTTGGGTGCCCTGGGAGCCTGCACCATAGCTTCTATGTTGGTGGACTGTGCCTGACCAGTGGAGAGCTCCATGGGGGCAGCCTCGAAGGCCATGAATCAGCCTTCACTCTCCCTCCCCATACTGTACCTTCCCCCAGACCCATGGCAACTCCCCACATTGTTTTTCTGACTCATTTCTGCACATGCAGGTTTTGCTTCCCTTGTCCAGTCAGCTCAAAGGAATGCAGTCCATGCCTCCAACTCCACCCTCCACCAACCACCATTGCAGAGTCTTGGTAGGCACAGAGTCAGCCAGCCTTGCACTAACACTGTGCAGAGAGCAGGGGATCCTCCCACACCCCGAGAAATCACTTCTTCTATCAGGGCATTTAGAAGACACCCAGACCTATAACCACCAGTGCCCCAACCCTAAGGCAACACCACCTCCAGCATGACCACACACACAGTTGCCAGCAAGGGTTCTCCTGCACCCACCCAGCTGCATTGCCTCTGCCACTGTGGTGAACACCCACAGGGAGGCAGACACCCCAGTACCCGCTAGCACTCTGCCAAGCTGCTGCTACAAAGACAAATCCTGCTGTCAGTGCACAACAAAATGCTCTTGCTGATACCACCTATGAGAGTATAGTGAGCAGCAGTTTGGGAGCACCCTGTCCCCTCTTCAGTAACAGTGGATTCCTAATCTCAAGGAGCCAGAGAACAAAGTTGAGGCCCAATACAAGTCCCACAGAGTTAGAAGCTGCAGTCCAGAAGTTGGGTGCTGAATGATGGCCCCCTAGAATCTTCCAAAAATGAAATAAGTTGACTGAATCCACCTTGCACCACAAGCAGACGCTCAAGTTCATCAAATAGGATAAAAGTTAAATAATCCAAATGTCACTAACCTGAAAATTGACAGCAGAAAAGCCCACAAAGATGAGAAAGTATTAGCACAAGAACCTGAGAGTTCAAAAAGCCAGAGTGCCTTCTTTCCTAAATGACTACAGCACCTCTCCAGCAAGTGTTCTGAACTGGGCTGAGATGGCTAAAATGACAGAAAAAGAATTCAGAATATGGATAGGAATGAAGATTATTGGGCTACAGGAATAAATTAAAACTCAATCAAATGGCACTAAAAATCATGATAACACAATGCAGGAGCTGACAGACAAAACAACCAGTATATAAAAGAGTGTAACTGATGTGATAGAGCTGAAAAACACACTACAATAATTTCACAATGCAATCACAAGTATTAACAACAGAATAGACCAAGTGGAGGAAAGAATCTCAGAGTATGAAGCCTGGCTTAATGAATAAGAGAGTCAGACAAGAATATTAAATAAAATAATGAAAAGGAATGAACAAAATCTCCAATAAATATGGAATTATGTAAAGAGATCACATCTACAACTCACTGGTGTCCCTGAAAGAGATGGGGATAATGGACCCAATTTAGAAAACATATGACCTATTTGATGTCCCCAACCTAGTTGGAGAGGCCAACATTCAAATTCAGGATATACAGAGAAACTCAGTGAGATATTTCACAAAAAGATCATCTCCAAGATATGATCACCAGATTCTCCAAGATCAAAATGATAGAAAAATTGTAAAAGGAAGCTAGAGAGAAAAGTCAGGTCACCTATAAAAGGAAGCCCATTAGACTAACAGAGGACCTCTCAGCAGAAACTCTACAAGCCATAAGAGATTGGAGGCCAATATTTAATATTCTTAAAAAACATTTCAACTCAGAATGTCATATCTGGCCAAATTAAGTTTCATAAGGAAGGAGAATCAAGATCCTTTTCACACAAGCAAATGCTGAGGGAATTCTTTACCACCAGACCTGCCTTACAAGAGCTGAAGGAAGCACTAAGTATGGAAAGGAAAGACCATTACCAGTCACTATAAAAGCTTGCTGAAGTACACAGACCAGTGGTACTATAAAGCAACCACATAAACAAGTCTGTAAAATAACCAGCTAACACCATAATGACAGGATCAAATCCACACATAGCAATACTAATCTTGAATGTAAATGCCCCAATTAAAAGACGCAGAGTGGCAAGTTGGATAAAGAACCAAGACTCACTGATATGCTGTCTTGAAGAGATACATCTCATATTCAATGACACGCATAGGGTCAAAATAAAGGGATGGAGAAAAATCTACCAAGCAAATTGAAAATAAAAAAGCAAGGCTTTTTTTATAGCAAGGCAATTATAGTTTCAGACAAAACACGATTTTAATCCACTAAAGATCAGAAAACACAAAGAAGGGAACCACATAAAAGGGTTCAATTCAGCAAGAAGACTTAACTATCCTAAACATGTACACACCCAATACAAGAGCACCCAGATTCCTAAAGCAAGTTCTTAGAAACCTTCAAAGAGACTTAGGCTCTGAAACAATAGTAGTGGGAGACTTTAAAAACCCATTGACAATATTAGACAGATTATCAAGACAGAAAGTTAAGAAAGATATTCAGAACTGGAACTCAGCACTGGATCTAATGGATCTATTAGATATCTACAGAACTATCCAGCCCAAAACAACAGAATATATATTGTTCTCATGACCACATGGCATATACTCTAAAATCAATCATGTATTTGGAAGTAAAATACTCCCCAGCAAATGCTAAAGAACTGAAATCTTAACAAGTAATCTCTTGGACCACAGTACAATCAAATTAGAAATCAAGACTAAGAACTGCACTCAAAATAATACAATTATATTAAAATTGAAAAATCTGCTTCTGAATGACTTTTGGGTAAATAATTATATTAAGGCAGAAATCAAGAAGTTCTTTCAAACTAATGAGAACAAAGATACAATACAGCAGAAGCTCTGGGACACAGCTAAGGCACTGTTAAGAGGGAAATTAATAGCACTAAATTCCCAAATCAAAAAATTAGAAAGATATCATATTGATAGTCTAATAATCACAACAAAAAAAAAATAACTAGAAAACCAAGAGGAAACCAACCCCAAAGCTATCAGAAGACAATAAATCACTAAAATAAGAGCTGACCTGAAGGAAATGGAGACTAAAAACCGTTCAAAAGATCAACAATTCCAACAGCTGTTTTTATGAAAAAAATAGACTAGCTAGATGAATAAAGGAAAAAAGTGAGACAGAATGAAAACAAGGATATTACCACTGACCCCACAGAAATAAAAACAATCATCTGAAAATATGAACACCTCTATGCACATAAACTAGAAAATCAAGAAGCAATGGAGAAATTCCTGAAAACATACACTCTTTCAGGAGTAACCAGAAAAAGATTAATTCATGAGCAAACTAATAGTGAGATCTACAATTGAGTCAGTAATAAATAGGGTACCAACCAAAAAATAAAAGCCCAAGACCAGATGGATTCACAATTAAATTCTACCAGATGTACAAAGAAGAGCTATTACCTTTCCTGCTGAAACTATTCCAAAAACATTGAGAAGGAGGGACTCCTCCCTAACTCATTATATGAGACCAGCATCTTCCTGATACCAAAACCTGGCAGAGACACACAGATAAAAGAAAACTTAAGACCAATATCCTTGATCAACATCCATGAAAAATCCTCAACAAAATACTGGCAAACCAAATCCAGCTGCACAACAAAAAGCTTATCTACCACAATTAGGTAGGCTTTATTCTTGGGATGTAAAGTTGATTCAATGTACCCAAATCAATAAATATGATTTATTACATAAACAGAACTAAAGAAAAAAAACACATGATTACCTTAATATATGCATAAAAGGCTTTCAATAAAATTCAACACCTCTTCATGTTAAAAAATATCAGTAATCTAAGTATTAAATGGATTTACCTCAAATAATAAGAGCCATCTATAACAAACCCACAGACTAAAATCTAAAACTCAAAAGTATAAAAACCATGGAATACAACCTAGGCAATACTATTCTTAATATAGGAACAGGCAAAGATTTCACAACAAAGACACCAAAAGCAATTGCAACAAAAGCAAAAATTGACAAATAGTATCTAATTAAACTAAAGAGCTTCTTCACAATAAAGGAAACTATCAACAGAATGAACAGACAACCTATAGAATAGGATAACATTTTTGCACACTATGCACCTGACAAAAATCTAATATCTAGCATTTATAAGAAACTTAAAAAAATTTACAAAACAATAAGGAAAAAAATTCCCCATTAAAATGTAGGCAAAAGATGTGAACAGACACTTTTCAAAAGAAGACATAGACGCACCTAACCATTATGAAAAAAAGCTCAACATCATTGATCATTAGAGAAATGCAAATCAAAACCACAATGGGATACTACCTCACATCAGTCAGAATGATTATTTTTAAAAAGTCAAATAATAACAGGTTCTGGTGAGGTTACAGAAAAAAAAAAAAGGAGTGCTTATACACAGTTAGTGCAATGTAAATTAGTTCAACAATTGTGGAAAACAGTGTGGCAATTCACAAGAAACACCATTTGACCCAGCAATCCCATTACTGGCTATCTACCCAAAGCAATATGAATTGTTCTATCATAAAGACACATGCACATGTATGTTCATTGCAAAACCATTCACAATAACAAAGACATGCAATCAACCTTATGTCCATCAATGCTATACTGGATAAAGAAAATGTGGTCCATATACACCATGGAATATCATGTAGTCACAAAAGATGAACAAGATCATGCCCTTTGTAGAAACATGGGTGGATTTGGAGGCCATTATCCTTAATAAATGAATGCAGGAACAGAAAACCAATAAAATATGTTCTCATTTATAAGTGGGAGCTAAATGATGGGAACACATGAACACATAGAGGGCAACAAAAGATACTGGGGCCTATCAGAGGTTGGAGGGCTGGGAAGAGCGAGAGAATTGGGAAAAATAACTAATGGGTACTAGCCTTAGTAAATGTGTGATGAAATAATCTCTACAACAAAGCCCCATGACACACATTTACCTTTGTATCAAACTTGCACATGTATCTCTTAACTTAAAATGAAAGCTACATTTTAAAAAATGTGGTATATACATGCAATGGGTTATTATTCAGTCTTAAAAACGCAGGAAAACCTGACAAAGCTACATCGGGAAAGAACCCTAAAGACATCATGCTAAATGAAATAAGCCAAGCACAAAAGAACAAATACTGTGTGATTACACTAGCACTTATTTGTGTTATTCCAGCTTATTTTGAACTTACCTAACACCTTTTACAAACCTGTTTCCTCGTATATGTAATGATTAGGGTAGAAAGATGACTGGTACATACACACACAAACTTCTGGTGGCTTCTAAACAGATTGTAAAAGAAAGTACTGATTACAAACACTGGTTATCATTATGAATGAGAATATGCTACAAAGTATCAGTATTAATCAGAATGCATTGATAATGTATTTGCGGCAATCCTATCAACACTTGCAAATCTATCTATATAGAGAAAATATGTTAAAGTTAAAAAATTAGTAAGTGTTGCTCTGATATAGATCCCCAAAGAAAACTAGCTGTAGAACAAATTGCATTTATTTATTGAAATATATATATCCTTATACTCATGCCCAGCAGGCTCAGTCAGCAGAACATGGCACTGTTAAAATATATATACCTAAATCAATTACTATGAGCCATCCACTCTTCTCAGCATTAAGGGTAAACAGGTAAAGAAAAGAGAAGAAAGAAACACTTTTTTCAAAGAACTTATATATTATTGCAGGAGATAGACACTAAACAATACATGTGATAAATAAAACAAAATCTATTGAAATGACAAGGGCTCCAGACAAGGAAATGCAATAGAGCAAGGTATGGAAGATTGGAAGCCTTTTTCTTTCTTGAAAACGGGCGTTACACAAAGAAAATCACCTTTTTTTAATGCTACTACATATTTAAATGGCCATCACGCTTGGCTATTTAATCACTGTCTGACATAGTTAAGACGTAGGCTGAAAACAAGGAAATGGCCTTGGCCTTGTGTTTTGGGACCTGCCGCTCACAAGTTTTATACCAAGTCCCTGTGCTGAAAACAAAGTGGGGTTGTTTTTGTGTTTTGGGACCTGATGCTCACAAGTTCTGACATCAAGTCCCTGTATACTCCCTAATAATTGTGGTTATAAAACAATGGAGTTAAGATTTTTGAAGGAGATGACAGTTCATTGTATATTTGTCTGTTTTAAATTTGTGCCTATTCCATTTAAGTTCTGGGTTTATATAATGTAAATTTATAAAATTGTGTAATGTATGAGATGTCACAGTCCTTTGAGCTGCTCGTCCACCTGCCTCAGTACCCATATGACACTATTCAGGCCTCAAGAGCCACTCAACAAATTTAGGTGCATGACATCCTCTATCGAATTGAAAAACAATGCTAAGCACCCATCCCTCTCAACGTAACTCCCCAACTCACTGATAGATGAGTAAATTTGACAAAAACCTCTCACTTACTGCACTAGTTGGACTCTTGGACCTTTAAAATCACATATTTTAATATCTACTGTACAAAAACAGCAAGATATATTAAGGGCATATTTGAAAAAGATTTTTAACTCCAAATTTCTAAAATTACATAAATTCAAGATAAGTGAAAAAACACGTGAAAATAACATCTAGTACCTGACATACAGTGAACATAACTTTCATTTTGTCATTATTACGATGATGAAGCATCAGCTACTTGGATGTAATATTTATGCAGACAGTTTTGGAAAAGAGAAGGTTTCCTTTTTTGGTTTTATTTCAAAGTTTTGTTCCTAAGTATATGCAACTAGTATACCATCAATCTTTAATATATTCATCCTGGCTTGCAGGTTTATTGCCTGAAAATATAGTAATCATGTATTTGGAAAAACCATCTTAGGTCTAAAATGTGTAGTATCTTGCAAAATGAAGGTCTTTTGTTTGTTTGTTTAGGTTTTGAAGCTTTTTAGGTTTTATGTCTTTAAAAAAAAAAAGGCTCACACATTTTATTTCATAGTGTCAGAGCTAAAAAGTCCTATTAGTGACACTTGAAGTTTTATAGTAGTTGCCACTTGCCAGTGATCATTAAGTGAATAAAGCATCCATCAGTGATATGGAAATCAGCTCCATTTATAAATCATTCTGCACAATCTGTTACCAGAGGTGAGCTAAATGAACACTTTAGGAACATCTATAAAAATTTAAGACCAGGAGTAGGAATAATTTTCTCAATCTATTTAGTAGTCGGTGGTGATAGTAGTCTTACAAGAAAAATGTCATCAATTTCTTATTTCATTTTGCACAGCAAACTCTTTAAACAAGTATATTTTTGTTTGCATATGCTATGCCATTTACACAGAGTAAATTTTTACTCCTTAAACAGGCTACTTTTATGAGTGATAAAAGTGTTTGCTTGGTGCTTAAAAATGTTGTGGTGTGTCTCTTGTATTTCTTTTGTTTCTCTATTTATGACTTCTTCCGCCCCATCTCTCATCACCGATACCTCAGTTTCCTCGTGTACTCTTAGTTTGCTTACAATGTCCTTCCCTAGGCCTCAGAAATTGCTGTTTACTTCTATTCCTAGATTATATTTTACAGAATTTTGAAATTAATCTCCTCATGCTTCCCTAGTCTGGATGATATCTAACTTTGCTGGATGAGAGAGAAAGACAGTTCCCTAACAGTAAGTCATTTGAAAAACATGACCGTAGGAAATAAAGCAATCCTGTTTAGCAAGTTTTCTGTTCTACCTCTTTGAAAACACTCTTTCCCTTCATTTATAGGATGAAATATAAAATGGATGCACTTCAAAAACTGCAACTGAGAAGCAAAGTGAGAATGTGGTTACTTTAATTGAAAAAATACCTTTCATCACTTCAAATAACTTCACATTTTCCACTAGATAAGTGGTGATTTTTGCAGCTACATCAACTACTAATTAAAGATAATTTTATAAACTGAAAACATCCAATATTTTATCACAATGATAAGGTAGGTATGCTGATCTACCTAGGAGAACCATTTACCGGAGGTAGAATTGAATCCAATTTTAAATGCTACAGGGCCACTGGTTTCGGATCAATTTAATAACAAATTTGAAACAAGCTTTTTCAAGAATGTAAAGCATTGCTCTGAAAGGTAGGTAATCTCCATCACAGAAGATGATCCGTCTAAGTTAGGTAATCATGTGGCAGGATTTTTTTTCCTGAGAATTCAAACATGAAATACATAGATCCTAGAAGTTTACAATTGTATTAGCGAGTTGATTAATCATCCAACTTGGTGGTTTGTGAAGAGGCTTATTATAGATGGTAAGGTTCGCTACCACTGAGGCGTCAATGTCAGTTTCAGTGTACCAAACTCAAATCCTCACCATCTCTTATTCATTCAATATCTATGCCCTCCACTATGTCTAAAAAAGCTATTAGTGGATGGATGTATTATTATTTTAATAATATCCAATAGATGGATATTATTATCCATTTACTATTAGATGGATCCACTATTATCAAAAGCTTAGTCAGTGTTCAAATAGAGAACATTTTTAAGTCACACAATTCCAATTCCATGTCAGTTTTGCTAAACTAACAGGTTATTTATTTATTTATTTACTTATTTTCATAAAGAGCCTTTCGGTCCTTCTTTTAGAAAATTGAGAAATAGTAGTGATCCTTCACAGTAATTAATCGCAGGAAGTCCCTCAAGCCAAGTTATCTGTAATAAATTACTACCTCTTCATGAAGCCAACTTTACCTGCTAGCTATGCTGCCATAATATATTACATTTACTTCCCCTATATGTACCTTTTCTTCCTTTTCTTGGAAAACAGTAACCTGTCTCATAAAGTTTTGAAGGGGTTACATTGTTAAGCACTTGCAAAGTGCTCAGAACAGTGACTGACATTTTGCATTTATTTACGTTGCATCAGCTATTATTTTCAGAATGCAGAGCAGTGTTTTGCAATGAGAAAATAACCGCTTCTTTTATTCTCCTAGACTTACTCTTGAGAAGCTACAAGTCCCCTTCTTTTTGTTTTGCATGACTCTTCTGTCATAAAACTTTTGAGGATTCCTTCTTGACTTTACCTTAAAAAAATCATGACTAGAAGATAACTAGCCATAATCACTCTAGTTCATTTGCTTACACTTTCATTTCAGAAGCGATACAATTTGTTTTCATTTATTTTCACCAAGCAATCAAATTTGTTTTGTGACATTTCTCTTCTGCCTGCCACATTCTCTGTGGCTTTCCTCTTCAGACAAATTCCCTGCAATCCTCACCTTTTCTGTCTCCTAGACTTCGAAAGGAAAGATGGGACATATTGTCACCAATTCTTAGAGAGCAGAAATCACAGGGGCAGCTAGATTCTTTCCAATTAACACTCCAAATTACATTGGTGAGGTGTGAGCTACAGTACCATGTTCTCTGCTGTCAGGCCTACTGAAAAAAAATTCCATCAAACATGGCCCACTGAGATACACATGACCTTCCATAGCATTGAAGATGCAAATGCTGTTTAAGGTGTTTAGAATTTAAAAAAAATGACAAAATGCTTTTCTGAATAGAGCTGGAACCAGTAAATCATGATTTAATTCAATTCCCCTGTTTTGATTTTTTTAAAACTTGGGGTAGGGGTAGGGAATTGCCTACTCCCAGGACACAGTAAGAAATGACAACTGTGACAATGATTAATAACTAAGTAAACATATACATAAAATTCAAGCATGAAGCATCTCCATTTTAGGAGAGCTGTTTGGAATCTCAATTTAGAAGTGAAATGTCTTCCTCACAAGTGGACAAACTGCTTCATGGAATAATGATGAGGAATAGAGCATCCCATGCCTTTGGGGTTGGATCATATTGCTCTGTTGCTTTGATGCTTTAAGAAAGTAGACAGGTTTCATCGTGTGCCCCTGAAAAATAAGTGCTTTATTACTTTTTACAACCAGGAAAAAATAGGGGGTAATATGTATCTAAATATGTGAAGAATGGAAAGCAATATGCATGCATATATTTAAATCTTGGATATCTGTGCATATCTGTAAATAAGCACTCATACTGATCTGCGTGCGATTTTTCCAAGTGTCCCTCACTCTCGAACTCCTCCATGCCTTTGCATGTGCTGTTTTCTAATTTGACGTTACTTTTTTTTTGTATGCCCTATATAGCAATGTTCTTCCTCTTTCTTAGAGACTACATTCATGTGCCTTCTTCGCTTCATAGACATTAAAAACCCTTCAATAAATATCATGCAACACTCATTTTCCTGGACTTTGCAGTTTGTTGTGTAAATATCTAACAAAGATAATTTACTGCATGCACTAATACTTTTTCATTTTGTTTTGTTTTCTTTTGTTTTGTTTTTGAGACTAAGTCTCACTCTGTAGCCCAGGCTGGATGGCAGTGGTGTGATCTCGGCTCACCGCAACTTCTGTCTCCTGGGGTCAAGTGATTCTCCTGCCTCAGCCTCCAGAGAAGCTGGGATTACACACGCATGCTGCTGCACGAGGCTAATTTTTTTGTATTTTTAGCAGAGAAGGGGTTTTACCATGTTGGCCAGGCTGGTCTTGAACTCCAGACCTCAGGTAATCCGCCCCGCTACGGCCTCCCAAATTCTTAGGATTACAGGCATGAGCCTCTGCGCCTGGCCTCTAATACTTTCTAACATATTCTTCTCCCGACGCCGACACCAAGTACCTGTGGGGCCAAACTGTCTTATTTCCCTTTATGTTTTCATATCATGTTCAGCACATATTACTCATCTAGTAAATATTTTAGTGAATCCATACAAATAGATATACATTTAAATAAACAATGTGACCTGTTTTATGTGTGTGTATATATGTATGTGTGTGTGTGTGCATCCATACATATAAAAGGAAGAGACTCAGAAATATAAATAGACCAAAAAACTCAAAATAATTTTAGGGACATAACATCTTAACTGTACCATGTAACATGTTATTACAAAGAGCAGAATGACACCATTCAGAAACCTTGTAACACTAAGTTTGCATCCTAGTTCTTAGAAAATTAAATATTTTTACATCGAATTGGGGAATTATATATTTGGTGTCCTACCTCCAACATACACTTCTTTAAATGCTGGTATTAAGCTGGCTGTCACCATCTTTTACAAATTTCTCTGACATAAAAACCCATGTGTCTAACAATCTCCTTGGTAATCAAATCAGTAGATATTATGGCAAAGAAAGAGCCATTAATTCCTACTGATTCATAATTTCTTTTCAAATGCCACCTTTTCTATAGTGCACTGATTATTTTACATCTGATCGTACATTTTGCTCCTGTGTGATGCCTTTATCCTCTTTCCTCTGATTTTAATAGTTATCAGGGCTCTTTATCTGTTTCATAGAATGTACAACTTACATGGAATAGATGCTGTAAAGTTAATCTATAATACGTCATATTTCACTTTAAATTAGGGAAATGCCTTCAACCTTGCTTCATAGTAGTATATAGCCCATTTAAATTAATTTTTTAAATTGGTACTTTTTCTAACTTTGGTGAAATTATTGTGAGGCAGAATACTTTAATGTGGCTATGTATTTATTAATTCTAATGGTTATTCTCATCTTGTCTGGATTTTAAGTCTGATCTTTTACGGAAATTATTTTCAGCAATTTCTTTATATGACCTTGTATTCTTTTCATTCAGAGAATATAAACTGAGCACCTTGTCTAATGTAGACCGTATGCTAGAAACTAGGGAAATAGATGTAAAAGCCTAGTTGCTTCTTGCACGCCAAAGAACTAATTCTTTGGACAGTCACAGGCCCACAGGCAGATGATTGTATGTGAAAAGTATTACGAGACTTCAGAGAGGATGCCAGTCAGGGCTTTCTAGAAGAATTGATATATCAGATAATAAAATAGTCACCAAAATAAAAAATCCATGGGTTGGGTGTGGTGGCTCATGCCTGTAATCCCAGCACTGTAGGAGGCCAATGTGGGCAGATCAGTTGAGCACAGGAGTGCGAGACCAGTCTGGGAAACATGACGAAATCCCGTATCTGCTAAAAATATAAAAAATTAGTTAGGCATGGTGGTGCATGCCTGTACTCCCACCTACCCAGGACATTGAAGTGGGAGGATTGCCTGAGCCTGGGTAGTTGGGGGAGCAGTGAGCCTTGATTGTGCCACTGTACTCCAGCCTGGACAACGGAAGTAAGAACCTGTCCCCCCCCAGCAAAAAAAAAAAAAAAAATATATATATATATATATATATATGTGTGTGTGTGTGTGTCTCCGTGAACATATAAGCATTAAGATATATTATGAAATATTTGCATTCCTTCACCTTTAAAAACATGATTAACTACTATGTGCCAGGATATTTAAAACTTAAGCTCTCATGGAGGTTTTGTTCCAATCGTGGGAGACAGACAATAAAAACATGAATACACAGCATATATTTATGACTTAATAGTTTCAATGGGGAAAGGTAATGAACATTGGGAGGAATAGGGGAGAATAGTGACTGTTAGAAAAATTATGAAAGACATTGAGGCCGGTCATGGTGGCTCACGCCTGTAATCCAAGCCCTTTGGGAGGCTGAGGCGGGCAGATCACCCAAGGTTGAGGGTTCGAGACCAGCCTGGCCAACATAGTGAAACCGCGTCTCTACTAAAAATACAAAAATTAGCCAGGCATGGTGGTGCACATCTGTAATCCCAGTTACTCAACAGAGCAATATTGTCTCAAAAAATAATAATAATAAAAAATTGAGTGGGATAAAAGGTTAGTGAGCATCCTACCTAATGTACCCTTTCAAGTTATCTCCGTCTTTTGCTGCTTTTTAGCTAATTTAAAGTTTTATAAATCATAGAGTACTGGAAATAATAAAAATAACATGCATGAAAACACTATAGAACAAATGAACCTAACATATCTAGAGCACTCCACCCAATAGCACCAGGATGCACATTCTTCTCAAGTGCTCTTGGAATATTCTCCAAGATGGATCACATGCTAGGTTTTGTGAGAGATTTAAGAAGATTGAAATCATTCTAGGTATTTTTTTCTGAACACAATGAAGGAACTAAAAACCAGTGAAAAAAGGAAAATGAAAAAAAAAAAAAAACACAAATATATGGAAATTAAACAACACACCCTTGATCAATCACTGGGTCAAAGTAAACATCAAAAAGGAAATTACAAATACTTCAATACAAATGAAAACAAAACGAAACTTACCCAAACTTGTGGGGTGCCGCAAAAGAGGTAGTTAGAGAGAAGTTTGTGGAGATACTAAAAGGGAAGTTTATGGAGAAATACCTTCATTAAAAAATTTTAAAAAAGATCTCAAAATAAGCAACCTAACTATACATCTCAAGAAGCTAGAAAAAGAATGTTGAACTAAGCACAAAGTTATTAAAAGGGAGGAAACTAATAAATATTAGATCAGAAATAAATGAAATCAAAAATTGAAAAATAATTTAAAAAGTCAATAAAACTGAGCTGGCTTTTTGAAAAGAAGCAAAGTTGACAAACTTTCATAGTCTAAGAAAACAAGAGAGAACGATTTTAATAAATAAAATCAGAAATAAAAAAGAAGATATTACAACATTTACAACAGAAATTAAATAAATTATATATATAATAAGAATTACTATGCATAATTATATGACCAAAAATTAGACAATCTAGAGAAAAGAGAAAAAATCATAGACATATACAATCTACTAAGACTAAATGAATAAGAAATAGGCAGGCTGTAATCCCAGCACTTTGGGAGGCCGAGGTGGGCTGATCACCCTGAGGTCAGGAGTTCAAGACCAGCCTGGCCAGCATGGAGATACCCTATCTCCACTAAAAATACAAAAATTTGCTGGGCATGGTGGCATGTGCCTGTAATCCCAGCTACTCCGAAAGCTGAGGCAGGAGAATCACTTGAACCCGGAAAGCATAGATTGCAGTGGGCATTTGGCATTTTGTTCTCAGAGAGAATTAGTAAGGGAGGGATTGAATCTTATTTGCCTTTGAAAAAAGATGACAGAGGAGGTCCATGTTTACATGGATTTCAGGTAAAAATGGTGGAAGAAATGACTGTAAGGAGACTATATTTGTCATTTACAAGAGCTATGATTTTAACTGAAGCTAGGGTGGTAACGAATGGAAAGAAGTAGTCTGATTGCATATTTTGAAACAAGGAGCATCAGTGTTAATGAATGTGATGTAAGAATGTAAGAGAAACAATTCAACAATGATTACTAAACGTTTACTCTAACTGGGTGAATGATGGAGATATTTACTGATTAATAAGAAATGGATGAATAAAAAAAAGATGTGTGATGGTATTAAGAGTTTTGTCCTGGCTTTGTTAAACTTGAGATATACATTTGACTTCCAAGTATGGATGATGACTAAGTAATTGAATACGAGTGTGGAGCTATGGGCAAAGATGCACAAGTTGTGAATAAAACTTCTCACTATTGTGAAAATCCATACCATATATAAGAAAGATCAAACCAGGAGCAGGGAAAATATGAATCAGGGAGTGAAAACAGAGACAGACGGGGAAAGGGCACAGTACTAAGTCTTGGTACATCTCGATGTTGATGATTCATCAAAGCATACTGAGGAAGGCTTGACAGTGAAGTTGCAGGGCAGGCAGGAGGGTGAAGTGTCCCGGATGTTGAGTGAAGCAGGTATTTCAAGAAGGAAGGAAAGCATGATTATGTGCCAGTGCTACTGAGAGATTCAAGAACAACATTTTTGGCTGTGATGATAAGAGATATAACAGTGATGCCTCATGTGGGAGGGGTGGCTGTCGAGAGGTGAAGGTTAATATTGTCAGCAGTGGTAAACCCAAAGAACTGTATAATAAGGGTGGAGGTGGACAATACCGTTGAAATTTTAAGTCACTAAAATCGCCACAGAAGTAGTGCTGAAGAGAGAAATAGTGAACTAAATAATAAAATTTTCAAGAAAGGGTGGGGAATGACTTAGAGGTTATTGGATAACCAACAAAGCATAGGATGTATCAGTGGTATAGTGTGAGGTCGTGTCTTGTTAAGTAAATGGCATTTTCAAGCAAAGAAGTTTTCAAGGGAAAAGAAGGAAGACACCTACCTCAACTTCAAGATCCTTACTAGAAGAAATATCAGTATAATCTCTGTTGGATGGGGTTGCAGCCAGGTTTGAGACAGAACAAGTTGGTGACAGCCACACTAAGACAGAGGTTGGGAATATAACATTTTATCAGCGATGGCTCAGGTAAGTTTGAGAGGGCACCTTGCAAGGGTTTGAAAAATGAGGAAAGTGGAATCCCACATGTATTTAGTTCAGTGCCTAAGTACAGACTTGGGAACGAAGTCCCAATAAGTCACAATTATTAGTAGAACAGGCAGATTCCTACCTTATTTTATGCCTGTTGTCTCAGTGTAATCTTTAACAGTGTTTCCTTGAACCGTCTTTTTTTTTGGTATAAATTTAAGGGGAACAAGTGCAGTGTTGTTACATGGACATATTGTGCAGCAGTGAAGTCTGAGCTTTTAAAGTAATCATCACCTAAATACTGTACATTGTAGCCATGAAGTAATTGCTTGTCCTTCACCCTCCTTTCAGGTTACCATCTTCAATAACTATTATTCCACACTCTTGCCCTCATTTGGAAGCCAATTATAAAATGACCCTATTTTTTTCTTTTCTTTTCTTTTTTCAATACATTTTTAAGTTCTGGGATACATATGCAGCACATGCAGGTTTGTTACATAGGTATACACGTGCCACGGTGGCTTGCTGCACCCACCAACCCATCATCTACATTAGGTATTTCTCCTAGTGCTATCCCTCTCCTAGCTCCCTACCCCCGACAGACCCCAGCGTGTGATATTCCCTTCCCTGTGTTCATGTGTTCTCATTGTTCAGTTCCCACTTATGAACAAGAACATGCGGTGTCTGGTTTTCTATTCTTGTGTTAGTTTGCTGAGAATGATGGTTTCCAGCTTCATCCATGTCCCTGCAAAGGACGTGAAATCATCCTTTTTTATGGCTGCCTAGTATTCCATGGTATATAAGTGCCACATTTTCTTTATCCAGTCTACCATTGATGAATGTTTGGGTTGGTTTCAAATCTTTGCTGTTGTGAACAGTGCTGCAATAAACATACTTGTGCATGTGTCTTTATAGTAGAATGATTTTTAATCTTTAGAGTATATACCCAGTAATAAGTGAGTGAGGTGGGGATATAATCCAGGTGGGATTTGTGCTGATATTCTCTTAGAAATGAGTGGGTCATCACCTCTAATTACAACTTACAACTTATTTTTCATAATTTATCGTGTCAGTGGCTAGTTTGCAATTAATAGTCTTACAGTGTCAACACTAAGGAAGGGGTGGTCTCAGCAAAAGCACATGGAGTACTGGGCTGTCCCTTGTGTTCTGTGATAGTCAGTGTAGGTAAGTCTGGCAGAGGTAGGTGTACTAGTCTTACTAGGAATTTATGACAATTGAAAGATTGAGTTGATATTAACTTTTAAAATGGTTTACCTATAAGATTCTTTTCTTGCTTGAAATGTTTTCTTATATTTTATCTTCTTTATAAAGACTATAATTGTTTGATTAGTATCTTCCCAAAATTCATGTCTACCTAGAACCCCAGAATATGACTTTATTTGGAAACAGAGTCTTTGCAAAAGTACTTACTTAAGAAGAGGTCAGGCTGGATTAGTGCGGGTTCCAAATCCACTAACCATGTCTTTTTAAAAGAAGGAAGGTGAATAGTCAAGAGATAGAGACACAGAGAAAAGGTCATTTGAAGATGAAAGTAGAGATTGACATGATGCAGAAGCAAGCCTTGCAATGTAAGGATTCTTAGGAGCCAACGGAAGCTAAGAAGAGGCAAGGAAAGAATCATCCCTACAACCTACAAAGGGAGCATGACCCTGAATGCAACTTGACTTTGAACTTGCCTACAGAAATATAAAAGAATAAATTTTTGTTGCTTTGCGGTAAGATCTTTGGGCACCCTAGGAAACTAGTACAGAGATCAAGATAATTTTTTTATTTGGTCAAATTATTTGAATCCACATCGTTTTTTAGACAGGCTCTCTGTCTCAAGGTGAAAGGCAGGAGTTATATTTTTGTATCTGTAAAGCAATTACCAAACTGTTATTTTTAATGTAGTCTCCATTTCACCTTGCTATCTTCAGGAAAATGATTTATGGTGTAAACCCGGCATGGTGCTAGGTGAATTCAGTATATTAATTAAGTTTCTTTCAGATACACATTTTTTAAAAAGGCTTATAGTCAGTAATTCTTATAGAATAGACATTTACTGCATACTATGGGATTTGGGATAAATTAAAAGCTAAATGCTACAGAATGGAGAAATTTTTTACTCCAAATATCACCTGAATGATGGTATTTATAAGCCAATAAAATTTAGAGCTTCAATCCTAAATAAGTAGCTATTCCTTGACACTGCTAAATAAAGATAACAGAGTGTTCTTTTAATTACAAGAATATTTGCTTCTGAAAATCAGAGCATACTCACTTATCGGAGGTGGAGTTCTTGAGGCTATAATCAAGAAAATATATTCAAGAGCTATTGCAATTTGTAGGCAATGTGTCAATCAAATCAGAAAAAATCATGAAAATGTAAAACATGCCAATTCTAGAGGTGACATAATGTAGTTGTCAAGAAAAATGAGATTCCTAATGTGTTTTAGACCCTCTAGCAAGTAGCCACATGTGTCTAAATTCAAAAGATCTGACAAACTACCATAGGTAACAGGATTAAACAAAATGGAAAAATAATTAATGACATGTCAGAAAATCGACCTTGAGAAAGGAACATCAGTTTGGGGATTAGGGTCAGAAGTATAAGAAAGAAAAGGTACCTCAATAGGGCATAGTAGTGCTATCTTGAACAATGACTTAATGACATTGGGTGTTGACTTATTAATTAGATGCTGAGTAAAAATAATTCTTAGACAACATAATTATATTTTCTGTCTCTTTACTCGGTGTTGTGAACTTTCATTACAACCATAAATAAGTAATAAGGGTTCTAGATATTAAGATTGTGGCTTTTGGTAAGATAGTCAAATGTCTATGGCCACATGAATTTATTGATGTAAATATACATTGTATGAACTGGCATATTACTTTAAAAATTGCAATTGAATTTATAACACAAAAGTAAAGAGGACTGATTCAATAATAGCAAATGACTAAAAAAGCCACATTTTTTTATATTGAGCAAACTCAGAGTAAATATTACCACAACTATGGAGAACAGTTAGAGAAAGAAGTGGTAAAGAAAAGGGGAGTGATAACTTGAAAACAATAAGATTCGTTATATGCTCTCTATTCCCTATCGTTCTCATCTAACATTCAATTCACAAGTATTTTAGAAACTTTTCTCACATTATTAAGAAAAAGATCACACAATTATGTGTCTGGGCATCTATTCACACTCAGATAAAAATGTAAACTGATTGTATTCTGAATTAGAAGAAATTCTTATTGCAACTCATACAGCGTATTTTGATAAATTAAACAAACAATATACTAAGTTACAAATATTTATTCTCTCCATGGTACTTGTGACTCTAAAAAGTTTTCCTATTTTTATATCCATATTTTTATTTACTTTAAAAAAATTAATTATTATGAGTACCTAGCTGTTGCATATATGCATGGGGTACATGTGATATTTTGATAAAGGCATATACTGGGTAATGATCAAATCAGGGTAATTGGGCTATTCATTGCCTCAAACCTTTGTCATTTTTTTTTTTTGTATTAGACACATTCCAATTCCACTTTTCATTATTTTTTATTATTTGCTTTTCTAGTTTTTGAGACAAGATTTCACTCTGTCATCCATGCTAGAGTGCAGTGTTGCAATCATGGCTTACTGCAGACTTGACCTCCTGGGTTCAAGCAATCCTCCTACATCAACCTCCCTAAGAGCTGGAAGGACAGGCACACACCATCACACCTGGCTAATTAAAAAAAAAAAATTTGTAGAGATGGGGGCTTCTTATGTTGCCCAGACTGGTCTGCAACTGCTAGGCTCAAATGATCCTCCCACCTTGCCCTCCCAAGCACTAGGATTTCAGGTATAAGCTACCATGCCTGGCTAAGTTATTTTTAAAGTTACAATAAATTATTAACTTAGTTTTTATTCATTATTTAAGGCAACAGATATTTTTTGATCACTTACTAAATGTGTAACGTCCTTCTTTGTACATGGACTACTTCAGTAGATAAAGTAGTTCCTGTTCTCTAGATCCTAGATTTTACTATGTTGAGAGGGATGCTTGGGAGTACAGCTTGATCTGCTTCAGACTGTGATGAGACCAAGCAATAAAATTTATTGTGAAATTTCAGGGTAGTTTATTATACTAACGTATAGTCCCTACCCTGTTCAATATATGAATGCAGAAAATGTTTAACCTATAATTTTATAACCAACCAAATTCTTGTTTAAGGATGATCGTTTAATAATAAAAACATCATTGGGTATATTAGACATCTGAATGATTAGCAAATAGAAACCCATTTTGAAAACACTCTTGAATGGAGTTTTAAAATAGCTAAATTCCAGTGAGCTGAGATTGCGCCACTGCACTCCAGCCTGGCAACAGAGTGAGACTCTGTCTCAAAAAGAAAGAAAGAAAGAAAGAAAGAAAGAAAGAAAGAAAAAAGAAGATGGCCTAATAGGAACATCTCCCAGCGTGAGTGACACAGAAGACAGGTGATTTCTGCATTTCCAACTGAGGTACCGGGTTCATATCACTGGGGCATGTCAGACAGTGGGTGCAGGACAGTGGGTGCTGCCCACCGAGCGAGAGCCGAGGCAGGGCAAGGTATCGCCTCACCTGGTAAGCGCAAGGGGTAAAGGAATTCCCTTTCCTAGACACAGGGAAACTGTGACACACAGCACCTGGAAAATCAGGTCACTGCCACCCTAATATTGTGCTTTTACAAGGGTCTTAGCAAACGGCACAACAGGAGATTATATCCCACGCCTGGCTCAGAGGGTCCCATGCCCACAAAGCCTCCCTCATTGCTAGCACAGCAATGAGATCTAACTGCAAGGTGGCAGCGAGGCTGGGGGAGGGGTGCCCACCATTGTTGAGTCTTGAGTAAATAAACAAAGTGGCTAGGAAGCTAGAACTGGGTGGAGCCCACTGTAGCTCAAAGAGGCCTGCCTGCCTTTGTAGACTCCACCTCTGAGGACAGGGCGTAGCCAAACAAAAGGCAGCAGAAACTTCTGCAGATTTAAGTCCCTGTCTGACAGCTTTGAAGAGAGTAGTGGTACTCCCAGTATGGAGTTTGAGATCTGAGAATGGACAGACTGCCTCGTCAAGTGGGTCCCTGATCCCCAAGTAGCCTAACTGGGAGGCCCCCTGCAGTAGGGGCAGACTGACACCTCACACGGCCGGGTACCCCTCTGAGACAAAGCTTCCAGAGAAATGATCAGGCAGCAACATTTGCTGTTCAGCAATATTCACTCTTCTGTAGCCTCTGCTGCTGATACGTAGGCAAACAGGGTCTGGAGTGGACCTCCAGCAAACTCCAACAGACTTGCAGCTGAGGGTCCTGACTGTTAGAATAAAAACTAACAAACAGAAAGGATACCCACACTAAAACCCCATCTGTATGTCACCATCATCAAAGACCAAAGGTAGATAAAACTACAAAGATGGGGAAAAAAAGAGAGTAGAAAAGCTGAAAATTCTAAAAATCAGAGCACTTCTCCCCCTCCAAAGGAATGCAACTCCTCAACATCAACGGAACGAAGCTGTATGGAGAATGACTTTCATGAGTTGAGAGATGAAGGCATCAGATGATCAAACTTCTCTGAGCTAAAGGAGGAAGTTTGAACCCATCACAAAGTAGCTAAAAACCTTGAAAAAGATTAGATGAATGGCTAACTAGAATAACCAATGTAGAGAAGTCCTTAAATGACCTGATAGAGCTGAAAACCATGGCATGAGAACTATGTTACAAATGCACAAGCTTCAGTAACTGATTCGATCAACTGGAAGAAAGGGTATTGGTGATCGAAGATCAAATGAATGAAATGCAGCAAGAAGAGAAGTTTAGAGAAAAAAGAGTAAAAAGAAACGAATAAAGCCTCCAAGAAATATGGGACCATGTGAAAATGCCAAATCTATGTCTGATTGGTGTACCTGAAAGTGATGGGGAGAATGGAATGAAGTTGGAAAACACTCTACAGGATATTATCCAGGAGAACTTCCCCAACTTAGCAAGGCAGGCCAACTTTCAAATTCAGGAAGTACAGAGAATGCCACAAAGACTCCTCGAGACGAACAACTCCAAGACATATAATTGTCAGATTCATCAATGTTGAAATGAAGGAAAACATGTTAAGGGCAGCCAGAGAGAAAGGTTGGGTTACCCACAAAGGGAAGCCCATCAGACTAACAGCAGATCTCTTGGCAGAAACTCTACAAGCCAGAAGATAGTGGGGGTCAATATTCAACATTATTAAAGAAAAGAATTTTCAACCCAGAATTTCATATCCAGCCAAACTAAGCTTCATAAGTGAAGGAGAAATAACATCCTTTACAGACAAGCAAATGCTGAGAGATTTTTGTCACCAGCAGGCCTGCCCTACAAGAGCTCCTGAAGGAAGTGCTTAACATAGAAAGGAAAACTGGTACCAGCCACTGCAAAAACATGCCAAATTGTAAAGACCATCGATGCTAGGAAGAAACTGCCTCAACTAATGAGCAAAATAACCAGCTAACATCATGACAGGATCAAATTCACACATAACAATATTAACCTTAAATGTAAATTGGCTAAATGCACCAATTAAAAGACACAGACTGGTAAATTGGATAAAGAGTCAAGATCCACCAGTGTGTGGTAATCAGAAGACCCATCTCACGTGCAGAGACACACGTAGGCTCAAAATAAAGGGATGGATGAAGGAAGATCTGCCAAGCAAATGGAAAACAAAAAAAGGCAGGGGTTGCAATCCTAGTCTCTGATAAAACAGACTTTCAACCAACAAAGATCAAAGGAAACAAAGAAGGCCATTACATAATGGTAAAGGGATCAATTCAACAAGAAGAGATAACTATCCTAAATATATATGCACCCAATACAGGAGCACCCAGATTCATAAAGCAAGTCCTTAGAGACTTACAAAGAGACTGAGACTCCCACACAATAATAATGGGAGACTTTAACACCCCACTGTCAACATTAGACACATCAACGAGACAGAAAGTTAAAAAGGATATCCAGGAATGGAACTCAGCTCAGCACCAAATAGACCTAATAGACATCTACAGAACTCTCCACCCCAATTCAACAGAATATCAGAAGTCAGTACCACATTGCACTTATTCCAAAATTAACCACATAATTGGAAGTAAAGTAGTCTTCAGCAAATGTAAAAGAATAGAAATTATAACAAACTGTCTCTCAGACCACAGTGCAGTTGAACTAGAACTCAGGATTAAGAAACTCACTCAAAACCACTCAACTACATGGAAACGGAACAACCAGCTCCTGAATGACTACTGAGTACAGAACAAAATGAAGGCAGAAATAAAGATGCTCTTTGAAACCAATGAGAACAAAGACACAACATACCAGAATCTCTGCGACACATTTAAAGCAGTGTGTAGAGGGAAATTTATAGCACGAAATGCCCACAAGAGAAAGCAGGAAAGATCTAAAATTGACACCCGAACATCACAATGAAAAGAACTAGAGAAGCAAGAGCAAACAAATTCAAAAGCTAGCAGAAGGCAAGAAATAACTAAGATCAGAGCAGAACTGAAGGAGATAGAGACAGAAAAAAACCCTTCAAAAAAGCAATGAATCCAGGAGCTGGTTTTTTGAAAAGATCAACAAAATTGATAGACTGTTAGCAAGACTAATAAAGAAGAAAAGAGAGAAGAATTAAATAATTGCAATAAAAAATGATAAAGGGGATATCACCACTGACCCCATAGAAATACAAACTAACATCAGAGAAAACTATAAACACCTCTATGCAAATAAACTAGAAAACCTAGAAGAAATGGATAAATTCCTGGACACATACATCCTCCCAAGACGAAACAAGGAAGAGGTTGAATCCCTGAATAAACCAATAACAGGCTCTGAAATTGAGGCACTAATTAATAGCCTACCAACCAAAAAAAGTCCAGGACCAGACAGATTCACAGCCAAATTCTACCAGAGGTACAAAGAAGAGGTGGTACCATTCCTTCTGAAACTATTCCAATAAATAGAAAAAGAGGAATCCTCCATAATTCATTTTATGAGGTCATCATCATCCTGATTCCAAAGACTGGCAGAAACACAACAAAAAAAGAGAATTTTAGATCAATATCCTTGATGAACATCAATGCAAAAATCCTCAATAAAATACTGGCAAACTGAATCCAGCAGCACATCAAAAAGCTTATCCACCATAATCAAGTGGGCTTCATCCCTGGGATGCAAGGCTGGTTCAACATACGCAAATCAATAAATGTAATCCAGCATGTAAACAGAACCAAAGACAAAAACCACATGATTATTTCAATAGATGCCGAAAAGGCCTTCCACAAAATTCAACAGCCCTTCATGCTAAAAACTCTCAATAAATTCAGCATTGATGGAACATATCTCAAAAGAATAAGAGCTATTTATGACAAACCCACAGCCAATATCATAAGGAATGGGCAAAAACTGGAGGCATTCCCTTTGAAAACTGGCACAAGACAGGGATGCCCTCTCTCACCACTCCTATTCAACATAGTGTTGGAAGTTCTGGCTAGGGCAATCAGGCAAGGGAAAGAAATAAAGGGTATTCAATTAGGACAAGAGGATGTCAAATTGTCCCTGTTTGCAGATGACATGATTGTATATTTAGAAAACCCCATTGTCTAGACCAAAATCTCCTTAAGCTGATAAGCAAATTCAGCAAAGTCTCAGGATACAAAATCAATGTGCAAAAATCACAAGCATTCCTATACACCAATAACAGACAAACAGAGAAGCAAATCGTGAGTGAACTCCCATTCACAATTGCTTCAAAGAGAATAAAATACCTAGGAATCCAACTTACAAGGGATGTGAAGGACCTCTTCAAGGAGAACTACAAACCACAGCTCAATGAAATAAAAGAGGACACAAACAAATGGAAGAACATTCCATGTTCATGGATAGGAAGAATCAATATTGTGAAAATGGCCATACTGCCCAAGGTAATCTATAGATTCAATGCCATCCCCATTAAGCTACCAATGACCTTCTTCACAGAATTTGGAAAAACTACTTTAAAGTTCATATGGAACCAAAAAAGAGCCCACATTGCCAAGACAATCCTAAGCCAAAAGAACAAAGCTGGAGGCATCACAGTACCTGACTTCAAACTATGCTACAAGGCTACAATAACCAAAACAGCATGGTACTGGTACCAAAACAGAGATATAGACCAATGGAACAGAACAGAGTCCTCAGAAATAATACCACACATCTACAACCATCTGATCTTTGACAAACCTGACAAAAACAAGAAATGGGGAAAGATTCCCTATTAAATAAATGGTGCTGGAAAAACTGGCTAGCCATATGTAGAAAGCTGAAACTGGATCCCTTCCGTACTCCTCATACAAAACTTAATTCAAGATGGATTAGAGACTTAAATGTTAGACCTAAAACCATAAAAACCCTGGAAGAAAACCTAGGTAATACCATTCAGGACATAGGCATCAGCAAGGACTTCGTGTCTAAAACACCAAAAGCAATGGTAACAAAAGCCAAAATAGACAAATGGGATCTAATTAAACTAAAGAGCTTTTGCACAGCAAAAGAAACTACCATCAGAGTGAAAAGGCAACCTGCAGAATGGGAGACAATTTTTGCAATCTATTCATCTGACAAAGTTCTAATATCCAGAACCTCCAGAGAACTCAAATTTATAAGAAATAAACGACCCCATCGAAAAGTGGGCAAAGGATATGAACAGACACTTCTCAAAAGAAGATATTTATGCAGCCAACAGACACATGAAAAAATGCTCATCATCACTCACCATCAGAAAAATGCAAATCAAAACCACAATGAGATATCATCTCACACCAGTTAGAATGGTGATCATTAAAAAGTCAGGAAACACAGGTGCTGGAGAGAATGTGGAGAAATAGGAACACTTTTACACTGTTGGTGGGATTGTAAACTAGTTCAGCCATTGTGGAAGACAGTGTGGCGATTTCTCAAGGATCTAGAAGTAGAAATACTATTTGACCCAGCCATCCCATTACTGGGTATATACCCAAAGGATTATAAATCATGCTGCTATAAAGACACATGCACACGTATGTTTATTGCGGCACTATTCACAATACCAAAGACTTCGAACCAACCCAAATATCCATCAATGGCAGACTGGATAAAGAAAATGTGGCACATATACACCATGGAATACTATGCAGCCATAAAAAAGGATGTGTTCATGTTCTTTGTAGGGACATAGATGTAGCTGGAAACCATCATTCTCAGCAAACTATTGCAAGAACAAAAAACCAAAAACTGTATATTCTCACTCATATGTGGGAATTGAACAATGAGAACACTTGGCCACAGGAAGGGGAACATCACACTCCGGGGTCTGTTGTGGGATGGGGGGATGGGGGAGGGATAGCATTAGGAGATATACCTAATGTAAATGACAAGTTAATGGGTACAGCACACCAACATGGCACATGTATACATATGTAACAAACCTGCATGTTGTGCACTATACCCTAGAACTTAAAGTATGATAAAAAAATAAAATAAAAGAGAAATCCATGATTTCTACCTAAAAAAAAAAAAAAAAAAAAAAAAAAAGCTAAATTCAAGAAATGTTAAAAGAGATATGGGATTGAATGTTAATCAAAGGGCTTATGAACACTTACTGCTGTCCAAAAGACTCACTCCAAAGCAAGATATTCCACTACAACCTAGAAAACAAAATTTGGATAATATCAGAATGGTAGTGATGAGTAAAATGAGAACATGTTCTAATAACCATATTGTTGTACTATATATATATATAGATAGATAAGGATAATACATTAGTGGGTAAGTAATTAAGAGAAATAATTGGGCTGGGTGCAGTGGCTCACATCTGTAATCCCAGAACTTTGGGAGGCCAAGGCTGGTGGATTATTTGAGCCTAGTAGTGTGAGACCAGCCTGGGCAACATAGAGAAACTCATCTCTACAAAAAATAAAAAATTTAACTGAGTGTGATAGTACATACCTGTAGCCCTAGCTACTTGGGAGGCTGGGATGAGAGGATTGCTTGAGTCTGGAAGGATGAGTCTGTGTGGTGAGCTAAGTGATCATGCCACTACACTCCAGCCTGAGTGACAGAGTGAGATTGTATTAAAAAATCAGTCAATAAATAAAGCAATGATCAAGATCAATAATCGAGAATAAATTACATAGATTTTAAGACATATGAAACTATAGCTAGCCAATAGATAAGGAAACAAGGAAAAAGCAGAAGCAAAAACAGTGCTCAGAAGTATGATCTCATATACCAGCACTTACAGTAAATATAGAACAAACAAATTTGTTAGGTAAAACAGAAGTCTCTCATTTTAGTTTAAGAATATTTAACAAAAATACAAAAAACTAGCCAGGCGAGGTGGTGGGTGACTGTAGTCCCAGGTACTCGGGAGGCTGAGGCAGGAGAATGGCGTAAACCCAGGAGGCGGAGCTTGCAGTGAGCTGAGATCCGGCCACTGCACTCCAGCCTGGGCGACAAAGCGAGACTCCGTCTCAAAAAAAAAAAAAAAAAAAAAAAAGATTTAACAATATGTTGAGTAGTTTTGTCAAAAGAAAAAAAAATTCAAGGAATAAAACTGGAAAATCAAAAATGTATAATATAGGATAAAAACAGCAAACATGAAAGAAAAAATCCTGAGTTTCTAATTCTTACAGGTAATAATATTTTATTCATATAAAAAATCAGTGAAAGATAATGAAATAGAAAACAGTAAAAGAAACAACTGAACAAGCACATAAAACCCTCATCAACCTAAAGGCAAATAACAAAATATCATATATCAAGCATAAACTGACTGAGCTCCAGGGAAAAACAAATAAATCAAGTGTTCTGAAATAGTTTCAAATATTTAACGCACTGCTCTCAGAAACTAGTGCATAGTGAAGATGAAAAAAAAGTGGAAAGATCAAAGATATGTCTAACAGTGTGAGATTAATCTTTTAGTTTTATTTACAATTCTATACTTACTAATAATGTATTTTTCCTTGGAGACACTATAGTTTTTATTTCCAAGAAGTTCAATTGGATCATTTTTTATATCTTCAATATCCACTTAATATGTTCAGCATTTTATCTTTATCTTCAACAAACAGAATATAGTTATAATAACTGTTTTAATCTCCTTGCTTATTAAATCTATCATCAGTTACATACCAAGGATAGTTTAGATAGAATCATTTTTTGTCATTATAGAGATTCTTCCTGTTACTTTCTATGTGATACAGGTTTTGATCGAACACTTAACATTTGATCAAAAACTCTATGTTACATTTGTGGTACAGAATATTTTTCCTTTGAAATAAACATTTTGAATTTTGTTATGAGATGCAGTTAAACTAATTGCAAACAATTTTAGGTCTTTTTTAAAGCTTAGTCTAATTTACAGCTGTAGTTAGTCTAGGGTTAATGGTTCCCTGATAGTGAGTCAAAACCCTTTTTGGTAGTCTAACTGATGTCCCTGACTTACAAGGTTTCCCATCATGGTTGTTGGAAGCAGGCACTATTCCTGGCCCTTTATGGGGCCTGAGCATGGTTTCTCTAATCCTTTTGGATTGTTCTTTTCGTGAATTCAGGAAAGCTCCACGTCTTCCATTTAACTTCTCTTGGGATTGCCTGCCCTTCACTTTGATTTGGAAACCTTTTTAAGACAGTGAGCTAGGGCCATCAAAAAATAAGACTCACCTCATTTGTTTCCGTCTCTCAGGAATCACTACTTTTCATTGACCAGCATCCAAATATCTTGGGTGCTATAATTTCATATATTTTCTCTGGCTTTATGGTTGTTTGAGTCAGGTGAGTTAACCTGGTCCCTGGTACTATACCTTGCTCAGCAGCTGGAAAAATGAGGATAATACTATGTTTATTTAGAAAACATTATTTCTTGCAATATTTTTATTTCCTTTCATTTGAAATGATTTGATACTCAGAAAGTTTGTAAAAATAGTACAACCCTTTCTTTTTAGTTTGGAAGTTACCATGACATCATGCTTTACTGACTCTGAAAATCTGAGTGTCATTTCTACAAGCAAAAATATATTCTTGCATTGCAATAATAAAACATCAAAACCAAGAAATTGATATTGATGCTTTATTATAATAATAGTAGCAGACTCAGTTTAAGTTTTCAAATTGTGCCAATATAAAAAAACATGCCAATTAGGTTTATTTCTGCATTTAATGGTTATATCTTTTTAATTTCTTTCTGTCCTTGACTTCGCCCTATTCTTGACTTTCATAACTTTTATATTTTTAAAGATGATAAACCATTTATTTTGTGAAATATGTTTCAATTTGTGTTATGATTTTCCTCATGATTCGATTCAAGTTATTCACATTAGGCAGGAAAATCACACAAATCATGTTGTGTCCCATTCATTGTAATATATCAGGTGGTAAATAATTTCAGTTTGTCCTATTATGAATGAGTAAACATTAATCACTTGTGCTAAGATAGGATTTTCCAGGTTCTTCCATTTTAGGTAACCTATTTTCCCTTTCAATTAGCAAATATTTTGTAAGGAGGTACTTTGAGATTATGTAAATTTCCTGTACTGATCAAACATACACCTACTAGATTTAACACCACAGATTTTTCTTGGCTGAATTAATTTTTACCATGATGATTTCTGCATAGTGATTATTCCAATTTTGTCTTTTTTTTTACACAGTTAGTAGTTGGGATTATACAACAAGGAAGAGTGTCTCTTCTTCCATTTATTTGTGACTCTCTTTTTTAAACCAATATGGACTCATGGTTTTCTACTTTCTTCAATGATTTTTAATTCACTCCTATTATGATTTAATTTGCTGTTCAAATTATTCTGGATTTGGTCAGTATGTTCCCTTTCAAGACTATTCTAGGCCAGTCATATATTTTTCTTGTTCCAATCCTGAAATTATCCATTTATCATAACCTTGGTGCCTTTAGTGGAGAATAATATTTAGAAACAAAGATTTATTTGCTAGTGTGATCATAGCTATAGGGGTGTTACACTTCCTGGGCTTTCTTAGAGGAAAGAGTTGGAGAATATATATGTGTACCTACATGTATATCTCCCTATGTCAATCAGTTTAGGTATCACAATCCATAAATTCACTCTGATACTTCTAATTTGAATAAAAAAACAAAGAGTCAATTTTTGTTTCTTCCTTTCCACGTTTGTATTTTTCTTCTCTCAGTAAAAAACCTGATTCTGTTACTCTGATATCATATATACACATGCATATATATATGGGTGTATATATCATATAGATGTATATATGATATATACACACATACTTTCATATATATGATATACACATATATACATACATTTATATATATATATATATTTAATCACATGCACCTTCTCCCCAATATAACCAATCTTTCATCACTGCCTCCATCTCCTCCCCAACCTACACACACAAACTGGTGTCTTCTTCATCCTACTCAGGTCTCTCACTCTTACAGTCACCGCCAGATTCTTGGATGGCCACTCTTTGTCCTGCTCTGGTTCAATCACCTTGCAGCTGGATGTTAAAATGCCCTCCTCACTCTGCTAGAGCTCTGACCTCCACTGTCAACCACTGGCATTAAAGATATCCTTTTCTGAGCCACCTTTTTCACCACATTCAGGCTTTTACTTCCAGTATCAAGGTGACACTGTTGCCATTGCTTCCTCACAGGGTCCATCTTTATGCCAATAAAGCTCCAAACCTCTCCCAAGGTGCTGCCTTCCCTCCTCCATGTGGACAGCCACCGTACTCGACACCCCTGAGGAATACCTTTAAGACTGGCTTTTTCAGGCAAAGAGGAAAGAAGAAAACAGCAAGGTACAGAAGGAAGGAGGGAAAGGGGAAGAAGATAGTATATTTACTTTAAAAACATTAGCCTAGTCAGTTGCTTTAAACACTCAAGTAAACATTTAAGTCATATTGACCAAAGAGCTCTGAATCAAAAAATAACTATAATACTCTCTCAAGTACACTTAAGGTTTATTCCATCCATTTTCCACAGAAGTCCTGTAGTCTCTTTGAATATTTATTCTATATCTCCAATAAAACACTAAGATCTGTAAAAAGAAAAACTCATATTTGTATCCGTACAACCTAATAGAGATACATCAAATACACGAAGAAGAAGAAAAGGAGAACACACTATTCTTAAGCAGAAAGAACACTCAAATAATATTATATAAAGTTACTTGTTGTGTCGTTGAACAAGAAAATGTGAAACCAGAAAACCACTGGAAGGGCAGGGATGTGGTCACATTCTGACACTATCCATAAGCAAGGATTCAACTGTTGCTGCATATTTTACCTCCATTTTCATATTTTCAACTCTCTTCATTTTGGCATTAAATTTTTCTTACTAAAGACAGGCTCTTTCTTACATCTCAGAAAACCTATATTCCTGAATTTTTTTTTTCCATCCAAATCACAAAGAAGAGAACTCTTCATTTTCTAATTTGCAAAATTAAAAGACTAATTCCTCCAGCTAGATTCAGGTAATTATTTCTGACCACTGTGGCCTAGGTTTTACAAACAGGTTAGCCTCTAAATTAATAATATAGAAAAAGAAAGCAGAAGTTCCCAGAAGAGGACATAGGGGTGGATGCAGGTAAGATATCCCTCAGATGTCTACTCAAGGGCTTTTCATTTCCTGCTACAGAAATTAAATTAGATAACTAAGAGTATTATTCCTCATATAAAACTATCTTGAAAAAACTCTATTCAGAAGCTGTGCTCATTCTCATTCTAACTCATTAACTTAGCTTTTCAAATTGATTGAATATCTATTAAAACCATATTTTCCAATATATTTCAAATTATGGTCTTATTATTTTTCTCCTGTTTCATTGCTCTGGAACCATTGAACCAATACTGTTGTTAAACTAAGATTTAGAATTCATAAGAATTTCTTCACAAAGTTGTTTACTTGTGCTTAGTCATCCTTAGAAAATATTTTTTGCTTTAATTATGACTCTGAAATTAAGTAATCAAGAGCTTTCAAAGATGAATCATTGCTTTCTATCTAATTCTCTTCAATTTCAAAGGATCCAGAAGCTCTGTGGTCTTCTTGAAGTCCAGAAACTTATAACATCCAAAAGCTTCAAACAAGCTCTAGTATTACCTTTAACCTCAAAAGCTTAAAAAACAAAGAAAAACAAATTTAAAAAACAGCAAAACATGAAATCTAAGACTGATTAAAATCTAAAAACAAATATACAAGATAGCCCTTTCTCTTAAAAAACAAAAGAAAAACAAATTTAAAAAACAGCAAAACATGAAATCTAAGACTGATTAAAATCTAAAAACAAATATACAAGATAGCCCTTTCTCTTTTATTTCAAATTTATTTTTGCTTGTCAAACAAAAATTTCTTTTAAAAATTTGTAAAACAATATCAAATAAAAGAACAACCATGGAAAAACTAGAAAGTATCCACCAATAATTTTTTAAAAATTAGATCTTACTCTAAGCAAAATTGGTTTATATTGCTCATTACCTGAAACTAAGTTTTAAAAGACACAAGGGTCAGGTAAGTACAAAAGTTGATTATGTGAAACTAAGTTTCAAACAAAAACTTAGTTTCGAACAAATGCAAGAACTTTTTTTTTTTTTTTTTTTTTAGATGGCATCTCACTTTGTCACCCAGGCTGGAGTGTAGTGGTGTGATCTTGGCTTACTGCAAAGTCCACTTCCTGGGTTCAAGCAATTTTCTTGCCTCAGCCTCCCGAGTAGCTGGAACTACAGGCACGTGCCACCATGCCTGGCTAATTCTCTTGTATTTTTAGTACAGATGGGGTTTCACCATGTTGATCAGGCTGGTCTCCAACTCCTGACCTTGTGATCCACCCGCCTCCATCTCCTAAAAGTGCTGGGATTTCCAGACAGGAGTCACTGTGCCTGGCCAAAACAAAATTTTATTTTTATTTAGATTCATAAACTGAAATATCTTGGAAGCAGACATGAGGGTTTTGTGGTTGTGATGTCTAATAGAGAACTGGAAGCCATCATTCATCTTCGCATCCTGAATTATTTAAGTAGCCTCAAATTCTTCTCCTATTCTTGATTCATGATATTCCATAACCTGTGCTCTTAGACGCCAAGGAAAAATCTCCTTTCTATGAAGCAAGAACAGCAACAAATGAAAAAACAAACTTTTTTTTAGACTATATGTGCAATGCTTCTGAAATGTATAGTAAAATGCATCCTAAATACTTGTTGGAGAAGTAATATGAATTGGTTAAAAACTCACTCATTTTTATATAGGAAGGCATTAATATTCATGTTTGCATTATTTAATAAATTTTCACAAGTTTTTTCAGTAATTTTTTTCCAAATTCAAATGGGGCTACAGAATATCCACTTCCCACGATTTAAAACACACATGTACGCCCATACCCCGTGGCAGTCAGAAACATCTTTATTCCTTGGAACTGCTATAGAATCTCCAAACATTGGCTGATTTAAAGTACACTAATCTGTCAATATTGTCAAGTGAGTTCTGAAATTAGGAACAAAGGTATGGGTTGTAGGTGAAACCACCCAATCGTCTCATAGAACAGGTATTTATGGTATCAATTCTCCCAGTCTTAAAACTTGAGGAACTTACATTTGTCTTATTTGGGCACCTTTTTTAGAAAACCCAAATGGTATCAAGGAATTGAAACTTACAGATCACCACATGTGGGCAATGAGATGCCAGACCCCTTACCTGTCATGGTTGCCTAAATTACCATGTGCTTCCTGTGGCCAACTTTTCTTCCTCGTATATCCCTAATTCCTGTTTTCCCACACATAGTTACATTTCTTCCATGCTATATAAATACCTAACTTCGGCCAGTTGTGGAGATGGATTTCAGACTCATCCACCTCCTCAGCTGTGACACCCAATTAAAGCCTTCTTCCCAGCAATACTCATTGTTCCAATGACTGGCTTTCTATACAGCAAGCAATAGGACCTAGACAGAACCCCTGGTGTTTTGATAACATAGGTAGCACGAAATACTAAGAAAGGAATAACAATTGGGTCACTATAATATAATGCATAGGGTGTAGGTGTTATGCCTATTTCTTTCATAGGAATGATCACAATGTACATTTATTTTCTTATTGACTTAAGTGTTGATTGACCATCTTTCACACCAGAAAGGTGAGCACCAGGAGGATAAAGACTGCAATACTTACTGCACAGGCCTGGTTCAGGAAGGTTCACATTCATATCATAAATGAATGTCTCTCAGGTTTTGCTGCATGCTACATTTCTGCAATTTCCTTCTTTTATTGTCTCTAAGATGACATTGTTATTGTCTTAATTTAATTTAATAATTGTCTTAATTTAATAATTTAGGAGAGCTAAATAATTAAACATGAGGCCAAAGTACATAAGAAAGCGGCAGTCTTTTATTGCAAATATGCACACACTCTGGGGCGAGGTTCTCCGGTCCTCAGGTGTGGGGCCAGGGAAGTCACACCGGTGCTCTCAGGTAAGGTTCTCCGGTCCACAAATAGGAGGGGCCGAAGAAGTCACGCTGGCTCCTGCCCGCAGCGGACTTGTATGTATTGGTACTGGAAGGGGGAGGGCAGTGGGCGGGATAAGGGCATGATAGGGGCGTCTTCATAGGCGTGGCTGGGTAAGTTTCGATTTCTTCGGATTGACGTCACCTGGCACATGCTCAGTTGATCTGCATCTTCCCCGGCGCGGGCTGCATTTTTCCACGCGCGGGAAAGTTGGTGAGGAAGAACCCGGAAGCAACATGGATTGTGCCTTCTTGTTCACCTTCCTCCATCTTGTCCTTTCTCCCTCACCCAAACAGTTATCACATAATATCAAGGGTACATACTATCAACATAATTTATCATTGTGCCTGTTAAATTTAATTACCTTGCTTGAAGTATTTTTTGTCATGTTTCTTCACTGCAAAGTTACTTTTTCAGCCCCCCTTTCCATAGTGTAGTTTGTACAAGGCGGTCATTATGCACAACCCATACTTGAGGAGTAAAGAGGTATGCTTCATCTCCTTCAAAGTATCTCTAAAAATTATTTAAATTCTTTTTCATGGGAGAATGAGTCTCTTATTTACTTATTTATTTAAGTGTTTATTCAATCATATATTTGTATCCATACGTACTTATGGACTTTTTTGGATTTTGAGTCTAAATATCAATTACTTAAAAAAATTACAACAGCAAAAACAAAGAAAAACCAACTTTTCTTTTTATCTCTGGAACTTTGTGTAGGCTCATGTTTATGCCTCAATATTCTCCCACCCTCTCCAATAAGTATACATTGTTGAAGTATTTGACTTTAGTTTTCAGCTCCTCAGGGGAGTGAATTTGTATAAAATGAATTTGAATTTGAAACGTCTGGAGTCAGAATTTTTACTGGGGCATCCCATGCAGATGAGATATGTAGACCGGACCAAGTTTAGAGCTTTCTGACTAACCAGAAAGACCCATGGTTTACATGACAATGAATAAATTCACAGAGGACTATGGAATTCATGTATCCCTTAAGAAAATATATACTTTTTTCTAAAACACTCAAATACCAACAACTAAGTGAGCAATATGGTTGATGGTTTTCCAATGCTCTGATGTATATACTTGTATTTCTAGGATAACGATAAGAACAATTGTTGATTGTAACTGGGAAGCAGAATATTTCAAGACTTACATGAGACCTTTTTTTAGTATGAAGTCATAGAATATAATCATTTTCCAAACTTAGTTTACTTATCTTACAGAAGAAAAAAATTACATATACCTGCTACTGAATTTTCAGTATTATTTTAAAAAATAGCATTCTGTGAATGTACTATAATTTTTAAATGCCCCATTAGTGGGCTCTTGTGTTTTCTATTATAAACAAAATTAGAGTTAACATCCTTGAACCTATATTTTATCAAAATCTCATACTCTTGTTTTAGACTTTTTAAAAGTGTATAAACTTTCACTCTTAGAGATTTGAAGTTAGGACAAGGATATTCTAAATTAGTTGCCTAAGGATAAATAGTTTAGCCTTATTTTTCCTGTGACATATACAAAGAAGGACAAGAGAAAGGTATGTTCTGGAAGAGACAGTGAAAGCATTGGAGAGAGAGAAAGACAGGGTCAAGAGCTGGAGTCCTGACAACTTTGCAGTTCTCATTTTTAGTTCCTATCATCTTATTGTTGGACACTAAGAGTTAGCCTCTATTTCCTTGAAATAAATTCCTCTTTTCTACTTCCACGTCATCAATTTTCTTTTGGTAACTTGAATTCAGAGAATCTAATTTAACATAAATAACTAGTTCCCATTATAACTTGGCTGACTTTGTAGATTCAAGACTTATAAATATCCTAAGACATCTTGAATTTGTAACCACCCAATGGGTTCACCTTCCTCGCTGCCTAGACAGAGCTGGTTTATCAAGACAGGGAATTGCAATGGAGAAAGAGTAATTCATGTAGAGCTGGCTATGTGGGAGGCCGGAGTTTTATTATTACTCAAATCAGTCTCCCCTAGCATACAGGGATCTGAGTTTTTAAAGATAATTTGGCAGGTAGGGGCTCGGCAAGTGGGGAGAGCTCAAGTTGGGGATGGAATCACAGGACAGTGGAGGTGAAGTTTTCTTGCTATCTTCTGTTCCTGGTTGGTATTGCAGGACTGGTTGAGTCAGAGTACCAGAGTGATGTCAAGTGATCCATCAGAGTGCAGGGTCTGCAAAATATCTCAAGCACTGACCTTATGTTTTACAATAGTGATGTTATCCCCAGGAACAATTTGAGGAGGTTCGGACTTGCTGCATGAGCCCTAAACAGTAATTTTGAATGTTGTAGCTAATGTGCTAGTCCTACAAAGGCTGACTGGTCCCAAAGCAAGAAGGTGGTCTTTTCAGGAAAGGGCTATTATCAATTTTGCTTCAGAGTCAAACCATAAACTAAATTCCTTCCCTAGGTTAGTCCGGCCTATGCCCAGGAATAAACAAGGACAGCTTAAAGGTTAGAAACAAGATGGAGTTTGTTAGGTCCGATCTCTTTCACTGTCGTAATTTTCTTAGTTACAATTTTTGCAATGGCAGTTTCAGCTTGTGTTTAAAATTCTGCCTTCTGGGTATTATTCTGAACTCTTATCTGGTATTTTAAGACCTGATTTATGATCCAGAATAAAGACTTAGGTCTAATTCTCATTACTGCAGCCTCCCGTTGACCCCGTCTTGTCCCTTGCAGCTCTCAGTGATTATCTCTCACAATGATCATTTAAACCTAAAAGACCCCAGGACAGAAAGAGATATCTCATTTCCAAATGAGGGGCAAAAAATAAAGCTCTGTGTAAATGTAGGTGAATTTTCATAACAGTAAAATGCTATGAGAACTAGGATAATTTTTAGGAAAAAAAATAAAGGAAAAAATGATAAATAAGAAAATTCTTGAAAAAAAGATGTAGGAATAAGCATTTTCATGAAAATATTATCTATCCTTGACTTTCATGATTTTCTTTTTTAAAATTTATTTATTAAAAATTGAGTCTCCTATTGAGTAAAAATTAAGGAGAAAAAACTGATTAATTTGTTGGTGAATATACATATTACATGGGAGAGAGTAATATTTATTTGATAATGTGCAATTTTCTAATGTCTGGTGACATATTCTCAAAGAAGAATACAATTATCTTTGATTATATTGAAATACTAATAAAACATAAACTTAGTTAGATGTCATTAGAAAGCAATCACCCTTATTTGTTTTAAAAGCTGTTTACATATTTACATGATATTTCCCTTAGATTTTACAAGGGAAATTAAATGATTTCATAAAGCAGATGAATCAATTTTGATACATTATAACAATTTCTAATTTTAAAATATAGTATCAAAAATATGGTATCAAGTGTTCAAGATTCTCAGCCAAGTTTGGAAGTCCTCAATATGGGTAGGTGCTATTGTAAAAGTAATATGGAAATAAAGACTAAGTGACTCATGATTTACTTGGAGTTTTCTAGCCAGATTGATCCCATGATATTTACCTTAAATGTTTTTCTTTCCCCTTCCAAATATAAGTGCTTACTGAGGCAATTATTAGCAGAATAACTGTTTATTGAACATTTTATAGAAAACACTGTGCTGGTCAATTTGAAAAGGGAAGAACTCTGAAGTGAATTAATTCATTTCAATACATGTTGATAAACAACAATATTGCAGAGAATGAACTGAGAGGAATTTAAAGAATCTGCAGACACATTGCTTTAAGACATAAGAGGAAGAATAATACAACTGAAGAAGAAAAAAGTGAAAAAAAAAGCAAGTTTAGTGTTGGTCTTTGAAATATAAATGAGATTTCTGGGCAAGAATATGTTAAGATAGGAATTTCTGGCAGGATTGATGTTTCAAATGCGAGAAAACACAAATGAAGTAAGGATAACAATAAGCGTATTCTTTTAACTAGAGGGTAAGATGACTGAATAAAATGCAAGAAGGAAAACATAACACAGATAAACAGGGGTTCTTTTATCCTAACAACACTCTTCAATTTGTAGCTATAACATTAAAATAATGTTTTAGACTAATAGTTAATAAAGTATGACCTGGTCAAATCTGGCTCACTACCTGTTTTTTGTTTGTTAGTTTTATTTTGTTTTGTTTAGAGCACAACTATTTACTTAAATATTGCACATAGCTGGTTTGGAACTACAATGGCAGACTTGAGTAGTTGCAATAAAGACAATATGTCCTGCAAAGCTTGAAATATTTACTATCTGGCCCTTTAGAAAAAATGGCTGTTGAACAGTGTCCTAGATTTCTGTGCAATTGTAAATGATGGACTTGCTAGTAGATGTCAGAACAGCTATGTGGTGTGCTGAAGTTACAGCATAAGATTAAAAGCCAATGCATGAAAATTATTATGCAATACACCATGATAGCATTATACATCCCTTAGCAAGTCTGTTGCTCACCAAATACAAAGAGTGGTTTTAAAGAAGAATCACACAATTGTATTCTCATGCATTCTCAACCATGTTTGAGTCCTAAAACATGTCTTCTAAAAGAGAGAATGCTGACTCCTTTACTGCCTAGATTTTAGAGGTCATAGAAATACTATTATTTCCAAATGGCTATATCATGACTTTTACATTAATTTAAAAATAATAAAAGTATATGTGAAAAAGAACATTATTTTTCAAAAGTATTGTCTCCTCACTTGCAGTTAAAGTAAAGACTGTTTGAACTCTAGATCCTCTAAGGTATAATTTGCACTAGTTGCTTTTGCCCTCTTTGAAAATGTGTCCTTCCCCCAGTGCCATCAGCTCACTTTGATCATCAGTTCTCACTCTTCTGAAAGCTTCCATTCTCACCATGTAGTACTGAATCTTGCATGTGTATAGCACAATTTGGGGATAGGCAGCAATGAGGCCCTGGGGATATTTTCTTTGTGATGTAGAGTTACAGCTCTTCAGAGTCCATTTTCAAGGTAAACTAGGCTCCTGTGGTTAGTTATCTCCCTCCTTCAGAATTGTTTCTAGGCCATACATAAGACTGCTTCTGTATTCCTCGGAAGACCCCTATAGGTTCTACAAAGAAGAGCTTGAAGACTAAAATAATGTTATAGGTTAAATGTGTTTTAGGAAATTTATGTAAGGGGCAGAAACATTAAAAACAAAACAAAATCACAATCATAAGTACAAGTAGTTGGGCTTGACGATACTAGACTGAAATAACTCTCTCAAAGCCTATTTGAACTCAATTGAAAGATCTCATCGTTATTTTCAGTGTTTTAAGAATTGCTCCTTTGGAAGTTTGTAGAATGTCAGCAAAATTTAGTAGGCACATTTTGGAGGAGGATATTCTTTCTATGTATATTTATTTATATACACACACATGTAAATACAATATGTATAATAAATATACCAATGTTTACATATACCAATGATTACAATATGGTCTACAGTAATATATACATTAATGTATGTTAGATATATTAGTGAATATATAATTAGCCGGGTATGGTGGTACATGCCTATACTCTGAGCTACTCAGGGTGCTGAGATGGGAGGGTTGCTTGAGTCCAGGAATTTGAGGCTTCAGCAGCGAGTCATGATCAAGCTACTGCACTCCAGCCTCAGCAACAGAGGGACACTCTGTCTCACAAAGAAAAGAAAAAAAAAGTAAGCTAGGAATCTACATGGGAAAAATACTAGCAAAGTATTGTGGGGAGCTCAAAAGACAGATGGATTGTATTGTTCTAGCTAGTTGTGAGTTTATCTTTAGTTGTGAGGATCAGAAATATCTTCTGGGGAAGCTTCATTCTAAAATAAAACTTGAAGGATGAAAGATTTCAGCCAACCATGGGTTGTTGGAGAAATCTCAAGTGAAATACCCAGAAAGCATGAGGAAATGCATGACATCAAGAAAGCTCAGAACTCTGACTATTCCTATTTTTGTAGCTTGTAAAGTAGGCATGGGCAGTTGTATGAAATAAATGTGGAGGGACTAGATTGGGGTCCAATTGTAGTGGTTAGAATTTGTATGAGGTACTGAGGGTTTTGAGCAAGAAAGATCTGAATTGTGCTTTAGACAGATTACTTTGATAAAAACAGCAGGTGAAAAGAAAAAAGAGGGGAAAGAAGAAACTAGAATTTCTAGTTAGTGAGTAGACTTTAACAGTACTTCAATAAAGGAGTAAAAATGGTAAGAAATAACAATAGCCAAATACTATTGAGTTTTTTATATTTATATTTTATAATTTTATATATTGTGTTGCTACTCTAAGTTCTATATATATGTTGATTTAATTTAATCTAACATCAATCATATGAAGTAAGTACTATTTTAACCACATTTTACATAAAAGGAATCTAAAACATAAAAAATTACCCTGGTTTGCCTAAGTTTAAACAATTTATAGGAATGTAAATATGAGAACCTCTGAAGTTGTAAACATTAACTTGTTAATATTTGTGGACTAGGTGAATAAAGGGATTAAGAGTTGGAGCAACATAAGCTACATATTTTCTTCTTCTTGCCACTAAATTGTTATTGTATTAAAACATATTTTATTATTAAAAAAATAGATGACACTTGAAGACTAAAATAATGTTATAGGTTAAATGTGTTTTAGGAAATTTATGTAAGGGGCGGAAACATTAGAAACAAAACAAAATCACAATCATAAGTACAAGTAGTTGGGCTTGACTACTTTAAAGTAGAGATAAATTCTTCCTCACAGAAGGGAAAAATACATCCTCACTTCAACCTAAAGAAATAATATTGTGATCTACTTTTGTCTGGTAACACTTCATATTAACTTTTTCAAATATCGATGTTAAAAATAGCGATTTTTTAAAACTTGCCTATATAGCAAGCATTGTCCTTGGTATGGAGAGTATTTTATCTATCTAACTCTTGCAAGGTAAGTAGAATGAAAAAAAGGGAAGATTTGTGTATTAGTCAGTTTTCACACTGCTTTATAAAGACATACCTGAAACTGTGTAATTAATAAAAGAAAGAGGTTTTGTTGACTCACAGTTCTGCGTGGCTGGGGAGACCTCAGAAAACTTACAATCATGGTGGAAGGGGAAGAGGCACATCTTACATAGCGGCAGGCAAGAGAGAGCCAGCAAGAGCAGGGCAGACTGCCTTATAAAACCATCAGATCTTATAAGAATTCACTCACTATCATGAAAACAGCATGTGGAAAAAAAGCCCCCATGATCCAATCACCTCCCACCTGGTCTCTCCCTCAGCGCACGAGGATTACAGGGATTACAATTCCAGATGACATTTGGGTGGAGACACAGAGCCAAGCCTATCAACTTGTGTTCCAGCATAATCATTAACTAAATTTACAATCATTTATTTAGCAGGTCATAGGAACAGAGATATAAAAGAAAGCTAGCATAATCATCATGCACTCTACTCATTTTCTTCGTTTTTCTACTGAATTGGCGTTTGCAAATCCTGAAAATTATCATAATGGTGAATTATTGCTTTTCCATTAAAGCACTAGTTTCCATGACCACTTTACAAAAAAACTATGTGATTTTAATATTGTTATTCCATTTATGGACTTTTCTATGAAGCCAACGTGCTTTTTTAGATCCGACTTCTTTTCAAACTGAATGCTGGAAAACACAGAGCTAGTAGTAGTGAAAATAAAAACCACTGGATCAAGTGATATTTTTTAACGTTATAGTTATGGTAAATAATGTGACATTTGCCCATGTTACTCCTGGTGACTTAACTTACGTCTCTATAACTATAATAAAGAAGAATTAGGAGGGGTGAGGTGGCTCACGCCTGTAATCCCAGCACTTTGGGAGGCTGAGGCAGGTGAATCACGAGGTCAGGATATCAAGACCTTCCCGGCTAGCACGGTGAAACCCCGTCTCTACTATAAAGTACAAAAATTTAGCTGGGCATGGTGGTGGGCACCTGTAGTCCCAGCTACTCGGGAGGCTGACTTAGGAGAATGCTGTGAACCTGGGAGGGAGAGCTTGTGGTGAGCTGAGATAGCACCACTGCACTCCAGCCTCTGTGACAGAGCAAGACTCCATCTCAAAAATAAAATAAAATAAAATAAAATAAAATAAAATAAAATAAAATAAAGAATTAAAGAAGCACAGACCAAAGAATGTAAGTAGTAGAATTCAACCTCTGTAATGTCACAAATAATTAAGATTTAATAATGAATTTAGATATCTGAGGAATCCTTTTGAGCAATAGAGGAATTTCATTTGTGGAAGAATAGGTTTTAGTATATGGACCAAAGTCAGATAGTTTCATTTTGTCTACCTAATAGCCTACTTTTTAAAAATTTTATAGACTCGGGCTTGAGGATATATCTCAGTGATGTTAGAGATGTATTTTGCCTATTCACATCTGACTCCTGAAGTAGGCTGGTTACCCAAAGATCCTCATCCCACCTTCCCCTCATAGTATGTGTTTGAGGGATCAGCTCTAGTCCTTGACTCAGGGATTCCTTTGGAAAGAAACAGATGCAGGAAACCACCTGTAATAACCAAAGGACAAATCAATGTTTGTTTAGCAGTGAAATGCCGGTGTCGCAAGAAGATATCAAGTTCATGGATCCTTAATAGGATTATAATGCAAGTACTAGTACTATCCTATGAAGAAGTTTATTGCAGACTCAGGGAGTGGGATGTCAGTACTAATGATTGCAACAGCAATATCTTAAAGGCACTATTCCTTTTGCCAACACATTCAGAATATAAAGACATAGTAGACATTGATTTTGGAGATTTATCTTCTGTTGGGAGACAATACTTGCAATGAATCTCTTAAATTTCTGCACATGATCTAAACAAGAGGCATTGGATGTTTTTTGGCAAACCATATTTTCAAGGACGTTTTTAATAGCAGACAGCTTTGAAGATAGAAATAACATCTCCATTGGAGGCAGAGCGCAGACTTGTTTCCTGAATGGTATTATAAAGATATTCTCTTCCTTTGGGACAAACTTTAGGCACATTTGCTAGAAGCTCCAAAAGATGCAGGTTTCTTAAACTCAGGGTATCTGGAATGTGATACAAATAGACTCCATGTACACATATTTTTCCTCCTCACCCCTGTGGGACTTGAGGGCTAAGGGGACCAGTGAGAACATGAAGCTCATGCTGTCTGATGCTTATTTATCATGATTAATAAAGTACTTTGCCTCTCAGTCAGCATCCATGAAGCTGTGCCAGGCTGACTTTTTATCTTATGGGTTGGAAAAAATTTTAGTCTTAACACTTTTTATTATTTATTTATTTATTTCAGAATTGTTTTCTAATTAGAGAAGCAATATTTTCTTAGTGCAGAGAATTTGAAAAGGAGATAAAAGGAAGAAGAAAAATTATGATCTCTATGATGAGAAGCATAATAATTTGATTCTAGTTCAAATTGTAATATTTTTATGTGTACACATATATATTAGGTAATCATGTTAATAGCATAAATTGCATTTTCTAGATTGCTTTTGTCCTTTAAATTGTATGAATATTTCTGTGTCATTAACTTTTGAACATGATTTTGAATATCTACTTAGTGTTTTTCATTACAACTAAACCATTATTTATATAATCATTCTCCTATTATTCAATATTTAGGTTGAGATTTGAGCTATTAAAAATAATTCTGCAATGATCATTCTTTTTATACTCCTAGTGTGCTTCCCTTGTTTACATTTAAAAAATCTACAAGGGAAAATTATTGGTTTTCAGCAATTTTTTGTTGGATTTTTTTTTTCATGTGTACTTTGGTTTTCTCATTATTGAGTCAGAAAATTCACACAATCAGAACCTGCACAGAAGGCTATTTCTCTCATCCTTATCCTGATTAGACTCTTTCTCTACCTGGGGTAAATGGTCTTTGTGGTTTTCTTCTTCCATAAGTGTTAATCTGTTTTACAAATTTCACTAATTATCCTTTTACCTACCCTTCAGTCAGGAAATAACACATGGAGGTGTGTCCAAATTTTTTTCCAATTCTCTGGGCTCTTCAGGAGGTTTCAATGCATTAAAAAAATATAAAGTCAGACATATGTGGAATGGTACATCTACTCCAGGTTCTTGTCTAAACCTATGTTTTAAATCCCCAAGTTCTTAACACTTTTAAATAGCTATCATTAATAGATCAGTTGTAGCAATTTGTTTTCTCACAGCCTCAGAATGGGTAAGTTGTTTATTATCCTAGAATTGATGTTGTGATAATTGTGCTTTACCAAGTTGAATATTTGTTCTAGATAATAATACACAATCTCCATCAGAAATCTGTCTATCTGGGGAGTGCTCTCATTTTGTGAGGTATGATTTAGACCCTAATATAGAGGATCTATTTTTACACTTGCATCAAACTCAAAATATCAATCACTTTGCTTCTTTCCAAATTAAGCTCTATAATATGGCTGATACCATTTTGGTGTAATATACTGCTTGTACGTAAAATTATACATAAAACTTAAGTTAGATATTTCTTTCTAAAAAGTGATGGATAGAAAGACTAAGCACCTATTCAGCTTTGTATATTTGCATACCTATATCTGAAAGAATATTAAATGAAGTGAATGAATAAATATCTACAACGAGTACAAAACAAAAGCTCTTCTCCTGTGGTACAAAATCAATGAACACAATCCAACTTTCTCATTTGTTTGTAGCCTTGTTCAAAGCCTTTGGGCTCTTTCCAGGATTCCCACTTAGAAAAGACAAATAACAAAAAGTAAACAGGCAAATAAAATATATAAAGAAATAAAAGTAAACAAACAAATATCTTCTGGGTAGATCATGAATTGTTAGCTTTGGTATAGTAATTCTCTCCGAAAACAATCTCTACTTTTTACATATACTTTAAAAAATGGAGTCTAAAGATTCTGGTTATTATAATATGAGTAACAAGAATATTTCTTCTTTCTGTCTCAGTGTATTCCAAAGACTCTGTCACTATAAGATAGTAAAACATATTTAAAGAATTAATGAATTAATTAATGTTCTGACTCAAGGAATGATGAATGAATTATGGCTGTATATTCTTATGATGATGCAAAATATAAATGCATTAGGTCAAAGAAAGCATCACACCAAGCAAAGTTAAATAGGCAAGGAAGTTTTTTTTTTAACTTTTATTTTAGGTTCAGGGGTACATGTGCAGGTTTGTTATATAGGTAAAACTGTGTTGTGGGGTTTGTTGTACAGATTATTTCATCACCAAGGTACTGAGTAACCAATAGTTATTTTTTTCTGATCCTCTCCCTTCTTCTATTACAGTAGGTAGCTAGTCAGGCATGAGCAGGGCAGGGGAGGGCTCCACCAACACCCCACCAGGAATGTCAGGAGACTGTCAGGTGATGGTCAGGTGATTGCTAACTGTCTCTCTAAAATAATAATTGACTTCAGCCAGCACCAGGGAAAAGCAGCCTCCTAATAGACAGAAAAACCTGAAACTGGTAATCAGCAGCTTCCTCCTAAGATCTCAGGAGCTGGGTGAGTGGGCTTAAGCATGTGCATTAAGAGAGAAAATGGTGGCATTTAACTTTTACCTTCCAGGGATATTGACTGGCAATGGAAGGATGCCTCAAGTGAGCACTCATACAACTCCAGTAAACACACTGCACATGCTCACCTCCCATGCACTAGCAGGCCATTGCACTTGCAGACAGCCCACCACAAGGGAAGAATCAGGGGAGAAGGGATGCAAGATCCCAGAAGTATGCCAACATATAAAACCACAAGTCAAAAGGTCAAACTGCACACTTGATCTCTGAAGTCACCCTCTTGGCCTTCTTCCAAGTGTACTTTACTTCCTTTCATTCCTGTTCTAAAGCTTTTTAATACACTTTCACTCCTCTTCTAAAACTTACTTCAGTCTCTCCTTCTGCCTTATGCCCCTCCGTTGAATTCTTTCTTCTGAGGAGGCAGGAATTGAGGTTTGCTGCTTGTAACACTCCCATCCTCCACCCTCAGGAAAATAACCCAGTGTGTGTTATTTTCATCTTTGTGTCCACGTGTTCACATCACTTAGCTTCCACTTGTAAGTAAGAATATGCAGTATTTAGTTTTCTATTCTTGTGTTAGTTTGCTTGGGAAAATGGCCTTCAGCTCTCTCCATGTTCCTGCAAAGGACATGATCTCGTTCGTTTTTAATTGCTGCATACTGTTCCATGACGTATACGTACCACATTTTCTTTATCCAGTCTACCATGGTTGGGCATTTGGGTTGATTCCATGTCTTTGCTATTATGAATAGTTCTGTAATGAATATATGTATGCATGTGTCTTTATGGTAGAACACTTTACATTCCTTTAAGTATATACTCAGTAATGAGATTGCTGAGCTAAATGGTATTTCTGTTTTTAGCTTTCTGAGGAATTGCTATGCTGCCTTCCATGATGATTTAACTAATTTATGCCCCCACCAATAATGCGTAAGCATTCCATTTTCCTGTGCAACCTTGCCAGCATCTGTTATGTTTTTGACGTTTTAATATTAGCCATTCTCACTGGTATAAGATGATATCTCATTGTGGTTTTGATTTGCATTTCTCTAACAATCAGTGATATGAAACTATTTTTTCCATATGCTTGTTGATCACATGTATCAACATGTAGTCTTCTTTTAAAAAGTGTCTGTTTGTGTCCTTTGTCCACTCCTTTCTTTCTTTCTTTTTTGTTTTTTGAGATAGAGTTTCACTTTTGTTGTCCACTTCTTAATGGGGTTGTTTGCTTGATTTTGTAAATTTGTTTAAGTTATTTATAGATGCTGGATATTAGACCTTTGTTAGATGCAAAATTTGCAAATTTTTTTTCCATTCTGTAGGTTGCTTATTCTTTGTTTTTGTTTTTGTTTTTTCCCCCATAGCAAGGCTCTTAAATTTAATTTGATCTCCTTGACAATTTTTGCTTTTGTTACAGTTGCTTTTGGTGTCTCATCATGAAATCTTTGCCAGTTTCTATGTCCAGAATGGTATTGCCTAGGTTGTCATTGAGGGTTTTTATAGTTTTGGGTTTTTCATTTAAATCTTTTATTCATCTTGAGTTTCATTTTTGCATGTTTTATATTCATCTTGAGTTGCATTTTTGCATGGTATAAGGAAGGGGTCCATTTTCAATCATCTACATATAGTTAGTCATTTTTCCCAGCACTATTTATTAAATAGGGAATACTTTCTCCATTGATATTACGATAAAGAAAAAAGACTAGAGCCCATTTTGAGCTCAACTGTGCTGAAACCAAAGACAAGAGGTGTTTCTTTTCATTTCATTGACATTTCCTTTTCTTTTCTTTCTTCCTTTTTTTTAAAGTACTGGGTTGCACTAGTGGAAAACTTAGAGGGAGGTTGATCCAGGGATATACTGAGCACTATAAATTATTCCCAAGTTTGCTCATGCTTTTCTCTGTGATTAAGCCTTTCATGTTTGCTAATTGGAGCCCACTAAAATTATGTTGCTACCCTAACAGAGACTGGAAGGTAGTGATCTTGTCTTCTTTGATGATGCCATTTCTAAGATATCATTCCCAGGTCATTCTGAAAGATTTCCCAAGGTCATAAAACTGGTAAGAGACATATAAAAATATTTACATATATCTCAAAGAGGTGGAGAAAGAATTTACAAGTTTTATAAAGTAAAGACTTAAAGTAAAAGGAGGTCAGTGACCTGTAGTCAGGAAGAAGACTATCTGAACTTTAGCCAAGCTGAGGACAGAGTTTAAGACCCTCTTGATTACATGTAGTGTCTTAATAGAAATGAAATATTAGAGAAAATTCCTTCTTCCCATGTTTGCAGAACTGATAACTATTTTCATTGAATGAGTATTCTTGGAATGTCAAATGAGAGAATGTTATTACATGCATACAGCATGAATTAAAATATAACTATCAAATCAAAAGTCACTTATGTGTTATTTAATAGAATAGGAAGCTTAGTGCATGTAGTGTCTCTCTGTCTTTAATCAAATGTTATTAAACTCTAATCCCTCAAGCTTTGGTTTATTTTATTCTGCTCCATTGCTCCTGTTGGATGATAGCCACGTGGGATTGTAGCTACTGCTGATTTTCCACGCTACAATGTCTTTTCTTAGATTTGAAGCCCAGGGCATCAGAGGTAAATGAAAATCAGGCCATTTTTGTCAAAACTCTTCATCGTTGTCACTATTGCATCTCATGCTTTGTCTCTTCATGTCCCAAGAATCTGGCAGTGATTTCTGTATAGCTTTTCTGCCTTTCTCTTTAACAAGACCTAACTTTCTGCACCTTCTTGGTCATAAGAATACATAATCAATTGCATAGCAGAATGGCAGAGAAACTGAAACTTCAATAGTCCCAAAATGGTTACACATTATTAAGGATGAAAGAGACAATACTTAAATAATAAAAATTCATTCTAGGATTATGGAAATTCATTTTATAAATGAGATTTCCATTTTAGTTTATTTACATTTTCTTTGTATATGTGAAATTAATTTAACCATCATATGATTTGGTTTTAAAACTACAATTAGCATACATTTATAACATCATTTCAAATAAAATAAGAATACTTATTAGATCTATGAGACAACATATTGTCAATGAGTAAAATTTATTGTTTTTAAAATAAAAGGGTTATAGTCTCAATTTAATATCTGTATAATAGGAATCATACTTTTTGGATGATTATATGTTGCTTCACAAAGGAGTAGAGAGAGAAAAGAAAGCATATTTAAAATTGACCTATAATAAAATTGTAAAAAGATTTAAAAATTTCACCTAAATTTTAACTGTTCACAGAAATATATTTAAAATATTAATATTAAGAATATAAAAATATCTTAGGCTATCTAACTTATTTTTAAATACATTTAAATGATTAGGCAAGTGCCACAGCATTTAGTATCTGATTATGGCTGCTTTATCAGAAGAAAAACAGCTTGCCTCTCAGATAAATGTATGTTCTCTCATCATTTTATGAAAGCAACTGATTCTAGCTTTTAAAAAATTATGCTCTGTTGCTTGTCTCTTGCCGTTCTAAAAGCATAAGTAATTTTTTCCTTTCACAAAGTTACAAACATACACTCCTGACTGAATTGATTTGCAGAAATAAAGTTAAACCGGTTATTGTATAGAAAGCTTTTAAGAACAGTTCTTTACGGATAAGAAAACCTAATTGGAGATATGCATTATCAACTTTATCATAAAATGAGAATTTTGATAGAGTCGTAAGTGCCAGAATGTGGCCATAAATTCTTGACATATATCCTTACTTTGGGTCAGAGAGAGTGCATGGCTCCAAACATAGCCAAAGAACATCTACCTGATAGAAATTCAAATTAGAGCTAGACTATTGCATTACATGTAAAATAAAATTATCAAATCACTTATAAATTGAAATTATTTAAGACCTTTCAGTTGCTGTGTAGAAAAATCAATTCAATTACATTCATTCACTTATTTTTTCAATCAACAAAAATAAAAATGAAGTAGTATTCATAGCAGACTTATGAAGACATCATCAAATTCAACTTGAGAGTTCTAAGTCTGAATTCTAGCTATAAATTGTGTATAGTGTTTTTGCGAGAATCGGATGACACAATGCATTGTCCACTGATATTTAGTGATATGTTTATTTATGCTGTGAATAAGTTAAAGCTTTCATGTGAGTGAGTGACTCCAGGATGTAACTCTTTGGTATTTTTTTGTGTTTTCCAAGGTAGTTGAAATCTATTCTACCATGCCTCATCCCCTGGCATTATGAAAAACTGTCACCATTTTCTACTGTATTTTGGGGCATAGAAATTATTCTACTCTCTCTACATGTTTCTATAGTCATGGGGAACCTCAATGAGACCAAAGCACTACTGTGCAGCCATTCTCACTGTGGGGCCTTGCCACCTTCCCAGGCTTTGCCTGAGAGAGGGGGAAAAGATCTCCTTTGTCCTTGGATTTCAATAACACTATCATCTACCATCACCTTCTTCCAAGCTCAAGTCAGGATGGGAAGAAGTTTGGAGAGAGTGGGTGTAACTTAGGGAAGAGAATCTCTTTTCAGTAACCTACTGGCATTTATTCACTCCGTATTTCATTTTACTTATTTGCAACCTAGTACAGGACTTACTTTATTTATTTATTTATTTATATTTCTGGGTAATATTTTATAGACCATATGTTTTTCTCTGAATTTTTATCTACTCAGAGCATCAAACTCAAAGCACTTTTGCTGCATTTTTGTTATAAAGAACTCTTCTCATCAGTCAATGGAGAGGATTTTGAAGCTTTTCCAATGAGCGGAAGGTCAGAAGTACCAGCGGAAAGTGAAAGGGCATACATGTGTGTGTCTGTACATATGTGGGTAGGTCTGCACATATGAGTATGGATGAATGTGTGTATACATGTTTGTAATCACATGTATAAAATGGTGGTAGATAACAGAGAGAACAATTAACGCCTTTCCAAATAGTATTCTTCTCCATTGAAGGGATTCACACACTTGCCCGACTTAAAAGGTTCCTTCCTCTTTTGCTTGCCTGGTCCTGAAGTTCTCTAAGACCTAGTGCAGATAGGAAAAAAACAAGGAGCAGAATGTATACATAAGTTTATGTTCATGATTGTATCGCACAGAACACTTTATTAATTCAAGATTTATTCCAACTGGGAGATAGTGATCTTGTCTTCTTTGATGATTCCAATGCTAACTGCTTACTCATGAATTGTTCCTGTGGTGGCAAGATAACCAAAGGTCAGGAAACACTGGGTAACCTAATTGCTGGAGCTTGCTGATTGATCTGATTATTACAAAGTGGTTCTTAAAATAAGTACTTAAATTCTCATTAAAGACAACATGGGCAGGATTGACTGCTGCTATAAGGCATTGCTGTAACCTAACATAATATCTTTGGTTTTAAGAAAATACATTGTTTACAACTTAACATAGATATTTTACCAACTAAGTGTATGCTTAGACACGGACAACCATAGTAATTTTTATAACTCAGAAATTCAATTTTACCAACCATTCCTCTTGAACCTTATCATGCTTGGCTTTTTGGTATTTGAATAAATACATTTGTTATAGCAAGCAGTCTTTCTCTGATGCTAAGCAGGAACATAGGCAAATATATCAGAATAGGAAAACAGAGAAAGTAAAACTAAATTTTATTTTAAAATAAGTTATAAAGAACTCTGGAATACAAATTGCGCCATCCTGAAGGAGTTTACCATGAGTTCTTTATGCCACCAATTAGGTAGCCAAATGTCAGTACAGAAACCACCATCCATCCCAACTCCATCCGCTTTGTCAGGTTACCTTACCCGCATGCTTCACTAGCCACACCTACTTATTCATTGAGTTATCTCAAAGAGTAGATCTTTTTACACAAAGGAAATATTATAAAACCTAGAGCCTCATGGGTAGTGTTCAAAGAGTTTGAGGTGGCAAGATTTTGAATTAACATTCTCTCATCTCCAATGACAAAATAAGCTAACACACTGGACATAAATTCTGAGTGATACTGGACACAATTATTTTTTTTAAAACACCAAATAGATATTTGTAATTTTAAAGTTGAAAGGTATTTTTTTTTCTAAATTAGGCAATATATCTGTTCCCTTTTCTTACTACTGCTACTTACAGAGTATGAAGATGCTGTTTTAATTTGGTCTTGAATCCCCAGTCTTCTCTCTTTTCATCTTCTGCTCATATTACCATTTTTATACCGTATGATTGATTTCCTGAGGTTACATACACATTTTCATAAAAAAATTAGAAAAACAATAATCGAATCCAAAATTCTTTGTATCCTGGAACATGTACACAGCATATTTTCCAAAACCTTAGGGGCTTTATCATATTAGATTTTGGAAGACAATTTGTAACATTGGAAAGTAATTATAGGTGTACCTGTGTATTTCTTCTTCCATTTATATAAGCCCCTGAAGGCCATTTTTAAGATGTAAGTATTTTGGAGCATAATGAAGAACAGATAGGGAATGGCATCTTTTTATCTGCATGAATATCTTTGTCATAAAGTTGCAGACTTTGGAAAGTCAAGGTTAAAGCTAATTTAGTTAACAATAGTAAATGTAGCTTTCATTAAGTCTTTAATTTTCATTCATATTATCATTTCACAAGGGGAGCAAATAACTCTGTGACAATTATGCTGGCAAAATGTATGTGTTGATGAGTGAGTTACTTATTAGAAGACACTGAACATTTGTTTTATGAGGTAAACATTGCTATGAAGCTAATGTTTAAAAGAAATGGGCTTATAAGTGTCTTTTTAAAGCTTTGATGTAAACAATGTCTAATTTACCTCAACCCATGGGTCTGATTTATCAGCACTGTTCTCATTAGCTTTTTTGTATCTTTTTAAAATAATTTATTTGGTACAGCTTTCCATAAACATTTAGAGAACTCTAGCAAAGAAGGTATCTCCAAAATGAAGTCACCCATGGGCTTTTGCGGAGTCACAGAACTAAGCAAAACTTTCAGATATTTGCTGTTAGAAAACTGGTCACTATTCTAGCCAGACTACAAAGCCATTTTGCTAAGTTGCTATTCACAACAGTGTTCTGACTCTGATAGATACCACAGTTGTCTTGTTCACATTCTTTGGTTCTATCCACACCCTCACACAGACTGCTCCCAACTGAATTTCAGAATATTTCTGGGTGAAAAGAGGTTTTTCTTAGAAAAAATAATACATTAGGTATACTTCTATCATGTTGAAGGAAATGAGCTGAAAATAAGAAAATATTCGAGTACTTGCTATATTTGCTTTTATGAATTTTGTAAATAGTCGGCTGTAATTTGTATTTTTTCTTTAGAAACAACTGGGGAATTACTCAACTCCCGTATTTCTCTTCTAGAATATCTTTATTTTGATGCACTGCATTTATTCAGTTTTCTATTTGTGAAGGTAAAATGCAAGAATGAAGAATAGTATAAACAATTTTTCAAAAACATGTTTGGAAAGAACTCTGTTATAAAATAATTACATATCATCAAAATATATGTATGATAATATATACAGTTTTATTTATAGCATATTCAGGATAAAGATATTTGCAGTTAAGGAATTCTGAATTAAATCTGTCAGATGACAGAGACTAAAATTTACAAATTATAATTGTTGGATATTACTGGCCATTAACACATTAAAAAGATATAAAAATGTGTTTAATGTTTTTGATAAAAAAATTATAAATACATAATTTTCAAAGTAAACTCTTACTCTAAAAATAATGTAATCTGAAATATTAAACTCTCCATATTTATTATAGGTTTGATCATAATTATGGTTTGTAGAATATGTTGCAAAACATTTTCTTCCCGGAAAGCATTTTTTTCCTTTCATATCCTATATACTATAGGACAAGGGGTAAGGTATATGTGCTAATTTATCCTCATTGTTATTTTCAAACTGTTGACACCCACCCTTCTCCCATTCCTCAAATGAATAAATAATGATTTGCTTGAATTCTATGACATTAAATTATACAGTTAACTAGCTTCCCAACCATTGTCATTGTAATACCTGTTTCACTGTCTTTACTTCAATCACTAATTTTGTCATAATTCTTGTGAGGTTCTCTTTTTATATAATACATCTACTTCCTGCAATTTTCAGAAATATTTTTTACCTCCAATAATCTAATTTCACTTTTGATCTAGTAACAACTCCTACAACAGAATTCTTGTAATCTTGTCCTTGCCAACAACTGTGTCATTTCTACACTTTCCATTTTTATTATCTTTTTCTTTGACTACTACCTATCTTTCAAGTTCACTTCTGTAAATACTCCAATCTACTCTTTTGACTCCACTCCCCTTCGTTTTCCTACTGTAATGGGTCTTCCCTTCTTATCTTCATTTTTGTCTTTGCCTAATTTAGAACTGAGTGTTCGTCATCCTACTCTCTTCCCGAACTGTCTTGCTCTAACCTACACTCACGCTGCCTAACCAGAAACCTGCTAAATTCATATGTATCTCCACATGCATATCCAATCAACTGAAAATAGCCTGAGAAAACATGAGAAACTCCATGATTGTTATCTATTTATTCAAGAACACAGACCTCAAGTTGTCTCTCAGTACTGAGAACCAATTAGGGTTTGCTAGTTTACTCACTTTCCCATTCCACTAATAAGCTTTCTCATATCCTCCTTTTACTCAAAAATATTTCGTATATTTGGTTCTTATTCCCTCAAAAAACAAAAAAACAATTTGAAGACTATCTTATTGCCTTCTCATTACCTAAGTATTAACAACTCACTATCATTTATATCCACATATTTTTTCTAGTTTTTCTACCTTACTTTTTTCTTGTTTAATTGTATTGACAAGATATACAGACAGGTACAATGACAATTAGAAATGGCGATGATGATTATCCTTGTCTTGTTTCCGATATTAAAAGACTGTATCTAAAATGCTTCCTTTAAATTCCCTGTAGTCTTTGTGTACTCACTGTTTATTCAATTAAGACAAACATTTGAAGGTGACTTATATTCACACTCCAGCTGATTTAATCTTGTTTTTCTTCTCTGAAATTCAACAGGTCCACACTTGAATCAATCATAATTATTGGTTAATAACATACTTACTTCATTGGTCCACATTTGACTGACTTTTGTTTATTCATTAGTTAGTGAATTATTCTATTTGGATTTAGTGAGAAAATAAGAACCACTGCAAGTATGGAAATAAGGTTTGCACATAGAAACTACAGGTTACGTAAATTTGTTTTGCGTTGGAGAAGAGAAAGTCTGGATTGCTGTGACCAAAAGATCATAAACAACTTACAGTGATACTGATCTGACATTAGAGGGGAGAAAAGAAAATAATCATGGGGAAATCTGAGAATTAAGTACAAGCACAAAAGGATGTGACGGATAGATCTGCAAAGCTGGCAGTGTTTGTAGAAGCTTCTGTATCTTTGGAAGCTGCCATGGCAATCACCACTTCTGACCACACAACATATGAGAGCTATAGACAGTTTAGAATAATAATGGCCTCTACTTCATGTCTGTCTTTTTTGTATTTTTAGTAGAGATGAGGTTTCACAGTGTTAGCCAGGATGGTCTCAATCTCCTAACCTAGTGATCCACCCTGCTCGGCCTCCCAAATTGCTGGGATTACAGGCATGAGCCACCGCACCCAGCAGAAAGTAATATTTTTATCTAGTGCTATACTTTAATTCCTTTATTTTTATCTTTTGTGTATCTACTACTGATTTTATGTGTGTGTGTGTGTATGCTTATCATCAGGCTAAATAAAACATCTTATTGTTATAACAGACTATTTTAAGCTGATAACAACTTAACTTTGCATACAAAACCTCTGTATTTCAACTTTCTCTACATTCGTGTTTTATGTAATGTATATCACTATTTACATATTTTATATATCATGTATCTTTTATCAAACATTTGTAGATATCAAATATTTGTAGTTATTTTTAATCCTTTGTCTTTTAACTTTTATGATAGAATTGAAAGTAATTTATGCTCCATCATTGCAACATTAGAGTACTCTGCTTCAAATATTTTATTAGGCTCTATTGGAATCTGTCAAATTATCAATTTCAACATCTTTATCTGCCATAGGCATTTTAAGTACCATGGGATTGTCTGAAACCTATGGCTGAAGTGACGGAGCAGCTTTCACAGCAGCCTCAATCAGTTGAAAAGCCCTTTATTGTTCTTGGTTCCTTTCACATAATTCAGTGAAGAGTTGTAAGCAGCATGCAACAATGAAATATATGTTTCCTCCAAAACACAAAGAGGCCTTCTAGTACCTGTGTTTCTTTTTGTAGTGATAGTGGATGTCAGTTTTAACTGACAATTCATCCTCTAACTTGGAAAGATTACCTTACTGTGTTCTAAACTGTTAAGACCTTTGTTATTTCACTGAAGTTTCAGGTAATTTAACCGTAAAATTTTTTTCTTCTCAAACTTGGTCATACATGTGTCACACCAATACCTAATCAGTATGATATCGCCATATAGAAGATCAACACTTTATCCTGTGGGATGAAGGATGAACAATATCTCACAGGCTAAGTTGTAATGAAAGGCTGGAGAATTGATATAGCCCTGTGATAAGATGGTAAAGAAGTATTATGTGAAATACTTAATGGTTTTTCAGCCCTATGATAAGGTGATAAAAGTAAATTGAATTGGTATTCTTTAGTAACAGGTAGGAAACCAACAAACAAAAAACACACACAAGATCAATGATTCTATACCAGATACCATATGAGGTCAACAGGAAAATTACTTCTGAAACAGCAGCTACAATGGAGCAATTATCTCATTAAGTTTACTTTAATCTACGCTTTCTCCAAGATTCACCTGTTTCTACCCAGGACAATCAGTGGTGTTGAAGAGGGATGTAATAAAAATTACCTCTTTTCTAATCTTTAATTTTTAAGAAGCATTCCTCCAGGAATGTGATATTGCTTTGAGCAGGTAGAGATAGTTTAAAGAACTTTCATTTGGCCCTCTCTACCATAATACCTGTTATTTCTAAGTCAGTAAGCCATGTGGAAATTGGTCAGTTGCTAAATATGTTGACTCCCAAAGTACATTCTGGAATTGGAAAATAACCATAGAATGAAGGACGGTGTAACAGTGTTCTTCCTCGGGAGAGTCCTGCCTCTCCTGCATTCACAATGCCGTGGATCTTGAACTGATTACACCGCAGAATACAGTGAGGGACCATGACCCTCTAATATAGGAATTTAAGTTCACTAGACCTAATTTGTTTTGTTTTGTAAATCAAGTAAGACACTAATATGTTGCCTGTTTCTTTCATATTTAATTATGTTCCCTTATTCATAATCAAAGATTGCTGTTTGTCAAACTCTAACTGCCATTGCCCTTACGCTCATTATGGTCAACGTGACCACTTTTCTCTGGTTGTTAGATGCCAAAGTCTGGCCCCTGCCATGCTGGGATCTCATCATTCCTATTGAGGGATGACAGCCAGAAGGTTTTTTTTGATGGCAGCATTTCCCACTTTGATTCCTGGACCGCAGATTACAGGCACAAAAAACAGCCTTTCAAGGATACTATTAATCTCTCATCAATACATTTCTAGAAGCCTATTTAAAGTGAATATTCTCTAGGCCCTCTGTTGTACATAATGAGGAAGTATGTAAGCAGGGTATCCATAATAAACCTACTCTAGCATTTCTATTTCCAAAAACTTTAAAGTATTTTTTGTATGTAATACTAAGGAAATTTTGATATCATTCAATGTATTCTATTATTGTGCCGTGACTAAGAAAGATGTCCCGTTGGCAGAGGTTGCCCCACAATGGAAGCCATCATGTTGGTGGATTCTGCCAAGTCTTTAGAAGTCACTAAATCTGTCTCCCCTACTGTCTTCCTGATCTTTCCCCAAAAAAGTCAGCGACCTCTACTTCTCAACTGTCTTTCAAATCTCATAGGATTTGTCTCATTGGCTAATTCTAAGCTGAGGTCATATAGGTAAGGGAGTATTTTACAAATAATTATTTTAAGTTTATTCTTAGAACAAAGGTCCCTAGAGATTCCAACCAATAATCTAGTTTATTTATAACAATCCTCTTCCTGGAAAGTCATGAACATTAATATTTTGTGTTCCTGGCTTGATGAAACTGCTAAAATTTCTACTTCATTTTCCATATGGTTTTAGCTTGACATGTTATTATCTTTTCGGGGCAGCTGCAGATGATAGCCAATGTCTTAAGGGAACAGTTGACTATGTGTCAGGCTCAGTTATACACTACTTCCTTTTCTCTTAGATGTTGACCACTGATGTTCCAATTTTGTCTCTCTAGCCTGATTAGAACACCAATATTTCAGTAGGTTCCCCAGAAGTAGCTATTTTCTGAAACCGGATGCAGATACTCAACCTTTTGTCTAGTGTTCAGAATCAGAAAAGGCCTCTACAATATAGAATATAGTTCCAGGAATAAGTTCATGTCTCCACGGTTATCTCTTTCTGAAATCTCGGTCTGTCTAACCGATTACTTCAGCAGGTTTCTGACGATTTTATACAGATTTTCACTATTTGTTTCTATATAGCTTTTCGAGATTAACTTTAAGGAGAGAGTATTTGTGTATTTTAAGTTTCTCCAGCAAAAAGCCAAGCTTTGTATTTGTCATTGACTTTTGATAAATACTTTCAGCATATTTCCAACAAAGAGATTCTATATTCATAGCCCACCAGGATTACATGAAAGTACCTATTTTCCATCAATGTAATCAGCACTGGATATATTAAAATGGATTTTACTATTTGCCAAACAAAAGAATGAAAAATTGTCTTAAAGATGCTTTCATTTGTCTTTTCATAACTGTTAGTGAAGTTGAACATTTTCTAACATATTTTTCTTTTGCCTTTTACATTTCTGGTTTCTTTTTTAATGACAGTTTATGCTATTTGACCAGATTTGCTGGGTTTTGTTTATAGGTTTGTTTCCTATGCTTTGGTTATTTATTTCTTTATGTTTTTTAAAATACCAATACACAAGAGCTTTCTTTATATTGCAAACATTAATTTTCTATATTCTTAGTTATTTTTATTGTAGATTTTCTATTGCTCTATCTTTGCATTTTAAATCTGTTAGTAGTGTCCGTCCATTCAGAAAATTTAATTTTTATATTTGTAAATCTTTCCATTTTTTCTAGTCATAACCTGGGTTTTTTTGTCATTTCAATAAACAATAATATTTTGTTAATTGAAACTGCATTACATATTTTCAATTACTGTATATTGACTTCTAAATTAGAAAATCATTATGTATAGATACGATGAATATTTCATGGGTATTGTGTGAATCTTGAACAAAAAGCAATGTCCATAGAGACAACAAATATTTTTGTTTTTATTTTGGTTTCTGGTTTAGAGAACTGAATTTATGCAAGGAAAATTTTCTGCTCCTACATAATAGGATCAATTGAAATCCATGTAAGTAATTGCAAAGATGTATAAGATCAAAAGATATCATAAATGATGGATTTTCTTACATCAATTTATTGCACCACGCTCTCATGCAATAAAGTTAGCCAAGATAAATATTTCACCAATTCTGGTCATTTAAAAAATATTTTGTAGTCATTTGTCATCTTGGACCTGGAATCTGGAATTTGGCAGTTTCTGATTATCAGTTTCCCTCTAAATCATTGATAAAGAGGTACATTAAAAATAATGCTGCTCGGAGATAAATCTTAAGGAGTGTCTCTACACTGAGTCAGTATTTCAAGTGTAGATTTTGTATTTTGATTGCTTTTGTATTCTTTTAACTATGAAATTAAATGGGGTTCATTTAAGGCAGTACCAGTGTATATAAAGGTGGACTCTTCAGAGTATTAGTAGTTCAGATATAATTAAGAATAAAATATGTATTTTTACATTATTTATTTTAGAGAAACATCCTTTGAGTTTTGAATCTGAGTTGGCCATAGGCCATTAGCAGACTTCATGCAAACAGAGGTATAGAAAGTGCTCGCATATTGAGTGAAGCTTTTTCTCTTTCTGCTTTTGAGAACTTCACATTAACAACCCGGACTACCTGGAAGAACAAGACACATGTGGCCAAGTCATTCCTCCACTTGGTTGTCATTAAGCCAATCACCGGACATTGTGTAAGGCTACTTTGCAACATCCAGTTCTAATCAAGCCTAGACCAGAAAAGAACCCCCAGCAACCACCAGGCTAGTGAACAATAATAAATGTTTCCTCTTTAAGTTACTAAATGTTGGAGTGCCTGGGTTTGCATCAAAACTGTTACAAGGTTTTTACCAGGGAGGTGACTACTATGATCCAGACACTAGGCAATGTGCAGATAGCACATGGAAATTAGTGCAAGAAACTTAGGTTTTGCCTTATTCAAGACATTTCCTGGGAAAGAAAAGAGCCGTTAGCTCTACTTATAAGATTATTGCTTGTTTTTTAATGGTTGAACAGTATTTCATTGTGTATACATACCACATTTTCTTTATGGACTTATCTGTTGATGAACCAGGCTGATTATTGGTTATTGTGATCTTGGTTATTGTGAATAGTGTTGAAATTAACATGACAGTGCAAATATCTCTTTGACATACTGATTTTCTTTCCTTTGTATATATACCCAGTAGTGGCATTGCTGGATCATATGATAATTCTATTTTTAAATTTTTTTAGAAACCTCTATCCTGTTTTCTATAGTGGGTACACTAATTTACATTTTCATCAACAGTGTGTAGAGTTCCCTTTTCTATGCATTCTCGCCAACACTTATCTTTTGTCTTTTTTATAATAACCATTATTACTGGAGTGAGGGACCTCACCTTGTAGATCTGACTTAAATTTTCTTCACGAGTAGTGATGTCGAATATTTTTATGAAGGAAGACATCATGTTAAGTTAAATAAGCCAGACACAGAAAGGCAAAAACCACTTGATTGTGGAATACTACTCTTATGTGGAATCTAAAAATGTTGAATTCATAGAAGTAGAAAATAGAAAGGAGATTATGAAAGACTGGAGTGCTTAGGGGGAAGGACATGATGGGGAGATGGTGCTCAAAGGATGTATAATTACAGTTAGATTGGAGGAATAAATTTGAGAGATCTATTGTACAGCAAAGTGACTAAAATTAACAATGAGATAATGTATTCTTGAAAAATACAGAGTGGATGTTAAGCACTCTCAACACAAAAAATGATAATTGTATGAGGTGATGGATTTCTTCATTAACTAGATTTAACCATTTCATGACATGTTTGAAGATATACTTCAAAACATGTTGTACATGGCAAGTATATACATTGTTTGTCAATTTAAAAAATTAAAATTAGAATAAGATTTTTGCTAGAATCTTCTATACCTTAGGTGAAGAAAAATAGGAGTTAAGACTATTTCTCAACTATAAAATGTAAAATAATGTATATATTAGGAACTTTAAAATTCAATACACTAGATGAAGTAAATTGTTAAGTGTATTAATATGTGTATAATCAATCAAAAATTGCTCTATAAGGTACATGAGAAATAGTCTATGTGAATTCAGCTCAGCAACATCTCTCTTAAGGCACTTAGAAAAATTGATCTTGAATTTTTTTGTTCAATGAGGAATTTGGTAAAACTGAGAACAAACATACCTTTTGTAATTAAAAAAGAAAACAAGTATTTCTAGGTATTCCTTGTCAGTTTTCATCCATATTTATACTAAATATTACAGTTTAAAAAGCAATTCCAAGGACTGTGTATCTTTGCTCTTACTTCACATAGTATATAAGTATAAGCTCCAAGTGATTTGTATCCAGAAATGCTTTGATTCTGTTTTCTCCCTCACCCTCTACCTCTTCTTATTTTTCTTGTTCTATTCCTCTTCTTCTTCCTCTTTTCTTTAGCTTTACCTCATCTTACTTTTATTTCTCTTTTTTCTACTTATTGTCTTCATCTTCACCAATATTAAAGTAATATCCAATTTCATATATAATTTCATAAATATATGTATGAAATGCATGCATTATAAAAATATATATGAAATGCATATATTCCTAAAATATGTGTGAAGTGTATGTACTTCATAAAAATATATGATGTATGTATATTTGCAAATATATACTCTCATATATACTCACATATATTTATAAATATATATGAAGTATATATATTTATAAAATATATATGAAGTGTATATATTCATAAAATATATATGAAGTACATATTTATAACCTATACATGAATTATATATTTATAATATATAGATTAAATGTATATATGTATTACACACACACACACACACACACACACATATTCCCCAAAGAGCATGTTGGACATGATTGATCAGGGGGATCTATGTTGTCTATGCACTATTTTAGTCATTGTATATCACACAAATTAACTGGAAAAGTGAAACAGAAATAGCATTTTCACTAACTGTAGGGAAACAACTATATTGGAGAATTTTGACTGTACACTTCACTTCGCATATTGTCATTTAATCCATGCCCACAAATATGTTCACTAAATATTCTCATCCATATTTTTCAGTGAGAACATGTGAAGTTATTATCCATCATTGAGGTTAAATGAAGTCACATGTCTTACATAGGTAAGTAGTTGTATTGGTTAGGGATGTTTTTGAGCTTCAAATAGAAATATCTGAATGTCATTGCCTTAAGTAATAAGGTATTAGCTCACATCTGTAAAGTCTGTAGGTAGGCAGTTTAGGATTGATGGAGCAGCTCAGTGATGCTGTCAAAGTCAAGCTGGAGACACCTTTACATAATGCCTTTCTCAGTAGTTAGTTATTTTATTCAGGGTTGTTGCCCCGATGACATGTTATAGCTGTTTCTATTATCAGGTCCTAATTCTAAGACAGCAAGCATTAGGATTTCTGGATAACAAGAGAGCAATATTATTAACTTTTTTATGATGGAGAAAACATTTCCTTGGTTCCCACTAGAAAAAAACAGTTCATATATTTCATTGCTTAACATTAGGGAATGTGGCTACTCCTAGTTGGAAGTGAATCTGGAAAAGTAAAGCTTTGACTCTTTGCCTTAATCACAAAAAACAAGCTTTGCAAGCACAAAATAATTGAGAGAAGAATTGTTGGATATGTAACTGCATTACCTGCCACAGTATTAGAACAGGAATTCCAAATTGAGGTTTTCTAATGTTAGAGGCCATGTTATGTATATCAGCATAAATTTTTAATAATAGATTATTTGGTGCTATTTTAATAATGTCAACGTATTTCATTATTTTTGGAATCTAGGATATATATTATTCAATATCTATGAGTTTTCCATAATGACAATTATGTTTGAACTTTATAATTGCTTATTCAGTGTATACTTGATAGTTAAATACTAATTTATAATTAAATTCAACTACAAATTTGATTTAATTTTACTCCTTTCCAACTCTGTCAGCTTTTTTTTTTCTTCCTGAAAATGTTTCCATTATTTGGAATCTACACAAATACATAAAGATCTTGATAGATGTTTTTTCGTTATAAAGAACTGCACTAGAATGATTTTGTGCAAACTCATGTCAGACAGGGCCATTCTTTTGCCCCAATCCTGCAAAGGGTTCCCGTATTATTCAGGGTAAAAACACATCTTTGCAGGGGCTGACCAGATCCTCTCCAATGTCAGACCCTCTCTTACTACCCCTATTTAATCTTCCTAGAGCTCTTTCTTCTACAGCAAAGATACATGAGTATCTTTGTTCACCCTGAACCATCCAGATGTGTTGCTGCCTCAAGATACTACCTGAACAGCTCTCCTTTAATGTATCCACACTTCTTATCCTCTCATCTTCTTCATATTTTTTTCTTACATGTTAACCTCCCCACTTTCTCTGACCATCTATAAAAAATATAATCACCCAACAATTGACTCTCTAATCTCCTTTCCTGCTTTGATTGCCTTCACTGCCATTAGCACTATCTAATATACCAACTATTTTAGTTATCTATTTTGTTCATATTCTTCCTCTTCCCACAAAATGCAATCACCAAAAGAGGAGATAGACTTGTCTTTTAAAGCTATTATTCTCAGCACCTGGAAGGCTTGAAATATAAATGCCTACTACAAAATTATCAAATGTTTAATGAAATCAACAATGGCAGCAACAATTTCTATATAGACAGGTTTTCAAGAGCAAATTTGTTTTGAGCAACTTGAAAATTCAAATAATGTCAGTCACCAACATAAGAAATGTGAACAGAAGTTGATGAAAATTATAAATAAACCCTCATAGGTATTCCAGTCTTCTTTGGTGATGAGAAAAGTAAGATTATTTTTTTCTTCTTAGAAGTAAGGTGGATTGTGATGCACTATTTCTCTTTGCAACAAAGACTTCTAGAATCATCATTATTCATGATTTAGATGAAGATTTACCAAAATATGGAGCAATTCACTGAATTGGTTCAAGCAAAACAGAATACAAACACATCTATGCAAGTATTAATTTCCTGAATAAACAAAATTCTTCTATCTCTCTAAAGATAGCCTAGAACTTACAAGGATTTAAAGCTAGTGGATTTTCATATAATGTTCTACAGAAAAACCACTAATGTGAAAGTCCCTGAAATTACTCTAATTCCTGTCCTTTCTGGCTCATGATTGCATAAGTTTCTTCCCTATATATATCATATTTCTTTCAAGGCATTTATCATTTTAGTTAATCAACATTGGTTTATATTGCCATCAAAAGAGCCCTTACTTATTCACAAGGGATACTGCAGACAATATTAAGATAACTCTTTTGTTTTTCAGTTTGCCATTAACTCTTGCAGTATAGCACAATGCCTTACGCTAGGAAAACAGGCTGCAATTGACTGAAAGGAAGTGAAGTTCAGTACAAAGTAATACAAATAATAAGAAATCTCATGAATACATTTTTCATTAATCACAGAGTAACTACTTTAGTCTTAAATTTTTATATTTTTAGACATTAGTTTCTTAATACCTGTTTCTCACCTGAACCAAACTTCTGGTCTATGCTAAAAAATATACGTTTGTTTTGCCAAGTGAAATTCTCCTTTAATCTTAAATGCCTCACTCAACATCTTGGCCTTTATTCAAACCTGGCTTTCCCATAAATATTATACATCCAGAGATGTCTGCTCATGTTTCCACATTTCACACAATCTAAATTTGGGAAGTAGGGTAGGTCTCCTCCTCATTTCTCCATCCCACTGCAATAATAATAAAAATCTACATTCTTTGGATGATTTTACTATCTACTCTATCACTCCCATTTTGTTTATTGACTTCTGTGATCAACTCAATTATTAACTGAAGAGTTTGAACATGACATTTCATTTTACTCATCACAAGCTCGATGCAGACGCCACATAAATACTCTGATCTGCCAGTCCTGTGACCTCTTATTTTATGAATCTTATTTTTCATTTCACTTCTGTTGCCAACCACTATAACTTTATACTTTACCATGATGTGAAATGGTTTATTTTCCAAAGTCAAACTTAGAAATTCTGTTCTCTGGGCATAACCTTTTACTTCTCTTGATTACTTGCTTATATTGCCACCATTCTAATTCTACAGTTTACTGAGCCCTACTTATCCATTGAATCCTCTACTTTTCTTTGCTCTCCAGTGTTATCTTTCCTAGATATGAATATTATCACAAAAAAACTCTATTTTGATGATATTATCAACTAAATTTGCTACTGATTTTCCTTCATTGCCTATCAGGATGAAACTCTATTCCCAAGGGTATCCATGTTTATTGACCCTGGTTACCACCTGTCTGTTCAGCATAGATAGAGACAATCACACAATTGAGCATGTTGGTTCTACCCTTAGTCCCATGACCACTAGCTTCATATAAGTGCTCAATACTACTTGGCTCATAATACCTTAGCTTAGCCATCTCACTCTCAAATTATCCATAATTGCTATTTCAGGTTGTATTTTCAACCCTCTTCTAATCTTTAAGGCTGATACTTCTCTTTTTATACCTAGAAGATTTATTCATTTCATCTCCTTTAATTTATAAAATAGAAAACATCCCATGGGAACTTGTTTTAGTATATGTAATTGCAAATACATTTCTATGTCTCATCTTTGCCAAATAAATATAATTCTATGACAAAAGTCTTTATATGTTAGGACTTATGTGTGTTTTATGTTGTAATTTTTAGATAAGATATTCTTAATCATAAAAAAACTATTGAAACTGTGAAAAAACATGGCAATGAATTACATGACAATTCAAAATGAAGTCCCACATAAATTTATACTAACAATTATAATAGGAGTATTCATTTATATGTAATCTTTATAATAACCCTTTGTTTTTAACTCTGGTTAGGTGCTTGGAGCAATAGATTCTATTGTCACGAAATTTCCACTTGTTTATTTATGAATAATTAAATTATTCTTCCCTTAGCCACTCTTTGTTTTAAAGAAGTGCATTTAAAATGATGGTATATAAAGTGGCTTTATGATAAAAATTGAAGTGGCTTCTCCATTCCCCCTTCATGATCTTTTTCACCTTCACATTTCCTATGATTATTCCTATCAACCACACTCTTCCATCACTGTCATTGACTAACCTTATGGCATGCTGCTTATGGATTAATTTACCAAGCCATCTGTCTGATTTCCATAGTCTAAGTATTTCTACATTGTATGCCCTGGCATTAAACTGCATTCATTCAGTCAGGAGCATTAGTTTAATCTGTGAAAGATGCAGCAATTTGTCTGAAAATTCCAGCTGGCATAATGCAAACATCAGCATCAGGCAGATGATTTTTGATCCACACAGATGAGTATAATTCTCTTTTTATTATACTTATTTATGATTTTCCTCTATGTTTTATTGCTTTTTTACCACTGTCATTTGTTCTCTCTTTTTTTTTTTTTTGTTGATACTGACATAATGTGACAAAGCCTTTTATCTAGTGAAATTATCAGCTATTCCCTCTGGACAGAAATTCAACATTTTGAGAAGCAATGAAGACTTGGGGATACCTGACTCAAATTTTCTTTTCTAATAAGTCTTTAATTTGAGGATTTTTATGCTAAACTCAAGAATTCGATTAATTTAGAGCTTTATAAGCATTACCATGAAGCACTGTCCTCAAGTGACCTCTCTTCCTCTTAGTTTTCAAATTATTTTCAATATGAGACCATTTATTCCACGGGCATGGGATTGAAATTCAAGGAAAATCGTTGCTAGGCCATTCACTCTTTGTTATCTACAGCAGGGTTTCTCAGCCTCAGAAATAAGGACATTTGGAAGTGAACATCTTTTATCATGGTATCTCTGTCTTGTGCTTCACAGGATACGTAGACGCATCTCTGACATGTATCCACTGAATGTCAGGAGCACCAGTGCCCCAGAGTGACAAGCCAAAAGTCTGAGATTTTTGTCCTTTTTTTGCAGGAGAGAAAAAATCACCACTAGTTGAGAATAACTTATTCATACAGTTGCGATCTGGTTTAAATGATTGTCGAGGATAAAATTAAATGGGGAAGGAAAGAGTAGAGAGACATTGAAAAAACGCAGAGAGATTAAATGAGTATAGGTGAGTATTAAAATGTGAAAATACACTGAAGCTTATTGTTGCAATCAACTAGTCACAGATATTCTGTGCATGTGATGCAAAGGTATATATTTCTGTGCACTCCAAGATCCCATTTGAAAATTGGCTTTTAGTTCCTCTTCTTTTTCTCCCTGTCCATTTTTTTTCCACATCTGAGACCTGTTCTATTCTTTTTTTCTTTTCCTTTTTTTTTTTGTTTGAGATGGTGTTTCGCTCTTGTTGCCTAGGCTGGAGTGCAGTGGCACGATCTTGGCTCACTGCAATCTCTGCCTCCCGGGTTCAAGTGATTCTCCTGTTTTAGCCTCCTGAGTAGCTGGGATTACAGGCACGTGCCACCATGCCAGCTAATTTTGTATTTTTAGCAGAGATGGGGTTTCTCCATGTTGGTAGGGTTGGTCTCAAACTCCTGACCTCAGGTGATCCGACCACTTCCGCCTCACATAGTAGTGGTATTACAGGTGTGAGTCACCCTGCCCAGACCTGCTCTGTTCTTATGCCTAAGTTGAGATAAATTGTTCCTGCCAAGCTCTTGAGTCCCAGGCTCCACCATGTATACTTGTGCTACTAATTGCAATTTCTCTTTTATCTTCTCTGAATGACTGTCTTTAGAATCTGCTTCCTGCTTCAGTCTATCTATAACTGGGGTCTCTGCCATTATATCCCCAAATGGCTGGATTTCTATAACCTGGCCTGAGAGTTTTCCCTGAATGTCTGTTAAAAATTCCAAAAGTATTTAACCTGTTGATGATTTTATATAAAATTATTTTAAACTGCCGCAGCATTTCATTACAAGAAATTAATAGACCCAAGTAAAGAATGTATTACTTTATGGATTTTGATTTTTAGGTAAATCTTTTTTGGAAAACCTAAAGGCGAATACCTTCACCCCTCCTTGGGACTGCCACATTTCTCTGAGTAGCCCTGATGCTAGGTTCCAATTTTTTACCAGTTCAATCCATCAGATGGCATGTATTCATGGATGCTCATGTCTTAAATATACAATATTGGAAAAGTCTTTTAGTGCTCTGAAACAAGTGGTTTTTTTTTTTTAAAGTGTTTTAAAATGTCATTTCAGTTAAATTACAAGATCACTTTTCTCCTGTAATAATTCCTGCTTCTTGCTTCATTTATTTATGAAGTATTTCTTCAATCTCTCACTCATTGCAAATTTTTATTTAGAGCTGACCACATTTCAGACACTGAATACTGTAGTTAAATGGTGAACAAAATAAACATATTCTTTGCTGCTTTAAAACTTTAGTAGAGGATAGCAGTAAATATGTATTACAGTACAAGATGACAGGTAAATTAGTAAGAATATGAAGTGCCAGAAAAACATAGGTGAGAGACATAGTGAACAAAAGTTGGGAAGAAAAGAGTACTTGTTTCTTTTCCCTCCCTTTGTTTATATATTACTCGTTTCAAATCAGAATTGATGTCTAAACTTGGAAAGGACAGCTGGAACGTAGACAAATACATAAACCAAAGAATATCATTCTAACCCCAAGGCATAGCATACCCAAACACTTTAGAATTACTTAAAGCACAGTGCATTTTTTTAAAAATAAAAGTTCAATAAGGCTAGACCTTAAAGTGTAAAAAGGAAGTGAAAGGAGAGCATGAAAACGGATAAAGAACCACATTATGGTGACATATTTTATGTAGGAGAACTTGGATTTTATCGTGAGGAGGATGGTGAACAATGTAACTGAAATGAGGGGTATTTTAGAAATATAACTCTAACTACTATTGAAAGTAGATTTTAGAGGCAGGAAAAACATTAAAAATATAGTTTTAACATTTCTCATTCTAAAGCAATTGCAATCATCTCCTTCCACGGAGTTCCCATTTTTACAAATTATGTTAACATACAGACCGAGGTAAACATTGTTTATTCTCTACCAACTATAGTCATGCTTTGGATGTTCTCTTTTTTACAATTCCTAATTTTAATGGCACAATGTTAGCAGCAGTGTGAGGTCTTCTTTACACCTGCTATTTCCCCTCAGGTATAAGAAGCTCCACTATAGATAACTTCGGGCCCATTTCCTGCCTCACATGTGTTAGGAATGTAAAGAGCCAGCTGTAAGTGAAACTGACTTCTATGCGAGAGAGTACATTTTCCTGAGGTATAAGTCAAATTTTCAAATGCCAGTTTCAATAGAAATGAAGGCAGTATTGTCTTTTGTAATATTTCTTTAGGTTTTTGTCTCATTTATCTCTTACTTGTTCTAAAACTCAGATGGAGGAGAAGATTGCTTGCATGTCTCTTTAAACGTTCCTAAACATACTTTCTAAGAAAACAAAAATAGAATAATGTTGAAATTTAGGTATTCAAATATGCCACTTTCATTTACACACACTAAAAAGTATCAGAAAGGTCCTTTAAATTAATCACGTGACTGAAAGACTTCATTTATATTAACCATTCTCCCTAATCCCAGGTGGCCTAACAGAAAAAAAAATAATAAGTTATAAGACTTATTAGTTTTTATTTGTTTTGTAAAGGCAAATGAAATTTAATATGATAGAAAACAAACTATTCGTGAATCATTCAAATATGCAGTTTTAGGGACTATGATTTTCTTCATCATTCCAGGTGAACTTTAATTTAATTTGTTCATGTTTAATGAAGAGTTCAACTTTTCCAAGACAGAACAAAGTCTGTGAAATGAACAAAGTCATTTTCACTATCCAGAGTAAAATGGCGGGACCCTCACATAAGTGCATTTAATCCTGAAAATGTAATTATGAGAACTTAATGAGAAGAAAATCCAGTTAATTGCTTTACTGTTTCTTCCCCACTCCCTCGTTGTCCTTGAGGAACCTTATTTCGATATTGATGACATTCAGTAGGAGACTAATTAGTACAATTTTAAGCTGTTATTAATTACTATTTTAAATTGTTTTTCTGTTTAGAATAAAAGATTAAAATCCTAAACCTCTTAGTATATGTGAATTGAAGCTTGATTTTTTTATTTTTTTATTTTACTGCATTACCTCTTTATAGCCTCATCTCACATGCTGTGTTTGAGACAGTTGTCTTTACTTTTATCCTTACAATGCCAGTCTCTAGGTTGTGGTTACTTTTTCCGTCTAATAATTGAGGTTGTATCATATGCCTCTTAAGTGTTTTTGATATAGCAAATAAGAATATATAATGTAGGTGTGCTAAAATCAGAAAGCAAACTTTGAAACATTAAGATTCATAATAAAAATTCATCGTTACATTACATTTTTGCTCCTATATCTTTTCTCCTTGTTTTGATATAAATTCTCTACTTTTAGGTGTTCAGCAATCCCCATTCACATTAGATTTTCATAACCTATAAACCCAGCAGAACTTTCCAGTCTGACCATTCATCATTTCCTTTCGAGATACAAGAAATATAACCTATGTAGAATGTTTGGATCTTTTTTCTCCGCCAGGAATATCTTTTTCCAGATCTTATGTACCAAACTTGTTTCCACTCATCTTTCAAGTCTGAAAATAAATGTCTGATCCTTTGTGAATTTTTCCTGGAGCTCCAGCTTTATACCTGGAGTTCTAACTTCTATAAAGTTTTTCCACTGCAGTGTCTACATTGGTCTCTTTATAGAATTTTCACAATGCAATGCAATCATTATTTTGCATATTAGCCCTTTCTAGATGACAAACTTTGTAGGGTTAAGAGTAGTTTCCTATTTAATTTTGAATTTAAATAGCATAATATAAAATATGCATATATATTTTTGGTTGAAATTAGCCTTAAGCTACTTTCAACCAAAAATTTGGTATCAGGGCTGAGCATGGCAGCTCACACCTGCAATACCAGCATTTTGGGAGACTGAGGTAGGAAGATGGTTTGAGCGCAGGAGTTTGAGACTAGCCTGGACAACACAGGAGGACCTAATGTTTACTAAAAGAAAAAAAAAAATTAGTCAGGCATCGTGGTGCATGCTTTGTGATCCCAGTTACTTGGGAAACTGAGGTGGGAAGGTCACTTAAGACCAGGTGTTGAGGCTTCAGTGAGCTGTGATCATGCCACTGCTCTCCAACCTCCAGCCTGTGTGACAGAACAAGACTCTGTCTCAAAAGAAAATAATAATAATAATGAAATAATAATGATAACTTGCTATCAGGCATTGTATGTCTTGGGATGGATGAAGTACCATGTTCAGGGTCATTTACATTTGAAGCCATACATTGAAATTAGGAATTAAATAACTTATCTTCTCTTAAATAAATGTAAAATACCAATAGAAAGAGTGAAAAGGTATTTGAGGTGACAGTAAACACTCAACAGGCTTAACTTAGTTGTCTATATTTATTTTCAATTATTGTCAGCTTAATTATTCTGAAATGAAATAGCTTAGCTCTGTTTACTCAACTTCATGTTAACTTGAATTAATACTCATATATAAAGCACATTTTATCAGAAATTAATAAGGTCTATTATAACAAATATGATAATTATTTAATACAAAAGTAAATCCTAGACAAATTAAAGTCAAATAATAAATACAAAAAGTATTGGAATACAAGTGTAAACTATTTTCCCACAGAATCAGATCGTTGAGTTCTAGACTAGCCTGGGCAGCATAGCAAGACCCCCTCTCTAGAAAGTAATTTAAAAAAGAGCCAAACTTGGTGGCAAGTGCCTTTATTCCCAACTACTCTGGACGGCGAGGCTGAGAAAAGAGAATCACTTCAACCCAGAAGTTCGAGGTGAGGTTAGAGTGAGCTATAACCACACCTCTTCACTCCAGTCTGGGTGACAGAACAAGACACTCTCTCTACAAAAAAAAAAAAAAAAAAAAAAAACACGTACATTTTTGATTCATGTTGTAGAAGTCAGGTTAGCTGGGCTTGGTGGCTCACACCTGTAATCCCAGCTCTCAGGGAGGCAGAGGCGGGAGGATAGCTAGAGCCCAGGAATTCGAGACCTGCCTGGGTAACATAGCGAGACCCATTCTCCACAAAAAGGAAGAAAAAAAAAAGACAAAAAAATAAATAAGTAAGAAGTCAGTTTAGTTCTCATAGCTGGATATGCCATTGACCTTATCTTCCCTACTTAATATTAGCCCCTACACTAAAACATGTTTTTCTGGAAATGTATTCTTTCTTTTTCTTACCTTTGAAAATGTTTTAGATATTTTAAAATATACCTATCTTAGTCTATTTTATAGGTCTTATTTTGTTAAATATTTTATGCCATGAAACCTATTTCTATTATTATTATTATTTGAGACAGAATCTCACCCTGTTGCCCAGACTGGAGTACAGTGTCGTGATCTCAGCTCACTGCAGTCTCCACCTCCCAGGTTCAAGAGATTTTCCTGCCTCAGCCTTCTGAGTAGCTGGGACTACAGGCGAGCGCTACCATGTCTGGCTGATTTACTACTATTACTGATCCACTACTATTTATAGTAGAGCCAGTGTTTCACCGTGTTGGCCAGGGTGGTCTGGAACTCCTGACCTCAGGTGATCACCCCCGCCTCTGTCTCTCAAAGTGCTAGAATTACAGGCATGAGTCACTGCACTTGGCCTTATTTCTATTTTTTAATTTAAAGGTAAACATAGAAATGAATTGATAAATATTATTAAATGACATACAAATTTGAGAAAAAATTACCTATTGTCTCATTATCCAAATACAGGCACCGTTAAATATGTGGCATTTTTCCTATATGTTTGATTTTTTCCTTGTGAATTATATTTTTTCATCAATATAATCATAAGCAAATAATTTTTAAAATTTTTTGTCTTACATTTACTTTTATGTCATAAATGTATTTTATGTTGTAGTGTTAAAAATATTGCTCCTAATCATTGTTTTGTAACATTTGAAGATTATTTTAAATGTCAATATTAAACTTCTAGTAACTTTTTAATTGTTCCTACTGAGCAGGTTTCCCCTTTAAAATTAATACTTCATATTAAGATTTGTAAAAAATGTTGTTATCTAACACTTAATAACTATTCCCCAAATAAAATGTTATCATTAAAGGCAATTCCTAAAATGCCTGATTGTTTTTCTAGTCTTGTCACTAAAATAACTAAGTTTTATATGAATTAAGATTGTAAGTAGAAATCAGCAGTTCGGAATCACTGTGCATTGTATGCCATGTGCGATAAGATGGAAAGAGTCCATGCTCTTGAGATATACTGAGACACCAAAGTCCTTTTTGTTACCTGCTGCTGTGCTGAGATCATAGGTCCTCAAGTGGAACTATTTAAATCCCAGTCCTAATTCTGCTCCTTACACGCAATGTAACCGAGAAGCGTCACTTAGCGTGTTGTAAAACTTGCAATTTTCTGAACAATCAAATGAACAGAAATAGCACTTCTTTCATAACTGTTGTAAGAATGAATGCAAAATGTCAAATAACTGTTAATTATTAGCAAGCCTTTACCTACACCACGACAATTATTTTTCTCTTGTTATTGTATAATTATTATTAGATTAACTTTTATATCCAGAAATTGAAGCAAAACATTAGGTTGGACCACTGGACAGAATCAATATTTTAGCTATTATTTTCTGGGATAAACAATCCTAGCTGAATACTTCCAGTGAAAAGTGTTTCACATGATTAATATATTTAAAATCTATAATTAATTACATAACTAATGCATATTAGTTTTATATTTAAATACATAGCATAAAACTAATCTATATAGGTTTTATATTTAAAATAAAGAAAATTAGCAGGATGCGGTGGCTCACGCCTGTAAGCACAGAACTTTGGGAGGCCAAGGTGGGCAGATCACTTGAGCTTATAAGCTTGAGAGCAGCCTGGGAAACATGGCAAACATCACGTCTCTACAAAAAATACAAAAATTAGCCGGGCATGGTGGAGGCGGAGGCTGCAGTGAGCCATGGTTCTGTCTGTCACTGCACTCCAGCCTGGGAGACAGTGAGACCCTGTGTCAAAACAAACAAACCAAAAAAAACCACAACAACAAAAAAAACCCAAGAAAACAAACAAAGAAAATAAATATTTATAAATGAAATTGACATAATATGCATTTCTACCACTATTAATATTTTTTTCATTTTGCTTCAGTCTATTTTCTATGCATGTGCATAAATGATTATTTTTATTTTATTAAATTGTGAATTATATATAATGACTTCTTATAAACTTTCAGAAAAAAATTTTTTAACTTTTCAAAGATGCTTTCATTTCTATGAGCTGGCTTAAATATAATCTAACCACCAATGTTAGAGTACTTTGATTGTTTTACACATTTTATTATTACAGATGGGCATTCTTATATATGAATGCTTATGTATTTCAATTTTTGCTTATGCTAAAATAGAGAAAAATTGTGTTTAAAAAGATTTTCTATTGGGGCTGGGGACTTATATTGTTACATTGTCCTTCAAAATATTATGTGTTTTATACTCCCATTTCCACTATTATAAGAGGAGAATGCCTTTATTGTCATCTAACTTTTGATATCTTTAAAAAGGAGGAAAGATTTTGAATTTTCCAAATGAAAGGAACAGTATAAGACAATAGCCAATTAAAATGTACAAATCTATAAAATGGAAAAATATAGACGGGACATTAACAAATACAGTAATTCAGCAATTTTACCAAATAGCAAATTATATGTGAAACAGACATGCTCTCCATGAGGAAAGCTACAGGCAGAAGTTTTACAGAGTGAGTAATTTGACAAATGGCCCAAATTGTTCTCTGAATGCCAGGGAGGTACAGAACTTAGAAGTACTGGATACTATAGAGGATAAGGTTGCGATAAAGATCAGAAAACTGTGGTGTTACTTGGGAGTTTACATATAGAAAATGTGGCGCTATCTTCGTCCTCTTCAACTTTGCACACCAAATAGCTGGTAGTTATCCCTTAGGCAAGTAAGAGAAGAGTTATCTCTAAAAGGACCAACCAGACCAGAGAAAGTATTTTGGTAAAAAGACTTTGCAGTGCCCCAGTGAAACAGGGTTCTTAAATAGTGATGAAGCTATCTATTGACGCAATTCTGACTAGGTAACTTAGTTCTCAATTTTAACATATTAGTGAATAACTAAGAATGAGGACCCACATGGAAAGGTCCAATACTAGTCAAGTTTATATTAAAAAACGAGGAATCAAGAAATGGGTAATAGAAGGTTTTTGTTTTATTTTGTTGGTTTTGTTTTTTAAGTACTGGAATAGGAAAAAGAAAACACTGAGGTAATACACGTGGCAACTGCAAAAACAGCTACCAATTAGAAGGATGGGGTAAAAAGAGAAGAAAGATGTTGTGATGAGAATCCAGAATTTTGGAGGAAGTGCTGTGTAGATGTCTAAGGGGGGCTGTTGCCCAGCGCATGTAAACTCAAGCGTTCAGAGAAGAGGCTGCATGGAAATGGGACTCAGATCTCCAAGGAAGAAGCACTATCTGGTGGCTGCTTGTTTCTAAGAAGCAGCAGAATAAGAATGGTTCTTAGAAGTGAAGAAAAGAAAAGAAAAAGGTAATCAGTACCAGCTGGTGTAGCCACTGTGATGAGACAGGGCCAGGGTGAGACTGAAAGGAAGAGCCAAGTCTGTCTTAGACTTCCAGTCTCCCTCTAATACCCCATGCTGATGGGGCAAAGGAAAAATCAGAGTCCAATCAGAGAAAAAGGAAGTTTCACAGCTGGGAGAAACCAGCCTAATAACTGTTAGAAGATCTAACATAACGGAAAGCAAATAGGAAGTCAATAGGAAATGATAATAAGTCAATGACAATAAGTCAATAGGAAAAACAATAAGGAAATCAGAAGAAACTAACACAAAGCAAGGAAAAAAAAGTTAAAAAAAAATTTTTTTAAGGCCGGGCACAGTGGCTCACGCCTGTAATTCCAGCACTTTGGGAGGCCAAGACGGGCAGATCACGAGGTCCGGAGATCAAGACCATCCTGGCTAACACAGTGAAACCGTGTCTCTACTAAAAATACATTAAAAAAAAAAAAAAAAAAATTAGCCAGGCGCGGTGGCGGGCGCCTGTAGTCCCAGCTACACAGGAGGCTGAGGCAGGAGAATGGCGTGAACCTGGGAAGCGGAGCTTGCAGTGAGTGGAGATCGCACCACTGCACTCCAGCCTGGGCGACAGAGCAAGACTCTGTCTCAAAAAAAAATAAAAATAAAAAAATAAAACAAAATAAAATAAAATAAAATTTTTATTTAAATCCACAGAGCAAAGGAGAAAATACTATATATACATAAGCAAGAATATATTTAAAATGGTATATGTAATATTAGCATGTATAAAATAAACAGAAAACAAGACAAATATCTCAGAAGCTTCAACATCTTGTATTTATCCCCCAAATGCTGTAAATTATTATACGATTAACTCAAAAACTTTTCCAGGAAGAATAATGAAGCAAGAAAAAGGAAAAGGAGAGAAAGCAAACAAACCAAAATTGAGAGACTTACAGCATAAATTCAAGTCCACAGTTAAATTGATAGAGTTTATGTAAGAGGCAATGTATCACTTTGGGTGAATCAAATAAACAAGAGAAAATAACAGAATAATCCATCTCTCCTGGGTTTTTGAAAGATGACTCATTTCTTCCCCTCTTCTGTTTATAGGCCCCTCTACCTCCATTGTTATTTACAGTTTTATTTCATTATAAATCTTATTAATTTTTCTAACAGATGTCTCTTTATATTCTTTCACACTGGTTTATCTTATTTTAACAATTAATTTGTATATTTTTTATTCCCACTATTTTATATGATATAATGTAAATCATGTTCACTTTATTCTTAGGTATTTCTTCAAAACTTCTTATTTGTTATATACATTACCTTGCATTCAGAGTTTGGGAACACTTCTCCCACCATGTCACTGTTTTTCCCTTGATTTTTATCTTGGCTTGACTTCCGTCTTCATGTGACCTTAGAGAAAACCATTAACTCTGTAAGTTTCAAATTTCCCGTCTGCAGGATTAAAAAGTGGAACTGGATCTTTACTGTTCCTTTAACCTCTAACAGTCAGATGTCTTTTGCTAGTGGATCCTGTAGGTCACATTCTCTATGGAGTGCAAAAATATATCCTGAAAGTTAATACAACACAGAATCAGAAATACCTAGTGAAAGGAAAGTGAATTATTCATAAAGTTTTACTCTGCAGAACAGACAGATATGTCACTCCCAAATGAATGATCCCTTGTGACAGATTATTATTAGCTTTAGCTCCTGTGGAAGGAGAGAAGTATATTCATTGTCTAAAACACGTTTAACCAAACTAAGAAAAAAAAAGCGATCTGGAAATGTATACGTATATACATAAATAACTTAAGAAAATATTTTTAGCAGATAATTTGATCATATTTAACAAAAGATGTTATTATTCGAGCTCACCAAAATCAAAATGTTAATCACTCTATTACATATCTATCTGTAATTTAAATTTTTGAACACCAAATAGTTTAGGTGGGGAATTATTTTACTGTTTTACATTGAAGCATATTTTCAATTAATGTTATTACAAAAGAATTAATTTTGTCTTTTACATTTGACAATAGATGAGTTTTCCACCATTAAATATGATTTTATTTTTCAACTAACTTACCATTGAAATGTATGTCTAATTTTCTCTAAATTATTTGGAATTGAAAGATAGGAATGGAAGGGAGGGGAGAAGTAGTGGGAGGCAGAGACAAAGACAGAAAAGAAAGAAGAAAAGAGAGAAAGAGAAAGAGAGGAACATCTACATGAAGAGACCAGGATCTAAACCATTGATTGTTAGGAGTCTCAATGTTTAAAGACAGAAAAAAAAAAAGTGTTTACTCTTTAAATACATTTCATCTTTAAAAATAATTTCATTGGTCTTTAAAATGCAAATATTTGCTGGCTTTTTAGATTGTCTTCATTGAACAGAAAGATAAAGGGTAATAGATATGTGAAGATGATGATCAAAGAAAGCAGTTTGCCCATTGCATTTCACATATAAATTGGTAGAGGAAAAGGCAGTATGGAATTGAAGAACAGGATTCAGGTCAAACTAGAGACCTCAGTCAAGCAAATTTTCTTGCTAAATAGGAAATGCTCCATTCTTTGTCTGTATTCTGCTTTACAGCTATCAAGTCTTTGCACTTTGCCCAATCCAAAACAAATATCTCATTAGTGCATAGGGAGATATCTCATTCCCCAATGTGTTCTGCTCTAACTGAAACTTTATTGCTTACAATTTATGAAAAATATTAAGCAAATAGAAGAAAGCATGATTTTCTACTTGGTTATAAAAAGTGCTTAATGCAGAACTAAGAATTTTTCTCCAGAATCTGACACTACACCTTACAATGCAAAGTCACATTTGAAGTTGACTTAGTTATCTGTCTTATTAAAAATTTAAAGCTATATTTCAAGGCCACTGTGAACACAGTGACTGTTAGGTAAAATAAATAAAAATGCATTTGATTTTTCTATATGAGTTACTAAAACTTTTCAGACTCTATAATTTCAACAACTAATTTACTATGACATGAATGCAGAATATTGGTACTATTAAAATTATTTGGCTAGGTTTATTAGTCTGTTCTGATGCTGTTATGAAGAAATACCTGAGACTAGATAATTTATAAAGAAAAGATTCAATTGAGTCACATTTCCACATGGCAGGGGAGACCTCAGGAAACTTACAATCATGGTGGAAGAGGAAGCAAACATGTCCTTCTTCACATGACAGCAGGAGAGAGAAATACAGAGCAAAGGGGAGAAGAGCCCCTCATAAAACTGCCAGATCTTGTGAGAACTCACTCATTATCAGGAGAAAAGTATGGGGGTTCTGCCCCCATGATCTAATCACCTCCCATGATATCCTTCCCACAATATATGGGGATTAAAATTTGGATTAAAATTCAAATGAGATTTGGGTGAGGACATAGCCAAATCGTATCATTCTGTCCCTGGCCCCTCCCAAGTCTCATTTTTCTCACATTTCAAAACACAGTTGTGCCTTCCCAACAGTTCTGCAGTTTTAACTTATTTTAGCATTAACCCAAAAGTCCAAGTTGATAGTCTCATCTGAGACAAGGCAAGCCCCTCCTGCCTATAAGCCTGTAAAGTTAAAAGCAAGTTAGATATTTCCTAGATACAATGGGGGTACCATGAAATTGGGTAAATACAGCCATTCCACATGGGAGAAATTGGCTCAAAGGGACAGGCCCCAAGAGAGCCTGAAATCTAACAGGGCAGTCAAATCTTAAGCTCTGAAATGATCTCCTTTGATTCCATATCTCGCATAGAGGTCATGCCGATGCAAGAGGTGGGTTCCCATGGCCTTGGGCACCTCTGCGCCTGTGGCTTTGCAGGGTGCAATTCTCCTCCTGGTTGTTTTCACAGTCTGGTGTTGAATGTCTGTGGCTTTTCCAGGCAAAAGGTGCAAGTTATCAGTGCATCTGTCATTCTGGGGCCTTGAGGATGGTGGCCCTCTTCTCACAGCACCTCTAGGTAGTGTCCCAGTGGGGACTCTGTGATGGGGCTCCAACTCCACTTTACCCTTCCTCACTGCTCTAGCGGAAGTTCTCCACAAGGTCTCTGTCCCTGCAGCAAACTTTTGCCTGGACATACAGAAGTTTTCATACATCCTCTGAAATCTAGGCTGAGGTCTCAAACCTCAATTTTTGATTTGTGTGCACCAGTCAGCCCAACACCACATGCAAGTGTCCAAGGCTTGGGGCATACACCCTCTAAAGCAAAGGCTCTGAGCTGTATGTTAGCCCCTTTTAGCCATGGCTGGGACACATGGTACCAAGTCCTAAGACTGCACAAAGCAGTAAGGCCCTGGGCCAAGCCCATGAAACACTTTTTCTCTTTTAGGCTTCAACCTGTGATGATGGGGGGCTTCCATGAATACCTCTGACATGCCCAGGAGACATTTTCCTCATTGTGTTGGTGATTAACATTTGGCTCCTCATTACCTATGCAAGTTTCTTCAGCTGGCTTGACTTTCTCCTCAGAAAACAGGTTTTTCCTTTCTATTGCATCATCAGGTTACAAATTTTGAAAGCTTTTGTTCTCCATCACCTCTTAAACACTTTGCTGCTTAGAAATTTCTTCTGCCAGATACCTTAAATCCTTTCTCTGAAGTTCAATTTTCCACAAATCTCTAGGGCAGAGGCAAAATGCTATTAGTCACTTTGCTAAAGCATAGCAAGTGTCACTTTTGCTCCAGGTCTTATAAGCTCCTCATCTCCATCTCAGGCCAGTCTGCACTTCATTGTCCATATCACTGCCAGCATTTTGGTCAAAACCAAGAAGTATCTAGGAAGTTCTAAACTTTCCCACATCTTCCTGTCTTCTTCTGAGCCCTCCATACCATTCCAACCTCTGCCTGTTATCCAGTTCCAAAGTCATTTCCACAATTTTGGTTATCTTTACACAAGCACCTGACTGCCGGTACCAATTTCCTGTATGAGTGTGTTCTCACATTGCTATGAAGCAATACCTAAGACTAGGTAATTTTTTTTTTTTTTTTTTTTTTTTTTTTTTGAGACAGAGTCTCGCGCTGTCGCCCAGGCTGGAGTGGAGTGCAGTGGCCGGATCTCAGCTCACTGCAATCTGCGCCTCCCGGGTTTGCGCCATTCTCCTGGCTCAGCCTCCCGAGTCGCAGGGACTACAGGCGCCTGCCACTTCGCCCAGCTACTTTTTGTATTTTTTAGTAGAGACGGGGTTTCACTGTGTTAGCCAGGATGGTCTCGATCTCCTGACCTCGTGATCCGCCCGTCTCGGCCTCCCAAAGTGCTGGGATTACAGGCTTGAGCCACCGTAATTTATAAAGGAAAGAGGTTGAATTGACTCACAGTTCTGCATGGCTTGGGAGGCCTCAGAAAACTTACAATCATGGTGGAAGGAGAAGCAAACACATCCTTGTTCACATGACGGCAGGAGAAATAAGTGCAGAAACCATTAGATCTAGAGAAATTTCCCTCATTTTCATGAGAACAGCATTGCAAAACCATTCCCATGATCTAATCATCTCCCATGATGTCCCTTCTCTAACACAGGGGGATTACAATTTGTATTATAATTCAAGATGAGATTTCGGTGGAGACAGAGCCAGACCATATCAATGGGTATGGTGGCTCATGTATTCCAGCACTTGGGAAGTCTAGTCAGTAAGTCTTTGAGCTTAGTCGTTTGAGGGCCCCCTGGGAAATAGGGCAAAACTTCATCTCTACAAAAAATATATATAAGTTAGCTGGGCTTTGTGGTGAGCACCTTTAGTCCCAAATTCTTGGGAGGCTGAGGCAAGAGGATTCCTTGAGTCCAGGAGGTTGAGGCTGTAGTGAGCTGTGATCATCCTGCCACTGCACTCCAATATATTTATATATATATAAATATATATGTTTATAATGCATAAATATACTATATATATACACACTATATATACATATATAGTCTATAAATATATGTAATCATTTATTTTTAACGAATCAGTTAACATTTATTTTTTATTAAGACTGTTGAGGACCATGACAATTATATAATAAGTATAAAAATAATCTTTTCAAAGGCTATATTCTAGTTGGAAAAAAAAATCTCCACATGTATTTAGAAGAAAATTTACTGTAAAGTAAAGTCGATCAGACAAATTTTTCTGATAGCAAAAATTGTTCTATAAAGCAAAGGAAATGAAGTGGTTATGCCAGAGGAATGATTGTCAAACAAATATAGGGATAAATTTGGTAGAGATGATAGAAAGGAGTGCTATGAAAGACTAGGAAAGAAATGTTCCAATATATAAAGCAGATGTCCCGTTGAAATTTAGTGGGAAAATAATTTAAAGCTTTTTCCACAATTCAGTATGGTTTCTATAACATATAAACACACACATATACTATATATATACAACAAGAGTAAGAATGTACTGAAAAGTAGTTCCCTAGCCCTAAATATGTGGACATAAAGCAATTGTATAGTAAGCCTCCATATGGTTGCATCTGATGAGAAAGATGCATTGTTAAATCAAGATGTTGCACTGGTGAGTTTTTGAAATCATATAATTAAAATATTATATTATAAAGAGTAATCCAGTAGACTAAGAAATGTACAGGCCCTTGAACTGCATAAGTGATTGTGGTACCATACAAAATAACGCTGGAATAAGATGTATATATAATAAGATTCAGCTTTATAAATATATAATCCCATATTTCTATGTTATCATTCATCTGAAGAAATATCATATATTGGTATTTAAGAAATCATTTAGAGAGAAATGTTTCATTTTAATTTCAAGTTCTACTTCTGTATTTTTTGTTGTTGTTAAGAAAGGAAGTGGGGACAAGTTGGAAGGATAACTGTGAGTATTAATAAGGAAAGTGATCTAAACCATGCAAATTTGACTAACATATGCTACTGAATTGTTTGCCAAAATAATATCCATAGAGTTTAAGCACCATTTCTTACAGAATGGAATCAGAAGAGATCCCAGTTTAAATGAGATTTCAATGTAATAATGTACCTACAATTCTCAGCATATAATCCCAAGTGGGTAGAAGTTTATATTTTATGTACTAACTTTTGCCTTACTAAATACAATAATCTTATTTCCTGTAAACCAACCCCAACAGTATAAGGTGGGGCTATGTGCATTTATAATGTATGCCTTAAATTATTATTTTTATGTAGAATTTAAGTGCTGAGAGCCTAATTTGCATTCTTGCTATCTGAATATCAACACACTGAATTTGGTGAATACATTAATTTTCTTCAAATGATGTAATTAGTCATAATCTGCACCTCTTTAAATAACTCCTTTGAATATAATGCACCTTTAAATAATTTGTCACATACAGAGTTGGAATTCAGGGATACAGCAAAATTTATGAAATCACACCATATAAACAAGAGAATATATAATTTTTTGGGGGGGAATTTCATCAGCTGAGGAAATCAAAGTAAAATTAAGTTATTTATACGTTTACCTCTGTTTTAATAAAGACGCCAAAGAAAGAACTACACTGGAATCCATGATTCAGTTTATATATTTTAGATGACACAAGTGATTATCAAAGGACGGGAACAATAAAGACAAATTGAATTAAGGGAAACAGATGGAGCAACTGGGTACAGATATGCTGACAGTTAATACTTTTCACAAGCATTAACAGAACTGCAGTTTCGTTTATAAATGTCACCTGAGGGAACAGATTTCAACAAGAAGTAAGAAAAGATAGGGAGAAGACTTTTCCTTTCTGCTAACTTTTCATGTGGCAACAAGAAATGATACTCTAAGGGGTGGCTGATTGATAACTATGGTGAATAGCTGTGCTGCAGCTCATCCACAACTAAAGCATGCATATTCATAGTTTTGACAGTGACAAATGCTTTTGCAAAGGCTTTGGGAAGACACAAAGTATAGGTGATCTGCTCTGTATCTATAAAGAATGGCTTCAGTAACACTACATTTGATTACGGAAACCTGGATTTAGCAACCCAGTAAATGCAGAGCGGGGGCTGGGGAGATATAGAGACTTATTTATATGTATATTTTTCCAAAGGAATGCCATTTAGATTTGATTTAATTTTTCTGACATTTTCTTCATCAAATTATAATCAGTGGAAAATTTGGTTGTGTAAAAAGTTCATAATCATCAAGGTAAAATGAGGAAATGAGGCCTACCTTCATTCACAGGGAAAATAAACATGTTTTAGGTGGATAGTTAATTCAAAGCAGGTTGCATTACATTTTTTTAAATCTCTCACCACAGGGCATTTAAATGATACAGTGTTTTAATCTTCAAATGCACATGATGGAAAGACAAACTGTCCCTTTTTCTCCAAATATGATGTTGAAATAAAGCAGCATTGAGTGACTATGCTATGGGTAGGATATCAATAGAAAGTTATTTCTACTTTCTAAATAGAACTTAAGAAAAAGTACACTAAGAATCAGTTAAAAATTCACTTGTTGAGGAGTGGGTAATGACATGATTTTATTCTATGGAAGAGATCCACGCCAATATAGAAAGCACTTTTTAAAATTCTGCTCTTCTCCTGGTTACTTTTATACATACTCATAAAAAAATGTCATAGACAAAAAAAATTGTGATTTTTTCCAATCTGTTCAACCCTGAAATTTCATGAGTGAGCGACAAATGGACTGCATTCAGAGATCTCTGCTTGTTGGAAAAGATAATCCATAGCTCACAGTGTTTCCAGATCAGATAGTATGACCTTATTGGTTGCTGTAGTTAGGATCTAAGAGTATGAATTTGAAAGAGTCTGAATTCAGGCTCTGTCTTATCATGATGTAACTATATTTAGGCACTTTAAGTAGAGATAATATTGGGAATGTGTACAAGTTTGAACACTAACAGTACACAAATGCCTTCTATATTTCAGGTTCCTATTACGGAAGGTCGAATTGATCTACTACCTGAAATACTATTAGAGGTTTTAGTACTTCCCATATTAAGGCCAGAGTGTTACTTCAAATTATTTTCTTAACCACATCTGGTATCTCATAAATTCCACAGACAGGGAAAATAGAAAAGTTTTAGAAAGTGAAAGCTCAACTGTCATTGGTAATAAAATTATTTCCCCTGAAATTCCTCCTTATAAAGTTGTCTGGGAGAGAGAAAGTAAAAAAGCAGGGACTATAGCTCACTATATATGATTATTATTCCAATATTTATTGAGTTTCTAAAATGTACCAGACTTTATAGAAAATAGAGTAGGCTGCACAATCCTCAAAGGAGAGTAGTAGAAAATGTATAAGGCTTGAAAATAAGTTTTTGTAAGGTAAGTGCATAGTCTAGTGAGATAAAAGTGAGAAAAAAGAAAATTAAAATTTAATAATAATCATCTAAATTACTAAGCATATAGCTCTACCTGAGATATGTGTTGTTTAGCACATGTAATTTGATTACTTAAGAGCATGACTTCAGCCATTCTGCTGTATTGCATATTTTCTACTGAATGCCTCAGGTATTCTAGCTCTTTATATACTTTGTGGAAATATGGGCATGTGTTTGCCAATTTCTATTCCCATAGGCTTGTGATAGTCTAGCCAAACAAACATAAAATGGATTTACTGATTGAAATCTCTAAAGGAATATATTAGGGAATATGGTTAACTTTATCTGAGGCAATCAAAGGGGCATGTTACAGAAGATAAGATCAGAAAGAAATCATTTTTGAAAAGATGTTTACCAGTAAGAAAGGACTATCAAAACAGAAGGGCACATAACAGAGGCAAAGTGGGTTTCAACAGACACACGTATTTCAATATTCTGGAGGAAAAACATGCTAAAAAGAGGAAATGAATCCTTATACAATTTCAGGGATATTATACACTAATGAATATATTCATTATTACTCTATGATAGCCTAAATTGTTTCGCTCCCAAAATACAATATACTTAGTAAGACTACGTAAACAAAAATTTTGTAGATGGACAGATATGTGAAAAAATAAATGGAAGGATGAATGAAAGGATACATGAATAATTTCATTAAAAAAAAACTGAATGGAAGGTGAGTTTTATCAGCTATATGATAATCAGTCATTAAGAGTTTAAAGAGAACAAATTAATGGACACCTATGCAACTTTGGGAACGTTCGCTCTGCTTGTCTGTGAGTTAGAAAAATAAAAGAATGGAAAGAAAATAAAACCTGAGCCAAGAATACCAAAATTAAAGTCATAGAAATAAATTCAGGTTAGAGAAGACAGATGTCTGAACATAAGGAGTGATATATGTAGGTAAAATAAATGTTTATAGAAACTTTAGGAAGTAGAATGCATTGGAATTGGGGACAAAATTAAACTGAAGAATGACATAAAACAAGGAAAATTCTGACTAATCAATACCTGGCCTGAAAATACAGAAGGAAATAGTGGTGCCATCTGCAAATGTTAAAATAAAAACAAGTGTGTTTGGGAAGATAACAAAATATAAGCACTTTGTATTATCTCATTTAACCTTGGTAACAATCCTATGCCTCTTTCACACATGAGAAGTTAAGTGTTCCCAAAGTCCAAATCTAGGCAGTGATAGAAGAACGAGTTGAAGCCTGTTTGATCAAGTTCTAGATCAATGTTGTTTTTCTAATGTCACTTACAATGTATATAAAATAGTTAATGATTCTCCATTATAATTTAGATTAGATAATGCTGTTTATAACTTCATGTTTATTGTGAAAAAGTCTCATAAATGTCAAAAACTGTGTAAAATCTATGAGTGCAGTTTTATAATCTATTATATAGTAAACATTCAGATAATAACAAACCAGATTTGCAATTTTGCTAATAACTTAGAAACCCACTGTCTGCTCCTTCCAAAGTACGTGTCTTAATTCCAAAGCAAGGTAACCCTGTCATAACTTTTGTAACGCTAGTATTTCTAAAATGACATTATTTAATAGTACCAGTTTTTGAGCACCATACCTACAACTAACACCTGATTATTTTACTTAATGCTATATCTGTAGAAATCATACATGTTGTTCTGTGAAATCCCATGTTTTGGACATATTCCATAATATTCTACTGACTGACATTTAGATTACTATGAAGGCTTTGTACATTTCTCATGGCACAAATGTACAAAATATCTCTAAGAGTGCCTGCCCAGGAATGAAATCACTGAGTAAGAAGATCTGTCCATTGTTGGGGTCCGCGTGTTTCCTAAACAAAGGAATTGAAAATAGATTTAGAAACTTAGAGACCTAGGAACTTAGAAACTTAGAAACTTAGAAGCTTAGAAACTTATAGACTTAGAAGCTCAGAGACTTAGAGACTTAGAAACTTAGGAGCTTAGAAAAGCCACACCAGGTGGCTATCTAAAAGCACCCACCCAACGACCAGGTGGCCATCTAAAGCAGCCGCCCGATGTCCGTGTGGCTATCTAAAACACCCACCCATATTCCTGGAACTCAAACAGAAGAACAAGTCCGGGAAATACCCCGCGCGGGTTCAAACCAGGTTCAAACCAACCAATTAGAGTAAGACATCTTGCTCAGGCCATAACCTGCTCCAATCATCTTGCGCCTCAAGCTTTGTGAATTTTTGTAGTTTTTGCCTTTATAAACCGTCTGTAACAAGCATTCGGGGTCCTGTGGCCAGCTTCGGACATAGGACCCTAGCACGCTAGCAATAAATCTCTCCGCTGTGATTTCCGTGTCGAGTGGTCTCTCGCGGTGACCCCAGCCCAGGAAGGAATCTAAACACTAGGTTCCTACAGAATGAACACACAAGACAACACAAGACAAGACAAACATGGCAGCCGCCTCGAATGGCGTGCTCTGCTTTATTTTATACAGTGGTTTGTGGAATGTTGCCAAGTCACAAAATACATTGTTGTTCTTCTGACCTTTCCCTGACTTTCTGGATTTTCAAGATGTTTACACATAAACAAGCCCCCAGGGTCTGCTGTTAGCAGCTGGCTCCTTTGTCCTCCCTGTTTTCAGGGAAGGAACGCCTTGCTTCGTTTGCAAGAGCAGGACTTATCTGGAACGTCTCGTTTGCGAGCACGTAGTCCTCTACAGTCCATATTTACTTTATAGGTGTTGCCTTAGTAGTTTCCATAGTGGTATACAAATTTACTCCTCAAAAAGCCATGGATAAAAGTTTCTGTTGATCTATAATCTCACAGTGCTTATTTTACATTTTTGCTAAACTATCAGAAACACAGCAGTATCTTATTGTGATTTTACTTTATATATACCTAGTTACTAATATGTTAGCACAGCTTTCCATATGTTTGTAGACCACTTGGTTTTTCCATTTTGTGAAGAGCTTGTTGGAACTTTTTACTCTTTTATTTCCTATTGAGTTAGTTGTTTTTTCTTACTGATCCATAGAAGTTATGCATATTTTAATCAGCTAATTATATGTTTCGAAAATATTCTTTCTAAATTCATGACTTATCTTTTTAAATTTTTTACATAGTATTTAATGGAACAGAATTTGTTAACTTTAATATGATTAAATTTATCAGCCTCTCTCTTTTAAAATTGTTTCGCTTATAGTATTTTGAGGAGTTTCTTCTCAAATGAAGAATGTGAAGATAGCCTTGTATCAGTTTTCAGTTTTTAAGGTTCTCCATTGATATTTTGGTCTTGAATTGAAATGTAATTGTATGATATGAAAAATAATTCAATTTTCTGTATGAACAGCCATTTTTTTTCCACAAGGAAAAGCAATTTTTCTAGCAATGCTTATTGAAAACTCAAAATTTTCATCCTGATCTGCAATTGTCTCTTCTTCACATATTGTTTTTGTATTTGGATGGTCACTTTCTCTGTTTTACTGGGTATTCTTGTTTTGTTAGTCAATTTGTTCTAATTTCCTTTGTTATTATTGGTTTTATAGACTTGTTCTACCAATTGCTGAAAAAGTGTGTAAAAATCTACCATTATCTTTTTGTTTTTCTTAGTTTTTCCTCTAGTTTCACTAATCTTTATTGTAAATATTCTGGGGCTATTTATAAGGCACATACAAATCTAAAATTATTATTGTATATACAGTTTATATATATGCACAATATTATTATTGTATTGTAGTTTAATCAAAAAAGTTGGAGTGACCTTAATTATATCTATAATTGTTTCTATGTGCAAGTCTATTTTATTTGGTGCTGTCATACTTACACCTATCAATTTTTAATTAAAATCTGCCAAGATCAAAAGGTTTTTATTGTTTTTATGTAATTATGTTTTTAATGAGTAAATTGTGAATAGTATCAAGTAAAATTTTATTTATTCTTTTTCTTTAAAAAAGTTATCTGGATATTTTTCTTATATAAGATTACTTTCCCATATCCAACATAATTACTTATTATATAACTATCATTTTATATCTATCATTTTATTTTGTGCTACTTCATTCACTCACTATGTTTCTTTCATCTTCTTTCTGATCTTCACTTACAGATATTGATTATGTATGTTTTCTTATTTGAAACTCTTTCATTTAAAATTAACAGTTTTACAAAATAAAATTCCTAAGAAGAAGATGAAATATTTTTGGATTTATGGTGGACTACAATGCTTATTAAAATACAGACAAGAACATTAAAAATTTTCATTTGGCATAAAATTTTGTCCATTGATTTTCTCTTCTTTCTGCATTGAATATAGACATGTTCATGGCAATTAGGTAGTCATTTGAGACCATGAGCATACAGGCATAAGGATAAGAGTCATACTTTAAGAAAGCTTGAAAAAGTCTGTGTTTTTTATGTGATCATAGAGCCGCTGCATCAGACTTAAGACTAGCTACTTACGAATGCTTACTATGTGGGAAAAGAAAACTCCCATTTGGCTCAGCAAAAAAAAAAAAAAAAAAAAAAAAAAAAAATGTAGCTGATACTATTTTTAATTGATTTGTCACTCAAAGCTTTTACATATTGATTTAATGATATTAAAATCATAATTATTTCATTTTATTTTCCAACATTCTTCTATCTTAATTTTCCTTTTCTAGAAGATAAATTATGACAACACCATATGTGGAATCAAGAATTTATAATTAATTGATGCCACCACAAGCCTTGGATAAGCCCTAGTGTCTGTGGCAGAGTGTATCATTGTCTAAAGAATTCTAGCCCTTGATTCTTGATTTTTTTCCTAAGCCCTGTACTGTGGTTAGATTAAGAGTGCCACAGTGAAAACAGTCTTGGTCTTGTGACTTGACTTTGCCAATACACAATGAGATAAAATGGCATATGCTGTTTCTTAGAAGAGCCTTAAGAATCATCACATGCATCTGTTAGTGTTCTTTTTCTCTGCAGGACAAAAGGAATATCCTGCATACTCCTTCAGCTAATGTCTTAGAATAAAGAGTCAAAGCCACACATTTCATAAACCTGTAAACTAAGTGAAAAAGAAGTTCGTGTTGATGTAGGCCACGAAGATTAGGATGCCATTTGTTGCCACTGCTGAACTTAGTTTTAAGCAGACTGATACAGTTTCTAAATGCTACTCTGTACAAAAATAATAATAATGCCTGGTTTTCTACTTCCCAGATCTGTGATTAGGACTTAATAAAATAATTTAAGCACCAATGTATTATAAGCTCTAAAATACTATAAAATGGCAGGCAATCTCTTTATTGGTATATCTTATTTTATATTTTAATCATAGGACATCATCATGCAATTTTCACAACTGATTTAGAGTTTAAAAAGTTATGCAAGCAGACATATTAGACTTCACTAACCTTTTGAGTTATCACATCTCTGCTTACATTACCCATCTGTTAATGCATGTTGTCTACCATTTCCATTGAGCTCTTAATATATGGATTACAATTATTTTTAATTCCCATTCAGATAATTCCAGCAGCTGTGTCATATTTGAATATATTTCTACACCTTGCTTTTCTTTTCAGAAAATGTCTTGCCTTGCCAGTTGGCATGCCTTATAATTTTTTTTTTTGGAAGCTGGACACATTGTATCAGATAGTAGAAATTAAACTAAATAGGCCTTGAATGTGAGATTTATGCTAATCTGACTAGAAGTTGAGTTGTATTCAAATGTTTATTGAAGCCATAGGTTCCAGAGGCTTCAAACTCCTTTAGCGTTCTTGTTTGTGCTTCCACTCTTGCCTTTGAGTTTTCTTACACGTTCCTCCAGAGAGAGTCTTGCAGGTCATTTAATTGTAATCCACTGTTGTTATACTGAAGCCCTGTTTGTGTCATGTTAAGGACAAACGTCAGGAAACATTCTATAATCTCATGCTTATATCTTTGTTTTTAGTGGACTTTCTCTTGGGATTGTCACTTTGAGACTGTTTCGTCAGTGGTATAGCTATTTTTTCTCCCTCCACTGGTGAGACACAATGGCTACAGAGGGCTGGGGTAGAACCAATGCCCTTCCCTCAGTTGGAATAAAGCTCTGATAAAACCTTTTACCCTGGAGAGAAGGTCTTTGCTTATGGAGAAAGCTCTGAGAATATTTCACAAACATTAATCTTGCCTTCCCCTAACAGGGTTATAAAGGGATCAATCATATTCTGATCTTAATCTGGAAAACCTGATAATGTTCCTGGAGATAAAGCCCATGAAAGGGTGGGGACCTCCTAACACTGTGACCCCAGAATTTTTTCTCTCTCAGGCTGGTTCACATTCAACCTCCAGCAATTAATTTAATTACTACATCAATATTTCTACCAGTTAATGGCTCCCTCAACTTCTGCTACAGTTTTGCAGACCTTGACTCTAACTTTTTGAATGTATCTATCAAGATTTCATGGTGGGAGTTTTCCCTGCAACCTTAGTTCTCTAATGGGTCTGAGAAGAGTCATTGGTTTTCAGGGATTTTGTATTTGTTTTCATCTTATTTCTTGTATGGATGGGAAAGATGGCTTCTAAATACTTTTCATGTTGTAGCTAAAATTGAAAGTCTGTCTCTAACCTTTAGAAGTCATAAATTTTTCTCAGATGTTTTCAGTGGCCATTTAGAACCAACAAAAATGTTTATTGAATTGTAATTTTTGGGCCTAATTATTAATAATACACACACACACGGTTACATCTATGCTTAGAAATAAACCTTTCTATACCATGTACATATTATGGAACTATAAAACCAAGTTTAAACAAGCATAGCATCCAATTAGCAATCTTCATTATTCAGCTGGGGTTTATTACATATACTCTGTGCTACTTCCTTTCTGATGAAGTAACTTATTAATAAAGGTAAGTTGAAGGTACTGTGGTTGTTTTCAGAAATGTACCTTCCCCTGACTCTTCTCTCTTTTTGCTTAGCCTACTATCAATTCAGTTCAGCAATAAAACATTGACTTAATTTGTCACTCCCTTCAGGACTACAACTTGTTCATGTCCTTGTTTCATTCCAATCTTACTGTCTCAGGAAAAATACCCTACCTTCTAGTAAATTAGTTAGAGTGAAATAAATATTCTGCTATTGATTTTTTTAAAAAGCAGACAACTTTCACAAATCTCTGAAGCGTATGTGTAGGCCTTCTTATTTAATGTTGTCATTTTTATTGGAAATTAATATGGCTCTAATACTTGGTTTTATGTAATTTCATCACTTTGGACTGTCTTGATAATAATAGGTACTGAAACATGATACTTAAGATCTCAAATGATATAAAATAGTGTGTATTTCTTTGGCAGAGTTCTGCTTACTATAGAAGTCACTATATGTACATATGTGTATATTTAAAGCTAAATAACTTAAAATTAAAATAAAGTTATTAATTCCCAGTCCTACTAGATACATCTCAAGTGTGTGTATATCTGCATACACACAAACACATGTGTATGTATATTACAATAATATCAAATATTTCATATATGAATGAAGCATAATATTTTATAGCCATAAGACAAAGTATTATAAATAATATAGAAACTTCTAGCACTTTATACAGTACATTTCAACAAGGCCACACACACACACACAAACACATGCACAAAGATAATATTCTGTGTAAGTACCTTGTTTCCGATTAATTTTCCTGGCTCAGTTTTTAAGAAACTGTGTTAGTCCATTTTCACATTGCTATGAAGATCTATCTGATATGGTTTCAGTTTGTGTTCCCACCAAAATCTCATCTCATATTGTACTCCCAACATGTCGAGGGAAGTACAGAGTGGGAGGTGACGGGATCATCGTGGTGCTTTCTCCCATGCTGTTCTCATGACAGTGAGGCAGTTCTCACCAGATCTGATGATTTTTAAAGTGGCAGTTTCCCCTGCATTGTCACTCTCTTCTGCTACCACGTAAAATGTGCCTTGCTTCCTCTTCACCTTCCACCATCATTGTAAGTTTCCTGAGGTCTCCCAAGCCATGTGAAACTGTGAGTCCATTAAACCTCTCTTCTCCATAAATTAGTCTCAGGGCAGTGTCCGTATAGCAGTGTCAGAATGGACTAATGCAGAGAATTGCTACCAGGAATGGGGCACTACTTTAAAGATAACCTGAAGATGCGGAAGCGACTTTGGAACTTGGTAACACGCAGAGATTGGAACAGTTTGGAGGGCTCAGAAGAAGACAGGAAGATGTGGGAAAGTTTGTAACTTCCTACAGACTTGTTGAAAGGTTTTGAACAAAATGTCGAAGTGATATGGAAGTTCAGGCTGAGGTGGTCTCAGACGGAGACGAGAAAATTATTGGGAACTGGAGCACAGGTCACTCTTGCTATGCTTTGGCAAAGAGATTGGCCGCATTTTGCCTCTGCCTTAGAGATCTTTGGAAATGTGAACTTGGGAGAGCTGATTTAGGGTTTCTGAAAGAAGAAATTTCTAAACAGCAAAGCATTCAAGATGTGTTCTGCTTTTTCCTGAAAGCACACAGTTATATGAGCTTACAAAGAGATGGTTTGAAATTGGAACTTATTTTTAAAGGGCAAGCAGAGTGTAAAAGTTTGGAAAATATGCGGTCTAACTACGTGGTAGAAAAGAAAAACCCATTTTCTGGGGGAGGAATTAAAGCCAGATGCAGAAATTTGCATAAATAATGAAGAGCCAAATGTTAATGAACAAGACAATGGAGAAAATGTCTCCAAGGCATTTCAGAGATCTTCAAGGCAGCTCCTCACATCACAGGCCCAGAAGCCTAGGGGAGAAAAATGATTTTGTGGGCCACGCCCAGCAGCTGCTCTGTGTAGCCTCAGGACTGGGTGCCCTGTGTCCCAGCAGCTCCAGCTCTAGCCAGGGCTAAAAGGAGCCAACATATAGCTCAGGTTGTTGCTTCAGAGGCTGCAAACCCTAAGCCTTGGCAACTTCCATATAGTGTTGGACCTGCAGGTGCACAGCAGATGAGTTGAGCTTTGGGAGCCTCCACTTAAATTTCAGAGGATGTATAAAAATGCCTAAATAAGCAGGCAGAAGTCTGCTGCAGAGGCGAAGCTCTCATGGAAAACCTCTGCTAAGATAATGCAGAGGGAAATGTGGGATTCGAGCCCTGACAGAGAGTCCCCACTAGGGCACTGCCTAGGAAACTGTGAGAAGAGCTCCTACAGACCCTAGAAAGGTAGATTCACTGACACTAGCACTGAGAAGCTGCAGGCACTCAATGCCAAACTCTGAAAGCAGCTGGGAGGGGGGCTGTACCCTGCAAAGCCACAGGAGTGGCCTAAGGCCATGTGAGCCCACCTCTTGCATCAGCGTGACCTAGATGGGAGAAATGGAGTCAAAGATCATTTTGGAGCTTTAAGATTTAATCTGAAGATTTAACCCTGGTTTCAGACTTGTGTGGCACTGTGGCCCCTTTGTTTTGGCCAATTTATCCCATTTGGGATGGGAACATTTACCCAATGCCTGTATCCCCAATGTACCTTGGAAGTAACTAACACGCTTTTGATTTTACAGGCTCATAGGCAAAAGAGACTTGCCTTGTCTCAGTTGAGGCTATGGACTTTGACTTTTGGGTTAATGCTGGAATGAGTTAAGTCTTTAGGGGACTGTTGAAAGGGCATGATTGGTTTTGAAATGTGACAAGAACATGAGATTTGGGAGGCACCAGGGCAGAATGATATGGTTTGGCTTTGTGTCCCAACCAAATCTCAAATTGTAATCCCCATGTGTCAAGGGAGGGTCCTGGTGGGAGGTGATTGGATCATGGGGGCTTTTCCCCCCATGCTGTTCTCATGATCGTGAGAAAGTCCTCATGAGATCTGATGGTCTTAAAAGTGAAGGTTTCCTTTATACTCTCGCTCTCTCCTGGCACCATGTAAGTAAGATGAGCCTTGATTCCCATTAATCTGCCATGATTGTAAGTTTCCTAAGGTCTTCCCAGTCACACAGAATTGTAAGTCAATTAAACCTCTTCTTTATAAATTACTCAGTTTCAGGTAGTATCTTTATAGCAGTGTGAGAACAAACTAATATACTACCTAACAATGGGTAGTTTATGAAGAAAAGAGGTTTAAACCATCAGATCTCATGAAAATTCACTCACTATCACGAGAACAGCATGGGGGAAACCTACCTTTGTGATCCAATCACTTCCCACCAGGTCCCTCCCTTAACATGTGGGGATTACAATTCAATATGAGATTTGGGTGGGGACATAGAGCAAAACCATATTAGAAATCTTGCTTAATATTTTAATAATTACACACATCTAATACTTTGCCTCTGGTTTCTGAGACACATAGTCAGTTTAAGGTAAACTTCTTTGACACTCAGGTGTAATTAGAATTTTCTACTATCAATAATAAAATAAAATGCTATCTTTTCACTTTCCTGATTAAAATGAAGAGACTTAAAAGTGAATTTAAGATCATTATCAAGCTTCTCTTTCATAAAGTAAAAGACAAATTTAGAATGACATTGAAATTATAATTACATCTTTACCAACAATTAACTGGTGTGATATTTAGCTATATATACAAGTTCAAACAGAACATGAATAGAGTAAAATTAACTCAAAAATATGAATAAAAGGGAAGAGTGTGCAAATCTTGTAATGATGTAATTTATTATTAAAATAATGTTAGATGAATTTAGCAAATACAATTTATTCAAACTTGTGAAAAAGTTAGTGAGGTTAACAGTAAATCTTTAGGCCAGGCATGGTGGTTCACACTTGTAATCCCAACACTTTGGGAGGCTAAAGCAAGTGGATGGCTTGTGCTCAGGAGTTTGAGACCATCCTGGGTGATATGGTGAAACTCCATCTCTACTAAAAATACAAAAATTAGCCTGGTATGGTGGCACACACCTGTAGTCCCAGCTTCTTGGGAGGCCAAGGTGGGAGGAATCACTTGAACCTGAGAGGTCAAGGCTACAGTGAACTGAGATTGCACCACTGCACTCCAGCCTGGGTGAAATAACAAAACTCGGTCTCAAAAAAAAAAAAGACTGTGTCTTTAAAAACATTGCTTATATCAAAACAACGATAAATAAATACAAAATGTCATATGATGAAGTTTTTGTATGTATAGATAAGAACTAAACAATCATAAATGAAAATCAAGTAAATAAAATCAGGAAAAAATATATTGTAAAGTAATATTAGCAGAACCAGAGCCTTAGAAAATCAAATTGAAAACAATAAAATAGATGGGAAATGAATAACAAGGGTAATTGAATTCAAGATGACAGGAAATAAAAGAAGACAATTATAATTGGACACACAATGTCAAGTGCTTGCTTCAAAAATGATATGACTTGGATTTGAGATGATGAAAATGTAAACCATAATGACCAAAATGAAGTGAAAGAGAATATAAAGGCCGGGCGCAGTGGCTCAAGCCTGTAATCCCAGCACTTTGGGAGGCCGAGATGGGTGGATCACGAGGTCAGGAGATCGAGACCATCCTGGCTAACACGCTGAAACCCCATCTCTACTAAAAATACAAAAAAAAAAGTTAGCCGGGCGTGGTGGCAGGCACCTGTAGTCCCAGCTACTCGGGAGGCTGAGGCAGGAGAATGGCGTGAACCCAGGAGGCGGAGCTTGCAGTGAGCTGAGATAGTGCCACTGCACTCCAGCCTGGGTGACAGAGCAAGACTCTGCCTCAAAAAAAAAAAAAAAAAAAAAAAGAATATAAAATGATGTTGTAGTATCATAAGTGAATCGAAATAATATGCACTAAGATCAAGACACAGAAATGAAATAAACTGGGCAATGGACCAATGCAGGAGGCTGCACAAAAAAGGGTGGAATAGGTTTGAGGAAAATGAAGAAGGATGAGTCCATACTGAAATAACATAAATGGATCATATCTTCTAAGAATTATATCTATATATGATATGGCATATCTAAATAATGACAAATATGATGCTAAAACTTTAAGTGCCTGATGCCAATAAAAGTAGAATAAACACTGTTTAAACCATAGTAAACAATTTTCTCAGTTACATTGTTAAATATAAAATGTGATTAACAAAACAGGAAAACAAAACATTCTAGTTAAAATTATATTTGGTGACTTATTCAAAACTTCAAAGCCTCATATGACTTAAATATAGTAAATTGCATGGGGAAAATATGAGTCACTAATATATCTACATAAAGCAATTTAGTAAAATAAGGAAAATTATGGTGAATCACAGAAAGTAATGTTTCAGTAGTATGAAGAAATATTGTGCAGCTATAATGTACATATTCTGTTAATCAAGCAGATGTACATATGTTTGGTTGTTTATCTGGATTAGTTTTGAATTTACAATATTTTTAGTTTTTCTTTAGAGTGTAAATCAAAATATTAAAAAAGAAATAAAGAGAACAAGGAAAGGAGTGAAAAAGAGAGGGATAAAATAAAAGGAAGGAAGAAAGAAAGGAATTAAGATAGTTTATTAATGTAAAATGTGTACATTGAGCTCTCCTGTGTGAATCTTTTAGAGCTCTGTTAAATGCAGCTCAACACATTTTCTACACTGTCAAATCTGTAAGAATATTATATTATACATTTAAATAACCTCCCCCAACAGAGATATCTTTTCTAGATTTTTCTGACCAATTTCTAGACCTTTCATTCTGCCACATTGTTGAGACTCTGTTTAACCTCTATTCTAGAAAATAGTCCTTTATTCTAAGGGATGTCTTGGTTTTGGGCCACGCTAATTTATATTCCTTAGTGTTTTGTCTTTTTTGGAGGGAGAACATCCTTTAGTACATTCTGTGTACATCTGCATTAGAAATAATTTTTGATATTTTTAAGGCTTACTTTTGAAATATCAAATCCTCTCATAAATTATTTTTGCTCTCATGAACTAATCTCACATTAAGCTTGCATATTGAGTAATAAATGATTGGTCATTTTAAGAATTCTTTCATTTTGAATATGCTTTTAATCACAGGCTCTCTGGATTGATAAAGCACTTAGAATTTTCATGGTAATATTCTTAACAGTTAAAAAAACAAACATAAGCTTTGGAAATGCTGTAATTATGTCTATAAGCTAATTGCTAAATAAGATACAGGTACAGTATTGATGATAACATGCATTACTATTTATTGAGTGATATAATGTGATAGGCATAGACATTTTGTATTCTCTATATTACTTCCTTTGTATCACTCTGCCTCCCTATTAAATAATTGCACCAAGTGATTCTAAGCAACTTGTTAAAGTGACTCACTGTCACCAAAAGCAACTTTAAATTTGGCTACATTGGGAGAGGAGTTGTGATGAGGAGTGGAGGGTCCAGTTAACATCAGTGTAAAGGTAAAGTAAATATTGCTGCAAGGAGGCAAGAAATGTTGAATATCAAACCAATAGTCATCAGAGAAGGTTTAGGATAACTACAGGAATATGGCTGTAGCTTTAGAATAAATATGGCTTTAGAAAATGTATGTAGCTTTAGAAAAATATGGCTCCAGCTTTAGAATAAAAAGCAAAATGAAGATCTTACACACAATGTCATTTAAAAACATAGATAAATTTAGTGAAACATTGGTTTTGAACAAACATGTGTCTGAATCTTGTGTAACTGAATAAATGACTTAATTTTTGTAAGGTCCAAACCTAGTTTCCCCACCTGAAAAATGAAGGTAACATACATCTGTTCCTAGCACGATGGAAACTCCCAGCACATGTTACTCATTATTTGACTGATCTCTTATTCTTTATACCTTGATTTCCTGCAATTAAATGCTATAATTATGACTTTAATCTATGATTTAAATTTCATTAAAGTGTTGCCTCTACGTTCAGAATACCAAATTTATGCTATCCAAAGTATGAAAAAAGAGTCCTAAGCAATCACAATTTTAAAGCCGTTTAAACCTTACTTAATATTGTACAAGTTATTTAGATGGATATTAAGTTTTAATTTACTTTTATAATTCAAAATGTTTCTATGAATTATCTATGAAAATGAAAATGCTTCATTTATTAGTGAATATGTAAAAATCCCGTGTTCTTCCAAGTCATATGGTGAATATATATCTTTTTCACACACATACATATATATATCGATATATGTGCATATATTTATAAATAAATGTTTAATATATAAATGATATCAATAATAGAGAACATGGACTAGTTTTTACTTATATATTATTTATGAATAAGTGATTCCTAATTAAGCCTAATTAAGTTGTATAACTCCAATAATAAAAGAAATAATCTATTAAGAAAGAAAATATGCTTTCTTAATTATTTGCAAATATTTTAGAAAAAATAAATTATTCAAAAAGAAAATAACTATTCAAATAAATGGTTTGCAAATTTGCTATTAGGTAGATCCTTAACTTGCTTGGAATTACTTTATATCATGAGCAACACAGTATCTTTGCACTATGGGTTCTACACTTCAGCATTTTTGCTAAATTCTCAAGAGGTTTTCATTTTTCTAAAAAAATCTAAATGGTGAAAGTTAATTAATGCTAAAAATTTAGATATCTAGAAGCTCTTCCAAAGTCCATAAGCCTTAGAAGTACAAAATACAAAACCACGTGTTCTTAGGATATTTGTTTGATGTACCAGTACTTGGGCACAATGCAATAAGGCACAAACAAGCATCTTCCACCTAGTTGTCACGTATTTTATAACATTGTGGTATATCGTCATCCTACCCTCCTGCTATCATAATAATCCATGGTTGTCAGGCAAGGGTCAGCCTATGAAAGGCCCTGGTCTTCTATTGGGAGAACCCGACCCCGATGTTTAACGTGGGTTCTTTTCTATTTCCTAAGTGTCTCGACTGGGTTGATAAATAAAGGGAAAGAGCACAAGAGAGAGATATTTAAAGCTGGGTGTCCGGGGGAGACATCACATGTCGGCAGGATCCCTGATGTTCTCTGAGCCTTAAAATCAGCAAGTTTTTATTAGCGATTTTCAAAAGGGGAGGGAGTGCATGATTAGGGTGTGGGTCACAGAGATCAAGTACTTCACAAGGTAATAAAATATCATAAAGCAAATGGAGGCAGGGCGAGATCACAGGACCACAGGATGAGGTGAAATTAAAATTGCTAATGAAGTTTCGGGCACACATTGTCATTGATAACATCTTATCAGGAAACAGGGTTTGAGAGCGGATAACCTGTCTGACCACAATTTATTAGGTGGGAATTTTCCTCCACTTAGTAAGCCTGGGAGCGCTATAGGAGACCGGGGCTTATTTCATCCCTTAGGCTCCAACCATAAAAGACTGGACGCCTTAAAAAGGGGCCGTCTATAGGCCTACCTTCAGGGCGCATTCTCTTTCTCAGGGATGTTCCTTGCTGAGAAAAAGAATTCAGCAATATTTCTCGTATTTGTTTATGAAAGAGGAGAAACATAGCTCTGTTCCTTCCAGATCACCAGTGGCCAGTTCAAAGTTACCTCTCTTGTTCCCTGAACATCGCTATTATCCTGCTTTCTTTTTTTTTTTTTTTAAGATGCCAGATTTCATGTTGTTCAAACACACATGCTCTACAAACAATTTGTGTAGTTGATACAATCACAGGGTCCTGAGGCAACTCTCATCCTCCTCAGTTTACAAAGAAGATGACGGGATTAAGAGATTACAGGCATAGGAAATCACAAGGATATTCACTGGGGAAGTGATAGGTGTCCATGAAATCTTCACAATTTATGTTCAGAGATTACAGTAAAGACAGGTGTAAGAAATTATAAAAGTATTAATTTGGGGAACTAATAAATGTACATGAAATCTTCACAATTTATGTTCTACTACTGGGGCTTCAGTCGCTCCCTCCGTTGGGGGGTCCCTGACTTCCTGCAACAGTCTTCCAAAACAGAGGTGTGTATTGGGGAAGATTATTGCTATTCTTTTCACTTTGAGCTTTTGCCATCTAGCAACATTCTGTGTGTGAGTTTTCTATTTTAGTATTCTTTAACGACCATTATCAAAATATCAGACAAATGTTTACAAGTTGTACAAATCTAAAAATGAAATTAGGATAATAGAAACATATGTGAAAACAACAAAATATATGCATGTTACCTCTGTGATGCTGTTTGTGGTGGTTTTAAAATATATTTTCAAATCTTTCAGCATTCTTCTCTTTGAAGGTTGTTCTAATTCCTTTCCTCTTGCATATGGGAGTCTAATTCCTCTCCTCTTACCATTTTCAATGCCTAGCATCTAATTAATAGAATGATTCAAAAATGACACTTCATTATTTTCAGGGTTAAATAATAATAAGCCACTGTTGTTGTTGTATGCCATAAGCCTGGGGTGGTTTTTATTTGTTTGTTTGTTTAATTCATTAGTAGATAATTCAATCAGTTCAAAAGATACAAAATGCAGTCAGTGTAGTACATCTGCACTATGGGATCTAATATCCTGTGTCAAATGCTAAGTGAAATAGACCAGTCATAAAATACACATCTTGTGTAATTTCACTTATGTGAGGTTTCTAAAGTAGTCAAATTCATTGAAACCAACAGTAGAATGGGGGTTTCAAGGGATGGGGGGCGCACAGCAAACAGGGAGTTGCTGCTTAATGGACGTAGAATTTCAGTTTTGTTAAATAAAAAAGTTATGGAGGTTGGTTGCACGACATGTAAATACATTAACACTGATGATGCAGGATTTTTTCTTGACCCTTTCATGGGACTCGTAACAGACGTGCAGGGGTGCAGGTGTTTACTCCGCCTACCCCTGTCTATTTCTCGTGGGAGGGATCATGAGAGCAAAGAAGTACAGGAACTGGAGAAAGCTCTTTGGGCATTGGCAGGAAAAAACTCCATTTACTCTGCTCAGCACTCTCAACCCCTTGTGGGAGGCAGCACACAGGCAAGTGAGTATGAGATCCAGCCAGTCTCTTTTGGGCACTGGGAGGAGCGAACTCCATAGGGGCCCTGCAGCGTCCAGATAAGACTCCCTGTGAGCCCCGAAGTCCCAGAGGGCATGTTATAATGCTCTTTCAGCTCTGCTGTCCACTGATGGCTTAAGTGTTAACAGCTCAGTAAGCCCTTTGCCTCGTGGGGGGGCTGCCTTCTTCCAGTGAGGGCAAAGAGTCAGTGTGACAGCCTTTTAGGGTACCCACATCCAGTGCATTTCAAACTCTTGTCCAGTGCCCAAGAGGAATGAGATCACGCAGATGAATTGAAGGATGGTGAATATGGAGAACTTTAATGAATGAGGAAAACAGCTCTCAACAGAGAGGGGAGCTAAAAAGGGGATGGGAAGGGCAGTTCTCTCTCCCCTGAAGTCAAGCTCCCTCTCTGCCTCTGTCTTCCAAAGTCAAGTTGCTTCTCCCTGACATCCAGATGCTTCCTCCTGACATCCAACTGCTTTTTCTCTCTGCTGGGGTCTTTATAGGCACAAGGTGGGCCATGGGTAGTTTAGGAAAAGGCAGCATTCAAGCAGAAAAACAAGGACAGAAGTTCTCACTTTGGGCCATGTGCTTCAGGCTTTTGGCTGGAAGGTAGGGTTTTGCCAGGGACCCAACCCTGTCTTCATAGAATAGCTCTGCCTTCTGCCTCTCTCATTGTATCACTACTGAACTGTATACTTATACATGGTTAACAGGGTAAATTTTATGATATGTGTATATTACCACAATTAAGAATAATAATACTTTGTAAAGAGGTTTTTGATATTACTTAATCCAAAAGTATAATGGTATAGAATTAACAATAACTTGCCAGATTCTGATGGATTCAGCTATTATAATTTGGTATTTAAGTAAAATTAAAGAAAAATTTATATAGAGTCTTAGCATGTTAGAACTGGAAGAGACTCTAGAGATTAAACTCCCATTTTCTGTATTTAAGAAAAATAAAGTACAGATTAAGTTACAAAAACTTAATAAAGATCAACCCCAAGATTGATTATGGTTTTCAGTAAGTATTAACAGGGAACACATCGATATAGGCAGCTTTTATCAATAAATGCAAACTAATGAATGTTATTTGGAAGAGCAAACAACCCCAAAGATATATTTTTCTGTCCTTTATGTCTGTGAGATTGTGAAACTGTTTATTTTGAATTATGTTGTGTTGTTGCCTTTCCCCATGTTACAAAAAAAGCAGCCAGACTATATTTCAGCAGAAAGACTGTGGAAGAAATGAAAAAATAAACCTTGATGAATTTGTTGACATGGATGTCTTCTTTCCCACTCTATTGGAATCATTCCACCTGCTGCTGACTCTAGTAAAATGAAACCTTCAATCCCAGGCTTTACTGGGACTCTTAACAAAATATTGCTACAAGATAAAAAAGAATGAAAATTACTACAAGAGTCTCAGACCATGTGGTTACAACCTGGATTTATCACTGTGGAAAACTCACACAGTTATTCCTTCCTGCACTTATTAGCAGATGTTTAAGTATGGGGATATACCATGGAAAACAATGAACAAAATTAATTACTCTTGTAACTCTTGGCATGTCAATTATCTCAGAGTTCCCTGACTCTGATAAGATGCTACCTTTCTTAATTAGATAAACAAGTTTCTCTTTTCCTTTTGCAACATATTAAATGAACTCTCTAAAAGCACTTTGGGAGATACATTTCAATGTGTCATTAACTTCTTTGCTTTGCCCAATTTCTAATAAAATATGTCCAGTTCAGAAGTAATTTACTTTCAAATATGTCTCAACACACATAAACATAAGAGTCTTTGCCAAAATACTATTGGAAGTCCTCTTTGTATTAACAGCTGTTGAATTTAGAATGCTTTTTTAAAAAAATTATACTTTAAGTTCTAGGGTACATGTGCACAACGTGCAGGGTTGTTACATATGTATACGTGTGCCATGTTGGTGTGCTGCACCCATTAACTAGTCATTTACATTAGCTGTATCTCCTAACGCTATCCCTGCCCCCTCCCCCGACTCCACGACAAGCCCCAGTGTGTGATGTTCCCTTTCCTGTGTCCAAGTGTTCTCTTTGTTCAATTCCCATACATAAGTGAGAACATGTGGTGTTTGGTTTTCTGTTCTTGTGACAGTTTGCTGAGAATGATGGTTTCCAGTTACATCCATGTCCCTACAAAGGACATGAACTCATCCTTTTTTTATGGCTGCGTTGTATTCCATGGTGTAAATGTACCATATTTTCTTAATCCAGACTGTCATTGATGGACATTTGGGTTGGTTCCAAGTCTTTGCTATCGTGAATAGTGCCGCAATAAACATACGTGTGCATGTGTCTTTATAGCAGCATGATTTATAATCCTTTGGGTATATACCCAGTAATGGGATGGCTGGGTCATATGGTATTTCTAGTTCTAGATCCTTGAGGAATCGCCACACTGTCTTCCCACAATGGTTGAACTAGATTACAGTCCCACCGATACTGTCAAAGTCTTCCTATTTCTCCTACCAATCATTAAAAAGTCAGGAAACAACAGGTGCTGGAGAGGATGTAGAATGCTCTTTTACCTTCATGTGCCTGCAATTAGGGAATCTTTCAGCAGATAGATTTCCAAGTTCCATAGGTTGGGTAAGTCTCTTGGTGTAACAGATATTGATACATGAGGAGATAAGATAAACATTTAAAAATGCCTGTCTACTAGTTGTTTCAAAGTATGTATATAATATGATATATATTAACATAAATGTTGATCTTAATAAATAGGTTGTGTAGAAAGTCACAATTACATCAATTCAAAGCATGTATTTATAATGGAATATTTCCCCATTATTTTGAAATGACTATAATTAAATGCTGTAATACTATTTGCCTAATATCAAGTAGTATTTCTCCTTTTTTTTAGGGCACTTTAGTGTCTTTAATGTTTATCAAGAGCATCTGGAATATGCATTCAAGAATGAGCCTCCCTGGTGTAAAGTGTGTGATTATAAATACATGATATTCACAGAAATTATTTGTAAATCAGAAGATAAAGGTCAGAGAAATGTAACGTCTGACTTGTAATCAGAAAACTTGAATATAAATTCACCTCTGATGTTTATTTGTTACCTTTTCTTCATTAAGGATACAAACTTCTTGCAGCCTCAGTAACTCAGCTTATAAGATGTGGGTAACCATTCTACCTGGAATGCTTGTAATAAAGACAGTGTCTGTAAATATTCACTTAACTCATAAAAACATGCCACAAAAATGTAAGTATCATTAATACAGAGCAAGTGCCAAGGATTTCCTTTCTTATTACATGGCTTTATTGAGAGCATGGTAGACCTATATCTAATGGTTTTTCTTTTTGGAAGAGATCACTACTTCTGCAAGCTGTTATTATAGTTTATCTTAACTGCACAGGAAAATACCATCCAGGATGTGTCTGAAGTTACCGCTATTTAGCTGCTGTAAAATAATAGAAAATCTAAAATGTTGTTAGGTATGGGACTGCATCAATCACCTTGTGTGTCTACTGTCTCCTCATATGTCTGTTTTTCACTTTCTTACACTTTTGATATTTTTATACATTTGGTAGTAACTTTGCTGTCAGTAGTTTTTTCTAAACAGCAGCCTTTTCTAATGCAACAATTGTTCAAACTGTCATCTTTTTATTAACCATTAAATATTTAAACTTTAAACAAAAACTCTGAAGATTTTTGTTATTTAGTATTTTAATGAAATAACGAATTATTTTTCCTATGCGACTTTGGTAATTATGAACATTTTGGGAAACACCTCTGATATAGTTTCAAGCCTTGACTTTGGTTTTGCTATATTAATTTATTCATTCAGTAAATATTTATGGGGATATTAATATACACCAGTGTTGTTATGGGCTCTCAAAACTGAGCAGTGAATTCAGCAAATTCTGTACAACTTTGAACATTTCTTCTAAGCTCCAAGATATGAATATGAATAATGTATAAAGATTACTGAAAAAAATTGAAAAATGTAAGAATGTAGACAATGTAACACTCTTATGTACATTTTTAAAATTAGAAAAAAACAAAAGAGTTCAGGACAACAAAATCCGGACAAAAGTATATAGACAACAAAGATACCAGAGATAAAGTCATTAGGGTAAAAGAACAGCTATTGGGCATTTTATCCATATAAATGTAGAATTGAGACAACAGGGAAATTATTGTTACAAGAGCCCCCACAAATAGCACCTACTAACGTTATTGACAGGAAATGGATGGTTTTGGAAAATGGAGTATGAAGAATATGTGTTAATTTCTTAAATAGTGGCAGTATCTAAATTGTAAGTGTATAGTTTAAAATCCATGATGACAACCATGTGCTTCAGAAAATTTCCAAGAATCTCAGATTTCATTCAAATTCATAAGATTGTCTTCATCTTTGGTTAAATTCACATCTATTCAAATTTAATATTTTATAAAATATATTATGTAGTATGATTCAAATTCTCTAAAATTATTTCAGTGGTATTAAAACATATATACATGCATATATATGTTTTATTATATGTATGTTTTTATGTATGTATATGTCTATCAATCTATCTCATATGCCCATAGGTAGGTGACTCAGAGAATATTAGTTATTTTCATTTTCATGATTAGACTTTATCTAGAATGAATTAGTGGTTGCAGGTAATCTGAGAGCATATTTGAGGTTGATAATTATGAATTTATAGTAATGCTAGTTTTACTAGGCTATTCTTACATTGATATAAAGAAATACTTGAGACTGGGTAATTTATGAAGAAATGAGGTTTAATTGGCTCACAGTTCTGCAGGCTGCGCAAGAGGCACAGCACCAACATCTGTTTCTTCAATGGCCTCAGGAAGCTTTCAATCATGGTAGAGGGCAAAGGAGGTGCAGGTACTTCACATGACGGGAGTGAGAGCAAGATAGAGAGTGGGAGGAGGAGAGAGGTGCCACACTTTCTAACAACCAGATCTTGCAAGCATTCACTCACTATCGTGAGGACAGGACCAAGCCTTGAGGGATCTGCCCCCATGATCCAAACACCTCCCACCATGCCCCAACTCTCACACTGGGGAATACATATCAACATAAAATTCAGAGGGGACTGTAATTTTGTTTCAGTAGACCCTGCTATCATAATATATACACAAAGCAAGAATATAGAATACTTGAATCTTGACTTGGAATTTTACTAGATGAACACAATAAGAAAAATATCAACATGATTTAGAGAACTGGAAAAAACGTCAAAATGATAAGCTAGAAGACCTTAGCTGAAAAGTATGAAAGTAAAGAAAGATGAAAGATCTTGGAATATAAGAAAGCAGAGATTTCAACAGACTGAATTATGTAGACATAAACAAACAGTCAAATTAAGGTGGAAGAAATACAGTTTCTGGTCAAAAAGTTAGGTTGCTTACCATTGATTACAGAAGTTTTCTTTTTTTTCTTTTTTTTTTTTTAAAAAAAAAAAACAAACACAAGAATCAGGACAAATGAAAGCTATTTAATCTGTAGTGACAAGGAAAGCAATTGCTTTTGATGAGGGAATGAAGAACTAGAATACTGTTTGAGATGTCTGTATCAGATGATGGAGTCTTTGAGGATGATAAGAGGACTTGAAGTGGAAAGAAAATTAAAGTGGTAAAGTGGTAAATAAAATATCACTGTGAAGAATTTAGAGAAGGTATTATTTTCATCTCTAATTTGCAGAAATGCAACCTGAGATTCAAAGGAGTTATGTAACTTATGCTTGATGACTTAATCTAGCTTCTACTTTGTCCTCGTTTTCTTTTATGATCTTATATATCATAAAAGATTTCTGAATTTGGAATTTTAGTATTTTCTTATACTTGAATTGGTTATCTTGGAAAAAGTTTGTTATATAGTTAAAAAATGAATTATACATGTGAACTATAAGGGGCTGTCACTCAGACAGTGATTCATGGGACTGAATGAACTCTGCGAATAAATACAGTGTATTATCCTAACTTTGGCTCCTCATATCTCACCAGCATACAACATAAGAATGAATTTAAAGTGAACTTCATAAAACAATGCATTTTCAATATATTGACTAATTAATGAGGCCTACTTCATATTACAGTATAATCTCATACATAACAACAGAAGTCTGAAGCATAAGCGCACAGAACAAGAACATTGAATGCATGTGTCTCCCTTAGAGTTGAAGTTGAGCATTGAAAATGTTTATGAATTGTACTACGAATGCATTACTATAACTTTTGAAGATGCAGGCACCCAAAACAACCTTCAGGCTTTAAAGAGCCATGCGCAGTCAAAATAATCTCATATTGTGGTGGGTCAATTATACATTCATTGATCACTACAAATTCTGTAAGTGATTAATAGAGAAAGAGATAATGAGTTAAAGAAAGAGAGAATTAAGGTTTATCAAAAAACCATAAAAGCTAACATGTATTGAGCCTTTACAATGTGTAGGAAACAATTCTAACTACTTCGTCAGTTATTATCTTGCTTAATCTTCAGTCATTATAAAATGTAGTTATTTTTCCACAGATAAGAAAACTGAAGCTTACAAAGTTAAAGAGCTTGCCCCAAACACATAGTAAGAGTCAGAATCAGACCATCAGACTCCATGTGTGCACTACTGTACAATGAGTTCTCCTAGGTACTAAATACTTCGCACCATATATAACATGACTCATCTTCTTCAACTCCCTACAAGCTAGATATTATGATCTTCATTTTACATATGAATTAATGGAGACTCACAAAACTAAAAACAGCTTGAATCAGAATTCAACACTGACAGCAGGTAGCATTTTTGACCCCTTTTATGATTAATAAAATTTGTCTTAATTCACAGAAATTAAGCATAGTGATAAATCAGAAAATTATTTTATCACATTCTTCTGGATTGCAATGCAATTTACATTACAAAAATACTATTGTCAGTTCTAATATAATCTCCAACAGTGTTCTGAATGCTATATGCTTACACTTACCTTGACAGTGCACACTGAAGGTATTGTTGGTAAATGGTCTGAAGGGATTACTTTATTATATGACATGTAAAAGCCCAGAGTAATGAAAGGATGATGCAGACTATCACAGGAAGAATTTCACTCATCACATCCAGAATTATAAAAATACATCTGCTGAGTGAAGAAAAAACACCCTCGGTGTTTTAATTATGTCTAGGTTTATGCAGTATAGGCTTTTAAAAGAAGGACAAGGTGAGAATAATTCAGTGCTATGTAATTAACTGAATAACTGGCCTAGCACATTGCTCAGATTAACCAAAGGATTAGAGCAAACGTTAATAACAGACTTGGCTTTTAGAATTGATACAGCTTTTTTCCTTTGATTCTGGAATTTCAGCGGGGAGATTTCACCAAATAAAAGGGGGATATATTTTTCCTTTTCTTCTCCTTACAAGGATTCAACCAGGCATCCAAAACAGCAGAGTCAGGTTAATCTGCAGCTTCCTGGAGTGTTTAGAATGAAAGGTCAGAAGTGCAATGTCTGAGCAGATTAGATTCTCCAAGGAAATAAATATCACTTTCAGAAACAGCTCCACAAATCTAAGCACAGTTGTTTATTTTTTAACATGTATTATCATCGCTCAACTTCATCAACACAACAGTTACGTCCCTAATTCATTTCCATACCTCTTCTGTCAAACATGTTTGTTCTTTATTTTCCTTATTTTTTACTTTATTTTCTTTATTTTTAACAATAGAAACTGAAAAAACAATGTCCTTCATTGTAATCTGTGTAAAAAGAAACACCTACTTTTTAAATAACTTTTTATTGATTTTATTTAAATTAACACGCCACAGTCTCAGATGATAGTTTATAGAGGGTTTGGAGGCACAGTTTATACTTCTTTTAGAACTTCCAAGAGGGTAAGAAACGTAAACTTGGCACTTACAAGAAAGAGTGGATTCTGCAGCTAAAGCATTTCCCAATTATGACGGCTATAGCCACATTTGTCTATGTAAAAGTAAACTATCTAACTCATCACATCTGGTCCCCATTTTTCTTTAAGTCACATCTGCTGACTTTACCAACAAAAACATACTGTTGTGCTATATTTTGTTCCTTGCAGTTGGCATGGCAGAGCTGATACAGATGAGGCAGACTCTGAAACCATTGCTGTTTTTCTTCCCTCCCTCGTTCTCAGCAACATCCTCACACTAAGCCAAATGCAATTCTTTATCATGAGAGGCCAGGAAGGGAGAAGAATAAATGACACTTAAATTGTATTCTATGTAGAAGAATGATTTTTATAAAGAAATCCCAATCAATTAATGGATATGTCCAATCTCATCTAGGTGCATCCATTAATGTGTGCACTTTTGGCATATGAAATATACCTTAATAAAGCTAATTTTAAAGAAGAAGTTACCATTATCTTTGAAATTTCTGAGAAAGTCACAATAACATATGTAGTATCATAACTAAGAGGCACAACTTGCCTTTAAGCTTGTCAAATATGTAAAATGTCAAATTAAAGAGAACATTATTCTGCAGGCTATTCTTAGTTCCTCTGAGATTAAAAAACAACAACAACAACAAAATATGAGTTTTTTTGTATACACTTCCTCCAAAACAGTTGCTAAAATATTTCTCAAGTAAAACTGGAGAAAATGATATATGTATGAATATTCCTGTTTTAAAAATATTTTATTTCTACCATTATTAATTCAATTATTGGAAAATTAATATTTCATTTTTAGGCCAAGCATGTTGGTTCACGCCTGTAATCCTGACACTCTGGGATGCTGAGGCAGGTGGATCACTTGAGGTCAGGAGTTTGAGATTTGCCTGGCCAACATGATGAAACCCCATCTCTACCAAAAATATAAAAATATTAGCTAGGTGTGGTGGAGCACACCTGTAATCCCAGCTACTCAGGAGGCTGAGGCAAGAGAATCGCTTGAACCTGGGAGGCAGAGGATGCAGTGAGCTGAGATCATGCCACTGCACTCCAGCCTGGGCAATGGAGCAAGATTCTGCCTCAAAAAGAAATCATTTGCATAGTCTTGCATAAATTATACAGGTACCTATAAATAATTTTAATTGAATCATTAAAATAATATTGAAAGGTGACTATTATTTACCTGGTTCATTGTAGAAAAATGTCAAACTTAGAAAAGCAAGGTATATAGGCCAAGATTGCATTGTGTCAGAGCTGGCTTTTTCCCATGAAGATGCAAAAATCACAAGCATTTCTATACACCAATAACAGACAAGCAGAGACTCAAGGAAATAAGAGGACACAAAGAAATGGAAAAAAATTCCATGCTCATGGATAGGAAGAATCAATATTGTGAAAATGGGCATACTGCCCAAAGTAATTTATAGATTCAATGCTATTCTCATCAAGCTACCATTGATTTTCTTCACAGAGTTAGAAAAAACTACTTTAAATTTCATATGGAACCAAAAAAGAGCCCGTATAGCAAAGGCAATCCTAAGCAACAAGAACAAAGCTGGAGGCATCACTCCTCCTGACTTCAAACTGTACTACAAGGCTACATCAACCAAAATAGCAAGGTACTGGTACCAAAACAGATATATAGATCAATGGAACAGAACACAGGCCTCAGAAACAACACCACACATCTACAACCATCTGATCTTCAACAAACCTGACACAAATAAGCAATGGGGAAAGTATTCCTTATTTAATAAATGCTGCTGGGACCTGGTAGCCATATGCACAAAACAGAAACTAAACCTCTTCCTTACACCTTATACAAAAATTAACTCAAGATGGATTAAAGACTTAAAACTAAACCTAAAACCATAAAAATCCTAGAAGAAAACCTAGGCAATACTATTAAGGACATAGGCATGGGTCAAGACTTCATGACTGAAACACCAAAGCAATTGCAACAAAAGCCAAAATTGACAAAGGGGATCTAATTAAACTAAAGAGCATCTGCACAGCAAAAGAAACTATCATCAGAGTGAACAGGCAACCTACAGAATGGGAGAAAAATTTTGTAATGTATCCATCTGACAGAGGTCTAATATCCAGAATCTGTAAGGAACTTAAACAGATATACAAGAATAAAACAACCCCATCAAAAAATGGACAAAGGATATGAACAGCACTTCACAAAAGAACACATTTATGTGGCCAACAAACATGAAAAATAGCTCATTATCACTGTTCATAAGAGAAAGGCAAATCAAAAACCACAATGAGATACCATCTCACACCAGTTAGAATGGCAATCACTAAAAAGTCTGGAAACAACAGATGCTGGTGAGTATGTGGAAAATAGGAATGCTTTTACACTGTTGATGGTAGTGTAAATTAGTTCAACCATTGTGGAAGACAGTGTGGCAATTCCTCAGGGATCCAGAACCAAAAATACCATTTGACCCAGCAATCCCACTACTGGGTATATACCCAAGGATTGTAAATTATTCTCCTATAAAGACACATGCATGTGTATGTTTACTGCAGCACTATTTACAATAGCAAAGATTTGGAACCAACCTGAATACCCATCCATGATAGACTGGATAAAGAAAATGTGACACATATAGACAATGGAATACTATGCAGCAATAAAAAAAATAAGTTCATGTTCTTTTCAGGGACATGGATGAAGCTGGAAACCATCATCCTCAGCAAACTAACACAGGAACACAAAAACAAACCTGCATGTTCTCATTCATAAGTGGGGGTTTAACAATGAAAACAAATGAACACAGGGAGGGGAACAGGGGAGGGAGAGCGTTAGGACAAATACCTAATCCACGTGGGGCTTTAAAACTTACATGATGGGTTGATAGGTTCAGCAAGCCACCATGGCATATATATACCTATGTAAAAAACCTACATGTTTGGCACATGTATACCAGAACTTAAAGTAAACAAACAAACAAAAACTGGCTTTTTAACCTCTGAATCTAAGTCAGTGTTCTTTGTCTTACTTTGTCTTTGCCATAGTTTCTCAACTTTAATTTTTATTGTTACTTTTGTTTGCCCAATATTTTAAAAGAGTGGCCCAAAGTGAAAATATACTGGCACTTTCTTCCTTGTAGTACAAAATAATATTCCAAGTCGAAAATTAATTTAGGAAAATAAAATTTTAAGTATCTTTAACTAATGAGATAAACCTAACATATTTTTACTTTGGGGATTTGGTGATTATGGCACAACTGTAGATGAAATAAAAATGATATCAAACAGAATGTGATGCAGCAATAACTGTAGATAAAGTCCACAGCTACTTTCATAAGAAATGGGAAACCTTTACATTACAGGCTTTCTTGTTACTTCCTGGTTTTTGTTTCATCAACGAATATTTTTAATATATCTGTAGAGCCTAAACGGGCAACATTATAGACTAAAGAACTGATAAAACAGCTGGGCGTGGTGGCTCACACCTGTAATCCCAGCAATTTGGGAGGCCAAGTTGGGCAGATCACCTGAGGTCAGGAGTTCGAGACCAGCCTGGCCTACATGGTGAAACCCCGTCTCTACTAAAAAAAAATACAAAAATTTGTCAGGCATGGTGACTGTCGCCTGTAATCCCAGTCACTCAGGAGGCTGAGGCAAGAGAATTGCTTGAAGCTGGGAGGCAGGGGTTGCAGTGAGCTGAGATCATGCCACTGAACTGCAACCTGCGTGACAAAAGCAAAACTCCGTCTAAGAACAAAACAAAACAAAACAAAAACCTGATAAAATGAAGAACTGATAACACTATAGACTAAAGAACTGATAATACTACATAGACATAATGAATATCAGTAAAACCTACTAATCACTAATTCCATTTTGCTTCATTACCACACAAACATACATATATATATACACACACACAAGCTGTATGTTTCATGCTACTTATGTTTCGTATCTAGACTAACAAACTTTCTCTACCATCTGCCATTTTTTTAATCCAATACATTTTCATCTGATGAGTAAACACATTCTAAACAAATAGCAGTATATATACCCTTTATTTCAAAGGAAACTTGCTCCTGTACCTGGCATTTTTTTCTCTTTTTTAAAACAAAGTATAGTATTTCACATATTTTGAGAAATAATGTATCATTTACTTTTTTATATTTTAAAAGTGAATGAACAAATATATAAATTTGAATTAGAGATATGGCTAGAGTGTGGACACATGATTCATAGTTTATAAGAGGTTGATTTGTTCTTTTGGATAAATACTTAACCTGGAGGAGATAAAAAGAATTTCACAAAAGTCCACTGTTGGGACAAATGGCCTATTCGTGTTTATTTAATTGTAAATGTTGGTGTTGTATTCAGCTATTTAAATAATTAGTGTTGTATTTAATTATATAAAAGGAACTCAAAATAGATATAATTCAAAGTTTGACTGAAAACATTATCATTGACCAATGTGTAGGATGACCATACAATTTATTATCTAAATCTGGGCATTTCTGAGAGTAAAAATTCATTCTTTAAATAAGTAAATGAATATAATTTTTGAAAAATCCATTTATCAAACAACAACTTATTTTTATGACGTTGAAATTTACTAAATTATTCTCTTTAAAAAATATTTTCCAAAATATTTGGATTAAAAAAAATACAGTGTGTATTTATATTTATATATATAATAGAACATAACAAATATCAAAATGAATTGATTACTTCGGTGTTTAAAATTAGTAAAATGTTGTTCTAATTATCATTCTTATTATTAAAAATAGGTTTAATGAAACTGACATTCCTAAGATGGCAGAGTAAGAGTTTCCAACCCTCATGGACCCATAAAAGTACCAGTTTTCACAATGACCTGTGGACAGGAACACCTTTGTAGAAGGCTCAGATTCTGGCTAATAGGTTCCAGTAGCCCAGTAACACAAAATACCTGAAAGTGAACTCATTGCAGGGAGTGAGAATAGCAGTTTCATTTTTTCCTGCATCACCCCTACCCCAAAGTAGCACAACTTGGTACCAACAGAGGTCAGCCCGGCCCCCTACCCCGTCAGTCTACAATTTCTCCCATAGAGGAAACTGAAAGCAAAGTCAATGCCCAACTTCCTGAACTTTTTAGGATGCTGCCTAGAGGGCCCACTGCTGTCCCACTCCACTCAGAACACTGATGGCACTGATGTGACTGAATTATCTGGGGGCATCTTGTGGCAAGGAAAATAAGCGAGAGTGCATAGCCACTGGTTCTTGGTTATCAACAGCCAGCCATTTATTGCTAATCAGCTCATGAACTCCACAAAGGAGCCTAATGATAAACCCCAACTTGTCTGCAGAACCCGTGCCAAGCAATATGCACCCCATACTTCCCTACCCATGGATGAGACTTTGCATGTCTCTGTGCATTGATGTCGTGGACTCCTGCAGATAGCACATATGCACAACAGCAGGTGTGGATTTTAGCAGCGAGTTTGATTTTGCTAGTTTAGAAGAAAGCACCCCTGGAGAAAACATATGGGAGATGTCAGTACAAGGACTTGTTTTTCATGATCTATAGAAAACACTCAATTCCGAGACATTCTGCATAAGAGGGAACAAAAGGAGGAGAGTATTAACATCCACAAAAACTATTGGAAAAACCCTCAGTATCTTTAGCTAGTTTCACTGGGGAAAGTCTTTCTTTCCCAAAGCCACTTAGTAAAAATAGGAGAAATTTGCTGCTTCTTCATAAGTAAAAACTGCATTACAAGGCATAAAAAACACACAGAGTAAAAGAAATATGATAATTCCAATGCAACAAAATAAAGCTCCAGTGGCTTACCCCCTCAAAAATAGATATCTATGAGATGTCTGGAAAAAAAAAATCCAAAATAATCAAAGAATAATCAAGGAAACTCAATGAGCTACAAGAGCACACAGACAACTAAATTAAAAAATAAAATAATAATAATAATAATAAATGTAGCCAGGAGTGGTGGTATGCACCTGTAGTCCCAGCTGTTTGGGAGGCTGAGTCAGGAGAATCACTTGAACCCATGAGGCAGAGGTTACCAGAGGATTCTGCCACTGTACTCTAGCCTGGATGATAGCGTGAGACTCCTTCTAAAAAAAAAAAAAAAAAAAAAAAAAAAAAAAAAAAAAAAAAGGTATAGAAACCATAAAAAAGAAGCAAAAATAAATCCTGGAGCTAATGAGTACAGTGTCTGAAGTAAAGAAAATAAAAAGTACAACAGAGAAGTTTAACAGTAGACTTAATCAATCAGATAAAGAATCAGTAAACTTAGAGATGGATAATTTGATTACCCATTCAGAGGGACAAAAGAAAATATGTATTAAAAAAAGAGTGAGGAAATACTTCAGGACCTATGGGACACCATCAAACAAGCCAATATACATATTATGGGAATCTCAGAAGGAACAGAGAGATAGACAAAAGTATAAAGATCATTTAAAGAAGTAACACAAAACTTTCCAAAACCACAGAAATGAACATACAGATCTATGTAGCTCAAATATCTCCAAATAGATTGAGGGCATGACAAAAAAAATTATATATCAATATTCCTGTTGAACATAGTTGTGAAATCCTCAATAAAATACTAACAAACTGATTCAATAGTACATTGAAATGTTTATAAACCTTGATCAAGTGGGATTAATCTCTGAGATGTAAGGATGGTTTAACATACACAAATCTATCAATGTAATATACCATATTAACAGAATGAAGGAGAAAAATCATATAATAAACTCAATAATTATAAAAATATGTTTAACAAGTTTCAATGTCTTTTTGTAAAAAAAATTGTCAACAAATTAGGTATAAGTGGAATATACCTCACCATTATAAAGGTCATATGTAATAAGCCCACAACAAACATTACACAATAATGAAAACCTGTAAGGTTTTCCTCTATCATGAGGATCAAGATAAAGATACCTACTCTCACCACTTCTATTCAACATAGTATTGGAGGTCCTAGCCAGAATAATCAGAAAACAAAAAGAAATAAAAGGCATTCAAATTCAAGAAAAAAATAGTCTGCTCCTGGGCCTTGGGGGAGCTCTCTGACCACTGGCACTATGACTGTATTTCTTTTTCATGTGGTCCTGGCTGCAGGGCCCCTTTGAGCACAGAACTTGGTTGGGAGATAGGCCACACCCTTCCTGGGCCAGCCCTGTGAAGGGAGGCATGCCCCACTCCAACACCAGCCCACAAATTTATGCATCTCGCCATTCTCAGTATTCTAAGAATAGAGGTTTCTCTTCAACTTGGGTGCCAGCTAAAGAAATCAGCTCAGTACACACAAGACACACAGTACCACCCTGGAGTGCCAGGTCCAGCCTGCAGCTCTGTCCTCTGGAACCTCAGGACCAGTCACTGGCTGTGCTAGAGGATCTGAAGTGCTTCCAGGCCACTGAGAAAACATTCAGTTGGAGGTGATGGCAAAGCACCCAGGCTGGACAGCAGAGTCTGCACTATGTGCATGCTCCTATGGGGCAGCTAGGCAAGAGCCCTGGGAAGGGCTATTCTCCTGACATTAATTAGAATTTAGAATATATATGTATAGGACAGGGGAAGTCAAACCTGCCCTCACTTGGCCCAATGGCCAGATGAGGCTAGAGATACTCAGAGACAGATAGACAGCCATGGAAGATGTGCACTTATGGCTACATTCCACTGCAGCTTCCTTCTGTGCAGGCTGGAACTTTGTCTATGCCTACTCTCTGGACAGATCCCTCTGCCAGTTCAAAGGTCTGAGGGAGTGTGGAATCTCTTGTAGCTTGGATCCCAAAGGTCTGCAGTGAGAGTAGGCTGTCCTTCTGTCCCTCCATTCAGTCTTTCCCTAGGAACCACTCTAGGCCGAGAACTAGCTCTAGTATTTGGCAATCTCATGCAGGGTTCCCAGCTTCTTCCCACTTCAGCTTCATTGTCTATGTCACCTATCAACTCTTGGTATTTTCTCACCAGAGAGCTGCCCAAAGTATGCTGGTCTCTATTGATGAGGGTGGCAATTCCTGGCTGTGTCTAGTCAGTCATCTTGTCCCCCTCAGAACTTGGCTTTTAATACTGTCCTCTAATAAAATGATGAAGGATTCTTACAGAAATGACAGATTCTAGAGCTAGAGCAGAAAATCTACAGGTAAGCTTGGAGCTTGTTGTAGTCCGAGAAAATAAGAAGGTCTTAAAAAAAATAGAAAAGCAATACCTTCACATCGATTAGGGTACGTTAAATGCACACCAGAGACAACAGAAAGGGCTCCTGTTGGCCACTGTCAGCAAGACAATACACTAAGTTCTATTGTATTTTAACCCAAAATATAAAATAAATGTCAATGAGTTTGTACTAACATCATTAATTAAATGAACAAATATATAGGGAAGAACACACAAATCTCCTGTTCAGAATTCCAAATAATTTATGTACATATCCTTACCCCAAGGATATAGGATATACCTATTCACTTCTTAAGTGCGGGCTTTGCCTTGTGCCTTCCTTTCTAAGAGTACAGTATTGAAACAAGGGAAAAAGAGAAATAACTTTTCAGTGGTGAATCCCCTCCAGGCAAGGGATTTCAATTAATAGCAACAGAGATAAGTCACATTAACAGTATGCATCACTGAATTAACGTCAGGAGAATAGCACTTTATCTCTGTGGTCTAACTTCCAAGAACACATTATCCCAATCAAATCATGAGGAAAATATCAGTCAACTCCCAATTGATGGACATTTTATAAAATACCTAATTCCTCAAAACTGTTGAAACAAGGAAATTATGGGAAACTATCTCAATAAAGAGGAACCTAAGGGGAGATACGACTACTAAATGTAATGTGGCATTCTTTATGGAATGCTGAATTAGACTACATATTATATATATATTATATATATATGTACACATGTGTACATATATATTCTTTTGTGTGTGTGTGTGAGATGGAGTCTCGCTCTGTCGCCCAGGCTGGAGTGCAGTGGTGCAATCTCGGCTCACTGCAAGCTCTGCCTCCCAGGTTCACACCATTTTCCTGCCTCAGCCTCCTGAGAGCTGGGACTACTGGCGCCCGCCACCATGCCCGGCTAATTTTTTGCATTTTTTAGTAGAGACTGGGTTTCATGGTGTTAGTCAGGATGGTTTCCATCTCCTGACCTCGTGATCCGCCCACCTTGGCCTCCCAAAGTGCTGGGATTACAGGCGTGAGCCACCATGCCTGGCCTATGCATGTACATTCTAATTCTAATTTTAATGGGTATTATATATACACATACATACATGTATACATATATGTGTATACATCTATGTGTATATATACACACCTACGTACAGACATATATGAAGAAAACTGAAAATCTAAGTCAAGTGTGGAGCTTAGTTAATAATGTCCCAATATGGGCTCATTAGTTGTGACAAATGTGCCACACTAACATGTCATTAATAATAGTGAAAACTGGATGTACCAGAATGGTTAAAATTAGAAAGAATTACAAAGTCAACAGTCGGTAAAAACCAAAGAAACAAATAAAAAATAAAGACAACTCTCATTAATCGCTGCATATACGGTAAAGGGTTACATTCAATTTTATTAAAGGCAAAAACAAAGTAGTTTTTACAGTACTAGAAGGCAGTACTATGTTTTCTTTAGTGAGAAGGGAGGATTGAGTTATTAGAAGGTCATATGGTTTGGATCTGTGCCCGCATTCAAGTTTCATGCCGAATTGTAATCCCCAACGTGGGAGGAGAAGCCTGGTGAGAGGTGATTGGATAATGAGGTCAGAGCTCTCATAATGTTACTGGGTAATGTATAGTGAGTGAGCTCTCATGAGATACGGTTGTTTCAAAACGTGTAACATCTCTCTCCTCGCTTCCTCCTGCTCCTGCCATGTAAGATGTTGGCTCCCACTTTGCCTTCCGCCTTGAGTAAAAGCTCCCTGAGGTCTCCCCAGAAGCAGGTGCTGCCACGTTTTCTGTATATCCTGTGGAACTATGAACAAATTAAACCTTTTCTTTATAAATTACCCAGTCTCAGATATTTATTTGTAGCAATGCGAGAACAAACTAATGCGGGAGGACATACAGGCATATTTCTAGAGTGTTAGTAATAATGTTCTATTTCTTAACTTGAATGGTAGTTGTATGGCTGTATTCATTTTATTGTTGTATTTTCTCGAATGCATGGTAGAATGTACCATAGAAAAGTATACTAAGATATTTTCTTATCATCACTGTATCCTTATTTACAAATATGTAGAATAACATTTTTTAACTTTGTATTTGGAAATAACTACAAATTTGACAGAATCTTATAGATGATTACAAAATTATACAGACAATGCTTATACAATTATATACACAAATGCTCAGTCTCTGAGCATTTGTAATGAGTGTGTGTTCAAGTGTGTGCATATGTAACTATAATGCAGTTATTAAAACATACAATAATAAAATCATTATTTTCACAAGAGCATTAATTAAATTATTAAATTATAGCTTCCATTAACCTTATACTAGGTTTTCTACTTATGTATTTTTTGTTTTCAGAATGTATTTCCAGTTCCCACATTGCATTTAATTTTAATTTCCTTTGTTTGCTATAATCTATGACAGATTCTCAATTCACCTGCTGCCTTTGCACTTTTAAATATTGCTGGTCAAGTATTTTGTAGAATATGGGTTTTTCTGATTTCTTCATGGTTACCTTGAATATCATAGAAGTAATATACCCTTCTTAGTGCATCATATCCAGGAGTACATAATCTCTACATATCTTACTATGACTGATGCACAGCTAATCAATTGATTAGAGTGGTGACTGTTGGCTTTCTTTATGGCATGGTTGTCATTTTTATTTGTCTAATTAATATGCATCTTGGAGGAGATACTATGTGAGTATGCAAGTATTATGTTTCTCTGGGAACTTCCACTCATTGATTTGAGCTTCTATTAATCAATCAATCTTGCTTGCAAAAATTATTACCATAGTGTTTGTGTAATGGTATTTTGAATTTCTCTCATTATGATAGGGCAAAGAATATATATTGGGGAAAGGACACACTAAATTATCCTGGAAAAAATGAATATCAATGGACTGAAGAATGAAATTGGATCCCTCTCACCATATACAAAAATCAACTCAAGATTAACTAAAGACTTAAATATCAGATCTCAAACTATAAAACCAGCAGAAGAAAACATAGAAAAACACTTCAGAACATTGATCTAAACAAAGATTTTATGGCTAAGACCTCAAAAGCACAGAAAATAAAAACAAAAAAAGAACAAATAGGACTTAGTCAAATTTAAAATTGTCTGCATAACAAAGGAAAAAAATCAACAGATTGGATAGACAACTTTAAATGGAGAAAATATTTTCAAACTATTACTTCAACAAAGGATTAATATTCAAAATATACAAGGAGCTCAACAACTCAACAGTGGAAAAAAAAACATTAAAAAGTGGGCAAAGCACATGAATACATATTTTTCAAATGACGACATACAAATGGCCAATACACATGTGAAGAAAGTGCTCAAAATTACTAGTCATCAAGGAAATGTAAGTTAAAACAACAGTAGTATCCCATCCTCCATCAATTATAATGGATATTATTTAAAAAGACAAAAAAAAAAAAAAAAAAATGCTGGCAAAGATACAGGGAAGAGAGAACTCCTATACAGCATTGGTGAGAATGAAAATTAACGGAAACACTATGGAAAACAATAGCAAAATGTGGAATCAAACCGAGTACCTATCAACAGATGAACAATAAAGAAAATGAGTACACACACACACACACACACACACAGTAGGATACTATTTAGCTATAACAAAATAAAATCATGTCATTTGCAGCAGTATGAATGAAATTCAGATTATTATGTTAAGTAAAACAAGCCAGACACAGAAAGATCAATTTCCCATATTCTCACGACTCATTATATGGGAGCTTAAAAAGTTGATCTCATGGGGGTAGAGAGTAGAATGATAAATACGAGTCTGAGTAAGTTACATGAGTGGGAGGAAGCGGGGGGATGAAGAGAGGTTGGTTCATTAGTACAAACATGCATTAGATAGGAAGTATGAGTTCTAATGTGTCATAGCAGCATGCAGCGGTAATAATTAGTAATCATGTATTGCATATTTCAAAATAGCTAGAAGAGAAGACGTGAAATGTTCCTAACACATAGAAACAATTAATATTCAAGGTAATGGATACTCCAAACACCCTGACTTGATTATCACACATTCTATGAATGCAACAAAATATTATATGTACTCCATAAATATGTAAAAGATTATATATCAATAAAAATAAATGAATAAAAATAAAAAAGGTTAGTTTTTTCATAAAAATATACAATTCATATAGTTCTGACTTTCCTAACCTATGAATTCAGAACATAGTTTTTATTTTCAGACCTCCTGTCATTTTTTACATTATGGACTCCACTGGACTAATTATTGGAAACAAATTACCTCAAAGAGATTCATTAATATTTCACAGGATTCCAAGGCACATTACTAAAAGTGTGCCAAAGAACAAGCCATATATTCTTTGTGATAGTGTCTATATCTTTATATCTTGATATCCAGCAGTCTCAATTGATGATGAACTCCATGAAGTTTTCTTTCATTTGAACACATCCGTTTTTAGATTTTGACGTCCACTGATAAACTCATTCCAGAATTGGACTACACGTTCAAAAATATGGGAAAGGAATTTCAGTTTCTATTAGACACTGAAATAAAAGAAAGTGAACAGACCGTCGTGATATCATCTTAAGTAGTTTTGTGGCCAAAGGCCTACAAAATGCCTAAATGCCTGTACGATGCAAAGCAATTTATTTTGATTTGGAAACATCTTGGGATATAAAGAGATGATTTTTGTGGTAAGAAAATGCAGTAAAATGCTCGGTTTAGTGTATGTTAGTGTTACTTGGTGGCAGGCTTTCCCCTTCAATATCTGTGGGGCTTTGTGGTGGGTCTTTAAAGGAATGAGAAAAGAAAGTGAAAGGGTGAATAAAGGACTAGCTCAAGGTTATTTCTGCTCTGAACCCTCTCAATTCTTATCAGCATGAATATTTTCTAACAAGGGTTTGAATCTGTCGATAAACATAAGACAATGGATAGAGGGCAGTGCAAACCTACTCTCATGTAAATTTGAATGTGCCTCTTAAAACTATAAGTATATTCCTTGTTTCCAAATCCAATACAGGAACTTCTAGACTAGTCGTTTTTAATAATATGTTTTGTAAGGAAAAAAAAACCTCATCATGCCTTAATCTTATATATATTTAGTCAGAGTAACAAATGATGTAAACATGTATATGATTAAATTCTTCTTTAACGAAAGGAGAAACCTGAAGTGCTGAGGCCACTACTAGCTAGAATTTGCCCTGCTGGAAACCTCAGTCAGATGGGGACTTAGGATATTAGCAGTCCATGAGTTGCAAAGAAAAAATAAAGATATAAAGAGGACAATCATCCAAGTTACATGTCAGTAAAAATGGCCTCAACAAGAATGCTCGTTGAGAGTAGAGAATAAAATAAAATAACAAAATAAAATAAAATACAGTTAAAAATGTTTGTCTCTGAGGAATAAAACTGCATGAAGTGAATGTACAGATGGGTGTTTGTTATGTTAAGACTTTTTAGTGTATTTTGGTATTTTTAGACTTGACTTTAAATATTTTGCTATTTTCAAAACTAACTTGTTGAAAAAATATAAATATGTGTTTGCTCACATGGACACAAATATTACTAATCAACAAAGACTTAAGTGTGTTATTTTATGTGAATTATTAGAAGAGAGTTCACTCTTAGAATAAAGAATGAAATAGAATACAGTACTATGAGCTCTGAACTCAGAGGACTCAGGTTCAGGTTTCAATCCTGTCACTGACCACTCTAGATAAATATTTTTCTTCTAAAAATGGTGATAATAAAAGGCTGCTAACCTGTCACTGGAAAACATTATCATTGGGTGGATCAAATGTGATATTGTAGATTTTCCTTTGGGAAGTGTAAAATCTACTAAGAATTATTCTTCTTACCAAAACCATAAAAAGTTAAGATATGCAAATGTTATATTATGATGGCAACCATTGCTGGTTGTCATTACATGCACTATATCTTACTAAATTCATACATGTTGTGTATATAATTGATTTCCAGATTGTCCTTTCCTTGAATAAGACTATTATTTCTATGCTTCTTAATACTTCAGGCTCTTTTTGTCTCAGAATAATACCATACCAGCTTGCAATAATATCGTTTGCCATTGGTTTTCTTTGGATATTAACGACTATATATATGCTAATACATTTTGGTCAGTCTCTTTTAATTTGCAAATGACTCCTGTTATCTTTGGTCTCTGGAAAACTTTTCTAAGATGGTGATACAAAACATAGAGTATTTTTTTCACTACATGTTTAAAAGTCCCATAAAGGACTTATAATAATGGGCTACAGTTTACCTTCCAAAAAATTCTCCTCTCTATCTTTGAAGTGGTCCACTGCCTTCATAGAAAATGTGATTTGCTAATCCATGATTTAGTGTGCACATCCAAGTTTGCAGACCTAGCTCATATCCCTTACCTATCAAAACTTACATGAAAGTAGTGCATTGATAAGTGTGAAATCTCAATCTTACACATTACTAACTACAGCTCACATAAAATTTTCATAGAGTGGAATAGCACACCCTGGATACTATGAAGAAAAATTAGCAGGAAATAAATTTCCATAAATATATGGCTCATTTGCTGACTTTGCCATGATTTATAGGCATTTGACAAAAATAGGAGGAAGCTGCCCAATAACTCAGTAAGTTAAAAATCACCACACCACAAGGGGAGTATACTTTAAATGTTCTTAGGAACTCGAATCCTGAATAGTTAAGTCAGTGGGTCAAAACTATAATACACATTCTTATGATTCTTTCTTTTTTCTAATTTCCTTTGTTTTCTGGCAAAGGGCAAGAAGGCATTAGGAAGTGTTTATAGTCTTTGAAATGAGAAAGGAAAAGATCAATTTATTACAGAAAAGTATGACTGTCCTGTCTTGATAATTAAAAAAAAAGTAAAATAACCTTAAAGTACTAATCTTTCATATTTACACTGGTAGCTGTCTAGATCAATGCTACCAAATTCTGCTAACTTGTATTTCCTCTGGATTTGAGAAACATGTTTTAATCGTCATCATATAAAATTTAAAACTGTGGTTAGACAGACCCTCCGGCACTAGAGTAAGTTATTATTTATAAGATAACAACACAATTATGTGGAATTAATTAAAACCTAGTAGTTGGGCTTTATATCTGCTCATAGCTAGTTGTATATTTTGCAGAAGTCAGTTTGCTTGCCATTTTCCTCCTGTCTAAAATGAGGAAGTTGGCCAGTCCCAGTGGCTCATGCCTATAATCCAGGCACTTTCCAAGAGCATGGAGGGTGTATTGTTGAGCCCAGGAGTTTGAGATGTGGCTGGGCAACATAGTGAGACCTCATTTCTACAAAAAATACAAAAATTAGCCAAACGTGGTGGCATGTGCCTGCAGTCTCAGTTACTTGGAGGGAAGATCGCTTGAGCCTGGGAGGCAGAAGTTGCAGTGAGCTGATACTGCGCTACTGCACTCTAGCCTTGGCAACAGAGCAAGACCCTGTCTCAAAATAAAATAAAATGAGGAAGTTGAATGAGATGGTGTTCAAGATAACTCCTAGCATCAATAGCTGCTGTAGCTTGGGCAAAAAAATATGTCTACTTTATCATGATTATGGTATAAGCAATAAATATCTTAACCTTACCCTACGAATCTTTGAAACTAAGTAGTATCTCCTTAGCAACTGAGAACAATAAAGGAAGTCACATCAAAGGCATACTGATTGCCAAAACAGATGTCTCAAAAAATTATACTACAAACTACATGCTGTGGGCATATATATGAATAATTAAATTCAGAATTCATGTAACACAATAGAGACAATAATTTTAAGATTGATAATCTGCTTTGTATGTGCAAACCAGATGAAACAATTGATCATGTAGAGAAAAAACTGAAATAGGCAGGTACATTCATTAAGCAGACGGAAGTAATAGCATGTAATGAAAGAAAAGGCAGGACAAAACAAAAAGTAGACACAAGGAATCAGAACACAGTGAACACAGAGATATTTAGCATATTAAGAAAAAAAAGGGCTTCACAAAAGACTGGAAAATAAAATAAGGGTATTAATTAACTTCAATGTACTCTAAGAAAACAGGAAAATGATTAATATCTGTTAGCAATTTTATACAAAACGGTTGAACTTTTAACATGTATGCTAATTGATTTGAAAGCACAGAATTAAGTACTTTCTAAATTTATAAAATGGATGCGGAATTTTCCACTATAATTATGAAGACACTTAGGCTGAAAAAGATTATATATATTTCCAAAGTTCACAGAAGCAGTAAAGCAGAAGTAGGGTTTGTACTTGTTTCTCTCTCATTTTAAAATATGAGTATTCAGAAAAGTCACCAATTATGATTCAAAAAGCAGAGAACATGCAGATTATTTAAAAAACATTTGCAGAGAAAAAAAACTCCCCTAAATTTTGACAGCTGAAATTATGTAAACATTTAAATATTTGCAACAGCGTAATACTATGGAATAGAAAACTCATTAATATGTCTCTCCAAGTGTAAATATGAAATTGTGCCTATGGTTTATGAATCTTACATGATCCCAGCTATTTTCTTATTATGGACTGAATTGTGTTGCCTTTTCCTCCTCAATTCCTATGCTGAAGTCCTAACCCCCAATGTAACTGTATTTGGAATAGGGTCTTTAAGGTGGTAATTAAGGTTAAATGAGATCATAAATGTTGGGCCCTAATCATGTATTACTGGTGTTCTTATAAGAAGAGGAAAAGATCACAAGAGGAAAAGATCACAGCTATCTCTTTCTCTCTCTCTCTCTCTCTCTCTCTTCCTCCACACACACAGACGAAAAGCCATGTGAAGACACAGCTAGAAGGTGTCTTTCTGCACGCCAGGAGGAATGCCCTTACCAGAAACCAAACCTGCTGGACCTTCATCTTGAACTTCAGTCATCTAGAATTGCAAAAATAGAAATTTCTGTTGTTCAAGCCACCCACTCTGTGGTAGTTTGTTGTGGTAGCCCAAGCAGATGTATATATTCCCAATTTCATGTTGTGTGATACTCCCTTTTGACTCTGGTGCACTAGCCACACTGGGTTCCTTTCAATTCTTCAAAAACATTACATTTTTCCCACTTCACTTGTGCGTCCCTATTCCTCTACTTACCTATAAAGCTATGCCTCCCCCAGTCTTTAATTTTTCCCTATCTTCCTTCACGTTTTATTTTAACAGCACTGTTTCAGGGACACTGTCCCTAACCCACAAATTAACTATCATTTTACATGTCCTCTTTCATAACAGGAAGTCTTTCTAAACCAGCATGTATCACAACTTGTAATTATGAACTTACACCTATACATTTAATTGTGTGTTTCTCTCCCCTCTTACATATTATAAGCTACACTAGAGCCAATTTGTTCCCCTCTGTCCTCCTGTATTCTCAGGTCATTTATTATGATGTTAGTGCTTAACAATATCTGTTGAATAAAACGATATAAGACAACAGATGTGAATAAATGATTGAATAAAAGGGTCAGAAAATTAAGAATTATAAATGCTGATTAGAGAAAAAAAAAGAAATCTAACACTATAAACCTCTTCATAACAGAGAATCTTCCAGGTATATTCTGAGAGTAAAGAGTAATAGTTACAAAGTTTATTGAGGTTAGTGTCTGCCATAAAGTTGAGAGAGAATGATGTTTGTTGGAAAATTCCCTCTCACATTTGTTGGGAGTTTTCACAGCTGAGCAGACAGAAGCACAGGCTGGACCCTGGCCTTACAAATCAACACCACTCAGCTTACAAGGAGTTCGTTAGCATCTGACCAAGAAATTACAATTTTGAGTCAGAGTACAATAACTTTATATTTGGTAAAGAAGGGAGACATAGCATATATTCAATAATTGAAGATTTTTAAAGAATTTGAACATAGCAAGGAATATGTCTTGGATATGGTTTAACATGGTTTCCATCTGTGTTCCCACACGAACCTCAAGTTGAATTATCCCCGTGTTGGAGGTGGGGCCTGGTGGGAGGTGCCTGAATCATGTGAGTGGATTTCTTATGAATGGCTTAGCACCATTCCTCTTGGTACTGTCATTGAGTGAGTTTTCATAAGATCTGATCATTTAAAAGTGAGTAGCACCTTCTCACCTGCCCTCTTGCTCCTGCTCTTACCATGTAAGACACTTGCTCCCCCTTTGCCTTCTACCATATTGGAAACTTCCTAAGGCTTCCCCAGAAGCAGAAGTTGCTATGCTTCCTATACAACCTGCAGAACCACGTGCCAATTAAACTTATTTTCTTTATAAATTACACAGTTTCAGGTATTTACAGAAATGCAAAAATGGACTAATACATGGTTCTTACTCATCATCAGCCCCGATCAGGCTGCAGAGAGCTCGTCCTTCCCAATAGACTTTCCAAAAAACAGAGTAAAGGAAGGGAGTAAACCAGAAATAAATGGGACATGATACATTTATTAAAATAAAAGTGCTGTAAAGAAAGTTCATGAGTATATTCAGACCAGTCACAGAGCACAGTGAGTGCATAGTTAGCAGGGATCTTAGAATAAGTGACTTACTGAATTATACTATTATTTTGTTCCACTTATCTCCCTATGTAATCTCAGTAATGCTTTTAACAGTCCTGTTACATAACCATCTTTTAGCTCCCTTCTTCAGAAAAATTATCAGGATAGAAAATTTTAATAATTTTCACAAAAATCACTCCTTGCTGGATTTTGATAAAATAATAATATATATTTTAATCCAAAATTCATTCTTTTTCCTTAATTATCACTGATTATTAAAACGAAGCTATGCTCATACTAATAGAACAGTGACTCCTATGTCATAGATATGTGGCTAACTTTCATGTATATGCATTTCAATTTATTTTCATCTAATAACATGAAGCATGATTTGACATAAGATTTTAATATAATAAATATTATGGACAATAGATCAGAGGACCACATGTGAAGCTGTTTTATATGTGATTGAGTTTATAACCTTCACATATAACTCTGTAGGTTAAGTATTATTGTCATCCTCATTCCACAAGTGAGGTAACTGAAGAATAGAGACAGTAAGCAATTTGCATGAGGTCACACAGCTAGTAATTGGCAGAGGCAGTATTCAAACACAGGCACAGCAGTTCCAGAGTCTGTGCTCTTAAGCACTAGGTGATACTGACTCGTATGTAAGCAACATGATATCAACTATACATAAAGTAAACATAAGTAATATGTTTCCTCATACTTTTATTATGTAGGTTCCCTTTAGGTGTTAACCCTGAATCTTTATTGAATGAACCATGTGGTACTGGATGAAGATGGAGACATCATTATAACTTGGATTTAGCTTAACAGATTCTGATGAAAATATATAGAAAATACACAGGTATAATTATTTGTGCAAACACATATTTCCTAGCTCTGCCTGGTGAGATGTCATTCATTTATACTGGGTACATCTAGCGCACAGATCTTGATTTCAGATAGGATTCTTCAATAAAGGAGCCAGGGCTCTCTAGAAAAATAGCTGATTCTAGGGTTGGGGAGAATAACATGCAAGATGAGACCAGAGTATTTTATAGCTCCAAAAAAATAAAGAAGTGCTCAGTATGATGGGGATATGACAAAGGGACACAGAAGCCAACTAAATGAACTCCAAATGGCCAACTATAGAATGTCTTGAGCAATAAAATAGTGTAGCATTAAATGATCATTTATAGTATAAAATAAATACGCATCAGTCCATATTGATACAAATGAATGATTGAATTAATAAATTAATTGAGGGTAGGGTGCGACAAATCTTCCATGCATGCAGAAAAATTCCAAATAACTAATATAGATTCTGTTCTCTGGGACATGCGGCATAACTTTCAACCCTTTAAGTGTGAGCTATACATAATGACTTTCTTCCAAAATGTATGGTATGGAAAGGGAAAAAATAAGCAACTTTACAATAGAGAAAACTGAGAAAAACTGCCTTTACTAGGTGGTTAAAGTTAACATCATTAGCGATAAGTCAAGTTGATAAAGCGAACTTTTGCTTTGTTGGTCTGAGAATGGCACTTAACCTCCATGGTCATCTTTCTAGAAACACATGACCTCATTCTAATTATGAGAAAAGCACTAGTCAAATCTCAAATAATGAACATTCTACAAAATACCTAACAAGTTTTTTTTTCACAATTGTCAAGGTTATCACAAGCAAGAAAAAAATCTGATAAAATATCAAAGTAAAAAATAACCTAAGGAGACATGATGACTAAAAAGTAATGTGGTATCCCGGAGCAATAACAACAAAAAAGTTAGGAAAAAACTAAGAAAAACTGAATCAAGTATAGAGTTTAGCTTATAATTACCTGCCAATATTAGTTTACTAGTTGTGACAGAGGCACTATAGTGATGTAACATGATAACAAGAATGTATACTAGGCATGGGGTAAATGTGAAACCACTGTACTCTATTTTCAGTTTTTCTAAAATAAAAAGTTTATTGAAAAATTATTCAGTAGTACAGAGGGGCCACCCAAATGACACTGCTGGGGAAACAATCATCTTACAGTAAATTAACATGCTTTCATCACAAATGGAAATATTCAGTTGAATATGTATAGCAAATAAAAATTAGAGCACATATGGGCAAAAATAAAAACACAAAACAAAACAAAAGCAAAAACTCAGTTTTCATGTATCTCTTGCTTTTACTCCTTAAACATTTGTTTTTGTAGAAAACCTGATAAATGACGTTGGGGTTGGAAAACTTCACATTCTAATATAATTTGGGTTTAAAAACCCGATCTGGAAACATATATGAGTTGCCAGACCATGCCAGCCTCAGGTTCAGTTACAATCTCAGTGGGTGAAGAAGTGTTAGTGAGGGAACTAAAGACAGCTTAGAGGCTGATGATTCACTAGTCTCTACCCTCTAGGAATCCCTAGGGATGGTGGTGAGAAGAAACCAATAATAGATTTGGGGATCTAAGGGCAGAGGAGATGTGGGACAGCACTGAATTACATAATAGATGTGCAAAACCCACATGATCCCAGTGTAGAAAGAGTTGTCTAGTGAACATCTTAGGGGGTATTTTTGGGAGTATTGCAATAGATCATATTCATCAGTGGGAGACCCATCTTTGTCACCCAATCAGTGGAACTTAAGTGGCATTTAGGTAATTGGTGACAGGTAAGGAACAGGGGCATTCAGGAGAAGTCTAAATGAACGAATTAGTGAAGGCAAAATATAACAAGAATGTCTCAGCCAATGATGATTTTCCTCTCTTAAACCCATCACACCTTCACCCTCACACTTCTACTCCTTTTCTACCCAGTATCACTGAGTAAGCTATTGTAACATGTTTGTGATTCAGGAAATGAATAGAGAAGATCAATTGACCAAGACTGAATTTTACATAACTCTTAGAATTGGGACACATAACAAATAATAAAAATTACAAAAAAATTCACTCAAGATGGATTAAAGACTTAAATGTAAGAACTGAGACTATAGAAATCCTAGTAGAAAACCTAGAAAAAACTCCTCTGGACATTGGCCTAGGCAAATCATTTATGACAAAGACGTCAATGGCAAATGCAACAAAACCAAAAATAGACAAATGTGACTTAATTAAACTAAAATGCTTCTGCATAACAAAATAAATAATCAACAAATAGACAACCTAAAGAATGGGATAAAATATTTGCAAAGTACCCATCCAGCAAAGGACTAATATCCAATATCTACAAGGAACCCAAACAACTTAGTAAGAAAAAAAACAAGTAACTCCATCAAAAAGTGGGCAAAAGATATGAACACATACTTTTCAAAAGAAGACGTACAAGTGGCCAACAAACAGAAAAAAAAATGCTCAACATCACTAATCATCAGAGAAACACAAATTAAAACCATAATAAGATACCATATCACACCAATTAGAGTGGCTATTACATAAAAAAAAAATTAGAAAACGAGATGTTGGCAAGCAAGTGAAGAAAATGACTGCGTATACACAGTGGGAATGTAAATTAGTACAACTCCTATCAAAATCAATATGGAGATTTCTCAAAGAGCTAAAAATAGAACTACCATTCGATCCAGCAAGCCCACTACTTGGTATCTACCAAAAGGAAAAGAAATCATTAAGAAAAAAAGACACCTGAGCTCATATGTTTATTGCAGCACTTTGCACAATCGCAATGGTATGAAATCAACCTGTGTCCATCAACAGATGACCGGATAAAGAAAATGTGGTATATACATACCATGGAATACTACTCAGTCATAAAAAGAATGAAATTATGTCATTTTCAGCAACATAGATGCAGCTGAAGGCCATTATCCTAAGTGAAATAAATCACAAACAGAAAGTCAAATACTACATGTTCTTACTTGCAAACGTAAGCTCAGCAATGGATACACATGGACATACATAATAGAATAATAGACATTGGAGATTTGTAAACGTGGGAGGCTAGGAAGGGGGAAAGGGATGAAAATTACTCATTGGGTACAAATGTTTACTTTTTTATTATTATACTTTTAGTTCTAGGGCACATGTGGACAACATGCAGGTTTGTTACATATTTATACATGTGCCATGTTGGTTTGCTGCTCCCATTAATTCATCAATTACATTCAGTATTGCTCCTAATGCCATCCCTCCCCAATCCCCCCACCCCACAACAGGCCCTGGTGTGTAATGTTCTCCGCCCTGTGTCCAAGTGTTCTCAGTGTTCAATTCCCACCTATGAGTGAGAACATGTGGTGTTTGGTTTTCTGTCCTTGCGACAGTTTGCTCAGAATGATGCTTTCCACCTTCATCCATGTCCCTACAAAGGACATGAACTCATCCTTTTTTATGGTTGCATAGTGTTCCATGGTGTATATGTGCCACATTTTTCTTAATTCAATCTATCATTGATGGACATTTGGGTTGGTTCCAAGTCTTTGCCATTGTGAATAATGCCACAGTAAACATATGTGTGCATGTGTCTTTATAGTATCATGATTTATACTCCTTTGGGTATATACCCAGTAATGGGATGGCTGGGTCAAATGGTATTTCTAGTTCTAGATCCTTGAGGAATCACTACACTGTCTTCCACAATGGTTGAACTAGTTTACAGTCCCACCAACTGCGTAAAAGCATTCCCATTTCTCCACATCCTCTCCAGCACCTGTTGTTTCCTGACTTTTTAATGATTGCCATTCTAACTGGTGTGAGATGGTATCTCATTGTGGTTTTGATTTGCATTTCTCTGATGACCAGTGATGCGCATTTTTTTTTCATATGTCTGTTGGCTACATAAATGTCTTCTTTTGAAAAGTGTCTGTTCATATCCTCTGCTCACTTTTTGATGGGGTTGTTTAATTTTTTTCTTGTAAATTTGTTTAAGTTCTTTGTAGATTCTGGATATTAGCCGTTTGTCAGATGGGTAGATTGCAAAACTTTTGTCCCATTCTGTAGATTGCCTGTTCACTCTGATGGCAGTTTCTTTTGCTGTGCACAAGCATTTTAGTTTAATTGGATTCCATTTGTCAATTTTGGTTTTGTTGCCATTGCTTTTGGTGCTTTAGACATGAAGTGCTTGCCCATGACTATGTCCTGAATGGTATTGCCTAGGTTTTCTTCCAGGGTTTTTATGGTTTTAGGTCTGACAAGTACGTATTTAATCCATCTTGAGTTAATTTTTGTATAAGGTGTAAGGAAGGGATACAGTTTCAGCTTTCTACATAAGGCTAGCCAGTTTTCCCAGCACCATTTATTAAATAGGGAATCCTTTTCCCATTTCTTGTTTTTGTCGGGTTTGTCAAAGATAAGATGTTTGTAGATGTGTGGTGTTATTTCTGAGACGTCTGTTCTGTTCCATTGGTCTATAACTCTGTTTTGGTACCAGTGCCATGCTGTTTTGGTTACTGTAGCCTTGTAGTATAGTTTGAAGTCAGGTAGTATGATACCTCCAGCTTTGTTCTTTTGGCTTAGGATTGCCTTGGCAATGAAGGCTCTTTTTTGGTTCCATATGAACTTTAAAGTAGTTTTTTCCAATTCTGTGAAGAAAGTCATTGGTAGCTTGATGGGGATGGCATTGAATCTATATATTACCTTGGACAGTATGGCCATATTCATGATACTGCTTCTTCCTATCCATGAGCATGAAATGTTCTTCCATTTGTTTGTGTCCTCTTTTATTTCACTGAGCAGTGGTTTGTAGGTCTCCTTGAAGAGGTCCTCAACATCCCTTGTAAGTTGAATTCCTAGGTATTTTATTCTCTTTGGAGCAATTGTGAATGGGAGTTTGCTCATGATCTGGCTCTCTGTTTGTCTGTTATTGGTGTATAGGAATGATTGTTATTTTTGAACATTGATTTTGTATCCTGAGACTTTGCTGAATTTGCTTATCAGCTTAAGGAGATTTGTGGCTGAGACGGTGGGGTTTTCTAAATATACAATCATGTCATGGGCAAACAGGGACAATTTGACTTCCTCTTTTCCTAATTGAATACCCTTTATTTCTTTCTCCTGCCTGATTGCCCTGGCCAGAACTTGCAACACTGTGTTGAATAGGAGTGGTGAGAGAGACCATCCCTGTCTTGTGCCAGTTTTCAAAGTTAATGCTTCCAGTTTTTGCCCATTCAGTATGATATTGGCTGTGGGTCTGTCATAAATAGTTCTTATTATTTTGAGATATGGTCCATCAATACCTAGTTTATTGAGAGTTTTTAGCATGAAGCGCTGTTGAATTTTGTCAAAGGCCTTTTCTGCATCTATTGAGATAATCATATGTTTTTTTTTCTTGAATTCTGTTTATGTGATGGGTTACATTTATTGATTTGCGTATATTGAACTAGGCTTCCATCCCAGGGATGAAGCCAACTTGATCTTGATGGATAAGCTTTTTGATGTGCTGCTGGATTCAGTTTCCTAGTATTTTATTGAGGATTTTCATATTGATGTTCATCAGGGATAATGGGCTAAAATTCTCTTTTTTTGTTGTGACTCTGCCAGGCTTTGGTATCAGGATGATGCTGGCTTCATAAAACAAGTTAGGGAGGATTCCTTCTTTTTCTATTGATTGGAATAGTGTCAGAAGGAATAGTACCAGCTCCTCTTTGTACCTCTGGTAGAATTCAGCTGTGAATCCATCTGGTCCTGGACTTTTTTTGGTTGGTAGGCTATTAATTATTGCCTCAATTTCAGAGCCTGTTATTGGTCTACTCAGGGATTCAACTTCTTCCTAGTTTAGTCTTGGGAGGGTGTATGTGTCCAGGAATTTATCCATTTCTTCTAGATTTTCTAGTTTATTTGCATAGAGGTATTTACAGTATTCTCTGATGGTAGTTTGTGTTTCTCTGGGATCTGTCGTGATAGCCCCTTTATCATTTTTTATTGCATCTATTTGATTCTTCTCTCTTTTCTTCTTTATTAGTCTTGCTAGCAGTCTATTTCGTTGGTCTTTTCAAAAAACCAGTTCCTAGATTCATTGATTTTTTAAAGGATTTTTTGTGTCTCTATCTCCTTCAGTTCTGCTCTAATGTTAGCTATTTCTTGCCTTCTGCTAGCTTTTGAATTTGTTTGCTCTTGCTTCTCTAGTTCTTTTAATTATGATATTAGGGTGTTCATTTTAGATCTTCCCTGCTGTTTCTTGTGAGCATCTAACACTATAAATTTCCCTCTACATGACTGCTTTAAATGTGTACCAGAGATTCTGGTACCTTGTGTCTTTGTTGTCATTGGTTTCAAAGAACATCTTTATTTCTGCCTTCATTTTATTATTTACCCAGTAGTCTTTCAAGAGCAGTTTGTTCAGTTTCCGTGTAGTTGTGTGGTTTTGAGTGAGTTTCTTAATCCTGATTTCTGATTTGATTGCACTGTGGTCTGAGAGACAATTTGTTGTGATTTCCGTTCTTTTACCTTTGCTGAGTAGTGCTTTATTTCCAACTATGTGGTCAATTTTGGAATAAGTGCAATGTGGTGCTGGGAAGAATGTATATTTAATGTTTACTATTTGGGTGATGGGTATACTAAAAGCCCAGACTTGAACACTATGCATTATACTTATGTAACAAAACTGCACTCATACCTCTAAATCTATAAGAATAAAACATAAATAAAACTTTAAAGGAATTTAAAAAATAAATATAATCAATTATAGAGAAAATATAATCCTTGCACATCTGAATTTATGTACTGTAATTTTATCCAAAGTTACTCCTAACATCTGCAATTTTAAAAAACTTAGGGTTATGTGTGAGGTGGAGATGACTGATTTTTTGCTTCTCTAAACCCTGATATTCTTAACCTCAGACTTACAGTGTCAGAGAAGAAGTTGCTCAACACCTAGGAGGAATGACATCTAGTACAGTTGAAGAAAGTAAAACTGCATTTGGATTTCTTCCTCTTCCCCTAAGATGATCCTATAGTCTTAAACTCTGAAGAGACCTGCTGTAGACTTTAAGATATATTTTACTTTATAGAAAGTATTACAGCTCCAATTAAGCAGCTATTTTGCCAAAAGCCGAACAGACTCAGTAGGAACTCATTGATGCAATAGCTAGTCATCAGATACTTATGTGTGTGGGGTCAAATTAGGTTGTATGATACAGTGGCCCCAATCTGAAAATTTGAGTTCAAGTTCCACATTTGCCACTAATGAGCTATGTGACTTGAGAAATCAACTTAACCTTTGAGAACTCCAATTTTGTTTTCTGTAAAATTGAGACTGGATGGAGAGTAAAGTTCCTTTTATCTGTGAAAACACCCTGATTCTATTTTTTCCCCAAACACAACTACCATATTCAGTCAAAATCTGTTACAACACATTGATCTTCTAAAAAGATGGGCTTCTTCTACTTATCTGGCTGGAACATCCTTACCTCAAGCACTAGCATTATAAAGGGATTTATATACAGTATTATTCCTGAGAAGTGCGACTTTGGCAGAAGCAAATAGAAATTGCAAAGCAAAATCAGGTTTGTGCGTATTTTGCTGGAGAAAAAAAGAAAAAAAAAACAAAAAAAAACCCCATAAACTCTCTTCCTCTGTGGCCTAGCTTTTAAAATTTCAATTTTTGCCTCCACTAGCCAAAAGAAATTAAACATTGTGCAGTTATTCAGTGAAAATGCAAGTGTTGAATAGAAAAATCTGGAAAGCTCCAAGATTTCGTAAACTATGAAGGTTTTTTTTTTTCCTCAAAGAAATATGGTTTTAAACTTAGAATGCTGTCTATAGTATTTCAACAGCAATAAAAGACAAACAGCTCAATTAAAGAGTCTATATATGGAGAGAGTCTCCACACACACACAATTCTTTGTCATAGGTACCTGGATAAATCACAAAGGCATAGGATTTAAACTGCTTTCAAGCACTGAACATTGATTTGCTGAGAATACCATCATGTGCTTTCTTTTGCTTTTTCTCCTTCTTCTCAAGGGAATCTCTTTCATTCTTGAGGTAAATAAATTTTTTCACTGATGTTACTCTATGAACTTACACCTGAATAACAAAAATATGCATCAGTACTTGGCTATTTTAGTTGATTCTGAGATATCTCAGACTGAATTTAACTATAAAATGCCTCTGCTTTAAGTGTTCCTACCATAGAAAATAAAGCCACCACATTCCGAATACTCATACATGAAATCTAGATGTCAATGTCAACTACATGCTTTTCCTCATTTCTACATCCCATCCTTCAACACATTTTATCAGTTCCGTTTCCAAATCAGGTCTTGAATGGGTCCTGCTCTCCACACCCATTCCACACTGTTCTATCATTATCCAGGCCAGCATTTTCTCACTCTTGAATACGCTCAGCCATCACCCATCGTCATCCATTTCTAATTTAGTAGTAAGAATTAATTCCTTTAAAATCTAAAGGTTAAGTCTGTTGCTTCCTGTTTAAATATTTCAATGGTCAGCCAGTGCATAAAAGTAAGTCTGGAACTTCATTCGTAAATCTTCAATAAGTCAGCTCTTTATTATATGACTCACTGTTTATTCACCTCTGTGTTGCATAACTTCCACCTTTACTCATAGACTGTCACCTTGTTCATCTTCTATTTTTAGAGTTTGAAGCATACTAAGCTGTTTGCAGCTCAGAGATTGTTGACCTGATGTTACTTCTGTTTGAAAGATTCGCCTCCTCCTCTACCTTGCTTGCTTGTTTTGTTTAATGATGTTTTAGCCTAAATGTCACGTTTAACAGAACTTTGCTGAGACCCTTCCTAAAATAAATCTCGCATACCTCATACCATTAACTTTCTCTATTCCAGAACTTTTTTCTTCTTTATAATATTGTTATAACATTGCTATAAATGCTTATATAAGATACGTAAACACTATATCAATAGTTTATTCACTTGCCATTTATTTTTGCATCTAGAATGGAAACTCCACATGGTTAGATTATACCTGTACTAAACTCATTCCCTAGCTGGAGGTAGCTGAAAATAAGAATTTTCTTTTTTTGAATATTGAATAAAAGAATTATCTTGCAAACAGTGTGGAGTTTTCATCATGAAGTGAAGCACCTGTGATGTTTCCATCTGACTATGTGGGATTCAGTGTTGGATGTGTAACCTAAGGGCTGCTGTTTGCCACCCCAGAAGACAAGGGATAGATGGTAACTTACAACACCATCAAGCTTTCTTCAGGCCCAGTGGCTATAGGCCACTTAAAACATAAACTTGGCCGGACGCGGTGGCTCACGCCTGTAATCCCAGCACTTTGGGAGGCCGAGGTGGGCAGATCACGAGGTCAAGAGATCGAGACCATCCTTGCCAACATGGTGAAACCCCGTCTCTAATAAAAGTACAAAAATTAGCTAGGTGTGGTTGCATGCACATGTAATCCCAGCTACTTGGGAGGCTGAAGCAGGGAAATCACTTGAACCCAGGAGGCAGAAGTTGCAGTGAGCCGAGATCTCGCCACTGCATTCCAGCCTGGGCGACAGAGTGAGATTCAGTCTCAAAAAAAAAAAAAAAAAAAAAAAAAAAATAGCCAGGTGCGGTGGCAGGTGCCTATAATCCCAGCTACTTGGGAGGCTGAGACAGGAGAATCTCTTGAACCTGGGCAGGGCGGAGGTTGCAGTGAGCCAAGATCACACCACTGAACTCCGGCTTGGGCAACAGAGTGAGACTCCGTCTTAAAAAAAAAACAACAAAAAAACATGAACTTGATCATTACACATGCTACGCATGTAACAAGTACTCATATGTACCACATAAATATGTAAAATATTTTTTATTAATAAAGCAAAGGAAAACATAAACTGACTTCTTCTATAAAACATTCCAACAACCACTACCACTATTATTTTTCACGCTGTGCTTTCAAAATTGGATGACAGTAATAACGACAGAGAGAAGGAAATAACAAAAGAGACACATCAGTTTCCTCATCAGAATAAACAGACTAAAATTATCTACTGTTTGTAGTGTCAGAACAAATTTCCTCCTAAGTTTCCATTTGCACATTTCAACTGACAGCAGAACAATATCAACATTATTTCTACTAGGAGTGGAAAATGAAAGTGGATATTAGACACACAAGGCATTTGGAATTGAGAAAATCAACTGGTTTGTGGAGTCGATGGCTATCAACAGTTCACATGCCCTTAAGAGAGGATTCAATCTATGAAAAGTGGCTTATCTAGATTGCAGAATCTTTTATACTATTCCCAGGAAATGAAAGTGTTTGACCACTCCTGGTATAGAGCTTTGCCTCTTTCTTCCAGACATTCTCAGTGCTCACCCCTGTGAATAAAAGAACGTCGGGACATTTACAGAGTCTGGAACTGTGAGATGTTTTACATTTTGAGAGTGTCTATTATACAACCTAAGTATACAGCAGATTAAGGGTTTTCGGTCTAGCTACAAACCAATTAGTATTTAGCTAATTTATCTCCACTCCTGATAAAGGCTGCACTTTTTCCCTAATTTGGCTTGGAAAACTGTAACTAGAGGCTCAGATTCCTGTGTGTATGTGTGCATGTGTGTTTCAATATACATAGGAGCTGTAAAAGAAAACAAAACTTATTAAATACATTTTATATACATTATTTCCCTTTTACTCATTAAATGACTCTGAGAAGTAGGCATCATTATCTTTTTAGGAAATGAAGGATGAAGAAGGATGTTATATAACTCATTTACACCATTTACACAATAAAACATTTTTACTCTTATCTGACATTTTATATAAATTGTATATATGTTTTAAAGAAAGCAGTATTCACCATAACCAATTTTTATTTCAAGTTTGACTGTTTCATCTTCTAGAACACCATGCATATTGGTTTCTTTAATTATGCAGATGGGATTTAAGATATTTGCCAGTCTCTTAAAATCAATGTGATTTTTTACAATCTTTGCTCTGTAGGGGAAGAATGAATGACAATATTCATTTTTCCATGACCTATTAAAGAATATCTCAGTTGATTCCATTTTCGGGCAATTATGAATAAAACTGCTATTAACTTTCGTGCACAGGATTTTGTGTAGATGTAAGTTTTCATTTCCTCTGGGTAAATATCAAGCAATGTTATTTTTGGATCATTTACTTAGAAAAAATACGTTCGGTTTTGTAAGAAATTGACAAACTGTCTTCCAATGTGACTGAGCCATTCAGCATTTCTACCAGCAATGAATAAATATTGTCAGTGTTGAATTTCAGCAATGATAACAAGGGTGTAATGATCTCTCATTGCTGTTTTTATCTGAAAATTTTTAATGATATATTGTTGCGGGAAGTCAGGGACCCTGAATGGAGGGACCAACTAGAGCCGAGGCAGAACATAAATTGTGAAGATTTCATGGACATTTATCAGTTCCCAAAATTAATACTTTTATAATTTCTTATGCCTGTCTTTACTCCAATCTCTGATCATAAATTGTGAAAATTTCATGGACATTTATCACTTCCCCAGTCAATACTCATATAATTTCTTATGCCAAACTTTACTCCAATCTCTGATCATAAATTATAAAGATTTCATGGACATTTATCACTTCCCCAGTCAATACTCTTATAATTTCTTATGCCTGTCTTTACTATCTCTTAATCACGTTATCTTCATAAGCTGAAAATGTACATCACCTCAGGACCACTATTGTACAAATGGATGTTAAAACATGTATTTGAACAATATGAAATCAGTGCACCCTGAAAAAGAACAGAATAACAGCAATTTTCAGGGAACAAGGGAAGATAACCATAAGGTCTGACTGCCTGTGGGGTTAGGCAGACTAGAGCCATATTTTTCTTCTTGCAGGGAGGACAAAGGGATGTGTGAGTAGGAGAAATATCACTGAATTCTTTTCCCAGAAAGGAACAATAATAATTGAAACCCTGGCAAAGGAATTCATTCCTGGGGGTAGGTCTATACACGGCCACTCTGAGAGTGTCTGTATTATGCGGTTGAGATAAAGACTGAAATACACCCTAGTCTCCTGAAGTACCCTCAGGCCTACTAGGATTGGGAAATTCCAGCCTGCTAAATTCTAGTCAGACCGGTTCTCTGCTCTCCAACGCTGTTTCCTGTTAAGATGTTTATCAAGACAATGTGTGCACAGTGGGACATAGACCCTCAACAGTAATTCTAAATTTGCCTTGCCTTGTGATCTTTATTGCCCTTTGAAGCATGTGATCTTTGTGACTTACTTCCTGTTCATACACCCTCTCTCCTTTTAAAATCCCTAATAAAAACTTGCTGGTTTTGTGGCTCAGGGTCGCCATCATGGTCCTACCAATATGTGATGACACCCCCAGGGGCCCAGTTATAAAATTTATCTCTTTGTACTCTTGCTCTTTATTTCTCAGACCGGTCAACACTTAGGGAAATAGAAAGAACCTATGCTGAAACATTGGGAGCTGGTTCCCCCAATAATGTATGATATTAAACATATTTACTTATACTTATTTGCCATCAGTATTTTCATTAGTGAAGTGTCTCTTAAGGTCTTCGGTCCCCTCGCTTTTTCTTTTTTTTTTTTTTCTTTTTTTTTTTTGATAGTCTCTCTCAATTGCCTAGGACAGAGTGCAGTGGCTTGATCACACTTTACTGCAGCTTCAAACTCCCAGGCTCAAGCGATCCTCCCACTTCAGCCTCCTGCATTAGCTGTTTGGCTCACTTTTAATTGGGTTGTTTTCTTACCGTTGAATTTTAAGAGTACTTTTTTATATTCTGAATACCAGTCCTTTATTAGACATGTGTTTTGCAAAAATTTTATGTGGCTTGCTTGTCCTCTCTTATTGTGACTCTCACAGACAACACATCTCTAACTATAATGAAGTTCAACTTAGCAATTTGTTTTCCATGGCTTACATTATTGATATATCTAAACACTCACTGTCCAACCAAAGTTCAGTCCGATTTTCTCCTATGTTATCTTCCAGAAGTTTTATCTTTTTGTGTTTGGCACTTAGATCTGTGTTCTATCTTGAGTAAATTTTTATAAAATGTGTAAGGTCAGGAACAGATTCACTTCCTTTGCCTGTGAACGTTCATTTGTTCCAGCACCATTTGTTGAGAAGACCATCTTTGCTGTATTTTACTGCTTTTGCTCCTTTTTCAAAGATCAATTGATTATATTTGTGTGGGCTACTTCTAGGCTATTTTGTTCTATTGATTTATTTGCCCAATGTTACACCGATATCACACTGGAATTTTTATTGTAGCTTTATGTAACTCTTGAAATCGAATAGTATCAGTCTTGTGACCTTGTTCTGATTTTTCAATATTGTGTTGACTATCCTGGATCTTTTGCTTTTTCACATAAATTTTAAAATCCATTTGTTGATACCTAAAAAGTAATTTGCCGTATTATTTTATTTAAGCAATATGAATGTATAGATCAAGTTGAGAAAAACTGACATTTTAAGAATATTATCTTCCTATCCATAAATATGAACTATCTCTTAATTGAATTAGTTATTTGATTCCTTTCATCAGAGTTATAGTTTTTCTCATATAGATCTTATACATATTTTGTTATATTTTTATCTAAGTATTTCGTTTTTGAGAGTGTTAAGGTAAACAGAATGTATTTTTCCTTTAATTTCAAATTTCAATTGTCCATTGCTGTCATATAGGAAAGAAACTGACTTTTGTATATTAACCATATATCCTGCAATCTTGCAATTATTGCTAATTAATTTTAGGAGTACGTGTGTGTGTATACATATATATAGTCATATACTCAAAAGTTATCTAAAGATGTTGATACATTCTGAGAAACATGTTGTTAGGTGATTTTGTTTGTTATGTGAACATCATAGTATATACTTACACAAACTTTGATGGTATAGCCTATTACACACCTAGGTTATATAGAAATGTAGCAGGATTCAGGAAGATGAGAGATACCTCAGGTTGAAGCAAGAGAATCTTTATTGAGTGCACTTAGGCCCAGCTGACTTAAACGTCCATAAAACTGGGCCCAGAATAAAGACAGCATCTGACTTTTATACACACTTCACAAAAGTGGGTGGGCTAGCTTGAAGCAAGCTTACAGTGACATGAAAGCAGGGATGCAGAGGCCGGACAAAGGCAGGATTGCACAAGACTGTTGCCAAGCAACCCAGATGTTCGTTATCTAGGTTTGGGCACGGGTTTATCCTACAACTTTCACTATCGTGCCCAGGCAGCTGTAGTTCAAGTCTACTTAGGCTTCTCATGACCTTCGTTATATTTCTTAGATAAAACATAATATTTGAAGCCACGAGTTACAGAGAATAAGAATCTATAAACTCATTCCATAAAACAAGGGAAAATTTGTTTTTCTTCTCCCTATGTTGAGGGAGTGCTGGGGGAGTCTCCAGAGCACATTAGATAATATTATCAAGACTTTTCCTGGGCCTGGGCTGTGCCTGTTGCTGCCTCTGGGACAAGTCAGCCTAATACAGGAAAATTTATTTCTCTTTCTTTTTAATTTTATTTTTCTTTGATTTCCTGCCTTATTATGGCCTATGGCTCCTAGGCTACAAACCTGTACAGCTTGTTACTATGCTGAATAATGTAGGCAATTATAATATACTGGTAAGTGTTTGTGTACCTAAACATGACTAAACATAGAGAAGGTACAGTGAAAACATTGCATAAAAGATAAAAAAACGGAACACCTATTTAGGGCAGCTTCATTATAAACTTATGGGACCACTGTCATATAGGCAGGCCATCGTTGACCTAGATGTAATTATGTGACACATGACTGTGTGTCTGTATGTGTATATACGCATACACATACATATATGTGTATATACGCATACACATACATATATTGTGTATATACGCATACACATACATATATGTGTATATACGCATACACATACATATATGTGTATATACGCATACACATACATATATGTGTATATACGCATACACATGCAAACATGTTTATTCATATATAAACATATAAACACATATGAACATATATAAACATATAAACATATGAACATATAGTCTTTGACTATATAAATGTATATTCACATATATAAACACATATTATATATTCATATATAAACATAGATATGAAAATATATATTCCTTTGAATATTTTATATAGACCAAACAAGACAGTTTTATTTCTTCTTTTCTGTATGTACACCTTTTCTTTCCTTTCCTTTCCTTATTTTATTGTTTTAGCTAGGATTTCTAGTACAATGTTGATTAGGAGTGGTGAGAAGGGTCAATTCCACCTTGCTCCCAATCTTGCGGGAATTTCATCTATTTTCTCACCATTAAGTATTATGGTAGCATGGGCTTCTTTGTAGATTTTTTTTAATAAATTTGAGGAAGTTCCCCTTTATTCCTATTTTACTGAGCATTTCTGTCATAAACATGTGTTGAACCTTGTTAAATGTTTTCTTCTGCATATACATATAAATGATTTTTCTTCTTGAGTCTGTTGGTGTGACAGATTACATTATTTTTTAAATAATGAAGAAGACTTGCATATCTAGAATAAATCCCACCTGGTCACAGAGTATAATGATTTTTAAACCTTGTTGGATTCAATTTATGAATATTTTGAAGAGGTTTCCCTCTATCTTCATGAGAGATATTGGTCTGTACTTTTCATTTCTTTTAATGTTTTGCCTTTTTTTTTTTTTTGGTATTAGGGAAATGCTAACTTTAATGATTTAGAAAGGATTTCCTCTGCTTTTATGCTCTAGAAAATATTGTAGAAAATTGGTATTATATTTTTTAAATGTTTGGTAAAATTTACCTATGAAGTTATCTGAACCTGGTGCTTTTGTTTTTGAAGGTTATTATACATAGATTCATATCATTATATTTTCATATTTTTAAAACTTAGTATGATATCTCACTTTCAATCATTTTTCCAATATAAAAGCAATTATACTGGTTTCAAAATGTAAACAGAAACAGAAATAATCATTATTCATGAAGTTATAAGGAAAAATTATATTCTTGCTCCTGAAACAGAAATGTCCTTTGCAAAAGGCAAATATTATGGACTCATACAAACACACACATGTATAAATCAGTACAGACTCTCTGTTTAAAACTTCTCAACGTTTTCTCCTTCCTTATAGGATAAGCACAAGATCCTTACTATGGTCTGTGAATTCCTACATGATTTGCTTCCTACTACCTTCTTAAATTGCATCATAGGTAGTCTTTTCCTCAAGTCTTAAACACCATGCTAGTTATCTCTTTCTCTCAAACCTGCCTAGACCCTTCTACAGGGCTTTTGAAAATACAAGTCTACAAGATGTTTGCACATAGAATGTATTCCTCCTATTCCTCTGTCTAACATCCATTTCTTTCTTCGCTATTCTTTATTTTCCTTTGGTAAACTTTGTGATGCCATGTTCAGGCTCCATTACTAAATACTCCTATGAAACTGATTACTTTTCCTTCACAGAATTTTTTACAACCTGTACATACATATTTCTGCAATTATTAGATAGTATTTGTTTAACTTATAAGAGAGTAAGACCAAGGAGAATAAGAATAATATTTTTCTTTATTGCTTATTATCTATATCCAGGATCTTGTGTAGTGCCTAGCATATAGTATCCACTTAAGAGCTGGTAAGTAAACGAACAAATGAATAAACAAGGAGATATTCTACTAGGACATTCAGGTAGATCTAATGATAATCTAAATTATTAGTAACTATCATATGTGTATCATAATAACGATAGAGACAGGAGGTAGAGAGACTCTAGACAGACAGAAACAGGTTCCTGGTGAAGCCCTACCGTCAAGCCAAAAAGCCTGAAACCCGCCGCTGAAAGTGAGAACTTCTATCCCTGTGTGCCTGCCCTCTCCTGATAGGTTCTTTCTAAATAATGTCTTTTTGCCAATCCAATGTTGCCTTTTCCAAAACTACCTTTGGCCTACCACGCCCCTAACCTGAACCTCTAAAGACCCCAGACATAGCTGGCAGAGAGGAGAAGCTGCTGAAGGTTGGGAAGAAGGGCCGGATGTTGAGAAGGGGCGACTTTGACTTCATAGACAGCAGCTGGATGAAACAACTTGACTTTCAGGAGAAAGAGAGAGAGGCAGCTTGACTTCCAGGGAGAGCGACCTGCACTTCCTGTCCTCTTTCCAGCTCCCTTCTCCACTGAGAGCCTCTTCCATCAAGCAGTAAAACTCTCCACATTCACCATCCTTCAATTCTTCCATGTGACCTCATTCCTCTTGGGCACTGGACAAGAATTCAGGAGGCACCAAGTGCAGGTACCCTAAAAGGCTGTCACATCAGCCCTTTGCCCTGCTGGGAGAGGTCAACCACCCCCTGTGATGAGGCAAGGGGCCCACTAAGCTGATAACACACTCCTATCTGTGGATGGTGGAGCTAATAGAGTATTGTAACACGCCCTGTTGGGCCTTGAGGTCGCAGGCACCACAACTGGATGCCGCGGGCGGGTCCTGCATGGAGTTTGCTCCTGCCAGTGCTGAAGTGGCTGGCCAGTTCATGAATGGTCCCTCCTGCATGGGGTGGAGCCCTGCAGATCTGAGTCAACGGGAGTTTGCTCCTGCCAGGCTACCTGCCGGTTCTTGCAGTTGATCGCTCCCTCTCCCTCCCTCATTGGTGTGCTCCCTCCCCCGAGGGGTTGAGCAGGGTGGGCTGAGTAAACAGGGCACTCCTGTCACGAGTCCTGTGAAGAGGTCAAGGAAATAACCCTACATCAAAAATATCACCTTCTTAATACCATAATTTGCATAAAACAGTGAAGCTTTTAAACTCCAAACTTTCTTTTTCTATAGAAAATGTAACACCTAAATATGTTGAGAAGTAGGGCTTGTTAATAAAGCAAACAATTGTGTTTTGTTGTGTTTGAGGATACATCTAATCTCAGCTGTTATTACCCTTTTTAAAATTTCCCATTGCTTCCTATAAAAGTCTAAATTCTTTTGAGTGAATATTTTGCAACACCTGCAAGAAGAACAGAGAGATAAAAATGCAGGTGTACCTGAAAGGGGTAAGAAATCAAAACTCGTTTTTGTTAAATGTCAATGAAATGAAATAAAACTTATGAGACATGCATTGGTAGAAAAGTATATTGCAATAGACACAAAGAATCCAATACTACCTCATTCAATATTAAGTTGCAGTGTGTTTCCCATTGTGTCAAAGTTTAAGCACATACCACAGTGTATTAAACATGATCCATAGGTATTTTTGGCAGAAGCTGGAATGAAACAGACAGTAAAAACATTTTCAGAATTGCAATGATGGTTGTTAAGCATTCTCAGATCTATCATAAGGTATTTTTCCTCTCTAAATCATACAACGCAGTTGACTGAATCAGTAAATTTAAAATGAGAAAGAAATAGATACTGGTTTGCTACAGTTGCTCTCATCAACCTAATCTATTCACTATGGGTGTAATATTAGTAGACTAGTTCAATAAGAAATACAATGGGGGTGTTAATTTCTTAACATTTATGCAAAAAAAATAGACAAACTAAAAAAAAAACTGTGAAAAGATAAGTGTGCCTTATGTCACATGTGAAAAGACTGCATAACTTTCTAATCAATTAGGTGTTTTTTGGCCAGGTTTTATCAGTCTTTTATTATTTTTATTTGTTTTTATTTTTTTGAGACAGAGTCTCTCTCTGTCACCCAGGCTGGAGTGTAGCGGCGCGATTTAGTTTCACTGCAAGCTCCGCTTCCCGGGTTCACACCATTCTCCTCCCTCAGCCTCCCGAGTAGCTGGGACTACAGGCATCTGCCATCACACCCGGCTAATTTTTTTGTATTTTTATGTAGAGAGGGGATTTCACCGGCCCCAGTTTTATCAGTCTTATGCTATCTGCATTATTTTAATGTAAAGGCTTTAGAAATCTTAGTGCTATCCTGAGTGAGTATTTTGAATAAACAGTCTTCCATTTGTTGAAGAGGAAACTTTAACAAAAGCTAAATCAGATTGGGTCTACAAAAGTACCTGGAGAACCTAACAAAGTTGAAACACACACACACACGAACACATTGCACAGCTACAAGATACAACCTGCTAAATGATGTACAGTGCTGATATTGTCCTTTTTACTTATTAGTACACCTTATTTGCTAAAATCACTAATTATTCATGTTGTAAATCCAATAATCTACAGAAAGTCTTTATACAGTGAATAATGCTATCGGGAAGTTACAGTTCATTTGCTCTAAAGTGGAGCTGGTGGTGGTCCATCAAGTTTAAATGAGTCTTCTAAACTCTCACAACTAGTTAGGAACAGTCCTTTCACTGAAAATTAGTTCCTCTACCTCCCTAAAAATAATATTAAATTTATGATATAACACTATCTCCCTAGATTTATGAGACACAATAAAGTTATTTGAAATCTTTCTCCTCTCGTTGACAGTTTCACCCTTTTGTTTTGAATCCTCATAATTTACTCAAATATTGTGGAGGTAAAAATTCAATTTACAAGTAAAACTGTACATACTTGCAATAAAAATTCCAAAATGTAGGGATGTCTACATTCTTTAGCAAAAAGGTATTGATGAAATAATTCCATTCTAAAGAGTCAGAGATAAAGTAATATAAATAGCCAATTTTATTGTTTCATGTGAACAGCAGCTGTTGTAGACAGTAGGTTGAAAACTAAAGTTTGAAAATTATTTTCTTTCAGTAACCACTTTTAAAGAATTAGATTTCTAGCTACAAGGGGCTATGTTAAAATTACATGAGAATAAAAGTTTTATAAAAGCTTCCTTTGCAGAACAATGTATCTTCAAATCAATAAAGACTACGTGCAAGCCCTGATAACTGTGGTTTTCCCATTTAAATTTTTTGTTTGTTTATTTTAGCTCTATCATCTCTTCTTGTTTATAAATTTTTTAAAAAGTTCATAAAATGTTCTGAAGTTATGTTTTTCTATATCATGTTTCTCCCATTTGGTTTCTACAATTTTCCAAAATGCATATAGATTGAGGAAGCTGTGGCAGCATAGCATCATGGACAAGACCATGGCTTTGACATTGGATGGTCTCAGTTTAAACTCTGCTTTCATCATTTCACAGAGGATCATTTGAAGCCAGTCATGAAATAGTTCCATTATGTTACTTTATCTTAAACAAAAAGAGTGAGGTTGCCTAGTCATATATTGTGAGGATGATATGAATAGATATTTATTTATGGCACTTGAAAGACTGCTTTGACCATAAAAGTATTCAGTAAATCATCTATGGTCAGCATGAATCAGAGAAAGTTCTCCCACCTTCCATTTCCAAATTTACTAAGTCACATAATATGTCTTTGGAAAAAGGCCACAATGCAATAATTATGATGATTATGACAGTAGTGACAACCATAACAAGGAGAATATGAGGAAGGAAGAAAAGGAGTAAGATGGGGAAGAAAGGTTGGGTAGGGGAGGGAAGAGTTGAGGTTTTCTTTTCTTTTTTTTTTTTTTTACAGCTGACTCTCACAGACTTAAGAATAATTACATCATCTCTTTTACGTGCATATTTCCATTTCCATTTTACAAACAAGGACATAACAAGCTTAGAGAGTGTGGTGGTTTTAAGGTATGCCCGCAAATTTAGTGATACTCCTTCCTTCCACAGTTGAAATTTAATTTTCCTTCCCTTTAATTTGAGGTGGACTTAGTGACTCTCTTGTAATAAACAGAATATGGTGGAAGAGATGTCATGCCACTTCCAAGACCAGGTTATAATAGAAATTGTGGCTACTTCCTTGTTCTCTTTAGGATCACTCACTTTGGGGAGGCCAACAGCCATATCATGAGGACGCTCAAGCAACCTTACAGATAGAAACATATGGCAAAGAATGGAGACTTCTGGCCAACAGAGACTGATACCTCCTGCCATCTTGACTGCATTTTATATGAAGCCTTATGAGGGACGTGAGTGAAAACTTCCTTGTTACGCCACTCTCAAATTTATGACAGTCAGAAAAGGTAATAAGTATTTTTATCCATTAAATTTTTTGTTGTTGTTTCTGTGTATTTTTTTTTCTGTATTTGTCATGCAGCAATAGATAACTAATACAGAGTTTATGAAATTTGCCTATGTTACTGAGCTACTGGGGTGTCAAAGAACGATTGCAAACCAGGTACATTTGAAACCAAAAGTCGTTAACTTTTCCAACACGATAGGAAGGCCTCTTGCGAAAAGTTTCTGTAAAAGGAAATTCCCTAGAGCTGCCATCTCTGGGAGAGGCCGCCTTCCACATTGCTTTGAAAGATGGCATTCAAAATTTCAAAAGTTGGGTTATACGATACCCCATTTTTCATCCTCACCAACAAGAAAATAATTAAAAAGAAATTTCAGGCCGGGCGCGGTGGCTCACGCCTGTAATCCCAGCACTTTGGGAGGCCAAGGCGGGCGGATCACAAGGTCAGGAGATCGAGACCATTGTGAAACCCCGTCTCTACTAAAAAATAGAAAAAAATTAGCCGGGCGAAGTGGCGGGCGCCTGTAGTCCCAGCTACTCGGGAGGCTGAGGTAGGAGAATGGCGTGAACCCGGGAGGCGGAGCTTGCAGTGAGCCGAGATTGCGCCACTGCACTCCAGCCTGGGCAACAGAGCGAGACTCCGTCTCAAAAAAAAAAAAAAAAAAAAAGAAATTTCAATATATTGCCCCATTGTTTTTGTCATTTATTCCCAATCTTTTATATTATTATTATTGTTTTATTGTTATTTAGATTTACTTATTTTTTCCTGAGTAAAAAATATCCATACACTTCCTGTCTCCATGGGCCTCAGCCCATATAACTCTGTTATAAAGTATCTTTTTGTTCTCCCAGGCATACTTAATATATCTTTTCAATACCTCTTCTGTTTTTCCATCAGATCTTGTTCATAATGTTGAGGTAGCCTATTTTTACCCTATGTTGCAATTATTTCTGTTTCTGTCGGCTTCCTTCTTGAGAATTTGACATACTCATTCTTAGCTTCTTGCAATGTCTAGCCTGTAGCCTGACACACAGCATTTTTTTTTATATGAATAAACTCTCCTTCCCAACTTGGCTCACTACATTATTTTGCCAATTGGCTTTCACACATTAAAGGAAAACCCATTGTAAACACTGGCAATGGTCTGGGCTTAAATTAACATAAGGCCAAAGTAATAGATATTTTTCACAAGTCCAAAAGAAAAAATAAATGATATGTTAGAACATCATCTTTCTTAGTGTGTCATAAGATGGATTAAATTGTGTTAGTATTTAAATAGGTAATATCACCCAGATCTAGAGAGTGTCTGTGTGCAGGTGTCTGTGTGTGTGTGTGTGCATGCACACACACATGCGTATTTGTGTCAGAGGAGCTTCTTATGTGTTTTGAAATGGTAGGAAACAATAAACAGGACTCTATAAGACAAATCATATAAAGTAACGGAAATCTGGGAGAATGCATCCAAATTCAGCTGCAAGAACGAATTAGAGAAATTAGTTAGAGAAAATGGTTGGCAATTACAGTGCAAGGTTGTATTTGACCAACCTTTGAGCCAAATTGCCTCTGTCCCTAGGAATAAGAGGGCCATGGCAAATAGAAAATACTTTATTCCAAGGCTGAAACATAGGTGTGTTGTCAGAAAAAAAAATATTTATGCAGCAAAGTTACTTGCATATATTATGGAAACTACCTCTAAAATGCAGAAAATATTGTTACCTTTACTGATAGTCATTTGGGCCCCATTTGACTCAACCCTTTCTTCCTAGTCATCTTCATCTAGATATCGTCACTGGGACACCATGCTTGGAGGTGCAGCAGCAAAAGAGAAAATATGAAATCCAGACAGGAGGAAGAAAAAGACAGAAAGATCTTGGATCACTGTCCAGATTTTTGAGCCATGGCACCAGGCTTGCACTGCCTATTTTTAGACTTCTTGTGATGTAGACCATAAAAACCCTGTTGTCCGAGGGCGCAGCGCCAAAGGCCTCTAAACCAGGGAGGTTCTGATTAATAACTGGTTTTAGATAAAAATGTAGACAACCATCACATGCACTCTGGGTTCTATGAGACTTTGCTGGGTTCTATGAGACTTTGCTGTACTCTAGTCCCAGGGCACTTTTTTTTTTTTTTTTTTTTTTTTTTTTTTTTAAGGTAAAAATGTACTTTCATCTCGGTAAGGGAATTCAGCAACCACACAGAATGGAAAAGGTCGGTCAGATGGTTGCCTTTCATAAAGCAGTAGCACCTCTAAGGCTTCCAAATGTTTGCTTTATAAACTACCCTCAGCCTGTCACTTACAATTTCCATTTTCATTATAAATCAGCAGCAAAATGTGCCGACTGTCTGTGTTGCAGTAAAACACAGCTGTTTCCATTTGCTCTCCTATCAGTTTCATTCTCACATCATTCTGCATTGGAATTGAATTGAATCATTCATCCCCCGTACAAGAAATGTTCTGCAGTTTAGTAGCAGGCAAATCTTACTCTTTAATTTCACTTTTTTTTTTGGGTTTCCCAATAGCCTAGAGTGGGGACTTCAGTTTTCCACTCTGGCATTTGTAATTTGGAATGTGTTAGTCTTTGGTACAAATAAAACAAACATCTGACTGCCTCTTACTCTCACATGAAATTAAAAGAAGTTTTGCTAAACCCTGCGTTTCAAAATGTAGTAAGATTCTTCAATTCCTGGTAACTGCATAAAGGAGTATCAGTTTCTAAGACAGGAAAAAATGTGGTTTTTATGTATATCGTAAAAGGTAGGGAATAAAAGATGAAATGTGAATTATGATTATGATACTTCCAAAGAAAGCTTGCAATTTCTAGCCTGTAACCTAACACAGAGCATTTTTTTAGATGAATGAACTCTCTCTCCCAACATGGCTCATTACATTATTTGGGGTATTATTTAATAACCATTTTGTTCATAGTGTTATAAATTTTTCAGATATTGACAACATACTATCTCAGATTTTAAAAATATATTCAAGTAGACATTATCAACACCTACTTAAACATAATGAAAGTGTAAATTAGAAAGATTATTAATATTAGCTCAACATCGTATAATCCAGTGTCTGGAACATCAAAAACGCTTTTTTGAATGAATGAAGATATCAATTAATAAGTTTTGCAGGTGGAATTCTAATTCACGCCAATGCTGCTTTTCCAGAGTACAGTTTCTTACCCGTGTTTGCATCACTAGTTTTTGGAGTTAGGCTCTGCTCGATACAAAGCTGGTTATGTTGGGTGAACTCTCATCTGTGTCCTGTGCTATTTCTTTGCCTGTGATTTCTTCTCATGCCAGCATTCTCAGGTAAGTTCCCATCCACAGGCTTGGGGCCTGTCGCTTATTGTTCATGGATACCTTCAGGCTGAAGTCCAGTGGCATTGCATCCTCCACCTCCTGGGTTCAAGAGAGCATATCTGGCTAATTTTTATATTCTTAGTAGAGAAAGCGTTTCACCATGTTGGCCAGGTGGGTCTCGAACTCCTGACCTCGACTGATCTGCCCGCCTCAGCCTCCCAAAGTGCTGGGATTACAGGTGTGAGCCACCACACCAGACCCTGTTCATGGATGCTTTTAATGTTACACTTGCCATGAGGATACTAAGGGATATAGTAGTCTCTCAAAGGTTGGCAGATAGTTACGGGTTAAGGATATGTGGCATGAGCCAGGCATCAAGTCCACTCCCAGAGACTTAAAATCGTGTGAGAGCTCTGGGCACAGTCAACTTCCCCTGGTTTACAAACTGAATAGGTGGCTGGAGAGGGCTTTGATTTTACGGCTTCTTGCAGTTAGTGCTTTATACAGAAAACTTTATCATTCTAACTCAGCCCCAAATCTTCTTTCTCAGAGATCTTTTGTTCTGTTCTCTCCACTTTTTTGCTTCTCACCCACATTGTTCCTCATTATGAAGACTGATTGCACTTCCCTCATTTTTTGTCAAAATAATACTTAAAACACATCAACAAGAGGCCAGTTGCTCATCAAAACCAGAGTAAAATAATAATCAACAGAAAATTCAGACTCTTTTTGAGAAAAAAAAGCACAAAGCGTTCCTTAACTTGGAAGAAGAACAATATTTTTGGTCTTTCTCAGAAAAAAATCAAAATTTTTACTTTTCTACCAATAACTGGGCCTCTAATATAGCAAATTAAAATAAAAAGTTTTTTTTAATTTAACATTTTTATTTTACTATCCAGGATTATAAAAAATAGACTTTTTTAAAGAGCAGTTTTAAGATCACTGAAAAATTTAACAGAAAATTCAGGGTTCCCGTATATCCTCTGGCCCCACACATACATGGCCTCCTCCGTTATCAACATCCTGCACTAGACTGTTATATTCATTACAACTGATGGACCTACATTGAGACATCATTATCACTCAAAGCCCATTGTTCATATTAAGGGTCTCTCTTGGTGCTTTACATTAAATGGATTCTGACAGTTGCATAAAAACAGGTATCCACCTTTGAGTCATACAGAATCGTCTCACTGCCCTAATAATCCTCTGTATTCCTCTAATTCTTCCTTCCCTCCCTTTCTTCTAGCTACTGGCAACTACTGATCTTTTTACCATCTTCATAGTTTTGCCCTTTCTAAAAATATTATGTGGTTGGAATCATACAGTATGTAGCCTTTTCAAATTGGCTTATTTCACCTAGGAGAGTATGTTTACATTTCATCCATGTGTTTTTATGACTTGAATCCTCATTTCTTTTTATCACTGAATAGACTCCAGTGCCTGGATGTATCTCAGTTTATTTATCCTTTCACCTACTGGAGGGCATCTTGGTTGCTTCCAAGTTTTGGCAATCATGATTAAATCTGCTATTAACATTCGTGTGCAGGTTTTTGTGTGGACACAAAAGCCTTTGTTTTTCAAGTCCTTTTCGGTAAATACCAGGGAACACAGTTGCTGAATAGTATGCTAAAGTACGTTTACTTTTGTAATAAACTGCCAAACTGTCTTTCAAAGTGGCTGTACCATTTTACATTGCTTCTAACAATGAAAGAGATTTCCATTGCTCCACATCCTTACCATCATTTGGTGTTATTAGTAGTCTTCATTCATTTTGTGCTGCTGAAACAAAATACCTGAGACTGGGTAATGTATAAAGAACAGAAAATTATCGTCTCCATAGTCTTGGAGCTGGAAAGTCCAAACTCAAGGTGCTGGCAGGTTCATTTGTCTAGTGAGAGCTTCTCTCAGAAAGGATGGCTTTTTTGCTGCATCCTGGGAAGAAGAAGAATGCTGTTTCCTCATATTGTGATAGGCAGATGGGCAAGCTAACTGTGTGCTTCATAAAGTCTCTTTTAAAAGTTTCTTAATATCATTTACAAGAAAGAAGCCGTCATGGCCTAATTACCTCTTAAAGGCCCCACCTCTTAATACTATCATATTGGCAACACCTGAATTTTGAAGGGGGCACATTTAAACCGTAGCATCAGTATTTGGAATTTTGGCCATGATAATAGGTGTACTGGGTATCAATGTTGTTTTAATTTGCAATTATCTAATGATGTATCATCTGGGGCATCTTTCCATATGCTTATTTTTTCATATGTATATCTTTTTTGGTGAGGTTTTCATTCAGATATTTTAACCATTTATTTTCTTATTGTTGGGTTTTAAGAATTCTTTGTATATTTTGGGTAACAGTTCTTCATCGGATACATCTTTTGCAAATATCTTTTCCAAGTCAGTTGCTTATCTTATTCTCTTGACAGTGTCTTTTGCAGAGCAGAGATTTTTAATTTTAATGGAGTCAAGCTTAGCAATTATTTATTTCATGAATCAGGGTGTTGTCCCAAAAAAATTCATCATTACACTTACAGTCATCTATATTTTCCCTTGTTATCTTCTAGTAGTTTTATAGTTTTGTGCTTTACATCTTGATGTATTATCCATATCGAGATGGTTTTATAAAGGGTGTAAGTTCTGTATCTGTAGATGTCCAATTGTTGTAGTGCCATTGGTTGAGGACTGTCTCTCCTCTAGTGTATTACATTTGCTCCTTCATCACACATCAGTTGACTATGTGGGTCTGTTTCTGGGCCCTATTCTACTTTATTTCACTGATCTTTTCCCAGGAATTTTTATGCTTATCTTATGCAATGCTAACAGCAAATGGATAAGATAGCTATTATTACATTTATTTTGTAGATGAGAAAATTTAGGTCTTTAGGGGAAAATTACTTTGCCCAATACCTGACCAAACTATGTTCAAATTCATCTCTATATTGCTCCAAAACTTTTGCTCATTCTGTTAAACCAAATTCAACACTTATACAGAGGAATTGGAGTGGAGTACACAATAAATTGATTAGAATGAATCCAACATTATTTTATCCCACATGCAGTGGCTCCTTTCCCTTTTATTATATCATTCTTTATTCCACTCACATATTTTCAAACTTTATCTGTGTCTGGATCAATGAAAAATCGGGTTAAGAATTTTAATGGCTATCATAAGTGTCTGAATTATAAAAGTGGCAACATCTGAAATTGCTCGATATTTAAAGCAAACATAGTATGAATAACTTGAAATATTTACATATGGGCACATTTTTCCACTCATTTCCTGAGCATAGGACCAAATAAGATACTAATTCTATTAAGAAGTCTCAGCTGGGCACAGTGGCTCATACCTGTAATGCCAGCACTTTGGGAGGCCAAGGCAGGTGGATCACGAGGTCAGAAGTTCAAGACCAGCCTGGTCAGTATGGTGAAACCCTGTCTCTACTAAAAATACAAAAATTAACCGAGCATGTTGTGTGCACCTGTAATCACAGCTACTCAGGGGGTGAGGCAGAGGCACTGCTTGAACCCGGGAGACGGAGGTTGAAGTGAGCGCCAAGATAGCACCACTGCACTCCAGCCTGGGCAACAGAGTGAGATTCTGTCTGGAAAAAAAAAAAAAAGTCCCAAAAAGAACAATACCAATTATTTGCTTTTATAAAGCTCTTTATAATTCATAATATCATGGGAGGAAAAAAAGTTAATTAAATGTGACCCAGTTTGCAAAAAAAGGTATCACATGTGCTTTTGCTGCTGGCCTATTTTTAAAGTGCTCAGTGTACACACCCTCACTGGGGATACTGCTTGACAGATGAATCTGTCACTGAGAAAAAAGATAATCATGTTATTAAAAAGTATCCTAAGAGAAATCAGAAAACTCCTTGTAAGTAATGCAGATTTATCTGAAATAAGATGTACAAAAGACTCATTAATATTTTTTGAGATAAAGTTCTTTATTTCCTTATCCTAAATTGTACACCAACAGAAGTTTAAAGAACATGTTATTGATTTGGAAATAGTATTTTCTGAATGTAAAGGGAGTATTTTGAACAGGAACAAAATGGTGTCAATGGTTTAAAAAATGTCAAATGGTAAGCCAGCTTTATTATTCATACATATTATGTAAACTACAGACTATAATGATTTCAGGGAATTTAAAACATTTAATAATCAATTAATTGAACATTTTTTGATTTTCTACTTCCAGCAGATATTGAAATTAGCTTTTTTTCCTATGTTATTTACTGCCCTATTTCAGCATATTCAGAAACATTAGAAGTAAATTAAGGACTAGATGCATCAAAGTAAAAGTGATTGTTGACTATTGAACTTGAATAGACTGTTAATGAATCTTAACTGAAGTACTTTACTTTCTTCAAATTTTAGTCTGCATAAATGTGATTATAGTTTGAAAAGTGATTATAAAATTGTGTACTAGAATTTTGAAGTGATTTCTCAAGTGTTTCCCACATTATATTCACCCCTCTCTGAAGTAAATTGACACTTTTCCCTTATTCTCAGTTTTGAACATTACATTTGGACTTTAAAACCATTTTAATGAACCTGTTAAAAAATATAGCCATTCATTTTTTTAAATGCTTATTTCTTTTCTTTCTTACTTTCTTCTTGTCAAATTAAAGAGGAAAATCCTCAATTAATTTCATCTGTCAAATTACAGTCAGTATTCTCCATTAAAATATCCTAATTAAGCATAATAATAACAACAATTTTGGGGGTATTTTGTTTTAGGAATGTTGCAAAGCCCCTTTATATGAATTACTTCCTCCTTTGCTTGGTTCTACAATTTTCTAAGTCATCTTTTCAAGAATATATTTAAGAGAGTGGCTATATAAGGAAATAATATTGACCAAATATTTTATAAGAATTCAACCTAATTAAATGCGTGCTTGACTTTTTTAAAAAATACATTCATTTTAAACAGTCTTAAATAAATACAGGTAAAAATTCCATAAGGTTCATAATACAGAGAATAATTGTGGGTAAATAATAAACTTCCAATAGGATATAATTCAGGCAACATGAAGCTAGCTTGGACTAGCTAATGCAGATAGCAAGAACTGGTTGGAATCTGAATAATATTTTTATGTAATGTGCATAGCAGTATTTTAAGGATGGTGAGGCTACTAGATATCTAAAATAAAAAGACAAAGCTGATTTTATTGTTCACTATAATAAGAGAGAGCTGTGCTGGTCAGTCATAGTGTCTGTGAGCGGAACAGAGCAGACGACTGATTTTATATAGGGATTCAGGGAAAAATGGAGTTCAGGGATTGGTAGATATTCCTTCTAGAAGTTTCAGTAGATGACATCATTTGTAGAATTGCAGTCACTAGGATGAGACTGTTGTTGCCTGGTTGGTATTCAGAGGCACACTTCTTAGAGCTATTGTGTTCAGTGTTAACTGGCTGACTTTTTCAGAAGCAGGAGATTCACTCAGTTCCACTGGAAGGAAATGTGTCTGTTTAACAGAGTGGTCACTGATCTATTGAATGGGTTGGATTAGTCAGGCTCAAACAGAGAAGCAGAATATGTGTAGACATATATGCAAATCCAATGTCATATATAGTAGGTGGTCAGAAAGGAAGCATCATGCGTGGGCTGGAATTTCCTGAGTATGGACCAAGTTATTGTCATAGGTGAGTTTCTTTCTCTCTCCCCAGGGAATTTATAGCCTTCTTTTAGGGGGTTCCAACTGAGTAAGTAATGCCCACCTAGGATAATCTCTCCTAATTAATGACCATTTGTTATGGATTTTTGTTACATTATCTCTTCACAACAACAACCTGTATTAGGGTATAATTGGATAAGGAAAAAAAGGAATATGCATGATACAAAATGGTTATTTTTCCCTTCCTTCCTCCAACTTTTGTAAGATAATAACTTTTGTAGTTTACCTACCAAATAACATAGGAGCAAGGATATTCCAGTGAAGAAAGTTTAGTCTACCCAAGGTGAAAACACAAAATCGTTACACGTTTTCTACGGGCAAAGAACAATCAATCTTTTTGTATGCTCGCCGGAACTTTTGAACTGATCTTTTCCACTCTTTCCTCCTTTCTCTAATTTTCTTTTTCTTTTTATTCTTATAGCTTTTGTCATCCTTCATGTACTACATCAGGGAATGTATGTGCTATAGCAGAATATGAGAGCAAAATACTTTTTTTTTTCTTTTGGCCCAAAAGCAAAGGCCCTTGAAGAACCAAAAGCATTACAGCAGACATAAATAACTTTGAAGAATTTATCATGAGGACTATTGAGCCTTTATTATTCCTAATTTCTGTCTTTTAATTTGAAAACAAATATTTTGTGGAGAATAGGCATAGATGGTAATATGGTCTAAATGGAAGTGATGAGTATATAAACAAAGGTGATTGTAGTGTAGAAAAGAGGTAGAGCACTGGAGAGCTGACATAACCCCATATAAAGCTTATAGGATTCAAGATGAGAGGGAAGTTTTATATCCAATTTAGGATAATGTTGTACAGATGAATTGAGACATCTGGGATGGGAAAAATCACTATATCATATATCTTGTTAGGTAAGTTGCTTAGATTAAAAGACATTTTCTATGCCCAGTCGAAAGAGAGTAGATATCTCCTATGCTTCTGAATAGCACAGAAACAGCAGAGAACATTTCTGAGCCTCAAGGAACATTTAGAGTATGGCCTGTGTGAATTTAGGACTGAGGGTCAGATGAGTCAAAGTCACCTTGTTGAAAGCTTGAGTGGGTCTTTGGCTTGATAAATACATCTGACCTCCACTCCCAAGTAAAGTTAAAAGGAATTAAAAACTCAGACATAATCTGATGGAAAACGTGGGAATCACTTTCAAAATAATACCAAATATGTGTCATTCTGCTAGAAAAGTGACTTAAAATAGAAATTAGAACTTATAGCAATGAAATTATATTTATTAAAATTCAAATACATAAAATTTTCATATACTTAACAATTATCAAATTCTAAATTGTAATACTACTTACCATCCTAATATTTTAAATAATTTATATATAAATTATAAAAATGATTTTCATATATTGCTTATATATGTAAATTACATCAATGATTCATATATACATAGCTTATATATAAATGGCATTAAAAATTGATATATTCCTATAATAATATAAATTATATATAACTGAATGGTGACTTTGGTCCTGTTCTTTCACTTTTTTGATATAATATAGTTGGTTGTGTCTGTGAATGCTACCTGAAATAAGATCCCTCCCTTTTTTTTTTTTTTAAGAATTTCACTCTTGTGAAGCATAAAAAGAATGTAAGAATATAAGAATATAAGACTTTAAATCCTCCACATTCTGCTGGTCAAAGAATATGTACTATTGTATGTAATAATACCTAAGTCATTCTTCCACTCTGAACTCAATCCAATTCTATTATTTGATTTTGGAAATGGATTTTGAACATGGACCTGTTTGTCTAATCTGATTATTATTTTCCTTTTCTTTTCTATTTAAATGCTGAGTGGCAGAGCTATATTTAGGAAGGCAATGATTTCATTACACCAATAGAGGGAACTGCCTTTCCAACAAAAGAACAAAAACCAAGTTGGCTAAGCAAGAATATTTCCCATCACACTGAAGAAGCCACAAGAGAAATGCCGACAAAATGTCACCTCAAACACAGTGACAACAGGATTACAGAAATCTAATTAGCCATTTCATTAACTGAATCCTGTCTGTGGAGACGGCAAACAATGGGGACTCAGAAACATCCATTCATTAGAAATATATGAAACTGTCAAGAACATTATTCCATAATTTGTTCCTTGTTTTTTTTTTTTTTTTTTTTCAGGTGGTGCAGATGGAGTTAGGGTGGTGGAGTGACTTATTAAAAGGTCATATTTCAGAAGATTGTAAAAATTGAGGACACTTTCAGGGAGCTAAATTTACTATTGTAGATATATTGAGAATTATAACTCTGAAATCTTCTTTCTTTTTTTCGTCCCACATAAGTTAATTAGGTAAATTTATGGACATGATGTACGAAGAGTCATATCTTGACAAAAATCATTAATAAGATGCTATTTATCTCAATTGCATCTTTATATAGCACTTACATTGTCAATGGATTGACTAAATGTAAACTCTTTGAAGACAGGTGTCTCATTTTGCTTGTTTATACAGCCATAGGTTTTAGTGTCTGAGAAACGTTTAAGGTAACAGATAAATGAGTGAAACAATTTTTTTTAAATAAACAAAAAATTTTAACCTCAAGAAGAACAAAGTGGTATGAATCCAAGGGCAGTGAAAAGAAATTGATGGCAGGATTACAATTTCTGATTGATTGAAAAATTCACCTGTTCATTAATGTAATTTCCTGGTAACATATTAATAATTGTCACTGAATTTTGATGAAGATGGTATTGCATATTAAAAGCATTGCAATAGAGGGCAGTCTAGTTTCTGCAGGTTGTACCTTTTTATTTTGGACCTGGTCAGTGTATCTTCAATGGCTACTGTACATTATCAATGCACGCAGTGTATTATCAAGCCAGTTGCCACTTAACTTGTGGAATTTGTGGCTGCTATTTTGTGACTTGGTTTCTCTCACTTGAAGAACAGGATTTTCCACTGGGTTGATGGTGAAATCTTGACGTTAGCCCATCTGCCTGCAGGGTGTGGTTTTCTTTTTTTTTTTTTTTTTTTTTTTTTTTTTTTTTTTTTTTTTTGAGACGGAGTCTCGCTCTGCCGCCCAGGCTGGAGTGCAGTGGCCGGATCTCAGCTCACTGCAAGCTCCGCCTCCCGGGTTCACGCCATTCTCCTGCCTCAACCTCCCAAGTAGCTGGGACTACAGGCGCCCGCCACGTGGCCCGGCTAGTTTTTTTGTATTTTTTAGTAGAGACGGGGTTTCACCGTGTTAGCCAGGATGGTCTTGATCTCCTGACCTCGTGATCCGCCTGTCTCGGACTCCCAAAGTGCTGGGATTACAGGCTTGAGCCATCGCGTCCGGCCAGGGTGTGGTTTTCAATGCCTCGGTGAAGCATATAGTTGTATTATTTAACAGAAAGATGAACAGACGAAGGTGAAAGAACATTCTTTGTCCACAAAAACGAGCAACCTTCACCCCCGCCAGTAAAAAACAGACTGTTATGTAAAAGTCTAAAAGACAGAGGCAAGAAAAAGCCTAGACAGATCTGAAAGATGTTAAGAATGGCCTTTCAGATAACCAAGAATATCAACTGAAAACACTTTTAAGCTATCTAGCTTCATTTATACAATTGAAGATATATTACTTCCAGCAAAGTAAAGAACAATTTGCTGACACTAAAGTTGTAGGGAGTTATTTGATTTTAGGCATGAAGGTTCACAGGATTACCAGAATGCTGAATACACTTTCATTCGAAGGTGGCTCCATTTACAAAGTACGGGAGCTGGTGCTGTGTATTGCCAAGACAACAATTACAACGTGAGAAGTTCAGATGAGCAGAATGGCCATTTTGGTAATAGGCTTGATTAATTCGTTGATTGATTTAGGGGGTGGTAATTGTGTAGGCATCCTGAGGATAATGCAAAGGTTCTTTAAGAACAAAACTTTCAGCATGCCATCCTATATTGTATCACAGAATATACCACCAGACATAACAAAAAGCCAAAATTCTAACTAATTAAGCAATACTTATATCTCTATGAACCAACACTTTCCAGAAGAGGCTGTAACTCAACTTTATAAGCTTAAGACATTGAAAACTTTAAAAGTTTGCCCATAGAAAAATAAAATTCTGCCAGAACAACACAATGGCTATTCAGGACATTTAATTTTTTTCCACATATATTGAATTTGTTCAAAAACTAATTTTCTACCTAGAGCAGAAGCCACAGCAAACAAACAAACCTAATAATAGAATATTGGTTTAGAAGACTAAACAATGAGATTAATGAAGTAATGTATTGCATGGGAGAAAACAACACTAAAAATACTTTAAATAACAGAATTGGTTATTTTAAATTTAAAAGTAAAGAAAAAATTTTTTTTTAAAGTTTTCTTTAGGGTTTACATATTGTCAGAAGAAAATGTCATTTTTAAAGACTGAACTTGAGCTAGTATCTTTATAAAGGAATTGTCTATTAGTTACTTTATTGACTGGGATTAACAATGACCTTCTTCAGTTAAATACAGTTACTTGTTTGTTTGAACTGAGGTCTCAGATATTCTCCTGTAATTGATGTTGATCAGTATGAGATCATGAGCTTAAAAATAAAAACATACTTCTCAGTGAAAATCAACCTAAGACAATATTTTTGTTCAATTCCAATTCCCGTATGAGACTAAATCTTTTTAAACAAAACACTAGTCTTATGAAACAAGCCTATTATTATGTTCAAAAAATAATAGTCTCAATTTATTAATCTGTAAAATGGGGCTAATAATATACACCTTTAAAAATGTTATACAAATGCTAGAGAAAACTAATAAGAATTTGGAAACAAAATTATATACTTTTCTCTGTCACTAATTTAAATCACAGAGGTCTTTTTAATCAAACTATCCAGCTAGCTAGAAAAATAAGAGCTCTCCTTTGTGAAAAGAAACTGACTGACTGGGCCCGGTGGCTCAGGCCTGTAATCCTAGCACTTTGGGAGGCTGAGGTGGGTGTCATAGAAAGTATCAAAACAGGGAGACTTTCAGTTCCAAAATGGCAGCTGGCTTCCCTCCTACCAACAGAAAACCTATATATATATATATATATATATATATACACACACACATATATATATATATAAAAAATATATTTTATATATGTGTGTGTGTGTGTGTGTATGTGTATATAAAGCACTGGGATTTTCACCAGTAGTATTCTAGAACTCAAAGATGAGGATAAGTAATTTCCCAGGGTCACAGAAAACTTTAAAACTCTGAGCAAACAGTAAGATAATTTAATTTCATGTATGCAACAACTATCCCCCCAATCTGCCTGGCACCAAGAGGGCAAAAAATTTCCCCCAACTTACCATTTCTACCCTGGAAAAAGTGAGATCGAGGTGGACAATCAGCTTCTCCACCAACTTGGGTCCTTCGTCAGGAGACCTTTTCATGTCTCAATCCATGAGAAGTATTGTGAGTACCTGAAGGGAGACAAATCTTTGAGGACAGCCAGAGAGAAAGGGGAAAGATGGTAACATCATCCCCATCTCTGGAAACCCTGCTCTGTAACTTGGCCAAAGGAGATAACAAATCAGAATAGCATTTCTATTCATATTCAGCAGCAGCATGCTGTAGGAGGCACATTCTGTAAGTGTCCTGGGCTCAAATCCCTGGCTGGCCTTTTTATGCTCCCAGGATATCCCATTTGTGACCTCCCCTATTCTTGCCAAGAAGCACTTATGATCTGCTAGAGCTGAGGCAATCCTGAGCTTTAGGTCACATCTGGTGCCAAAAACTAGGCAATGACCTAGGAAAAAATTAAGAAATTTAACAGGTAAATTGTAAAGAATCTCTAAGCAAACATAACCAACAAAAACCAAAACAAGCCAGATAGAGAATACTAGAATAAATAAATAAACCTTCAAAGCAAAGACGTTGATGTATAATACATGTAGAAGTTACAACAGCAAACAGGGAACTATGACCACCACAAACAGACAAAGCAGGGTACTAGTGACTGACCTCAATGAGATGGCAATATGTGAGATCTCTGACCAATAATTCCAAATAAAACTTTTAAGGAAAATCAGTGATCTCCAAGATAACACAGAAAAACAATTCAGAAATTTATCACATAAATTTAACATAATGATTGAAGAAAACAAAAACCCAGAAATCTGAAAACTGAGAAATACATTTGCTACACTGAAAAATTCATTGGAGGTTTAAAACAGCAGATGGGCCAAGCAGAGAAAAATTAAAAGTCAGTGAGCTCAAAGATAAGCTATTTGAAATTATACAATCAGAAGGGAAAAAAGGGAAAAAGAAAAAAGGAAATGGAGATACCTAATAAAAATACCTCAAAAGATCAAATCTAAGGATTATTGATGTTAAGGAGGGAGTTGAGCAAGAGCAAGGAGTAGAGAGCTTATTGAAATAAATAATAACAGAATACTTTCCAAAACTCGAGAATAATATGAATGTCTAAGTACAAGAAGGTAAGAGAATGCCACACAGATTTGCTAAATAAGACAACCTGAAGGCATTTGGTAATCAAGCTCTTGAAGGTCAAAGGCAAAGAGAGGATCCTAAAACAGCAAGATTAAAAAAAAAAATGCAAGTAACATATAAAGGAACTCCAATTCATCTGGCAACAGATTTCTCAATGGAAACCATACAGACCACAAAGGAGTGGGACCAAATTTTCCAAATGCTGGAAAAAAAAAAAGAAAAAAAGAAACTGATATTTAAGAATACTTTATTCAACAAGTTAGTCTTTTATTATGAATGGGAGGTAAAGTCTTCCTGAAATAAACAAACCTAAGATAATTTATAATTACCAGACCTGTCTTACCAAAAATGCTAACGTGAGTTATTCAATCAGAAAAAAAAAAAAAAAACAACTGATGTGCAGGAAAAAAAAAATGAAGATATGAAACTCACTGGTAAAATTAAATACAAAGACAACACCAGAATATTCACATACTGTAACTATGGTGTACAATCCACTTAAAACTCTACCATGAAGCCCAAGCAAGTCTGTCAATAACGACAATAGCTATAGCACTCTGTTAACAGACAGGCAACATAAAATATGTAAATTGAGACAAACAAACATCAGAAAGGGGGGACTAAAGATAAAGTATAGACATTGTTTGTTTATTTTTGTTTATTCTTCTTTCTGTGATCTAATAACAGTAATGTGTTATTTCTGATTTTGTAAACCTTGTAGTAACCACAATGCAAAACCTGAAATAGATACACTAAAAATAAAAACCAACAAATTAAAGCATAGTACCAGAAAAAAAAATCATCCTTAACCACCAAGGATGACAAAAGATAAAAAAAAGAAGAAGAAGAATAGAGGGGAATACAAAACAACCAGAAAGCCAGCAACAAAATGGCAGTAATAACTCCTTACTTAATAATAATACTGAATGTAAATAGGCTAAATTCTCTAATTAAAAGACACAGAGTGGTTGAATGGATGGCAGGGGTTGGGAGTATGGGGGAGGAAAAATACCTAATGTAAATGATGAGTTGATGGGTGCAGCAAACCCACATGTCACATGTATACCTATGTGTCAAACCTGCACGTTGTGCACATGTACCCTAGAACTTAAAGTATAATAAAAAACATCCAAGTATATCCAACTATATGCTCCCTATAAAATCCCATCTTACCTGTAAAGATAAACATAGACTGAAAGTGAAGTGATGAAAAAATGTATTTCATGCAAATGAAAACAAAACAAAAAAAGAACAAAAGTAGCTACACATGTATCAGATAAAATAGACTACTTGTCAGAGACAATAAAAAGAGACAAAGGTCATTATATAATGCTAAAGTGATTACATACCAAAAGATGTAAGAATTATAAAAATCTATGCACTACACACTAGAGCACCCAAGCATATAAAACAAACATTAATAAATCTAAAGGGAGAGATAGACTGAAATAATAATAGTAAGAGACTTCATCACCTCACACTCAGTAATGGACAGATCAGGTAGACAAAAAAATCAAGAAAGAAACATTGAATTAAATTATACACTAGACCAAATAGGCCTAACTAACATCTACAGAATATTTAATCCAACTGGTACACAATACACATTCTTTTCATCAGCACATGAAACATTCTCCTGAATAGATCATGTCTTAGGTCACGAGGCAAGCCTCAACAAATTCAAAGAGTAGAAAAATATATAAAATATTTTTCATATGATGATGGAATAAAGCTAGAAATCAATTACTAAGCACAGGAAATCAAGAATTATATATATTCATATATAAAGCTGTTAAAATGTAAGAATAAATTTGGATAAAATAAAATAAATTATCATCTACAACATCAACCAAAAAATGCTTTTTCATAAAGTTTTTTAAAAACTGGCATATTAACCTTCACTGTTAAATTTTAGGGTATTGGGGGTTTTTTGGGATAGAAAGCAGGAATAGTAATTGAGGGAAGATCGGAGGTGTCTGAGGCCCTCAAAATGTTTTATGCATTAACCTCTTTTGAGGTTTCACAAGTGTGCGTGTTTGGATAATTTATGAATACTTATGTTCTGTGTCCTTTTTATGTGTGTAAAAAATAAAATGTACTTAAAGTGAAAACTTTGGCATGAATGTATAATGTCATAAAATGTCAAGAAATACAAATAAGTAGTGATTAGTCTTTAAGTTGTCATTGTTACTCAGAGAATCATTGCAGGAATTCTTAAAAGCCAAATCGCCTGAATTCTAATAGATTGAAGTTTCTCTTAGTTTTGTGCTTAATAATTCACTCTAAGTTAAGAGCAAGAACATTGCTTAATATTTTTTAAAGTTATTCCACTTAATGCACAAAGCAGCTTTATAATGGATTCCCTCAGCAATTTATGCTAAACCAATCCCTAACTATTCTTTAGAAAGGAATTATTCAAATGTTTATCCGATGCATTTTCAAACAGTTTGTTAACTTTATTAGTGTCTTTGCTGAAGATTCAAAAATGTCTAAATATGTGGATTTTCTCTATTGAATATTTATCTTGTATATTTATTTATAGCACTTACCCCTCCATATTCTCATTCATCTAGTACCTGACTATAGAATGAGCTCCTATTTGCCCAGAAATAAGCCTAATTTGACTGTGTCGATCCAGTATCCAATATTTGTGACACACACACATACGCAACCTTATATTTTGAAAGAATCAGTGTTGAATGGTATCTAATTGGTTTGGATTCAGGTTGATAATAATATTTCTAATAAACTCAAATGTATTCTTTGATACTAAAGATTTTAAAAGTCCATCTACTACTTAAAAGCCAAAGCAAAAATATCCCATGTGTCAGAGTCACTTGGTAGTGCAGCTCATACCTAGCATAGAATGGAGCTATCATTTTCTTCTCTACTAAAAATGCATTCTAGAAGCGCCATTTGAAGAAAAGCAAGAAAGCTAGCTTATATATAAGCTTAATGTTTAATTTATATTTATGAAAAACAATAAGTAACATGAATTATTAATTGTCCTTGTAGTAAATATTTTTAGAGTATATTATAAACTGAAAGCTGTAAAAACTTTAATAAAGGACTTTTACATAAATTGTGGGTATACATTATACATGAATAAATACATGAACACTATACATCATGGGAAATTTTCATATAATACATTATGACAAGTAGTCCTCGTTTCAACATAGCAAAGTATGCATTAGTCTATCTCAGAAGATAAGTTTAAGACTCAGATGGGCCATTTTTTTTTTTTTTAATCAGGGGGAAGCCAGGGGTGAATGCTGACTTTATGCCTGACCCTTCACCATGGGCTTTTACACAATGTTTTGTCTAATTATACATTCATTCACTTCACATACATTCACCGATCTATGAGTCTTACTACTCCTCTAGTTCCACTAGTAAGAAAAATGATACTATAAGATTGATTTATAATCAGGCCAAACAGGGTTCAAATTTCTATCTTCATTGCTATTACTAGATACTTAAGCTCTTATAAGTTTATTATTTTATAGATGTAATAATAAATTTGATCAAAACATTAGATTTTTATGATAATTAAAGGAAATAATGAAAAAATTGGGGTAGCAGCGTACATGACACATAGTGTTTAATAAATGTTATTTTGCAAATAATAATAATAATTTGTACTTTCCATTTGAACAAAACACCATTACTGAGGAATCTTTGAGATGTGGATTTTTGGAGTACTTTTTAAAATTCAATTTGTGTAAATAAAACCCAATTATTTTTCTATTTTCCTTAGCTAAACTACACATACTAATGCAGGCTTACTTTTTAAAAATTTCTACACTGAAGACTAAGACATATTTTTAATTTATACTTTAAACTCTATTAAAAAGAATACAACAATGGTTAACGTAGTTTTAATTCATTTATCTGGTCAAGAATTACTTATAACTTTGAAAAAATTGACTGCACTAGCAAAAATCATAAAATCTTAAAAAAATTAGGATAGATAACAAAAAATAACCAAAATACTATCTGAGTAAGAGACTCATTTTTTTGCTTAAATATGTTCACACTATACGCATATATTTGTAGAGAATCAATTTTTTGCTTAAATATATTCACACTATGTACATCAGAGTAAATGCTTACATTTAAAGAAGATTGTTTCTTCTTTCTTAAAATATTTCTTTTGGTATTTGTGAGAATTGTTACAGTGCTTTTTTAGTGGCCTGCAATTGTTTATTATCATTTATACTCCCTAATACTTCTAAAGCTACATATGATTGTGACAGAGACAGTTTAAGAAATGTATCTTCATTCCACCCCTGGTTTACCTGATAGAGCAAAATATTTTTCATTTTTATGGAAAACCAGCCATCAGAGCTTGGATCAAAAATGGTGTGGGTAGTTATCTCTTGATAATTCCTGATACTACCAGATAATTCTGTGAAATTAACAGCTTTTAATCACTAATGAACTGTGGGCTTTAATTAAATTGGAAAGCTACAATTAAGACACATTCTGCCATTGTTTTGTTCCCTAAGTCAGTCAGATTCCTTCAAATACTTTTGAAAATGAATGTTCAAGGCTTTGGAAATCGTGATGTTGAGATATTGTCTCATTTCATTCCCTAAAAATGTAAAAAGGTTTAAAGCATCTCTCTTTTCTCTAAAGACAAATAATCTCAAGATAAATTTTAGCCCTTTATCTCAAACTATTTTCAGAATGAAAATGGAGGAAGTTAAAGATAAAAGTAGGGTTTTGGGAATTAATTTATTGGCACATTTGTTTTCATTCATTAGTTAAATTATTTAAAGATTATGAAAAAGTAAAAGCAACCTCTAATTTGTTGAGCGCCTACTAGCCAAAATTCAAATTCCATGTTCCTCATATTACCTAATGTAATCTTAGGTATAGCTAACATGTACTGAAAGCTTACTCTGTGCAAGGAACAAGGCTAAGCACTTTGCACACCTAATAGTATTTAATCCTTACAACAACCCTGTGGAATAGATACTCTGTTCTACTCTTATTTTATATATGAGAAAACTAAGTCTTATAAATATCAAATAACTCTCTGAAAATGTCACATGTCTGAACTCTTGTCTGTTTCTCTATATTGCCTATTTGGGAAGTAGCTATTTTGGTCCCTTTCTTTTAAAAGCACAGAAACTGAGTCTTTAGAAAAAGCAAGAACAAAAATCTACGGTGACGTAGCCCTCTATAATGGTGCATCCAAGATAAAATTTATTTTCCGTTTGGTTCCCAAATCTCTCCATACCACCCTACTATCAAAAAAACAATGACAAGGAAATAGCCTGGGTCAGGAGATATTTTACTCACTCATTCATAGCATCTATGTTTCCAAAAGAGACAAGATGTGAGTCACATAGCATACTAAGGCACTTCAAAATTGTGTGTGATAAAAAAAATTGTCAGTTATATTCACCGACTTTACCAAGATAGAGGATAAGCATATACATTTGAAGATTTTTATTAGTAGGGTTAAAATAAAACACATTTCAGGCAAAGGAAAAGGAAACTAAAGAAAAATTTAGTAGGTCCACCTTAATCAATATTCATCTATTCAGGTGATTTACATTCCTTATCCCTGGATTTTTCATGAAATTGTCAAATTAATAGATGAATTCTAATTCGGACCAAGCTTGCAGAAAAAGTATAGAAGACAAAAGAGAAGCTGACTTGTAATTCCACCAGTCTCTCTCTCTTTTTCTCTTTTCTCTTTTTTTTTTTTTTTGAGATGGAGTCTTGCTTTATCACTCAGGCTGGAGTGCAGTGGCACGATCTTGGCTCACTGCAACCTCCACCTCCCGGGTTTAAGCCTTTCTTCTGCCTCAGCCTCCCAAGTAGTTGGGATTACAGGCGCCTGCCACCATACCTGGCTAATTTTTGTATTTTTAGTAGAGATGCGGTTTCACCATGTTGGCCAGGCTGATCTCAAACTCCTAACCTCCAATGATCCACATGCCTCAGTTTCCCAAAGTGCTGGGATTACAAGCTTGAGCCACCGTGCCCAGAAAAAAGTCTCATTTTTATTACACTTAAATGATGGTGCTTGACTAGAAATACTTAGTATTTGTTTAGGTTTTACCATTTCAGAATTGAAGTATTTAATTTAAACAACAGAAAAGCAGAAAGTAAAAAACAGTGTATGTGAAATGGATTTTGGTTGTGATGTTTATTTTGTGTGTCAACTTGACTTAGGCATTTGGTGCCCAGATACTTGGTCAAATATTATTCTGAGTGTGTCTGTGAGGCTATCTATGAGGGAGATTAACATTTGAATTTGTAAACTGAGTTAGATTGCCCTCCCCAATATGGATGAGCCTCAGCTAATCAAGGAAAGGCCTGAATAGAACCACAAGGTTGACCCTCCCTTTCATAAAAGGAAACTCTTCCTCCTGACTGCCTTGAGCTGAGACATTAGTTATTTCTTTCTTTTGATTCAAACTGAAGCATCAGTTCACTAGTCCTCAGCTTGATGTCTTTCAGACTGAAATGATACCATTGTCTTTCCTGGTTCTCAGGCTTTCAAGTTTGTTGTGCTAGAAGTATACCATGAGTCCCCTGTTTGTCCCCCGTTTGCTGACTGCAGATCTGACCTCTCAGCCTCCATAACCACTTGAGCCATTTCTTATAAGTGAGCCAGTCATATGTAAATATGTATCTGCAAATATATATATATATCCACACACATATATCCTATCAGTTCTTTTTCTCTGGAGAACCCTAACACAGTGGCCATGTAAAAATTTCTTTTGCTTTTCCAATCATGTATGATAATCTCCTATGGTGCTTTATTAAGTATATTCTCTCCTTAGATATTCTTTATAAAAATGTACATGTTCTCTAGATAAATTATTATTTGTATATGTGAGCAGATGTTAATATATGTATTTATAAAGGTATAAAACAGCCTCATATAAAGTAGATAGTCAATTTTTTTTAGTATTCACTTATTTTTCTTTTTGAACCAACTTTAATAGGGTATAATTTATATATAAATAAATACATTTATTTTAAGTGTACCCGAGGAGCTCAAGCTATTGTATACCCTCATGCAACTACCACCACAATCAGGGTCAAGAAAATTCCCACTACTGCAGAAAGTTCCTTCCAATCTCTTTGGTCATAATCAAACCACACAGTTAAACACATTTGTATTTCTACACTGATGTATATGAATATTGACATTAAATGGTATAAAGAATATTAATGCCTATCTTAATACTGTATGCCATATTGGGGCAGATTTTTCTGCCATAAGCTTCCAGAAAACTTTTAAAAACATTTTGGATTTTGAAATTGTTGCTAAGAAACTGTGGACGTGTTTGAAAAAGTTATATGATAATGAAAAGGATATAAAAGTGATAATTACTCCTAAATATACATGTTATTTGTTTGTATTAGAGACATCCTGGACTTATGATGAATAAACTTATAAACAAAAAAACTTTTTGAATAATCTTTGAAAGCTAACTTATTTTAAGAAAATTTATTAACTAGTGTATACTTTGTACCTAATAGTATACTTGGCACATAATAAGTACTCAGTAATACATTTTGTTTTGCTTTCTGATAATTCTTCCCCACTCATCCCTGTATACTCCTGTTTGTTAATTTAAGAAGCTCTAATTTTTTCTACTTGTTTAGTGTCTGGCAAATAATCTAGGACTGTGCTGTTCAATAATGTAGTCATTAGCCACATATGATTATTTAAATTTAAATTAATGGCTATTAAAATGAAAAAGCCATTTCCTTAGCCACACTAGTCACACTGAGTTGCCTGACAGCCACAAGTGGCTCATGGCTACTCTATCAGACGCGAATATTCTTAAGTAAATCCTACGCATAAACTTTATCCTAAAATTATCATTGTTTATATCTGTTTGTTTTAAAAAAACAGAAAGAAAGAAAAAGAAAATGAACTTATTTTGGAAGTGATCTTAGCCAGTTCCCAGAGAATAGCTGGAAGGGTCTAACTTCATTTTAGAGAGATGATGATTAAGTAACTTGCCCAAGGTCACAAACCTACAGTGGGGTGGAGTTGAGATCAGTCTCTAGATGGCCTAAGGTAACTGCATACTCCCTTGGATTACACCATGCTGTCTCTCAATTTTTACAAGTTCAAGCTCTTAGAGGGTTTCTATGTGCTTGTTTGTTTTGTTTCTTTTTTTGTCACTTTGTAAGATTTTGGGCTATGGCAACAGCTGCTACAGTGATGCTCCTTGCTTGCCAGTTATCTGGGATGGCTGGCCATGTAAATGATGGTTGATTATCCTGTTGGCACAGTTTTGTGCTTCTAACATCTTTGCCATATGGTCGTGCTTTCCCATTGGAAAATCTGACTCGTTTGTAAACTGATTTCCTCAAGAGCAGAGACCATGACTCCTGCTTCTTTGACATTTATTTTGGGCCGAGGAGAGTGCACCCAAGAGCAGGAGCTTGATGAACATAATCGGGATTCAGGTCCCTCCACTCATCCTTCTGTCTAGCTAGCAATAATGTTCCTGTATTAGCTTCTACTGCTACTGTACCACAAATTTACTAGTTTGGAACAATGCAAATACAGTATCTTCCAGTTCTGGAAGTCAGGAGTCTGAAGTGGCTCTTGCTGAGCTAAAAGCAAGGGGTCACCAGGCCTGCATTTTTTCTAGTGGCTCTGTGGAAGAATTTGTGTTCTTGCCTTTCCCACCTTTTAGAGGCACATCACAGTCCTTGCCTTTCCATCTTCCAAGCCATATATGGTAAAGTGAGTCTTTCTCATATCACATCACTCTGATACTCTGCTTCCTTCTGTCACCTTCTGTGACTCCGACTCACCCTTCTCTCTCAAAGTACACAGCAATTACATTTATATTTACCAGATAACCCAGGACAATCTTATAATAAGATCTACTAATTAGAAACCTTAATTCCATCGATAGCTTTAATTCGCCCTTGCTATATAACATATTCACAAATCTGAGGATATGGGTGTGGACATCTTGGGGATCTATTCTGCTTACCACAGTTCCTTTTATCATTTGGTAGTTTCTTCCTTACATATATTTCTCCACTATCCAAGTGTGACCTTTTTGAGCATAATGTTCTATCCTATCTGTTTTACACACATCCATCCTCACATGGTTCCTACAACATAAAATATATAAAATACATATTCGATATAAAAATGGAAGCATAGGTCAGGCACAGTGGCTCATGCCTATAATCCTAGAACTTTGGGAAGCTGAGATGGCAGGTCACCTGAGGTCAGGAGTTTGAGACCAGCCTGACCAACATGACAAAACTCCACTCTACTAAAACTACAAAATTATCTGGGTGTGGTGGTGCACATCTGTAATCCCAGCTACTTGGGAGGCTGAGGCAGGAGAATCACTTAAACCCGGGAGGCGAAGTTTGCAGTGAGCCAAGATTGTGTCATTGCACTCCAGCCTGGCAAACAAGAGCAAAACTCTGTCTCAAAAAGAAAAAGAAAAAAGAAAAGTGAAAGCATAAAGAAATATGCTGCTTAAAATGTGTCTTATCTGGAAACAGAAACATACTTTACATGTAAACATCTTTCTATTTATTCAACAAATGTCTTGAGTTCTTACCATATACCAAGATCTGTTCTAGGTTGTTGGAGAAAATAACAGAAATCCTTGAATTTAGGTTCCAGTGGTTGGTGTTGAAAGTAAAGCTTGGAGTCACAAAGAAAAAGAGCTCTTAAACAAATAATTTCTCAGCAAAGCAAATTTACTTCTGCAGAAGGGTGCTTCTTGCAGGTTTGGTCGCCCCGAGAGCACAACGAACAAAAGAGGGAAGGGGTTTTTTATTTCTAATGCAACTTGTCCCTGCTACTGTGTCCTGCCTCCATTGGCTGGAGTTGGACTGCACAATTTAACTGGAATCTGAATGGCTAACTTGAAAAGTGCAGGAATGCAGTTACACTGGTGGGAAGGACAGTTTCTGCAGGAAGGGCCATTCCCACAGGAGAGGCAATTTACAGAGTGAGTAACAGATTTGGGCTCTGTAGATAAGGACCAGCAGGAGAGTTGTTTACTAAAACCAAGACAGGGAGGCACAGAGATAAAGAAAGTTTGGCCTTGAAAGTAGAGAACAAAGAACAAGGAAACCAAACAAGCTAAACTTTTGAAGAGAAACTTTTTCTTGTATCTGACACTTGGTAAAAGGCAACAAGTAATTAACATAATAAATAGTATATTTATGGTTATGTAAGAAGGAGATACATGCTGTAAAAATGGGGTATAGAAAAAATGAGCACATGTCCACACAAAAACTTGCAAATTAAACATCATAACTTTATTGCTCATAATGTCCAGAAAGTGGAAACAACACAAATGTCCAACAATTAGTGAATGAGTAAACAAAAAATGAGGTATATCCATATAATGAAATACTCTTCAGCAATGAAAAGAAAATAATACTGATACATGATATAATGTGAATGAAACACAAAAACATCATGCTAAGTAAAAGAAACCACACAAAATTAGCCCCTTTTTAACACTGGATTTATATTAAATGTCCCAAAAAGCAAATCTATATAGATGGAAAATAAATTAGTAATTGCCTAGAGATGGGTTTGGGACAGGAAAATAACTGTAAAGGGGGATAAGTTTTCTTTGTAATGTTATTAAAATGTTTTCAAATTTGATAGTGTTCATAGTTGCACAACTCTGTACTAAAAATCATTGAATTGTGCACTTAGGTAAATTTTTGCCATTTAATTATACTGCAACCACCTTGTTAACTAAAAAAAAATTTGAGGAAAGAAAATGTCTTAAGGGAAGGGTGATTGGGAGCATTGCCTGGGTGCAGGTGTAACTTCATTAAGGTAGTCAGATTTAACCTTACGAAGGAGGAGATAGTGATCAAAGTGTTGCTATCTGAGGAGTATGGATTCCAGCCTGAAACAAAACCTTATGAAATTTTTCTGAGGTTGGAGGGGATGTGGTGAGTTGCAAGAATACCAAGAAAGCAAATGTGACCTAAGCAGAATGAGTTGAGTAGATGAAGGTGTGTTAGAGAGAGAAAGGATGGGGCACAGAGTGGGCAGGGCCTTGTAAGCCCCTGTAAGGGATTTGACATCAATTTGAATGAAATGAGAAAATGTGAGATTTTGAGATTAGGAGTGATCTGGATTCACTTCCACTTTTATGGTATCTTCATGACTTCTCTGTTAATCAATCATTGGAGGAAGATAAGGGTGAACATAGGAGAATCAAAGAGATAAGATGAGTAATTCAGTCATCCTATAAGAGAATTTAAGGTTTGGAACCAGGGAAGTAGCAGTGTATATAGTTAGAGGTCATCTGAATTTCTGTTTGTGAGCATGTGCATTTTATTGCTAATGAAGAATCTTTTTGGCTTTATAGAAAGAACATGATGACATCAATTTCTTTTCACCTAAGAAGTTGGAATTGATTTTGCCATCCTGCTCTAGACTTTCAGACCATGAATTTTCTGGCACTGGAGGATTTCCTTACCTTGACTTCTTCTCGGTTCTATAAAACAGCAGTGATGCACACTTAGGAGCCATTGTAGCGATGAAAAATGAAATAGGTACAAAAACACGAAATATTTTCAACTTTGATCAAATGTAATATATTTCAGGTAGTTGATCTGTTAGGTTCATGGGACAATCTGAAGAAAAACAAAACAAGGCAAAACTTTCAGATTTTAAATAATTTTCTGAATTCTTATATAAGCATAAATATTATAATTTTCACTTAAATAGCTGTACATATTTATATTCTAAAATCATTGTAAATTTTAGGAAATGATATCTATTTCATAATTTCATATCGAGAAAATCTTTAGAAAAGTTAGTCAGTGGTTTCGTATTTAGGCAAAATTCAAATTGTTTTAGAATTATTTGAAAAAATAAAGTTGATCCTGCTGAAGTTTTTCAAACTTTAAAGAGCAATATTATGTTTAATAAAAAAAATGCATTCTTGAAAGTGTGTAAAAATAGATTTTTCTAGTTCTGTGAAGAATTTCATTGGTGGATTAATAGAAATAACATTGAACCTATCAATTGCTTTGAGAATAATGACCATTTTAGCGATATTAATTCTTCCTATCCATGAGCATGGAATGTTTTTCCATTTGTTTGTGTCATCCTTGATTTCTTTGAGCAGTTTTTTTGTAGTTCTCCTTGTAGGAATCTTTTAATTCCCTGGTTAGCTGTATTCCTAGGTATTTTATTCTTTTTATAAATATTGCGAATAAGATTGCATTCCTGATTTGGCTCTCAGTTTTGCTATTACTGGTTTATAGGAAAACCAGTGATTTTTGTACATTCATTTTGTATCTTGAGACTTCACTGAACGTTTTTATCAGCTGAAGGAGCTTTTGGGCTGAGACTTTGGGCTTTTCTTGATGTAGGGTTATGTTGTCTGCTAACAGGGATTGTTTGCGTTCCTATATTCCTATTTGGATGCCCTTTATTTCTTCTTCTGCCTGACTGGTCTGGCCAGGACTTCCAATACTATATTGAATAGGAGTGGTGAGAGAGGGCATCCTTGTCTGGTGCCAATTCTCAAGGGGAATGTTTCCAGCTTTTGCCTGTTCGGTATGATGTCAGCAGTGGGTTTGTCTCTTATCATTTTGAGGCATGCACCTTCAATATCTAGTTTGTTGAGAGTTTTTAACATAAAGATATGTTAATTTTTATTGAAAGCCTCTTCTGCATCTATTGAGAAAATAATGTGGCTTTTGTCTTTAATTCTGTTTAAGTGATGAATCACATTTATTGATTTGCATATGTTGAACCAACCTTGCATCCCAGGGATAAAGCCTCCTTGATTGTGGTAGTTAAATTTTTGATATGCTCCTAGGTTTGGTTTGCCATATTATATTGATGGTTCTTGCATTGATATTCATCAAGGATATTGGCCTGCAGTTTTCTTTCTTTCCTTTTTTTTTGTTTTTTTTTGTTTTGTTTTGTTTTGTTTTTGTTTTTTTGGTTGTTGGTTGTGTCTGCCAGGTTTTGGTATCAGGATTATGCTGGCCCTATAGAATGAGTCAGGAAAAAGTCACTCCTCCTTGATTTTTTGGAGTAATATCAGCAGGAATGGTACATGCTCTTCTTTGTACATCTGGTAGAATTGAGCTGCGAATCTGTCTGGTTCTGGGCTTTGTGGAGTTGGTAGGCTATTTATTACTGATTTCATTTTGCATCTCATTATTGGTCTGTTCAGGGACTCAATTTTTTTCCTGGTTCAGTATTGGGAGAGTATGTGTATCCACTAATCTATTCATTTCTTCTAAATGTCCTAGTTCATGTGTGTAGAGGTGCTCATAGTATTCTGATAGTTATTAATATTTCTGCCTAGTCAGTGGTATTATTCCCTTTGTCATTTCTAATTGTGTTTATTTTTATCTTCTCTCCTTTCTCCTTTATTAGTCAACTTAGCAGTCTACCTATTTTATTAGTTAAAAAAATCCTGCATTTGTTAATACTTGGAATGGTTTTTCATGCTGCACTCTATTTCACTTTACCTCTGATTTTTGTTATTTCTTCTCTTCTGCTAGCCCCTTTTTTTTTTTTTTTTTCAGATGTGATATTCCATTGTCAAATTGAGATCTTTCCAACTTTTTGATGTGGGTATTTGGCGCTATCAATTTTCCTCTTAACACTGTTTTAGCTGTCTCCCAGAGATTCTCGTATGTTTTGTCTTTGTTCTCATTCGTTTCAAAGAACTTCTTGATTTCTGCCTTAATTTCATTATTTATCCGAAAGTCACAGAGGAGCAGGTTTTTAAATTTCCACGTCATTGTAAATTTGGAGCAAATTTCTTAGCCTTGACTTCTAATTTGACTGTTCTGTGGTCTGAGAGAGTGGTTGTTACTATTTCAGCTCTTTTGCATGTGCTAAGGAGTGTTTTATGTTCAACATCGTGATTGATTTTGGAGTATGGGCCACGTGGCAATGAGAGGAATGTGTATTCCGTTTTTGGGGTGTGGAGAGTTCTGTAGATGTCTGTCAGGTCCATTTGATCCCGTGCTGAGAACCGGTCTTGAATATCTTTGTTAATTTTTTGTCTTGATGATCTGTTTAACACTATCAGTGGGGTGTTTAAGTCTCCTCTCCCACTATTATTGTGTGGGAGTCTAAGTCTCTTTGAAGGTCTCTGAGGACTTGCTTTATAAATTTAGATGTTCCTGTGTTAGTTGTACATATATATTTAGCATAGTTGGGTCTTCTTGTTGATTTAAACCCTTTACCATTATGTAATGCCCCCCCCTTTTTAAAATATCTTTTTTTGTTGCAGTCCTTGATTTCTGTTTTCCATTTGTGTGGTAGATTTTTCTTCATCTCTTTATCTTCAGCCTATGATTGTCATTTCATATGACATAAGTCTCTTCAATATAGCATACCAATGGGTCCTGCTTTTTTATCCAGCTTGCCACTCTGTGCCTTTTAATTGGGGCTTTCAGCCCATTTACATTCAAGGTTAGTAGTAACATGAGAGGATTTGATGTAGTCATCATGATGTTAGCTGGTTATTATGCAGACTTGTTTGTGTAGTTGCTTTGTAGTGTTAATGGTCTGTGTACTTCAATGTGTTTTGTAGTGACTGGTAGTGGTCTTTCCTTCCCATATTTAGTGCTTCCTTCAGGAGCTCTTTTAAGATATGTCTATTGATAATGAATTATTTAGCATTTGCTTGTGTGACAAGAATCTTATTTCTACTTTGCTTAAGAAGCTACTTTGGTGATACAAAATTCTGGGTTGGAATTTCTTTTCTTTAAGAATGTTGAATATTGACCCCCAATCTCTTTTGGCTTATAAGGTTCTGCTGGAAATCCCAAAATATTACCAAAGGTTTTTCTCATTTCCCTCTTTAGTTTCCTCATTATTTATTTATTTATTTATTTATTTTTTGTATCTTGAATTTCCTTTATTAGATGCATACACATTTATTTTTCTAATGTGCTTTGATGAATTTATTTTTTCTATCATTAGGAAATGCTTATTATTCTGAAGTCTGTTTCAATATTACAGCCCAGGTTTTTAGAAAATTAATGTTCAAATGACTTTTCTACTAACTTTACTTTTATTTTTCAGTATTTTTCTTAAATGTTTCTTATAGATAGCATATTGGTGGATCTTGCTTTCCTATCAATATGCTTCTATTTAAATTTACCATCTTTTTTTTGATTATATATTTATACTATATGCTGTTTCTTTTTTCATTCATTTCATTTTAAACATTGTTTTACATTTTTATTTCTTTCCCATTATTTTATCTTTTTTTCCTTCTAATTTCTTCTGCAACTCTAATGATGTATATATGTAACCTCATTGATATTGGCTCACAAAGTTCAGGGTTTTTCAGCCATTTTTTTGTATTGCATTTTAGATCATTTATATTGCTATGTGGTCAAGTTCACCAATCTTTTCTGCTATGTATAATCAGCTGTTAATTTCAGTGGACTTTTAAAATTTTTAGATATTATATTTTTTACCTTTAAACATTCTGATTCTATTTACATAAATTACCTTTTGTATTAGTCAATTTTCATGGCAATAAAGACATACCTGAGACTGGGTAATTTAAAAGGCAGAGGGTTTAATTGACTCAAAGTTCTGCATGACTGGGGAAACCTCTGGAAATTTACAATCATGGTGTAAGAGGAAGATGCACAACTTACATAATGGCAGATGAGAAAGAGTGAGCAAGAACAGGAAAACCTGATTTATAAAACCATCAGATCTTGTGAGAACTCACTCACTAAATGAGAACCACATGTAGGAATCTGCCCCCATGATTCAAACACCTCCTACTAGGCTTCTCCCTGAACACGTGGGGATATGGTAATTACAATTCAATATAAGGCTTGGGTGAAGACACAGCCAAACCTTATTATTCCACTCCTGCCCCCTTCCAAATCTTATCTCCTCACATTTCAAAACACAGTCATGCCTTCCCAAAGGTTCCTCAAAAATCTCAACTCATTTCAGCATTAACCCAAAAGTCCAAGTCCAAAGTCTCATCTGAGACAAAGCAAGTCCCTTCTGCCTATGACCCTGTAAAATCAAAAGCAAGTTATTTCCTTTTAAGATACAACGGGGGTACAGGCATTGGATAAATGCTACCATTCTAAATGGAAGAAATTGGCCACAACAGAGGGACTACAGGCCTCATGCAAGTTCAAAATCCAGCAAGGGAGACATCAAAATTTAAAGCTCCAAAGTCATCTCTTTTGACTCTATGTCTCACATCCAGGACATGCTGATGCAAGCGGAGAACTTTAGTTGTTTTAAGCTATTCACATTTGTAGCCATTGGCTACTGCAACATAATCTAGCCTACCCTAACTGGTACATCATGCAAATTTAATCAACTGAATACATTTTTCAGTGTCAGATTTATCCATGATAAATTTAAAGTACTGTCTATGCATACCTTACACAAATCTGTAACACAAAATATAATTTGATAATTTAGTTCATGCATGAATGCAAGAACAGTTGTTAATTATGGACACTACAGAAATATGAACACATCTTAAGCTGTATTTAGTTATTCATTTTAGAATTTTAATCTATGCTGTTAAACTTACGAGCTTATAAGTTTTATTTTAAAAGATCTTGCAACTTAATAAGCTATAATTTCTACCTAGTAGGCACCTTAACATTTTTAAAGTAACTATTTTCTTCTAAAAATCCTTCCTTCAAATACCTATCACTATTCAACCATAAAATGTACTGAATGATCACATATTCGTTGTACATTTTGTTTACTTATTTATAGAAATTTTCTGTGTCTCTTCAAAAACTATAAATTCTATTTTAAAAAAGATTGTTCCATTCATTGATATTTCGCTCTCTAGCTACAGAGATTTGGCAATCTTACACTGCAAAATAAATTCATATTTAATTATTCTCTTAAAAGATATAAAATTTAATTCACTTCAGCCCTTCAGCACATTTTGTAACTTACAACAAAATATTTTGCCTGTTTTTTAAGAACATACTTTTAATAGACATTTAATTTCAATCTCTCTTTTGATAGACAAGGATGGTTCTTCTAGCTGTTACTTTATTCCAAAAGCCACATAGGCTAGCTATAATAAACAGACCGCTTAAAAAAATGGAAAACACTAACCTGGCTGCCTGAGAAGACACATTAGTGCAAGGTGGTGGTAAGGCATTTATTTTTGTCCTCTGAGTTTCTTATTTCTATCTCCATCATCTTTTATCATGTATTAATTAGTTCCTGACTCATTCTTGTATCAATCTTAAAGAGATAAAAGAGATGATGTTTTCTTCTATATTCAAATCTACTGATGGTTTATTTAAGTATTCTTTTGTGTTCTATCTAATTATACTGTTTTTATAAAAGGGGCTTTTGTTGGAATTGTGCTATGGACACACCATACAAAAACATTTTTCTAAAAACGATGTTCTTTGGATAATATCTTATACAAGCACGTTAGATGTACTTACTATAAGATATTTTAGAGTACATTAAATGTTCTAAGTCCAAATGTGACTTTTACTGGGGGTAGAGTGTCCAATGTTTTCTACAATCATTTGACCTTAGGGTTTTTCATTTACAGAAATCTTTCATAATGTTCACTCTTCAGATCTTCTTTAATAAACAGAATTAAATTAATGGCCTGGTATTTCTAAAAGGAGAAAGTACTTTTTTCTCATTGAATAAATTATTTGTCACCCAGAAGGAACATCCTCTTTAACACAAATAGCTCCCTCAGGAGTGAGGTGTGACTGTACCTCCCACTTGAAGGATTGGTAAGATTTATATAATATCAGTCTGAACTCTAAAACCACTGAAGACTATATTGTAGCAGCTTGCCCTAAAACAAAACTAATTATTTTATCCACACTTGTTATGCAATATAATAAGAATTGTTCCCACTAACTTCAAAAATTATTTACCTCCAATAGTCAGGTTTATTTAATTTCACAGAAAACAGTAGTTCTTTTAAAAAATTTTGTTTTAAAATCCTGCCACTATCCATCTTGTTAATAGACAAATGTAGTTTGCTTTCTCTATGCAAACTGGCATCTAGGATTTTCTTTTTATTATTCACATCAGATAAACAAAAATCCCAGGAGTTTATAACTTCTGCCTAAAACATCTCTGGCTTATCAAATAATTGAGATAAATGAGTTTCATTTTCTTTTCTCTGAGCTGGGCGGATAGACATTTATAATATTGTTCCCCTTTTCAGGCCCAATTCATTAAAGAGACATACCCAACTCAGAAAAAAAAAAACCCCAAAACACCAAGTTTTTCTGACTATATTTTTATATCTTTTCCTTGGCTTATAAGTCAGTGTAATATGGGTTTTGACTGACAATTGAAGGTGTTTGATACATAATATTTATTTGTTCTCTTTTCTGCCTCAACAAAGCCAACAAGTATCCTGAGTGCAACATCAGAGTTCATCTGCATTTCCCAATTTATTTTTGTTCTGGCCACTGTTACTCACTTCTTAGATTTCCTTCCAGCAACCACAAATGCAATTTTCTTTTTGTAGTTACATCATTTTCTTCTCCACAATTCCTAAAATTCTGTGATTTGGATTCTTTATCAAGTCAAAAAATATTAGCAAAGGAAAGACACTGAACTTCTATAGGAAGTGGAAATCTAAAGGTCTGGCTGTATTAGATAATATTATCTTGACCACTTGACATCAACATTAATCCTTTCTGTACTTTTCTCTACATTAAGAAAGAACAAGGAAAATGTAGAAAAAACTGACCCTGGTTTAAACTAGGCATAAGCTAGTAACAGTGAGAATTTGGGGAATGAATGTGGAGCAGTTGCTCTCCCCTTAGTCCATGCTTTAATGGGTACAATATTGTCTATTCTAGAATTATTCAAACAAATCCAAGATAAGCATTTCATTTTAAATATATTTTTTCTTTTATTTCTGTCTTTCTGGAAATTTCTTTACATCACGCAATAGAATATTTATTTCAGAAAATACCTTTTCTATTATATGTCAGGCATTGAGCCAGTGTTTCTATCCCATCATTGATATTCTTAGCATGCAATTTTCCAGAATGGCAATTAGGATGGAGAAAAGTCGTATACTTTTTCCAACCTCATCAAATAAATTGGTATCAGAATTTTCACACTGAAGATTGTGTTTTTCCACTTAATATTGATATTCCAGCCCCAGTTCTTTATGAGTCATCTGCTAAGGAAAGGACTATAACTGCAAGGAAAATTCTTCTTATCACCTAAAATTGCTGGCCTATACATATGGCCCGTTTGACTGTTCTAAGACTGCTAATCATTTGGTTCCTTGTGTGTAAAACCCAACCTAAATGAAGACTGAAATATTTAATCTGTGAAAGAAACACTATAAGGAAGCAGTGCGATATCATGGATCTGGAAACTGGAATAATATCCCAAATTATTGGGTTGTATTTTTGTTTTGATGTAGCTTTATTAAATCTTATAAAGAACAGTGAAGGAATCAGAAAAATAGGAAAGGTATCAGAAAATATTAAAGGCTAAAGCAGACTACATATATCATGTAGTCTAACTTTTTATTTTACATACAAGGAAACTACTTCAGAGAGATTGTGCAACTGTCACAAGGTTTAAAAGAGAGTTTGGTAACTTTTGACTTACAACTCAAAGGTATTCAGCAGATATGTAGTATGTTGTTTGTTTAATTGTCTTGGGCATTTTTCTGGTGAGTCAAAGAGTCAAACAATTTTAAGTATCTAATATGAATCTAGCACCGTTCTAGATGTCATAGATCAAGTTTATAGACATATATAAAGACCTTTAAACAACATACATACATATTTATATCTGTATATCACTATAGATAAGGATACAAATCAGACATGGATCAGTCACAAATACAATACCTATTCCAAATATTTCCAACAGAAAAGGATTTATTACAAGGATTTACTTGTTTTCAGGACACTGAAAGACAGAAGAAATAAATGTAAAAACTGCTATTACATCTCTGATTTACAGGTACATTTTAGGGGATGATAAGTGATGATCTCAGCATACTCAATCACTAAGGCAATTTACCAAAAAAAAAAAAAAAAATTGTGCAAAATCTCACATCTGCTGAAACCCATTCATTTGCTATCAGTAGCCCGAATACAAATATGAGTTTTGCTTCTCATCTTCCTTCCAAATTTTTTAAGCCCAGAGAGCAAACATTAAGAGGTTGAGAAAAGACACTGACTGATACCACCTAAATTAGTCATACGTATCTGCTAGATAATTGAGTTTCCTCTGCAGTGGGTCCCTTTACCTTTTGTCAATTCCAAGGGATAAATCCATATTCTTTAGGAAGACTTACTTGTCAACAATCCGCCAGTCCTAGTCTCGGTGAATGTTTTCTATTTAGACTTTACTACCTTTCTTGCACTTTACCTTACCCTTTTCTATATATATATATATGTCTGTGTGTGTGTATGTGTGTGTGTGTGAATATCATATCCTCTACTATATATATGTGTGTGTGTGTGTTTCTGTGTGTATACACACACACAAACACGTATGTGTGTGTATAAACATATACATTTTGCTAATGTATAATTACATTACATTTTGCTAATTCCAAGAGATATATCTGTATTCCTTAGGCAGATTTACTTGTCGACCATTCTCTAGTCCTAGTCTAGGTATATATTTTCTGTTTAGATTTTATTACCTTTCTCTTGCTTTAACTACCATATGCATGTCTATGTGTATATATACACATATATGTATGTATATGTGTATTGTGTATGTATACACACATATGTATATGGATATATAGATATATCTATATGTGTGGATATATATGTACACACACATATGTGTAAATATAGATAGATATATCTATACACACGCATATCCATACACACAGAGAGAGAGAAGGAGAGACAGATTTATTTGTAAGAATAGGTTCTTGTGATTGTGAGGTTTGGCAAGTTCAAAAGCTGCACAGTAGGCTGGCATGCTGGAGATACACGGAGAAGCTGATTTTGCAGATTGAGTCTGAAGACTGCACGTAGAATTCCTTCTTTCTGGAGAAACTTCAGTTTGTATGTGTGAGTGCTCTCATTAAGGCCTTTAACAGATTAGATGTGGCTTACCCGCCACCCACATTATAGAGGGCAATCTACTCAGAGTCTACCAGTGGAAATGTCAATCTTCTTTTAAAAAATAATCACAGCAGTGTCTTGACAAATGTTTGGCAAAATATCTTGATATCAAGGCCTAGACAGTTAACACATAATAACCATCACAGTTCCACTAAGTCCAGAACAAGACAAAGATTTTACTGTTTACTGCAATTGAATACTGCGTTGTATATTAGCTAGTGTGATTATTCAGGAGAAAAACTGGAGGCATAATAATTGGAAAATGGATAAAACTATCTCTACTTGCATTCCGTAATTATGTGCATTTGAAAAACACAAAAAATGCTAACATACAAAATACAGACATTAAATAGCATAGAAGGAAACAAAATTATTGTACAAAGATAAATATTTTTATTTTTACAAACAATAGTTACACAATGTTGTGGAAGAAAAAAATTACAATAGTAAAATGTATAAAAATATTTAGTGATAATCTCAATATAAAACATACAAAAGCTATAGGATAAAACTTAAAAATGCAGCATAATGTAGGCTTATCCTTACCAAATGAGACTCAGAAGAGTGCACAGTAGAAAATATGTTAGTAATATGATTTATACCTTAATTTAAGAAACACTATCAGAGTAAAAATCAAACAGAATTTTGGTAAAATAAGTAAAGTACCTATACTTACATAGGTATAAGCATAATCATATTATTTTTCATCTAATTGAGAAACTTTTGACAATAATACTGCATGTTATTAATAATTATGATGAACATCAGTCATAAACCAGGCTCCATGGTGGTTTGCCTTTTAGGGATTAAAAAATCAGACTAGCCTCAGACATTCTCACAGTGCTGAAACATGAGAAAGATGAACAACAAAGACTGTGTGAGTCAGGGAAATTAAACAAAATTAACCTTCAAGTGATAAAGCTACTGACAAACCACTTTTAAAATACAAGAGCTTGAAGAATGTAATTCTCATGAGTTATTGTTGATAAAACTATTAGAGGCCAAATTGTAATTAATCAAAATATGACAAGAAAAACTTTGGTAAAATATTGGTAATAGTAAACATTGGGTGTATTTAAATGTAAATCTAAAAGTAAGAAAAACAACAATGGCAACCATAAGGTTAGTAGGATAGAAAAAAAATATTATATAGCCTCAAATAGATAAAAAAAAATGTAACTTACAAAGTATGAAAGAGGAAGAGATGATCATAAGTACAATAGCTCACAAACTGCCTGATGTATAACGGCTGAAAATAAATATTTTAAGTTGAAAGAAAAGAAAACTACTGGGAAATTTCTTGCATATTGAATTAGCACAAAGGCAAAAACTAAGATAAATAATAACATTTTAAAAGACTGGGTGAGGGACGAAATGGAGAGGAAAAGGAGAAAATGTAAGAGTAATTCTATTTATGTTCATGGTAAGAAAAATATAGAACGTCTAAAGAAAGAGGAAACTGAAGAAAGCAGAACGGTGTATTATAATAAGTGTAAAATGACACAACTTTGGTAAAGCAGAAAGTACTGAAGAAAATATAGGTCTGTTTGTTACTTGAAGACTTTTCACTTTAAGAGATGAAGAGTAAGCAGCAATCATAGTGAGCAGAGAAGGCAGGGTGTCCTAAAAAGCTTGAAGATTCTCCGGGGATGCAGGCTAGGGAACAGTAGTACTTGGCACCTGCAAAGTCATTTCTGAGGACAAGAGAGACTTCCCCTAGGGCCTTCAGATATTTTGGGGGAAAGAGAACTATAGTCATGTAGTAATGCAGATGAAGGCTTCTAAACCATTCAAAATTGGATATTATTACAAATGTGTTGTTATTTGTGTCAATGAGTTTAATAATGATAGCTTAACAGACCTTGGAGAATTTGAGTTGAAATAAAATCCTGTGACATTAATACCCTCATATACATATATGTGATGGAAACCACCACACTTTCCACAGAATCCTTAGGGTGTCACTTTTCCAGCTGGAAACCTCTGTGACCAGTGAAGCCTTTGCTCGAGTTTTGCTCAGTCCCACTGGGCTTGTTCCATCCACTCAGCCTAGTAGGCTGGCTTGGCTCGCACTACTGGCTTGGATCCCATGCCTGCCAAGGGCAAGACAGTGTGGAGCAGTGAGGGGTGTGTGAGCAAGTGAGCACAGAGTCTCTGGCCACTGTGGACAACCAGGCACACTGGCTGCTGTGGTGGGGCGGGTAGCTCCATGAAAGACTGCAGCTGGATCAGATGCACCACAAGTGACTTCTGCTGTGGGCACCTGCATCAGGGTGAAGGGAACAAGGTGGTACCCAGAAGCGTTTGAGATGGCAGAAACGGCAGACCCCCAAAGAGGGTTTCATAGCCTTAGCTCAGAGACTCTTTAAGTCTGGGATCCCCAAAGGGCCACAGCTCTTCTCTTCTTCTAGTTGCCCACAGCATGGCAAGTGGGGGTGGGGGTAGCATGTTTCAGCCCTGTTTGTGTTACAACTCTACCAGTCCCACCATTTGGCAGGTCCCGAGTTCTTGTCCCATGTCATGGAATAATGAGGTATGTGGAAAACTGGAGGATGAACAAGGCAGAGAGGAGCTTTACTGAGAGAACAGCTCTCCAGAGACTCGAATTGAATAGTTCCTTTCTGCAGGCAGGTTGTGCCAATGAGTGTCCAGCTCTCGGTGGAGAGGAGGCCCATAGTGGGTAGCTCCTTTTTGCAGGCAGGTCATCCTGACATGTCCAGGAGACCTGAAGTGGGAAGCTCCTTCCCACAATTGTTAGTCCCAATGTCTGTGTGAATCTGGCTGTGTCTGGGGTTTTTATGGGCTCAGAAGGGAGGACGTGTGTGCTGACCAATTCATAGGCAGCCATGTGCAGGCCAGGAAGAAGCACCATAAATTCTCACTCTGGGCTGCAGACTCCACCCAGAACTGGCAGCCTGGCCCCCAGACTTCAGGTCATACTTACTTTGAAGATGGGGCTTCACCAGGCACCCTCTCCTTTCCACCCAGGAACCTGTCTGTCTCCTGCCACCATCAACATGCTGTCCACAGCACCTAGGCTGTTCATGCCAAGGAGTGCCTGCAGGCCCATGCCAAGCCACCCTCAGCACCCTGAGCATCCCTCCTATGCTTTTCAGCACCCAAAGTCTGGAGAGGGTCAAGTCAGCAGGGGTCTAGCAGGTCAGTGATTCCAAGTGTACATATACCTGGCTGGGTCATGACAGTGCCTGGGCTCAGCTTCAACTTTGCTCTGAAATCATAGCAGGTGCCAGGAGCAGGGCGAGGCTAGAGAGCAGGAGCAGAGCCCCTTCTCAGTGGCCCAGGAAGCCCCGCTTTCCTCACTTCTAAGCCTGCAGGGGCTTCCTGGGCCCCTGAGAGTGGAGGGATGCCCGGATCTGGAGCTGCAGCTGGGCAGCAGTTGAAGTTAACATATGTAAGTTATACATATGTAAATGGCCTTCATCCATTTGTGCTGCTATTACAAAATACTTAATATGAGACTTGGTTATTAAAAAAAAACAGGATTTTATATCTCACTGTTCTGGAGACTGGGAAGTCCAAGGTCAAGGTGCCTGCAGGAGATTTGTTTGTCTTGTAAAGGCTGCATTATCCTGAGGGGAGAAATGCTATGCCTTCAAGAGGCAGAAGGTGGAAGAACAAACTAAACTGAATCCTGCATGAAGCCTCATTTATAAGGGCTTTAATCTCATTCACAACGTAGGAGTGCTGTTGGCCTAATCATGTCTTAAAAGTCCCACTTTAGCCAGGCGCAGTGGCTCACACCTCAGCCTTTGAGTGGCTGAGGTGGGTGGATCACAAGGCCAAGAGATCGAGACCATCATGGTAAACATGGTGAAATCCCATCTCTACTAAAAATACAAAAAAAAATAAAAATAAAAATAGCTGGCCATGGTTGTGTGCACCTGCAGTCCCTGCTACTTGGGAGGCTGAGGCAGGTGGATCACAAGGCCAAGAGATCGAGACCATCATGGCAAACATGGTGACATCCCGTCTTTACTAAAACTACAAAAAAAAAAAAAAAAAATAGCTGGATGCGGTGGCATGCACCTGTAGTCCCAGCTACTTGGGAGGCTGAAGCAGGAGAATCACTTGAACCTGGGAGGCAGAGATTGCAGTGAGCCGAGATCAAGCCACGCACTCCAGCCTGGCAACAGAAGCGAGATTCCATATCAAAAAAAAAAAAAAAAAAAAGGCCCCACCTCTTAATACTATCACTTTGTCAACACCTGAATTTTGAAGGGGACACATTCAAACTATAGAATAGATGTATATATATGTAAATATATATAATTATACATACATACATAAGGGAAAAGTTCAAGGATACATAGTAAAATGTGAAACAGTTTTCAGTCTACATCTACAGAGCTGTATTTCTATATATTTTTATTAGTGATACACAATAAAATTGCTATTGGTTTCTAATTTAAAGACTACTGATCCGAGATGCAATCCTGAACTTACATCACCTGTGTGACTGTGGTGACTGTGCACTTTAGGTCCTCAGTTTCTTTCCTTGCACATAGGCACTAATAATACTGATAAGAATGATAGTTACCCAATTGTGTGAATTGAAATAAGACACACATAGAAAATATCTGGGCAAAAGTGCTGGACACACAGGTGTTCAGTATTTTGTCATTGAATTAAAGTAATTACAATTTAATGTTAATGAAACTAAGGATAAAGAGTTACTTTAATATTATTTCAGCTTCTTTTACCTAGAACTGTGCTCATTTCCCTGATCCATATTCCGCAACGTAAAGCTTCCTGCAATATATTGGCAACTAACCAAATGTGAAGTATAATTCATGAGAAAAATAATTGTCCTCTGCAAATTCAATCCTATCTGGTAGTTAAAATGTCACATTACGTCTTCTTTTTTGCACACTTTCTATCAAAAGCATTGCTTCCATTTTACTGTGTTTAACCAGGTGTGGAAATATGAGTAACTATTTTAGCAGTTTTGGTCTTGCTTCATCACTCTGTCACTTTTTTGTTCCAATTATATGACCTAATGGCAGCTGTCAGGTTAGAGTTGCTGAATGATTTCGCACCATAAAATGTCTTCTTAGAATCCCAAGCTGAAATGCTGTCAGCTGGGCTGATTATGAAAATTTTACAATTTTGACAAGATAAAAACTACATGACTTGTCCAATGCAAACATATGAATGAAATAACTAGTTTGGCCAATCAGTTTTTACTGTCTTAGAAAACCTACTAGCCAAATGACAATCCATAGAAAATGAAGGCTAGTGCAACCTCACATTATTAATAATAAAGTAAATAAAATTGAATATCCAACCAATTTTTATATCCAATGATAATTTAATCTACCATCTCTGAAAAGAGTAATGTAATAACAATACTTAATGTAATGAGGATGTGGTGAAACTGTCATTATGCCGCTGTTGAATAACGTAAATTCATAAATTCATGCTACAAAAAAATTTAGCAACGTTTAATGTTAGGAATATATACATATGTATAGAGAGAGAGATAGAGAAGAGAGAGAAAGAAAAAACCTTACAACTTATTATAAGGAGTTGTTTCACACAATTACGGGGGTTGACAATTTCTGCTCTATCATCTGCAAACTGGAGTCTCAGGAAAGCCAGTGGTTTAAATTCCAGTCTGAGTCTGAATGCTTGTGAATGCTTGTGAAGCAGGATCACTGATGGGGTAAGTCTTCGTCCAAGGGCAGAAGGAGACTGATGTCTCAGGTTATGCATTCCAGCAGAGAGACAGAATTCTGCCTTCTTCCACCTTTTTGTGCTAATTCCTGGCCTTCAAAAGATTAAAAGCCTACTTACATTAGGGAGGGCAATCTATTTTACTTACTCCATCAATTAAAATGCTGATATCTCCTAAAAATACCCTCACAGGCACATTCAGAAATAATATTTAAAACAGATATCTGGGCATCTGTAGCCCAATGAAGATGACACACATTAACCATCACATTCCCTTTCTAGGTTATGTTCTATGAAGTGAGCAGAAATTGCATATAGATAAATGTGCCAACATTTTCCTATAATATTTATTTATATCAGTTAAATGCAATAAATTAATATTCAATACTTTGGCAGAAATTAAATACATTCATCCCTAACCTTGTAGCTTCCAAGAAGAACCTTATATCAGATTTACCCTCCTGCCTGTAAAAAGTATAAACTTTGGAAAAGAATCAAATGCACTAACAACTCTTTGAAGACACTGGGAAGCAAACAAAGCAGGCAGAAACTGGAGGTGAAATGGCTCTTGAAACCAGGGGAACACAGAAATATACATTCATCTTGCTTTTCCCTTAAAGGAACTCCACAGTCCACAAAGTTAATGAGCGGTAAGAGCTCAAGTAGAAGGAGGCTAATTTAATGGGCTGAGGACTAAGAGGTCAGAGTTTCCACATGGTGGAAAATGCCAGGAGAATAATGAAAACTGTTAAAAAATGTATAAAATGAAAATTCTAAACCTGAAAATATGCAATACTTGAAACCAATAGTTTGATGAATGGGCTTAATAGGAAATTAGACAATGCATAGTAAAATATCTGTGTACTGAAGGACAAGGCGATAGAAATTATGCAAATGGATTTACAAATAGATTGAAAATGTGAAAGTGAGCTTTAAGAGCATGTGGGCAAGGATTTAGCCTTTTGACACATATCTAAATCAAATACTAGATGAATAGCAGAAAACGTCTGAGACAGAGGACAATATTTAAGAAATACTGCCTAGTGATTTTGTAAATTCATGAAAGTATTAAATGCATGAAGCCAAGAACCTCAGCAAACACCAACAGAGATAACTGCAGATAGACATTTGATAGCGAAAATGCTGAAATACAAAGATAAAGATAAAATCTTACAATCAGTCAGAGTAAAATGACACTCTTCATGTAAGAGAATAATGAAAAAAGTTAACAAAATTTTCATCAGAAAATCAATAAAAACAGTATTTGTAGATTATGAAATTGCATATATTGCAAAAATGCAAATGAATTATCTTTCTTTATATATCCCATTTAATAATTCCCTCCTATACTAAGAGTGCCTTATTATTTGCCTTGACCAATTTTGTATAAGCAAATGTCACACATACAGAAGCTTGTAAAAGCACTTGCACATAGGGACTTAAATTCTTGCTATTCTTGGAACACTGCTGCCATGTGTCAAAGCTCAGTGTAGTCTACTGGATGACGAGCGATATGTATGAAGAGATAGATGGCCCAATTGCCCTTGTCATTGCAAGTAAAAAAATATCAACCACCAGATATGAATAATGCCGTCGCAGACTATGGAGCCACTAACTTACCTGACACAGATCCAAAGATCTAATCAGTCAATATATAGAATCATAAGCTAAATATAGAACATACAGGAATCATAAGCTAAATCAGGACTGATCAGCATGCAGTGTCTGCAAAAGCAATGAAGAAAACCATTGCCAAAGACTGGAAAAAAGGCAAGCCAAGCATTAGCAGAGGCTGGAAAACTCAGAAAGAAACTGATATAGCATGCTGGAAATGTAGTAACTTGTGTCACATAATAGTGTAAAAATATTGGCAAAATTCTTGCCTTCGTGAATTTTGAAGACAGAATATGTATTTAATGTACTTATAGATCTTGCTAAGATGATTTTCAGGTAGAATGTTGAAAGTGCCAGAGATAGTACTTGCTAGGTTAGAAAATAATGGTTTCTTTTCCCAGGTCTTCCCAGTGAGAATGCTTCCTGCCTTAGAAATTTGGAAGCCCAGTAGCATTTTGAAAATTTAAAAAGTCTCAGGTTCTTTTCATCACCTGTTAGTGGTGTTCTGATGATATGTCACCCTTAAAATGCAGGGCTTCTATTTATAAATGATAGGTAAGTTCATTTGACAAAAGTTTACCCTATGATTCTCTTTGAAACGAGTATCTCTATGTTAGTCAACATGACAAACTATTGTGGGAATGCCCTTAATATTCTTTTTTTTTTTTTTTTTTTTTTGAGATGGAGTCTCGCTCTGTTGCCCAGGCTGGAGTGCAGTGGCCGATCTCAGCTCATTGCAAGCTCCACCTCCCGGGTTTACGCCATTCTCCTGCCTCAGCCTCCCTAGTAGCTGGGACTACAGGCGCCCACCACCTCGCCTGGCTAGTTTTTTGTATCTTTTAGTAAAGATGGGGTTTCACTGGGTTAGCCAGGATGGTCTCGATCTCCTGACCTCGTGATCTGCCCGTCTCTTAATATTCTTAGATGTGCTTTTTGGGTCACTGAGTTTCTACCATGCATAACCTTAAATAGTTAGAGTTCTTAAGAAAGAATCTTATCTCCACATCCTTCATGTGATCTTTGGGATTAGATTTCTTTCCATTTTGAAAGTCTTAAATACTAGTGTTCATTTTCAACTCTTGTTAATTTAGGACGTTTTATTGCTTGGAAGCTTTGTTCCTTTGGAGGAGGAGGGTATTTAGAAACCAGTACCTATATGCTGTATATGCTCATTGGTGCTAGTGTGTCATTTCTTCAGAGCTTTCTCAGTAGTAGAACAATCCAATTTGTATTTCAGAAACATTACACTAGCAGTACTGTCCTGGGCATACAGAATGCATGGAGTATGTCAATTATATAAATATAATTATACCAAAACAAAAGTCTTCTTGTACTAACTTCTACATATCTGCCATGTGTACCTGTGAAACGGGCATAGTTTATACATATTTAAATTTTCTCAGTATGAATAAATGTTTAAAACTAATATAGTATTGAGGTAGGTGGAGGATAATGATATAAAAATTAAAAAAAAAGTAAGGCAGGATGACCCTGGGGTCTACTCAAATGTCTATACAGAAATCAAATTATCAAGGAGGAAATTGATACAAAAGCAGCTGTAGGATTTAAATAACCAACTGAAAACTGTAACCAAAAGTGTTTGTGGTATCTTTGAAAATAGAGACATCATGTAAATCACACACACACACATGCACGCACACAGAAACACACACACACTTTCTACTTTTTTTTTTTTTTTTTTTTTTTTTAAATTTATTTATTATTATTAAACTTCAAGTTGTAGGGTACATGTGCACAACGTGCAGGTTTGCTACATATGTATACTTGTGCCATGTTGGTGTGCTACACCCATCAACTTGTCATTTACATCAGGTATAACTCCCAATGCAATCCCTCCCCCCTCCCCCCTCCCCATGATAGGCCCCGGTGTGTGATGTTCCCCTTCCCGAGTCCAAGTGATCTCATTGTTCAGTTCCCACCTACGAGTGAGAACATGCGGTGTTTGGTTTTCTGTTCTTGTGATAGTTTGCTAAGAATGATGGTTTCCAGCTGCATCCATGTCCCTACAAAGGACACAAACTCATCCTTTTTTATGGCTGCATAGTATTCCATGGTGTATATGTGCCACATTTTCTTAATCCAATCTGTCACTGATGGACATTTGGGTTGATTCCAAGTCTTTGCTATTGTGAATAGTGCTGCAATAAACATACGTGTGCATGTGTCCTTATAGCAGCATAATTTATAATCCTTTGGGTATATACCCAGTAATGGGATGGCTGGGTCATATGGTACATCTAGTTCTAGATCCTTGAGGAATCGCCATACTGTTTTCCATAATGGTTGAACTAGTTTACAATCCCACCAACAGTGTAAAAGTGTTCCTATTTCTCCGCATCCTCTCCAGCACCTGTTGTTTCCTGACTTTTGAATGATCGCCATTCTAACTGGTGTGAGATGGTATCTCATTGTGGTTTTGATTTGCATTTCTCTGATGGCCAGTGATGATGAGCATTTTTTCATGTGTCTGTTGGCTGTATGAATGTCTTCTTTTGAGAAATGTCTGTTCATATCCTTTGCCCACTTTTGGATGGGGTTGTTTGTTTTTTTCTTGTAAATTTGTTTGAGTTCTTTGTAGGTTCTGGATATTAGCCCTTTGTCAGATGAGTAGATTGCAAAAATTTTCTCCCATTCTGTAGGTTGCCTGCTCACTCTGATGGTAGTTTCTTTTGCTGTGCAGAAGCTCTTTAGTTTGATGAGATCCCATTTGTCAATTTTGGGTTTTGTTGCCGTTGCTTTTGGTGTTTTAGACATGAAGTCTTTGCCCATGCCTATGTCCTGAATGGTACTACCTAGGTTTTCCTCTAGGATTTTTATGGTATTAGGTCTAACATTTAAGTCTCTAATCCATCTTGAATTAATTTTCATATAAGGAGTAAGGAAAGGATCCAGTTTCAGCTTTCTACTTATGGCTAGCCAGTTTTCCCAGCACCATTTATTAAATAGGGAATCCTTTCCCCATTTCTTGTTTCTCTCAGGTTTGTCAAAGATCAGATGGCTGTAGATGTGTGGTATTATTTCTGAGGACTCTGTTCTGTTCCATTGGTCTATATCTCTGTTTTGGTACCAGTACCATGCTGTTTTGGTTACTGTAGCCTTGTAGTATAGTTTGAAGTCAGGTAGCGTGATGCCTCCAGCTTTGTTCTTTTGACTTAGGATTGTCTTGGAGATGCGGGCTCTTTTTTGGTTCCATATGAACTTTAAAGCAGTTTTTTCCAATTCTGTGAAGAAGCTCATTGGTAGCTTGATGGGGATGGCATTGAATCTATAAATTACCTTGGGCAGTATGGCCATTTTCACGATATTGATTCTTCCTATCCATGAGCATGGTATGTTCTTCCATTTGTTTGTGTCCTCTTTGATTTCACTGAGCAGTGGTTTGTAGTTCTCCTTGAAGAGGTCCTTTACATCCCTTGTAAGTTGGATTCCTAGGTATTTTATTCTCTTTGAAGCAATTGTGAATGGAAGTTCATTCCTGATTTGGCTCTCTGTTTGACTGTCACTGGTGTATAAGAATGCTTGTGATTTTTGCACATTAATTTTGTATCCTGAGACTTTGCTGAAGTTGCTGATCAGCTTAAGGAGATTTTGGGCTGAGACAATGGGGTTTTCTAAATATACAATCATGTCGTCTGCAAACAGGGACAATTTGACTTCTTCTTTTCCTAACTGAATACCCTTGATTTCTTTCTCTTGCCTGATTGCCCTAGCCAGAACTTCCAACACTATGTTGAATAGGAGTGGTGAGAGAGGGCATCCCTGTCTTGTGCCAGTTTTCAAAGGGAATTTTTCCAGTTTTTGCCCATTCAGTATGATATTGGCTGTGGGTTTGTCATAAATAGCTCTTATGATTTTGAGGTACGTTCCATCAATACCGAATTTATTGAGCGTTTTTAGCATGAAGGGCTGTTGAATTTTGTCAAAAGCCTTTTCTGCATCTATTGAGATAATGATGTGGTTCTTGTCTTTGGTTCTGTTTATATGCTGGATTATGTTTATTGATTTGCGAATGTTGAACCAGCCTTGCATCCCAGGGATGAAGCCCACTTGATCATGGTGGATAAGCTTTTTGATGTGCTGCTGAATCCGGTTTGCCAGTATTTTATTGAGGATTTTTGCATCGATGTTCATCAGGGATATTGGTCTAAAATTCTCTTTTTTTGTTGTGTCTCTGCCAGGCTTTGGTATCAGGATGATGTTGGCCTCATAAAATGAGTTAGGGAGGATTCCCTCTTTTTCTATTGATTGGAATAGTTTCAGAAGGAATGGTACCAGCTCCTCCTTGTACCTCTGGTAGAATTCAGCTGTGAATCCATCTGGTCCTGGACTTTTTTTGGTTGGTAGGCTATTAATTATTGCCTCAATTTCAGAGCCTACTATTGGTCTATTCAGGGATTCAACTTCTTCCTGGTTTAGTCTTGGAAGAGTGTAAGTGTCCAGGAAATTATCCATTTCTTCTAGATTTTCCAGTTTATTTGCGTAGAGGTGTTTATAGTATTCTCTGATGGTAGTTTGTATTTCTGTGGGGTCGGTGGTGATATCCCCTTTATCATTTTTAATTGCGTCGATTTGATTCTTCTCTCTTTTCTTCTTTATTAGTCTTGCTAGTGGTCTGTCAATTTTGTTGATCTTTTCAAAAAACCAACTCCTGGATTCATTGATTTTTTGGAGGGTTTTTTGTGTCTCTATCTCCTTCAGTTCTGCTCTGATCTTAGTTATTTCTTGCCTTCTGCTAGCTTTCGAATGTGTTTGCTCTTGCTTCTCTAGTTCTTTTAATTGCGATGTTAGAGTGTCAATTTTAGATCTTTCCTGCTTTCTCTTGTGGGCATTTAGTGCTATAAATTTCCCTCTACACACTGCTTTAAATGTGTCCCAGAGATTCTGGTATGTTGTATCTTTGTTCTCATTGGTTTCAAAGAACATCTTTATTTCTGCCTTCATTTCGTTATGTACCCAGTAGTCATTCAGGAGCAGGTTGTTCAGTTTCCATGTAGTTGAGCGGTTTTGATTGAGTTTCTTAGTCCTGAGTTCTAATTTGATTGCACTGTGGTCTGAGAGACAGTTTGTTATAATTTCTGTTCTTGTACATTTGCTGAGGAGTGCTTTACTTCCAATTATGTGGTCAATTTTGGAGTAAGTACGATGTGGTGCTGAGAAGAATGTATATTCTGTTGATTTGGGGTGGAGAGTTCTATAGATGTCTATTAGGTCTGCTTGCTGCAGAGATGAGTTCAATTCCTGGATATCCTTGTTAACTTTCTGTCTCGTTGATCTGTCTAATGTTGACAGTGGAGTGTTGAAGTCTCCCATTATTATTGTATGGGAGTCTAAGTCTCTTTGTAAGTCTCTAAGGACTTGCTTTATGAATCTGGGTGCTCCTGTATTGGGTGCATATATATTTAGGATAGTTAGCTCTTCCTGTTGAATTGATCCCTTTACCATTATGTAATGGCCTTCTTTGTCTCTTTTGATCTTTGATGGTTTAAAGTCTATTTTATCAGAGACTAGTATTGCAACCCCTGCTTTTTTGTGTTCTCCATTTGCTTGGTAAATCTTCCTCCATCCCTTTATTTTGAGCCTATGTATGTCTCTGCGTGTGAGATGGGTCTCCTGAATACAGCAGACTGATGGATCTTGACTCTTTATCCAGTTTGCCAGTCTGTGTCTTTTAATTGGAGCATTTAGTCCATTTACATTTAAGGTTAAGATTGTTATGTGTGAACTTGATCCTGCCATTATGATATTAACTGGTTATTTTGCTCGTTAGTTGATGCAGTTTCTTCCTAGCCTTGATGGTCTTTACATTTTGGCATGTTTTTGCAATGGCTGGTACCGGTTGTTCCTTTCCATGTTTAGTGCTTCCTTCAGGGTCTCTTGTAAGGCAGGCCTAGTGGTGACAAAATCTCTAAGCATTTGCTTATCTGTAAAGGATTTTATTTCTCCTTCACTTATGAAACTTAGTTTGGCTGGATATGAAATTCTGGGTTTAAAATTCTTTTCTTTAAGAATGTTGAATATTGGCCCCCACTCTCTTCTGGCTTGAAGAGTTTCTGCCGAGAGATCTGCTGTTAGTCTGATGGGCTTCCCTTTGTGAGTAACCCGACCTTTCTCTCTGGCTGCCCTTAAGATTTTTTCCTTCATTTCAACTTTGGTGAATCTGGCAATTATGTGTCTTGGAGTTGCTCTTCTCGAGGAGTATCTTTGTGGCGTTCTCTGTATTTCCTGGATTTGAATGTTGGCCTGCCCTACTAGGTTGGGGAAGTTCTCCTGGATGATATCCTGAAGAGTGTTTTCCAACTTGGTTCCATTTTCCCCCTCACTTTCAGGCACCCCAATCAGACGTAGATTTGGTCTTTTTACATAATCCCATACTTCTTGCAGGCTTTGTTCATTTCTTCTTCTTCTTTTTTCTTTTGGTTTCTCTTCTCGCTTCATTTCATTCATTTGATCCTCCATCACTGACATTCTTTCTTCCAGTTGATCGAGACGGTTACTGAAGCTTGTGCATTTGTCACGTATTTCTCGTGCCATGGTTTTCGTCTCTTTCATTTCGTTTGTGAGCTTCTCTGCATTAATTACTCTAGCCATCAATTCTTCCACTTTTTTTTTCAAGATTTTTAGTTTCTTTGCGCTGGGTACGTAATTCCTCCTTTAGCTCTGAGAAATTTGATGGACTGAAGCCTTCTTCTCTCATCTCGTCGAAGTCATTCTCCGTCCAGCTTTGATCCGTTGCTGGCGATGAGCTGCGCTCCTTTGCCGGGGGAGATGCGCTCTTATTTTTTGAATTTCCAGCTTTTCTGCCCTGCTTTTTCCCCATCTTTGTGGTTTTATCTGCCTCTGGTCTTTGATGATGGTGATGTACTGATGGGGTTTTGGTGTAGGTGTCCTTCCTGTTTGATAGCTTTCCTTCTAACAGTCAGGATCCTCAGCTGTAGGTTGTAGCTGTAGGAGATTGCTTGAGGTCCACTCCAGACCCTGTTTGCCTGGGTATCAGCAGCAGAGGCTGCAGAAGATAGAATATTTCTGAACAGCGAGTGTACCTGTCTGATTCTTGCTTTGGAATCTTCCTCTCAGGGGTGTACTCCACCCTGTGAGGTGTGATGTGTCAGACTGCCCCTAGTGGGGGATGTCTCCCAGTTAGGCTACTCAGGGGTCAGGGACCCACTTGAGCAGGGAGTCTGTCCCTTCTCAGATCTCAACCTCCGTGTTGGGAGATCCACTGCTCTCTTCAAAGCTGTCAGACAGAGTCGTTTGCGTCTGCAGAGCTGCTGCGTTTGTTATTATTTACTGTGCCCTGTCCCCAGAGGTGGAGTCTACAGAGACAGGCAGGTTTCCTTGAGCTACTGTGAGCTCCACCCAGTTCGAGCTTCCCAGCAGCTTTGTTTACCTACTTAAGCCTCAGCAATGGCGGGCGCCCCTCCCCCAGCCTCGCTGCTGCCTTGCCGGTAGATCAGGGACTGCTGTGCTAGCAATGAGGGAGGCTCCGTGGGTGTGGGACACTCCCGGCCAGGTGTGGGATATGATCTCCTGGTGTGCCTGTCTGCTTAAAGCGCAGTATTGGGGTGGGAGTTACCCAATTTTCCAGGTGTTGTGTGTCTCAGTTCCCCTGGCTAGGAAAAGGGATTCCCTTCCCCCTTGCGCTTTCCAGGTGAGGCAATGCCTCGCCCTGCTTCAGCTCTCGCTGGTCGGGCTGCAGCAGCTGACCAGCACCGATCGTCTGGCACTCCCCAGTGAGATGAACCCAGTACCTCAGTTGAAAATGCAGAAATCGCCGGTCTTCTGTGTCGCTCGCGCCGGGAGTTGGAGACTGGAGCTGTTCCTATTCGGCCATCTTGCTCTGCCCCCGAATTATGTCACACTTTCTACTTTTTATGAATTGGAGGAGTTATGAATAGCTCTACATGCAAAACAACAAGGGGGATAGCTAGGTCAAAGCTGATAATCCCCTGTGGAATGCCAAGAAAATAGTTTTCAAGTAACATTCTGCCTACTGAGTGGGTTTCTAATGCAAATTTGCCCTGCAGAATCAGTTGTTGAATGTTAAAAAACTAACATGGTAAAACACAGCTGCTTTTTTTACCTTTTTGTAATTGAGATTGTTTGATAGACTTCCCTAAATAATATGGCAGGCAATAAAAATTGATTCTAAGTAAAGTCATTATCCTTTTAAATGAGAGTTACATAGCTCAGACATTAAGATATTTGCAAGACAAAGTGATTTCCAAAAAATATTCATTTTTAACTAAATAAAGCTAAAGGAGAATCAGCACATAATTTCAAAATTATAATATGCTAACATCTCTGTAGAAAAGAGTACATTCAAAATGTATATAAAATTTTTGTCTTTATAATTTTTTTTGCTAATTTTGAGCACTTTAAAAAATAGCCATAATATAAAATAATATATACTTACTAATCCATGCTAAGAAATGTAACCATGTAATATATTTACCTACAGATAAAGTCATTTTGATTTGTGTATATATTATACATAAATAATAAATCTTATACAAATGAGCACAACTAGACGTTCAAGGAACACGTAATTCCATTGATGCATATGCTATTTCTTAGTGGGTTGCCTCCTTTCTAATCCCTTTGTTGAGCTGCAAACAAACCTTCCCAGCACCTGTGCAAACTTTTCCATGGAGGGAAGATAGATAATAGAAAGATAGACAGATAGATGATTGATTGATTGATTGATAGATAGATAGATTGATAGATGATTTATTAGATAGATATTTAGATAGATAGGATTGATTGACCTTTGCTTCACAGACACTATTTTTATCTTCCAAGGCAAATATGCTTGAAAAGATGGTCCAGAACAAACAACTGTCAGTGCCTCTAATTGCTAGAAATAGAGAAATGAAAGAGACCCATGAGAACTGCCTCCCAACATGTTAGGAAGGACTTTCAAAGTGGTGATGACTGGTTTCACTATAATTTCAAACATGAAATTCTTTTACAGAAATTCTCTTCATCTAAAATAAAAAAAATTGCTTAAATATTATTTTTTCTTTCTAGAATTATGTTTTAATGTTGAGGCCATTCATCCTATTTGATATATAGCTTAATGTTATTTCAAATTAATACAAAATGAAATTAAATTAAAATAATACTTTGAGAGTTCTTTTTAAAAATTATTTATGTATTTATTCATTTTAAATAATACATAATAATTGTACATATTTATAGCATACACTGTGATGTTTCAATATATGTATATATTGTATAATATTCAAATCAGGATATTTAGTATATCCATCCCCTCAAACAATTATTATTTCTTTGTGGTGAGAACATTCAAATTCTCTCTACTAGCTACTTTGAAATATATACTATAATATTGCTAACTATAGTCACCCCACTGTGTAGTAGAACACTAGAACGTATTCCTCCTATCTAATTTTAACTTTTTCCCCGTTGACCAATCTCTCCCAATGTGTGCCTGTTTTCTTCCCTTTCCAAGCTTTGCTAATCACTATTCTAACTCTACTCCATGAGATTAATTTCTTTAGATTCCACACAAGAATGAGATCATGCAGTTTTGGTTTTGCTGTGCCTGGCTTATTTAACATAATGTCCTCCAGGTTCATTCATGTTGCAAATAGGACAAGATTTCATTTTTTATGGCTAAACACTATTCCCTTGTGTATACTCACCATATTTTTGTTATCCATTTATCTACTGATGGACACTTAGGTTTAGTCCTTATCTTGGTTATTGTGAATACAACTGCAAGAAACACGGGGTGGAAGACATCTCTTTGATATACTAATTGTACTTCCTTTGGATATATAACCAGTAGTGGAACTGCTAGATCATATGTTAGTTCTATTATTAGTTTTTTGAGTAACTACTGTTTTTCATAATGATGGTAGTAACTTACAGTATCATGCTCTTTGGTTACTATGGCTTTGCAGTGTATTTTGAAGTCAGTTAGAGTGACAAAGCCAGTTCTGTTCTTTCTGCTCAAAATGTATTTGGCTATTTGGAGTCTTTTGTGGATCCACACAAATTTTAAGGTTTTTTTTTTTTTTTTTTTTTTTTCCTATTTCTTTGAAGAATATCCCTGGTATTTTGGTAGGGATTACATTGAATCTGTAGTCTCAATGGGTAGTATGAACATTTTAATAATGATAATTCTTCCAATCCATGAACATGGGCTATCTTTCCATTGATTTGTGTCTTCTTCATTGTCTTTCACTATGTTTTATAGTTTTCATTGTAGACATCTTTTACTCTCTTGGTTACATTTATTCTTAGGCATCTTACTTTTTGTTCTATTGTAAATAAGATTGCTTTCTTGATTTCTTTTTCGGATAGTTTGTTTTTGGTATACAGAAACGCTACTGATTTTTGTATGTTAATTTTGTACCCTATAAGTTTACTAGATATACTGAGTTATAGAAGTTACTTTGTGGAGTTTTTAATGTTTTCAGATATAAGATTATATCATCTAAAATAAAGACAATTTGACTTCCTCCTTTTAAATTTAAATGGCATTTATTTACTTTTTTGCCTAATTTTTCTGGCTTGGATTTCCAGTACTATCTTGAATTAAAGTGGTAGAAGTGGACATTCTTGTGTTGTTCCAGATCTTAAAGAAAATGTTTTTAACTTTTTCCCATTGAAATGACGTTGGGTTTTTCATATATGGCTTTCTATGTGTTGAGGTTCATTTCTTCTATACCATTCTGATTTTATTTGTGTCTTCTTTTTTTCAAGTAGTCTAGCTAGAGGTTTGTCAATTTTATCTTTGCAAAAAGTAGCTCTTTGTTTTGTTGATTTCTGAGTTTGGTTTCTTTAGTTTATGTTTTGTATATGCTCTGATATTATGTCTTTTTTTCTACTAATTTTGTGTTTAGTTTGTTCTTTTTTGTTAGTTCCTTGAGGTGCTATATTAGGTCTTTTATTCGAGATCTTTCTTCTTTTGTAGACATTTATTGCTTGATATTGTTTGGATCTTTGTCCCTTCCAAATCTCATGTAAAAATTTGATCCCCAGTGTTGAAGATGGGGCCTAGCAAGAGGTGATGTGTCTTGGGGACAGGTCCCTCATGAAAAGGTTGATGCTATTCTCCTAAGATTGAGTGAGTTTTTACTGTTAGTTCCCTTGAGATTTAGCTGTTAAAAAGGGGCTGGCACTTTCATCTTCTCTCTCTTCTTGCCTTGCCATGTGATATGCAGCTCCTTATGCCTCTCCTTTTCATTTTTCACTGTTAGTGGAAGTGCCCTGAATCCCTCACCATAAGCAGTTGCTGATACCATGGTTTTTGTACATCCCACAGAATGATGAGTTAAAGGAATCTTTTTTCATTATAAACAACTCACCCTCCACTATTCCTTTATAGCAAAGCAAATGGACGAAGGCATTGCTGTGAACTTTCCTCTAAGAACTGCTTTTGCTGTATCTCATAGGTTTTGTTATGTTGCATTACCATTTTTATTTGTCTCAAAAAACAGTATTTTTGGGCCCATTAATCATTGCCTCTTCATCTTTTTATCACCTTCCTCCCCATTACCCTTTCTAGCCTCCAGTAATCATTATTCTATTTTCTAACTCCATGAGTTAAAATTTTTTGCTTGTACATATGAGTGAGAATATGTGATACTTGTCTTTCAGTGCCTGGCTTATTTCACTTAAATAGTGTCCTCTAATTCCATCCGTTTTGTTGCAGATGAGAGGATCTCATTGTTTTTCATGGCAGTATAATATTTTATTAGGTATATAATATGTACCATATTTTTTTAATTCATTTATTCATTAATATACACTTAGGTTGATTCCGCATCTTGTTAATGGTGCTGAAATAAACATGGGAGTACTGATATCTCTTTGATATATTGATTTCCTTTCTTTTGCATATATACCCAGCATTGACATTTCTAGATCATACGGTAGTTTGATTTTTTTTTTTTGTTTTTGAAAACCTACATGCTCTTCTCCATAGTGGCTGCACTAATTTACATTCCTACCCACAGTGTATGAGGGGTGCCTTTCTTCACATCCTCATCAGCCTCTGTGATTCCCTGTCTTTTGGAAAAAAAGTCGTTTTAATTTGGACTAGATGATATCTCATTGTGGTTTTAATTTGCATTTCTCTAATAATTAGTGATGTTGAGCATTTTTATATATCTGTTGGCTATTTGCATGTTTTCTTTTGAAAAATGTGTATTTAGAGCTTTTGTCCATTTTTAATTAAATTATTTTTTCTATTCAATTGTTCAAACTTCTTATATATTCTTATATATTCTGGCTCTCAATCCCTTTTCAGATAGGTAGTTTGGAAATATTTTCTCTCATTTGGAGGTTTATCTCTTCTCCTTACTGACTTAGTCCTTTGCTGTGCAGAGTTTTTTAGCTTGATAGAATCCCGTTTGTTCATTTTTGCTTTGTTGCATGTGTTTTTGAGTTCTTATTAAATAAATCTTTGTCCAGACCAGTGTCCTGGGATGTTTCTCAAACTCTATGTCTTTTAATTGGAGAATTTAATCCCATTATATTTAGGGTAATTATTAGTAGGTAAGGACTTACTACTGCCATTTTGATGATTATTTTCTAGTTGTTTTACAGATCCTTTCTTCTTTACTTTGCTCTTACTATCTACCTTTGAGATTAAGTGATTTTCTCTAGTAGTATGCTTTAATTTATTTCTTTTCAAGTGCATCTTTTATAGCCTTTTTTTGGTGGGTTACCATAAGGTTTTCAAAAAGTAAGTTACAGTTATAGCAGGTTATTTTAACTGACAGGAACTTAACTTTCATTATAAAAAATAAGAAAAAAATGATTGGGAAAAAAGTCTACTCTATCTTTCTTCCTGTCTACATTTTGTATTTTTAATGTCACAATTTATATCTTTTTATATTGTACATTTCCTAACAAATGATTGTAATTATTTTAATGATTTTGTATTGTAAACTGAAAAGTCTTTATTTCTCCATTTCTGAAGAACAGATTTCCTGGATATAGTACTATTCTTGATTGGTAGTTTTGTGCTTTTTTATTTTCTGGACTGTCTCCTTATCTGTAGAATTTCTGCTGAGAATTCTGCTGTTAGATGTATTGGTACTCTCTTATACGTTATTTGTTTTCTCTTGCTGTTTTCATGATTGACTTTTCATCTTTGATCTTTAACAGTTTAATTATAATACATCAAGGGGTAGTTTTATTTGACTGGAATCTAATTAGAGACATAGGCTTCCTGTATCTGGATATTTGTATCTTCCTCTAGGTTTGGGCATTTTTTCCTTTATTATTTCTTGAAATAAATTTTCTATCCTTTTTCCTTTTTCAACACACTCTTGAACACCAATTACTTATCCATTTGCACTTTTGACTTTGTCTCATAAATCTCGTACATTTTCTTCATTACTTTATATTCATTTTTCCTTTTTCTCCTTTGAGTGTATATTTTCAATTAACCTACCTTCGAGTTCACAGATTGCTTCCTCTACTTGATCCATTCTGTTATTTATACTCTCTTTTGAAATTTATTTTATTGTGCTTTTCAATTCCAGGATTTCTCTTTAATTTTTTTTAAAAAATTTCAATCTTTCTGTTAAATTTATCTGATAAATATCTCAAATGTTTCCTTGTATTTTGAATGAAATTTGCTGGGCCTCCGTAAAGCTGCTATTTGAATTATTCAAAATAATTCAATATTTTGAATTATTCATCAAGCTGTTATCTCATTGCCAGTTGAGGATCACTCACTGACAACTTCTTTTGTCTACTTAGTGACATCATGTTTTTGAAACTGATCTTGATCATTGTGGCTGTGTGTCGAAGTCTGCACATTGACATAGGTACCTAATCCAGTCTTCCTAGTTTGGCTTTGTCAGGATCTTTCTTCAGCAGTAAACCTGTTCAGACATTTCATGCAAGTTGACTGATTAGGTATTCAAGCCTGCAAATTGCTTCAGTCATTGCAGCAGTAGGGGATGTCGTAAGCTGAGGACTACTGCGCTGGAATCCTTTGGTCACTGAGGCTGACAAAGCACTGGGCTAGTCACAGAGTTTACGACTACAGAGAACACCATAGCACTGTGGCACACCTAAGGCCTGCAGCTGCTGCAGCCTGTTCTCTACCATGGCTTATGCAAGGCTCTAGGTTGCTGTAGTTAACCAGCAATGATGGGTGATCGATCTCAAGTCCATCTAGCCAGGGCCATGGGTTCCTATTTGGTATTAGGCCAGGTCAAGATCCCCCAAATGTGGATACCTTCTGGTGTCAGGGGCCATGGTATCTACTCATTGCTGAGTTTCAGTGGGGTGGGTACAGTACTTAGTTGCAAGGCAAAGTCCTACACTTACTTTCTTTTGCTTCCATCAAGCAAATGGTATATTCCCTTGTGCTATGCTGCCTGTTGTTGTGGAAGAAGTGATGTGGTTAATGTAAAACTCTTCTTTTGACCCGCTTCAATGCATCTTTTCTTATCACGCTAACTACAGGTAATGGGATCTCTCACTGGGTTTGTTGGAGCTCTTGTGAACATATTTTATGAATGAATAGTTATTCAAATTGATGTTATTTGTTTGTTTTATCTTGCTGTTTCCAGGACTAACTTTTTGTCTTTGATCTTTAATAGTTTATTTATAATATATCGAGGTAGTTTTATTTTGTTTGAACCTAGGCCTTTTTTCGGGGAGCAAACTTTTGAGTGTTCTACTCTAACATATTGCCCCTCCTCTTTATCTCCCTCTTTTCATTTCTTAAGTATGTACTTTTGCTGGTAAATAGGCAGTTTAACCCAAAGCATGGCTTAACTCTGAAGATCTTTGAGCATAACCTAGAAATGAGAGAATTAAGGTACTAGAGGCACACAGTGGTTCAGAAGATACGGAGACTAATGCCAAACTGCAAAGATGCATGACAGCAACCTTACTTTATTCAGATAAAATTATGAAATGTTTAGCCCAAGTTGCTATACATATTATTTTCCATCACGTTGTTAAGGGGCAGTAGGTAAAGTTACCTATGTCAAATTTAGTGTGGTTAAAACAGCCTTAGCCATTCAATTCAAATGCTCAGAGTCGGAGCCAAAATAAAATTAGTCAGACAATTTCTTCTTGACCTAAGTTTTAATTATATAAAACTATAAAAAGAAGAACAATTTAAGCCTAGTTCAAGTTGAAAATAACAAAATACTTAATAGGAGCAGACATCAATAAAATTGAATTCAGAAAAATCATAAAGAACATTAACAAAACCTAAAACAGTTATTTAAAAAGATGAATAAAATTGGTATATCTGTACAGAGATTAATCAATTTGACAAAAAGAAGAGAGGAGACAAATTGTCTACATCAAAACAAAGAAGGGACATCACTATTGATCCTGTGGACTTTAAAAGGTTAAGAAAGGAATGATTTCCACAAATATATGACCATATATTCATAATGTAGATGAAATAAAAATTCTTGAAGGACACAAACTATAAAAACTCACACAAAGAAACATCAATAACCAGGAAGACCTATATGTATTATAGCAATTGAATGAATAATTATAACCCTCCAATAAATAAAACAACTCCAGGCAATTTCAGTGATAAATTCTACAAAATATTTAAATAAGAAATGATACCTATTCTCCAAATTCACTCCCAAAACACACAAGCAGAAACAGCACCTTCTACTTATTCTTATAAGGCCAGCACTATCCTATCCAAAAGCAGATAAAGGTATTACAAAAGAGGAAATCTATAGAGCAATAGCTCTAATAAATATATATGCAGAAATGTTCAACCAGTATTAGCATATCAATCATACTATATCATATTATATCAAAAAATCTGTACAAAATTTGTATACTACAACCAAGTTGGATTTATTTCATATATGTAAGGTAGGTTTCATATTCAAAAATTAATTGATGTAGCCTGCCATTTCAAAAGGATAAAGAGAAAAAAGTATACGATTATATAAATTCATGCAGAAAAAGCACTTAAAAATATCATCCATAGTTGATTAAAATCCTCAGCAAATTAGGGATAGAAAAAAGCTTTTTCTACTTGATAAAGAACATCTTTAAAAAAGCGAAAAGCCAACAGCTAACATAATAATTAATTTGGGACATTGTATGCCTTTCTCCTATTCAATATCATACTTGAAGTCCTAGATCAGTAGTCACTAACCTTTTGGCACCAAGGACTGATTTTGTGGAAGACAATTTTTCCACAGACAGTGCTGGGGGAAATGCTTTGGGAATGAAACTGTTCCACCTCAGATCATCAAGTGTTAGATTCTCATAAGGAGCGCAAAACCTCATGATATGGTTTAGCTCTGTGTCACCACCCAAATCTCAATTCAAATTGTAATCCCCACATGTTGAGGGAGGAACCTGGTAGGAGGTGATTGGATCATGGGGGTAGATTTCCTCATGCTGTTCTCCTAATAGTGAGGGAGTTCTCACAAGATCTGATGGTTTTAAAAGTAGCAGTTTCTGGCCAGGCACGGTGGCTCAAGCCTGTAATCCCAGCACTTTGGGAGGCGGGCAGATCACGAGGTCAGGAGAAGGAGACCATCCTGGCTAACCCAGTGAAACCCCGTCTCTACTAAAAAATACAAAAAGCTTGCTGGGCGAGGTGGCGGGTGCCTGTAGTCACAACTACTCGGGAGACTGAGGCAGGAGAATGGCGTAAACCTGGGAGGCGGAGCTTGCAGTGAGCTGAGATCCGGCCACCGCACTCCAGTCTGGGCGACAGAGCGAGAGACTCCGTCTCAAAAAACAAAAACAACAACAAAAAATGTAGCAGTTTTCCCTGCATCCTCTCTCTCTCCTGCTGCCTTGTAAGATGTGCCTTGCTTCCCCTTTGCCTTTTGCCATGATTGTAAGTTTCCTGAGACCTCCCCAGCAATGCAGAACTGTGAATTATTTAAACCTTTTTTGTTTATAAACTACCCAGTCTCAGGTAGTATCTTTATAGGAGTGTGAGAACAGACTAATACACCTCAATGTGCGGTTCACAATAGGATTTGTGCTTCTATGAGAATCTAACGTCACCACTGATCTGACAGGAGGCAGAGATCAAGCAGTAATGCTCACTCACCCACCACTCACCTCCTGCTGTGTGGTCATGTTCCTAACAGACCACAGATCGTTACCATCTTGGGAACCCCTTTCCTCAACTACGCAAGAAGACCAAAAAAGCAAATAAAATGTATGCATATTGGGATGGAAGAAATAAAACAATCTTTGTTCACAGATGACATGATTGTCTATGAAGGGAATGCAAAATGTTACAGCCATTTTAGAAGAAAGTTTGGCAGTTTCTTCCAAAGCTAAACACAGTCCTACCATACAATCCAGCAGTCATACCATAGGTATTATCCAATTTATTTGAAAACTTCCATTTATGCAAAAACCTACACATGAATATTATACCAGCCTTATTCATAGTTGCACCAAACTGGAAGCAACTATATGTCCTTCAATAGGTTAATAAATCAATAAATACCTTTTTAAAACCCTGGTAGATCTATAGAATGGTAAGTCCTGAATGTAGAATTATTTTCTCATAGATCATTGTTTCCTTGTTTCCTCAGTTTACTTTTTGATTGAGAGATCTATAAAAGAACAATATAAAACCAACCAGAGCATTTTGAAATTTAATATGACATACAAAGGTCTCTATTTTGTATATATGCATGCATATACAGATTCTCTCTCTAGAAAGGATATATCTCTAGTTTCTCATACCTGGAGATCCCCCCTCTCTGCCACACACGTATACATTTATGATAAAGGCTCATTAAACAGAATAAAACATAAATCTCAGCAAGAATTGGAGCCACAGTATTTCTTATGTTTTCACTTAGTGTTTCTCTCTTTATTTTATTTAATTAATTAATTAATTTTTTTGAGATGGAATCTTGCTCTGTTGCCCAGGCTAGAGTGCAGCGGTACTATCCTGGCTCACTGCAAGCTCCGCCTCCTGGGTTCATGCCATTCTCCTGTCTCAGCCTCCTCAGTAGCTGGGACTACAGATGCCTGCCACCACGCCCGGCTATTTTTTTGTATTTTTAGTAGAGAGGGGGTTTCATCGTGTGTTAGCCAGGATGATCTCGATCTCCCGACCTCATGATCCGCCCACCTCCACCTCCCAAAGTGCTGGGATTGTAGGCCTCTCTTTTCATTTTTGAAACTAATATAACCATATAGCTTTCAACAGAGAGAATTCAGAACCCCAATACCATCTCAATAGGATTCTGAAAAATAGTTCAAAAATCTTGAATACTTATGTTAAATTCATGTTACATCTAAATCATAAGAAGACTGAAACAGATCACATCTAAGTACCAGTCTTTTATATGTCACTGGTTCCAATAAATATTTAGTGTAGACAGCCCAAAAAGAAAAGAAAGGGCTTTTCCAAAACAACAATATTATCTATTATTGTTTCTTAAATTGCATGACTCATTAGTTTAGAAATGACTCCAATTTGAAGGCATTACTGAGTATGTAACAGTTTGGAGTATTGCGAGGTAAGTTATCAGTGGTCCAGAGATTCCAGGGTAACATGGAAAGCAAAGTCCTCTTCAGATTTATTCAGATTACAGGACATCCCCTTTTCTTCAGGCATAGAAGAGCAGAATCATTTGCTGTCCAACTATATTAGTTCATTCTCACACTGCTAAAAAGAACTGAGACTGGCTAAATTTGAAGAAAAGAGGTTTAATTGACTCACTGTTCCATAGTCTGTACAGGAATCATGGCTGGCAGACCTCACGACATTTAGGATTAAGGTAGAAGGCGAAGTGGAAGCAAGCACATCTTATCATGGTGGAGTAGGAAACAGAGAGCAAAGGGGAAAGTGCCACACACTTGTAAAGGGCCAGATACGAGTACTCACTCACTAAAATAAGAACAGCAGGGGGAACATCTTCCCCCATGATCCAATCTCCTCCCACCATGCCCTTCTTCCAACACTGATGATCATAATTCAACATGAGATTTGGCTGGGGCCACAGAGTCAAACAATATCACTCTGCCACTGACCCCTTCCAAATCTCACATCCTTTTCAAATTTCAAAACACAATCATACCTTTCCAACAATCCCCCAGACTCTTATCTCATTCCAGCATTAGCTCAAAAGTCCAAATCTAAATTCTCATCTGAGACAAGGCTAGTTGCTTCTGCCTATGAGCCTGTAAAATAAAAAACAAGTTAGTTACTTCCAAGATACAATGGGAGTACAGACATTGGGTAAATGCTCCTATTTCAAAAGGGAGAAATTGGCCAAAACAAAGAGGCTATAGGCCTCATATAAGTCTAAAATCCAGCGGGGCGGTCATTAAATCTTAAAGCTCCAAAATGATTTCTTTTGACTTAATGTTTTACATCCAGGGCACACTGATGCAAGGGGTGGGCATCTAAGACCTCAGTCAGATCTGCCTCTATGGCTTTGCAGGTTACAGCCCCCATGGCTGCACTCATGGGCTGGCATTGAGTGTCTTTGACTTCTCCAGGGGCATGACAAACCATTGGTGGATTTACTATTCTGGGATCTGGAGGATGGTGGCCCTCATCTCAATGCTATACTAGGCAGTGCTCCAGTGGGAACTCTGTGGGGTTCCAACCCCACATTTCTACTCTGCAATGCCCTAGTAGATGTTCTCAATGAGGGTTCCACTCCGGCAGCAGAGTTCTGCTTAGACATTCAGGGATTTCCTACATCCTCTGAATTCTGGGGGGAGGCTCCCAGACCTCAACATTTGCCTTCCATGCACCTTCAGGCCAAACACCATGTGGAAGCCACCAAGGCTTGGGGCTTGTACCCTCTGAAGCAATGGCCTGAGCTGAGCCTTGGTCACTTACATATAGCTGGAGTTGGAGTGGCTGGGATGCAGGGTACCATGTCCCAAGGCTGCACAGAGTAGCAGGGCCCCCGGCCTGGCCCAGAAAACCATTTTTCTCTCCTAGCTCTCCAAGCCTGTCATGGGAGGGGCTGCCAAAGCGAAGGTCTCAGAAATGCCCTGGAGGCAGTTTTTTCTATTATCATGGCTATTAATATTTGGCTCTTCTTCACTTATGCAAATTTCTGCAGTGTTGAGTTGAATTCCTCCCCAGAATTTTTTCTTTCTTTTCTACCTCATGGTCAGACTCCAAATTTACCAAACTTTAATGTTTTGTTTCACTTTACATATAAATTCTAGTTTCAGGTCATTTCTTTATGCAAGTGAGCATAGGCTTTTAGAAGCAGACAAGCAACTTCTCAAATACTTTGCTGCTTAGAAATATTTTCTGCCACATACTCTAAATCATCTATCCCAAGTTCAAATTCCACAATCTCTACAGCTGGGGCATATGCTTCCAGTCTCTTTGCTAAAGCATAGCAAGAGTGACCTTTACTCCTGTTTCCGATAAGTTTCTCATCTCTGTCTGAGGCCACCTCAGCCTGGACTTCACTGTCAATATCATTTTCATCAGAACCATTCAACAAGTCTCTAAGCAGTTCCAAACTTTCCCACATCTTCCTGTCTTCTTCTAATCCCTCCAAACTGTTTTAACCTCTGCCCATTATCTAGTTTTAAAGTAGTTTTAAGGCATTCTTGCAGCAATGCCACCACTTCTGTGGTACCGATTTTATCTATTAGTCTGTTCTCACAAGGCTATAAAGAACTACCTGAGACTGGGTAATTTATGAAAAAACATGACTTAGTTGATTCACAGTTCTACAAGCTGCACAGGAACCATGGCTGGGAGGCCTCACAAAACTTACAATCATGGTGGAAGGTGAAGGGGGAACAAGCATACCTTAGCATGGTGGAGTAGGGGAGAGAGCACAGAGGGGAAAGTACCACAAACTTTTAAACCATCAGATCTCCTGAGAAATTATTCACTATCATGAGAACAGCAAGGGGAAAATCCACTCCATGATTCAATCAGCTCTCACAGTGTCCCTCCTCCAACACTGAAGATCATAATTCAACATGAGATTTGGATGGGGACACAGAGTCAATCCATATCACCATGTTTTTCTGACATGCAATATTCTTTGTGACACGCTTAGTATATTAGTTCATTCTCGTGCCGCTATAAAGAACTGCCTGAACCTGGGTAATTTATAAAGAAAAGAGGTTTAATTAGCTGACAATTCCACATAGCTGGGGAGGCCTCAGGAAACTTACAGTCATGGTGGAAGGGGAAGCAAACACAGCCTTCTTCACATGGCAGCAGGAGAGAGAAGTAGTGCCAACAGGGGAAATGCCAGATATTTACAAAACCATCAGAATTCATAAGAATTCATTTACTATCAGAGAACCGCACGAGGGAAACTGCCCCCATGATTCAATTACCTCCACCTGGTACTTCCCTTGACATGTGGAAATTATTACAATTCAAGGTGAGATTTGAATGGGAACATAGAGCCAAAAAATATCACTCAGCAAGAAGAACCTGAGGTCCTGACTATCTTAAGCTTTCTGAAGCTCAAAACAACTTACAATTGATGGTCTCAGATTGCCTAAAATTATACTATCAGAAGGAAATGTAGACCAGTATTAATTTCATAAAAGAGCAAGCATGAGAGATATGAGTAATAAATACGAGTAACTAAAATAAGAATTTAATTTAATTAGAAGGAAACATGTAAATTTTATAGGCAGGTATATGTAATGAGACACAAAATACTCCTCCCGTAATTCTTAGGGCACCAGTTGTGTTAAAAGTGTGTTAAAATATTTTATGGTTTGCACTTACTTTAGTGTTTGATCCTCTCATCATTATGCATCAATATACCTTACAGCCTGGAACTAACAGAATCATAGAATATACATGGTTTTAGGATATATATTATGAAACTTGCCGAAAGTAATGTAAAAGACCCGCAAATGGAACTAACATGACCTTATATACATTGAAGCTCAACAATCAAAACCTTTTCTCTTTACAGTATCTCTGGATGTCCACTCTTTCCCAAAACATTCCTCAAGGGTGGCTGTTCTTTAAAACTCCTTGAAATTATTTGAGTCTTTCCCCCTAAATTCTCTTAAGGCAGACAGAAAACCAGGGTCTAATTTATAACTCTGAAGACCAGGACCTAATTTATCTCTCTAAAGTTCACTGGAAATTTTAAGATACAGCAGTCTCAGCTCACTGGCGACCGAATGAAAGTTCCTCCCTTATATTTTAGAAACAAACATTATATTACAGTTGTATTTAGCCCAGCTGGGGAAGCCTAATGTAGCTTGAAATAAGTTTTGTTATGATGAAGTAGTGATTTTGAGTGGAAATGTCTGATCTTGCTGGCCATGGCTGTTTACAGAGCCTAGCACCATCATGAGAAAAGAAATTTGAAATAAATGCATGCATTGTAAAGGATTATAAATACTGCTTCAGCTGCAACCACAGGGTTTTGGTTTACTTTGTTTGGGGCTCTGTCCTTGTCCGGCACTTTGTCTTTCTCCTGTACTGCTAACTTGAGCTTCCGTGGTTTCCACAGTGATGCCCCCAGGGACATTCTCTTTGACTTTTCTATTTGGCTTACCATTGTTGATTTCTGGTCTTATGGTGCATCATAAACCCATTTTCTGCTGCATATCACTGAAAGGTATTAGAGAATCTATTGGAAGAATCAGTTTGTCAGTCTTCTCTATTTCCCAAACCGGATAAGGCTTGAGCTTCTAAAATATACCAATTCTTCTAAAAGCATCGGGATAAATCCTTAAGAGCAGGCAGTTTCATATATTTTCCAATAAATGCTAAAAAAAAAAATTAATTTATCCAGATATCGTTCAAATACCTCAAAAGCAAAATCAATCAATCTGTAGTGATTAGCTAAACTTTTTGATTAATGATTACTGAGGAGCTCATTATGTAATTTAAAATACTAATCCGCCCACCTCGGCCTCCCAAAGTGCCGGGATTACAGGTGTGAGCCACAGCACCCGGCCAGTAGTTGGTGATATTTTTCAGATCTATACCTTGTATTCATTTTTTAAATACACATTATAATAAGAATATTTACATTTTAATATTCAATTATACTTTGTTCTTTAAGAAAGAGAAGTTAAAAGAGAAACTTCATAATTAAATTCTTATAAAAAATGGATGCAAATATTGTAAATGTACACAAGATATTTTTCTAACAACTTGAAAGTATTTAAAGAGGAAATTTAATCTTATTCGTAGGGTTTATTTTCAACAATGTATGATTGTTCATTTAGGGTAAAGACATTTTTTAAAATAAGTTTTACTTGAAAGAGTTGGCATGAATTACTACGTGGTAATTTACATATTTATGGGACGTGTCACATAGTTCTTGCTCACTCCCCGCCAGTTTCACAGCTTGTCTTTTACTTTGCTTATTTTTGTTGTAGCTAGTTTCACCCAGCTAGTTTCACCTGAGCATCTTGGTTTGACTGAACCTTCTTTATCTGCCCCAGGTTACTTCTGATACTTCACTTTGGGTAGACTAGACATCTGCTGGAAACTGCCAACATTCACAGAGTCATGATGTTTGGAAAGGAGGTACTGGACCAGTGGGGGAACACTGCTCAGCGTTGCTGGAAATTACTTCACCAAGTAAGTTACATGCGTGCGATCTCTTGCCTTCATCTCTGGTTTCTACAGAAACCCGAGCAAACCTGAGGTTAGAAGGTTCAGATGTTACATTTTTTGTATTCATTCTTATTTCTTCCTATGTCAAGAAGGTACATAGTCTATATTTTCATAATGTATACAGACATTTTTATCCTTCAATGGGTTAATTATGAAGTTCTTTTCAAGTAATCAGCTGAAAGGTACTATTAATGAAAACCTTCATAATTTTTTGATGCTATGCTTTGGACAAATTTTTTAATGTATATAAAAATATTCCCCCAAATATAATTGTAAATTTTAAAATGAATGTATCTGTGTACATATTATATATAGTATATAACACATTATATATAGTATATACTATAACACATTATATACATAATAAATAATGTTTTAGTGTTTGTTAAACCTGAACTTTTTGGATTATATTAAATCTGAAATTAAAGGACACCATGAAATAAACAGTAGTCCATAGACTTCAAAAATATTTCTTCCTTATTCAATGCAGGGTCTAGCAGTATCTGGTCTATGGTAATTTGTTATGGTAGCCCAAACAAACTCAGACAGGCATACAGTTTGATCTTTTGAACTTTGCTTTTTTCATATTTAACACGTTGGTAATATCCCTAACTCACAGTGTGTGAGCATTCATTAGAAATTCAACATTGGGAACACATACAGAATTTAACACAGGGATGACAGCATATTAATACATATCTATATCTATGTATACACAAAGACATAGTCCATTTACACATTTACATATAATTTAATTACTTCAATTACTGATGTAGTTAGGTTAACATACACGATATGATTATTCATTTTGTATAGATATATATTTTACATTTCTTTGATTTTGATTTCTTGCCTTCCTTTAGATTAAACATTTTTACGATTCTCTCTTACTTTCTTCTATTTGTTGTCGACTGTTTTATTATCTCTTTAATAGCAACTCTAAAGATTAGCATATGCATTGCTGATTTAGTATTGTCTGATACAAAATTTTCTTCAGCACATCCACGTCATTATTTAAAATCGTTTTCCATTTTGTATTGCATGGCTGCTGACAATAAAACCCCTCAGTCTTTGTCTATCCAAAAACATATCTATTTCTCCCTTTTTGAAGGATATACGCTTTAGTTTTTCAGTGCTGGGTTGGCAGTTATAGTCTTTCAGAAATTTAAAGATGCTAATACATTGCCTTCCGTCTTTCCTTATTTCTGTTGAAATTCCAGCTGTCAATTCTATTTTTTTTTTTTTTTTTTTTTTGAGACGGAGTCTCGGCTCTGTGCCCCAGGCTGGAGTGCAGTGGCGCTCTCTCGGCTCACTGCAAGCTCCGCCTCCCGGGTTCCCGCCATTCTCCTGCCTCAGCCTCCCGAGTAGCTGGGACTACAGGCGCCCGCCACCGCGCCCGGCTAGTTTTTTGTATTTTTTTGCTTCATTAAAAGTAGTGCCTTGTTTTCTGCGGGGGCTTTTTGTCTTTCTTAACCTAGTCTTAGGTCTTCAGCATTTACTGTAATGTGCTTTTAATTTTTTTTTTTTTAAATTTATTTATTATTATTAAACTTCAAGTTGTAGGGTACATGTGCACAACGTGCAGGTTTGCTACATATGTATACTTGTGCCATGTTGGTGTGCTGCACCCATCAACTCGTCATTTACATCAGGTATAATAATGTGCTTTTAAAAGCTATTTTCGAATCTATCCTGCTTGCGGTATTCTGTGTTCACTGAGTCCGTGAATTGATATTTTCTTTTCTTCTGTACGCATGACACACATTTATTTAACTCTGATCTAGTCTTTTCTTTTTATTTATATTCTCTTTCCTTTTCCTACCTTATGTTTCCTTTTGTGTCATTTCCATTATCTTGTTTTTGTGTTTAATTTCATTAATTCAGCGTTTTTCTGTGTCCAATCTGCTGTTTAATGTACATATTATGACACTAATTTCAGGTATTGCATTTTTTCAATCCTAGAAAGCCCATTTTAACCGGGCGCAGTGGCTCACGCCTGTAATCCCAGCACTTTGGGAGGCCGAGACGGGCGGATCACGAGGTCAGGAGATCGAGACCATCCTGGCTAACACGGTGAAACCCAGTCTCTACTAAAAATACAAAAAACTAGCCGGGCGAGGTGGCGGGCGCCTGTAGTCCCAGCTACTCGGGAGGCTGAGGCAGGAGAATGGTGTGAACCCGGGAAGTGGAGCTTGCGGTGAGCTGAGATCCGGCCACTGCACTCCAGCTAGGGCGACAGAGCAACACTCCGTCTCAAAAAAAAAAAAAAAAAAAAGCCCATTTTAATAGTTTAAAAAAGTTTAAACTTTCTAGTAGCATTTTGTATGTTTCCATTTATTTTTCTTCTATTTCTGTATCATATTTAAAATGTTAGTTGTCAAATCCTTTTCTCTAATATATGAATTTTTTGTTGTTCACTTTTTCAATTGATTCTAAATCTCTGTCTCTACTCTTTACCTGTATATGATGTTTTATTATATATTTGACATTGGGTACAAAAGAGATGTGGAGTCACAAACCAATGTTATCTTCTATTTTAGATCGATCGGAAGATTTTAATAACTCTAATTTAGCAGAAGCTGAATTAAAATACCATTAAATTGGAAACGTATAATTTTCTGCTGACATAAGGTGATATGTTATCTAGGGGTTTGGTTGTGAATTTAATTAGTCATAAATGTCTTAGCCCTGAACATTTTTGAAAAACCCAGGCCAGAGTTTTCTAGCCATACTGTTATTACAAAGCTTAAAGATCTGAAAATCTTTTTCAGTGGGCATCCACTTTGTGGTTGATGTGGCTTACTGGAAATTACTGCTAAAATCATATATTATTTTTAATGGGAAACATACTGTCTGTGCTATTAATGCAGGACATTGTAAGCACTGATTAGATTTTGCCAACAGGATAATATTTTCAATTCTACTTCCTTTCACATGGAAATGTGTAAATATTTCAGCCCAAATATTTTCATGGATATTGATTTTTGCCTTCATTTAAAATTTCTTTTACATATATTTTCATAAGACAAACTCATCAAATCAGTACTCTATTTATGACTTTAAATATTCTACCAAACTTTCTTACTGAAAATTAGTTTTCCAACTCTATATAATTCTGTGGGAAAAATAAAAAATAAAACTCTAAATTACTTTAATTTTAAATAGTAGCTCCATTAAAAGATTATTCCTACAAGTAGATATATTTAAAATTTTCAAAATAAAAAGTATACTCATTTGATTTTTCTATATTTTTCAAATCCTACATTGATTTAGTGAGTATAAATTTTAATGACATACTTTTTAAATTTTCGTTAATTAAATCTTCAAAGCCAAAATTTTTGGTACTCTGTTGAATATTTGAGCATAAGATTTCCAACAATTTTTAAATTAAAAGACGAAGAAATTTAGAGAATCCTTTATAAGCAAGACCTCTTTCAAAGCTATTGCAATAGGAGAGAAAGGCCAAACTGAGTCTGAACTGAACAATACTGAAATAAAGTGCTGGAGAGATTTTACAATATTAAACAAGGAAAATCATAGGCCATCTATATTTGCTATTGCCCTTAACCAAAGCAAAAAAGAGGTTCATATTATAACTTCATGACCAGAGGTAGTTATATAGCTTGGAGCAGGGAACCTACCTAAGTTAGTTCTTCCTTCCTACAGACACTGAGAGAAAGAGAAGCATTACTTTCTTTGACAATTATATTTCAAAAGGATGTTTCCTTGTTCCTTGAGAAATATGGCAAGGGCTTTTAAAAAGATTTATATCTCAAAGTTTCAGAGAGGGAATTTGCAATTAGAACTGTCCTAAAGTAAATGCTTTATTTTGAAAGTAATGGAAAGGGAAATCAGGGGCTTAGAGTCAGAAAGATGACTGTTTAAAATTTGATCAAGCTGAGGAAAATATGGTTATCTAGGTTATTATCCTTGTCAAACTGGGATATTAGATCATTCTAGCCAAAAATAATTGTCTATGTTTTTTCACAGTATTTATAATTGGTATTGCTAGTAAACGTTTTTCTATTATACATTTGTAGCATTCTTTAATAATCTTTATTGCCAGATTACTTGTTTCTATTACTTTGTTGTTTAAATATGTCCTAAGTGTGCATTGAACTTTCTATGTTGCTCACACGCACTTCTTAGAGAATGCCCTTCTATAAATTAGTGCTTCATTGTGTATGATGTACACCTTCATAACTGAGACCATACAAAATGATTCTACATCTTAATTTATGCTCAATGGGATAGAGTGGAATCAGGTTGAAAAAAATATCATCCAGAGCCTGTCAGAAAACTATTATTCCTTAATCCAGAATAACATGATTAACTGTTCCATATGAATTCCTCTTGAGTTAGAACTTATACAATAAAAGAATATTGACAACTAATTGTGGTAAACCGTCCTAGACTCAAAAGTTAAGGAAGCCATTTTAAGCTCTATCATAAATTTTGAAAGATTTATTAAGAGGAAAATAATATGGGAGAAATACCAGAAAAATTAAAAAAAAAACAAAAAACAAAAAACACAGAAGGCAGAAAGGAATAGTTTGTTAATTTTCAATTCTTCCTGAAGCTCATTGTGTTGTTTTTACATGTTTGTTTGATTTTATTTGTTTTATTTTACTGCAGGCACATTTATCTATTCAATGAAACAACCTGTTTCCCAGCGCCTCATTATGGCATAACTTAAGTACTATTCTGCCTTCTGCAAACGTTAAGGGTCATAAATAGAATATCATGTAAAATAGCTCATTTCCTCTACGTTTTGCATTATTTGAACATAAAACAATTCTTAGAAGTGAGTTTCAAATAGAAGGAGGTATTTTCCTACAAAAATATTTCCTAGTTTTATTTAGAGAGAGTAGGATTAAAACTAATGGATGGACTGTCTGCCTAAAAGTGATTTGCAGTTTGCCTTTAGTATTTTAGTAATATATAAATAAAACTTCTCACTGTCCACAATTTATATTTAGTGAGAGACCTGCTTAAAGGTGAAAGTATATTTTAAGTTTGCTATTTTAAAAAATAATACATTTTCTTTACATACCTATCCCATATAGCTGCATACAATCTTAATAGTTTGAACTAGAGCAGAAAAGTATATTCAATTTGACACAACTTTGGAGTGCATCAAATGGTGATGAATATTTCACATTATCTAATTCAATTTGACTTGTGAAAATTTCATTTATGTAAGAAGTTGAAAGCAACATCTAAACTTATTGGAAAAATATAAACAGCCTATTTCTAGGCTGATCAGCCAGAAGGTAATGTAAAATATATGCTCCCAAGGATGTAAGCCCATATGTAGGTCTCAAATGTTTTTATTGCAATTAAAAAATTAAACATCGAAGTGTTCATAGTAGTTTCTGTTGGTTATTTTTATTTCTGTGGGGTCAGTAATAAGATTTTCTTCATCATTTCTAATTGTGTTTATTTGGATCTTCTGTCTTTTCTTCTTTATTAGTCTAGCTAGCAACCTATCTTATTAATTTTTTTAAAAAATGAATTCATAGATTTGGTGATCTTTTGAATTTTTGTGTGTGTTTCTAGATTTCCTTCAGTTCAGCTCTGATGTTGGTTGTATATTGACTTCTGCTAGCTTTGGGGTTGATTTGCGCTAGCTTCTCTAATTCTTTCAGTTATGACATTAGGTTGTTAATTTGAGATCTGTCTAAATTTTTGATGTGAGTATTCAGTGCTGTAAGTTTCTCTGTTAACAGTGCCTTAGCTGTTTACAGAGATACTGGTTTTATTTTTGTTATCATTAGTTCCAAAACACTTCTTGATTTCTGCTTTAACTTCTAGACTTTTTAAAAGAAGACACACATGTGGCCAAGTATATGAAAAAAAGTTCAGTATCACTGATAATTAGATAAACACAACTCAAAATCATAATGAGATAGCATCTCGCACCAGTCAGAATATCATTAAAAAGTAAAAACAAACACACACAAATAAACAACAACAACAAAACAGATGGGCCGGGTGCAGTGGCTCACGTCTGTAATCCCAGCACTTTGGGAGGCCGAGGCGGGCAGATCATGAGGTCAGGAGATTGAGACCATCCTGGCCAACATGGTGAAACCCCGTCTTTACTAAAATACAAAAAATTAGCCAGGCATGGTGGCACATGGTTGCAACCCCAGCTACTCGGGAGGCTGAGGCAGGAGAATCGTTTGAATCGCGAGATGGAGCTTGCGTGAGTAGAGATTGTGCCACTGCACTCCAGCATGGGCGACAGAGTGAGACGCCATCAAAAAAAAAAAAAAAAAAGTATGCTGGCAAGGTTGTAGAGGAAAGGGAACACTTATACACTGTTGGAAGCAGTGTATGTAAGTTAATCCATTGTGGAAAGCAGTAATGCCAATTTCTCAAATCTCAAAGAGCTGAAAGCAGAACCACTAAGCAACCCAGCAATCCCATTACTAGGTGTATACCCAGAAGAATATAAACCACTGTACCATTGTGTCCAGAACTGGTTCCTTCTGGTGGGTTCTTGGTCTCGCTGACCTCAAGCATGAAGCCATGGACCCTCATGGTGAGCGTTATAGTTCTTAAAGATGGTGTGTCCAGAGTTGGTTCCTTTCGATGTTGCCACCTGTCCAGAGTTTCTTCCTTCCAGTGGGTTCCTGGTCTTGCTGACTTCAGGAGTGAAGCCGCAGACCTTCAGTGTTACAGCTCATAAAGTTAGTGCAGACCCAAAGAGTGAGTAGCAGCAAGATTTATTGTGAAGAGCGAAAGAACAAAGCTTCCACAGCATGGAAGAACCTGAGTGGGTTTCCACAGCTGGAGCCTGTGAGCTTTCTTCATTCCCTCATTGGGCCCCACCCACATCCTGCTGATTGATCCATTTTACAGAGTGCTAATTGGTCCATTTTACAGAGTGCTGATTGGTGCCTTTACAATCCTTTAGCTAGCTAGACAGAAAAGTTCTCCAAGTCCCCACCTGACCCAGAAGCCCAGCTGGCTTCACCTCTCACTGTAAAGACATGTGAATGCTCATGTTTATTGCAGCACTATTAACAATAGCGCAGACATGGAATAAACCTAAGTGTCCATAAATGGTGGGCTGGATAAAGAAAATACAGTGTATATATACTATGGGATACTATATAGCCATAAAAACGAACAGGATTATGTCTTTTGTGGGAATATGAATGGAGCTGGTGGCTATTATCCTTACCAAACTAACCTGAGAACAGAAAAATAAATACCACATATTTTCACTAAAGGATGAGAACTGATGCACACAGAGAAGGGAGCAATAGACACTGGAGTCTACTTGAGGGTGGAGGCTTTGAGAGGAGGGAGAGAAGGAGAAAAGATAACCACTGTATACTGGGTTTAATATCTGGGTGATTAAATAACCTCTACAACAAACCCACATAACATGAATTCACCTATGTGGTGAACTTTCACATGTACCTCCGAGTCTAAAATAAAAGTTAAAAAAATTATATTATTCATAAAGTTAAATAGTCCATAACTCTTATCCCTGAAGATCCAGTTTCTCTTTGTTCTTTTGTTTGGGGAATAAGAATACCCCTCTTAAAAGATCTTTGTCAAATTCACAGTGATGGACTCCGGCAGCTGTCGTGATTAGTTGTACTTCACTACCCTACTTCCACTAACTTAATGGTATGTTTGAAGTAAAGTACACTTTCAAATTGGCAGCTGTTAGGCAGGTTCCAATAACTCCTATTGGCTGCAGACCGCTTAAGCTGATCACCAGGTACTGTAATTAGCGTCCCATGATTTTCCCATGTGTATTCAATTATAGTTGGGAGATGGGGCTAATCATAACTTAACATTTCAAATTTGGGCGTCTCATTTTAAAACACTTAATTTAAAGGGGTCTGGAAGGCCATAGCCGCAAATATACTCTTGCTGATAATTTCCTCACAATATATTCATTAGTGTTTTAGGAATATAAATTCTATCAGATCATGTTTGCTTTCCCACCAAATATGGGAAATCACAGTCGATGTCTGTTTAGAAAACCACACTTAGATTACAAAAGGTAAGCTGCGTGAAATATTGACAGTTTCACTATCAATATCACACATGAATATATGAGAAATATATTTTAAAAAATCAAGGACAGTTTCACTATCAGTATCACATATCAATATATGAGAAGTATATTCCAAAAATCAAGGTCAGAACGGAAGTCAAGTACATGAGGCACTAGTTATTTATCCTAAAGAGTTTTCTAGTTTTTTACTGATTTTTTGTGTGACTTAGAAATTAATACAAATGCACTAAATGAACAAATTTGACATTTTGCCAAATGCCTTTATTTCTTTTTATAATAAATCTTTTTTATTGAAATCTCTAGAGTATCGAGTTGTTAGCAATAGAAACAAGGCTGATTTTGTTTGTTTGCTTGTATTTGTGTGTGTACACCAGAAGTTATTTCCATGTCTGAAAAAAAGCCAATTTTTATATCATCTTATTTATTCCCCTCCTACTGAATAATAATTCTTAGCTTTTTTTTTGGGGGGGGACAATCTTGCTTTGTCGCCCATACTGTAGTGCAATGATGCGATCTTGGCTCACTGAAACCTCTGCCACCTGGATTCAAACGATTCTCCTGCCTCACCCTCCTGAGTAGCTGGGACTACAGGCATGTGCCACATCCTCAGCTAATTTTTGTATTTTCAGTAGAGACAGGGTTTCACCACGTTGGCAAGGCTGGCCTCGAACTCCTGACCTCATGATGCACCCGCCTCGGTCTCCCAAAGTGCTGGGATTACAGGCGTGAGCCACCACTCCCTATTTTTAAACAACCTAAAGCATTGTTAATAGAAACAGATCTTGTTTCAAGTGTCTTTACTGAGGTAAAATGTTAAACTCAAGGCTGTAAAGGATTAAAATTGATACAATTTATTAAGTCTCTGCTATATGGTTGTAAATGTACTAGAAGTTTATATACATAATCTAATTATATTATTACAATATATTTAAGAGTAGTATCAACATTATAAAGACAGAAAAGTATTATTAGAAATATAAAATAATTTGTCAAGGCCACACAATTGATAAAAGCAATAATTTGGTTCTAACCTTAATTTATTTAACTTCAGAACTCAGGATCTTAATCATTGTTTTATACTATGTGTGTCCAGATACAATGAGAAATGAAACAGATATATTAGAATGATGGTCAATACTGGTATTGGGTTTTAAAAAAATTTAGGAATAATTAACATATTCTCCCATTTCCTATTCTCTCTTAAATATAACATTGTTTTATTTTATATTTAAAATATAACAATGAATTTTAATACAACATTATTCTTAGGTATCAATCATAGCAAATGCCCTTTCACAAGTAAGGCAATAATGTGAGAGTTGTGACCAGGTGACCAACATTACATTTCCAGTTATGTTACTTAAATCATAATTAGATATGTGGGAAATTTTTGTTTAGAATTAAGATATGAGAAAGCCAACGTTTTCAATACTAGTTGGCTAGGTTTCCTTAGGGAGATGAGGTGGGATTATATCTACCAGGAAATATAAACATAGCCCTACATAGGGGAACAGGACCTAAAAAAATAAGTTACTAAATTTTTAAAAAGTGGTATTTACTCTTGAATTAGCTATCCCACATTAACTAACTGTAAGTTTGGATGAAACACATCAAATAGCTGTTTTCTGATATTGGACAATAGAATGTCAATTAATCTAACAAAAAAATGAGGGGGAGAAAAAGCAATAGGGTACATTAACCCAAGACAGATCATAGATTCTTATAAACTAAAATTACATAGACTTAAACAAAGAATAATAGAATATCTTTGTCACTTTATGGTAGTCACAGATTTCTGAGAGCATAGAAAAGCTAAAACTTAAAAAAAACATAAAAGAACAAAGTGATACATAATCTCAGAAGTTCTTCACTATAGCATACACTGAAAACACATAATATGGACCTATAACTTAATATTCCAGAAGTCGATATACAATATATAAAATAGTATATAATATACAATTAATTTAAAGATAGTAGAATAAAGAAACAAAAATCAAGAGGGCACATTAACTGAAGATCATAGATTGAGTTAGACCATAGATTCTAACATGGAAACTAAAACTATAAGTTATCTTAAAGAAAGAGTAGGAGAATATCTTTATTGCTTTAAGGTAGTCACAGATTTCTAAATGTGCATAAAAGCCAAAACTTAAAAAGAAACATCAAAGGAAAACTTGATAAATTTGACTTCAAATTGTCAAAAAAAAAAAAAAAAATTTCTCAAAAGTACTGAAAAACAGGATGACATTAGTAGAAATGGTAAAGGAGAAAATTCCAAAAGTCCATCTTTCCACAAAAGCAATGAACAGAGGTAAAAACTGTCAGAATCACCTTTGTTAGAAATCTGGAGTCTAATCGAAAGCTTACAATAATGAGAAAAACTCTAAATCAAGGGAAAAAGCTGACTCTTGATAAGAGAGATTTGAAGTCATTTGGCTTCCCCTTGTATCATTCTCCACTTCCAGCTTCGTGGCAGCCTTGAGGACGGCCTTCATTCCTGATATGTACCTAATACCTGAGGGATCAGTTGGTTTATTTTGACCTGGGCAATGGTTTCCTGAAGGACCAGATAAAGCACTTGCCTTTATTTCATCTGACTTGGAACTTATCAGTTATTACCATAGGTTAAGCCATGAAATACATCTCAATCCATTTTAATAGATTAAAATCATAGCATACACCTTCTTGAACCAAAATAAATGAATTTTAAAATCAATAACAGAAAGAAATCTGGAAAATACACAAGTATGGGGAAATTAAAGAACACTTAATTTAAACAAAATAATAGCTCAAAGAAGAAATCACAAGGGAAATTTAAATTATATTGAGGTTAATGAAAGCACAGCATACTAAAACTTAATGCAACACAGTGAAAACAGTGTCTTAGTGAAATTTACAGCTGTTAAGGCCTCCAAAGAGAAGAAAGGTTACAAATCGATAATCTAAACTAATACTTTAAGAAGTTAGAAAAAGAAAAGGAAACTAAACCTAAATCAAACAGAAAAAAAGAAGTAAAAGATATAATAGATAAATGAGACAGAACACACACAAACAACAGAATCAATGAAACCAAAAGTTGGCTCTTTGAAGAGATAAAGAAAAAGACAAATCTTTAGTTAGACTGACCAAGAAAAGTAGAGAGAAAATTCAAATTATTAAAATCAGGAATAAAATTTGGAATATTACTACCAATCTTTAAAAATATTGAAAGGGTTATAAGATAATATTATGAGCAATTGTGTGTTACTAAATTAAATAACCTAGAAAAAATAGACAAATTTCTAGAAGCACACAAGCTGACACAAGTGAAAATAGTCAATATCTGAATTAACTTTATAGGAAGTAAAATGACTGAATCAGTAATCAAAAAAATAATAATTCAACAAAGTACAGTGCAAGTTTGTTTCACATGTAAACTCTATGAAATGTTTAAAAGGAATTAGTAAAATCTTTCTAATACTGTTTCAAAATAAAATAAAAAGGAAGAAAGAAAATAAAAGAAAGGATCGGGGAGCTTCCTAATTCATTCTAGCATTACTTTAATATCAAAATGAAACAAAGATGCCACAAGAAAACAAACACTGTAGACCAATATCTATTATAAATGTAGATGCAAACATCATCAAAAATGCTGTAAACAAATCCAGCAATATATTAAAAAGTTTATACATCATGACAAAGTAAAATTTATTTCAGGGAAAACAAATGGGTTAAACATATGGAAACCCATCAATTTAGTACACCATATACTTAGTATAAAGGGGGTAAAACATTTGTTCTCAGTGGATGTAAAACAAAAGCATTTGACATAATCCAGTTCCCTTTCTTAATTTAAAAAGAAAACATTTTTTTTTTAAAAGAAAGGAATGTTCTTAACTTGTTAAAGGGCATCCACGGTAATCTCACGGGAAGAGACCAAAATATTTTGTCCTAATATCAGGAATGAGATGAGATTTTCACTCTCTCCCTAAGACCAAGACAAAATATTTATTCTTGGCATTTCTATTTAACATTATCCTGGAATTTCTAACCAGAACAATTAGGTAAAAAAAAAAAAAGCATCCAAATGAAAAAAGAGGAAAAAAAAAATCTCTTCACAGATAATCTTTTATGCTGAAAATCCTAAGGAATCTACGCATACTTATACACACACACTCAACAGTTTTATTTTTAAATTCATTAATATGAAAATTTAGCCAATGAACTGTAAGACTTGTACACTAAAAGCTATGAGACACTGTGAAAATAACTCAAAGAGCATCTAAACAACTTGAAAGACATCCCATGCTCATGGATTGAAAGACTTAATATTGTTAAGATGACAATACTACTCAAATTAGCCATAGGTTCAATGCAACCACTATTAAATTCCTAACTGCCTTTTCTTTTTGCAGGTACATAAAGCTGTTTTTTAGTTGATTATGAAATTGTAAGTGTCCCAATTGCCAAAACCATCTTGGAATACAAGAACAAGTTTGGAATACTCACGCTTCACAATTTCAAACATACCAGAAATTTGCCATGATTAAAAAGTATGCTACTTACATAAGGGCACAGATATAGAGGAAATAGAATCCTGAAATAAACTCATATTTCAATAGTAAGTTGACTTTCAACCATGGTGCAAGGACCAATGAATGGAAAAAAATAGTGTATTTCACAAACGCATGCCACATGCAACAATATGAATTTGGAGCTCTATCTACCCCATATACAATTAATTGAAAATAAATAAAAAACCCTAAATATTGGGGCTAAATTATAAAACTATTAACATGAGTGGGGTATAAATTTTTATGATCTTGAAGTGGACAACACTTTTTGAAGTGTAACACAAAAAGCACAAGAAACAAAATTTTAAAAACAGATTAAGTGGACTTCACCAAAATTAAAAACTTTTTAAGAAGTCTATCAAGAAGGTCAAGAGACATGAAATGGGAAAAAATAATTGCAAATCATACATCTGATAAATATTGAGTATTGAGAATATAAAATACTCTTACAACTCAATAACAGAAAGACAAAACAACCTAATTTAAAACTGGGCAAATGACTTGAATACACATGTCTCTCAAGAAGATATAGATATTTCTAAGAGGCATGTGAACAAATGCCTGTATCATTAGTCTTGAGAGAAACACAAACCAAAATCTCAATGAGATACACCTTCACACCCATGAGGACAGGTACTCAAAGAAACTGAAAAAAAAACAAGTGTTAACTAGAATACAAACATTAATAACCCCCATCTAATACTAGTGGGAATGTAAAATGGTATGGCCACTATGGAAAACAGAGGTATATCAAAGAGAAATAAAATCTAATACTAGTGGGAATGTAAAATGGTATAGCCACTATGGAAAACAGAAGTATATCAAAGAGAAATAAAAATAGTTTTTCAAAAAAATAAAGAAAAAGATAACTAGTGCATTGGTATTAGTTCATTCATTGCAGTATTGTTTGTAATAGCTTAAATTGAAAACACTCCAAATGCCCATCAACTGATGTATCGATAAACAAAATGTAGTATACACATATCAAAATATTATTGGTCCATCAAAAAGAATAAATGTCTTATTTGCTCCAACATAGATGAATCAAATTTCTGAAATAGACACTTCATAGTGTCAATAAGCATATAAACATACTCAAAATTGACTTCAGCCTAAGTAAGTCATTACATTATTCTGAGCAACGTAAATTTTGCCATATTTGTTCTCTGCTTTGTCCTTTTCATTGTACACTCAGAGGCAGTCATATGTTTCTAATAATGTTTCTCAGATCTTGGGGCAATGTTGTGGCCAACAAATACATACCTGAATCTCTCTCTCTCTTTTTTTTCTCTTTCACTAAACTTCACCTTTTAAAAGTCGTTAACATTATTTACAAAAAATAAATAGTTTACTCTTTTAGGGTGTATTTGCTTTATCAGTATAACCTCTGAAGGCATACTTAACTTTGTAGTTCACTTAGTATCCTTACTTATAAGAATATATTAACACAGATAACATATGATGACAGTTACTACAAATACATTCAAGACAGATACTATTCAAAGCCTTCAATTTTTGTGTCGGGGGGCATGGAGCTGTAGAGACTGACCACAAATTCTCCTAATTCACCAAATGAAGTTAATGGACCCATCATGCGGCATGTGAGACACTGTAAGTGAAAATACCCATTATATTTGTTGCTTAAACGTGTTATTTTCTTCCTTTGCTTTCTTAAATGCTTTACTTTAAACAAGTCTTGTCCAACCCGTGCCCTGCAGGCTAAAAGTACCCCAAAATGACATTAAATGTAGCCCAACACAAATTTGTAAACTTTCTTAAAGCATTATGGGTTTTTTTGTGTGATTTTTTTAGCTTATCAGCTATCATTAGTGTTAATGTATTTTATGTGTGGTCCAGGAAAATTCCTCTTCCAATGTGGCCCAGGGAAGCCAAAAGATTGGATAGCCCTGCAAACTATTAGAATAGCTGGTAGGAGACACGAAATAATGGTCCAGGTACCCTGATTCTTATATTAAATTATTTTAATTGTATAATGATTAAGTAAATTGTTATTTATTTCTTCTCATATTAAAAATACCATATCATGCTTTTTGGTGATGAGATTAAGCAGTTATATTATAGAAAAGTCCATATAATAATATTTGATTAAATACACATTAGATTTAGTTAAATATTTATACATGGAAATAGCTCGGTTTTTTTCACCAGTAATTACTTTGGAAAGAAAACATGTTCTATTAAAAAGTAATTCAGTAGTGTGATTTATAAAATATTTAATAATACACAAAGAAGAATTGGTTAAATATTCTCAAAACTCCTTTACAGTTGGCTAAAGAAGACAAAATATTCTTATGAGAAATTTTGCTACCAGTTTCTAAGAACATTAACACTCACTCACAAGTTTCTAATAACATTAATAACATAACATAAACTCACTTGTTAACTCTCCATCACGAGCCTAAAATACATGCTTCTGCCTATAAACTAGAGCCAGTACATTGCTTATCTTCCTTTATTTTTCTTTGTATACACTGTCCTGATTTCCTTCATATATTTAATTAATGCTTAAGCACTCCAGGTTTCTGTAGCACTTTTCATACAACTACATTAGCTTTGCTTATTGTGATAATTATTTAAATATGTGTCATCATTTTGTTGCCTGGCATAGTGCTTTCTACATAGCTTACTAACACACAATTACATTTGGACAGAATCAATAGTATATTTGTCGATTCTAAGAACACAGGATAGAAGAATCCTGAATTAAGGAGACAATATGGAATGGATTTTTAAGGAAGCTACATGCAGGGTATAAGTGTAGTTTTAGCGCCTCATTTGTAGTTCCCCTCTTCTTCACTCTAAGTTGTCCCATTCATGCACAAGATTTTATTATTAACCAGTCCCACTGTCTCTTTTCTGGATACTAAAATATTCTTTGTACTGCAGCCACAGCAGCCTTCTTGAATTTCAAATCTTAGTAAGTAACATTCCCACCCCCATTTGAAAATCTTTAATAGCTTCCATTTGCCTCTTCATGAAGATAAAGATAGTAATAATTATTGTAATAGTATTGCATAATCTATCTCTTAAGCTACATTGAATTTCACTCCCTATCCCCTGCCTTGTCAACACTTTCTATCCCGATGCCATACTACTATGTCTTTTATCCTGTAGGTCTTTGTAATTTTCCTTGATACAATGTATCACAAGTTGATATTTTTAAAAAGGATAGAAATTCAATTGAAAAAAACCTTCTTTTGGATAGGAGGTTACAATTGTACGTATGATGATATGCATGCAATTTTTATCTTCCAGAAAGAATTAAATTACACAATGTTTATCAGGGAAACAGTTTAGGAAATTCAAAATGGATTAAAATGACCAACGTAACTCTAAGGTATTGTGCCTACGACTGAAACTCGGTTTGAAGCTTAAAGAAAAACTCTAGTGCTTTCCTTACTTTCTTCCCAATCTGCCCAACACCATGCCATGATATGAACCAGATATTATAATGCAGAAGCTGAAAAAGGTTCCTTTCTCTCCTTTCCTCCTGGAAGCAATGACTCCCTCTCCCTGACCCTTCCCACCAAGTGCATCTCACTTTCAGGCTGCTCAGAAACCCACTGCTTTCTTCTTAATTACATTATTCTTCAACCAGAACAGTTTTGAGGAACCCATGAGGTCTCTATGTGAGTCACAGGAGAGCTTTTAATTGACTTTCAAGAATGGCGATAAACAGCCTTTAATATATTTTAAATACCAAGGGAGAATGCTTAAGAGTGTTAGTAAGGGCTTTGAATTTAGAGTCAGATTTGAATTTCTTACTAAATGAAATCACTCATTAGCGTCATGTTACAAATAAAGTACCCACATGACCTATATATAAAACACTGCCTTTTCTTTCCAGATGTAGTTGGGCAATTCTCTAATAATGCTATGAAAGCGAAACCTAGCATAGACGGTAAGTGCTTAATTTATGTTTGAATAAATATAGATATTCTTACTTCCATTTTTCTTGCACTTTTTCCATCATGGATAACTGATGTTTTACTTGATTTTAACATTTCAAACATATTGGATTCACAAGGAGAATGCTATTGTTTCCCCTCAGTCACAAATGTCCTTAAAAGAGGCACTGCTGATGCTCCCCCAACAGACAGAAACCCTCTTCAGATTTTAATGACACAATGTCCTTGTATTAGTCCGTTCTCATGCTACTACAAAGAACTTCCAAGACTGGGTATTTATAAAGAAGAGAGGTTTAACTGATTCACAGTTCCACATGGTTGCGGAGGTCTCAGGAAACTTGCAATCATGGTGGAAGGAGAAGCAAACACATCCTTCTTCACATGACAGCAGGAAGGAGAAGCGCCAAGAAAAGAGAGAAAAAACCATTACAAAATCGTTAGATCTTGTGAGAACTTGCTCACTATCATGAAAACAGCAGCATGGGGGTAGCTGCCCTTATGATTCAATTGCCTCCCAGCAGGTCCCTCCCATTACACGTGGGAATTATGGGAACTACTTACGGGATACGATTGGGGACACAGCCAAACCATATCAGTTCTTATCGTTCCTTTCCCCCCATCCCAGTAGTAAAACCTATTCTCAGATGTTTTGGATACTGCAGTCTGTGTGTGTGTTTATGTGTACATAAGCAGCTTATTACATTGAAGCTTTAGATGCAATACTTCTACAACATGAATATTTGAGCAGTTCCCTCTAGTCTTCATTTAAAAGGGCTGATTTTTATCGACTCATTGTGGAGGCCTACAAGTCAATGCCCCTGCTGCTTACTTACCAGAAAACTCCAACCCCCTTTCCAGCTTTGATGATTTTCACGTAAACTTCTCCTCATTTTCTAAACATGGCCTATCTTTCTAGAAGTTTACCAGACCTTCTTAAAACTAAATGTAGAAAACTCTGTCTTCATTCTGGCTGCAGTTTTTGTCCCCTGACTAGGAACATGACAGCAACTTGGCCGGCGATGGGAGGGCTATAAAGATATTCTTTCTTTAGGCTGAGGATTGGCAAACTACGGCCTTTCAGCCCAATCTAATCTTGATGTTTTTGTACAGCCATGAACTTAGATAATTTGTTCTTTTCAAATTATTTTAAATAACCAAAGAATATTTTGTAAAATGTAAAATTAAATACAATTCAAATTTCCGCATCCAAAAATACATTAGAAAATAGTCATGCATAATTATTTACATATTGCCTGTGGTACAATATATAAAACTGAATAGTTGCAACAAAGATTATATCCCTGTGAAACTAAAATACTTACTATCTGACCCTACAGAACAAAGGTTGCTGATACCTTCTTTAAAAAATAGATTTGACCCTTACATGATAAAAGTAAAGATAATAACCTTAAATGATAAGGAGAAACACCATTTTATAGTGTTCCAGTATTAAAATTATCCAAAGAAAAACAGAGGGATTTTTGGTTTACGATACTTACAGCCAGGGTAGCAGAGTGCTGAAAGATCAGGGACCCCAATGAGAAAAGATGCAACCAGAGGTAGTATTAAGCAAGAAGATCAATATGCATGGTATTACTTACGTAGCTACTAGAAAAAATGTCTAAAGACCATTCAGATAGCATACACAGATAACTTTATCTTGTGTTTAGAAAAGCCCCTTAATGGCTCGAATTTAAAAACCAATATGACATTGGAAGGAGAAAACATTAAATCTGTAGCATCAGATTTTGCTCATTATTTGTCTTGACTTTGTAAGCATAGAATCAGTGTCAACCTGAGAAGTGGAAGATTTTTCATAGGAAGACAAAGCAAAAACTATGTTGCATTTACCTTTCTGTCACGTCTAGAGGGACAGATGAAAGAAATCTTACTTCATTTTCAAAATCAAAGCAAATTCTCAAAACATTTTTTAAAGATCAAAAACAAAAAATCATGTATGAATTATGTGTTACTATGGCTCCATATATCATCTTAATGAGAAAAGTGATAAATCCAGGCTAGTGTGGTAATATCTGGAGGCATCAGCATTGCACATGTTAACATGTATTGTTTTGGATGTATCTAAGACCAGTAAGTAAAAGAAGAGTGGTATGGTGAAATTAACACTATCCTGATAACAGACGAGCTTGAAAAAACTCACTGAGCTTTGAAACATTGCATATTATAGATGGAGAGAGGGGGCCAAATTGCTTCAACTGCAAACAACGAACAGTAAAAAATCTGCAGAAAATATAAGAACAGTAATAAAATCCATTACAGTTAGACTACGTTTTATTATCTCCAAGTACCAATACATCTTTAAAAAGTCATTGATAAAATACTCCAAAAATATCTTTCCTGGTACTACATTTTAATAATTTGCTCTTGTTACAGTTAAAATTGTATAGAGAGATGTGCTTCAAATTAGCATATCTTATTACCTGTCCTCTAGTAAACATTTTGTTCTAAATAAAAGTTAATATAGGCAAGTTCCACTTATATAGACAACACCTAATCCAATATCTGGACTCATGTACATGAACTCACTTTATGAGTGAATTAGCTGGCTAGAGACAGTTTGTGACTCTAACCTCTGTAGCCTTATATACTTCTGTTTATATGTATATACATACAGTATACATGTGTATACATATACAGTATGCATAGCAATAGGTTACAGTGAGAAGTAAGCAATGTTAATGGTTGTAAAGAAAAGAAATATAACTAAAATTATTCAATTTACTCATTCTGTGTGACCACTCAGAAATTTGCATTTAAAATTTGAACCAGAGAAACACAGTAAGAACTACCCATGAGATATTATGAATTTGTAATCACTATGTACACATTTGAGCTTACATATTAAATACCTTGGTGAATTTGAATATCTTTAAAATTAAAATTGTTTCTACTTTATATTTGTTTTTTTGGCAGTTACGCTAAATGACATAAAGCACCTCCAGGATGGCAAAATGAGAGCCTTTGTAAACTCATTCCTCCATTAAAGTAATAAGAACACTGTCAAAATTATCAAAATCAACTTTTATTAAACTCTAGAAGTTATACAAAGGCTTGGTAAATTATGAGAGGTGTTTACTAAAGAAAGATTGCATAGCCACTAAGTACAGATAACTCCATGGCTTTTTAACTGGACTTAGTCACATCTTCCTCTCCCCATCTCCATACAAACCTTGAAAAGAAGCAACCTCACAACCGTAGTGGCTATGAAAACCAAACTTGCAGCAATTGACAGGGAAGATTGGTTTGGAGTTCATCAAAGATTTTTATCCACCGAGCATGACATGATTCCATCTTTTTTATAACTGCTTAGAACATCCTCATTTGTAGAACATTGCCATTATTTGACTTGATGCAAAGTTCCTTCCAATATAGGGAAAGTCCTATCTCCAGGAAGTTTGTTGAGAATAATCAGTGGAAGTTGTCTAATATTACAGCTTCCTGAAGCTGTAAATAGGAGGATTTAAAAATTTCTATAATACTCCTGAAGACATTGCAGGTGGTTCACATGCCCAGGAAAGATCTTGAGGGGCCCAGTCTTCCAACTCTGGCTTAGCCTGAGGTCCTAAAGAGAAGTGTAGGGTAAGGCAGAGATGCATACTGCCTGATTGGTGAATGTGTCCCAACGCACATGGAGGTCTCAGCAAATAATAAAATAATTATTGATTCAAGATATTCAAGGAAATCCCTCATTGATCATTGATCTACTGTTAACCTAACAACGTGGAGTCCTCAGTAGCTGCACACTGCAAGAAATGCAAAGTTCAGGAAGGTTATGAAACAAACAAAGACAAACAAAAAGGACAACAAACCCAGTCCTGCAGAGAGAGCAGAGAATCCTGCTTTCTAGAGTTTCCACATTATATTATCTAAATTGTTTTATTTTCAACCAAAAATGACAAGCCAAGTAAAGAAAGAGGAAAAATTGGCCAATATAGAAAAAGAGTAGTCAATAGAAAACTGTCCCTCAGGTGGCCTAGATATTTGACATACTAGACAAGAATCCTTTAAATCAGCTATTTTACATATTTTCAAATCCCTAAGTAAGCCATGTCTAAAAATTGAATAAAAGTATAGGAACAATGTCTAACTAGTAAATAGTATCAATAAAGACATAGGCATTATAAAATATAACTAAATATAAATTTTGGAATTAAAAAGAACAATACCTGAAATGAAAAAACTACTAACGGGTCTTAATAGCAAGAGTGATACTGGCAAAAGACAGAATCAGTGTACTTAAATACAGGTCAATTGAGATTATCCAGTATGAAAAACAAAATTAAGAAAAATCATGAGGAAAATTGAACAGGTCCTTAGAGACCTGAGGGACATCATCAAGTGTATAGGACTGAAGTTCTGGAAGGAAGACAGAGAGAGAGAGTGCAAAATTATTATTTGAAGATATAATGGCCTAAAACATTCCACATTTGATTTTAAAAATTCATGTGCACCTCCAAGTTGCTCAATAAACTCTACATAGAATAAACCTAAAGAGATGATACTAGATACATCACAATCAAACTACTAAAAGAAAAAGAAAATAAAACATCATGAAAAGTACATGAGAAATATGATTTATTACATAACAGTATCCTCAAAAAGATTAATAGCTGACATTTCATTAGAAATCAAGAAGACCTAAAGTCAGTGAAATGACATAGTCAAAGCATTGAAGAAAAAAACTATTAACCTAGAGTTTGACATTCAGCAAAACTATCTTTTTCAAATGAAGAAACTTCAGTCTACCAAAATATAATAATACCATTTCTCCCAGGTTTTTCTTTTCACAACTAAAAAAGCCCTGGACATAACACAGTAAACAAACATTAAAAGTCGGAAGTCTGCCTAAGTACCTAATTATTACCTAAGTACTCACTGCAAGAAACAAAATTACAGTTAGTTTTCCTTTTTTTTTTTTTTTTTTTTTTTTCTTCCCATATATCCTTGAGAGGGCACTGCAGAAGACACCAACACAGAACCGGTAACAGGCATTGGGAAACAAACAACAGCAGTAATAACAACAACGAAACTCCAAGAAAAACTCATTCCCCTGCGAAAAAACTGACCTAACAACAGAACACACATTTTTGACAATACTCATTTATCTTTAGCCAAATCCTTGTTAAAAAACAAATATCATAACCTACTCCACACAGTCTCACTAGACCTAACAACAAATTGATCTTCCACCCCACACCTTCACTTCCTATGGAAGCAAGTCGTGCAATCAATTCCTCTGCTGGATGGTGTTTATAAGGTTAAAAAGGGAACTAATCATTCATCCCCTGGTGGGAGGAAGCAAACAGTCTTTCTCTCACCCCGCATGAGCAGTATTAGCACTTTGAGCAGGGAGCTGCACCACCTGGGTGAAGCAGGCAGTGCTCTGATTCCCTTAACGGGTAGTGTCAGTATGGTCCATTGGCAAACTGAGACCTACTCCCACACACTAGCAGTAGCAGTAAGACTTAATGAGGTAATGAAAGCTGGGACTAGTCACCATTAGGCTTCACTCCCACTCTATGTCAATGAGGTTCAATGAACTAGTAGAAGCTTCCCTTCCAAATCTTTCTGTCATCAACAGGGCTGAATAAAAGAGGAGAAAGACAGGACTAAAAATCACTTCACTTGCCCCTCATTCCTAGAGTTATCAAGTCCCAGGGGGAGAAATAAAGACCCACATCAAATTGGTGGCAATGAGACTGAAACAGGACTAATTGCCCCCCCCTCCCCAATTTTCCCTTCTCCTGTTAGCAGGGCCAGTGGGGAGTACAGGCTCCACTTCCACCTGACATCAGTGAATAAAAATAGAGTGGTGTGATCAGCATTCTTCTCTTCCTTCCTCTGCTATCAGCAATGTTCAGCAGGACCTTGAGACATCATGATCACCTGGCACCAATAAGGAAAAATCAAATGGTGGTGAGAGGCAGGGTATGAGATAGTACAAAGCATATTGTTTCACACATTTGTAATATATGTGGCTTCTTTTGCCACAGCCCACATTTTTTTCCCGAAAAATACCTGATGATATATTTAAGTGTGTGTGTATTTTGCACATATATTTATATATACACACATGCACACTCCATAAGGTTATTTTATGCTGTAAGATGTAAAGGTCTATGGGTTCTGACAAATGAATATTGTCATGTATCTACCATGAATTATTATATAGCATAGCTCCACCACTCTGCTCTGTGCTTCACCTATTAAAGCCCACCTCTTGCTCCATTAACAATTCATTTGTTTACTGTCTTTAGGTTTATCTTTCCCAGAATTTCATATAGAGAGTTATACAGCACGTAGCCTTTCAGATTGAGTTCTTTCATTTAGCAATATGCATTTAAGGTTTGTTCATGCTTTTGAGTGACTTGAACAGTTACTACTTTTTATCACTGGATCCTAATTGATTGTATGGATGCACCACATATTTTAACCCATTCACACATTGAGGAATAACTCAGTTGTTTACAGTTTTTGGTAATTATGAATAAAATTCTTATAAACCCATGCATGTATATTTTTGTGCGGATCTAAGTTTTTCTACTCACTTGTGTAAGTACCTTGGAGTGCAAGTGCTGTATTATATGGTAAAGGAATGTTTAATTTTGTACAAAACTTCCAAACTGTATTCATGGTGGCTGTACCATTTTGCATTCCCACCAAAAAAGTGAGTAAGATGTTCGGTTGTTGGCTGGGCGCGGTGGCTCACACCTGTAATTCCAGCACTTTGGGGGGCCGAGCCGGGAGGATCACGAAGTCAGAAGATCAAGACCATCCTGGCTAACACGGTGAAACCCCGTCTCGACTAAAAATACAAAAAATTAGCCGGGCATAGTGGCGGGGGCCTGTAGTCCCAGCTACTCAGGAGGCTGAGACAGGAGAATGGCGTGAACCCGGGAGGCGGAGAGGCGGAGCTTGCAGTGAGCCGAGATCGGGCCACTGCAGTCCAACCTCCAGCCTGGGCGACAGAGCGAGACTCCGTCTCAGGGAAAAAAAAAGCGGGGGGGTTCGGTTGTTCTGTTTTCTCCCAAGCAATTAGAATTGCCAGGTTGCTTTGTGTGTGTGTGTTGGTTTTTGTTTTCTGTTACGTCTGTGTGTTTGGCCATTCTAATAGGTGTTTCGTGGTATCTCATTATTGTTTTAATTTGCATTGCCCTATGACATGATATTGTGCATATTTTCATATTACGATTGACATTTGTGTATCTTATTTGCTGCAGTGTCTGTTCAGAGCTCTTTCCAATTTTTTAATTTGGTTGTTTGCTTTCTTTGTTGGGTCTTACAGTTATTTGAATTTTTTAATGCAAGCTCATTATCATAAAAGTGTTTTACAATTATTTTATCCCTGTTCATGTCTGTTTTATTTTTTACAGTATGTTTCACAGAGCGGACATTTTTGCTTTAAATAACATCCAACTTATCTATTTTTTTAATATAATGGATCATACTTTTGGTGTTGTATTCGAAAATCGTCATCAAATCCAAGATGACCTGGATTTTCCCCTGTTTTCTTCTAGATGTTTCATAGTTTAGAATGTTATATTTAGGTCTATGATCCATGTTGAGTTGAATTTGTAAAAAGTGTAAAGTCTATGTCTAGGTTCTTTTTTTTTTTTTTTTTTTGCATATTGATATCAAACTCTAGCACCATTTGCTGAAAATATTGTTTCTGTTGTACTATCTTAGTGACTCTGTGAATAATAAGGTGACTAGATTTCTGCAGGTCTATTTCTGTGCTATTTGGTTTTGTTAATATTTATGCCTTTCTTTTGACAATATAACATTGCCTAGATTCATATACCTTTATACCACATTTTCAAATTGGTAGTGTGAGTACTCTAACATTGTACTTCTTTGTTATTGTGTTATTTTAGCTTCTTTCATTTTCATATAAAATTTGAAATGAGTTTGTAAATATCAACAAAACATCTTGTTGATATTTTGAATTAGATTTTATTAAAACTGTAGATCAATTTTGGAAGCATGGGCATTTTGACAATATTGAGTCTTCTAATACACGACCACAAACATCTCTTTTCTAATTTAGATCTTTAATGATACACATCTGTGTTTTACAGTTTTTTGCATACAAATTCCACACATATTTTGTAAGATTTATACCCGCAAATTTCAATTTTTGTTGTTCTAAATTGTATCGTTGGACAATTAAATTGCTTCTACATAGATAATAATGTCATCTTTGAAGAAATACTTTTTTCTCATGTTACCAGTGTGTATTCCTTTTCTTTTTCTCTCTTTTGGACAAAATAGATCTTCCAGTACAATGTTGAATAAGAGTGGTGAGAGAAGATATTTTTAGAACTGAAGGAGGACCAAATATCCAGTCTGTTACCATTAAGTGTTATGTAAGCTGCTTTTCTTGTAACGTTGAGGAATTTATCTTTGTTCCTAGTTGTTTTACCTTGAATTGAAATTGTCAGTGCTTTTCTGCATTAATCAGTATGATCATGTGATTTTTTTTCTTTTTTGGCCTTTGCTATGGTGAATTACTAATTAATTTTCAAATATTGAGCCAGATTTGCATACCTGAAATAAATTAATTTACTTTAAAGAATTGAAAACTAACTGCACGTTCTCATATTCATACCTATTAAGATTAATCTTACTGAAAGTCTAAATCTTTAAAATATCATTATTATTCTTATATTTCTTATTATCCAGTACATGCCATGTTTTACACAGCTTCAGCTTCATGTATATGTCTTCTATGTTCTTTCAAGTTATATCGAGTATGATAGACACTAAGGAAATCTTCAATTAACAGAATTCTTTTTTTGGTGCATTTTCTGTCACTTATTATGTGTATGAAATTAGAGAACAATGTTATCCCACTAAACTTCAATACATGGAAAAACGTATTTGGTAAATATGAAGGATTCTATTAATTGTAGCTGCTAGTACTAATTATTTTTATAAATCAGTTTTTAATTTTCTAATAATGCTTGAACATAATCTCCTACCTCATTTTTGTCACCTTATTAACAATGATATCTGAGTAAGATTTTACAATACTTTGAAGTCACAGTGCACTCGCTGTGCAATTCCTTTGATCTCTCAATGAAGGTTATATAATGAATTTTACAAGACATATTCCTTACGAATTCTTACAAACCTTCGATCTCTGGTTTTCTGTTTAATGTTTTGGATTGTTGTTGTTGTTGTTGTCACTAAACTACTAAAAACATACTAAAAACATCATCTTTTTAGTAATTTATAACTACAATTAAAGTTAACAACTCACTCACCTAATGAGTACGATATTTTCTTTTATAGGGGGAAGTTTTATATATTTATAATACCTTTTGGTTTTCCTGCATTGTTTGTTTACATTTTGCTGAACCTGTTATAATGAATCAAGGAAACAATGCTATACATTTATTTTTATTATCAATGACATAGTAGTATGTAAGAGGAGCTTTGTCAGAGGCTGAGCAAGAAATTTACAGAATATTTCTGTCTTTTGAATGTTTCAATCCTTCTTCCAGAAGTATCATTATTTTTTTCACTAACATAATTTCCAAGCGATCATTAAAATTAGCTGACAAGTGTACTGAGGTTTCTCACATTTCGCCTTTATTATTTTTCCAATTTTCTGTCCCTTGAGAAATCATGTTAAGTAGTTTAATGAGTGCTGTTTTACTACTGGCCATAATCACCACAGTAAAATTGCTCTTTATTTCAGATTCACTGCAAAAATTAACTAGATTTTTGTTTTCCTTACTTCTTATGTTTACATCTTATAGAGGCTGCTAGGTCTTTTGCTTCAATGCATGTAATTATTTATATCAAGAAACTTATTAAGATAACAATGGACTAGAACGGAATATGCTATTATCTCCACATATTACCGTTTAAGATATTTTGAAGAAAATATGCACACTCTTACAGACATTTACATTATCTATTGAGAGAGAGAGAGAGAGATTCTACCTTCTTATTCATTTCCTGCTGAAAGAATGTCACTATTTTCATTTACTTTTTTGATAGAAGAAACATAATACTCTATGAATAGGAAAAAAAAAAAATAGTGTTCCTACCTCCAGTATGATTTCACTGTTACTAGGTTTTTCTAGAGATGTAATGTGTAAAACATTCCAGATTTGAAGTTTAAAATTTTATTTATTCTGCGACTGTTTTAAGCATAGACAAAGGATTGAAACCATTTGAATGAAATTATCTGTGTCGAATGCACTATATCTTTACTATAAAAGCCCCATTTTTGTTCACTTAATATGCCTAGCCTGTCACTAAGATGCACTTGGTGTCTGTGAAATGCCATTTCTTGTCAATTTTGGCTTCATTGCTAGAGGAGAAATTACTGTTTTCTTTTCTACAAGCTAGATGCTATTTTGACATATTTTTAATGCAAATGCCCTTTTTCTACTCTATATATTTAAAAATAAGAAATTACAAAAGAAATGTTCTCCAGACATCCCACTGCATCACACTTCCATTCCTAAGTTATCTACTGTTCTCTCCTCTGCCAAAAGTTAGCCTTTAAAACTGAATTCCTGTTTCAACCAACTCACTCATACTGCATTCTCTTATTGTATGTTTGGCTTATTAATTCTTGTAAATTTGTGAGACCTGAATTTGTACCATAATTGCTCCACATGTTTTTCAATTCACTCCACTAACCTTTTCTTTATCTTACTTATCCTATCTGTCATCCTGGAGGTCAACTCAGCACTTGAGCATTTTCAGAATTTTTCCAGTCTCATCTCCCTATTTTTCTCTGAAGGATGGCTACAACCTCTGAATTTCACCAATAACGATGAGCTCATGTGTCTAAAGTCTCACGTTCAGATCTTAGATTATCTCTCTCTTTGTAAATTTTACGGAAGAGTGCTGAGAGATTTGGGATCGTTGAGCATACTGAAATCTATTTTCATGGTCAGGAATATGAAGAGGTAAGGGAGGACTGGGAAACTACTAATGTGGCCACATGTCTAGACAAATAGTAGGGATAAGGAGACCTTTAAAAGATCCACAAAAAGTTTTTGTAATGTCATTCTTCAACATTTTCAATTTCTTTATGTGTAAATTATACAATCACAATCATTTATTTTGACATAGTCCCATCAGTTGATTCTTAGGAATGTTTTATTGTTGACTTTTATCCTTTCCTTTATTATTATTGTTTTTTGATATCGTGTTGGGAATGCCCAGGGCGATCCCCAAGTTTGATGATTTATTAGGAAGGTTCACAGGACTTAGCATACAGAGGTCCTCTTGAATAGGATTTATAAAAGGATGAAAAACACAATCAGCAAAGAAAAAAGGCACATGGAGCAAACGCCAGAAGAAACCAAGTGCCAGGTTCCATGTTCCGAGGGTTCTCTCCTGGGGTGTCACGCAGGACATACTTAATTCATCCAAATTCCAATTGTGACAATGTGTGTGAAGTGTTGTCTACCACACAAGCTCTATTTAGAGACTCAGTGCCTGGGGAACTTACCGGGGGCTTGTCCAGTAGGCACCCTCCACCTCACAGGTTTCAAAATCCAGATTCCCAGATGAAAGGCAGGTGTTCAGCAAAAACCATGTTGAGGAGTCTAGGCATAGTGTGCCACTCTCATCGCTTAGGGAAAGTATTATATCCGTGTGGGAAATTATTTAGAATTCATGTTCAAAAATTCGGCAGAGGAAATTTCATGAGATTTTTGCCTGTTTGTTTTTCCAAACAAACAAAAATCTACCAAAGGTTATTTCAGAAAATGGAGAGTATGTTATTTTGAAATAAGCAAGGGCTTTGATGTCAGAATGACTTGATCTTGACTCCAAGGTTCTTCACTCCTTGTTTGGTGAAAATGAACAAGTTATTTTACTGCTTTAACCCTGCTTTGAGTCCCAGTTTCATCATGTGAAATATAGAATAAAATTCACACCTTATTACTTTGTGCAAGAATTAAATAAAAATAAATGCAAGCAGTACAAAAGGAAAACATAAGTTTCCCTTTCTTTTATCTTCTACTTTGTTTCACTTCATTGTACTATTCTGGACATTTTTGTACCTAATTCTATTTTATAGTCAGTGAGAAAATGGGAAATAAAGAAAATCAAATAGAAAAATAAAAGAAACAGAATCAAATATCATTACCTTATAAAATGAATAATAGTAAAGCCTATTTTAAAGACTTAGTATTTGATATGCAATTTTACAGAATATTAAAATCATTATTACATTTACCCTGTCAGGACTTACATATTAGAAATAAAACCTTTGCCATTTATATCATTATTGAAGAATTTCAAGATATTAATTAAACTTTAATTTCTATATTTCTTAAAATAGTAAAGCTAACTATTTAATACAATCACAATTTATTGGATACTTCACCAAAAAATGTGTTTGGAGATCAGGAAATGAATAGAAAGATATTATAGGAAAACCTCAATATTTAATAATTCACTCTTGTTCATTTTAAAGGCAACAAATCGTGTGTTCTTCTGATAGCACTATTATAATTCAATCTAGAATTTTTATTTTATTTGAACAGACCAAGTCCACTGTAGCTCTACTTTTCAGATGGTTGCTGTACATGAACTAAAGGGAGGCAAAACATGCAAAACTGCCATTGCCAAAAAGGCAGTCCTCTGAGGGACCCATTTGGTTATTTAAGTCTTGCTTAGTTTGCATCAATCTGATGAATTCACAGCCTGAGATATTTGGCTGGAGGCCACATTAGATAATATTTCAAAATTCTTCCATCCAAGTTCTTTCTTTAACCTATTTAGCAGCAAGAAACTCAAAATTGTCTGTGCTACATATAATTAGAGGTTTGATCTCTGCATGAGCTTTCTATTTTAATTTTTCTTCTATTGTAGATGTTTTATTTGATAAGTTTGTTTGAAAATTGCCATTATGTGGGTACCTGGAATCTTTATTACATTTAGAGAATTCATGAGGTTGCTGGAACTGTACTTAATATTCTAGGACAAATCACCCATTAATAAATCAAAAGAGAACTAATTATTAAGAATGTATATTACACGAATGTATATTACCTCTGTTGGCTATGAAAAGAAGAAAAATAATTCAAAAACAAATTGGTTGTGTGTGTGTGTGTGTGTGTGTATGTGTGTGTGTGTGTCCTGACCTTGGCCCTGCTAGTCTGTAATTTCCTTTTCTTATAAGTGAGTTATTGGGAATGATGCTGTAGTAGTCAGTCTCTAGGATGGCCCCCAGTGGTCTCTCCTTCCTGGTACTCATACCTTTTGTATTCCCCTTCTGCATTGCTCTGACAACATAAGCCTGAAGTTAGGCCATCATTTACTTTTAAGATGCAGTTTTCATTATAAGCACGTGCTCACTTTCTATCTCTCTTGCTCTTGCTATGGAATCACTTGTTCTGTGAGAGACTCATGTGAGAGGAATTGAAACTCCTGCCAAAACCACATGCATGAACTTGGAAAAAGAACTTCAGTCCCCCACCGCCACGTCTTTAAAGACTATCGTCCCTGTCAACAGCTTTTCTGCAACCTAATGAAAAATACTAAGCTAAAAAAACAGCTAAGTTGCTCCTGGATGCCAGAAAAGTGTGGAAAACCAAAAGAAAAAAGAAAAGAAAGAAAGCTGATAATGAAACCCTCAAGGATCCCTATTATGTGTTTTTTAAACAAGTTATCACAATGACAGATAAGCATAAATATGTGTTCTTGAGAGCCTGAGTGGTATAAACATGTCCCCTGACACAAATAGGGAATTCCCTTTGGTTGTATATTTTACTCTTTATAACACATAGGAAACTTTTATTGAACTTAATGATATATAATGATTTGATGTAACAAATGCAAATTATTTTGTCGTTAAATTACATGCTTTTTCTCCTTCCAAAATATAATTTAAATGTACATTTCCAAAGCTGGAACATGTTTATCCTCTTGCTTAGAACTGATGGATGCTGTACCTCAGATAGAAATTTTATGGTATAAAAGATAATAAGGTGAAATATGTCCCTGTATCTTAATACCCAAGATTCACATTTCTGATCATTGCAGAATATTTATTCTGACTCACAGCAACTTTGTAAAACTTTGTTTCCCCTTCAGTATAGTTTAAAAAATGTGGCCTAATAGCTCTTTCTTTTCTTTTCTTTTCCTTTCTTTTATTTCTTTTTCTTTCTTTCATTCATTCGTTCTTTCTTTCTCTCTCTCTCTTTTCTCTTTCTTTCTCTTTCACACATACATATACATACATAAGTGTCAATGTTACATATTAAATATTTTTACAAGCTCAAAATGTTAGCATTATAAATACAGAATAATATAATGATTTACTGATGGCAATAAAAAAAAAAAAAAGAAAAAACTAGCTAAGAAAATGACAGCTGAGGATTTTCTTAGGACTTTGTCTGTCCTGCTCAGAATTACTAATAAACTATTGTATCACAAAGAAAGACTTATTAGCCCTCAAAAATAGCAATTTGTGTTTAATGGGGCCTTTAGAATTCTAATACCAGGATTAGATTAAATTAATAGGAAAAGCTGTACAAGGCACTTCAGTGACTGTTAAATAGTTGGCAAATTTTGTTATGGATACCTTCAGGGAAACAGACAGGAATTTAAGGCCTGATTATAGAAAACATGCACAATCAAACAACTCCTGAATATTTGCTTGTAACTCAAGAAAGACAATGGGCAATAATCAATCAAAGTAGCTCTGTCTTCGTAGTTCAAGAAGAGTGCATTAAAACCAATATAAATGCAACCCAGACTGCAGTAAACCTTTTGAGGGTTATCATGGTCATAAACTGGGATGTCTTTTAAGCCCATTATAGATCCAGCAAAGGCAACCAAACCTTGGAGATCAGTAAGGTATAACCTGGTAGTTTTATGACCAGAATTCTGCTTTCTGACAATAAAGTGCTAATATAAAATTGTCTTGCAGATGTACAGATTAAACCCTAACAAAGCAGAGAGTATTACAAATTAATGTTACTAAACAGAATATTTTAAATATACCATATAGTTGGCAGTGATGTATGTGGATAATGGTGTTGGGATGAGGAATTCCCCTCACAACAATGGCCAGAGAATCACAAACTTCCAAAGTACTGGTTACCTTGAATAATTACTCTTTCTTAAATTAAACTGACACTGATTATATACTTCAACATACTTTTAGGATTCCATCAATTCATAAGACACATGAACTGTTTGTCTGGCTGATGAAGTCATGTATCACACAACCAATCAGTGCAATGACTGATACTATCCTGTCCTGTTGCAATACAGACATAAAGCCTTTGCTTTTAAAATAGTTTACAGAATGGATGGAACTTCTTCTTTCCAGTGTGTTTTTCAGTATGTTTTGCTAATTGATTTCATTGCTCTACATTTGAATTTCTTACTTCCTTCTTCTGGTACGTTTCCTTGTGTGTCAGTGAATATTCTAGTAATGGTTTCAGAGAAGATTGTTCAGTAAATAATTTTCTTGGGCCTTGCACAACTGAAAAAAATCACTTTTATTAGTTTATCACACATAGTTTATGATTTTACATAATTCTCTTGTTGAAGCCATATGGAAAATGTACATATCTTAAAAATACAATGCTAAGTACATATCTTAAAAATACAATGTTTTCATATAGAACCACTATACAGATGAAGAAAAAGAATATTTTCAACATCCTATAACCTGCCTCATGCTTCCTTTGAGTTACAACAATACCTTGGGCAATCATTTTCTTGATATGTAATATAATACCATATGTTAGTTTTTAAAGTTTATGCAAATAAAATGACGAATGTACTATTTTGTGTTTGGCTTTTCTAATTCAGTGGTATTGTTTCAGAAGTACTTGTAATTTTTCATTCTCAATAGTGAATAACATTTTATTATGTGACTACATTACAATTACTTTATCCATTCTGATATTGATGGATATTTGGTTATGTTACCATCTTGAAGCTTTCACAGCAGTATAAGCATTTTTATAGATATTTTCTGGTACACATTTTATTGGGAATATAGCTGGGAATAAAATTGTTCATGATGGTATATGCATTTTTTTCAGTTTTAGTAGACATTGGTAAACAGATTTCCAAAGCAAGTGTATCATTTTATGTTTCCATTTTTAAATTTTTTTTAGATGGAGCCTCACGGTGTCGCCCAGGCTGGAGTGCAGTGGCGCTACATCGGCTCACTGCAAGCTCCGCCTCCCGGGCTCAAGCCATTCTCCTGCCTCAGCCTCCCGAGTACCTGGGACTAGAGGCGCCCTTCACCACGACCGGCTAATTTTTTTTTTTTTTTTTTTTTTTTTTGTATTTTTAGTAGAGATGGGGTTTCACCATGTTAGCCAGGATGATCTCAATCTCCTGACCTTGTGATCCACCCGCCTTGGCCTCCCATAGTGCTGGGATTACAGGCGTGAGCCACTGCACCCGGCCTACGTTTCTATTTTTAACAAAAGGAAGTTCTCATTGCACCATATGTTTATCAGACTTGGTATAGTTGGTATTTTAGAAAATATATATTTTCATCTTATTTTGAGGGGTACATGTGCATATTTGTTGGGTATTGTATACATAATGATGGGGATTAGGTTTCTAGTGTATCCATCACCCAAATGTTGGACTTTGTACCCAGAATGTAAATTTTTTCAACCCTAAGCCCAGGATAGTCAGTCTTCTTAAATGTAGTCATTCTTCTGGATGTGAGGTGATATTGCATTATGGTATTTATTTGCCTTTATTGATAACAAATAATATTGAAAGCCTTTTCATATGTTTATTGGCTATCTTGATAAACTCTATTGTAAAGTGTCTTTTAAATAATTTTGTCCTTTGAAAATAGGTTGTATGCCTTTTTCTTTTTTATTTGTAGGAATTCTTTATATTCTAAAAGTCCTACAATATTCTAAATATTCTAAATTTTGACCTTCATTATATTCTAAATATCAGTCCTTTGTTGCTTATGTATAATACAGATATCAGTTCCCACTGTGTGGTCTCCCTTTATGCTCTCTTAATGCTGTTTATTCTTAACTATAAATAAGTTTAATTTATCAAGTTTTCTTTAGTCCTAATTAAGAAGGCTTTGACTACATTATCATGAAGATAATTTTCTTCTCTAAGTTTTATTGTTTTACTTAACCTTATTATTTAGATCTGCTATACATCTGTAATTATTTTTAGCATGATAAGTATTAATAATGTTATACATGTAATTATATATATAGCTCTTATATATATCACGTATGTATATTATATATAACTATATATGTACATGTGTGCATGCATAGATAGATGGCCAGCAAACCCAGTACTTTTTATTAAACAGACCATCCTTTCAACTGTGCTATAAGAAAACTTTTGCCCTATATTATCTAATCCTACATTTCTGTGTCTCTCTCCTAACTATTCTCATCTATTGTTCTACTTATCTCCCCATGTGCCATTACCATATACTTATATTCATAGATGAGGTATGCGATACTGGCAGCTAATCTGATAGTCATATTTTTACCTTTTACTAAGGTGCTTCAGGACCTTGTGGTCCCCTCTCCACCCGAGGTAATAAATAGGACAGTATAAGTGCAATCTGGGCAATTATAACCTCTCTTCCAGAGAAAATGACCAAGGGACTCTAACACGTTTTAGTCACCATAGAAACCTTTCTTCTGATGTTCCTGTTATAAGAGATAAAATATATTATTGTTTAAGGCTTTTAAAGTCATGTATTTAGTTATTCATAGATTTAAATATTTTAAGTGATACTTATAACAATTCATTCGTGTTTAATTCTCTCAGGATTTTGCAGAAATTGTTTTATTTTCTTCTTTAATTTGGCAAGGTAAATTTTAAAAATATCAAGTCAATTTAATCCTCATTTATTTTAAGAAATGCTGTTTTAGTGTGGGTGTGAGTGTGGGTGTAGTTCTCTTTTCTACTTCTGAATGGTTTGAATGCTTTTTCTTATCTTTGATGTTGTAAAACTTAACACTTAAGGGTCTGTCTGATTTGGAAACTCCAATTTTTCATTCTGGACAGTGTTCCTCCAGTGTGGTCCCTTGTTAATAATTTCACTGTAGCACATATGGTAATAGTAAGCTTGGTAAACTTAGGTTGTGTAGACAGCTGAATAATGGCCACCCAAAGACAACACGTCTTACCCCCGGAACCTGCAAATGTTACCTTACAAGGAAAAAAGGTCTTTGTAGATGCAACTAAATTAAGAATCTTGATAGAGCACTATTATTTGGAATGATCTGATGGGCTCTAAATGCAATCACATGTAAAGGAGAGGCAGGGGAAGATTTGCTGTAGACAGAAATAAAGAAGAATACTCAGAGGGAAAAAATGATGTGAAGATGGAGCAGAAAGAGATTTGAAAATGCAGGTCTTGATCACAAGCCAAGGATGTTGGCAGTCACCAGAAGCTAGAAGAGGCAAAAACCAATTTTTTCATTTTCCTGGAGCCTCAGAAGGAGCATGGCCTGACAACACCGTGATTTGGGCCTAGCAATACTGATTTCAGACTTCTGTGCCCCAGAACTGTGAAATCATAAATTTCTGTTGCCTTAAGCAATGGAGTTTGTAGCAAGTTGTTGTAGCACCTACTGGACACTAATATATGTTCTTATTTGCTTTTTGAATCTACACCTTGAGCTATTAAGCACTTTTGTGCTTTTACTTTCCTGGTCTGTAACTTCCTTCTAAAATATAATTCTGATTCTTGCCTTTTAGAGATTTATGTGGTTTCGAATCAACCAAGTTTTCTTTGTCTGTCTTCTACCATTCTTACATTTTTATGCCTTTTTGCCAAGACCAACTTGCTCGGGGAGACCCTAACCCAGTGGCACTAGAGGAATTAAAGACACAAACACAGAAATACAGAGGTGTGAAGTAGGAAATCAGGGATCTCACAGCCTTCAGAGCTGAGAGCCCCGAACAGAGATTTACCCATATATTTATTAACAGCAAACCAGTCATTAGCATTGTTTCTATAGATATTAAATTAATTAAAAATATCCCTTATGGGAAATGAAGGGATGGGCAGAATTAAAGGAATAGGTTGGGCTAGTTAGCCACAGCAGAAGCATATCCTTAAGGTACAGATCACTCATGCTATAGTTTGTGTCTTAAGAATGCCGGGCCAGGTGTTCCTTGACCTCATTCCCGTAAACACACAACCTTCCAGCTTGGGCATCAGGGCCATTATGAACATGTTACAGTGCTGTAGAGATTATTTTATGGCCAGTTTTGGGGTCAGTCTATGGCCAGATTTTGGGGGGTTTGCGCCCAACACCTTTTAATGAATGTAATATGAGAGAGGGAATTTAGAAGGAGTGTAATATCATTGTCTATTTTCTTTTTCTACTATTTTTCTTCTGGTGTTTACGTAGATTCATGAACAAAAGATATTCCGGGCTGGTCGCAGTGGCTCACGCCTCTAATCCCAGCACTTTGGGAGGCTGAGGTGGATGGATAACAAGGTCAGGAGATTCAGACCATCCTGGCCAACATGGTGAAACCCCGTCTCTACTAAAAATACAAAAATTAGCTGGGTGTGGTGGTGCATGCCTGTAATCCCAGCTACTGGGGAGGTTGAGGCAGGAGAATCACTTGAACCAGGGAGTTGGAGGTTGCAGTGAGCCAAGATCACGCCATTGCACTCCAACCTGTGCAACAGAGCGAGACTCCGTTTCAACAACAAAAAAAGATATTCCCCATGGTATTAAGCTCTTTTCTTTCAATTATTTTGACTCTCAAGTTTATGAGATACACATGTGTTTGCATGTGCACGGATGGGGTATATGTGCATATATGTGTATGAGATTAACCTAAATATCATAAAGATTATTTTATACAATTATATTTTATTTCCATTTTTATCCCAAAAGAAGCTACAAAACTATTCTTGATCCCTGAACAGTAAAGCAAGAAGTATAGTGTAATTGGCCTGGTAACAAAGGAAACATGAAAAGATGATTCAGTTCAAGAACACAATAATTATGATTATCATAGTTATGATTATTATTAAAAGTTGCAACTGCAGCAACAGCAAATTGTTTAAGATTATTTTGGTCAGAGTATAGTATATGTGTGACACTATTTTCTGCTTCACACCTTGGTAATGTTGGTAGGTACTATTTGCCTATTTATAGATTATTAAACTGAGATTCAGAATCCTACCCAAGCTAACAAAATGGTGAAATATAAAAATTTAGGTTCATTCCTTTACATTTTATTTCCTCTCTTACTTTAGCATTTATTTAGAACCAAGAAGAACCATAAAAACAAGGTAGATTTTCTAATTCCCTCCCTTCTATACACTTCTTTGGTTTAATATCTTAGGTTCACTTTCAATTTTGATACTTTCTCTTTTTTAGATACAAATCACATTAAACAAGTCATATCCTTGTGATTTACTATGAGTATAAGTTGGTAAAATGTAGCTTTTTCACTTCTGGTTTCCCGAATTTTTTTATTTAATAGCTAAGATTATTGTGGTTTAATAACCCTCATCCTTACTAGGATCTAGCATTGTTCAAATATATTACAATCTCCCATTTATTAAAGAGAATTGGGTAAATTTGTCTCTATATTCTCTCTTATTTTTCCATACAAAATTCATTGAGACAAAGGTTATTAATTAAAATACTGTCTCCAACAGCTGGTAGCTTCTGGGAGTTATAAGCTAAATGTATTATTTTAGGAAAATTATGCATAATTGAAACATCAACTAACAACAGCAATTTTAAAATCAAATGTGAAATACAGCTTTATTCACAGCTTGTATACACACGTCACTTGAAAGTTAAACAGAATTTCATCAGTTCTTTCTTGTTTTTATCACTCTCATCTACTTTCAATGGTCCTAGATAATGAGAAGTTTCAAGCCTGAAGCATAAATCAGCCCCTGTTTTATAGAGTAAGAATAAAAATAAGTTTTCTTCCCATATACTGTTTCAATATCTTATCCAGATTAATGTACAAGAATATCTAGATAAAGAATTTAATTTTTACTTTTCTCTACCATCAGTTTACCAACCATCTATGATCAATTACAGATGTAGATGATTATCAGGGAAGAAGAAACTCACCAAAAAGTTCTCAGTTCCCAGGTCATAGCATCCAGCACAGTCCTGTGTTCCCTGTGAACATGTGTAGTCCAATTATCTTAAGCCAGAGAATGGGTACAACTCTACATTAGCAATTCCATTGTAAGTACCATATATTTATCTTCATAGAGGAGGTATGTGATGATGGCAGCAGATAGTACTTCTACCATACAAGAAACAAGAAAATTACTTCTACGGTACAAGAAACAACTATAATTTTAAATAGAAAGCAAAAAGTGTGTGTGTGTGCACGCACGTGTGTGTGTATTTGCGTCTGTAAAATCAAACATCAGGAGGTGTCTGAGACACATTTTATTTACGGAATAAGCCCTACAGGTCCAAGGAATCATGAAAAGAACTATATAATATAAAACATCTAATAACTCATAGGTTTTATATTAGAGCCTTTGGTGTAGATGAAGAAATTCACCCCAAACCACAATTGTTCTACTCCTGTTCCTATCCATCAGTTTCCTACTCTGTAAAATGAGTGTATAAATATCACTTTACTGATAGAGTTTGTGGCTCATTTATCCATGCAAAATGCTTAAAAGAATGTTTGGAATCTATTATCATTTAATTATTATTATTGCTATTATATTTATTATAGTTATTTTATGACATAAGAAGTAGATATTGATGCTTTAATCTTACCGATGAGACTCAGAGGGCTTCATTGACTTACCCAATGCCCCACAATGAAAAGACAGGAAAATAGTAATATAAAATATTTCTCAGTCTGATATTAAAGTTCCGTTAATGTACCGTCTCCTATGATATCAGCAAAGGGGTATACGTATGCTATCGGCATGTATCCATGGAACTGATATTCATTACCCCACATATGTTGGGCTATCTGTAGATCAGATTTCTAAAATGATGAATGGAAAATGATGTGTAAAATGTGTAAATGATGAATTGGAAAAAGAAGTGACTTTTTTTTTCCTCTATGGCATAGAATAGTACTTTTCATTTAGTCAAACAATTCTAACTAGTCTGTCAAAGTTCATTTTATATGTACACTTTTAAGCAGCTTAAAAATTCCTTTATAAACTCCCAGCAGTAAAAATATTTTTTGCTAAAGGTCTTCACTTGATTAGTCTTCATACTGCCTTGAAACATTCTGTAGTAGTATAGAGAAAAATGAATATAGCTTCCCTGGGAATCACTGAAACAACTTGTAATTGATGTTCAAATTGGGTAATTTTTACTCATTCCATGTAAAGAAAGAAAAAAATTAAGGAGAATTGTTGGTACTTGGAGTTCTTTCTTTCTTAAGCTGAAGGAAGGGAGAAAAGATCCACACTCTAATTTTTTATACAGAACTCAAATTAGGCTTAAAAAGAAAAGTGCTTCTTTTCTGTGTTGGCAGCTCCTTGATTTTGTTAACTTTGCAGTTGTTCCCTCTTTCCTATTAAGCCACTCATCAGTTGGTAAACTGGGGCTTATTACAGACATATCAAGTAAGAGCAAAAACCTGAAGACGTTATTCAGGAACCTGAACATAGCAATGGATCAAGCAACTTTGCAGAAACATATTCTCATGAGGCACAGAGGGGCCAGCTACTCCAGGTGGCCATACAGTTTTGAATTTATTTTTCCTCTTTGACTATTTTAAGTAATATGTAGGTACCTCAGAACACTCTGAAGTTGGGAACATACTTTTTTATTATCCCATTTTTAATTATGGAGAAACAGAAAGATCAAACTTATCATTCACATAAAAATGAGAGCTACGGAGCTGGGTGCAGTGGCTCATGCCTGTAATCCCAGAACTTTGGGAGGCCAAGGTGGGCAGATCATGAGGTCAGGAGTTCGAGACCAGGCTGACCAACATTGTGAAACCCCATCTCTACTAAAAATACAAATATTAGCCAGGTGTGGTGGCACATGCCTGTAATCCCAGCTACTCCAGAGGCTGAGGCAGGAGAATCGCTTGAACTCAGGAGGTGGAGGTTGCAGTGATCCAAGATTGTGCCACTGCACTCCAGCCTGGGCAACAGAGCGAGACTCCATCTTAAAAACTAAAATGGGATCTATGGCAAAGAGGCATGGTTAGGTACATCCCTATGATATAAGCAAGGGTACTCCTCATAAAGGGGACTGGACAGCAGTCCTTACGTTTCACTAAAGCGAACTGCTATTAACATAATTCATTTTCAAACTGTTAAATACAAATATAAAAGGTACAGTTCTAGTGGGCCATGAGGAGGGCTAGGGATGATACACGGAAAGCTTGAGAATACAGGTTCTAAAAAAAAGAAATTCTTTCATCCCTGGACAAAGAGGCAGAGTAAGATAGCTAAATAGAAGCATCCAGTGATCATCCCTCCCCACAGTAACACCAAATTGAACAAAAGTCCACAAAAACGCACCTTTATGAGAAGGAAAAATCAGGTGAGGACTGAGGAGAGTAGGCACTGAAGAGAGTAGGAAAGACAGTTTTTAATCACCTATACTATCCCTCTCCCACACCCAGCAGTGGTCACATGACATGGAGATAAAATCTGTGTGTATGAGGGAGAGACAGCACAGTGATTATGAAATCTTGCATTGGAACTCAGTGCTGCCATGTCACAGTGGAAAGTAACACAGGGCAGAACTCAGCCTATACCCTTGGAGGGTGTTTTAGACCAGCCGTAGCCAGACGTGAATCATGTATCTCAGTAGTCACAACCTGAGTCCCAGTAAGCCCAGCACTATGGGCTAAAGTGCTCTGGGATTCTAAATGAATTTGAAAGTCTGTCTAGGCCACAAGGATTGCAAGTCCAGGGCAAGTTCTGGTGCTGTGCTGGGTTCGAAGCCAGTAAACTTAGGATTCACACAACCTAGTGAGACACCAGCTGGAGCATCCCTCTTCAAACTCCATGCAGCACGGCTAGCAGCTTCAGTAGAGACTCCTTCTCTCCTCTTGAGCAAGGAGAAGGAAGAGTAAAGAGAACTGTGTCTTACAACTTGAATATCAGCTCAGTCATAGAAAAATAGGGTACCAGGCAGATCCTGAGGTCCCCATTCTAGCCCACAGCTCCCAGATGACATTTCTAGAGACATATTGGGCCACAAGAAAGTGCTATGCCTTGAAGGGAAGGACTCAGTCCTGGAAGGATTTACTACCTGGGGACTAAAGAGCCCTTGGACCTGAACAATCAACAGTGGTAGCCAGGTAGTACTTGCCACAGCATGGTGTGAGAATCAGTGCTATGCTGGCTTCAGGTGGAACCCAGCACATGCCAGCTATGGTGGCTACAGGGAGAGACTCCTCCTGTTTGAGGAAAATAGATAGTACTAATCTATCTATCTTTAGGAGTACTAATATGTCTGGCAGCAGACTTTTCATTTGAAATATAGGTCAGGAGAGAGTGGCACGAAATATTTAAAGTGTTGAAGGGAAAAAAAAACCTTATATAATAGTATAATATACAATAGTATACAATATTCAATAGTATATCCTGCAAAAATATTCTTTTAACATAAAAGAGAAAAGAAGACTCCCAAATAAATGAAAGCTAAGATATTTCAAGACAAGACCTGCCTACAAGAAATGTAAAAGGAAGTTCTTCAAACTGAAAGAAAATAATGTTAATGAACAATAATGAATCATCTGAAGATACAAAACTCACTGTAATAATAAGTACACAGAAAAACACAGAATATCAAAACACCGTAATTGTGGTATGTAAACTGTTCATATTTGAGTAGAAAGTCTAATAGAGGAACCTACCAAACATAACAACTGTAACAACTTTTTAAGACATAAACCAAATAAGACCAAATATAGACCAAATAAGGTATAAATAGAAACAACAAAAAGTTAAAAAGCAGGGCATGAAATTAAAGACTAGAGTTTGTATTAGTTTTCTCTTTGTTTATGCAATCAGTTTTAAGTTGTCATCGGTATAAATTAACCGTTTTTAAGATATTATTTGCAAGCATCAACCTCAAATCAAAAACATGTAACAGACACACGGAATAGTTTTAAAACGTTAAAACTTACCACTAGAACAAATCACCTTTACTATAAGGAAGACAGAAAGGAATGAAAGAATGAAGAGAAAACCACCAAACCACCAGAAAACATAACAAAGTGGCAGGAGTAAGTCCTTACTTATTAATACAACATTGAATGTAAATGGACTAAACTGTCCTATCAAAAGAGACAGAGTGGCTGAATGGATAAAATAAATAAGACCCAATAATCTGTTGCCTATAAGAAACAGATTTCACTCATACATATAACATAGACTGAAAATACAGGGATAAATAAAGAGATTCTATGCAAATGGAAACCAAAAAAGAGCAAGAATAGGTATACTTATATCAGAAAAATAGTTTTCAAGTCAAAAAAAAAAAACTATAAAAAGAGACAAAAATTGTGATTATGTAAAGAGTGCCAAAGGGGTCAATTCTGCAAGAAAATATAACAATTGAAAATATATGCACCCCACATTGGAGCACACGTATACATAAAGTCAATATTTGGAGAGCTAAAGAGAGAGATTGACCTCAGTGTAATAATACCTAGGAATTTTGTCACCCTACTTTCAGCATTGGAAAAATCATCAAGACAGAAAATAAATAATGAAACACCAGATTTAATCTGCAATATAGACCAAATGGACCTGCTTGATATTTACAAAACAATTTATTCAACGGAAGCAGAATACACTTTTTTCCTCAGTACATGAAACATTCTCAAAGGTAAACCATATATTAGACCATATAATGTCTTTAATTTTTCTTTATGAAATTGTATCAAGTATCTTCTCTGATTACTATGGACTAAAACTAGGAATCATAGCAAGAAGAATTTTGGAAAGTATCAACCACATATAAAATTAAACAATATTCTCTTTCTTAATGGCCAGTAGGTCAATGAAAAAGTTAAGAAGTAAATTTTCAAACTTCTTAAAACAAATGAAAATGGAAATAACATAACAAAGCCTATGAGATAAAGTGAATACAGTACTAAGAGGTACATTTAGAGCAATAATTGCCTAAATCAAAAAAATATAAAAACTTTAAACAAAAAACCTAATAATGCATCTTAAATAACTAGAAAAGCAATAGCAAACCAAACCCCAAATTAATAGAAGAAAAAAAAATAAATATCTAAAGAAAAAAAAAGAGAAGATCCAAATAAGTAAAATCAGAGATGAAAAAGGAGACATTACAACCAATAACACAGAAATTCAAGCAATCATTAGAGGCTACTATAAGCAACTAAATGACAATAAATTGGAAAACCTAGAATAAATGAAAAATTCCTGGATGCATACAACCTGACAAGAATTGAACCATGAAGAAATCCAATACCTGAATAGCCCAATAACAAGTATTGCGATCACAACCACAATACAAAGTCTTCTACCAAAGAAAAGCCAAGCACCCAATGGCTTCACTGTTGAATTTTACAAAATATTTGAATAAGAAATAATATCTCATACTCAAACTACAAAAAATAGAGGAGGAATACCTCCAAACTCATTCTGTGAAGCCAGCATTACCCTGATAACATAACCAGACAAGGAAACATCAAAACAACAACAACAAAAAAACTAGAGGCCATTATCCATGATGAACATTGATGAAAACATTCTCAACAAAATAGAAGCAAACTGAATTCAACAACACATTAAAAAGATCATTAATCATGACCAAGTGATACTTATGCCAGGCATGCAAGAATTGTTCAACACAGGCAAATCAATTAATGTGATACATCATTTCAACAGAGTGAAAGACAAAAACTATATGATCATTTCAATAGATGCTAAAAAAAAAAATGTGATAAAATTCAACACTCCTTCATGACAAAAAAAAAAAAAAAAAAAAATCCTCAAAACACCAGGTATACAAGGAACCTACATCAACACAGTAGGAACTATATACAACTTCCCCACAGCTAGTATGATAGCAAATGGGGACAAACTGAAAGCCTTTCCTCTAAGATCTGGAACATGGCAAGGAGCCCACTTTCACCACTGGTATTCAACATTATACTGAAAGTCCTAGCTAGAACAGTCAGACAAGAGAAAAAAATTAATGCACATTCGAATTGGAAAGGAATAAGTCAAATTATCCTTGTTTGCTGATGATATAATCTTAAATTTGGAAAAACCTGAAGATTCCACCAAATTATTAGAACAGATAAAAATTCAGTAAAGTTGCAGGATACAAAATTAACATACACAAATGGGTAGGACTTCTATATGCCAAAAGCAAACAATCTGAAAAAGAATTTTAAAAAGTAGTCTAATTTACAACAGCAACCGATAAAATTAAATGCTTGGAAATAACCTTAACCAAATAAGTAAAACAAAAAAATCTTTAATTAAAACTATAAAATGTTAAAGCAAAAAGTTGAAGAAGACACAAAACTATGGAAAGATATTCTATGTTAATAGATTGGGAGAATCAATATTGTTAAAATGTCCATACTATGCAAATCAATCAACAGATTGACTATAATCCCTGTCAAAATATGACCATGACATTCTTCACAGAAATAGAAAAAAATAATCCTAAAATTTATATAGAACCAAATGAGGCCCAGAGTAGCAAAAGCTATCCTTAGCAAATAACAAAACTGAGGAATCATGCTATCTGACTTCAAATTATGCTACAGAACTATAGTAATCAAAACAAGATGATACTGGCATAAAAACAGACACACAGAGCAATGGAGCACAGCTGAGAACACAGAAACAAATTTGTATATCTACAGTGAACTCATTTTTAACAAAGGTACTAAAAACAAATCCTGGATAAAGAAAAGTCTCTTCAATAAATGATGCGGGAACAACCAGGTATCTACATGAATAAAGAAACTATTCCCCTACATCTCACTGTATGCAAAATCAAATCAAAATGGATTAAAGACTTAAATCTAAGACCTCAACCTTTATCTTCTAGTCTAAGGACTAAAAGAAAACATTGGAGAAACTCTCCAGGACATTACTCTGAGAATAGATTTATTGAGTAATACCCCACAATCACAAGTAACCAAAGCTACTACAGACAAATGGAATCACATCAAGTTAAAAAGCTTCTTCACAGCAAAGGAAAAAATCAATAAAGTGAAGAGATAACCCACAGAATGGGAAAAAATATTTGCAAACTATTCATCTGACATGAGGTTAACAACCAGAATATATAAAGAGCTCAAACAGCTCTATAGAAAAAAAAAAACAACAACGAATAATCTGAATAAAAAGTGGGCAAAAGATCTGAATGGACATTTCTCAAAATAAGATATACAAATGGCAAACACATATATAAAACAGCAATCATCATCATTCATCATCAGAGAACTGCAAATAAAAACTACAATGAGGTATTATCATACTGTAGTTCAAATGGCTTTTATCCAAAGGCAGGCAACAATGAATGCTGGTAAGGATGTGGAGAAAAGGGAAACCTTGTACACTGTTGGTTGAAATGTAAATTTACATGACCATTATAGAGAACAGTTTGGAGGCTCCTCAAAAAACAAACAGAAAATAGAAATACCATCTGATCCAGCAATTCCACTGCTAGGTATATACCCCAAATAAAGGAAATCAGCATATGAAAGAGATACCTGCACTCTCATGTTTATTGCAGAACTATTCACAACAGCCAAGCTTTGGAAGCAACTTAAGTGTTCTTCAACAGATGAATGGATAGAGAAAATGTGGTACATATACGCAACAGGGTACCATTCAACCTTAAAGAGACTGAGATCTTAGCATCTGCAACAATGTGGATGAAACGGTAGGCCATTATGTTAAGTACAATAAGCCAGGCACAGAAAGACAAACTTTGCATGTTCTCACTTATTTTTAGGGGCAAACATTAAAACAGTTGAACTCAAGGAGATAGAGAGTAGAATAATAATCACCAGAGGCAGGGAAGGGTAGTTGAGCTGGGGGCAGTAGGGATGGTTAATGGGTACAAAAATAGATGAAATGAATAAAGTCTAGTAATTAATAATACAACAGGATGACTACAGTCAGTCAAATGTAATTTACTGAAAATTGTAATATAACTAAAAGTATAATTGGATCTTTGGAACACAAAGGATAAATGCTTCAGGTGATGGATATCGCTTTATTGTGATGTGATTATTATGCATCTTATGCCTGCATCAAAACACTTCATATATGCTATACATATGTACACCTACTATCTACCTACAAAAAATTAAAAATTTAAAAAGGGAGAAATTATGTTTATGGAAGTAGTAAATGTCAAATCCTTTTATCTCAGCATAAATTAGTGTAAAAGCCATACCATTCTTATGTATCACCACCTCTCACAAAATACTTTTTTCTTTTTCCTGAGGCAAAAACAAACAAACAAAATGTCTTGTATATTAATGGATGCCTTATAATATTTGGAAAGAAAAATATCAAAAAGTGACCTATACTTTGATTCTGGGTCTTACCTCATAAAACCATCACATGCCATATTCATTTGTTAAATAATTATTTTTGAACACCTAAATGCCAGGCAATGTTCTAGGGCCAAGACATACATTGTCAAATAAAACAAAACAAAACAATAGTCATACTAGAACTTGCATATAGACAGAGAAAGACAATAAGTAATAAACATAATTACAGAGTATATTTAGATGGGAAAATCCCCATAGAAAATGTAGAATGATGTGTGTGTGTACGTGCGTGCGTGCGTGCGTGTGTGTGTGTGTGGTGGGAGGTGGTCAAGGTGGAAGCTGGAAAACTAGCTAAGAAGTTAGGGATAAAACATCAAAATAACAATTTATTTTGAAAGATGAGCCACCATGGGTTTTTCACACATTTGATATGGTATGGAAGAGAAAGAGAGAAAATAAGAATAAGCTCAAGCTTCTTGATGAAAGCAAATAAAAGACTGAATTTTCATTGGATAAATTGAGAAGGTTGAGGGTATAGCAGAATTTGAAGAGGAAATTTAAGAGTTAAATTTTAAATGAATTACGTTTGAAATGTGTGTTAGATACCTAAGTGCAAAATCAAGTATGCAGTTTAGTAAATGACTTTGATGTTTAAGAGGAGCTGAGATATCTACTGAAGAGGTTTTCAAGACACTAATGGTATTTTATTATTGAATGGTCAATTACCTCAACAGAAAAGTGAAGATAATATGGACAAGATAGCAGACACTAAGCTCTGTATTTCTACAGCTTGAAGTGTTAGGGAGAAATTTGGGAACCAATAAAGGATGCTGACTATAAGCTGTGAACAGGAGAAAAACCAAAAAGACTGGTGACTTACAGCCAGAGAAAGAAATATCAAGGCCAACAAAATGATCAATTATGTCAGATGATACTGATAGGTCATATAAACATCTAGAAAACTCTCTGTGCAGGCTCAAAACAAACCAACAAAAATTGACCACCAAATGCTTCAACCAAAAATACATACAGAAAATAAATACAGAAAAATAAAATAATTGATTTCACAATATGTAGATTTTTTTACTTATTATATGTTCTTCATTATAATTATAATATTTTTGATAAAAAGAATGTGTTTATATTCTCCAATGGGCTCCAAGTTTAAATGCCTATAATGATAGATGTATTTCTGTTCACAGCTTTATAAAATTGCTTTCATACTTTCTTGCTTCAGTGGCTCTGTTTTCAAGATATTTTTGTAAATACTTTAACATCACCGTCTCTTGGAAGCCCTCTTCATAGATCCGAAACCATAGAAACCCTTTTTATCCAGGTATCATCCCAGGTGGCAGTGGCAGCATTTCTTCCATTTCTTCCTACAACCTTAAAAGGATTTTTTGTTTTTAACCAGCAAACTCAACCATTTGTAAGGTACATGGATGTACTTTGGTCAAGGAATAGGCCTAGTCAAGAGTGACTCAGCAACTAGTCAAGAGTCAATCTAGTCAAGAGTGACTCAGCAACTTTAGGGTGCAGGCACTTCTTATATAACCTGCTTGTGTAATCTCATACTTGCCCTGGAGCCACTATTGTCTGAAAATGTATAACTGTCCTGCTGACGCTGTGCACAGGGCTCAACATGTCTTAGGCACCCCGGGTGCCCAAAGAGAGAATAATGCTGCTGACTCCTGCAAGGGATAGCTGGTTGTCTTGAAGGTGGTCGGGGACAGCCGGAAACCAGCTTGCACCCAGAGGGGAAGAGTTAAGCTGCTGACCCTGTAGCTGGCCTTGCAGGCCGGGGAGTGCAGTTGCAGGCATGGGGTGGCGGCAGCCACAGAGCTGTCTGCTGAGAGGAGCCTCAGAGCCTGAGCAGACAGCCAAGATAAAGGAAGACAGTGTAAGAAAGCTGCTGATGAAAGAACTGCTGAATAAAACCACATTTCACCTGCCTACAGCCCCCATGAGTGTTCTTTCAGCTCTCTGCCACACACCCACTCTGCTTGAACCTCAGCATGAGCTCAAACCTGACCCCGAGCATGACATTGGGCATAGTCATGGACCTAACACCATCCTTATAAGGGAAAACATCTTCTTTGTCTCTAGATGACCCTAATGCAGTGGCTGCTTTTAATGAAATTAGAGTAATTTACTTTTCTAAAATAAATTACATGGGTGATTCCAGTGGGAGTTTCTATCTAAGGAAGTTGGACAGAAAAAAACTACCATCCCTACCTGCAATATAGATTAAACCACAGGAGCGCCTCCCCTCTACCAGTGCCTTCCATTGTACTCGTTTCATGTAGTCTCCATACTGCGACAAACAGAATACATATTTCTTGTTTACACCTGTGTCTTGAGAGATGAGCACTCTGCCTTGAACATAGAAGGAGTTCAGTATCTGTTGAGTGGGGACTGAACCTATAAACACATTACATCTACAACACTTTGAAGCCCATTCATTTGAAAGAGGCTTGTAGAAATACTCAATTTCACATAGAGATCATAGAACTCACCTTGGGGATCTTGTCCAGGCCAGGGAAGAGCATTGCTGTCTCTGATGGTGAAGTTCTGGCATCAGAAATACTTTGGTGTGCCACTCTGGACTGCCCTTAAGTGAAAATGAACATTGCAAGTAAGCAGGTTTGGACTGTGCTGGCAGCGCCATGCAGGAAAAAACTACACAGCCTATTGCTAACCAGTTCCAGGTGCTTGCTGAAGTTGTTTCAGTCTCCTTATTTCCTCAGCATCAGCACACAATAAACCCAGTATTACCCAGTTTAAGAAATTCAGAGAATCAGTGTATGTTGCCTCTGAAATGCCTTTGAGAAAATTAGCAGTATTTTTTTCTCATCTGCACGTAGGTATACCATTATTTGGAATGTACATGCAGATAGTCTGAGAACCTAGACTTTGAGAATAAACATTCTTTTGTAAGTGATAATTTTTTTCACTGATACAAATGTATATGATTTCAAGATTATAACGAAATCTGTACATGGAGCCATGGCTATTAAGAAAACTTAAAACCGTTAAAGCATTGACATTTAAAAATTTGTATTAAATGTATAATTTACATAAAAGAGAAAGAGGATGCAAATTATATATATTGAATGATCACCATTTTTATTTGTTAGAAAAAAATTACCTACATTTAGAAAATAATGCTAACAGTAAATACAATAAAACAGATAAGGGTAAATACAATAAAACATAGATAAAAATAAATACAATAACATATATGGACAAAATAACTATGGTTCTACAGCTATTACTCAAGTTCATACATATGACCATATAAATGTATATGAAATAATATGCATTTTAGCTCACTCAAGGCAGAGTGCTCATCTCTCAAGAAGAGAATATAAGCAAAAAATATACTTTTTGTCACAGTATGGAGACTGCATGACATTAGTAGAATGGGAGGCACTGGTAGAGGGGAAGTACTGCTGTGGTTCAAGGTTGTACATATGACCTTAAGTCATAGTTGTAGAACTGTAGTTATTTTGTCCATCTGTATTTATTTCATAATTATTCTATAATGAAAGTGAATTACCTTCAAAGTTACTACAAAATTGTCCTGAATTAAACATTTAAGGAATTTTCACTTTGAATAGTTGGAAATGTTGCAAAGGTTTTGTTAAGAATTTAGAATCTCTCTCCTTTTTTCATCTAGCAGTACTTTTTAAAGAAAGTAATTATATAGAAATAAAGAAAGTAATTATGTGGATAAAAAAGACATCTTGTTTTCCCTTCTATCTCTGTAGAGTAGTTAAGTCTGAGTAACAAAATGACTTTATGAGTTAAGATGAAATTGCAAGAAACTTCAGAAATGCCTTTTCTCACTATCTCCCTCAGACATCTGTCAATATTTATCTGTTAATAGACTAAGCAATCAGCCTCAGTAAATAAAATATCAGATCCAAATATATATGTATATCATTTAAGCAATTAGAAAGATGAGTGTGGATAGGATATTAGCATGACAATTATGTCAAATATCCTTATTTATATGGATCTTTCCTTCACAAAAGTTAATAGGTGGTGAAACTAGCAGAACAGTAATGACATTCCTCAGATTTTCTCCCCATTGTCAACCACTTCACTGATATTCGTGAGAAGCCTAATTGGAAGAAAATTCAGAAATAAACAGACTCCAGTTTATAAAAGTAGGGCAAAAAACAAGGTCAGCTGAGTAATCAACTAAAACATAACTGGTATTGACATTAAAGCCACATGCTTTCTGTGACTTTGGTAAAGTCTGACTTTTCTTTGTTGACAGTAAAGTGAGTTACAATTGCCTACTGGCCTTTGAATTACTAGTTGTATAAACTTGAGGAGGTTACTTAAACTCTTTGAAGCATATTCAAAACATTTTCAGAATGAGATTATGAAATAAATTTCATATAACTTGATGATATGTTTTGGCTGTGTCCCCACCCAAATCTCATTTTGAACTGTAGCTCCCATAATTCCCACATAATGTGGAAGGGACCTGTTGGGAGATAGTTGAATCATGGGGGCCATTTCCCCCATACTGTTCTGGTAGTAGTGAATAAGTCTCATGAGAACTGATGGTTTTATAAGGGGTTTCCCCTTTTGCTTGGCTCTCATTCTTTCTTGCCTGCCACCATGTAAGACATGCCTTTAGCCTTCTGCCATGATTGTGAGGCCTCCCCAGGCACATGGAACTGTGAGTCTGTTAAGCTTCATTTTCTTATAAATTACTCAATCTCAGGCATGTCTTTATCAGCAGCATGAAAACAGACTAATACACTTGTACTGACAATTTTGAGAAAAAATGTGTAAATTAGTACAATGTCTAACATTAAATAGGTTTTCAATGCATATTACTTAAATCACTTAAGAATATTAAGAGAAACTTATATAATGCAAATGAAATGTACTCAGTAAATGATCAGTTCCTTAAAAGCAACAGTCCTTCACCTATTCTGTAAGATAATGATGGTAATTTAATGAAAATCTGAAATAGTCTCAGCATTTTAAACAAACCTATAGTTATGTGCAGCTGTGGATTTGAATATGTTCATATTAGCCATGGCTCTACTTTTGAAAGATGCAGTTTCTGAGATGTTTTTCCTTCTCTAGGCACGTGGTAAAATGGTGGTGGAAAATGCAAAGTACAAAATGCAGGAAAATACAGAAAATAGAGAATGGTTCCACAATAAAAAATTGTTATAAAATTCTACTAATCGGCTTTGCTACTTCTTTGAATATCTACACCTTATCTTAAAATTGATGACAATTATAACAACTTCACATGATTTTTGAGAATATTTAGTGAGTTAATACGTAGGACAGGTACCTATCACACAGTAGGTTATTAATAACTCAGCTCCCTACTAATACTCTACCTACCTTTTGCACCAAAAACAAACAAACAAACAAAAAAGCTTCAAATTAAAATTGTCTTCAGCAACTAGCTCTAGCCCAGGTTAATGCAACATTATAGAAGAGAAAAACAGTTGATCATACATAGTAATTTGTGTGTGAAAATTTAATAACCCCTATCTGAAAAATGTCTGAAGTGCAACATGGAAGAAAGATTTGGTAGAATATTTATTATTTCTGGTAATTTAAATGTATATTATTATGTTCTAAGGATCTTAGGGCAATGCAAACAAAACATAACAATTTGTGAAGTATTGATAAACTATTAAATATTTTATGTTTTAATGACTTTACATTAACCAGTCATTGCTTATATCATGCAACACATATGTATAGAATATTTCAGTAAATATGAATTATATTACACTAAATTCAAGACCATTTTGTTGGAAAGCTGGTATAAAACTTTTCCTATAAAGTAACATATCAGTTCTATCTATATAATTCTTTTTACAAGCTACAAAAACTTTTTACTTTTTAGATTTTTTTAAAGATGAAGCTTCTTTCTAGATACTAGAAAATAAATAAAATAATAAATATTATAAATAAATAAAAAGTATAATAAATATTAATAAATAAAATACTAGAAAATAAAATGGTTAATACAGACAAAAATGACTAAATTCAGTATCATCATAAAACAAAAATGCTTGGAATTTATGCTTGCTGCTTTGATATCATTAATTGCATGAAAAATAACAGCTTCTTTCAATGTAAATGAAAGTATAGAGGTGGCTATCCTTAGAGTACATATAATATGATTATGAACTTGCATTCTAAGATCTGAGATCAAATTTTAACCCCATGCTAATTCTGCATCTGATTTCTTTGTGCTGTCTCAAATAAAAAACGAAGCTCTTTTCCAGATCCCATTTTTCTGAATCCTACACCTCACAGAAGTCAGGGAGTAGCAGTCACATAAAACCAAATGTGTGATAGTTACTCTCATGTATAAAAGTACAACACAGATTTGAACTGTAAATTCTTCATGGACATGTCATAAAATTGTGATAAAACTGTAAAATGTAGTTTTGCTACATGTACAAGTTATCATGATATGTATCAGATTGTTTAATGTATTATAGACTAAGAAAAATAAGAAAATTAGCATCTAATCAGTAGTATAATTTAATTACAAAATCAGATTAACATCACCTTTATGAATCACATTTAATCACTATGAATTTTGATATCAAATTATAAGCATTGTTTAATATGCATTTTAATAACTTGGGAATATTTTTAAGATACAGATTTTCATTCAGTAGTTCTGGGATCCACAACCTAGCGGAAACCTAGTTAATGCCTAAGTTGTTGGCCTGAGTACACACTTTGAATCTGATGATTCTAACCTACTGCTATCAACAGCACTCTCTGCCATGATGAAACTGTTCTGTATCTGTACTGTTCAGTAAGATGCCAGTAGCCACATATGGCTATTTGGCTTTTGAAAAGTGTCTAATGTAACTGAATGACTGAATTTTAACTCAATTCATTTTAAATTTAAATTTAAATTTAAATAGCCTAGCCATGTGAGACTAGTGGTTACTGGTTATTGGGCAAGATAGGTCTAAATGATACATACAATTTATCTTGATGATATGGGAAGATACTTAAGACCAAAAAAAAAAATTGCTTCTGAAAAGCAACTCAGAGCAATAAATATTGACTTATTTCATGTTAATAAGTGTTTATGAATTCCTTCAAATGTGTCACAGTTACACTAACCATAACTATATGACATTATAAATCCACATAGAATAATAATTAGCATCAACGGTTTCAAATCACTGCTGTGCTCCTTGCTAGCTGTGATATCTGGAGTAAGTATTTGCCCAGTTTGTGCTTCAATCTCCTCATGTTTAAAAAGGGATAATAATAGCAATATTATTGTAAGAGTTAAATTAGTTGATATTTGTAAAGCATTGCCACAGTGTCTAACACAAGCCTAAATAACATTTTAAAATAAATTTTAGCCAACATTTTGCACACAAAAATTACTTTGAAAGATTACTTTGAATTTCAAGAACTAATTTGACATAATTCACATATAGTAAAATTCATAGATCTTAAGTGTATTGTTAGATAAGTTTTGACAGATACATCACTGCAGAGAGTTCCTTAATCCCTTTCCTCAGATTAAACCACCCAGCAAACATAGCCTTTTTATTACCAGAGATTAGCTTTGTCTGTTCCAGAACTACATATAAAGTCGTACATAGTCATTCTTTCTTCTTTCCTTCCAAATAATATTTTTAAGTTTCATCTATTGCTGAGTACTCTACTCTAGAACTTTATTCTACTGTAAACTTTTTTTAATCCATTCTCCTATTGAGTTATTTTGGTTAACAATAAACAAAGCTGCTGTTACCATTTTGGTACAAGCATTTTGTAAACATCTATTTTTATTTCTTTTGGATAAATACCTAGGAGGAGAATCAATGGGTTACAAGAAAGGTATATGTTTAACTTTTTAAGATATGCTCAAGCAGAGCTTGCAGTCAGCCGAGATCATGCCACTGCACTCCAGCTTGGGCGACAGAGCAAGACTCCATCTCAAAAAAAAAGATATGCTCAAAAAGTTTTATCAATTTGTTGGGAAAATATTTTCCACGGGGCTCTCACATTTTGGGATGTTTGGGAGCAGAGGTACTGACTGCTTTTGTTCAGGACTATCATTTTAATGTATATTGAAAAACCTTGGGAATTAGAGATACTGTACCTCAGGAGCAAAGGGCAGGTTTGCTTCCTGTCCATATAGTAAAGGAAATGTTTCCTTCCAGGGCAAACTTACTGTTCATTATTGAAAATTCAGTTTCCCTAACCTCAAGGTTCTTCTCCTCTAACGTATCCCACTGCCTGTACAAGGATCAGCTGACCATATTTTCACCACCCTGTGGAAACTGTGGCTCAGCGGTTCTGCACAACTGCTGGGCTCTGTGTGGCTACTGATCTTGCTGTGAATAATTACTTGTCATTTGTCTCTGACCCAGGAATCTTTTGTTTTCTTTCTAGAATCCATAAAACTATGGCAGACTTGGTTGTTACTTTGCAAGTTGGGTAAAATACCAAACCCTTCACAGTTTTTGGTAGTTTTGTAACAAGGATAGATGTTGACAGACACACAGAAAGCTAGGAAAGGAAAGATGAAGCCTAGATTCTTTTATGTGATTTGAGAGAAGTGTACCAGAATACCAGCAATGTGTTGATCAAATTGTACAGTTAACAAATGCGCTTACAAGGAGACACTAGTGAGGTACTTGCAGCTGATGACCAGAAAGGAGGTGTGACGACAATTACCTAAATGGTGCCCTGACTGGGCTAACTCTGCTTTGGGTTAGGAGATTTCCTCATTGATCTGCTAATCATCCTTGGGTTTATCTCATTATTATAATTAGTACAAAGATTTGATTAGATTGGCAGATACTTCTACACCCCCCACCACATTTTAGACCATATTTACAAAAACACACAGCTACATTGTGACAGCATTTTTTCACAACTGCTATGAACATATATTGGGCCCCAATTGTTAATTTTTTGTCAGGTTGCTTGAAGATGAAGAGATGGAAGTGTATGATGCCTAATAAGAAAGAACAGTAAGAACTCAGTCTCTTTTGCAATCTATCATGCCAACCTGAGATGCATTTGGACAAGAAACTAAAAGGTTTCAGTGTTATGTTTTTGTTTGTCTGTTATTGTGCTTAATTTTTATTTTTGTTTTTACAGTTTTTTCCTGGGTGTCATAAGGAAGCTTTGACCCACTCAAAGAGAATTGTTTCCCTGAGAGAAAAGAAAAAAAAAAAAAAACATTTTGAGAAAACAATAAATCTCGTATGCAAGCTTATACTGCCCTACATTGCTAGGTTTATAAAGCCAATAAGGTGACCAACTAGCAAATGGGCCAGTTTTATGTTATGTGTGATTCCACTTCTCACATACTATTTCTGTCGATGTTTTACGTGATTGCACTGTGAATGCTGATATAGTTTGGCTGTGTCCCCACCCAAATCTCACCTTGAATTGTAATAATCCCCAAGTGTGAAGGGCTGGGCCAAGTAGAAATAATTGAATCATGGGAGTGGTTTCCTGAATGCTGTTCTCATGGTAGTGAAAAAGTCTCAGGAGATCTGTTGGTTTTATAAGGGGCTTTTCCCTCTTTTCCTGGCCCCCCCCGCCCCAGTCATGCAGAACTGTGAATCAATTAAATCTCTTTTCTTTATAAATTACCCAGTCTTGGGCAGTCCTTTATAGCGACATGAAAACAGACTAATACAAATGCTTACAGGTAAAAGAGCGATTTGTTTACTCAGCGACCATGGCATGTAGAGAACTGCTAATAAAACACATAAGTCATACCTCAACCTGTCTCACTGTCCTCATGGAGGAGGTCCAATAAAAACAGTATAGTATCTTAAGAAGAGAATGGGAAATCATAGCCTTGCTTAGGGACTTAACCACATCACAGAGAGTATGAAATGCAATGTTTCAATACAACCATATATGGTCAGTTGTGAAAGTGAAGGGAGCTGGAGTTTCACAGTACATAACAACTAATTGAATTCCGTTTTTGCACCCATAGTCCTAGTTGTTGCAAATATTGAGATTGTGAAGATACTGCAATGTAACTGAATTTGTTGCACAAACTGGTACCATTTTGTATGCTGTTTTAGACATTGTCAGTTCTTTCTTTTCTATCCCAAAGGCACCTAAGAACCAAGACCGATTTGCATTGATATGACAAAGCCTCTAATATACATTTGAAATATTCTCACAGGGGTATCTAAACTAATGCCATTTGCCACCTGTGGCTGGGTCAGGATTTGGTATGAATGTCTACAGTTATGATACCCAACATTTTCAACTACACAGTATAAATGATGTCCTGTTGGTTGAAAGTTGGCAGTCTCATTCCCAATGGTCCCAATTGTGGTGCTATATTTTCTCCATCAGTAGGAGTGGTTAATAAACTATGACAACTTTCAGGAGCCTATTCACCAAGTAAATTTTCTTGGGACTATGTGGATGACTTCAAAACTATTAGTTCCTCTAGCATTCAAAGGAAATTGCTCTATCTTGTTCCCACAACACGACCAAAAGGAGACCCAGCACTTTGTTAAACTTTTAGGTTTTGGAGACAGTTTGTGACTCATTTGGGCATTGTATAATACTTGGTCTCTTATTTTGGCTAAACTCCAAATTAGCATCCTTTGATTGGAGACCAAATCACAGGTTACACTGTAAACTGCTTAATGAACTGCAGCATGCTTTTTACCTTTGGATCCCCACAACGCCAATTACTACTTTGAGTAATATGTTTTCATGACTGATGTGGAGCCTCTGGCAATGGATGTCAGCTTCTATCCTGCCTTGTGTCTACCTTGAGCTTTTGACTCATCCTCTCCATGACATGGCTACAAGGTACATCTCCAGAAAACAGTTATTACATAGTTACTGTGCTCTTGTTAGAAGGAATGTCTGTCCCAAGAGGGCCCATGCCTCTGACCTGATATTCCGTTTTGAGGTGGCTCAACCCAGACTTATTGACTATCAAAATGGGAAGGGTCCACCATCAAAATGCACTTGTATACTGAAAATGGTATATTTGAGAGCATAGCTGGCCAGATTTTCCTAAATGCCTAGGCCTGTTTTACTGATGGTTCATCTAAACTGAAATGCAATGGTATCCACTAGGCTGTTGTGTCTGTTCAAACCCAGCACCAGCTATGCAGAAATGAAAATGGACATTGTTGCTCTGCTCAGTGGACAGAACTCTAAGTTATCCTTATAGCACTCGCCAACACTCCCCTTGATGAATTTTACTATATTTTTACTGAATCTTGGAGTACTGCCAATTGCCTAGCTGTTCAGTTTGCTACTTGGAAAACTACATTAACAAAATTAAAGTCACCATTGTTTATGCGTCCTCATCTTTTCTAATTATTATAATTATATTATTTAATCATGATAATTTTATCATTATTATTTTAACATTTTTTTCCCTTTGGTTAATGCTTTTTGTGGTTTCTTTAAGAAATTTTTGCTTACCCTAAAATTGTAGTGTTGTTATACTGCTTGCTGCTAGAAGCCACATGGCCTTGGCTTTTTTGTTTATGTCCATAATGAATCTCAAAATAACTCTCTTAAAATGTAAGATAGGAAAATAGGGGTTCATTTTTTTATAATATTGCATTGTGTCAATGCTATTCATTGAAAAGACTTCCCTTCCCCCATGAATTGCATATATGACCCTATTAAAAACCAATACTGTATATGAGGAATGGCTACTTTTTTAAAAAATATATTTTTATGTTTTTTAAATAGGATTTCTTAATCAAGGCAGAAAAAAAAAACTAAACACACACACAAAAAAACTAAAAACAAACTTCAATTAATCAAAAGTGCATTAAAGAAAAACTAAGATATATAGGCAATAAATAGCACAATGAATGGAATCGTACCTCACATCTCACTACTAACATCAAACGTAAATTGCCTAAATGCAAATCGACACCAAAAGTGAGCAGGAGTAGCTATTCTTATGTCAGAGAAAACAAACTTTAAAGCAACAGCAGTTAAAAGAGACAAAGAAGGATATTATACAATGTCCCTCTTTATATATAAAAGGCCTTGTCCAACAGGAAAATATTACAATCCTAAATATATATGCACCTAACACTGGTGCTCCCAAATTTATGAAAACAATTACCAATAGACCTAAGAAATGAGATAGGCAGCAACACAATAATAGTGGGGGACATCAATACTCCACTGACAGCACTAGACAGCGCATCAAGACAGAAAGTCGAAAAAACAATGGATTTAAACTACACCTTGGAACAAATGGACTTAACAGATATATACAGAACATTTCATCCAACAACTACAGAATACACATTCTATTCAACAGTGCATGGAACTTTCTCCAAGATAGACCATATGATAGGCCATCAAACAAGCAAATCATATAAGAGTATATAAATATTTTTAAAGTACATCCAAGAAATGTATGTGTGTGGTAAAAATACATTAACCAGCAAGAGAATGATAAGCAAATGAGGAACTCATGTTACTACTTGGTGGAGGCAAGCAAGAAAATGGAGATATATATATCTAGATGCAAGTTGTTTATAATGGGTTAGTTTGAGGAATAATAATTTCAACACTATTCATTAAAATATTTAAAATAATTACATGAATAAATATATATTTAAATACACATGCATTTGAAAATCTAAACATAAAAATAAAAAGATATATGCAAAATTTAATTATGATACTGCATTATTACCAAAGGATAACTGAGGTTTTGTATATCTTATCCCCTGTCAAAAAGAAATAAAAGGCAAAAAACAAAACAAAACAATTAAAGCATGTTTTGAACACCAAGGTTGAAGCTACTGTGAAAGCAAAAGTCTAAACCTTGTATTAGCTTTTCTACTCTTCATTGTTGAAATACTTAAGGCAATAATAAATCACTTGCATCAGTAAAAACATGGCATCTAAGTTTCTGAAACTAATATTTAAAGCAACACAAATGGCCAAGGCTTTGTGTTTGCACTTCTGTGTAGGTCATATCTTCTATGAGCATATTCTGCAGAATGGCCAAGATTAAAAGTGAATTATAGTTTTGGCTTTTAATTTTCACTTTTTATTTATTTTACAAGAGTAAATTATACAATTTGACAACTTGTATTTTTATTTTTAAAATTTTTTAATTGATACATAATAATCGTACATATTTATGGGGTGCACATGTTATTCTGATAGCTGCATACAATGTGTAATGATCAAACCGAAATATTTTGATATGTATTGTCTCAAATACCTGTCATTTCTTTGTGAGGGAACATTTCAAATCTTCTCTTCTATTATGAAATATACAATACATTGTTGTTAACTATAATCAGTCTACTCTGCTATGGAAAGCTAAGACTTATTCTTTCTTTGCAAATGTATGTTTGTACCCATTAACTAACCTCTCTTTATACCCTCTCCAAACTTCCCAGGCACTGGTAACTATAGTTCTATTATTTACCTCCATAAGATCAACTTTTTTTTTGCTCACACATATGAGAAAAAATACACAAAAGATGTTCATTAGTCAGAGTGTGCTCTTTTTAATCCTGGCTGTCTGAACACCATGCATCTCCACAATTCTGCACAAATGATTTTAGACACTTAAGTAATAATTATACTCTTAGATCTCAAGCTTGTTGAGGATGTCATTGCTTTTGACATACAAAAAGAGTAATGGCACCAGGGAGGATTATAGAAACATAAAAGTAGATGCCTTGTATTGCTTCTATCTATTTGTGACACATCCTGGCTAGTAAGTAACATGAAAAAAGATGAATTTCCAAATAGATAATGACAACTTGATCAAAAGAAGAAAAAAAAATGAGTCATGCACAACAGGTTTAATCAGGTTAATTAGAATCTGGGTTGCATTTTGGACCTGGGAATACTTATCAACAGGCTGTCATTTGAAGGATTATCTTCACTTAGTCTAAGGAGCATGGCAGGTGTGTAGCATTTGGATATAATGTCTTGCACTAGTTCTCTGGGAAGAAGCTCTCACAGAGTTGCAATTTAGCAGGCTGCCTCAACATAAACTGAAAAATGTCTGGTGCTCTTGCTATTATAATGTCCGGAAGCATCACTGCTGGAAGTGTTCATGAGGTTACAAAGGAAGGAGGAGGGGACGGGATACAAAAACAAAGACAAAGAGCGAAAAATAATGGGAAGGAGGACATGTAGAGGAGGAGAATGAGAGAGCAAAGAAGAACTATGAGAAGTGGCCAAAAGAAGACAAGAAAGATATTGTGGAAGAACTTCAAGCATCCAGAATCACAATAGATTTATAAATACATGGCAAATGACTTTCAAATAAAACACTAACCTCATTTTAGGGAATGCAATCTGGTCAGTTTTTTCTTGATTTGTCTCTTATTTAAAATGATGCCTTAGTTTCTTTTTCTTTCCTTTCTTCTTCCTCCTCTTCCTTTACCTACTTCTCCAATCCTCCTCCTTCATCATTTTAATACATGCGCTATTGGAAATGTCTGTGAATTCAAAACATTTCTTTAAGCTGCAAGGAGTACACATTCTAACTCAGCCATAAACAAATTAGAGGGAAAATTGAATGACATGATATTACTAATTTCTTTGCAAATATCATACATTCCTTGAAGGATAGAAGCTGGTTCAATGGCTTGTATCTGCCTCACCTGAGGAGGCATTAGTGGTTGTAAGGATAACAAGGGAGGCATGTGACATATAATTTAAAAAAAGTAACCAAAAAATTTTCATCGCATTAAGCACAAAGCAAGAGACAAAGAAGTGTGTTTGCCTTCATAGGCACTAAAGTAATTTTTTATTGCTGTGTATATATGACATAGTTTGCTCATTTCTTTCTATTTTATATTTGGTTAGATATTTATATGCTCATCCTATTCTGCTAACAGAAAATATACTCAACATATAAACATGCATATATGCAATCCTACTAGATAAGAGGGGACAGGGAGAAAAGTTTTATTTCTAACTTATCCTATAGTTTTCTATTTACTTAAACATAATAGATTATATACACATATTAGATTCCAAAAATTAGACTTATAAACCTTAAAAACTTGTATACCACCAAAATAACTCAGTTTACTATAAAATTAATATTTTGAACTAAAATGTAAAATCTTAGACAATAATATTGTCTGAACGAGACAATAGATGCCTACTTTTAATTGAAAGTCAATTTTTCAGCAATCCCATTACTGGGTATATACCCAAAGGAATATATATCATTCTATTACAAAGCTACATGCACACATATGTTCACTGCAGCACCATTCACAATAGCAAAGACATGGAATCAACCCAAATGCCCATCAATGATAGACTGTATAAAGAAAATGTGGTACATACACACCACGGAATACTATGCAGCCATAAAAAGGAATGAGATCATATCCCTTGTAGGGACATGGGTGAAACTGGAAGCCATTATTCTCAGCAAACTAATGCAGGATCAGAAAAGCAGACACCACATGTTTTCATTTATAAGTAGGAGCTGAAGGATGAGAACATATGGACACAGGGAGGGAAACAACATACACTGGGGCCTGTCAGGGAACGGCAGGGTGAGGAAGAACATTGGGGAAAAGAGCGAATGCATGCCAGTCTTAATACCTAGGTGATGGGTTGATAGATGCAGCAAACCATCATGGCACATGTTTACTTATGTAACAATCCTGCACATGTAACCTGGAACATTAAAAAAAAAGTCAATTTTTATAAAATAATACAAATTGTTCTATTAATATTCATATAGCACTGCAAGTCTTTTGACAAAACTTCAAGCACCTCTCCTTCCTTTCCAGTTCTCTGATTTATGAAGACATCCTCTCTCGATAATTCAAAAAAGTTTTTTGTATTATTTTCTGATATTGATAATTTTATTTCAAATATGAAACTTAAAATATATTTATTGATTTTAAAAATATAAAATTTTTTTACCTCATTTACTAACTGTTTATAATTTAGTTTTTCTATTAATACTTTCATATTTATATCTATATTCTCAATCATTCCCATATACTAATATTACATATTAATATTTTGGTACAATAAATATTCAGTAATTTTTAAAATTATAGAATGTATTAAATATTGTGTTATATTTATTAAAGCAAGCATTTACATGTGAGCTGCATAATACATTCTGATGTATTAAATATTGTGGTATATTAAAGCAAGCATTTACATGTGAGCTGCATAATACATTCTGAGTATGTCATTTGCTTAAGTCTCCACTTAATATTTAATATTTTACTTGTGTTATTCTCACACTTTTTTTTAGATCTCATCAGCAAATTGTCTCTAAAATCTTCATGACATCTGAAAACAGTTTCATATTGTTGATCATAACATTTAATAGATTACTTCCTATTTATTTCATTGATGTCATTCTTCATACAGCTGACAATCCTCCTGCTTCAATCTCAACATTCAGTCAAAGAGATAAGAAAAGGTATGACACAGAAAAAATGGGAACATGATTTTAGAATAAAAGGAATCATCAGAGGATACAAAGCACTTCTCTCAAGACAGAAATGAAGTACTCAATAGAAAAACTGGAAGTTAGGTAAGTTATCGTAAAAGATAAAGAGAAACACTGAATGAAAAATAGTAAGTAAAAGATGAGCACCTTCCTTAGTCAATGTATTAAAAAACTTGCTGGTTTACCACTGAAAGCAGGCACCCCAGAAACCAACAAAATGGATTCAAAGAATCCCTCATTGTAATAAAATATAGCTTGAAATATATCATGGCTTTAGACCTCTGATGATTTTCTCTTTACATATAGAACCAAAGTTCTCATTGAGTTTGCAATTTACTTTGGAAAATAGATAAGTTATCAAACTGTGTAAAGAGCTATGATAGGTGAGTACACAGAGTGCTTTCAAGGGGTAAATTTTTTTTAAAAGAAACAGCTATCCTCAGCCTGAGAGTGTGGGTGGAAATGGATAGAGAAATTGAGCGAAGCTTCCTAAATGGGCTGACCCCCGGTGTTAAAATGTAAAGAATGAAAAGGAGTTCATCTGATGGAACAAAGTGGGAGAAAGGTATCAATGTTTCCATCATGACTTCTGCACCTCTCGCTGAGTTGCAGTTGTGGATTAAGGGCATAGGATGCATTGTGGAAACATGCTGAAAAATCAGCGGGGCTCATGACAAGTTTGGACACTATAAACTGTCACATAATTGATGAAAATCGTTCATTTGATGAATTTGACCAGATCTAGCAATGTGTGACTAATGTGATGCCAGAAGTGTGGCAGGAAAATAAGACATTCACTCTGGGAAAGGGGAGGAAAACGACTTTCCATCATTTTCCGAACTATGACATGCCTTCTCAAGTCACTGAATTCTCATTATCCACCTGACAATCTTCCAGCACTAATGCACCTGTTGGAATAATGTGGATGGGGACTTGCTCTAAGCACAAAAGAGACTGTCACTTTTCAGAGAGAGCTAAACAAATGGTCTGAAGCCATTAGAGAATGTTCTGCCTCTCCGTATAAATACTTTCCAGAGAGAGAATGCAGTTTCACAAAATGACGATACAACAGAGGATCTTAAATGTTTTATTTACAATGATATAAGCAAACACCATTATTTTAGAAAGCTTCATGGAGACAGGAACATCTTAATTCTTTGCCTAAATGTTTGAGACTTTGTAAAATTAGAAATAATGGCATAGAAAGCTGAATCGTAAACTGGAAAATCTTTCATGTTTGTTTCATCCATTCCCTATATGTTTGCACCTAAACATTGAATTTGCAAGAATCTCAGATATAACATTTCATGAATGACTCAAAATTGGACTAACAAGTGGAAAAATTATGTTAATTACCATTCCTGATTAAGTGTGACTTTGAAGAGATGAATATACCTGATAAAATAAAAAGATGCAGTTTCTGATATGCAGAGAGGTTAGACATGTGGTCAAAAATAAAAGGAATTTCCATGTCAAAAATAATCAATTTCAATACAAAGAGTGCACATAGGAAATCATTGCAACTAGGAACAAAATGCAAAGTTATTAAAGTAACGGGTTGAAAAATAAATACAAAGTATGCACCCAAACCTGCCATTATCAGAAGCAACAGAAGCTGTCAGATAGCTAGAAGCAAAAAGGTAAGAAAATTATATACCTTCATAAAATGAGATTTCAAGTGCATTTTGAATTCACAATGGAGTACCCTCAATCAATAATAATATCAAATTTTAAGAAAGGCCCCAAATGAACAATTTTATAGTTGTAGCATAAGTAATATAATTATTTCAACAGTCTGCCAAATCAGAACAGATAACATTTCCTTATAGCAGAAACTAGGGTACATAAAAATGTTTTAAAGTGTATCATTTACAACAAATACAAATACTATGGACAGTTGAAATAATATTCCATGTTGCAAGGCTTAGGAAATAGTAAAAGAACAGCACCCTCAGGATTTGAATGCTAATTTTAACCAAACTGTAAGAAAATGAAATATATAAGAATACAAACTTGTAAACACTATCCTAGCATGGCTTTCTTCTTCAAAAAAAAAAAAAAAAAAAATAGGAACTTCTCTTAAAGGTACTCTTGGATACCTTTGCATAGCAGATTACTTAATATATTTTGTATTTATTTCTAAATATTTTATGATTGGTAGAAAGAATTGAGAATGAATTAATATTTTGAGTGTCTTTCACATGCTAGTAAATTTTATGCACATTATATTATTTATTCCATATAATATCATCATTGTCTTCACTCTGTATACAAGAAGCTGAGACACAGATTGCTTAATGAATAAAGGTCAGTGATAAAAAGGGTGCTGTAGATTTAAAAGGCATAGGTTTTATTTTGACTCTGCCACTTTCTAGCTGCTTAACTTTGTTCAAATTACTTAATGTTTTTCTGTGAGCAAGTTTTTTTCAGAAACAATAGCACCTACCTTTAATGTTTAATGTTAATGTTTTTCTGTGACAAAGTTTTTTTCAGAAACAATAGCACCTACCTTTTAATGTTTAATGCTAATGTTTTTCTGTGACCAAGTTTTCTTCGAAACAATAGCACCTACCTTTTAATGTTGTTAGGGTAAGTTTAGTTTCTATAAACTACCTGGGACAATGAGAGGCAGCAGTTCTCAATAAACATTGCCTAGTTCTTAACTTTCCATAATGTTTCACATGTTGTGAATACCGAGCTGAAAGTCAAACTCAAAACCGAAGTCTATTTTCTTTTCTTGTTGTCATGCTCTTGCCCTCTGCAGTGAAGCAAACAGGAGGCGAAGTTAGGAGGTCATCAAAGGAGAGCGAACACCAACAGGATCATAAACATTATTGTGTATTTGTGTGGTGGATGGGTGAGCCCAGAAAAGAAGTAAAAATAACTGAATATCTGTGAAATTACATTCAATTCAAAATTGGTAGAATAGAACTGTTTTACTTCCTAAAATTTGAATGTGGGACAGACATTTTAGCTTAGCCCTTTAAAGATGGGTTCATTATTGTTCTTTCAAAGATATGCTAAACCATACCGATTTCCTGTGCCATTTCAGATAACAGGCTGAAAAATGTATCAGTTTGTCAGTTGTCCTTGAGTAGGCCTTGTAAATTTCCCAGTGTTCAGAATGCCAGGATTAAGGTTCCTGCCCTTATATGTCCATAGAATCTCACCACAACTCTACTATACCCTTGCTGAGTTGAAATGTCATATAAAACTGAACTTTAGCCTAGTCTCCTTGCTGTATTTCACTGTCTACTCTGAAGGTGGAAACTCTACCCAAATTTTATTTTAGTGGTGTAAAGAGGGTGAGAGTGTGAGGGCTGAAATCTTCATATCATGCTAAGACTTCTCCTGAAATGTCATCTACAGTTCCACCCAAACCCCTTAGCTTACTTAGAGTACAGAGTGAATAGGCATGTAGTTGGCTAATTTACCATATTCCTCCACAATCTGGATTTTCACTCCTCTGTCTCATCTGTCATATTAAACCCCTCAGTATAGACTTCGTCCTATTTATTTATTTATATATTTATTTATTTTTGATGAAGTCTCGCTCTGTCACCAGGCTGGAGTGCAATAGTGTGATCTCGGCTCACTGCAACCTCCACCTCCTGGGTTCAAGTGATTCTCCTACCTCAGCTTCCCGAGTAGCTGGAATTACAGGCACGTGCCACCATGCCCAGCTAATTTTTTTTTTTTTTTAAGTAGAGACGGGGTTTCACCATGTTGGTCAGGCTGGTCTCGAACTCCTGACCTTGTGATCCGCCCACCTCTGCCTCCCAAAGTGCTGGGATTACAGGTGTGAGCCATCGTGCCCGGCCAACTTCATCCAATTTCTTATGTCCATTTTGATAATAAAATAATGGAATGTCCACATGCCAGATGAGATCCTTTCTCTATACTCCCATCCATTTTTACTGTCTTTGCAGTGTCTTGTCCCTGTAAGATGAGTTCTAGTCAGAAGACCTCAAAGTTACGGCTAAATTATCTTTTTTTTTTTTTTCCAGGGACCCAAGTAGAACTCGAAGAAATACTTTTTTAAAGTATTTAATTATTTCGAAGCCGGGCGCAGTGGCTCACACCTATAATCCCACCACTTTAGAAGGCTGAGACAGGTGGATCTCTTGAGGTTAAGAGTTCTAGACCAGCCTGACCAATATGGGGAAACCCCATATCTACTAAAAATACAAAAATTTAGCCGGGCGTGATGGCGGGCACCTGTAATCTCAGCTACTTGGGAGGCTGAGGCAGGAGAATCACTTGAACCTGGGTGACAGAGGTTGCAGTGAGCCGAGATCATGCCCCTGCCCTCCAGCCTGGGTGACAGAGTGAGACTCTGTCTCAAAATAAATAAATAAATAAATAAATAAATAAATAAAGTAGTTATTTTGAATTCATATTTATCCAAACTTGCTATTACCATTAACTATGAATGTATCCATATATATTTTAATGATAAAGGATAGAAAATATCATTTTATAATTATTATACCAGTTATTTGTTTTATGTGTGTGTGTGTATCTTTCATTTCAGCACCCTTTCCCATTATATCACTAGTATTAAAAGCTCTAATCAAAAAGCATAGGGTGCAATTTGAACAGAAAGGTTAATATTACATGTAAGCTGTATCCATGTAATCCATTTTATCAGCTGTCTCTGTGTTTCCTAATCTCTTCTACTTCTTTTTATGACAAAATATTATCATCACTGCAGGCCTAAAAACTCATAGCAGACTGAGCAGAATCCTAGCCTGCCTCACATATTATCTAAATTATCAATTAATGTTAAATTTTTCTGATTTTTTATAAGTAGCGGGAGGTGAAAATATGAAAGTTTTTGTTTATATTTTCCCAGATTCCAAATTGAGGTTTTTGACATCCAGAAAATTGAAAAATAGCCATCTATTTCTAGTGTACTTGTCATCTACATAAATGGAACATAAGAGTCAATGAGAGAAAATTAATTTATGATCTATGAAATTTATCATATCATAGTCTCTGACTCTAATAAAGCCACTGACATTTTAAAGACATTTCTTGAAAAAGGAAACTTACACAGATTTTGTTTAGAAAAAAAATGGGTACTGCTAAATATTGTTACTAGGAGATATAAGTTTTAATTATGGACTCTTTTTCCTGAGTGTCATTTAAGGAATAATACTAATAATCCCTGTATCCAGATAAATTGTGATATGGTCACAATAAAACCAATATTTTTCTCACATACTGTCCTGTGACGATGAAGAGTCCTATTATTTTAAAAACATTTAGAGGCACACAGTATTTTTAAGACATATCTTGCCCTTAAAAAATAATGTAAAGGGTACATTACTTCTTCAGCTATGAATTGGAAACAAGAAAGTGTGAATGATATTTCTCAAAATGCTGATTTACCATGACATTGAAAGTCTCCCACATACTATTTTCTCCAGTCTGTGTATCCATCTTTATCCCCCCTGCTTTCCCTGATGAAGTTCTTCTTTCTCTTAAAATGTTCTGTTTATTAACTAATAAATATGTATCTTGCTCTTCTAGTTTTTTCTACTCTTGTTTCCTGGAATGCCTTGCTCCTTCCTCATTTCCAACTCTGATACTATTACTTAGCCTGATTTCTCTACTGTGCTCCAAAGACGACCTTTGGAAAATATCAGGGATCCTTTGGTCCTGGAGCTATGGTGATCACTCTCCTTAATGTCCACCAGATTCTTCTCCTGAACTTTTTTAGTGCACTTTTAATGCTTTCCACAAACTGCCTCTCATAGCTTGTCATTGGTATTCATGTTATGGCTTCATAGTCTTAGAGTTTGTAGCCTCTTAATCTCATTAGATCAGAGGAAAATGAGGCCTGAAGAGGTGAACTTACCTGTTTACTTTCACATAGCTCGTTTGTGAGAAAGCTGAAAATGGAATCCTTCCATATGATTCATAGTCTATTTCTACTCTGCATGATGCAATTTTGTTTTATCTATCTTGTGATGTCACTTCAAATAAGTTATAATCTATCCTTTTTTCTTTTATATTCTCCACTGGGCCTTGCTCATTTATTGCATGTGTGCTAATTATTTATTCACTGAAATCTGTACATAAAATTTGTGTTGCAGCTATAAAGTCAACATATATCCTAATTTTGAATAATATACTTATTTGGTATACTTACTATATAACTAAGGTAACATATTCTAGGCCTACAAGGTACAAAGAAATGAGATTACTTCACAATTCTATTTATATTTTCACCGGGTGTTCCCCTAAGACAATTAGGAGCTATAAAATAAATTGGACAAGTATAGACATAATATGTTAAGTGGGTCTCTGGTTTCCTAAAAACTAGGGTATATTGTAGCACAAATTGTTCTGTTTTCTAATATAAAAATATGAAATTCTGAAAGGAGAATGTGTGGGCTTCTTATATTTTTGCTCAAATCCAATTGCATTACAAAATGAGCATCTGGCTATTGAAAGTAGGGTCTGCATACATATAGCCAGATGCTGTTTTCCATTTGGACTTTTCCACAACTACCTGATAATACATTATCCGCTTTTGCATGATCTGTGTCAGGGAGAATGAACCAAACAATAAAATCTTCATATGATATATATATCTCTTTTTATGCTTTGAAAAATGCTACTTTTTACAACTTTAGGAGGTAAACATTATTTTAGAGATATCAACGGCTCATGCACTGAAATGCTCTATGCATGTACTAGTGGGCATGTGTATTATAAAATACTATTAACTCTCTTAATTAAAATAATTTTACTAAAGTTACCTACACATAATTTGAGTATATCAGCTAACTGTCAGCTGTAAATCAATGTAAACGTCAATCAAAATTTTTTTTTTTTTTTTTTTAATTTTTTGAGACGGAGTACTGCTCTGTTGTCCAGGGTGGAGTGCGGTGGTGCAATCTCTAGATCTCGGCTCACTGCAACCTCTGCCTCCTGGGTTCAAGCAATTCTCCTGCCTCAGCCTCCTGAGTAGCTGGGATTACAGGTGTGGACACCGTGCCCGGCTAATTTTTCTACTTTTAGTAGAGGCAGGGTTTCAACATGTTTCAACATGATTGGGACCAGACGGCTGGGATTACAGGCATAAGCCACCACACTCAGCCAAAAATAAAATTTTAAGTGGGATAAACAGAGAAATTTTTTTAAATGGTCTATAGTTCTTATTGTATAAACTTCTGTTACTCAGCTAGCAAAATCATTAAAAAATATCAAACTTCACAAAACATATAATATCATACAATTATCTGGTTATTTTCTGGAATTACACAATAAATTGGGGGTATGGTGCTAGAAGTGAAAACATTTCTCTGAAAGTTTCGTAAAGCTAAGAATTTGAGAAAATGTAGAAAAATTGAGATGAACATTCATTTGACTAATATCTGTAGTCAATACCTTAGAACTTTCTACTGTGTTCTACTTTTATAATCTATGTAACTCTTTATATTTTAACAATGTTATAAGGTCAATGTGAAAAGGTTTTTTTATTTATTATGGTTTTGAGACTTATATTTTTCTCAGGAATTTTTCAATTATATGAAATAGTTACTTAATATGACTATCTAGCACTATTTGAAAATAATCAATTTGAATAATTTTTCACTGCCTACTTCCACAGAATTTCACCTTATAGGAAATATATTGTGTATATGTGTTTTTTGGTGTATGTATATATAGAGTAGTTGATATGTATATATTTTTGTATATAATAATTGATATAGGTATATAGATATATGGTGGATTCCCAATTTAAGGGAAGCTTTGGATGTAATATCTATCATAAAAAACACTGCAGTGGGAATTTTTTTTTCATTAAAAACAAAAATAAGTCAGATCAATATCCAATATTTGCTTAATTATGTGTATATTAGGAATGGATATAGTGGCAATTAACAAAGTATCTGATATCTGAAGAACCACAGTATGTCAATATGAAGTATTCCTTATCTAATCCTACAATAAATTTAAAATAGAAGATTGCTTGTTCAGTCTCTCTCTGAACATTTCAACTTTGATCTAATATTTGCTCTAGTGGCCACTGGATGTCTAGACATCACACCTACTTCACTGTATGCAATGGCAGAAAGTAGTGGGAAATTCAGGAAAAAGGAGAAGAGAGTAAGTGGAGGGATATAGAGATAGAGAATGAGAAAGTGAAAGAAAGAGCAAGAGAGATGTATTCTCTTTACATATTCTTTATTTTTTACACCCCTCTCACCATATTTTATATATTTTCCCTCACATCTCATTGGCTGTAAGTGTACAACAGATACTCTAGGTACTAGAAGCATACAAGAACAAGCTTTGTTTTTACTTGCTTTTATTTTGTGAGGTGGTGAGGGAGAAAAGTTTGGGGAATGCTATTGCATACAAACCAAGGGTTTCTGCCAAAACGTTTTCAGAAGAGAGATATCTCAAATCATGTAACAATCTTGTGAAAGTTTTGCCTATTAGAGAGTTCCTTCTTGTAATAGCAATGTCTATGAATTTAGATATGCCCACCTACATCATATTCAGATTATTTTTAACATGCAATAATGTTTTAAAGAAGCTTTCGTAACTCAGTGTGAAAGTAAATATTTTTACCTGATTTCAAATTTTAGGTTTCATGAACTTATATTTTTCTTCTTCATTAAAACATTAATTAAATTGACAAGTAACAACTGTGTCTATTTATGATATATAACTTGATGTTTATATATATATGCATTATGGAATAGTTAAATCAAGTGATTTAGCATACATACTAGTTCACATACTGTTATTTTGTGAGGAATACACTTGATATCTGCTCTTTTGGCTAAATTCAAGTATATGGTTTATTATTATTGACTATGTTCAACATGCTGTATAATAGATTTTTAGAAATTATGCTCCTTAACTAAAAGTTTGTTCTTATTGATGAACATATTTCCATTTCCCCCAATGCTTAGTCCCTGAAACCACAATTCTACTCTCTGCTTCTATGAATTAGACATTTTTCTGTTCTACCTATGTATTAGGCCATAATTGCATCGCTATAAAGAAATACCTGAGGGTGGTGATCTTTTTTTTTTTTTTTTTTTTGAGATGGAGTTTTGCTCTTGTTGCCCAGGCTGGAGTGCAATGGCACAATCTCGGCTCACTGCAACCTCTGCCTCCTGGGTTCAAGTGATTCTCCTGCCTCAGCCACCAGAGTAGCTGGGATTACAGGCATGCACCACCATACCCAGCTAATTTTGTATTTTTAGTAAAAATGGGGTTTCTCCATGTTGGTCAGGCTGGTCTTGAACTCCTGACCTCACGTGATCTGCCCTCCTTGGCCTCCCAAATTGCTGGGATTACATGCATGAGCCATCATGCCTGGTGAGGCTGGGAAATTTATTAAAAAAAGAAAAAAGAAGTTTAATTGGCTCACAATTATCCAGGCTGTACAGGAAGCATGGTGCCAGGCATCCACCTGGCTTCTGATGAGATCTCAGAGAAGCTTACAATTATGGCAAAAGGAAAAGGGAGAGCCACCACTTCACATTGGTATAGCAGGAGGGAGACAGTAGGCTGAGAGGTGCTACATACTTTTAAACAACTAGGTATCACAAGAACTCACTCACTACCATGAGGACAGTGCCAAGAGGGAAGGTGCTAAACCATTTAAGAGAAAGCCGCCCTCATGATCCAATCACCTCCCACTAGGCCCCACCTCCAACATTGGGGATTACAATTAGACATGAGATTTGGGTGGGGACATAGATCCAAGCCATATCATATATGCTTTTAAACAACCAGATCTCTGGGAATTTATTTTCACTATTGCAAGGACAGCATCAAGGGGATGGGGGGCTAAACGATTCAAGAGAAACCACCCCCATGATTATCTCCCACCAGGAGATACCACCTCCAACACTAGGGATTACAATTCAACATGAGATTTGGGCAGGGGCACAGAGCCAAACCATATCATTCTGCCCCTGGTACCTCCCTCCCAGATCTCATGTTCTTCTCACATTGCAAAATAAAACTATGCCTTCCCAACCATCCCCGAAGTCATAACTCATGCCAGCACTAACTCAAAAGTTCAAAGTCCAAAGTCTTATCTGAGGTAAGCTAGTCTCTTTCACCTAGGAGCCTGTAAAATAAAAAATCAGTTACCTCCAAGATATAATGGGGTTATGGGCATTGGGTAAATAGTCTCATTCCAAAATGAAAAAAAAGGGGGTCTACAGGTTCCTTGCAAGTCTGAATCCCAGCAAGGCAGTCATTAAATCTTAAAGCACCCAAATAATTTTCTTTGACTGGCTCCATGTTCTATATCCAAGGTACACTGGTATGAAAGGTAGGCTCTCAAGGCCTTGGGTAGGTCTGCCCTTGTGACTTTGCAATGGTTAGCCCCTGGAGCTGTTTTTATGGGCTAGCATCGAGTGCTTGCAGCTTTTCCAGGTGCAGGGTGCAAGATGTTGATGGATCTACCATTCCAACGTCTGGAGAATGATGGCACTCTTCTCACAGCTCCACTAGGCAGTGCTCTAGCGGGGACTCTGAGTAGGGGCTCTAACTTCACATTTTCCCTCCACTCTTCCCTAGTAGATGTTCTCTATGAAGATTCTGCCTCTGCAGCAGGCTTTACCTGAGCAACCAGGCTTGTCCGTACATCCTCTGAAATCTAGGCAGAGGATCCCAAGCCTCAACTCTTTTACACTGTGCACCTGCAGGCTTAACACCATGTGAAAGCCACCTAGGCTTATGGCTTGCACCTTTTGAAGCAGTGTTCCAAGCTGTACCTGGGTCCCTTGGAGCCACAGCTGGAGCTGCAGTAGCTGGGATACAGAGAGCAATATCATTAGGCTGCGCAGGGCAGAAACCATTTGGCCTATAAAACCATTCGGTCTTCCTAGCCCTCCAGGCCTGTGGTAGGAGGAGCTGTTGCTACGGTCTCTAAAATGACTTTGAGACCTTTTCCCCATTGTCTTGGTGATTAACATTCTGTTCCTTTTTACTTACGCAAATTTCTCTAGCAAGTTATTATTCAGCATCTATCTTGAATTCTTCTTCTAAAAAGTGGGCTTTTGTTTTCTACCACATGACCAGGCTGAAAATTTTTCAAACTTTTATATTCTACTTCCCTTTTAAGACAGTTCCAACTATAGATCAATTGGTTGCTCATGCTTATGATCATAGGCTGTTAGAAGCAGCCAGGTTACATCTTGAACCTTTTGCTGCTTAGAAATTTTTTTTGCCAAGTACCCTAAATCATTACTCTCAAATTAAAAATTCCACAAAGCCCTAAGGCAGAGACAAAATGCAGTCAAGTTATTTGGTATAGCATCACAAAAGTGCCCTTTGTTCTAGTTCCCAATACGTTTCTCAGTTCCATCTGAGACCTCAACATTCTGGCCTTCACTGCCCATAACACCTCAGCATTTCAGTCACAACCATTCAACCAGTATCTAGGAAGTTTTGAACTTTCCCTCATCTTCCTGCCTTCTTCTGAGCCTCCAAACTCTTCCAACCTTTGCCTTTTATTCAGTTCCAAAGTTGCTTCCACATTTTCAGGTATCTTTATAGCAATGACTCATTCTTAGTACCAATTTTCTGCATTAGGCCATTCTTGCTTTACTACAGAGAAGTACCTGAGAAGGGATACTTTATAAAGAAAATAGGTTTAATTGGCTCACAGTTCTACAGGCTATACAGGATGCATGGCACTAGACATCCACTTGTCTTCTGATGAAATCTCAGGAAGCTTACAATCATGGTAGAAGGCCAAGGGGGAGCCAGCACATCACATGGCAAAAGCAAGAGCATAGAGTGGAGGTGTTACACACTTTTAAACAACCAAATCTGATGAGAAATCACTCATTATCAGGAGAAAATCATCAAGGGAATGATACTAAACCATTCATGAGAAACCACCCCTATGATTCAATCACTTTCCACCAGGTATCACCTTCAACATTGGGGATAATAGTTGAACATGAGATTTTGTCAGGACACAGATCCTGATCACATAAACATATAAGTGAGTATTTGCCATTCTGTCTATTCTGTACCTGGCTTATTTCACTTAGTAAAACAACCTGCAGACTAATTCATGTTGTCACAAGTGATAGACTGTCCTTTCTTGTTAAGGCACAACAGTATTCCATTACATAGATATACCATCTTTTCTTTATCCATTCGTCTATTAGTGAACCCTTAAATTGTTTCTGTATCTTGGCTATTGCACATAATACTGCAATGAACATAGGGGTGCAGAAATCTCGTTCACATACAGATTTCATTTGCTTTGGATGTACATATGCTGTATGACTTATGACAAAATTATATCTTAACACATCCATAGTAAATTGAAAATATCATAATTTAAAAATGAATTTAATACCCTGATAAGCCAAATATAAAGTAAACAAAAATCATAAATTAAATCATTTTAAGTGGGAAGCCATCTGTAGATCTCAAATTGAAATTGCTGGATTATATGGTAGTTCTTTTTTAAATTACTTAAAAAGCTTCTATATTGTTTTTCATCACTGCTGTGCTGATTTGTCTTTATACCCACAATGTACAAGTGCTCCCTTTTCTTTACATCCTAGCAAACTCTTATCTTATGTCTTTTTCATAAAAGTCATCTAAACAAGTGTGAGATTACATCATATTCTGGTTTTAATTTCCATTTCTCTGATGATTAGTGATATTGAGTACTTTTTACATACTTGTTGGCTATTTTTTCTCTCTACTTTTGAGAATATCTTTTCAGTTTTATGTGATGTTTTTAAATAGAGCTAGGTGTTTTCTTACTATTGAATTATTTCTGTTCCTTATATTTTATGGATATTAACTCTTTATTAGATGTGTAGCCTGTAAATATTTTCTACAATTCCATATGTTGTCTTTTCATTCTGGTGATAGTTTTCTTTGTGGTGCAGAGCTTTGTAGTTTTATATAATTCTATTTGGCTAATTTTGCTATTATGCTTGGGCTTTTAGAGTGACAAAACATTTGATAAGGCAATTGTCAAGAATATTTTACTCTTACCTTCTTTAAGGTTTTATAGTTTCCATTCTTACCATTAAGTATTTTATCCATTTTGAGTTGCTTTTTATATGGTGAGAAATAAAGGTCCAATTTCATTTTTCTGTATGTGTATATCCAATTTTACCAACACCATTTATTTAAGAGGTTTTCTTTCCCCAGAATATGCTTTTGGCATCTTTGCCACAGATCAGTTGACCTTAGATATATGTATTTATTTCCGTACCCTCTACTCTGTTCCATTTGTGCATGTCTTTATGCCAATGCATTTATGTATTGATTATTATAGCTTTGTAATATACTTTGAAATCAGGTAGTGTGATGCTTTCAGCTTTGTTATTTTTAATCAATATTGCCTTGGTTTCAGAATGTTTTTATCATTTCATAAACATTTTAGAATTGCTTTTTCTATTTCTGTGACAAATATTGTAATTTTGATAGGGGTCTAATTTAATCTGTAGGTTACTTTTAGTTGTCTGAACATTTTAATAATAAATATTATTATAATTTATTAACAAAAGTCTGATAGTTAATATTGAGTGTCAACTTGATTGGAATGAAGGATGCAAAGCATTGTTTCTGGGTATGTTTGCGAGAATGTTGTCAAAGGAGATTAATATTTGAGTCAGTGAAGTGGGAGAGGCAGATCCACCCATAATCTGTGTGGGCACCGTCCCCTTAGATGCCAGTGTGGCTAGAATAAGCAGGCAGAAGAAGATGGAATGAGCAGACTTGCTGAGTCTTCTGGCCTTTATCTTTCTTCTGTACTGGATGCTTCCTGCCCTTGAATGTCAAACTCCACATTCAGCTTTTAGACTCTTGGGCTTACACCAGCTATTTGCCAGGGGCTCTCAAGACCTCCAGCCACAGACTGAAGGCTGCACTGTCAGTTTCCCTACTTTTGAAGTTTTGGGACTTGGACTGGCTTCCTTGCTCCTCAGCTTGCAGACAGTCTATTTTACCTTGTGATCACGTGAGTCAATACTCCTTAATAAATTCCCTCTCATGTATACCTATATCCTATAAGTTCTGTCCCTCTAGAGAACCCTAATACAATAAGAAATATTTCAATATATTTGTTTCTTCTTCAGTTTGATTCATCAATGTTTTAGGGATTTTAGTGTACACACTTTTTCACCCTGGTTGAATCTACTTCTAAGTATTTTTATATGCTTTATGAGATTATTTTCTTATTTCTTGACAGTTCATTGTTTATGTAGATAAATGCTTCTAGTCTTTGCATGATTTCCATACTGCAGCTGTACAGAATTTGTTTACTAGCTCTAACAGGTTTTTAGGGAGTCTTTGGGATTTTCTCTAAATAAAGTCATGTCATTTGCAAACAAAGACAATCCACTATCAGCCGATTTTTCAGAAGAAACTTCTCAGACCAGGAGAGAGTGAGATGATATATTCACAGTGTTAAAAAAAAAAAAAAAAAAAAAAAAAGACAAAACTGCCAACCAAGAATACTTCCCAAGTGAATCTGTCCTCCAGAAATGAAAGAGAGATAAAGACTTTCTCAGACAAACAAGAGCTCAAGCAGTTTATTAACACTAAACTTGTCTTCTCAGAAATTGTATAGGGAAGTATTTAACCTGGCAAAAATATAATAAGTAATATTAAAACATAAGGAAATATAAAAACTTACTGGTAAAAGTAAGTACTTAGTGAAATTCCAAATACTAGTACTGTAATGGTGCTGTGCAAATAACATTTTTAGGATAAGTGTTAAAATATGAAACTATTAAAATAACTGTCATTAAAGTGATTTTAAGGGATACAGTATATTTAAAAAATCTATAAATTATGGCCTCAAAAGCAGCAAAAGGATAGAGAGTTTGTATGTCATTGAGCTTAAGAGTAATCAGATTAAAATAGGTTATTACAAATATGTGATGCAAGCCTCATGCTAACCACATGTCAAAACACTATATTAATAACACAAAAGATAAGGGAAAAGGAATCAAAACATATAACTATAGAAACTAATCAAATCACCAAGGAAGACAGCAAGAGAAGAAGAAAGAAACAAGGGAACTATAAAACACTCAGAATATAATTTAAAAATTACAATAATAACTTCTTACCTATTAATAATTATTTGTATGCAAAACTATTAAATACTAAAATCAAAAAACATACCGAGGCTGAAGGGATAATAAAAAGCCAGATGTAAGAATTTACACTAAGAATATACATAGACTGAAATTGAAAGCGTGACTAAATATATTCCATGCAAATATTAACCAAAAGGCAACTAGGCTATCTATATTTTCGTTGGAAAGAAATACATATATATTTTAAATAAAAAACTGGAAAAAGAAGCAAAGACTATTTTATAATAATAAGAGGATCAATTTATCAAGTACTTACTATATATATATACACACACACACTATATATAGTATATAGTATAGTATAGAGTATACATATACACACACATACACTACATATAGTTTTATATATATAATATAGTATAGTACGTGGTATATATATAATATATAGTATAGTATAAAGCAAATACTTAGCAGAAAGTAGAAGATAACAAAGATCAAAGGACAAATACAGATGAGAAAAACAATAGAAAAGATCAATGAAATTTAAAGTTTTTCCTTTATGTTAAAAAATGTACAAACATTTATCAAACCTAACAAAGAAAAAAGAGAAGATTGAAATAAAATCAGAAATGAAAGAGGAGCCATTACAAATGATACCAGAGAAGTACATAGGATAATAAGAGATTATAAAAAATTGTACCCCCTAAAATTAGATCACCTGGAAGAAATGAATAAATTCTTGAACACATACAAGCTACCAAAGCTGAATCACAAAGAAACAAGAAAATCTGAATAAATAAATAATAAGTAAGAAGATTGAGTCAGTAATAAAAAAACTTTTCAACAAAGAAAATCTCAGGAGTGGATAGCTTCATTGCTGAATTCTACCAAACATTCAAAGAGCAGCTAATCCTTAATTTTCCAAAATTTTTTTCAAAATAATGAAAAGGAGGGAATGCTTAAAAACTATTTTCATGTGCCCAGCATTACCTTGATATTAAAGCTGGACTAGGACACTACAAGAAAATTACAAATTTCAATAGTACAAAACTATTCAATACAATATTAGCAAACTGAAATCCACATCACATTAAAATTATTATTCACTATGATTATGTGAGATTTATCCCTGGAATGCAAGGATGGTTCAACATGTGCAAATCAATAAACATAATATACCACATTAATCAAATAAAGGAAAAAAAATACATTCTTCTCAATAGATTGAGAAAAAATATTTGACAAAAATTTGCATCCTTTTATGATAAAAACTATGAACAAATTGGGTATTGAAGAAACATACTTCAACACAGTAAAGGTCATATAGGACAAGCCCGCAGTTAGCCTTGTATTTAATGTTGAAAAGTTTACTTTTCTCTAAGATTAGGAACAAGACAAAAAGCTATTCTCACCATTTCTATTTAATATAGTACTGGAAGTCCTAGCCAGAATAAGTAGATGAAAATTAATTAATAAACAAACAAATAAAAGGCATGCAAGTAGTAAATGAATAATTTAAATAATCTCTGTTTGCAGATGATATGAAGCTTACAATTTAAAATATGTGATTAAAAAATACATTTTTCTCAAATTTGACTATCAATTTTATTAAGAAAAAATAAAATTTTATCATAATTAACAGATTAGCATACAATCAAAATTGCCTACGATTAAATAGCATTAATTCATACTAAATATTTAGTAATTTTTAATAATTCTTAGCAATTGGTATTTCTTACTAAAATTGATGGAAATTCTTTGCTGATGACACTTAAAATCAACTTAAGAATGGCTTCATTAAAACATATTAAATTGTAGTGTGTTATTTATTCAACATTATTGAAGGAAGCACATTTTACTTTGGCTTGATTTATCAGTAATTCAAAGTATACCATTTAATACAACAAATATGCCTATTAATATTATGGGATTCACTTCTTTATTTAAAACCTTAAAGTCGTCTGTGTTCTTAAAGTTACGATTCTATAGAAATTAACATTTTTATTGTGAATGAGTTCAAATTTTAATTCATTTATTAATTCCAACCTTCTGCTCATCCCCAAATTATTTTTTATTACTCTCCTCCACAAAACTTATTCTTACTAAACTAAGAAATATACAATTTTGTTTTGTTTTCCAGCAACAGACTATCTTCTTCCTGTTCACTTATTTTGGATGCAAAATCTAAGATGATATCTCTTCATTTTGTTCAATCTAGTTGTCAGGAAATTTGGAATTATAGGTGGAAATAACCTAGCTCTTTCATGTTTAATTAAGTTTACTTAATTATTTTGAATATTTTTCAAATCACATCACATAAATAAAATGGGACCTAAGTTCTTGACAAAAATTTTGAAAAAATCTGTAGTCTAAAACACAATGATCAAAATGAACAGTAATAAGAAAATTTCTCCAAATATTTACTTGTAATAAACAACATAATTTCACTGCAATGGTTTCTGGAAAATATATTTTAACCAGAACACCCCCCAAAATCAAAGAGAATATTAATTTTTTTCCATTTATCAATGATCTATTTCAATTTATTATTTTACTTTTTGAATTGAATATATCTATTTATATTTTTACATTTAACAATAAGGACTAGATTATGCAGTTACAATAGCTGTAAATGGGCCAGGTTCAGTGACTCATACCTGTAATCCCAGCTCTGTGGGAGACCGAGGAAGTCGGGCTGCTTGAGGCCAAGAGATCAAGACCACCTGGGCAGCATAGATCCCATCTCTACAAAATGAAACAAAGAAAGTAGTTGTGCATGTAGGCATGTGCCTGTAGTCCTAACTACTTGGGAGGTTGAGGTGGGAGGAACCCTTGATCTCATGAGTTCAAGGCTACAGAGAGCTGCAGTCATGCCACTGCACTCTGGCCTGGGCAAAAGACTCAGAACCTGTCTCTAAAACAAAACAAAACAAAACAAAGCAAAACAAAAACAAAAATGCATAAAGGCCATATAAGTTGGATTTTTTGGTAGTTTTTGTCCTATTTGCATTGGGTGAAGAGTATTAAGGATAGTCTTTTTCTTTATAATTACACAATGGTTTTGTTTTACTGTCAGTGGGAATTCTTCCTGCAAGTAAAATATTTCAATAATTGAAATGTTCGAGAAAAAAGGCAAATGTAACATTGAAACAATAAAAGTTTGAGTGCCTCTTTAACTGACAAGGGTGTATAAATGTCAACATGCCTTTCAGATAAATCAGTTCCAGTTCAAAGATCTTGACAATACTTTGGAAATGTAATAGAGATTCTATGAAGCTGCTACTGTGATTCTGGAGAAGCAGTGTGAGAGAGGTAATGAGAGGATTGTATGTGCATAGCAAAGAGATTCTAGTATATGTCAATTTAAAAAATAAAACTTCTTTTTGGGAGTCTTTGCTCTAGTTTTATATTGTAATAAATAGTGTCTCTGCTAGAGGTGACATTTATAGCTCCTTAGAGGTCTACCAGTATGAAAGAATGCTATCATTTCTTAAATGGCTGTTGTACCAACTATATTTCATTTTCCCTAGTTTCTTCATTGTGGCTTTTAGATAAATCTTTTCTGACTGAAAAAAAAATCATGGAAAGAAGTCATTAAAATATCTGTTGGAGAACAGTATATGTTGCTATCACAACAGTTCAAAAAATTCCCTTCCATATTTGCATCCTGATCAAATCTAGAGTGAACTCAAGCCTCAGTTAAGAAAAATATTCCAAATTTTAAAACATTAAAAATTTGGTTGTGATGCAACTTGCAATGGTACCAAATAAATTACTGCTTCTGAAGTAAATTCTAAGCACTCTATAATTCTGATTAATTCTGATTACTGATGTTTAGTTTGAGGGGAAATCAAAATGCATGTATATTTGTAGCGTTTTCCTCAAAAAAATTTCTTTCAACTTAAAAATTCTTATTCATAACCAAGATATTGACATCTTCTCCTGTTTTCTATCATTTGTCTTGCCTTTCTCCTGAGGTAGCAAGCTCAATCAGACATGTCTCTCATGATCTCTTGAACCAGCCCTTGATGTGTGCCCAGTCTCAGATAATAATATAACTACAAAAATAACCTTTGATTGCTAAATAAATAGTAATAAAAGTTTCTGGGTATAGACAAGGCAAAGAGGTTGTTCTATCAAAATATATCCAATGCATAAAATTTTTGTCATTTTAAAGCAAAGATCAAGTTCTTCAATAGAAATAATTTATTGGATGGCTTTCACATATTATTCTTGATTTTGACTCTACTAAATATGATTCTTTACTGGATTCCTTAACTTGACATTTCTTCAAACAAAAGTTTTCTGAAATATAGGCATGAAGACTATAATGTACAGTGGGAGAGAAATATTTTTAACACCTTTCTCAGATATGGGCTAAGCATTTCACTTCCTAGCAAACATAACATTTTCAAGAAATTATGTTATCACACCAGTCTTTTAAAACTTATGAGATGACATATTTGACAAAAAAGAGTAAGTCTCTTTTATTTAAGATGTTTTATTCATTATATAAATTATGTTATTTACCATTTAATTGCATGACAAGAGATGAAGTTTATTTCCAAACAAACTTGATATATGTAATAATGACATTTTATTTACTTTAGATTACTTTAGCAAATTCTGAAATTGTTCATGCTAAGAGCTTTTAAAAATGGCATTCAATATTATGTATTAAGATAATCTATCTTAATTAAAAATATTTTTTATCAAATTATTTCTACCTCTATATAGGCAAGATATAAACCTTTTTATCTTCAAATTTATGTATATTCTTAAACTATACATTCCAAAATAACAGCATCTAATAATTTTCTGTAAGTTTCTTACTTTTAAGAAACTATAATAGTCCATAAGCAACAGAAATTAATTCAGTGCTTTTTGCTGGCGCTGCCAATATTCATACCTTCCCCTTCTCTTATGATGACTTTCTTGGTAGAAAAAAGAAAAGAAAAAGAACTGTTAAGTAAGACCCAGGTGTCAGAAAGGAAAAACTTGGTCTTCAAAATAAAAATCAGAAGTGGCAGATATAATAACCATTATGTATATGACATGCATAATAAAATTTGGCTGACAGACTCCAACAATGATTCCTTTTATTCCATAGAAACCTTTTAACCACCGTTACCAACTGAACTGTGTTTCACCAAAATTCATATGCTAAAATTCCTAATACTTGATGTAAGTAGATTTGGAGAATGGATCTTTAAAGAGGTAATTAAGGTTAAATGAGGTCATAATGATGGAGCCCTAATTGGATAAGATTGGTGTCCTTAAAAAGAAAAGGAAGAGACAAAAAAGATTTGAGATGTGCACACACAGAGTAAAGACTGTGGGAAGGGGCATGAGAACGTGACTATCTGCAAGCCAAGCCGAGGCTTCAGGGGAAACCAATCCTGCTGGCACCTTGATCCTGAAATTCCAGTCTCTAGAACTATGAGAAAATAAATTTCTATTAATTTTGCTAGCCATTCTGTGTGTGTGGTTTTTTTTTTTCTTTTTATGATAGTCCCAGCAAACTAATGCAATCAAAACTGATACATCCAGTGAGAGGGAGGGATGGAAACCTTAACAATGGGATAGTTGAAATAACTAATAATTAAATAATTTTTTAAGTAGATGGGAAGGATAAGAGGGGGTTGTTTATCAGGCAAAGCTGAGATTGGGAGTCATTAACTTTCTATACCATACTTCTATACTATATTGGAATAATTTCAAATTGAAGTTATAAATTCTCTGAAATTAATTTGTTAGCTCTGGCAAAGAAGTGATCAATATAATATATGATTTTGTTGATTGTTGAAAGCAAAAAAATTTAAAGAGTGCTAAAAATTGAGAAAAAAATCAGAATCAGAAAGGACAAAGACATTAACCAACAACTCAGGGTTAACTTGTTAACAATATCATAGAGAAGAGTGATTGATAATAAGCATTAAAACCAACCACTAGTTGGCCATTTATTATAATTTACTTTGCTTTTCCCTACATATTTTAATAGAAAGTAGATGAATGATTCTGTTTAATCTTAGGAGTATAATTGTCATGGCTATAGTTTGAGTGCCTTTTTATTAACATGTGGGCACAATGAAGATGAAATCCAAGTCTGTGAGAAAAAGAGTGAGTCTGATTCTGGGATGGCATTCACGCATTCAAATGTCTACTGCTCTTCATGTTAGGTAAAAGAAAAACAAGGGCTCTCAGGCCTTTGGCCACAGACTGAAGGCTGCACTGTCAGTTTCCCGACTTTTGAGGTTTGGGGACTCAAACTGGCTTCCTTGGTTCTCAGCTTGCCTACAGTTTATAGTGTGACCTCACCTTGTGATCATATGAACAATACTCAATAAACTCCCTTTCACATATACATCTATCCTATTAGTTCTGTCCCTCTAGAGAGCCCTGGCTAATAGAGTCACTGTAACTTAGAATGTTTATATTATTAGATGATCACCATTCCTAATTCATATACCCTCTAGCGCTCCTGAAGGCAAGCTTCTTTTTCTTTAACATGTCACATATTATCGATCCAGGAGGTACACCTGGTGCACCCTTTCAACCATATTGCTGGTTCTAGACCATTACTATCATTCTATGCAACTCATGTGAGAATCACAGCATCTAGATACATCTTCTTCTTCTTGGTGAATTTTACACACCTCCTGGTCACAGTGCCTTTTTAATTCATAACTATTTGTTCTACTCACATTCTTTCTTTTCTCCCACCTGTCACAAAGATGAAACACTAACAGTCGAATCTCGAAGTTACACAATGTGCTCGTTTTCATTGACTTTTTTCTGTAATATTTAAGTTGTGGTAAAATATCATAACATAAATTTTACCACCTTTACAATTTTAAGAGTACAGGTCAGTGTCATGAAATATATTCACAAAATTGTGCAACCATCACCACCATTCATCGCCATTACTTTTTTATATTCCCAAACTGAAACATTGTTCCCGTTAAGCACTACATCCACATATCTCCCTCTCTCAACTTCCTAGCAATCATTATTCCATTTTCTGTCTCTACGAATCTGACTACTTTGAATACCTTATATAAGTGGAATCATACAGCATTTGTCCTCTTATAACTGTCAAATTTTACTTAGCATAATGTTGCTTAGGTTCATTCATGTTGTAGCATGTATCAGAATTTATTTTAAAACTGGATAAAATCTCATTGTATGTGGATATCATATCTTGTTTATCCATTCATCTATTTGTAGACACTTGAGTTGCTTCCGCTTTTCGGCTATGGTGAATAATGCTGCAATGGTCATGGGTGTCAATCTCAGAAATTCACTGCCTTAAACCACAATCTCATTTTCTTATCGTTGGACCACTTCTAATAACTCGATTTAAAACTGTATTTTAAGACATGGTTTTCTATTATTTCAGTTCTTGTTTCAAAGTTCTACAATTCCAAACACACCAAGATCTTTATAACTACATATTATGTCTCAGATAGTTCCTCTGTGAACCTCTTTTATTTCTTATGATGCTTCACAATTCATCAAAGCCCTTCCTCTTAGAGAGTTTATGTGCCTAGGAAACGTAAAAGTTGTCCAACTGTTCCTTAACATTTCTTCTTGAATTTAAATCTTAAAATAGGATCAAGTGCTACATCCCACACGTATCTATAGAGTTCAACTCAATAAATATTTGGTGAGTAAATGAATTGGTAAGCTTTGAATAAAGTCACTAAGGTGGTGTACACAGCTTAGGGATTCAAAATTCTCTCAATAAAGTAAAAAATAAAACTCACTGCTTTTATCTGAGAAAATAATATTCAAATAATGATAAAAAGTGCCAGGAGTGGTGGCTCACGCCTCTAATCCCAGCACTTTGGGAGGCCAAGGCGGGCAGATCACGAGGTCAGGAGATTGAGAGCATCCTGGCTAACACAGTGAGACCCCGTCTCTACTAAAAATACAAAAAATTAGCCGGACGTGGTGGTGGGCGCCTGTAGTCCCAGCTACTCTGGAGGCTGAGGCAGGAGAATGGTGTGAACCCGGGAGGTGGAGCTTGCAGTGAGCCAAGATCGTGCCACTGCACTCCAGCCTGGGCAACAGAGCGAGAGTCCATCTCAAAAAAAAAAGTATATGCCATTTGCCATGGCAAATCTCTATGTGCTATCCATGAAAAGAGAAGCACATATTAAGAAAAATAAAAAAGGCTGCATAATCATCAAAATAATAGAAGTTTTTATTATTTTATTTAGCTTTTGCATATTTCTTGGAGAGAGAGGATTTAGAAAGAAAAAATAGCAAGTCACACATTCAATACTAAGATTTTTGTATGCTACTTGACTTATTTTTCTTTCTCTTTAAACACAATGAACTATAAATGTATTCTCTGTAAGTCTTGTTTTAGACACAGAGGAATTCAATCAAGTTTAGGTTCAGGAAGGTCATCTTACAAAAATAATAGAAGTTGAATTTGAACAACAACAGCAAAAAACAGAAAGATTATTTGGAGAGTGCTAAACGAAAAGGCAAGTGAATCCATGAAGTCTCTGACCAAGCCATCTAGAAGCAGATTCAATTTATGTGTTACCAATAAAAGAAAATTTTGCATTGTTGTTAATAGTGGTTTCTGAACTCTGTGGCTTCTTATGGCAACACCCAGTAGATAAGAAAGACAACAGGAGTCTTCACTAACAGCCAGTTTCTACAAAATTCAAATATAAAGTCATACCATCTAAAGAAACACAGTAAATATTTATCATAAATCTTTAGAGGTAAAAGTGCAGGAATATATCTTTCACATTCAATCAACTGAAAGTGAACTTTATTTTTTTTCAAAATGTTATATTTTACTAATTTCCTTTAATTTACTGCCAATTCTAAACCAATTTATTACTGCTTGTCTGAACTATTATAAGATTTTTTCAAGCATTTCATATCTCTGAAATCACCCCTTTGCAATTTAAGTAGGAAAACAGTTGGAGAAAAATTTTTAAAAAATAATTATATAATCATGGCATTACTATATTCAAAGCCCTTACAGAGCTCTATTATTTTTATTTAGCATTGTTTTAACAAGTTTTTTTTTTCTTTTTGAGACAGATTATTGCTTTTGTAGCTCAGGCTGGAGTGTAATGGCTCAGTCTCGGCTCACTGTAACCTCCCCCTCTTGGGTTCAAGCAATTCTGCTTTAGTCTCCCGAGTAGCTGGGATTACAGTGACCGCCACAACACCCAGCTAATTTTTTGTATATTTTGTAGAGACGGGATTTCACCATGTTGGCCGGATGGTCTTGAACTCCTGACCTCTGGTGATCTGTCTGCCTCGGCCTCCCAAAGTTTGGGGATTACAGGCATGAGCCACTATCCCCAGCTGTTTTAACAAGTATTTTTAAGGTGTACTAAATGCTAAGCACTGTGCTGGCTGTGCAAAAATAATTGTGGGGGAGAGAAAAAACAGAGCTAAGAATACTTGGAATTTTATTTCATGGTATAATTTTTTGTATCCCAATTTTCTTGTAAGTACCCTCTACTCAACCTCTAGTCTGTGATTATTATCCCACGACTGCATCTAGAACAGAGGTTGGTAAACTTTTCCTGTAAAGGGCTAGTTATTATATGTTTACCCTCTGTAGTTCATTAATTATAGATCACAACTATTCAACTTGTCATTGTAGTATGAACACAGCCATACACAATACATAAATAAATAGACGTGGCTGTGTTCCAAAGAAAATTTATTTGCAAGAATAGGTAGAGAGGTGAATTTGGTCCCCGGGGCCATAGTTAGTTGACCTATGGTCTAATTTATTCTGTAATATCAGCCTCATTAGTCAACATTTTTGAGATCCAAATGAAGTTTTATTTTTCTATGAACATGGTAAAAATCACACTTCACACTTGTAGCAATGTAGAGTGACATGACTCTTGTATTTCCCATTAAAAAGGCTACATGTTTACATCCGAGTTCTAATACATATTAATATGGCATGAACTCACTTCTCGTTATCACTGGATCTCAATTTCCTCACATGTAACAGGAATAAAATAATACTTATCTTGACATTTCTGTGATGACACAAAGGTTTAATTGTGTGAGTTACCTAAACCTGCTAAGGCTAATTGCACAATGGCCCAGATCTGCTGAAGAGCGCTTTCCTTATCTGGTTCTTATCAAAGCTGACAGACTTCTTGGTAACTTGGCAAACGGATAGAGCACAATGAACATTGTGAAATATGCTACTTCTGAAACCCAGATGGGCCTACTAGAAGTGGTGCTTCCTTCTTAGTGATGAGAGACGCAAAATCCAATAATGTGTATGTTACTTTAATGGATTATTTTAGCATGCCTCACGCCACTGGAAATCTAAAATTTCACTGAGGTAAACACAGAAACTATGCTGTGTTTACCCACACCTTCTGAGCTCATACAGTCTGAATAACATGAGATTATTGGCCAAGGGGGTCAATGTACTATTTCATGGAATACCCAGACAACCAAAACCCCGCCTGGCTAGCTCCTGCAATGTTTTCATATGCAATGTCCTTCCTTCCTTCAGGAGGCCCAGTACTTTGTCTGCTGAGTTACAATATGACTTGGCTCTAGTTTAAATCTGTTGGACCAGAGAAGAGTTAGAGCCAGATCCTGAATGAAACCTGTGTTGTTGTGTGAAAGATAAGCCTTTGCTTCATCTTAAAGCAAGAGGTACATCTTCACTTCAACAGGGAGGAGTGAGAAACTTCTGTAATCTCAGAAAGTTTGAGAAAAATTGAGATTTTACCATTTTCAAGTGCATCAATCCATACGCTTCATCCTAAACCTTAGGTATCTACCCTTTCTCAATCGGAGTCCTCATCTTGGTATAGCAGAACTGCCAGAAATAACAATTCAACATTTCTTGGAGATCTGTAGTCTTATAATTAAGGTTTGGTCCAGATTCTCAGTCTTTTTCTGTTCCCTGTTCTTTTATATGCTTCTAAGAAGCCTTCTGGCATTCTCAATCTGCTTTATATTAATCACCCTCATAATTTATTTTGTCCTCTCATCATTACTGGCCCTTAGAAACAGCTATGCAATTCAATCTACTTCATTGTTATTACTTCCAAACTTATCTTGAGATACTACACTTACCAGTGCACTCTTTAGCACAGGTATTAATCCTAGCTCATTACCATGGAAAGTTTTAGCAAACGCTCTTAAATCACATATCAAGATCTTTTAGTTCTTCACTTACTGCGGGTGATGAAGTCTTCATTGTCAACTAGAAGGTAAGTAATCCAGGTTAAAGTCAGCTTCCTAGGACGTCTCCTAGTAATGCAGTAGTTGATTAGTTGCCATAGAAAACAGACTCTGAAAGTCTTGAATTTATATTTGGTACTTTTATTGGGGATTGATTTGGAAACAGCGTCTGTGAATAGTATAAGAAATAATATTGGGAAGACAGATACATTGAACTGGGGTAAAATTGGAACAGATGCCTCACCAGTCCTAAAGGGAGCAGAATACTCCAACTGAGACAAAAATAAGCCTGGTCTTTAACTTACATAAAACAATCATTAGACATGGAGTGACTCCAGGGACTGCACATAATCTTAGGTGAGGTGGTTTCCTCCACTTAAGGAAAATTCCTGCAAAGGGCTTCAGGAATTGGCAAATCGACTTTCATCAACTGGGGAATGAGTGCTTTAGTCTTGGAGGGATATCTACCGTACTCAATTCAGTGCTAAATAAATCTTAATTAACTAAATCCCAAACATTTTGTGTGCTGAATTCAGTATACTTTACAGACAACCACTTTGTTTCTAAGGCTCTCTTAAAAATGAATGCCCGTTTATGTTGATAATTATTTTTTATGGAATTAGAGAAGATACTCTAGTAAACACAGACATTTTAATCTCCTACAAAAGCTAACCTGTGGTTAATATGCCACAAAAAAAAAAAAAACAAAAAAACACACACACATTTTTGCAGGATCAAGGGAGCATTACCCGAACCTGAGATTCACCTAGCTGTGGATTTTTAGTCAGGTGTTTTCTAGCATTATCTAGAGATTGTTTAGGCATTTAATTCTGGGATGTTCAAGGTTACTTGTAAATTATTAAAAGGGAAATGCCAATTCACATCTCTCCTGGAACATAAAATGGGTAGTTTGCACTATTAAGGTATCTTCCCTGGAATCCCTTGCTTTCTTGAACATTCTGCTTACTAAACCATAGCAAGTTACTTTTCTCCCTAATTGGTGCTTGTACTCATGAAGTGTATCATCATCATTAACAAAATCAATTAAGTACCTACATGAGCATGGCCTTCCTCCTGGGTCCTGGTTAATTTGCACAAGATCTTCTTGTGTCTTTCTGTTAGGAATTCAGCACTATTAACAGTACCACTCTTCTGAGAATATTCCATTTGCGAAGTTAAACTTTCAGCTGATGAGAAGAAACTTAAGGAAGCAAACAATTATTATGTAGATTAAAGATGTCATTAAAGGAACACATTTAATGAAGGCACTGTTTGCCCTTCATGGCTAAAAAAAAAAATAAAGGCATTGTAAACACTAATCTATTCAATAATGTTAACTTGGTAATGTGCAGGTTACTTTTTATTCCATTTAGATAAACTCTTCTCAGTGACATGTAACTTTGCTCTGATCTTGTAACTTCTGGGATTTAGAGTGAAAGCAATTCTACCCAGCATGGGGATAACTTTGTTTTAAGGCCTTAGACTTAAGAAAGGGATGCACATAGAGAGGAGCCTTATTTCAGTTCAGTAAAATTCAAACAATTGAAATGACCGAGAAGCACGATCTGAGGCTTTGGATTCTAACCCAAGATTTTTGATTCTCATTACCAATCTTCACAATATTTAGGAAGCAGGATAGTCTTAATAAATGACAGTGGTTGTCTCTGAGTTACAGAATTAATTACCTTCTCTCTACCAGTATAGTATGAAATCAATGTTTGAGAAATTTATAGGCTATATCCAACCATTTTTATGTATATTAATAAAATTTCTAGTGTATTTGACATAGCAGACAACAGTTAAAATCTTTAATAATCAAAACATATGAATATATTTATATTAATTACTCTAAATTGATATGCTATATAATAAACATAACATTTTATGTAATAGAATATTAAATCCTGTATTAGTCATACCACTACAGTGAACTATCTAAAATAATTAAAATATTATTAAAAATAGTTATGGCTATTGAATGCTTATTGAATCATCACTATGTGGTAGACACATTTTTAAGTGCATAACATGCATAAACCACTTAATCTTTATTGCCTTAAGAAAGGCAATATTTAGCTATTCATTTTACATGAAGGAACTAAGGCAATGAGAGTTCAAATTACTTACTCTAAATCTCATTGCAAGGAAGTATCCTGGGCTTGAACCCTACCAGTTGATCCCAGAGCCTATGTAAAATGATTTAGTTAAAATATAATAATTAAATATACAAATACATTTTCAGACACTTTAGAAATGATCATGAGATGAACTTATGGGATAACTTGAAAACTCGAGGGAAACATTGGGAAGATTCATTTTTCGTTCTCTCATACACATTCACTACTCCGGGATCTCCTTGAGATCAAAAGTAAGGGACCCCTGAATTGATAAGAGTGGAGGAAAGCAGCAGCCTGAGAAGATGGCATGATTTTCTTGTCTTTTTTTAGTGTTGTAGGCTACGAGTATGGAACGTGTAACCGACAGAGCATAATAAGTGGAAAAAGCTCTGGGTCAAGCTCTTGTGTGTTGTGAACTGTCCAGAGACCAATGGTCAAATCCATGATATTAATTAAACATGGTTACCAGCCTTCATTTGCATAGATCTTATAGTTTTCAATAACTCAACACCTTTTTCTTTGGTGATCGAAATAATTTGAATATTATTATAATAGTTAAAAAGTAAACATCTGAGTACTCTTACTCAGATGTTATTAAGCTAAAATATACAAAAAAAAATCTACATGGGGTTGTTTTTCCTTAATCTAAATATTATGATAAGAACTAGTTATATAGACCATAACCATCCCATACAATTTTCTTCAATAATCTCTGCTGTTCAGTATAGTTACAATTAGACTCATGTGGCTACTGAACACTAAAATGTTGCTAGTTTAATTAAGAAACTCAGTTCTCACTTTGGGAGGCCTAGGCGGGTGGATCACGAGGTCAGGAGATCAAGACCATCCTGGCTAACATGGTGAAACCCCATCTCTACTAAAAAAAAAATAAATAAATAAAATAAAATAAAAAGAAGTAGAAAAAATTAGCCAGGCATGGTGGCGGGCGCCCGTAGTCTCAGCTACTCAGGAGGCTGAGGCAGGAGAACTGCGTGAACCAGGGAGACGGAGCTTGCAGTGAGCCATGATCACGCCATTGCACTCCAGCCTGGGCGACAGAGCGAGACTCCGTCTCAAAGTCTCAAAAAAAAAAAAAAAAAAAAGAAAGAAAGAAAGAAAGAAAGAAAGAAAAGACAAAAGGGAACTCAATTTTAAATTTATGTTGGTTAATTAAAATTAAAATTAAATTAAATATAAAAATCAAATACCCACAGGAGGGCAGTGGCTACTTATTGAAGAGCACACATATAGAATTTATTTTTTCTAAAACAGTACTAATTATTAGAGCACTTTAAAAACAAGATAAAATTTTCTACAATTGTAAGTCATATGAACCCAGCATGAACCCAGCAATCTCACTTCAATGTATTTACCCAACAAAAATGAAAGCCTTTTTTTCACAAAACGACTGATTTACAAATGCTTTTAGCAGCTTTTATGCAAAATAGCCCCAAACTAAAAACAATCCAAATATCTATCAACAGATTAATTGATTAACATATTATATCATTTATATTAGAATACTCAATGGTAAAAAGAAACAATCTGTTAATACAGAAATACAGTATAGACTAACCTCAAAATGAATCTTACAGAAAGTTTACACATGTATGTGAAATTGTAGAAAAGAAAAATCAGTAACCTTTAGTGACAGAAATTAGATTGGTTGGTTTCATGAGGTCTGGGAGTGAGGTGAATTTGGATTCACTAAAGGAAATATGAGGGAAGTTTTTGAGGTTCTGGAAATGTGCTATATCTTCATTGTAACTGTATATGTTTGTTAAAATAATAAATCTTTATATTTAAAATGTGTAGATGTAAGTGTATATAGATTATATTTTAATAAAGTTGATTAAAATCAATAAGAATATAAAAGACTTAGATCAAAATATCAATCAACTTGGCATAACTGAAAAGTGGAAAACACTTCCAACAACAGAAAGAGGGTATACTCTTTTACTCGAGCGTATCAAACAGTTGCCAAAATACATTATAATTATGAAATAAGTCTCGGTAAATTTCAGTCACACAGAATATGTTCTCTGACCAAAGCAACAATGAGGAAGGAATGAACATCAGCAAGATAGTCCAAATTATTTCAAAATTAGGTAACACATCTAAATTTCCCATAGGACAAATAATGTCTCTAGACTAATGTGTAGTTGTTCTGAATAAAAAAATAAGGAACACCAAATATAAGTTAATAATATGAAGCTAAAATATGCTCATAAGGTAACTATAAGATTAAAATGCTTACATTTAAAAGAAGACAAGTTTAAAATCAATGATCTGGGCTTCTACCTTAGAAAACTAGAGAAGAGGAGCAAAATAAAACCAAGTTCAAAAACAAAAAGAAATAATAAATATAATGGAATAAGTAAAGTACTTTTGCCACAGAAATAAACATTAGTCTACTAATACCATTTATATGACAACAAATTGGATAAACTGTAGAAATAGGTTCATAGAAACGTGAAACTTACCAGAACTGAATCATGAAAAAATAGAATATCTGAACAGACCAATAAGAGTAAGATGATTCCGTCATTAACTAAATGCATCCTAACAAACAAACAAAAAAAAGTCCACGACTTGACTGATCTCACTGGTGAATTCTACCAAACATTTAAAGAATAATTAGTGGCCACCCTTCACAAGAGATTCCAAAAAATTGAAGAGGAGGCAACACTACCAAACTCATTTTTTATGTCATGGCTTACATTGATACCAAAGCCCACTAAAGACACTACAAGCAACAAAATTACCAACCAATAACCATTATGAGCTCAGATATAAATATCCTTAAAAGACACCAGCAAACTGAATTCAAAACATATTAAAAGGTTCATTCACCATGACCATATGAGATTTTTTTCCTGGAATGCCGAGCTTGAAATATGCAAATCAAAAAATGTGATACATTAATGGAATATAAAATAAAAACCATACGATCATCTCAATAGGTCCAGAAAAGGCATTTCACAAAACTCAACATGTTCACAATAAAAACTCTCAACAAATTAGGTATAGAAAGCATGTACCTCAACATAATACAAGCCAAAGATGATGTGCTCAAAGTTAACGTCATATTCAACGGTGACAAGCTGAAAGCTATTCCTCTAAGTTCAGGAATGAGACAAGGATGTCCACTCTCACTACTTCTATTCAGCGTAGTACTGGAAGTCCTACCAGAGTAATTAGGTGAAGGATAAATAAATAAAAGATGTCTATTTGGAGCGAAGGAAATGAAGATATTTTTGTGTGCAGATGATATAATATTTTATGTAGAAAAACCTGAAGACTACATCAAAAACGTTTTAGTACTAGTATAAAATTCAGTAAAGTTGGAGGATATGAAATAAACATACAACTAGCTGTGTTTTCATATACTAACAACAAATTATCAAAAATGAAAATTTAAAAATTCCAGTTATAATAACATCAAAAAGGATAAAATGCTTAGGAATAAATTCAACCAAGAAGCTTAAACACCTGCACACTAAAAACTACAAAACACATTTGAAATAAGTTAAAGACACAAAGAAATAAGAACATATTCTTTGTTTACATGTTACAAGAAATAATATTCCTAAAATATTCATAATACCAAAGCAATCTACAAATCAATGCTATCTTGCAAAACTTCTGTGCCATTTTTCACAGAAACAGACAAGAAAAATCCTGTAATTCCTGTGGAACCAAAAAAATCCAAAATAAACAAAATCACCTTGAGAAATATAAAAACAAACCTAGAAGGATCACACTTTTGAATTTAACATATATAAGAAAGCTATAGGAATTAAGGCAGTGTGATACTAGCATAAAAACAGTAGACAAATTGAGCAGAATGGAGAGTCCAGAAATAAGCCTACCAACATACAGTCAACTGATCTTCAACAAGAATGTCAACAATACACTATGGGGAAATTATGATCTCTTCATGAACTAGTATTGTGAAAACTGGCTATCCACAGGCAACAAAACGAAATTGGACACCTACATTACACCATGCACAAAATCAACTCAAAGTGGATTAAAGATTTAAACGTAAATCCTGAAACTGTAAAACTACTAGAAAAAAAACATGTGGAGAAACCTTCTTGACGTTGGTCTTGGCAATTGTTTTTTTGACACCAAAGCACTGGCAACAAAAGCAAAAATAGATAAGTGGGACTACATAAAACAAACAGAAAAACCTCTTTATTGCAAACGAGATAACACCATGAACAATTAACATACAGAATTGGAGAAAAATATTTGCAAATCACAGATTTGAAAAGTGGTTAATATTCAATATGTATAAGAAACGATGACAACTCAACAAAAAATAAAAGCTTCAAAAATGAGCAAAATACCTCAATAGACATTTCTTCAAAGAAAACATATAAATGGTCACTAGACATAAGAACATATGCTCAACACCAATAATCACAAGGGAAATTCAAATAAAATTTACAACGAGATATTAACTCACATCGATTATGGCAGCTATTATTAAAACACATATATACACAAAGTAAGTGTCAGCAATGATGTGGAGAAATTGGAATCTTTGTACACTGTTGGTAGGAATGAAAAATAGTGATGCCACTATACAGAATGATATGGAGATTCTTCAAAAAATCAAAACTACAACTGTTAATGAATCCCACAATCCCACTTCTGAGTATATTTACAAAATATACAAAATGATTGAAATCAGGATCTTGAAGAGATGTTTCCCCTCTTATGTTCATTGCAACATTGTTAAAAATAGCCAAGATGTGGAAATGGTCTAAACGTCCATTGACAGAGAAATGGATAAAGAAAACATGGCATATACACACAATGGAGAAATATTCCACTTTAAAAAGGAACAAATTCTACCATCTGTGACAACATGGATAAATCTTGAGATTATGCTTAATGAATTAAGCCAGCAACACTGTAATGAATACTGCATGATTCTTCTTATATGAGGTATCTAAATAGTAAAACTTATAGAAGCAGAGAATAAAATGGTGGTTGCTGGGGTCTGGGAAGAGAGGAAAATGGGGAACAAAATTTTACTCAATGATTATACAATTTTAATCTATGTGAGATGAATAAATTATTTTAGAAGTGTTTTGTACAACATACTTAGCAATACATAATTGTGGACTTCACAATTTGTTAAGAAGTTCACCCAACTGTAGTTTAACCCACCTATAAGCTAATGTAAGTGTTCTAAACATATACAAGGTAGGCTATGATAAAATATCATGTTCGGTAAGTTAGGTGTATTAAATGCATTTTCAACTTACTGTATTTTAAATTATGGTGGGTTTATTGGAACATAACCCCATAGATAATTAGAACTACTGTATATTAAAAGTGCAGTTTTTAAATATCAATTGTACCTCAACAAAACTGTTAAAGATGCTATACTTAGAAATATATTCAACACAGATGATAATAGAGATTTTCATCTTCACTAAAACTGTAGATTATATTATAGGAAGATTAAATGATATTTTAATAAGTAGAGTGAGAAACCATGTTCATGCACAGAAACTCAATATCTTATTTTTATTTATGTTTTATTCTAGATTCTGGGGTACATATGCAGGTGTTACAAGGATATATTGCATAATGGTGAGATTTGGACTTCTAGTGAACCCATCACCCAAATAGTGAACATTGTACCCAAGGGGTAATTTTTAGACCCTCATTCCCTCCCACTCTCCCTTTTTGGAATCCCCAGTGTCTATTATTTCTATTCATATGTCTGTATGTACCCATTATTTCATTCCCACTTATAAGTGAGAATATGCAGTATTTGATTTTCTGGTTCTGAGTTATTTCACTTAAGATAATAATGTCCAGGTCCATCCATGTTGCTTCAACAAACATGATTTCATTATTTTTTAATGACTGCATAGTAATCCATGGTGTATATATATCCCATTTTCTTTATCCAATCCACCAATGATGGACACTTAGGTTGATCTCATGTCTTTACTATGGTGAATAGCACTGAAATACAAATACAAGTGAGGGTATCTTTGTGACATAAAAATTTATTTTCCTTTGGGTAGGTAATCAGTAGTAGTATTGCTGTGCCAAATGTTAGTTCTATTTTTATTTCTTTGAGAAATTTCCAAATTGCTTCCCACAGTGGCTAAAAAATTTTGTATTCCCACTAACAGTGTATAATCATTCTCTTTTCTCCATGGCCTTGCCAACATCTGTTGTTTTTCATCCTTTTAATAATAGCCATTCTGACTGGTATGAGATGGTATTACATTGATACCAGAAGATAAAAGACATTTTCACATAATTTGCATTTTAATTTGCATTTCTCTGATGATTAGTGATGGTGAGCATTTTTTCATATGTTTGTTGGTGGCTTTCATATGTTTGTTGGAAGCTCCATCCATGTTGCTTCAAAGGACATGATTTCATTCTTTTTAAATGACTGCATGGTATATATATATTAAATTTTCTTTATCTAAACCACCAATGATGGACACTTAGGTTGATTCCATGACTTGGTTGATTCCCATCAGCCAGGTCATGGTTGATTCCATGACAACATGGATGGAGCTTCCAAAAAGAAGATATACAATGTTACTTTTTTTCTTATTGATTTGCGTTCTGTACCGATTCTCGCTATTAATCCTCTACCAGATGCAGAGTCTGCAAATATATTCTCCCATTCTGTAGGATGCTTGTTTGCTGATTTTTATTTTATTTTATTTTATTTTATTTTATTTTATATGCAGAAGCTCTTTTGTTTAATTTCCATTTGACTATTTTTGTTTTTGATGCATTTGCTTTTCAGGTCATAGTCATAAATTCTTTGCCTAGGCCAATACCCAGAAGAGTTTTTCCTAGGCTTTCTTCTAAGATTTTCATAGTTTCAGGTCTTACATTTAAGTCTTTACTCCATTTTGAATTAATATTTGTATATGGTAAGAGATAGGGGTCCTTTTTCATTCTTATGCATGTGGATAGTCAAATGTCCCAGTTCCATTTAATAGGGCATCCTTTTCTCATTGTTTATTTTTGTCAACCTCGTTTAAGATCAGTTGGTTATAGGTATGCCATGTTTTTTTCTAGGATTTCTAGTGTGTTCCATTGCATCTATGTTTCTATTTTTGTACCAGTACCATGCTGTTTTGCTTACTGTAGCCTTGTAGTATAGTTTGAAGTCAGGTAATATGATGCTTCCAGCTCAGTTCTTTCTGCTTAGGATTCCTTTGTCTATTTGGGCTCTTTTTTGTTTCATAGGATTGCTGTTTCTAATTTTGTAAAAAATGATGATAATTTGATAGAAATTGCATTGAATCTGTAGATGGTTTTGAGCAGTATGGTCACGCCAATGATATTGATTCTTCCATCCCATGAGCATGAGATATTTTTCCATTTGTTTATGCCATTTGTAATTTATTTCACCCATGTTTCGTAGTTCTTCTTGTAGAAGTCTTTCGCCTCCTTGGTTAAATGCATTCCTCGGCGGGTGTGTGTGTGTATGTGTGTGTGTGTGTGTCTATTGTAAATGGGTTGGTTCTCGGCTTGAGTGTTGTTGGTGTATAGGCATACAATTGATTTTTGTCCATTAATTTTCTATCCTAAAACTATATTGAAATTGTTTATCAAGTCCAGAAATCTGTTGGTGGAGTCTTCAGGGCTTTCTAAGATTATGTAACTAGTGAATATAAATAATTGGACTTTCTCTTTTCCAATTTAGATGCCTTTTATTTATTTCTCTGCCTGATTGCTCTGACTAGGACTTTCAGTACTATGTTGAATAGTACTGGTGACAGTGAACATCATTGTCTTGTTCTAGTTCACACTGGGGCTGCTTTCAACTTTTCCCAATTCAGTATGATGTTTGCTATGACTTTGTTTCAAAATTCAGTATTTTAATATATGACTTTTCTCCAAATTTATCTTTATATTTAACATTGACTGAATCAAAATTATACCCATATTTTTGTATAAATTCATATTTTTAAAAATATACACTTAAAATTTCAAAAGACGTGGAAAAATTCTTGAAACAAAAACAACTTGGAGCAAAAAGAGAACTAAGTCAATAGAATGGCATGTTTGCACATAAGCCACATTAATATAGAGAATTAACTTTTACAAAAATGTCATAGCACTTGAAAAAGGAAAAGAAAGTCTTTTCAATGAATAATGCAGGAACACTTTGAATAACTACTCTTTTAATAATTATTCTACCTTATGCCCCACACATATTATTTTTATAGGAAAAAATAATTAAAACTAAAGGGCTAAATTTATAAAGCCTTAAAGATATCTACTGAAGGACACTTGGGTTTGCAAAGATTTCTTAGAAAGGACACAAAAATTATCAGGAGAAAAGTGGCTAATTTTCTTCAAAAAATTCTGCTCACTTAATAACATTTTTAAATAACATACTAGAAGAAAGAAACATTGTGTATATCTGATATTTACATCTACAATATAACCAAATCAAAATCACCCAATATGAAATTAACAAAAGACCTGTGCAGGTCTTCACAAGTTCATACACACAAAAATAAAGATACAAAAACAGCACCGGAAATGATACACAGCATCCTTAGTAGGGAAATAAAACTTAAATCAGCATACAATACCAACACACTAGAATGGCTACAATTAACTAAGACTGATATTAAGTGCTGGTAATGATGTGGATCAACTGAAACTGTCACTTGATTTGCTGGTAGGAATTAAAATGGATACAACTACCTTGGAAAAGATTTTGAAAATATCTTCTAAATTTAAAAACATTTATCATATGACAGCCATTTCACTTCTTGTTATTTACTAAACATAAGCAAAAAAATTTATCCACATTTTTTTACAAGAATGTTTCTAGCAACTTCATTCAAAATATACAGACAGTGGGAAAAAAATCTAAGTGCTCATTTCCAGGTGAATAGATGAAAACAGTGTTATGTATACAATAAATGGAATACTAAACTGCAGCCAATAGACACAAGCTACCATTGCATTCAATAATATGAGAAAAATCTTTAAAAATGTTGTGTCAAAGAAGGCATACAAAAGAGTGCATGTTACATTATTTCATTAATATGAAGCTCTAGAACAGGTTAAAATAATCAAAACAAATGATAAGAAATCAGAATAGTGCTTACCTGAAAGATATCATGGGATAAAAATAATCTAATTCTTGACCAATGTACTGGTTATATATATATATATATATATATATATATATATATACACACACACACACAGTTATTAAAACTCATCAAATGCACCCTTAAAAATCTGTACATTTTATTTTATGTAAATTATACTTCAATAAAAAACTAAAAGGTTTGATTCTGACAGTTAAGTTGATATGACAATTAACTGTTCTATTGAAGATGTTAAATAAACAGATTTATGAGTCTGTTGTTCTTTCAGAGTTCCATGTTATTGAAAACATTTAAAAATTATTCACAGAGATAGAAAGAATAGATATTATCCTCTCTTTCTGAACTCCTTTCTTGTTTATAGCTATGAAGGCTATGTAAGATCCAAGCATTCTTCATAAACTTATTGCAAATCCTCCTCTACCATGGATATAGTTTTCAGACAATAACCACGTCCAGTTATACCAGTGAATTATTGTAGCACACTTTTGTGTTTGAAGGAAATAAGTGGTAATTTGGAGCTTTCTCCTTTTGTCTAATGAGATCTTCTTGCTTTCTCGGAACACAGTTTCTGACTATGTCTTGGCCCTTTTCCCCATTTTATTTTTCCTTTTTTCTTAGTTTTGATCTGCCTTTGACTAGTAGGATGGTGGATTTAAAATTGTAAAACTTACTTAATATTTACAGTAAGTCATATTAACCAGCATCAACTTTATCAGAATATTATTGTGTATATATATATATATACACACACATACCTATTAACCTTAATTTAGAAACTGTCAATGGATTATAAGCTTGAGAGGTCAAATACAGCATCACTCATTAGCCCCTAAAACTTCAACAGAGCTACCATATCCAACTTCTGATTCTCTATGTTTTACCAACTCTAAATATTAGTTAGTTTGCATATTTGAGGTACTTTACAACTCAATGAAACGTTGAGAATTTGGACGTAATCTGTGAAAAAGCCCTTTATTCAAGGCTGGCATTAAATCTCAGAGGTGGGTGATACTGTTTTGAAAGACACTTGACAAAACTTTCTATGGAGGACTGTATGTCACTAAATATCAATTCTTCCATGTGCTATTCATTAATTTTCAGAAAATAGATTAACATTTGTTACATCATTGCTAAAGAAATACTGTAAAATGTTGGGGCCTATATTCTGTGACCACAAGGCTATTAGGACACAGATTGTTTAGAAGTAGGCAGAAGACAGAAAAAAATATGAAATATGGAATTATTTTGTGGTGTTAAGGTAAAATTGATGATACTGCCAATGATCTTTTTCTCTTATTGAAGGTAAAAGTCAGGAAGGCATAAGATTTATTTTATATTTAAACATATAACACAACTTTATGATGAATATAAGCACAAAATTACAGTTTAAAATATCCCTTCTGTATTAAAAAGTATAAAGCCAGGTCTCGATGTTACTATTTAGCAATGTAGTATAATTGGAAAATTTACAACAGTGTTCAGCACAAGACAAACAATGTTGTGACTGTGTTCCCAACTACTCCGAATTGTTTCTTCTAATAATTATCCATCTCTTTCCCCTGACTGTTCCTTTCAAATGATTTGTATATTTTATAAAGCTTCTTGATTCTGTGTGCTGATTTCTTAGTAAGGGTTGCTTTGAACATGCGAACTAACATTTTGAGTAGAAGTTTTCTTTCACATGTTTAGGAATAAAAATCTATATGTTTCCTTGAATTTTTGAACACTATTGTTTTCCAACTCAAAAGTATAGAAAAGACACCGTGGGATGTTAATAGTGGTATAGGTTGTGTATATGTGGGGACAGGGGTTATGTAGGAACTCTGCACTTTCGGTTCTATTTTGCTTAAACCTAAAACGGATGTAAAATGCAAAGTTTACTAATTTAAATAAATATGAAAATATATTTAAAGCTCTTTTAATATTTAATGCTGTAGAAAATTGGCAACAATAACTTTAAAGTATTTGTAAGCTTTGTCTATTGAGAAAATAGCATCACACAATAACATTTTGTGAACTAAAACTATTTACATTCACAAAGATTTATTTTGTGTTAACCCAAAGAAATCTAGGTGAAATAAAAATACTTAATATTTTTAATTAAAAATAAATTAGAACATTATAACACTGGAGAAATATGCAGACATTTTCTAATTGTAAGGTGACAATTCTTTGGAGAATAAATAACTTCATTATTATTTTGATAAGCTATTATTTGATAAGCTGTATCTTTTTATGGTATATAAATAAATGTTCCAGATTCAATTATATATATGCAATCTATAGGTATATACAGAAGTTTTATCATAGCTAATACTTTGAAGAAAAATTGGAATGAAATTGAGGAGAAGGAGAAGCAATTCTAGGTGTACTAGCCTCTTTTATTTATTTAAGTCACTTCACATCTCTGGTTCTGTTTTTTATTTTTGATGTAAATATATGACATTCTTAATCTTGTCATACATGGAAAAGTGGTAGAAGATTTATACAATCATGCAATTAAGTGCAAGATTCAAGGAGAATGTACATTTTACAGAAGAGTCTCTATATTTATATTCAATGGCAGCTATAGAATTTCTATATAACAGGAGAAAAAATGTATTTAGTTAGACTGAATGTTTAACTGATATGACTTTGGAAGTATGACAATGGCAAGTGTTTGGTGACCAAAGCCTTTTACCGCAAGCAGCCCTGGACAGCATCATTGCCTCTAACAATTTTGACAGTGATTATTGAGGAGAGAACAGTTTAAAAACATTAGTCTAGATGGGTCTAAAGCCTTTGAGAAAGAAAGTATGAATGAATGAACATTTTAGTACACAATCAACATCAGCAAATATATAATAAAATTTCCAGTTTTTAAATGAATGAGCCTGCCACATTCCAAGCAGAATGGAATGAAAGCCATACAGAAAGTCAGAAGGCCAACATGGGAGTCCCAACTCTGCTGCAAACCTCAAGTTGCTTTGGTCTCTGAAATTCAGTTTGCTTATCTAAAGAACAAATATTCAGGGTGACCCAGTCATGTATAGCTTACTTTACTAACCTTTTTTTTTTTTGAGTGGCTACTACTTGGCAGCATTGCATTAAATGTAAGAGGTATATTTATGAACAGAAACAACTGCTGCCTTCAGAAAGCTGATGTCCTTTGAATCTTTTGTCTCAAAGCAGATCCATCTAGATTAGAGAAAGTGGACTTGTTTATTTTTCTTGTTCTTACAACTGGGGATCTTCTTCATCTTTCCTTAAAATTCCCTCATACCTTCAACCTATTTGTCTACATACCCTTAGTTCATTTCTCTGTGGCTGTAACTGTCCCAGACTCTTGGGGCTAATTTCCAGAATTAGAAACCGGTTTTCATCATTGAAACTTAGAAAATTTTAGAGGTATCATGACAAACAACATAAAATAAGGACACTTTTAGCAAATTTACAAACAGTAGATGCTTTTTTCCTCTCAATATCTGCTTCCAATCCCCTTCACACTCCCCATCAGTCTTATCATCTCTTATTAACAGGACTAACAACTAAAACATGTATAAGCATATCAAGAGTGGGGGAAAGTCATTTTTAGTGTGTCCCCTTCTGGCTCATATTTTACTTCATATTTTATACGATAATCTTTATATATTTTGATTGACAAAGTCACAATTAGCACAATAAAATAATAAGATAATTTTCTCTATTCTGTGCACTTGAGTAACAACATGAATAAACCTCGCATAAGAAAACAGGGATAAGGTAAGGAATGTCTATTATTCTATATAAGCATAGATGATTAAGTTTAACTAGCCTCAACCAAAGAGAAATAAAAACTACTTCAGGTACAAAACACCAAAACTCTATTTGTAGAGAAATCAGGGTATTAAATAATTATAAAACTGATAAAAGAAAAGAAAGATTTAGCCAAGACTACTCCATTTAGACTTCTATCTTTAAAAACTTGTACCCAAGTCTATCAATTCCAGTTTTTAATTCTCAATTCTACCCAATTCTAAAGTTTAAAACGCTATAAATTTTAAAATAAAACTCAAAATTAGCCAAAGTTAGTTATAAAAATATAGCTATGATTCTGTCTCAGATTCTTTGTGGGTTTTTAGGTAAAGGGCAAAAATATAAATGAAGAGAGGTAACAAAAATGGTGCAAATTTAAGACAGCTTATTTTTCTGACATTCTGGTAATTTTAAATCAAGATAGAGAATTGTTAGCAGAAGTGCCAGGAACATAAGATCTGCTAAATAAAATGATGCTACATTTAAAGTGAAAATAAAAGACATAAATTACAGTAGACAGAAGGATCCCTTTTGGGAATTAACTTAGAAATTGTATCAAGACTTTGAAATAAGAACAAAATAAGAGTGAAATAAAAAGGAGGATGATTTTGACTTCTGAAGCTTATTATAAAATGTTTGAAAAACATTATAATTGTAAAGATATTTAAATAAAAATATTTAAATGTATAATTAAGATAGATATAATAGACAAACAGACAGGGATGGATAGATAGATGGATGGATATGTCGATATTTGGATGGATATATCATAAATGACACTCTTGAACTGAAATAACATCGATTTTTTCCAAAGTCAGTTATTTTATATGGATCTTTGGGTCCATCTCTCATGGCAACTGTCTACTTGGGGACAACAACATCTATTTATTTTTTGTTCTAAAAGATTTATCTTAGTGATTTTGGAAGGAATCGTTCTTGAAAAATTAAATGGTAAAGAAACTAAAAAGAAAAAAAGAATTATGGTGGGCCTATTTTTTTCTATTTATATATCTAGATAAAAATCATGTTTACATTGGGACATGGGAACTATTCCATTTTCTTTGAACACTAAAAAAAATCTTGGCATGAAGATAATGCTAACTGAAAAAGCAGACCATAATGATATACCCAAGCGAAGCTCTCTCCATATGCCCTTTTACTCCTCCATCAAGGCATAAAGAATGACATTATAAAAGTTGGGTTATCTTGACCTTATGCTTACTGTGAAACACATAGTTGATCTTTTCTTCTATTCATCAGACTCTTTCCAAGTACAGCTATTGGATTTTTTGACTTGACACTTAACAATGCTCTTCACAGTAAACTTTAGTTAGAGCTTGTTTACTTGAAAGGTACCAAACTTGATTCAAGTTGACTTAAACAAATAACCAAAGGAATCATTTTTCTCATTAAGTCAAACTCAATTCAAGTTGACTTAAACAAACCACCAAAGAAATTGTTCCCTCATTAAGTTGTAATTTATTTATTTTGCTTTGTTTTGGTCCATGTGGACAGAGGATATCTTGCTCAATACTTTTCAGCACTTCTTACTGTGTGTTGACTTCAGGTTTAGAAAGTCTCTCTTTTGAGCCTCTCGATGACAGAGAGCAGCTCTAGTGGTTACATTTATCCCAAGTCACTGACAACAAACAGTAAATACTTTTAGTCTAGAATTCCCAGTGAATAGTACTGGCATATATGCTGATAGATTTACTTTATACTATTACTTATACCAATGAATATAAGTAATACAATGTGTTGCTTGGCTTAGGCCTAAATTATGTGCTCTGCTCCTAGAAGCAGTAGTGATCACAGAAATAGAAATTATCCCAGGGTGTCAATTTTGCCAACTGAGTTAGAAAGTAGTATAATAACTTCTAATACCTATTCCTCCAGATAGCTATCTGATGTTGATTCATGCATGAAACTGGATCAAAGGAGTTGTAATCGGTACAGTACTTCTGGACAACAATCTAACTCAAAAATATAAACAAAAACAAGACAAGCAAAATGGTTTATTTTTACCCAGCATTTGACTATCTGGGTTTTGTTTTAAAAATTAAACATAAAATATAATAATAATAATAATAATAAATTATGCAGGGTTTGCCTATTTAAACAGGTGAATTTAAAACAATAAAATTTGGAAGTCAATATCCATGGGAGAAAATTGTAGTACATCCTCACACTCATTGGTAGGGGAGTGGTTTTAAAAATACTCCCTGTTATAAAATTGTGTATCAAAATAAACTGTGAGGCTATATTCTCCTAATTTTATACCCCCTTTTATCTCTATACCACATCTACAACCCTGAAAAATTGCAGCTATAACGAATCCCTGTGATGCTGGTAGTACGTCACAGCTGTCACTTCTATGAGCCATGTTATTATAGGAAAATATTTGTAAGAAGCTCTATAAATAATATATTGCACAGAAATGTATATGGCAATTCTGAAATCTAATAAATGAGAACTATTTTATAGTGTAATGTTAAATTAAAGAAAAAGTAGGCTAGTCCATTAAATACATACCTTGATGGCAATCATAAATGCTGAGCTATGGATGCTAATTTAACTTGGGCTAAAGAAATGAAAAGAGAGTTTCCTCTATTCTATTTATTTTCTGTTATGTAATATGGTCCTAATAATACATCAGCATTATTATTTAATATATTTATTTCTATTATATACACAGTGCAGAAATGATCATTATAATTTTCTTTCCTGCATAAGTATCCAAATATATAAGAGAAAATTAAGTTACAACACAAATTGTATACTGTCTTATTCATGTATTAATAAATTACGTTTGAAAGTCACACAGAAAAGCCGATTCTACAATGATATCATGATACTCAATAAAACTAATTACCTAAAATTCCTTAAAAACAGTATTTTTTTTTTTTATCTAGACCTAATAACACTAGGGTATTTTATCATGTTCAATCACTAAAGAAGAGTCTAATCCTGTAAAGTAAATTTCCAAAATGAAAGCAGGAAATTAGAATGACTACTCTGCTGGTAAAATGCCTGCTGGCTCGTAATGCACAATATCCAAAAGGTGATCAGGCCACACAATCACTCAATCTTGATTGTCTGCTTTTATTTAAAGTTATTGCTGCTAGGAGACTGCTCTCTTGTAATCATGCCTTGAATTTCCTTGAAGACGACAATTCCTGGAACCTGCCAACATGGTGAGGACACTGGGAAAACAGAGTGTGCATTTAAGGAGAATTTTTTTTTTCAAGTTTTTACTGCATTCTTTACTCAAGAAATATAAACAATAGCATAAGATTTGAAGCTCAGAAGGTGTAAGAACCGTCCTGATGAGGCCTTATATTTTGGTTTTAGTGTACACAGATAGATGTGTAACATTGATTTATATGATGGGTAGCTGTGAAGAAATAAATCCTTAGAGTTCTTTACCCCTCGGGGAAAAACCGGATAAGCTATGGTTGCCATTGTACAGACCACAGGGCCATTTTCAGTGGCTCAAGACTGTAAAATGGGCACAATATTCAATGCTAAAATGATTTTTTGAAGTTTTGGGAACCAGGCCAACGCTTGGGTCCCTTCCTTAATCAGTTATCCTAACCTAAAGGGTAAAAATTGGTGGCCCTCCAGTCAGCATCATCATGTGTGATGGTGGCACTACCATCTGTAAAGTATATGAACTACCTTTGCTATTCACTCATGGTCTCAAAGGGCTCCACAGGTGGCCAAAGGGTCTTGGAAACGAAAGACATCATTTGGCATCAGTGTATTTGGAAAAGAACTGAGGAGAGATTAGGTCACCCCTTTATACAGGTGGTATACACCAGAGTGCCTAGGTTGGGCTCTATTCTTTGGGTAACACTTCCATTTGAACAGGAGGTTATGATGGTTATACAAGCTTATGACCTAATATTTACAAATACAGCCATAAATAATGAAGAGCCTGCAGGAGTCTCCATCTCCAGAAGAGCCCAATATGTGGCTGTCTTTCACTCTGTGTTATATAATGTGGGACTGAAGAGGGTAGTTTTATTTTATAGGAACCATGGGCAATTCGTAGCCTTTGCAGGTGATCTAGAGACGTTAGTAAGCATGAAGAGAGTTTGTTGAAAATTGTATAGTGAAGCAGTCTCTGATGGTCACTAATGAAAGTTTCTATGGTGTTGCAAGGGAGTGCCTACTACATTGTAATGTGCACAGATTCTAGAACCTATTGTTTGAGGGGTTGTCTATTTAAAGTGGGCTGATTTGAAGTAATAGAATAATAGAATTACATAAAATTTGTATATGGGAAAAGCAATGCCTCCAGAATCCGAAATGTTTCCAAATATATTGAATTTATAATTATAATTAAAATGTGATTTCTGAGCAGATCAATAACACTTTCTTGACATTTTCTAAGGTGGAGTAGCCCTTGAGGATCAAATGATGCCAAGAAATTTAGTGAAAGTCACATGAACTTCTGCATGGGGCAAAACCACATCCCATCCACTTTTGTGAGATCGTTTGTGAGTATTAGTGTGTACTGAATGAGTTTATCAAATGAATCTCCTTGAGGAGGACAACATGAATGTAATGCCCATGTCTGTTTTTTTCAAGAATGCTGGATGAGGTTGAGATGCTGCTTGCAAAGATTGAGTGTGATAGCAGGGCTGTTGAGATTCTTCAGGACTATCCTAGGGAATGCAAACTGTACCTGAGAGGCATTGAAAAATGCAGGGAGCCAGGTGCAGTGGCTCAAGCCTGTAATCCCAGCACTTTGGGAGGCCGAGACAGGCGGATCACGAGGTCAGGAGATGGAGACCATCCTGGCTAACACGGAGAAACCCCGTCTCTACTAAAAAATACAAAAAACTAGCCAGGCGAGGTGGCAGGCGCCTGTAGTCCCAGCTACTTGGGAGGCTGAGGCAGCAGAATGGTGTAAACCCGGGAGGCGGAGCTTGCAGTGAGCTGAGATCCGGCCACTGCACTCCAGCCTGGGCGACAGAGCGAGACTCCGTCTCAAAAAAAAAAAAAAAATGCAGGGAAACATTTTAGACAAATCTGTAATAACTTAATAATCACCAGTTGATGATTCAATGGAGTCACTAACTTCAATAAGCTTTAACATGAAAAATCCAGTGGTTGAAACAATGGCAATAAAGTTCTAGCAATTCCCTATGAGACTCCATTTATTCTCTCCATGTGTAAGAAGAGGCCAAAAGGTGCTATTAAATAGAGACGCAATGGAGATAATCATCCCTTTTCTAAGCAGCTCTTGTTAGAAATCTTGAAGGTCCTGTTTTAATTTGAGCCATGTATTGCTATTGTACAGCAGCTATAATAACCACAAACTTAGTTACAAAAAACAATAAGCATTTATTATCTTATAGTTCTATACAGTTCCATTTCCCAAACTGGGCCTCACTGGGCTAAAATCAGGTTTTGAGAGTGCCAAAATCCCTTCTGAAAACTCTAGGGGATAATCTTTTCTTTTGGTTTTTCCGGAATCTAGAGGTTGCCCACAATCCTTTAGTTATGGCCCTCGTCCTCAGTATTCAAAGCCAGACGCTGTGGGTCAACTTCTTCACACATTACCCTAACCTTCTCTTTTGTCCCAGCTTCTGCATTTAAGAGCCCTTGAGATTATATTGACCCACACGGATAATCCTATTTTAACATCAGCTGATTAGCAGTCTTAATTTCATCTGCTGCTAGAATTATCCTAGTAATATAGTATAATAATTAATATAATATAATATATACGTTCTAGGGTTAGACCATGACATCTATGAAGAACTATTATTTTCCTTACCACAGCTTATGTTAATTATTTTAACCAGAAGGGAAGGCCATGGAATTCCATTTCATACACATGGTTTTAAGTGTCATGTTTATAGAAGTGTATATTTAAGTGTACATTTAATTTTATTTAATGTATTATAATACTTGGTATGTCAGAATGTTATTATTATTGAATATATTATTTCTTCTGTCAGAATCCATGTCTTTATTATTGGAACAATGAGCTCCATGAATATAGAAAATTCAGGCAAAGCGATAGCTCTGCTGGTTAATGACAATCATTCCTGTTTGCTATTTTATGTTTGTTAACTCCTCTGTGAGGAGAGGGGATATATTATATTCTTAGATTTTTCCAAATGTAACTGCAATTCATGTTCTGGTATTGATAAAGACACAGAAGTTTTGTCAATTGGTATATTTCAGCGGGTGTTAAAGTAAATACAGAACCCATGTTTTGAAGCGCAAAAACCATGCAATGCCCTTTTACCTTTTTGCTGTGTTATTATTTTAGCATGTTCTGGAATTCCAGTTTGGGAAAAATCACTGATATTTTTTACAAAGATATGTTTTCTTCCATTTTAGTCAGTTTTTTAAAAACATATCTATTGCTTATTCATGTTTACTATGTGGTTACTGGATATACCTCAAAGGATAAGTCCTCTCTATCCTCCTAATATTTGTAAGTTTTTTCCGCTGAGGAAACTCATCATGGTTAGAGATCTTCTCCATGGCAATGGTTGCTTTATTGGGCTTAGGGATCCCAGACTTAATTCAGGTTTCATTAACCTCTTGGCTGTGCCATGTGGGTGCTGTGTGCATTTTCCTCTATGAGCCTGAGTATTAGGAACATCAAAGGCATTTTGAAGGGTGCTTACAGCCATCTCCTTTTAGAAATATGAACCTCAGAGTGCCATATGGTGACTATGTTCCCTAGTGACCACATGACAGGCCTGTGTGTGGCATAGGTTTTCAGTCTCTCCCTTAAGCACTGTACAGAATGAAAGCCAATGCCTTAAGACAAAAAAACAAAACAAAACAAAACAAAAAAAAAACCACAGTCACAGGCTAAGAGTTGCTCTGCTAAGCCAAGCATCAGTCATGGCTTATGCTGGAATGAAGACACATGATTCTATCTAAGACACAGATAGTACTAAGCCAAGACACACAACTAGGGCCATATTCATTATGGCCCCAATGTCATACTCTAGCCCTTAAATGCCAACTCTAGAAACTTCCAACCCAGGATAGTTAAGTTAAATCTATAACAGAGACTTGTTTGGATTCAGCAAATGGGCACGGCCCAAATCACAAGCTCTGAAGTAGGCAGCAGCACAACTCAGAAAGCATACTAGGCAACTCAAAGTCCATTCTCCCTTTCTGGCCACAGAGTCTGTTAGCAAACAAAAATGATAGAAGAGAGGTCCTTGGTGGTGGTGACCATCACTTGAGTGTCCTGGTCACTTTGTCAAGTGTTTACACTACCCCACAAAAAATATAATAGATTCTGGAGCAAGTTGTTCAGTTTCCATGTAGTTGAGTGGTTTTGAGTGAGTTTCTTAATCCTGAGTTCTAGTTTGATTGCACTGTGGTCTGAGAGACAGTTTGTTATAATTTCTGTTCTTTTACATTTGCTGAGGAATGCTTTACTTTCAATTATGTAGCCAATTTTGGAATAAGTGCGATGTGGTGCTGAGAAGAATGTATATTCTCTTGATCTGGGGTGGAGAGTTCTGTAGATGTCTATTAGGTCTGCTTGGTGCAGAGCTGAGTTCAATTCCTGGATATCCTTTTTAACTTTCTGTCTCATTGATCTGTCTAATGTTGACAGTGGGGTGTTAAAGTCTCCCATTATTATTGTGTGGGAGTCTAAGTCTCTTTGTAGGTCTCTAAGGACTTGCTGTATGAATCTGGGTGCTCCTGTATTGGGTGCATATATATTTAGGATCGTTAGTTCTTCTTGTTAAATTGATCCCTTTACCAGTATGTAATGGCCTTCTTTGTCTCTTTTGGTCTTTGTTGGTTTAAAGTCTGTTTTATCAGAGACTAGGATTGCATCCCCTGCCTTTTGTTTGTTTTCTGTTTGCTTGATAGATCTTTCTCCATCCCTTTATTTTGAGCCTATGTGTGTCTCTGCATGTGAGATGGGTCTCCTGAAGACAGTACATTGATGGGTCTTGACTCTTTATTCAATTTCCAGTCTGTGTCTTTTAGTTAGAGCATTTAGCCTATTTACATTTAAGGTTAATATTGTTATGTGTGAATTTGCTCCTGTCATTATGATGTTAGCTGGTTATTTTGCTCATTAGTTGATCCAGTTTCTTCCTAGTATCGATGGTCTTTACAATTTGGTATGTTTTTGCAGTGACTGGTACCAGTTGTTCCTTTCCATGTTTAGTACTTCCTTTAGGAGCTCTTGTAGGGCAGGCCTACTGGTGACAAAATCTCCCAGCATTTGCTTGTCTGTAAAGGATTTTATTTCTCCTTCACTTATGAAGTTTAGTTTGGCTGGATATGAAATTCTGGGTTCAAATTTATTTTCTTTAAGAATGTTGAATATTGGTCCCCACTGTCTTCTGACTTGTAGAGTTTCTGCCAAGAGATCTGCTGTTAGTCTGATGGGCTTCCCTTTGTAGGTAACCCGACCTTTCTCTCTGGCTGCCCTTAATATTTTTTTCCTTCATTTCAAAACTGATAGACCGCTAGCAAGACTAATAAAGGAGAAAAGAGAGAAGAATCAAATAGAAGCAATACAAAATGATAAAGGGGATATCGCCACCAATCCCACAAGAATACAAACTACCATCAGAGAATACTATAAACACCTCTATGCAAATTAACTAGAAAATCTAGAAGAAATGGATAAATTCCTGGACACAAACACCCTCCCAAGACTAAACCAGGAAGAAGTTGAATCCCTGAATAGACCAATAACAGGTTCTGAAATTGAGGCAATAATTAATAGCCTACCAACCAAAAAAAGTGCAGGACCAGATGGATTCACAGCCGAATTCTAGCAGAGTTACAAGGAGGAGCTGTACCATTCCTTCTGAAACTCTTCCAATCAATAGAAAAAGAGGGAATCCTCCCTAACTCATTTTATGAAGCAAGCATCATCCTGATACCAAAGCCTGGCAGAGACACAACAACAAAAGAGAATTTTAGACCAATATCCCTGATGAACATCGATGCAAAAATCCTCAATAAAATACTGGGAAACAGAATCCAGCAGCACATCAAAAAGCTTATCCACTATGATCAAGTGAGCTTCATCCCTGGGATGCAAGACTGGTTCAACATATGCAAATCAATAAACATAATCCAGCATATAAAGAGAACCAAAGACAAAAGCCACATGATTATCTCAATAGATGCAGAAAAGGCCTTTGACAAAATTCAACAGCTCTTCAGGCTAAAAACTCTCAATAAATTTGGTATTGATGAGATATATCTCAAATTAATAAGAGCTATTTATGACAAACCCACAGCCAATATCATACTGAATGGGCAAAAACTGGAAGCATTCCCTTTGAAAACTGGCACAAGACAGGGATGCCCTCTCTCACCACTCCTATTCAACATAGTGTTGGAAGTTCTGGCCAGGGCAATCAGGCAGGAGAAAGAAATAGAGGGTATTCAATTAGGAAAAGAGGAGGTCAAATTGTTCCTGCTTGCAGATGACATGGTTGTATATTTAGAAAACCCCATCGTCTCAGCCCAAAATCTCCTTATGCTGATAAGCAACTTCAGCAAAGTCTCAGGATACAAAAATCAATGTGTAAAAATCACAAGCATTCTTTTACACCAATAACAGACAGAGAGCCAAATTATGAGTGAACTCCCATTCACAATTGCTTCAAAGAGAATAAAATACCTAGGAATCCAACTTATAAGGGATGTAAAGGACCTCTTCAAGGAGAACTACAAACCACTGCTCAATGAAATAAAAGAGGACACAAACAAATGGAAGAACATTCCATGCTCATGGATAGGAAGAATCAGTATTTTGAAAATGGCCATACTGCCCAAGATAATTTATAGATTCAATGCCATCCCCATCAAGTTACCAATGACTTTCTTCACAGAATTGGAAAAAACTACTTTAAAGTCCATATGGAACCAAAAAAGAGCCCTCATTACCAAGACAATCGCAAGCCAAAAGAACAAAGCTGGAGGCATCATGCTACCTGACTTTAAACTATACTACAAGGCTACAGTAACCAAAACAACATGGTACTGGTACCAAAACAGAGTTATAGACCAACGGAACAGAACAGAGCCCTCAGAAATAATACCACACATCTACAACCAACTGATCTTTGACAAACCTGACAAAAACAAGAAATGGGGAAAGGATTCCCTATTTAATAAGTGGTGCTGGGAAAACTGGCTAGCCATATGTAGAAAGCTGAAACTGGATCCCTTCCTTACACCTTATACAAAAATTAATTCACAATGGATTAAAGACTTAAATGTTAGACCTAAAACCATAAAAACCCTAGAAGAAAACCTAGGCAATACCATTCAGGACATAGGCATGGGCAAGCACTTCATGTCTAAAGCACCAAAAGCAATGGCAACAAAACCAAAATTGACAAATGGGATCCAATTAAACTAAAGACTTCTGCACAGCAAAAGAAACTACCATCAGAGTGAACAGGAAACCTACAGAATGGGAGAAAATTTTTGCAATCTATTCATCTGACAAAGGGCTAATATCCAGAACCTACAAAGAACTCAAACAAATTTACAAGAAAAAAATAACCCCATCAAAAAGTGGGTGAAGGATATGAATAGATACTTCTCAAAAGAAGACATTTATGCAGCCAACAGACACATGAAAAAATGCTCATCATCACTCACCGTCAGATAAATGCAAATCAAAACCACAATGAGATACCATGTCACACCAGTTAGAATGGCGATCATTAAAAAGTCAGGAAACACAGGTGATGGAGAGGATGTGGAGAAATAGAAACACTTTTACATTGTTGGTGGGACTGTAAACTAGTTCAACCATTGTGGAAGACAGTGTGGCGATTCCTCAAGGATCTAGAATTAGAAATACCATTTGACCCAGCCATCTCATTACTGAGTATATACCCAAAGGATTATAAATCATGCTGCTATAAAGACACACGCACATGTATGTTTATTGTGGCACTATTCACAATAGCAAAGACTTGAAACCAACCCAAATGCCCATTAATGACAGACTGAATTAAGAAAATGTGGCACATATACACCACGGAATACTATGCAGCCACAAAAAAGATGAGTTCATGTCCTTTGCAGTGACATGGATGAAGCTGGAGACCATCATTCTCAGCAAACTATTGCAAGGACAAAAAACCAAACACTGCATGTCCTCACTCATAGGTGGGAATTGAACAATGAGAACACTTGGACACAGGAAGGGGAACATCACACACTGGGGCCTGTTGTGGGGTGGGGGTAGGGGGTAGGGGTTAGGGATAGCATAAGGAGATATACCTAATGTAAATGACTAGTTAATGGATGCAGCACACCAGCATGGCACGTGTATACATATGTAACAAACCTGCACGTTGTGCACATGTACCCTAGAACTTAAAGTATAATAAAAATAAATAAATAATAGATTCCTCACCCAAAATTTTGTCTGGATTTCAGGACTGTTGATGTCCCGTACTCAGTGTATGATTCTACTCAGGGTGCTATAACAAAACATCATAGACTGGGTGGCATAAACAACAGAAATTTACTTCTTAAAATTCTAGAGCTGAAAAGTCCCAAAGTAAAGTACCGCAAGGTAGGTTTCATAATGACGACTTATCTCTTGGCTTTTAGGTGTCAATATCTCATCTATGCTCAAATGTTTTCCTTGCTCATGTGTGGAGGGAGAGAGAGAGCAAGCTGTCTGGTGTCTCTTCTTAGAAAAACACTTATTCTGTCAGAACAGGGCCCATCTTTATGACCTTATTTCTTCTTAATTACTTCTTTAGAGGTTCCATCTCCAAATACAACCACACTTGGCTTTAGGGCTTCAAAATAATAATTTTGGAAGGACACAAACTTTCAGTGTGTAACATTCATCGAGAACATATCAAAAGATTTATTACTCACAAAATGAGACTTTCTGGGGACATTAGGTCGAAAGGCCATGTGGATCTCTTCTCTCAGAAATCCCCATTGAGGGCATTATAAATCTACATACCAAACCAACCCACCTCAGATGTCCAAGTGAGCTCAACCAAGTTTAGCCAATTGAGATGTGGACTGGAACAACTATGCAACCGCTCTCATTTCAAACTGCTACTCCGCAAAATTGTGAACTTAAAAAACTTTTGATTTAAAACATTTAGTTTTAATTTCATTAAGTATTCTTAATTATTTCCCTACTTATAAAGTAACGCATATTATTGTTGTCTGCTTATGTCAAAGATTGAGATTTGTAAGTATGCATAAACTCATATTCTCAAATTACCAGTAATCTCTTTTCTATGTTCAATTCATTATTAAAACTGTAATGTACTATAATATTACTTCCCCTAGACAATCTAAGTGTGCTGCACCCATTAACTAGTCATTTACATTAGGTATATCTCCTTATGCTATCCCTAACCCCTACCCCCTTTAATTACTGGTTTTGATTTACTTAGCATGAAATTTGCAGCCAGATTTCTACCATTATATTATTATTTTCACCAACATCCTGTTTTGCAGCTACATTTTTAGCACTGCTAAATTAAAATTCCACATCCTGCTGTTTTTCAAAGCTTAATAATGATCCCTTTATGCCAGCCTACAAAAGTTACTTTAACTTACCTCTTAATACACTCTGACATATGTCTTCAACATTTTTGTTGTGTAGATTATTTAAGAAGTAATTTGGCCGGGCACGGTGGCTCAAGCCTGTAATCCCAGCACTTTGGGAGGCCGAGGCGGGCGGATCACAAGGTCAGGAGATTGAGACCATCCTGGCTAACACCGTGAAACCCCGTCTCTACTAAAAAAAAAAAAAAATACAAAAAACTAGCCGGGCGTGGTGGTGGGTGCCTGTAGTCCCAGCTACTTGGGAGGCTGAGGCAGGAGAATGGCGTGAACCCGGGGGGCGGAGCTTGCAGTGAGCCGAGATCACGCCACTGCACTCCAGCCTGGGACACAGAGCAAGACTCCATCTCAAAAAAAAAAAAAAAAAAAAGTAATTCATCTAAACTATTTTATGTATTGTACTGTTTATTCTCATAAACAATAAAATAATTAATTTAGAATTATTTTTCAGGAACTCTGTATATACAGTTTCATGTCATTCTGATACCAGTGTTTTGTAAGCAAATTCTGAAGATGGCCAGATATGCATTTATTTAGTAAATTAACTCTTTTTTGTGAAGATTCAATGTTACTTTTTCCATGTATATTTCTCTACATATTCCCTATTGTATATATTGTTCTTTTATATATTTCCTGCTGTCTATAGGCACCGTCTTCTTTCTCATCTTCTTTATTTCACTAGCCTTAACTAGCAGAAATGTTAAAATTTGTTACTTCATCATCTCCAAATGTTTGATGAAGTTTCATTCTGAATTTGTCTACTCTTAGCTCAATATTAACTATGTATGTGTATATACAATATGGAATATATAGAAAAGCATATATGTAAGGTAACTTCTTTATATATTTAAAACTCAAATACATTGCCAGATTATATCTAATGTGACATAGTGTATCACTCACAAACATTCACTCTCTTTTATTACCCCTAAGAGGGGATAATCCTATAACCAATTGTTAGTTGGATGTGACCATATAATTTATTTTCATAAGTGAAATGTGAAAGGATATTATATATGACACAGCTGAGCAAAGGATTTTACTGTTATTAAGAAATTTGGTTCGGCTTTTCACTCTCATATTTTTTGTGCCTACCACCAAGTAAAAGCCTGTTTCTTAGCCAGAAATAAGAGCCAGAGAGCTAATATGAACCCACTCTACACCCCAGAAAAGTTATAGCAGAGGATCTACAAAAAACATAACTTTTGAGCAAGATATATGTTGTTGTAATCCACTGAGACTTTGAAATCATTCGTTATGAAGCATCATTTAACAAAGAGTAATTCACAGGCAAGAGATTTGTTTTTTTACATGACTTGATATCAAGAGAAATCTTAAATCATCAGAATAGACTTTTAATAAGACTGACCAGGATTTCTTCAAATGTTCCTTTAATTAGTTTTTTTGCACTAGTATTTTACTTTACTAAATTTCTCCGTGATAAAAATGTTGGATTTTCATTTTCTGCTCTCTGTAGACACCATCTTCTTTCTCATCTCTTTTATTGTTTCTCCAGCCTCCATAAGCAGAAATGTTAAAATTTTTTCCTTCATTATCTCCAAATGTTTGATGAAGTTTCATTCTGAATTTGTCTACTATTGGTTCAATATGAACTGTACATTTTTTAATGTTGATAAAATATTATAAAGTTTTTATATTTCATTTCATTCCTGATTAATTTATCCTTGTAAATTCTATCTTAATTTTTCTTCCTTCATTTCCTAGAACTCAGGCTTTCCTGAACTACATTTAAAAAGGGTCACGTTCTAAAATGGACTATATAATCTAAGTATGATCAATTTTATTTTTTGAACGCTACGTTTTCTAGACTTTACACTAAAAAGTCTAACATGCATAGATTTTTTTTTTAAATACACTAGAATTTAAGTTCATGTTAATGTTTGCCCATATTGAAAGCATATGCATACTGTTGTGACTCAACTGGTTACCTATTTGCTTTTACAAGCATCTCTTTAAATCTTTTTTTTTTTTTTTTCTTGAGAAAGAGTCTTGTTCTGTCGCCCAGGCTGGAGTGCAGTGGTGCGATCTCGGCTCACTGCAAGCTCCTCCTCCCGGGTTCACGCCATTCTCCTGCCTCAGCCTCCTGAGTAGCTGGTACTACAGGCGCCCACCACCATGCCTGGTTAATTTTTGTATTTTTAGTAGAGACAGGGTTTCACAGTGTTAGCCAGGATGGTCTCGATCTCCTGACCTGGTGATCCACCTGCCTCTGCCTCCCAAAGTGCTGAGATTACAGGCGTGAGCCACCATGCCAGGCAGCATCTCTTTAAATCTTAAGCCTGGAGGACTGCTTGTCATTGGTTCTCATCAACTTGATGACGTTCTTAAACCATTTGTTTTTTGCTATTTATATGGAGCCTGAGAAGAGATGACCTCGCCCATGTTCAAAATGAAGTTTGGTAACTTGCACTTCCAGGGAACAGAAAAAATTGAAGTGGATTATCCAAGCAATCTGTATGTCTTCTGTTACTATTAATTAACACTGTTAAATCTACTCCAATATAAATGCTGCCTTGCACATTCTGTCAAACTTGCTAGCCTAAAGCCAGTGACTTCCGTGCTGAAAAATTCAATGGACATTTCAACTCCAGGGATACTTGAGTTCTCTACTATCCCTGCAACAATTAGCCAGTCTCTTCATCTTAACCCAATACAGTTTTTTGATAGCTGTGGTATCATAACCTTCTCTTGATTTACACTTATTTCTCTGATCATTTTTACTTTCTTCTTCTATCCTTCTATAAATACCACGTTTTTCAGCACTTATGCTGTAATAGTTTTACTCCGCTGGTATTTTCTTCCTAAGTTTCTAGGGCTAACTAAATAAACGTAAGGACTCAAATTTACATAGTACTTGTCTTCCAACTTATGAAATTTAACATACCCCAAATTGCATTGTATTTCCACCAAACACTGAGTCACCTGTAAAATGTGTATTGAAGTTGACATTTCCAATATATTCAGTAACTAATACTAGAGTGATGGGAGTTGTTAAAAAATATTTTCTGTACTTTCCTCTCACGTTAATTCTATCTGAAAATAACTCCCCTTACCCTTGTGGCTATATAATTATCATCTTTCTCAAAGTTGAAATTTAAATATTACTTCCTCTAGCTCTAGACTATATAGTATAAGAAAGCATCACATATAATGAATGGCTCATCATTGATGTTTAACTCATGTTTGAGTTTATCTATAATACTTAGTAAAATATAAAGAGTAAAACTCATAAAGAGGTTGTGGTTTCAGTAAAAACTTAATATTTCATATGAGAAATAAATTAGTCTTATCATTAAGTAGTCTCGGTTTTGGAAAACAATGGCATTATGGTCACCTCCATGTAATTGCTAAAGATAAATGTAGAATGCAAAATGTAGGCCACTTGTCCTTGCTCTTATGTTCTTTGTTCTCTGTTTGTCATTGCCATCCTGCAGTCATGTTACTTTAGTTTATTGTACAGAATGAATAGGAGCCCTCATATGAAGGAAATAATTCCTAGAGAAGAATTAACATTAGTGAAATGCCTCCTTTATATTTATTAGCTACATTGTAAATAAACCAACCCTTTCATTCATTTTGGGAAATTTGTTTCAGAGTTATTAATTAACATTCTCAAATATAAACTTCATTAACCATGGATTTAAGCTATAAATCAAAACACATTTAATCACAAAGGCCATGATCTTCATATTACATTAGTCTATATCTAATTTTTAATTATTTTAACTTCTAGGGTTATTGAATTCTGATGAACATAGGTATGTATGGTATACAGAACAAGGCAGTGTTTCCTGCAAACTGCATTCAATAGGCAAAGACTTCAATATACTCTACGTGTTTATACATATTTTTAAAACCTTATTCAAGTCCTTTCCTTCCCTTATGTGATTTAACCAACAGAATATTTCATAAATTAGATCTGGGGACAGCATTTTAAATACAGGTTAACCAGACAGAGATACCAATTACAATTTTAAACAGTTGAATTAAGGAGAACTAAATGCAACATAAATAATTCAGTGTTCATTCTTAGAACATTTTCTATCACAATGAACAGGGAAAACACTTAAAAATGCAAGGAATATAAAGGATTGTGGAAAAATCAATGTTATAGTTTGTTAATGGATTTGGTAACTTGCTCTTCCAGGGAACAGAAAAAATTGAAGTGGAACTAGGATTTCGTTATGACACATTTCAAACTCTCTTAAGCTCTTAAGATTTTCCATTTCATTGGCTGCTTTGAATTTCATACGCTAATTTTAGAACTGTTACAAATCAGAATTTAATATTTGCAAAGTGTGTTATAATTAGTAATAATCCAGTGTGTTAATTGAGTGTTATTGTATTTGATTTCTAAAAAATGAGTAAAATGTATGGACAATTCTCACAATAACTAATAGGATATGACGAAGTAGGTGTCTAACTACTCAACTTAAATGTCTGTTACCTCAATTTATTCTGTCAAATGTAATAATATAATATGAAAATAACTATCAAGGTTTTTACCAACAATTAGATAATTGACACCCTTCAAAGAAATGGAAGTTGTGAATGATTTGTCTTACTTTTCAAATAGCTGTATTAGTGCTGAATAGACTTTGGAAAAGTATTTTTTTTTTTTTAAAACATGGGCATCTTACCTGGGAAATGTTAAGATTTTGGGGGGAGGTTGTTGCTTTTTAAACAGTTTTAGTAAGATGTGATTTATATATCATACAATTCATTCATTTAAAATGTACACCCCAGTGTTTTTTAGCATGTTTATAGAGTTGTGTAACAATCACCACAAATGTAGAACATTTTCATCACCACCTTAGAAAGAAACTCCATAACCATTCATACTCATGACTGATTTCCCTTCCTGTCCCCATCTATCCTCTCCTCTCTACCCCCAAGCCCTGGCAACAACTTTCCCACTTTCTATCTCTATAAAATTTGCCCAATCTGGGTATTTAAAAATATTCCATTTAAAATATTCCTTTTATCTCATTGTAATTATATATCCTTTAACCAACATCCCCTACTCCTTCACTCCCCACTAACCAGCTCAGCCTCTGTTAGCCATTATTATGTTCACTACTTCTATGACATCAGCTTTTTTAGGAAGAATGTACATGTGAGATCACAAGGTGTTTGTCTTTCTGCATCAGGCTTATTTCATTTAACATAATGTCTGTTGGCATCATCCATGTTGTTACAAATGACGGGATTTTGTTCTTTCTTATGGATGAATAGTATCCCACTGTGTATATTTTACATTTTTTTATTCATTCATTTACTGATGGGCATTTAGGTGGATTCCATTGTTGTTATTGTTTTTCAGGAAGTGGAAGTCTTCCTGAAAAATTAAATACAAGTGTGACCCTAAACAGGGTGCTTTCTCTCTATCAGCCATAGCTCCCTTGTATTCAAATGAAATGGTTTGACCAAACCAGCATTCCCCAATGTGATCTGTGCATATTAGTCATGGAGAATACTCTGATACAAAAATAATTTCCAGCCCAAGTTAGCTTTTAAGGGTCTTTGTATTAATTTACCTTTTGAAGTATCACAAAGAATTTTTAAAATTTTATGCGTTCTGTATTTCATTCAATAAATATTGCATGCTATTTGTTAGGTACTGCAGTTTACATATTTTTATAATAGCTCTGATAAATGCTAAAGCATAAAATAAAATATGATGAAATTAATTTTAAACCATACTTCATTTGGCATTTTTTCAAAGTAATGATCATGGAAATATTTTTAGTCAGGGAAAAGTTCTCCTTTCATCCCTCTATCCCTCAATGGAAAATATAGTGAAAAATACTAGGTAATCTTAAAACTCCATCCAAGTTCAAAATATTATGTTTGGCAATCTCAAAAGACACTTCTATATTGTATTTGTAACATGTGATATGAAGATCAAATATACATAGCTGTTTTCTTCTACCTTTTTCTTCAGAAAAAGGGGGCCATAGAAATCATAGATTTTCAAATATTTGTAATATAAGTAGCAGATTTAGGGTTCCCTGATAACTTATTACATTCTAAATTACCTAATTGTCTTTGCTTTGTCATCAAATTCTACATCGCCAGTCATAGACTCATATCACTGTTTATAACAATGTAGAGTCATAGAATACATATGTGGTCTGATTTCTTAAGTTTTAACTTCTTCTGTATGGTTTTTGTTTTATCCTATTTTATTGCTTTTTGTTCATTATTAATATACTAATTTTTCTTTATTCCTTGTTCATTATAAGATCAAAAATGGACTCAAGCCACAGTAGCAGTTTTCTGAGCCCCAGTAGACTCACCCATCATTTTTGAGAGTAAAAACAGGTCATATATGTCATCGCTACATTAAACAGTTTAACTACATTAACCCATTTAACCTTCATAACAATTCCAAGAGTCAGACTTTCTACTGAAATTACCCTCTAACTTGGAAGAATTGTTATAAAAATTTTTAAGGAAAAATGTGCATAATCCATATGAAATTCTTTCCACATAGTAGGTATTCAAATGGTAATTATAATGATGATGATGATGATGATGTGGGTTTTGAATCACTTACTGTAAACCACAGTTACTTGGACTGTGTTGATTTTACAAAGGCAATTAGCTTCAAATAATCAAATAGATCTTGTTCAGACCTATTGCATGGGCACCTTGGCAGGTGACTCTATTGTTTTAGTTGTGAAGTAAACAGAGTATAACTGCTTATTTTCACTGCTACTTTCAGAGTACTTAAAGAGATTTATATTTAAAAAGTGATTGACTTCAGTACCAATACTTAGTTAGCATTAATTACTCAGTAACATCTTATTTGATACAATATGTAGATCCCTAGACATTTTTACAAATCTCTCTTTATTTTTGTCAAAAAGTAGCAGATTCAGAATCTGGTTGGAGAAAAAAACTCATTGACCCTAGGGGATAAATTGAGTACACTATACTATAAAGACATTTACTGACTTAGTCTTCCATGTTTATGTCTCTTCAGCCAGTTTCCTAGAACTAAATAAGCTTTATCTAGCATTGACTATTGGATCAGCTTAAAAAAGGAAAAAAAAGTTTGAATGCCACATGAAAAAAAAATGGTAGTGAGACCAGAAACTAAATATTCAATTTAAAAACCTTAGGAAAGACGATTCTAATAAAGGTAACAAAACGATGACCACGCTCTCCTTGGAGATTACTTTGAATGCACTGCATTATTTTCTCCTGAGCTCTATAACATACACAATGGCACATGTCCTTTAATTTTATTAACATAGTTTAAAGGTCATTATGATATATGCTGCACAGTTCTCTAAAGAAAGCTAAAGATATTTCTGAGGACTTGAACTCGTTTTTTTTCTGTGCTAATCTCTTATCAGTGTCTTTTTGCAGGGATTTTCCCAGGCAATTAGTTTTATGGGTTATTGACAGGTTACACACTGTTTGTATGTCAAATATACATACATGTGAAAATATCTGAAAATAAAATACAGATTTATAGAATGAAGCTGGATTAACATATATCACAAACTCTTACTCCAAATGTGAAACTGGACTTTAAGAATTCCTGGGACTATTCCACACAATATTTAACATTCTGGTGAAAGCCCCTTCATTTTCTTTTCCTTTTTTAAAAATTGTAAGTTCAGGGCACATGTGCAGGATGTGCAAGTTTGTTACATAGGTGATATGGCTTGGCTGTGTCCCCACCAAAATCTTATCTTGAATTGTAGCTCTCTTAATTCCTATGTGTTGTGGGAGGGACCCAGTGGGAGGTAATTGAATCATGTAGGCAGGTCTTTCCCAAGCTGTTCTTGGGATAGTGAATAGACCTCATGAGATCTGGTGGTTTTATAAAGCAGACTTCATGACACAAGTTCTTGCCTGCTGCCATGTAAGACATGACTTTGCTCTTCATTCTGCTTCTACCATGATTGTGATGCTATGTGGAATTGTGAGTCAATTAAACCTCTTTCTTTTATAAATTACCCACTCTCAGAGATGTCTTTATTAGCAGTGTGCATGCAGACTGATACAGTAAATTAGTACCAGGTAGTGGGGTGCTGCTGTAAAGATACCTGAAAATGTGGAAGCGACTTGGGAATGGGGTAACAGGCAGAGGTTGAAACAGTTTGGAGGGCCTGGAAGATAGGAAAATGTGGGAAAATTTGGAACTTCCTAGAGACTTGGAGGGCTCCTAAGGCAGGAAGATGTGAGAAAGTTGACTCTTTCTAGAGACGTGTTGAATGGCTTTGACTAACATGCTCACAGTGATATGGACGATAAAATCCAGGCTGAGGTGGTCTCAGATGGAGATGAGGAACTTGTTGGGAACTGAAGCGAAGGTAACTCTTGCTATGTTTTAGCAAAGAGACTGGTGGCATTTTGCCCTTTCCTAGAGTTTTGTGGAACTTTGAACTTTGAAGAGATGATTTAGGGCATCTGGTAGAAGAAATTTATAAGTAGTAAAGCATTCAAGAGATGACTTAGCTATTGTTAAAAGCATTCAGTTTTATGTTTCACAAATATATGGTTTGCAATTGTAACTTATGTTTAAAAGGGAAGCAGAGCATAAAAGTTCAGAAAATTGGCAGCCTGACAATGTTTTCCAGGAGAGAAACACTAAGATTTTGAAGACTTGAATGTTGAAAATAATCACCTAAACTTTATGAAGTAAAAGTGACCTCATTATGAGTATTGTAGGAATAAAGGCAAATTCAGAAAATACTGGTGAGCCATCAGAAAGATTCACACTTCCCGTTATTATTGACTGAGATAGTGGTCTTTAAATAAAATTAGTCTTGCCTATTATTAAACCTCTTTACTCAGATTGCATCAGAAATCCACATATGAGTACAACTGAAATAAAATTGTGTGTATGAGTGTGTATTTAGGTGTGCGTGTATGCTATTACACATCACTCCAACAAGCATTCTTATCATTTCAAGCAGCAGAATCCTAACATCACCTATCTTTCTCAAATTTTGGTACATGCAACTCTTGAGGCTCTAAAAGTGTGGCAGAATCTTAAAAAACCAACTACTGATGGTAGTTTTATCATAATGGATAACATAGTCTCCATTTTACATGTGAGAAAACTCAGGCAGAGAGGTGACAGTAATTTGCCCCAAGTCACAGAGCTAGTACAGAATGGTGATGACATTTCAGCTCAGCAGTCTCATTGCAGAATCTGTAATCATAACTGCTCTACTAGACTGAATCAAAACATTGTAAATCTTCTTGGAGCATCAATTTTATCTGAAGATTTGCAAAAAACACATTACTTTTATATTAAAATAAGCAAAGATATATTACACAGCAGAATGCAAAAAGTATGTGAATTTTTAATATAAAAAAGGCAACTTCATAGAATGTTCTTATATCTGGTTTGCTTCAGGCTAAGTCACTTGATCTCAGTGGGGTGGATATGCATTCATTGTCCTGTGCCAATAGGAGTATTTCAGTGAAAAACATAAAAAATTATTACATTACACAAAGTTTCTCCTTGCTGGGTGTTGAGCCTGTTTATTTATAACTTTCTTTTAGGCATGTAATTAGACCAAACTCTTTATAACTTATAAAAATTATATATATATGGAGGGAACACATAAATATATAAAGACAACTGCATAAGGTTTTCCATTATCCAAGTTCATAAATTTACTTTCTCTACCAGATTCTTAGTAACTTCACAGGTTTCATTGGACCTAAAATTTCACTACCAACCAAGAGGATGACAGGAATCCAGACTTGCCTATTGGTAATTCCTTCTGCTGAAGCCATAGGCTTATTGTAAACAACAGAGTTGTCTTTTTAAATCCTAAATATTTTTGATCATCTGCTTCTTGTACCACTAGGAAGCCTGGATGCTGTAAGGAAAAGGAGATACCTGATTAGGAACAGCTAATTAGAATTCTTGGAGATATCTCCAAAATACCGTTAACTAATTGTGATGGTTAATATTGAGTGTCAACTTGATTGGATTGAAGTATGCAAAGTACTGTTTCTGGGTGTGTTTGTGAGGGTGTTGTCAAAGGAGATTAACATTAGATTCAGTGGTCTAAGAAAGGTAGACCCACCCTCAACCTGAATGGGCACAATCTAATCAGCTGCCAGCACAGCCAGAGTAAACACAGACAGAAGAAAGTGAAAAGACTAGACTGGCTTAGCCTCCCAGCCCACATCTTTCTCCCATGCAGGATGCTTCCTGCCTTTGAACATTGGACTCCAAGTTCTTCAGCTTTGGGACTTGGATTGGCTTCCTTGCTCCTCAGCTTGCAGATGGTCTGTTGTGGAACCTTAACCTTCTGCTTATGTGAGTCAATACTCCTTAATAAACTCCCCTTGATATATGCATCTATCCTGTTAGATCTGGCCCTCTAGAGAACCAATACAGCAGTGATATATATTACATGTGTGTGTGTGTGTGTGTGTTCCTATACAGAAAATATTTGTACACTCAGAGGGGTCACTGGGAAGACGTCTTAAACTTTGACTTTCAATTTTCTTATTTGAAAAATGAGCATATTACACAGATATAAAGTTTTAACTTAGAATTTATATATTAAAACAAAAGGTAGTTTTTGCTTGCTGTATAAATTCATTAGGTAAGTTTCATTTATTTACGTATTTATATGTAATTCAGCTTATAAAAATGAAATGTTCCACATGACTACAGAGAGATTTATAAAAGTTTGAATAATTATCATTAGGCAGTAGCTATGACACTTAGTTCAACAGCACGTTGGTTACTATATGCCATAAACGCTGACAAAACATTAGCATTTTATCTCTCACACATCCTAACCAGTCAGCCATGTCTGTATCATCTCACTTTTACAAATTATAAATAATAAAATGTAGGGAATTTGAAAATTACTGAAGGTCACAGAGATTGTAACTCTCAGAGAATGGCTTTAAACCTGTGATAGCCTGATTCCAAAATCTTTGTTCCTTCTAATAAATCTTCAAAAACTTGAGACACAAGAAGTGTTTCCCTAGACTTCCTGAAAATCCACCATAAAATTTTCTCATTGGTCATTATATGGGTTAATGCACCTATGACGATGCTATACATATCCTGGATATGTACGTGTAGCTTCAGTGAATTCCATGTTATGGTATCATAGCTGATAAATATACCATTTCCATTTTCTAGATTTGTATGTTAGAGCAGTCAACCTAACATTTTCACAACTTGTTTTCTGAAGTGTGTGAGTAACATTAGGTCTACTTCAGATAGAAAATAATGAGTCTGAAGGATGGCTTAAATATTCTAACTGGCCTTTGAGGAAGTCATCTTAATAGTACTTTTAATATTGATGATAATAAGAATGAGCTCTGTAGAAAATCTTTATATCCTAGAAAATATGCTGAAATACACTACTCATTTCCTCTTTGTAACACTCCTCTGAGACAGGTAGGGAAAGTTTATTATTCTCATTTTAAAAATGAAGAAGCTGAGGCTCATAATGATGAGGTAATGTGCTCATTAGCATAGGATCCTGGCGTGGAAAAGCCTGTTTCAACCCATTCTTTCAGTTTTATTCATCACACTATAAAAAAGTAAATTTAAGGACTAAATTGAGCCATATAAGATTTATATTCTGGTTCAAACAATAAATATATATTAATGTAGGTTTTATATTACTGGACCATTACTTACATCTTAGGTCATTTTAACCATTTATTGCTTGTGTATTTGAGAAGAAAGAGACCCTAGGGATGTTTTAACGTACAGAGTGTCAATCTGAGTTGCTCAAGTTAAATCGGCATAGAAATATACAAAACGTGCTAAGTGACCTTTATATCAGACAATGTCATCTAAGTGTTACATCAGAAATAACTGATTATAAGAGAACATTCTTATATATTACTATGAGTATTATTATTATTTTTGAGATAAGTTCTTACTCTCTTGCCCAGGTTGGAGTGCAGTGGCATGCTCATAGCTCAATGCAGCCTCTACCTCCCAAGCTCAAGCAATCCTCTCACCTCAGCCTCCCTAGTAGCTGGGACTACAAGAGCTCTCCACCACATTCAGCTAATTTTTGTGCTTTTGTGGAGATAGTGTTTAACCATGTTGCCCAGGCTTGTCCCGAACTCCTGGGCTCAGGCTTGCCTCAGCTACCCAAAGTGCTGGGATTATAAACGTGAGCCATTGTGCCAAGCCAGAGACCATTATTCTTTAAGCCACGGATTCCCAATTCTGGCTTTTTAGCTCCTCAAGTTTCCTTCAGATGTTTCAAGGGTAAAGAAGTGCTTCAAAGCAGATAATTATTTACATTTAAAATTTTTGTATTGTTATAATTGTCTTTGTGTGGGGCAAGAGAAGAAATGGAAATTCTTGCATTTAATGTTAGTGTGAGCAGTTCTGCAAGGGGAGTTTTCCTGGCCTCATGGAGTTATAGCACATAATAGCAAATCCTCCAAAATGCAAAATAAAGTCGGTAGTGGAAAATGTTGCTACATGACGTTTCTAATCCAAAAGTCATTGTACAAAAGAAAATGTTTCTGCCGACTTCAACATTATGTCTCAGGTATGTCTTTATTCCTGTAGCTTTGTAATATATTTTAAAATGAGGAAGTGTGATGATTCTAGTTTTGTTCTTTGTGCTACTGATTGTGTTAAGTATTAGGGTAATTTGTAGTTTCATACAAATTTTTGCTTTATTTTTTTCTACTTATGTATAAAATGCAATTGGCATTTTGATGGAAATTGCATTGAATATATAGATCGCTTTGGGTAATATGGAAATTTTAAGATATATTGAATCTCCAAATTCATGAACCCTAATATGTTTTTCCATTTTTTCTGTGTTTATTTAATGTCTTTCATTAATGTTTTATAATTTCCAATGTACAAGTTTTCCCTTTCTTCATTAAGATGATTCGTAATTTTATTTTTATTTTTGATGAAATTATAAATTAAATTAAATAACTGTTTGAAGGGTATATTATTAATGTATGGAAGTGAAACTAATTTTTATATGTTGATTTTGTATTGTGCAACTTTACTGAATTTGTTTAATTAGTTTTAACAGTGTTTGTGAGGCGTCTTTAGGGTTTTTACATATGAAATCATGTGATCTATGTGAGAGATAAGAGATAACTTCTCCCTTTAGAATTTGACTTCCTTTTATTTATTTTGCTTACTTAATTGCTCTGGCTGGAATTTTCAGTACGATGTTCAACAGAGATGGTAACAATGGGCAGTGTCTTGTTACTGACCTGTGTTTATTATGTTTAGGTGCATTCTTTTTAGACCTAGCTTGTGGAGTGGTTTTTAGTCATGAAAAGGTTTGAATTCCGACAAATGTTTATCTGTATCTATTGAGGTAATTTGAAATCACATCTTCAAAACATAGCTGTGCCCCTTTATCATACATAAAGATGAAAGAAAGCTAGTGTGAAATTACAGCCTCTTGTAAATCCGGGTATTCCTCACAACACCTCTTTAATTCCAGTGAGCTAGAGATTCATATTTGTCTTGTTTTGGTTTCCCTCAAAAGTGGATCTTGAAATAAAGAATCAAACACAATTAATTTATTTGGGTGTTCACACAACGCATGTTATGTTCACTGTTTCTGCCTTGCCATAAAGAAATACCTAAGACTGGGTAATATATAAAGAAAATACGTTTAGCCATCTCAATGTCTTGTAGGCTCTACAGGAAGTGTGGTATTGGCATCTGCTTCTAGTGAGGGCCTCAGGAGACTTACAGTGATGGCAGGAGGTGAAGGGGAAACCGGTGTATCACATGCAGAGAGCAGGAGCAAGAGAGAAGGGGGAGATCCCATAATCTTTTACACAATTAAACCTCAAGTGAACTAAGAACTCACTCATCACCAAGGGGATGATGCTACATCATTCATGAAGTGTACAACCCCAGGATCCAATCACCTCCTACCAGGCTCCACCTCCAACACTGGGAATCACAGTTCCACAGGAGATTTTGAGGGGACGCATATCCAAAACATATTACATATATAGAAGCATGAGGTAGTAACACATTAAAAAAAGGAAGCTAGTAAATTTTGAATTTTCAAAATGGTTATCACTGTATGTAGCTGAAATTCAGCACCTTTGGAGATCTCTCTCTAAAACCACTGGAGAAAACATACAATTTTTATCAAAGTTATCTCATCTGTGGTTGAGGAAGCGAGGGTTCCCACTACATCATTAGCTGATGATTGCTTTCAGCATTGAATCTCCAGTAGTTCCATTACTCTAGTGTCACTGTCAATGTCATTCACTATGTAGAAGTGAATGAAGGGATATGTCTGGGCTTTTTCAGTACTTGCTATAGCATTTTCCAGACTATTACCATTCTCTGATTCTGCGCTTTCAATCCTTGCAAACTTCATTAATGTTTAGAATGCCTTTCCATACAGGACACTTTTAGAAAATCTACCCCCATCAAAGAATTGGTTCTTTTCAGAGTTTGCTCTTCCTACTCATCCTTATAAGACTGTAGAAACCTACAACCTGAAACAAGCAACAAACATGTGCACACGCGCGCGCACACACACACACACGCACACACACACCACACAAATAGCTTCAGGAAAATCCTAATCCCTCTAACTAAAAGATCTGGAAAAAAAAAACAACCTGAAACATAAGAACAACAAAATGTCTTTGGCACTATATTTTCTACCCCAACCAAACCCCAAATAAACAGCCATATTTACTCACAATTTTATTAGGCCATAAGAGAAGTAGATCTTTTAGCAAATCCTCTCCTTCTTTCCGTCTTATAGACATGGGCATTGTGCTCCAGTTCTCCTGCCAGGTAATATCAACAAGCTAAGTGGGGATCTTACCTTCTATCATCTCCTGCCTGGTATACTCACATGGCAGTCTGATTTCCCTCCAGAATAGTGCATGTTTCAGGGTTCATAGGACTACAGAGCAGGAAGTGAAGTTAATCTTCCATTCTCTACATGATGGAAGCCGGAGTGCTTTCATTCTCTGACCAAGGTAGTATTAGCTGTGTGCCATAGTGAGATATGCCTCCACTTGACTCATCCAGCAGCAATGAGATTGAAGAAGGCATAGCAACCTGGGTCTAGTAAGTACTCATATTTTCCCCACTCCTGATTTCAGCAAGACCAAGAGGACAGCAGAGGCTCCACAGATTTAAAAACCTATGTGAACTACAAAGAGAGTAAGTCCCAAAAAATCCATTCCAAATAATCTTACAAGCTTTTAAAAACTAAAGACAAAGAAAAAGTCTAGAAAGTAGCCAGAGAAAAGTAATATTTATCTATAGAAAAATACCATTAAAATGACCGTAAATTCCTCATGTGAAACCATGGAGTTCAGAAAAAAGTCACAAAATATTATTCAAACCTGCAAGAAAAGTACTGTCAACTGCATATTCTATATCTGGCAGAAAATATCCTTCAGAAATGAAAGGGGAAATCAAGACATTCTTATATAAAAGAAAACTAAGAGAATTTTTTTTACTAGCAACCTGAAAGAATGGCTAAAGGAAGTTTTTCTTTTTTTTGAAGTACATCCACCTTCCTGTTCAATTTGGATAATTCCATGTATCGCTAATATATTCTGTGCAGTGTCATATTTCATTATGATTATCATGTCTCACCTAACAGTATATATGTAGCATCTGGAGCATAAAAACTCTGTTTTAAACTTTGTCATAGCCACAAAATGCTAAGCACTGCCTTTCTGTGGTAGTTACTAGCGTTATTTGCCAAAACTCTCTTGCTCTTCATCTTCTGGGCACAATGTATTATTCATATACTGGCTCATTTCTAGCTGAGTTTAACCATGTATCATTTTGTTATTGCTATGAAGCAACTGTCCCCAAATTAATGGCTTAATACAATTTGTTTATTTCATGATTATATACATTAACATTTTAGGCTGGACTCAGATGGCTCATCCTTTTAGTCTCTGATTCATATCTCTGTGCCCAGCCTCACATTGGCTTTGCTGTTATTTGCTTGGTTCTCTCACATGTCTGGTATTTTGCCTGGGAAAATTGGACTGAATTACCTTTGTTCCACATAGATTCTTATCATCTGTCAGATTACCCTGAGCTCATTCACGCAATTTTTCTCAGGATACAATGTTTAATTACCAATGCAAGGTCGTCTTGTTCTCTCTTTTGCCTTACCATGATGACTTACAATATTTGAGATAATGGATATTCCATTAGCCTGACTTCAGAGGAAGAGCACTGTAAAGATATCTTCTAGCATTATTGAGAAATGTACTTTTGTCATTTAAGCTGCTATTTTGTATTATTTTGTTATAATATTCTAGCCTACCCTGACTCATCTTTCCATATAATAGATTCCAGATAAATGTTCATGGCATGAATGAATATTTATTTTTCTTATTAACTTTCTGAAGGGGAACCTTAGAAACCCAACACATAGACAACATGTAGAGGCTTAATAGAACACCCTAGGAATGTAAGATGTGAGCAACCATGGATACTACTAAATTTATACCATCAAAAAAATAATCAAGGATGGAGAATCAGGAGTTTGATGGTGTTTACCTCAAGAAAGAAAAAAGCAATATTCCTACACCCAATTTTTTGAAGGGAGGCAGATTTTAGACCTAGAAATTCATAAACGAATAATAAGTGGGTTCACTGAAGGTTGAATGCTATAATATCTCAGTGAGTATATAAAACTGTCATCTATACATTTCTACACCAAACAGACTCATTGTCATTTACTCAGGTAACTGTGCACTGGTAAAAATAAATATTTTAAGGACTATCAAACTCAGAGACCAAGTTGATATTGAGATAAAAACCAGCATTAATTGTAGCATCAAGATTATTCTGAAATTTCTGAGTTAACTCCTGACTAGCATTCCTACTATTGTTCTTATCCCCATGTAGTCCATTCTTCTGACATAAGATATTTTAAAAATATTAATCCTGCTGTGTCATTCTGCTTAAAACTCTTCAATGCCCTTACCTTTCCTCACAGCCATTTCCCAATGCTCTTAATTTTTTCCTAAAGATCTGATTTCCAACTGGTATAATTTTTCTTCAGACTGAATAAATTTGCTTTAGCATTTCACTTAGTGCAGAACTGCTGTGACAAATTCTCTCAGTTTCATCTAAAATAATATATTTGTTTCACATTCATTCTTAAAGGATGTTTTGACAAATATAAAATTTTGTCGATTATTTTTTCTTTTTCTTTCTTTTTTTTTTTTTTTTTTGGTTTTTTGTTTTGTTTTGTTTTGTTTTGTTTTTTTGAGACAGTTTTTTGCTCTTGTTGCCCAGGCTGTAGTACAATGGTGTGATCTCAGCTCAGTGCAACCTCTGCCTCCCAGGTTCGAGCGATTCTCCTGCCTCAGCTTCCTGAGTAGCTGGGATTACAGGCATGTGACACCAGGCCTGGCTAATTTTGTATTTTCAGTAGAGACAGGGTTTCTCCATGTTGGTCAGGTTGGTCTCGAATTCCCGACTTCAGATGATCCGGCCACCTCCGCCTCCCAAAGTGCTGGGATTACAGGCATGAACCACCACTCCCAGCTGTCGATTATTTTTTCTTTCAATATTTTAAAGATGCTGGTCTATTATCTTCTGGTCCCCATACTTTCTACTGAAAAGTTAGCAATCATTTGAATTAGTGCAATCCACTTCCATTATGTGATTTCTCATTTCATCCTCAGAGCTTTCAGGATTTTCCATTTGTCTTGACTTTTCAGCTGTTTCAACATGATGTTTCCACATGTGTTTTTTAAATTTATTCTGCATGAAATTAACTAATGATTTGGGTGTGAAAATGTACATCTTTTTTAAAAAACATGGATAAGTTTTTTATTATTTTCTTATTTAAAGATTTTGTGAGATCAATATCTTTCTTCTTTCCATATAGAAGATATTAGACCTCTTTATATTGTGTCAAATTTTTCTAATATTCTGTTGATTTATTTCCTCCCCTCTCCTTTTCAGAACAGAAAATTTCTTTTTATTTTCAAATTTACTGAAACTTTCCTTGTTATCTCCATTTGATAGTTAAGTTTAGCAAATTCTAAATGTCAAATATTGAAGTTGACAGTTATAAATTTTTGTTTCTTTTCTTAACAGACCTTATTTCTCTGCTGATATTTATGTGTATATCTATATACATATACATATAATATGTATTATATACATGACTATATATGTATGTATATATACATATATAAATTCATTATTAGCATATTTTATGAGTATATTATAATAGATGTTTAATGTTCTTTTCTGCTTAATTGAACATTTGGGTCAAATTACAGTTACTCTATATTTAGTTTCTTTTTTCTTGAGAATACATCATATTTCCTAGTTTTTCACTTGTTAAGTAATTTTAAATTGTATCCGAGGTATTTTTATATATTTTATTCTAAGTCTCTGGATTCATTTTTATTCTTCTAAAGAATATTGTGTTTTTGTTTTCATATTTTCAAGCTTTTTTGAACTTAAACTGTTGTCTGCCTCTTGGGTATCAGACGAAGTTTCAGCTCAATTATTTTATACTTCATTGGGATGCTTGGCCTCTGAATCGTTTATGTGTAGTTTAGGGATCAGTCAGATATTTAGGTTTTGTTTATTCACAAAATTTGTGGTTACTTTCTTTCCTTTCTTCTTGACTCTGCTTTCTGAATGAAGTGCTTCCTTAGATTTCAATTACTACGGTTGCTTCAAACTCTATCTTCTGATTTTCTAAGGCCAGGGAGATGGTGAGGTTTCAACTGAAGTTTTAGGTGCTTTCTATGTGCTGAATGTGTCTTGCCCTCAGGTCTGAAGTTGTAAAATGGAAAACCCACCCTGTATTATAAAGTATTCTAAGTCTTAACTTCCCTCTAGAATCTTCTTGCATTTTTTCACAATACGATGGTTAGGCAGTTACCCCTTTCCCCCATAGCTTATAGTTATTTTCAAGAGTTATTTTCAAATCAATAGTTATTTTCAAATCAATCCAATTTGACCTTATTTCACCATAGAAGTCAAAGTCTCAGCTACTGAAATTCAATTAAAATTCAAATCCTGTATATTGACTTATAAGAATTAACATAATCTGGCCTCTGTCTACTTCTCTTGTCAAATCATATTTCACCCACCTATTTGCTTATTACTTACCAATTCCAGTGGTCTTCTTTAAACATTCCAAGCCAGTTCCACTTTGGAGATGCTTTACTTGCTTTTTTCTTCCTGGGATCTCTGATACTTTTTGTTAGAGTAGGCAGATAGTTAGACATGAGCAGTAAAGGGAGCCTCTGAAGGAGAAAACTCTGGAAAATCTCATACATCAGAGACCACCTGAAACATGCATGCTAAATAAGAGCAGAGGAGAGGGAAAATACCTATGCGGGAAGAAACATCTCAAAATGCCTATTAAGAGGCCCAGTAATCACTCTTTCTTCAGTAAACTGTCAAAATTCAGCGAGCTGATAAGAAGGGAAGAAGGCCAAAGGGAAAATTCCTAAGAGATATGTAGGCACAATAAGCATAGATCTGACCACTATACGCTGGAGTGGCAGTAATGAGCAATGCTGCAATTAGGTACAATTCGTATTGATCACTGGGCCCCACAGATGCACGTTAACTCACAATAAGGGAGAATCCCATAAACCTGAGTGAGAAACAGGTGGAAACAAAGGTGGTTTCCTAAGACAGAAGCAGGAAACTAGACAAAGACAGAGGCAGAGACTTGAGACAGTGGCAGGAAATGTCTGACATAATAAAAACTGCAATATAGAATATTCAGGGCTGTTTCCATCCGGGTCAACCCACTCTTCTCTTGGAGTGTACTCTTATGTCCTTAATAAACCTTTTTTCTTGCTTTATTAATTGGTCCCTTGGCTGAAATCTTTCCTCCAAAAAGACAAGAACCGAAGACTCCCATGCATTCCAGGAACATGTTGTGGAGCCATGACTCAGATAGCCTCATCCATGAACTTTTGTTTGGGGTAAATGCCATGGTGGTCCCCCAAAAAACAGAAAACAAACAAACAAAAAAAAACCAAAAAACAAGGTTTATTAAGTATGTAAGAGTTTCCCAGAGAGGAACGCCCACAGCTGGGCTGACATAGCTGGGAACAGCTGCAAGGGCTCTCTGTTGCAGTTTTTATTATATTGGACATTTTTTTTTTAAAGTTTCCACCTCTGTCTCAAGTCTGCCTTTGTTTTTGTCTAGTTTCCTGCTTCTGTCTTAAGTCTCTGCATTTGTTCTGGCATAGTTCCCACCCAGGTTTGTGGAATTCTCCCTGCCATCTGTTGATGCACATGATTGGGTCTGGTGATCAATACGAACCCTACCTATTGGCAGCATTGTCCATTACTGCCACTCCAGAAAGGTAGTATGGTGGTCAAATCTGTACTTATTGCATCTGTGTATCTCTTAGAAATTTATCATTTGCCCTTTTCCTCTCTTACCTGCATATAGCTAGCTATGTTCTGACAGTTTAACCATAGAATGAGTAATTCCTGGACATCTTAAGGGGGATTTCATGGTGTTACTTCCTGTGTAGGTATTTGCCCCCTCCTCTGCTCATATTTAACATGCATGTGTTGGGTGTTCTCTGAGGCATGAGATTTTCAAGAGCTTCTTCCCTCAGGAGCTTCCCCTCCTGCTAATGTCTAACTATCTACCTACTCTAACATTCCCCCCTCAAGAGATTGAGACTCTTAAAATCTTCAGGTTTAGGGGATCCTTGGGTCTTCTGTAACTGCCATTATAGACTCAGATTTCCTCTGGTTTTGTAAAGGAAAATTAGATTTTGCTTTAAAATTTGAGGGTCAAATTTATCCCACTTTTTAAGGATGCATCTGAGACTGGGGGAATCTTGGGGTATGGACATCTGGTTACCCAGCTAAAAGAAAAGACAGGAGAATTGTAAGATGAAGGAGGAGTCTGCTGTCCATTTCTACAATGATGTATGAAGGTGAGGCATCATATTGGGTGAGGCATCATACTGGGAAGGAAAGACAGCACTTGCCTTGCCCATAGAGAGCTCCAGATTTAGTTGACCCTTTCATGGGCTTGATTCCTTTTGTCTCTTCTTTTTCTCTTTGCCTCAGAAATGTTTCCCCAGTCAACCTTAGGTTACGGGCTGGAAAAGAATTTGGCGCAGGAGTAATTTTGCTGCCTTTTATATTCTCAATGATCCTGGCCCTTTAAGAAGTCCAATAATTGTACTCCCACCAAAGCTTGCAGATAAAGGACTTCCACAAAGGGTTCTTTGAGTCTATAATGGCATTTAGATAAACTACTTTGTGCGGTATGGCCATTTTCATGATATTGATTCTTCCTTTCTTTCTCCTGTGCAGTTTAAGATCATAGATCAGCATTCCAACTATGTTGTTTACTATATTCCCAAAACAGATAACAATGCTTTGACACATACAATATATTTAATAAATAGTTTATTAACTAATTTTGGGCAATATCTACTAAATAAAGGCATTTGTTAAAAGATATTATAAAAGTATTATGTCTACGAAAAGATTTGTTAAGAATAAATGTGTACAAATTATTTCTTTGAAATTTTATTTATGTATGCTTGAGTGGAACTACTCAATGTCCTTCATTACAGAAAAATGTAGACATTCTTCGTGTTTCCTCAAGATATCTATTGTTAAATGTCAAGTGTCATTCCAATTCATTAAATGAAAAAACAAAGAAGAAAGCCAAATGATTTCTTTTAGTGCCAAGGACTGATTGGAGTAACTTTAATCAAATTGGAGTAAATCATACTCCTATACCCCAATGTGCACTGGGATCACACGCAATGAACTCACAAGAATGAACCTCATTAGAAAGAACATTCTGGATAATATAGTCAAAATGATTTATAAATGTTTAATTGCATGATAGTTTTGCCTCTTTGGGCCTGCACAGATAGCTAAAATATTCTGTATTTGTTTCTTATATGACACGTGATTATTTTGAACAGGGCATTTACTGATTTAACACTTTGAAATCTAGCAGTGGGTAACAAAGCTCATCTCATCTCTTCCCTTTCCTTCCATCCTATTTACTAGTTTACATATAAATGGTCTTGTGTCAGACAAGTTCTTATTTGAATCTGAATTGTGCTGATACCAGAAATATTTGCAAATATTTCTTGACATGTCATCAAGAATCTTGTCAATTTGTACCTTCCAAATTTATATGCATACAGACATTACAAATGCTTTCCTCGGCTCAAGCAAAACAGCAAATTTACTCTGTAAAAGGGGCTTGTCAACAGTATCTCTATGAGGACCTAGTACTGTGTAAAACTCAGCAAGGATTTTCTCTATTTTAAAATTTTCATTGCATTATACAGTAATTTTACATAAACATAACTTGTAAAGAAATTATAATTACATCAAAAATAAATTGTTGATCTTTCATTAAGATATAAAGAAATCTTCCTTATTTAGAGATGATATTTTCCTTGAAACTTTACATAGAACCACAAACTACTGAAAATGCAGGTAAATAATTTCTTACCATTTTTAAAAAAACTAGGATTGCCCATTATTAAAGTCATCTCATAGTTTGGCATACTATGCAAAAAAAAAAAAAAAAAAAAGATTTTCTATCTATCTTTCAAAGAGATTCTATTTGAATGTCTAATTGCTTATTTCTGCCTTTGCCTGCTCGATGATATAGCTGTAGTTACATATAAAAATCCTAAATTCATGGTTGCGGAAAATAACAAAATACACTTTTCAAAATTGGTTATTAGCAGTGTTACTTCTTTAAGCAAATCAAATAAAATTTCAGTTTTACAAAAGATATATATTGGGAAACAGAGAGAGAGATAACTTTCTTTCTCTCTTACTCTCTCTCTTGCTCTTTCTTTCTTCTTTTTCTTACTTTCTTTGTTTCTTTTTTCTTCCTGTTTTCTTTCTTTTTTTGTCTTTTTCTTTCTTTTCTCTCTGGACTCTGACTTGCCTCACAAAAGAAACAGGCAATACAGTGGGAATGAACTGCTCACCAGGATGCTTCTCTAGAATGTGCAGAGTACAAGGTGCCTGGAGATCCTTAGTATCTTAGGTTGATTCCACTTATGGTAGCTAGAGGTGAGAGCTGGAAAGCTTACGGATGGATATAAAGTCAACGTAAGCCTATGAAATTCTTGTCCTGGCTTCAGGAAAATTGTCTTAACAAGCTCCAGTCTGGCTAGCCCCAGGGACTAGAGGGACCCTAGAAAAATACCAGTAAAGTATCCTGAATTGTTAGTTGCCCCATGGTGTGGGGCTTGGCTCAGAGACCCCAGTTGCCCAGTGATAAGGGCAATATTGCTCTCATGTCCAACAGTGCTCTTCAATTTAAACAGGTTACACAAACATCTATGTATACTAACTTCAGGTGTTTCACTGGCAATAATTTTTAAAAATAATGTTGTTAAAGAAGCGTGTTAAACTCTTACGGTGCTGGATTAATGTCACAGATGCCATCTATGGCCTGGAAATCTTGAGACTACGTGGAAGGAAGCAAGCATGTGAAATCCCGTAAATAACATGTATAATAAGAGCATAGACTTTCATAGGGAAAAACTGGGTTAACTGTGGCCTACAAAGAACTTGACAAAATCAGGGAACAATTACCAAGATAACTTACTTTATAAATGGTAATTATAAAAGTGGACAATGCTGTTTCTTAGGGACCAGAATAGGTTACAAGAAGGGATTTTGTTTTTAAGCTAATGCCTTAGAACTGGTCTCTATAAAGCGAGAGAGATGTATTTAGGTATGGATCCCAGATAAGGTGCTGGAAAAGGAGAGAATATCAGAATAAAGCTTGAGGTACTATTGTTTCTCTGTTCTAACACAAAAGCTTCTCCTATTTTGCCTTTTGTGGGGAGTTTCTTAGAAACTCTCATAGGAGCTCTCCCCACTTACTCAAAGTAATAACTAGTATTCCCACTAAGGGTCACATTTGTTAGACGAGTAGCCTCGTGAAATTGCAAGAGAAAACTGTGCCAGCTCCTCATACTGACAATCGAGTTCGTGTGTTAGGAATAGGAACACTTAATGAAAGCTCACTTTAAATTTGAAGAAAAAATAACTTGAACCAAATGAATGAATATAGAATGAAAAAATATAAAAAATAAGCAGGTAAAATAATAACAGAATGATGAACAAAGAGATAATTTAAGAAAACAAAGATATGCTTTAACAAAATTCTAGCCTCAGCTTGGTGGCTTATGCCTGTAATCCTGGCACTTTGGGAGGCTGAGGTGGGCACATCACTTGAGCTCAGGAGTTTGAGACCAGCCTGAACAATGTGGCAAAACCCTTTCTACAAAAAGTATAAACAATTAGCCGGGCATGGCGGTGCATGCCTATAGTCCTAGCTACTGGAGAGGCTGAGGTGAGAGGATCACTTGAGCCCTGGAGATTGAGGCTGCAGTGAGCTGAGATTGTACAACTGCACTCCAGCCTGGGCAAGAGAGTAAGACAGAGTTATTTTCTAAATAAATAAATAAAATTTGAATTATTAACTTCAGATTCAAGAATCGTACCTCATACGTTAAAAAAAATCTGCTTTTAAAGAAGTACAAACAGCTAAACGTGTTTGGGGTTTAAAAAAAAAAAAAAACTTTGTGTTTAAAATAACCAGCATTTACATTACGTAGTAATTCAGAGACTGGCTTAAAGTTTTGTCAGTGTCTCTATGGTGTTTTATCTTGTGTCAACTTTAAGCTAGAGCTATATTTTCTAGAAATCACTTTCCTGAATGGAAGGTGTCCAAAAGAGAAATTTGCATGGGATTAATTAAGAAGGTGGAAGTGGAATAGCAGTTTACTATCTAGGTGATCCTGAAAGACAGAGATGCCAGTGAATTTTAGCATGTCCTCACTATCCCTTCCTGCGTTCAGCTCTTCTTTCTGATTGCAGCAGCTTCTACAGACTTCTCCAGCTCTCCTTCCTGGTCTCACTTTGCAAGCTAGCTGTGTTTGATTTCCCTCAATTCCTTGAAAGTTATGACTTGTCACCTGCTTGACAGCTTCAAGAGGCCTGGTGGTTGTTGACTTTCCTCTGATATTCCAACTCTCACTTTGGGATCCTCACTTCCCTATATCCCCCAGCTGGGTAAGTCTCATTTCTTTAAGTCCCTCACTGTATAATACTCAATGTAATTCTGCTTCTCAGATTGACCTCTATTTGAGGCATAGTTTCTCTTTAAGTAAAATAAAGGTATCAATTAAAGCAGATATTTTCATACTATAGTCTATGTGGTTTAAGAAGATTGCAATGAGCAACTCAGTGACTCCCACTCTTAGGTGGGAATAAATAGCCAAAAGGTCATACATGCATGCTCTGCTTTTAAGAGAGCAACTATTATTTTACCTACTTTATAAGTTTGGTTTCTATTATGACTTCAAGAGAATCAAAGGATCTATGCCGCCTACTCCCACATTTGAAACAACTATACTAGACAATCTGTAATGTCATTTAACTCAAAATTCTTTTGAATTTGAACCCATTAACCTTAAAATAATGTTTGCAAGCTCCTCTCTCTGTCATGATGGTTTCCAGAGATTTATTCTCTTTACTTTTCTCCATCAAAATATTCTTTCTGGAAAAGCCTGCCTACTTACCCTATGATTTTACCAACTACCTGCTTATTGGTGGCTCTCCAATCTACATTTATAGCCTAAATGGCTCTCCTAAGTTATATATTTTTATTAAAACACCTACTGGTGACCCATGCATATCACATAAGCAGCTTAAACTTAGCATGAAAACCACAGAACTAATCGTATATTATCATATTACTCCCAAACACAAATATTATTCCTGTCGATTCTTTTTCAATAATTGAAATTACTATCACTCAGTACCTATATAAACAATAAACAGCATATTTTCCTGGTCTTTTCCTTCTTCCTTACCATCACTCTCCCACACTCAAGTAATCTACTTGGCCCAAAAGTCCATTATATCCCATCTGTCAACTTTCTCACCCCTCTCCTCTTCATTCTTAATGCTATCACCTTTCTTTCAGATCTAATTTCTTTTTCTTTATTTTTAAACAGTGCTATTGAGATATAATTCATATAACACACAAAGCACCCATTTAAATTTCACAACTCAGTTTTTTTAATCCTTTTTTAATCTAATGACTATCATCCAGATAGCTGGTCTCAGTAATGACATCTACTAGGACAAGGATCTAGGTCACACTCCTTTAACTTCCTTTAGCATTTTGTGCTTAATTCTAGTAGATAATTTATTGTGCTTGATTTTAATTCCTGGTTCCTGTAATATTTTAAAAATAAACTGAAAATGTATTAAAGTCAGTGACTATTAAAGGTTAATGGTAAATTAATGGTTAATATTAAGTATCAACTTAATTCGATTGAAGTATGCAAGGTTTTGTTTCTGGGTGTGTCTGTGAGGATGTTGCCAGAGGAGATTAACCTTTGAGTCAGTGGACTGGGAGAGGACCACTCAGTGTGGGTGGGCACCATCCAATGGGCTTCTAGCACGGCTAGAAAAGCAGTCCGAAGAAGGTACCGTCAGCTGGCTTGGTGAGTCTTCGACTTTCATCTTTCTCCCGTGCTGGTTGCTTCCTATCCTTCAACATCAGACTCAAGATTCCAGGAGTCAGGACCCTTGGAGTTACATCAGTGGTTTGCCAGGGGCTCTTGGGCCTTTGGTCACAGACTGAAGGCTGCACTTTCAGCTTCTCTACATTTAAGGCTTTTGAACTTGCAGTGAGCCACTACTGGCTTCCTTGCTCTTCAGCTTTCGGATGGCCTATCGTGGGACTTCACCTTGTGATCATGTGAGTCAACTTCCTTAATAAACTCCTTTCATATATACATCTATCCTACTAGTTCTGTTGTTCCCGAGAACCCTGACTAATACAGTGACTGTGTTTTATCTCTTCTTTTCTGATACCTCACAGACAGTAAGAAACAAATAATGATGTGTTGAATGAATGAATGAATGAATGAGTGAATGAAAAAGACATTAATGAGTCACCTCAATGTAAGAATATGTAAATCTTTTTTTTTCTTCAAGGCTCTATACTCAAGTTAAAATACTGTCTAAGAAAATAAGCACATAAATATTCGATTTATTATTAATATTTGGATAAAATAATTTAATTAAATTAACATGCCCTTATATTGATCTCATCTCTAGGATTATCTATCAAATGCATAGAATTAGAGAAAACATAAATTCAGTTAAGCATAAATAATGACACCAACATTTGATAATAACAAAGTTGTGATAATGGTTTGAATGTTTAAAATTTTGCCTGTGGCTATTTTCAGGCAGAGCTGCAAATATTTTTTTGAGTGCTGAATAAATTTCCAGAAGGCAAGAAAGGAGTTCCATTAAGAGAAAATAAATAAATAACATCCAACACCTGAACATTCAGAAATAGCAAGCACTGAGAAGTTCCTAAATTAGTTGTAGCTAAAGCTTGACAATTGTCTTTTATCAAGACAAAAATAACTGGGCTCCATGGTATCACAGCTGTGAAGGCACCAGCTTGTTAAAGCAGGTGAGATTGACATGTCAAATTACCACCTTCACCAAAGATTGCACTGGATGTCCATCAAAATGAGGCCAACACTTATGTGAGAGGTGAGGAAAGAGGTAACGAGGTGGAAAAATGCAGAGGGGAGGAAGCAATTAGGCATTTTTAAATCTTTTTATTTGTCCCTCACTCTATAAAAAAAAAAAAAAAAATCTACAAACAAAGAGCTACTCTAGTTCCTGGTCGTCAATATTAAAGTTCAGATCATGAGACTGGCCTTTTCCACCTTTAGCTTCTACCTTTAAAATCTCTGATTTAATGTGCTTTGTCCCAGAATATACCTGAATGTATCTGGGTTCAAGATCACACAGCTGGAATATAGGTTTTCTTTCCCCAAATCTAATTCTGTCTTTAATAAACCATGTTTCCTGGGTGATATATATATGTTAAGATTTACATACTTCTATCTCACATTATTTCACTCTGCAAGTTCTGAATATTAAAATACGTATTTAAACTAGATTACTTTAGTGTATACTACATTACACATTTTAAAGTAGTATATTACTTTATAGAAATTCTGTTTTGTTCACAGGTTTCCTGAATGAGTTGTTATATGGTATGTGATGAATGAAGATTTATTTTAATAAATAAATAATTCATCCATTTTAATTTAACAGAGATAAATGGTTACCTGTATTTAGCCTACTGATCTATTTATTTACTAGTTCATGAGGGGTAATAAAGGCAAATTTTGACTGCAGACCTCAATTTTAGTCTCTACTAAAAATGCACAAATTAGCCAGGTATGGTGGTGGACTCCTGTAATTCCAGCTACTCAGGAAGCTGAGGCAAGAGAATCACTTGAACCTGGGAGGCAGAGGTTGCAGTGAGCCGAGATTATGCCACTGCACTCCAGCCTGGGCAATAGAGCAAGACTCCATCTCAGAAAAAAAAAAAAAAAAAAAAAAAAAGAATTTATATTTCTGGGTAAGAGTCACTTTCTCTCAATTTGTTTTCTTCTATAAAAAAATGAAAATCTTAAGTAGAAAGTTGAAACTGGATCCTTTCCTTACTCCTTATACGAAAATTAATTCAAGATGGATTAGAGACTTAAATGTTAGACCTAATACCATAAAAATCCTAGAGGAAAACCTAGGTAGTACCATTCAGGACATAGGCATGGGCAAAGACTTCATGTCTAAAACACCAAAAGCAACAGCAGCAAAAGCAAAAATTGACAAATGGGATCTCATTAAACTAAAGAGCTTCTGCACAGCAAAAGAAACTACCATCAGAGTAAACAGGCAACCTACAGAATGGGAGAAAATTTTTGCAATCTACTCATCTGACAAAGGGGTAATATCCAGAACCTACAAAGAACTCAAACAAATTTACAAGAAAAAAACAAACAACCCCATCCAAAAGTGGGCAAAGGATATGAACAGACATTTCTCAAAAGAAGACATTCATACAGCCAACAGACATATGAAAAAATGCTCATCATCACTGGCCATCAGAGAAATGCAAATCAAAACCACAATGAGATACCACCTCACACCAGTTAGAATGGCGATCATTAAAAAGTCAGGAAACAACAAGTGCTGGAGAGGATGTGGAGAAATAGGAACACTTTTACACTGTTGGTGGGATTGTAAACTAGTTCAACCATTATGGAAAACAGTATGGCGATTCCTCAAGGATCTAGAACTAGATGTACCATATGACCCAGCCATCCCATTACTGGGTATATACCCAAAGGATTATAAATTATGCTGCTATAAAGACACATGCACACGTATGTTTATTGCAGCACTATTCACAATAGCAAAGACTTGGAATCAACCCAAATGTCCATCAGTGACAGATTGGATTAAGAAAATGTGGCACATATACACCATGGAATACTATGCAGCCATAAAAAAGGATGAGTTTGTGTCCTTTGTAGGGACATGGATGCAGCTGGAAACCATCATTCTTAGCAAACTATCACAAGAACAGAAAACCAAACAGCGCATGTTCTCACTCATAGGTGGGAACTGAACAATGAGATCACTTGGACTCGGGAAGGGGAACATCACACACCGGGGCCTATCATGGGGAGGGGGGAGGGGGGAGGGATTGCATTGGGAGTTATACCTGATGTAAATGACGAGTTGATGGGTGCAGCACACCAACATGGCACAAGTATACATATGTAACAAACCTGCACGTTATGCACATGTACCCTACAACTTAAAGTATAATAATAATAAATAAATTAAAAAAAAAAAATGAAAATCTTATGCAAAACACAGGGGTCACTCTCCTCCCAATAGCATACAAGCATCAATAACAGCATAGTCCCACTTTCTTGAATGCTATGATGTAACAGTGATTAGGTGTGTTAATGCATGAGGTAAGGAGCAAAGTGGACAATTCATCATAGGAATGTGATTGTTCAAACCTTTGTAAGTCCTGGATTTCAGCCCATATATGGATCTCTATAGCTTTACAATGTAATTTGAAATCAGGAAGTGTGATGTCCTAACGTATGAAGTAAGGTGCAAGGTGGGCAATTCATCATCAGAATATGATTGTTCAGATTTTCATAAATCATAGATTGTAGTCCACATTTGGATCTCTATAGCTATATAATGTAGTTTGAAATCAGGAAGTGTAATGTTGCCAGTTATGTTACTTTTTAAGAGTACATTGGCTATTTGAGGTCTTCTGAGGTTCCAGATAAATTTTAGTATTATTTTTTCTATTTCTGTGAAAAAAGACATTAGAATTTTGATAGGGATTGCATTAAATCTGTAGATTATTTTGGGTAGTAAGGGCATTTTTAAAACATTAGGGTTAGTGGTCATTTGATGTATAGATAATCTTTAGGGACATTTAAAAGCAGAATATTTATTTTATTCTAGATTATCAACTCCCTGCATACAATGATATTGTTTAACTCATGTCTGTATTTTTGGTACTTAATCATGAGCCGCCATAATTGATGTCCAAGAAAAATCATTGAAGTTGAACTGAAAGAAGAAGGTGTTTTTCTACTGAAAGGTGCCATGTAACTTAAAAAGAAAAACACTCAACAGATTATTAAAAGGAAGTACTGGCTTTAAAGAGAGGAGAAAAAACCTTTTTTCTGTGATGTCCTAAGTAAAGAGACATTTCATTATACTATATTTTGGTAACACAATAGAGAATGCCATGCAGACCAACTCTGTCTGTTTATATATTTAGTGTAATATTTAGTATAATGATCGAATTACAGTTTTCATAGGATGAAGAAGGGCATGAAACATTTTTGCTACAAGTTTAGAAACAAGAAAAAATTAACAAGACAAAAATTATTTTTATAAATTATTGGTTAAAAGTGCTAACCATAACAACTCTTTGAAGCATTGAATTCCAAAAAAGAAGTATTTCTATAAGTGAGGAGACAGGTTTGGAAGGTCTCACGCCTGGGACAAGCACCTGATCCTGGGTGTAAGTAGAGAAGAGTAGAGTTTGAAATAGATGGAGATAGTTCCCACTAATGAGAAACAATCCAATGAGTCTAAGACGAACGTGTGAGCTTTCTATATGGAATAGGATCTTTAGGGCACCAGACATAATACAAATATTTTCAGCAGGACAATTTTATCTCATGCCTACTGTGATGGTTAATGTTGAGTGTCAACTTGATTAGATTGAAGGATAGAAGGTATTGTTCCTGGGTGTGTGTGTGTGAGTGTGTTACCAAAGTAGATTAACATTTGAGTTGGTGGGTTGGGAGAGGCAGACGCATCCTCAATTTGGGTGGGCACCATGTAGTCAGCTGCCAGTGCAGCTAGGATAAAAGCAGGCAGAGGGGCTGGGTGCGGTGGCTCACACCTGTAATACCAGCACTTTGAGAGGCCAACACAGGTGGATCACTAGAGGTCAAAAGTTCAAAATCAGCCTGGCCAACATGGTGAAACCCCATCTCTACTAAAAATTAAAAAAAAAAAAAAAAAAAAAAAATTAGCCGAGCATGGTGGCGAGTGCCTGTAATCCCAGCTACTCAGGAGGCAGAAGTGGAAGAATCATTTGAACCCAGGATGGGAAGGTTGCAGTGAGCCAAGATCCTGCCAATACACTCCAGCCTGGCCAATAGAGCAAGACTTCTTCCCAATGAAAACAAAAAACAAAACAAAACAAAACGAAACAGGCAGAGGAATGGGAAGGACTAGACTGGATGAGTGTTCTGGCCTCCATCTTTCTCCCATGCTGTGTGCTTCCTGCCCTCGAATATTGGACTCCAAGATCTTCAGTTTGGGGACTGTTGGACCTACACCAGTGGTTTGCCAGGGGCTCTCAGGCCTTCTACTTTTGAGATTTTGGGACTGAGACTGGCTTCCTTGCTCCTCAGCTTGCAGAGGGCCTATTGTGGGACTTCACTTTATGATCATGTGAGTCAATACTCCTTAATACATACATCTATCGTATTAGATCTGTTCTCTAGAGAACCCTGACTAGTACACCTACTGTTGTGGACTGACTGAATTGTGTTCCCCTAGAATTCATACATTGAAGACCTCAGTGTGACTGTACTTGGAGATAGTGACTTTAAAGAGGTTAAATTACATCCTAAGAGTGGCACCCTAATCCAATAAGACTGGTGTCCTTAAAGGAAGAGAAAGATTCACCAGGGATGCACAGCATAAAGAAAAGGCCAGGTAAGGACACGGCAATAAGACCTGTCAGTCAAGCAGACAAGCTTCATGAGAAAATAATCTTCCTGACACTTTGATCTTGGACGTCCAGCAAGCTGTCAGAAATACATTTCTGTTGTTTAAGCCACCCAGTTGATGGTATTTTGCTATAGCAAACCCTGGCTGGCATATACACCTACTGTCCCCATTCCTGATCTGAATTTTGCTGGAAAACATCATGACAGTGGGCTAACAAACAAGAAGTTGCATGCAAAGTTAGAGTGCTTGGGATCTGGTGTCCTTTGAGGTTTTAATACAAAGGTGACCAAATAAAATATTACAGAGTAGTTCATACCTCTCTGAGCTCAAATAGCATCATTTAGGAAAAAGAGGAGGAGGAGAAGGAAAAGGAGGAAGATGAGGAGGAGTATGAGGAGGGGAAGAGGAGAAAACTTCCAGTGATCTGGAAGTTTCGGTCTGGGGGACAACTTTTGAAATGTGTATCGTTTTCTTCTCCTGGATTTCAGTTTTGTGTAATCTTCTCTCTTTGTGCACTGGGACTATTGATTTTCTTTGAACAAATAGAATATGCCAGAGTGATGAGATGTTGCTTCCATGATCAGATTACAAAAACTATAATGTCCTTCTTGCTAGTACTCTGTCATTTGTTGGCACTCATTCTTCTTCTCTCTTGCTTGCACTGATGAAGCCTGCAGCCATGTTGTGAGGTGCTTTCAAAAAGGCCTTTGTTACAAGGGACTGAGGGATGAATCTCGCCAACAACTTATGGGGAACTAAGTCTTTAGCCCCACAATTAATGAGAAATTAAATCCTGTCAACAACCACGTGAATGAGTTACAAAGCAGATCCTTCCTAGTTGAGTGTTGGCATCGGTGCAGACTAGTATGAAACTCAGAGACAGAGGTGCTAAGCTGCACCTGGACTACTGACCCACAAAGACTCTGAAACTGAAAAAACTATATATTATTGTTTTAAACTACTTAGTGTTGGGCAATAACTTATGTGACAATAGTTAAGTAAAGCATGTAGATTAACAAATGAACTTCATCTGAATTCTAGACACATCTCTATGAGAATGGGAGGAAGTGGAGTGTTGAGCTAATTTCCCCAAGTGTTGAACAGAGAAAATGGCTTGCATTCTCTTGAAAAGAAGTAATACAAAGCAAGTCAGAATCTAACTTCTTACCCCATGTATTTGATGCACAAGAAGTGGAATAATCAAAATCGAAACAGTCTATACAAGAAGACTCAGCTATCTAATTATCGGAATTAGCTGACCATGAAATTAAAACAGTTATAAATATGTGAAATAATTTACAGAAAAATATTAATGTACTTTGTAAGGAGATGGGCAATTTCAGGAGAGAAAAATAAAAATTAAAAAAACACAAAATTCTAGTTCTGAGCAATAAAAATATTAAAACAAACAATTGTAATCCAGAGAATTAACTTTAAAAATATTATACCATATAAAACTGAATTATACAATCAAAGTAAATTATATATAACTGAAATCCTAAAATGACTAAAAACATAATAACCAAAAGTTTGAAAATATGATAACCAAAGCCTTTTCAAATGTGATGAAACACACATCCAAAGAGCTTAGCAAATCCCTGTAGGATAAGTATCAAATTAACCACAGCAAGGCATATTATAGTAAATTTCAGTTGAAAAAACAAAACCGGAGAAAGAGACAACTTTAAAATCAAGAAGGAAAAATAAAACACTTTATTTAAATAAAATCTGATATCATTCCTCACCTTTGAAATCTAACTGATGTGAATTCATATGAATTCACATAAATTTTGTCTAATTTATATGAATTCCTAAAAGAAATTTCTCAGAGTTAGAGAAATAATACTTGTTAAAATTTAGACTTACAGGAAGAAACGAAGGGTGGTGGAAGTGGCAAAAATGTGTGTAAATATGAAAACTAATTTATTTAAAGCATTTATCCGTAAAAGTAAATGTCCACAGAAATAAAATGTATGGCAAAGTAAGAAAAAAAATGAGGGAGGTAGATTAAAATATACATACAGTAATAATGCATTTCTATTTTTGTAGATTAATGTAACATTGCTTTAAAGTAAAACATGATAAATTAAGAAAATATATTGTAATCTTTTAGTCATACAGGCAAAATAGATGAGAGAGGGAGACAGGGAGGAAGAGAGAGAGAGACAGAAACAGATACACAGATGGAGAAAGACAGAGGGAGATAAAATAACAGAAAACAAATGCAAAGACAGGAGACTCAAACCCAAACATACCAATAATGTTAAGCCGAAATGAACAAAGTATTCAAATAAAAGGAAAAAGTATTCAGAGGATCAGAAATGTTCATAGGCAATAGTATAGTAGATGTAGATGTCAAGAGTTCTTTTTAAAAAGGCATTTCCATTGTACATAGCTCTATTCTTAAATGTACATTAAGTCAAGTTTTAAAAATTATAAATATCTGTGAATTGTACCATGCAACCTATATTTATTTATAGAGAGAACCTGCTCTTTAATCCTAAATGTTCCCATGTTACCCTTTGCAGGCACTTCCTCCCATGTGAAAAAACAACCACTGTTGCGATTTAAATCACCACAGATTAGTTTTGCCTGTTTTAGAATTTTAAAAAACAAGAATTATCCAGTATTTACTCAACAAAATGTCTGTGAGATGTATGCTTGTTGGCTTGTTGTTTCTTATAAAAATTGTATTTTCATTGTGAGTTAGATCAAACTGACAATTAAGCTTAAATCCTTTGTATTTTTTTGTTTGTTTTTGTTTTTTGTTTTTGTTTGTTTGTTTTAGACAGTTTCACTGTTTCACCCAGGCTAGAGTGCAATGGCACAATCTCAGCTCACTGCAACCTCTGCCTCCCGGGTTCAAGCAATTCTCCTGCCTCAGCCTCCTGAGGAGCTGGTATTACGGGCGCCTGCCACCATGCCTGGCTAATTTTTGTATTTTTAGTAGAGATGGGGTTTCACCATCTTGGCCAGGCTAGTCTCGAACTCCTGACCTCAGGTGATCCACCCACCTCGGCCTCCCAAAGTGTTGGGATTACAGCTGTGAGCCAGGACACCTACCCCCCTTTGCATTCTTACTGAATATTTTTTTTTCAGTACTTTTTCTAATAATTACTGGGAGAGGGCTGTTGATCTTTCAGAGTAAACTTTGCCATAAATAATTTGTCAATTGTAATGTCGTTTAATGATATGCATATTAGGAAATAAGGGAGAAAAGTTTGGTAACTGAATTTAAACATTTTGCTTTAAGTTCAGTATAAAGTCTGAGCTATCATTAAGATATAAGTAATGTGAAAATATTGAGTGGGTACCTGGAGGTTTGAAAAAATAAGTTAATGCATATAAAAGAATTAGTATAGCTCTTAGAGGATAGGAATGTCTTAACAATTATGAAGTGCCACATTAACTATAAGGTTTGAAAATTATTCATTTTATTTCTGTCCTTGGTTGTAATGAGTGAGGATCTACGACACTTTTCACTACTATCTTGGGAGAAACAAAAGCTCTTGACTTTCAATATTATGTAGTCATATAGGTTTTTAAGCAAACTTAAACATAAAATACATATTAACTGTAGTCACCATACCATGCAATAAATCTCTTGAACTTATTCCTTACGTCCAACTAAAATTTTGTATCTTTTCACCAATATGTTCACAACACTCTACTCAGCCCATTAGCACCCCAGTCGCCAGTGACCACCAGTCTACTCTCTACTATGAGATCAAATTTTTATATGCCACACGTGGGTGAGATCATGTGGTATTCGTCTTCTTTAAACATGCTAAAGTGTGGGTGGAATGTGTTCTCTCTACAAAAATGATAACCAGATGAAGTAAAGCGCATATGAACTGGCTATATTTAGTCATTCCAGTATAGCCAGTTCATATAGGCGTTACTTCAAAACATCATGTTATATACACTCCTCCACAGGGCACATAAACTGAGTCCATTAACTCTCATTACCTCAAAGTTGGAAATTGTGCTCTACACTTTTCTCTACACTCATTCCTCCAGTTCTGTTTCTGACTTGGGTGGATCCAATGGCTACACGGCTAGAAAATCTAAAACCACATCTTCTAACAGTTTTGATATTTATTATACTCCATTTCACACACATATTTCTATTGAGAGATTCTGGGATTTGTCATGTTATATACACTAAATAGGTACAATTTTATCTGTTAATGTAAACAATAAAATGCAATTCTTTTTTAAAAAAGAAAACACTCAAATAAGAACTTTTACTTAGATTTCAAAAAAAGTATGATTTTTACCTTTAAGAACATGCCTTATATTGTTTGGAAGTATTAGACATCTTTAAAGAACAACCCCAAAATATACTTTTTCAATACATGTATATAGTCTCCAAGCTTTAGTATTATATGATATATAATATAATTATTTATATTTATATATAATTATATTATAAACTAAGATTTTAATACTTTTCAAAGGGTTAACTTCATACAGAGAATATTTTTTGATGATAAGGGTATTGACTAAGAAGCATTTATTCTTTGAGCTCAATAAAAATTCTCCTTTTCTCAAACATTAGGCATCTGCACCCTCTCTCAGCCTAACATACCTCTTTTTTTGTTTTCTTCATGATATATCTTACATTTTGTAATTATTTAATTGATTTTTCTATTTAGAACAAGTGCCACGATGAGGATTGTCATGAGAAGCATTTCTTTCTAGACAGAGAGAAATACAAATGTAATGTTTTTCAGGAGCAGCATCTCAGGTAATGACAGGTACCAGCGTCTCCCAATTATGTGTGTGAAATGGAGTATAATAAATATTAAATTTGTTAGAAATGTAGTTACAGATTTTCTAGCCATGTAGCCATTGACTCCAACCAAGTCAAAAGCAGAACTAGGGGTAGGGAGTGGGTATAGAGAAAAGTGGCGAGTACAATAGTAAACTTTTAGGTAATGAAAGTTAATGGTATCAGTTTATGTGCCCTGTGGAGAAAGAGTGAAAACATGAGTGTCAGAGGAACATGGCATTTAGAAAAAGATGCCACATGAATGTTTTAAAACTAATATTAGCAGGTGACAGAATTAGTACAAAAATGTGGGCTTTTTTAGCCAATAGAACAGTGAGGGGCAATAGAATAAACTTCTGTAAATGAAGTAAGTTAATCTTTGACTCTACCTACAGACCTGGATAACATGTCCTGTTCATTTTCCAGATAGGAAAAATCTTCACATCTTTGTCATTAGTAATTTGTTTTGTTTTTTTTTTTGCAATTTGTCAGATTCTGTAAAAAGATTTTTTTTTTTAATTTCCAAATTCTAAGTGCTAGGGGATATGTAAATATCATTAGAATAAAGAATAGTAGTTCTTTTTTATATTCTGTTTTACTCCAGAAGCATACAGAAGAAAGTCTCAGACTCCCCAAGCCTGTAAGGGCTGAGCCTTACTGTGGGGTTTATTCAAATGAATCATTCACTAAGCTACTGTGAAACCCCTGGTGTATCTCTGGCTTCCTTTTCATGGGTTACCTAAGCACAAAGCGAAAATAGTATCTCCCATAAAAATTAAGTTTTTGTGAAAGTTATGAAAAGTATGAAAGGTGTATAATATGTGTCCTCAACGTGTGATCTTAGAACTAAGTGCACTTGAATCATTTGATTTTTGATGAACAGTTTATATATACAAAATTATGAAAACATTTTCATTAACTAAATACCAAAATATTTCTGTTGATATTTTTCATGTTTAGCAACATAGTCTTTGATTATATCTTCAAGGTTAATATTTTTGTAATATTATTTCCACATTAGAATAAATGGATAATCCATCCATTTCTCTAGAATGTTTGATTTTAATACATTTTTTTCAGTTCTCAAGTTTTTATTGGTATTATCACAAATGTTTAGGATTATTGAAAAATATGGAAATATCTCTATCAAGTGCCTTTCATATACAAACTACAACATTTTATAAATTTTTTTAAATTTGTCTTTGTATAATTTAAACCTTATTCTTTCTCCCCTGCTACATATTTCTGGTCATCAAAACTATAAGATAAATTGATTTCCTGAAAGAAACTCTGACTCTAAATGTATTATCATTCCATGTTAGTCAACAGAATGAAAACTCTTCCTATGTCAGTGTGGTGAGCAATAAAACTTAGACACACACAGGAGGTTCATGCAAATCACACACAGAGACACACAAATGCACATATAGTTATGTGCCTGTACTAAGTGTACATGGAAATCGAAATTCCACTAATCTTAAACTAAGTGTCCATAGGCATCTCAATTTCCCATGAAGCCACTTCAGCACCATTTAGCAGGAAAGGAATGTGATGAAGGAGATATTGGGAGAGCAAAGCTGTCATACTGGATATTGCTTAAAACATTTTTGTTTTTTTTTAGTTTTATGACTATCTGTTTGAATGTGAAATTGTTGCTTGGGCATCTCTCAGGGCCCTAGAAGATGACTGAAGAAGTGAGGAAATCTGAAACTTCACTTTCAACACCACTTACTATATGGAAAATGCTGTGATTAAATTAATCTTTAAAAACATTCTTTCAAAATGAACTTTTACAAGAAACAGAGAAGGGTGAAAATGGGTGTCGTCAGAGGGGAAGCTCAAGTTCAGAAGGAGAAAGAAACCTCAAGTAAGTAAACTTTGAGCTGAAAATAAGGGTGATGCTAGACACAAGTTGCATATCTGTTATCTGAAAATCCAAAATCTGAAATGCTCTAAAATCTGAAACTTTTTGAGTGCTGGTACAAAGCTACAAGTGGAAAATTCACACTTGACCTCGTGTAATGGGTTGCAGTCAAAATGCAGGTGTACAACACATAGTTTATTTGGCATCCCTAAAGGAAAAAAAGACCTTCCCAGCCCCCTTCAGATGTGATACATATTTTCTGCACATGCCTAGATTCCCCCATGTAAGCATGTCCACAAAGTGTAAAAAAGTGGTGCATGTTCAGGCTGGATGTGCCAATGGTAGGTGTCCCAAGTTGCCCCACATAGGTCCAAGACCTACATGCGTTACACACTGGGTGTTTTTCTTATTATCTGCTCTGTGATGTAAACATATTTTTATAAATGTAAAAGCGGCCAGTAAATATCCCATGGGGAGCAGTGGTAAGGAAAAAGAAAGCATGGGCTGAGCGTGGTGGCTCACATCTGTAATCCCAGCATTTTGAGGGGCCAGCGCCGGTGGATAACCTGAGGTCAGGAGTTCAAGACCAGCCTGGCCAATATGGTGAAACTCCATCTCTACTAAAAATATAAAAATTAGCCAGGTGTTGTGGTGGGTGCCTGTAATCCCAGCTAAAGCAGAAGAATCACTTGAACCTGGGAGACAGAGGTTGCATTGAGCCAAGATTGTGTCATTGCACTCCAGCCTGGGAGACAAGAGCGAAACCTCATCTCCAAAAAAATAAAAGAAAAGAAAAGAAAAAGAAAAAGAAAAAGAAAAAAGAAAGGATGTATGTTTATCTACAGCACAGGAAGTCCAGCTGTTGAAGAAACTAAACAGCAGTATACATGTGAAACATTTCATAGAAGAGTGCGGCATTGGAATGAACACCATAAATGACCTGCAGAAGTAGCAGAATAAACCATTGAAGATTCATGCTGAAGGTGATGAACAGAAGTTTATTACAAAAAGAAAAACACTGCGTAAAGCTAAAGATGAAGATCTCAATGGTGTATTGAAAAAGTGGATCTGTCAGTGTCACAGTGAACACATGCCACTTAATGGTGTGCTGACAATGAAATAAAGATCTAGCATGACGAACTGAAAATGGAAGGGAACCATGAATATTCAACAGACTGGTTGCAGAAATTTAAGAAAACACATGGCATTACATTTTTAAAGATTTGTGTTGATAAAACATCTGCTGATCATGAAGTAGCAGAGAAATTCATCAACGAGTTTGCTGCAATGGTGAAAATCTGACAACGAAGAAGTCTATAATGCTGATGAACAATCTATTTTGGCATTATTACCCTGGAAGGACACTTACTACAGCTGATAAGCCAGCCAGCAGAAATTAAGGATGTCAAGGACGTAATAACTGTGCTTGGATGTGCTAATGCAGCAAGGATACCTAAGGATAAATATGCTGTGATAGGCAAAAGCTTGTGTCCTCACTGCTTTTAAGCAGTGGATTGTTTACGGGTTCATTATTATGCTAACAAAAGGGGTAGGATCACTAGGGACATCTTTTCTGATTGGTTCACAAACATTTGTAAAAGCAGCTTGTGCTGACTGCAGGAAAGCTGCTTTGGATGATGACTGCAAGGTTTTTTGTTGTTGTTTTTTTTAATTCCTTGACAACTGTTCTGCTCATTCTTCAGCTAAAATTCTCATCAAAAATATTGTTTACACGATATACTTTTGCCCAGTGTGACTTTATTAATTCAGATATGTGACTGGAGTATCCTTAAAACAATAAAGAGTAAATTAAAAAGAAAAATACTTCCTTGAACAGCATGCTAGCAACAGTGAACAGGACTGTGAGTGTAGAAGGCTTTTGAGAAGAGTTTAGCATGAAGTATGTCATATATGATGTTGCCAATGCTGGGAACACAGTGAATAAGACGTCAGTGGTGCATGACTAGCACAACATGTTCAGTTATAATAATAAACAGGGTGATGACTTAAAAGGATTCTGTTTGTCAAGTGAGAAAAAAAATGAGGTCTGACCTCTTTGCATATGCAAAAAGAAAATTCCTTCAGGGTCTGTCACAATGTAAGCTGAAAGAAGTGAATATCAAAAATTTCTTAACATTAATAATGAGGCTACATTTGTCCATTAATTGATTGATGGTGAAATAGTCAAAATGATTTTGAATCAAGGTAATCATAATAATAGTGATGATGAAGATGACATTGTTAGCACTGCAGATATGGTGCCTATAGACAGAATTGAGAAAATGTGTGATGGGCTTATTGAAAGACTAGAGCAATAAGTATTCATAACAGAACAAGGAAACGTGAGTTTATAAAATCAAAGAAAGACTTCTAAGAAAAAAAATCTTTCATTTACAAGGCCAGTGACTTGAGAGAACATTTTAAAAAGCCATTCAGTAAAATACCTTCTCATCCCTAGAGGACGTATTTTCTGGTCCCTCAACTATTTCTGATGTTTCTTCTCACCTAAAAGAAAAAAAGAAAAAAGAATTGAAATACGGTGTATGGTTACCTCTTAATCAAAACACAGCATTGCAGGTGGAGATGGAGAAGCTGCCATTGTTTAATTTTTGCTGTTGTTTAACAATTCATATAGATATTCTGGTGGTGCTACTGTGCTGCTTAGTTACCCTGAACACATTTTTCTTCACTGTATTGGTAGTGTGTCATCTTTTTGCTGTTAAGTACTTGTGTATGCATGCGTGTAAGAAAATGATTGCATATTGGTTGCAGATAAATTCAGTCAGGAATGATGTTGATGCCAAACAATCACAGATTGTTCACATGGGTGGCTAAGATAGTGACACCTATTTTCCTGATGATCAACGTACATAAACTTTCTTTCATACACAAAATTATTAAATTATATAAAGTTACCTTTAGGCTATGTGTATAATGCATATGTGAATCATAAATACATTTCGTGTTTAGACTTGGGTCCTCCTCCCAGGATATCTCAGTATGCATAGGCAAATATTCTGAAATCTGAAAAAAATCCCAAATCCAAAACATTTCTGGTTCCAAGCATTTTGGATAGAGGATACTCAACCTGTACAAACAGAGTGCTTTGGACTCACAAAGGAGAAAAGAACTACTTCCAATACAGACAGATAGAGTAAACTACAGTTAAATGATGGGTAATGGTGGAAATATACTAAATTCCCATCAACATCAGCATCAAAAGGGGAAAACTGAGATAATCATTCCGAAAAACACAGTATAACCCAAATTGGAGTTGGTCGGGAAGAACAAAATGGTGGCATAAAATTGTATGTGTTTGACAACTTCTCATGAGATAAAAGTAAGCAGGAGAGCTTTCTAATGCAGAGGGAAATGGATTTAGGTCTTTTAAAATCCTGTAGGAGACGGTGATATTTAATTTATCCTCTCAATTTTTGTTAGAGTCACCAGAAAAAATTTTTTTAAAAAAGGTATACTCTTATGCATGGTGCTGCATTCAATTCTGGGTAACAATTTAATAACTGACACATTCTGAGACATTGTACATAATTATATATTAATAATGGCTGCTAACATTTATAAATGCTTTCTCTAAGTTGGAAAATGTTTTGGGATTTTTCATGTATTATTAGATTTAATTCTCTAAATAATCCTATGCAGATACCAATTACTGTTGAATTTTTAAATGATGGTGATACATGTTTGTATTTATAAACAATGAGTTTACAAATGATGATACAAAAATGTTATAATAATTTCCCTTGGAAATCAAAAAACTACAAGAGCAAATATAAGAAAAAATGAAGCACCATTTCAAATCTAGTTTACTTTCCTAAATTTAGAGTTTCCATACACAGCTGATAGAATTAACTTATTTCTAGTCTTAACTAAGACTTTAGTTTGGTAATCACATTTGCTCTTCTTTGTTGTAAGATTTTCATAAAATCAGTTTGCTATCTTACATCTTTTTATGGTACCGACTCTAGCTCTTATACTTCTAGGCCCAGTTTACAAAATAGAATCCCCATGAAGCCTGAGTCTACCTCCTTTGGGTCTGTCCAACATCATATGTCACCTGATCTTCCACTAGGATTTCAGTTCATTTTTTTCCTGGACATAAAGTTCATCACAACAGGAGAGAAACATGGACAAGGAATCATATTAAAGCTATGAAAAATAAAACCTTGAAATAATGTGGTTTTGTATTATGCAGTTGAGAGTAGGAAGATTGTTCTTGGAATATTGGCTCAAATGCCACTTTGAATTGGACTGTCTCTGAACACGTGTTATTGGTTGTGAATTTCAATACCTCTCTGGATAGTCTGAAAATAAATTTTCTGTGTAACTATCTCACTAATCACTTTAACTAGTATATACAATATCTGTTTTATGAATTTAAATTCATTTTTATATCAATTTAAATTTATGCTTTATCTAGAAGGGCAGATTTGAAATGGTATAAAGTTTAAATCAGTTCTGAAAGAAAATCCTTTATCACATTTTTAAAATAAGAGCTAAATGGTTAAAATTATGTTTTCTTTTTATTCATAAAAAAATGAAAATCTTCATAAACCATGAATATATTAAAATCACAAATTCATGGCTTTGACATATTCAATATTCAAATCCTTGTAAACATAATTTCAGGAAAGAAGTATTTTTCATTTAAAACACACATGATAATGCAATATAAAGCAAATGTTTTTCAAGAAAGTGTTTGAGAAGGTATTAATTCATTTAAAGAGCAAGTATCACGCACCTACTATCATGTCAGATAGTATGTCAGCATACTTATTCAGTCTACTTAGTGCATATAAGATAATAATGTGTACAAAATTTCAATTAAAATTCTAATTTAGCTTTGCTTTTGACTTAGTATATACTTCAGACCTGTGTCCTCAACATTTCATGAATTCAAGAGAGGGAACCTCAAGCTAAACTTGGCCACAAAATTCATTCAGAGAAATAAGTGGATCACAAGGATGGTATCTATTTACAAAAGAGAGTATTAGTAGAGATTTCAGGGAAATCTATTTTTTTTGATGTATTTCAAATTCCAAACTTAATTCTCTTCTACTACGTAATAAATAGTTGTAATGCTTGTATTTTGTGCAGACAATTTAATTAAAAATGTAACTTTCACTCCTACATCTTTAAAAATTCAATTTCTCCCATCATGTTACTTGGCAACTAAGTCTGAGCACTTTTATGACTCAATACTCTTTATCCAGTAATTTTATATATACTTTGTTCTTTTTTTCCAGTGTGTAATAAATATATCCCCTTTCTCTCTACTTACATAAAGTTTAATTTGTGTTACTTTTTTCATCTCCACAAGTGTTGGTTTTCCCTCAGAGCATATGGTTTTATTGAGATGCGTTATTTAAGTAGTATCTTCTGACAAATGAGGTCGTGTGTGTGCGTGCATGCATGTGGGTGTGTGTGTACGTGCATGCACGCACTCATGTGCATACTCTCAGAAATGTCCGAAAATTGAGGAGTTGAAAAACAGCCTCAGTTAGTCCAAACTCAATGAACAATTGGTTTGGCCAACAATTAGGGGATGAAATGTATTTTCTTGAGAATAAGTTGTTGTTGTTGTTGTTGTTGTTTTTCCCAATTGAGTAATTGTTGCAAAACCTGAAAGCTCACAGAAAATGATTAATCTTTCTTCTGTTTGAACCAGGTGGATTTATGGTATAAAACACTCTGCTAAGAGAAAGTGGAAGATTATATTTTGTTCTTCGTTTCTCATTTAATGATTTTTCTTAAACTTATTACATTTACTTGGTTATTTCTATTTTGTGACAAGCTATGGTATAAACACTACATAAAACTATGAAGCTTAGTCTTTCAAATTCACTTGTAATGATAACTTTCTCTATGTGGGAATTATTTATTCTTATGAGTTGCGTTGTAATTGTTAGTGTCAAACAGAAAGTAACTTATAAGAAGGAATATAATAAATTATTTTTGTATTATGACACAAAAATGATGAATAAACTCTACAAAAATACATACGCTGAGACTTTCTGATTACTATGTTCAATGGCAATTCTCTCTCTGTCACACAGAAACATACACACACATCCACATACAAGCAAAGACATTTATCTGTGTAAATCTTATAAGCATTACTCAACATCTTCGAGCTTCAATTTTTCTCATTTATGAATGGAAAAACATATGTAAGAAACTTATAAACACCATAAAATAAATCTAAAAAATTAGCAATTCTCTACAAAAGAGCACCCAGGTAAAACAATAGGTTCTACAGATAATGACCATAGCAATGATCTCTATGAAAGCTGATTGTTAAGTCGCTTTGTACATAGATAGCAACATTAATATTATATATATATTGACTATTCAAGGCCATTCCTTTGCAAAATTATGTCTGACAAATTCTCATGCCATTGGAACAAGATCAATGCAATGAAAATAAAAAGTATGTTACTTCCTTTTATTTAATAAATGGTAAAATAAGTATTATATGTGCTAGAAATCCAACCAGAAAATTATGATTCTAAGATACTAAGATTCTAGAATCCATGATATTTTATCTTAGAACTGAAATAATTAAGAATAGGCCTTAAATGATATCCAACCACACTTTAGATGTATTTCTACAACACAGCTACACTACTACAGCTATTACTATTCTTAAATTTAATACTTGATATTTACATGACATCGTACTATCTGCCTTACTTACATTGCTTAATTTTATCCTATAGTACTTTTTATAATTTCTTCTATTACAAAGATGAACAAATGGAAGCAAATCACCCTAAGTCACCAAGTAGTAATACTGGAGTAATGACATCCTGAGAGCCAAATTTTTTTTTTTTTTTTTTTTTTTTTTTTTTTTTTTTTTTTTTTTTTTTTGACGGAGTTTCACTCTTGCTGTCCAGGCTAGAGTGCAATGCGCAATGGCATGATCGTGGCTCACCGCAACCTCCACCTCCTGCATTAAAGTGATTCTTCTGCCTCTGCCTCCCGAGTAGCTGGGATTACAGGCATGCACCACCACGCCTGGCTAATTTTGTAGTTTTTTAGTAGAGACGGGGTTTCTCCATGTTGGTCAGGCTGGTCTCGAACTCCCAACCTCAGGTGATCTGCTCACCTCGGCCCCGCAAAGTACTGGGATTACAGGTGTGAGCCACTGCACCCAGCCTACTAAATATTAACGAATACGGTCCAGTACCACATTTTGGTAGAAATGAGAGTGTCTTTGACAGCAACAATAACAACAATAGAAATAGATATATGTATTTAGAAAATTGTTTTTGTTTTCTATTGCTGAGATAACAAATGACCATGGTAGACATACTTCATACAGAAAACTATAGGATTCATTGTTCTGAAACCCATGTCAGTTACTTAAAGGTCTTCAGTATAGAAAATCAATTCTTTTGGCTGGGTGTGGTGGTGCATGCCTGTCATCTCAGCACTTTGGAAGGCTAAGGGAGCAGGATTGTTTGAGGCAAGGGTTTTGAGACTAGCTTGGGAAAAAATAGCAAGACTATGTCTCTACCAAAAAATATAATAATATTAATATAAAAATTAGCAGGGCATTGTGGTGCATGCCTGTAGCCCCAGGTACACTGAAGGCTGAGACGGAGGTTTGCTTGAGTCAGGAGGTCGACGCTGCAATGAGTCATGATTTCATGATTACATCACTGTACTCCAGCCTGGGTGACAGAGTGAGTACAGAGTGAGACAGAGTGAAACAAGATCACTTGTTTCAATAAAATAAAATAAATAATTTTTTAAGGCTTAAAATTTTTTTTGAAAACTCTTTCAATCTAATATTTAATGGTAGAATTTGGGTGATGCTGGCAACTTAGTAGAATAGAAGTAAAGATAGCATTGCCATTCAAACTCCCTGTATTTTGGAAAAATATGAGAACCGAATTCTTTATTTACATAGATGTAATATACAGCCATTTTTAAAAAAATAGAAAACTCTAATGTCCTTGAATCTGAAAATGGTTATGGATATTATGTTTTCTTTAGTAGTAAAAACTTCAGGCAGTCTTTAGATAGACTTATCCTTGAGAAAGAAAGATAAATAATTTCATATAAAAGAGATTGGTTTACTCGAATGCTGGTGACCACAAAGTGGGAGTGATTCAGATTAAATATCTAAAGCTTTGAGGAGCCTTCTGACCTTAACTGATTGCATTACATAATTTGCCTTCAGCTATTAGGGAGTTGAAAGTGACCTGGAGGAAGTTAGCTGTTTTGTGAATCTCTAAAAACAACCTGTGTCACACACTGGAGCATGAAGTATGGCTGCAGAGACCAAGCTACAGCACAGGAAAATTCCAGGAGTGATCCAGACTTTCAGGCAATGGAATCAAGACTGATTCATTTCAACTAAGTGAGCAACCTGGATGTCCTTGGGCATATCCAAAAAAAAAAAAAAAAAAAAAATGGAATTCCTAGGAAAATAATGAGCTACTTGATGAACTACTTGTAATTTGCAGGGTGGGGATTTCTATGAAAGGAGATGCAACTTCAATTTTTCTTTTTTTTTTTTTTTTTTTGAGATGGAGTCTCGCTCTGTCACCCAGGCTGGAGTGCAGTGGTGCGATCTTGGCTCACTGCAGCCTCTGCCTCCCAGGTTCAAGCAATTCTCCTGCCTCAGCCTCCTGAGTACCTGGAACTAGAGGTGCATGCCGCCACACACAGCTAATTTTTGTATTTTTAGTAGAGACAGGGTTTCACCATGTTGGCCAGGGTGGTCTGGATCTCCTGACCTCATGATCTGCCTGCCTTGGCTTCCCAAAGTGCTGGAGCAAAACTACTGAAGCAGGTCATACCAACTCCAGCCTTCAGAATTAAATGGATGGGCCTACATCCATTGTCCTCTTCAAATTCTGATTATCAGAGATAGATATACATTCTTCAGAATCATTCTGAATTTTAGAAAAATGTATCATTTTTTAGTGAAGCATATTTAAAGAAAAACAGGAGATAATATTACTGGCAAAATATTCTAGAGAGCAGAAAATACCAGGCTAGTTTTTTCAAAGCACTCAGGCTGGGGACTTTCCATACTGCTTAATGTATAAGAGGGTGAGCTCTGGAATCAGACTGCCTGGGTTAGCATTTTGAAACTTTCAATTGTCAAGTTACTTAGACAAGCCACTCACCCTCTCTTCCATTTAGTTTTATTTATCTGTAATTTTGAAGAATATAATAGTAACAATCTTATAGGCTTATTGTCAGGTTTAGTTTAATTAAGGCACATAAAGGGCTTAGTTCTGCACACAGTAGATGATCAATAATATTAGCAAGTACATCATGACCCTCATTCAGTCATCTGTAGAGAAATGTTTATGTTCAACAAATCCTAAAACCCCTTATGCTTCAATCCCACTACTTTGAATCTTTTTGTTATTGATAAAAATAGATGAATGGGGCAACTATGGTATGATATTATGTTTTCAATTATGGTCAAGGAAAAAAAAAATGCCTGGTCTCATCTCTGGCCCTAAGGAAAAGCAACATAATTATGCAACATCAGATAACAGATGTTATAAAGTCTGACCATCAACACACAGCCTTTCACTTTATCATCTTTTCTCCAAAAAACTCTGATATTGCTTTTACAATGTATCATACAAGTTGAGCATCACATTAAACCCATATCGGAATATTCCATATTTGTATCTTTTTTCTGTTTTGCAAATTTACTGTAACTCTGATACCAAAATATGACAGCACACAGAAAGCAAACAATAAAGCAGAAACAGCAAAACAGGGTGAACAGAAACAGGGTGTCATAGCGTGACACCCTGCAGCTGATCTGTTGTAACTGCTTAGACTGCTGTGTGGACAAAGATTCCAAGAATGTACTTGGCTCCATGGGAAGGACTGATCCAATCTATTGGTGGTATCTGTAAACATAGAGAACGAACCTGAAACCTCACTAGCCATAGGTGACGCCACAAGCACCAAGACTGGTGGCTCCACTGCCAAAGCCAGTACTGGTACCCAGTTCACCACCAAACCTAGCACCAAAGCTCAATCTGCCACTGAAGCCTGGTGCTTGGTTCACTGCAAAAGCGAGGACCACTGCTTGGTCCACCACCAAGGCCAACAATAGACAAGGTCCACTATTGAAGCTGTTTGCAGTAAAGCCAGTGTTAGGATTGGGATGACTGCCAAAACCAAGGATGGTACTCATTCCTCTGTCAAAGCTGACATTAGGCCCACTGCCAAAGCTATCGCTGGTGCTGAGGTCATCACTAAAGCCAGCATCAGTGCCAACTTTGCTGCCAAAATCAGCATTGGTGAATTTTGTAAATAGGCAACCAGGATTCAGAATTATAAAAAAGGCTCAAAAGCACTAAATGAGGATTCAAAGAGTTAAAACTCAATGAGCAAAAACTGTACATGTGAAACTTGATTTCTGGGCACTTTTTTCTGACCAATGGGCCTATTTGTCTGTTTTTATACCAGTGCCAGGTTGTTTTGGTTACTGTAGCCTTGTAGTGTCATTTGAAGTCTGTAGTAAGATGCCTCTGGCTTTGTTCTTTGTGCTTAGGATTGGTTCGGCGATTTGGGCTTTTTTTTGGTTCCATGGGATTTTTTTTCTAATTCTGTGAAAACTGACATTCCTATTTCAGTAGAAATAGCATTGAATCTGTAAACTGCTTTAGGAAGTATAACCACTTAAGAACATTAATTCTTTCAGTCCATAAGCATGAAATGTTTTTCCATTTATTTGTGACATCTCTGATTTCTTTCAGCAGTGTTTTATAGTTCTCCTTTTGGAGCTCTTTCATCCCATTGGTTAGCTATATTTCTAGGTATTAAAGGCTTTTGTGTGGTGATTATAAATCTAGTTTAAATGTAAGACCTCAAATTATAACAATCCTAGAAGAAAACTTGGAAATACCTTTCTCAACATGACATGATACTTGGCATAGAATTGTTGGCTAAGTCTCTAAAAGTAATGGCAACAAAAACAAGAATTTACAGGTTGGACCTAATTAAACTAAAGAGCTTCTGCACAGCAAAATAAACTATCAATAGAGCAAACAGACAAGCTATGGAATGTGACAAAATATTTGCAAACTCTATATCTAATAAAGGTCTAATATCCAGAATCTATAAGAACAAGTGAAATCAGTCAACAAAGAAAAACCAAATAATCCCATTAAAAAATGGTTGAAAAACATGGACACTTCTCAAAAGAAGACATACAAGTGGCAAACAAACATATGAAAAAAATACTCATCATCAGTAATCATCAGAGAGATGAAACTCAAAATCACAATAAGATACCTTCTCACACCAGTCAGAATGGCCATTATTAAAACATTAAATAATAACAGATGCTGGCTGTAGAGAAAAGGAAATGCTTATACACTGCTGGTGACAGTGTAAATTAGTTTGGCCACTGTGGAAAGCAGTTTGGAGATTTCTCAAAGGAGTTAAAACAGAGCTACCTTTTGACCCAGCAATCCCATTACTGGGTATATAACCAAAAGAAAATAAATTGTTCTACCAAGAAGACACATGCACACGTATGTTCATCATAGTGCTATTCACAATAGCAAAGATATGTAATCAACCTAGGCACCCATCAGCAGTGGATTGCATTAAAAAAATGTGGCACATATATACCATGGAATACTATGCAACCTTAAAAAGAATGAAGTCATGTTCTTTTCAGCAACATAGATGCAGCTGGAAGCCATGATCCTAAATGAATTAACATAAATAGAAAACAAACTATTGCATGTTCTCATTTAAACAGGAGCAAAGCATTGAGTACAGATGGACATAAAGACATGGACATAAAGATAAGAACAACTGACACTGGGGATAACTAAAAGGAGGAGAAAAGGACGGGAGCATGGGTTGAGAAACTACCTATTGGGTACCCTTTTTACTACACGGTTGACAGGATTCATACTTCAAACTTCAGCGTCATGTAACAAACCTTCACATATATCCCCTATCTCTAAAATAAAAGTTGATTTAAAAAAACTAACCCATAAACCAACAAAAAATAGCTAAAACTTTTTGGTAAGTCTACCAAGTCTCTAGAAGTCCTAAGAAAACTTGCTAAAAAATATATATATAGTTATATAACTATATATAACTTTCAGGAAGTTAACTGAAAGAAGAACTGCCTAAAAATATACATTTTAAGTTGCCTGGCTCAGGCTCAGACCCTGAAGCCCTAAAGCCTAAGCCTTTTTTCTGGAAAAAGAAGTGTAATTTCTAATATCATCATAGTCCTTGGGTATAACAGAATTCTTCTATCTCTGACTTGATATCTGCACCACTAGAATATGGACAAAAATGTTATGGCAGGCAGTGAAAATGTGTTAATCTGTTAAGTATAGAAACAGTTTGGAAATAAAAACTGAGAGTTTCAGAGGCGATCCTCCAAAGTCTGGAGAAGAAACCTTCTAATATGACTGGAACAGCCTGCTGATATGCTGAAAATGTGGCAGGCAACAAGTAACAAAAAGGAATAACTTGTTCTGAAACGTAAAGTAATTTGCATTTTTGAGGACTAAGTGCTTTATAAGCCCAAGAGTTTAGAGACACACTGGGATTTGAGAGTGTCACAAAGACAAATCACACACATATTTAAGCCACTGCTCATTGGGGAAAGAGCTTGCTTATGTACTATGTATGGTATAGAAAAGTTGTAATAGTTGCTTATGTACCAGTGGATCAGGGAACAACAGATAGGGACAAGGATACTAAGTGGGGCACTTTGAATGATGTCAATGGACATTTCCTTTGTAGTTCCAAAGAAAATACACTAAATCAATGAGAAGTGGAAACCTCAAGTCACCAAAATGACAGGATTGGAGGATCAAGTCTTTGTGTATCGACAAAAATGTGGAACTAGCCCAAAATGGAAGAATGTAAACTCTAACGCTATAAGATTAGTGGGGAAATGGTGGGTATAGATGTGGATGGTTCCTCACAAGGCCCAAAATGGACAACAACTGGGAAAAGGGATAATTAAGTAGCCCAAAAAAGTCTTTCTAAAGTATCATAGATGTTAAAGTGTGGATACATGCAAAAGAAATATCATCAAGATGATCTAAGGTACTCGTAATATCAAAATAATTAAGAATGTTTTATAAAATAGCACAGAAGTTTGATCCGAAAAATCCCTAGCTCTCATTATAACAGAATCAGGGTAGATAAAGGGAAACACCTAAAACACATGATTTAATAACTGGCTGTACCTAGAATTGATATGGGGGAAAAAAAGGAGTTAGGTTTGCTATTCTTTAGTACATTTCATCATACATCACAAATGACAGTGGTTTATGTACATTTATAATAGGTACCAAAGCGATCTCCTAATAAAATATGTTGACCAAGACTATATTATATAGGTTCAAAAGTTTGCCAGTGTAATAGTTACATGATGTTGAAGGTGAAATTACCCTGTGGTGTAACTGTGTGACAATAATTATAGAGAAACAATGGTTGTAGTAGTAGTTCAGTGCCCTGAAATCAAAGCATTCTAGAAGTGAGCACATTGAGACAGAGTAATCCAGACTAGTATAGACAATGTCTGCTAGTATTGCAGATGGCATAGAGCAATAGCACCTGTGGATTTTTTTTTTCATGAGTTACACTTGCTACAGTAACTTTATATCACTATTGAGGCTGTCCAATCCCAAAATGGAAGCATTTTCACTTAAGAGTGGAAGGAGGAACTGGAAAAAATTAACTGCAGCACTCAAACATTTAGGCTATGGTCTAGAACCCTAAAATCTCTGAGAATGTTTCATAAGTCAGCTTAAATTGACACCAATTATTTGCATGTATTTGTTCCATATATTTCTAACCCTTTTTGTTAATATGGAAAAACGTTCTAGAAAAGTATGAATGTATATGGTTTATTGAATAAGGTCTGATGCTATAAAATATACCAATGCACTGAGCTCCATTTTTCAAATGCTCTAGTCTACTTACTAAGGAGTAAATGGATGTCAATACTATAGTTAAGAGGTAAGCATTATCACGTATGTATATTTGAAGAAGACAAAGTAAGGACAAATTTATTCTGCCCATTAAGGTGCATTCATTTGAAAGATTGTTTCATGGGATCTTGGGGAGGGAAATTTTTGATAGTTAATGTGAGGTAGGTAAAAGAAATCGAGAATATTATCATTATATTATTGTGAAAATTTTTAATTTATCATTTTGTATTTTAAATTATAAAACTGGATTTGGCAGATTTTAGAAAACTTTAGCAAAGCCTTCTGAAGGCTGTCTCCTGACAGAGGTAATCCTGTATATATTTTTCTAAGCTAGGTAAAGCATGTCAAAAGAACAGGTGAGTTTAATCCTATAAAATATTTTCGTATTTCCCTATTCCACTATGTTAGCGAGAAAGTTCTATGACTTCTGGGTGTGATAACATAACAATGAATTTATAAAATAGTATTCTTTAGGACATTCGGAGAGGAAATGCAAAAAGAGACACTGAAAGGTACAGGAATTGCAGGAACAGAGTTTAGAAAAATCTTAAAAGGACAAAACCCTCAGCTAGGAAATATTTGATATGGCTCAAAGTTGACAGATGGAAGGCATTTCAGAGGTAGGAACTGGTTAACCATAGATGTCAATGAATTTTCATGAGGCGAATCTAGCCTTGCCTTTTCTGATAGACTTCAGTGCTTATTCTTAAATTTCTTCAGAATTTTCTTGCTTTCCATTTGGTGATCAACATACATTTTCAGTATTTCTGTTCAGCCGCCTTCTTCCATTTCTTCTCAGTTTCCATTCAGATAAGTTTTCTTAATGAAGAGCATGCACTATTTTTTTCCTGATTCTACCGTAAATTTAATAGGGGAGTGACCTATTTCACAGCTTAAAAGCTACCATATTCTGTATTCTAGATGCAATATCTGTGGGGCTTCTTCGAAAAAAAAAAAAAAAAGGCAACTGATTTGGTTACACTGTGCTGTCTGAAAGAAAAGTGGTGTCTTAGAGAGTGGCAGACTCATACTGTGCTGAAAAAAGCTCTTTGATCCAAAACAAATTGATGCATTGCTTTGGACCCTAGGAAGTAACGACTATTTCGATTTAAGATATAGAACCAATAAAAAATAGCATACTAAAAGAGTAATCCTTGGATATATGTAAGACAATATCCTTTGTTGAGAACTCAACAAATAAAACTGGTTTTAAAATAATTAGAAAAACAAGAAATAATTAGAAAAAGTAGGGCATTTACCCTCTAATACTCTTATATGTCCAGTAAAGATGGAAGATAAATTTGATCTTATCTGACAGTATGGATCTGAGATGCTGTTTGTTTTTTTTGTTTTGTTTTGTTTTTTACTTTTACATTTTATTTTATTTTTAATTTTTATTATACTTTACATTCTGGGATACATGTGCAGAATGTGCAGGTTTGTTACATAGGTATACAAGTGCCATGGTGGTTTGTTGCACCCATCAACCTGTCATCTACATTAGGGATTTCCCCTAATGTTATGCCTCCCCTAGCCCCCCACCTCCCAACAGGCCCCAGTGTGTAATGTTCCCCTCCCTGTATCCATGTGTTTTCGTTGTTCAGCTCCCACTTATGGGTGAGAACATGCAGTGTTTGGTTTTCCGTTCCTGTGTTAGTTTGCTGAGAATGATGGTTTTCAGTTTCATCCATGTCCATGCAAAGGACATCAACTCATCCTTTTTTATGGCTGCATAGTATTCCATGGTGTATATGTGCCACGTTTTCTTTATTCAGTCTATTGGGTTTTTTTTGGTTTTTGTTTTTTTAATTTTTTATTATACTTTAAGTTCTAGGGTACATGTGGATAACGTGCAGGTTTGTTACATATGTATACTTGTGCCATGTTGGTGTGCTGCACCCATCATCTCGTCAGCACCCATCAACTCGTCATTTACATCAGGTATAACTCCCAGTGCAATCCCTCCCCCATCCCCCCTCCCCATGATAGGCCCCAGTGTATGATGTTCCCCTTCCCGAGTCCAGGAGATCTCATTGTTCAGTTCCCACCTACGAGTGGGAACATGAGGTGTTTGGTTTTCTATTCTTGCGATACTTTGCTGAGAATGATGGTATTCCATGGTGTATATGTGCCACATTTTCTTAATCCAGTCTGTCACTGATGGACATTTGGGTTGATTCCAAGTCTTTGCTATTGTGAATAGTGCCACAATAAACATACGTGTGCATGTGTCTTCATAGCAGCATGATTTATAATCCTTTGGGTATATACCCAGTAATGGGATGGCTGGGTCATATGGTACTTTTAGTTCTAGATCCTTGAGGAATCGCCATACTGTTTTCCATAATGGTTGAACTAGTTTACAATCCCACCAACAGTGTGAAAGTGTTCCTATTTCTCCACATCCTCTCCAGCACCTGTTGTTTCCTGACTTTTTAATGATTACCATTCTAACTGGTGTGAGATGGTATCTCATTGTGGTTTTGATTTGCATTTCTCTGATGGCCAGTGATGATGAGCATTTTTTCATGTGTCTGTTGGCTGCATGAGTGTCTTCTTTTGAGAACTGTCTGTTCATATCCTTTGCCCACTTTTCGATGGGGTTGTTTGTTTTTTTCTTGTAAATTTGTTTGAGTTCTTTGTAGGTTCTGGATATTAGCCCTTTGTCAGATGAGTAGATTGCAAAAATTTTCTCCCATTCTGTAGGTTGCCTGTTCACTCTGATGGTAGTTTCTTTTGCTGTGCAGAAGCTCTTTAGTTTAATTATATCCCATTTGTCTATTTTGGCTTTTGTTGCCGTTGCTTTTGGTGTTTTAGACATGAAGTCCTTGCCCATGCCTATGTCCTGAATGGTATTACCTAGGTTTTCTTCTAGGGTTTTTATGGTATTAGGTCTAACATTTAAGTCTCTAATCCATCTTGAATTAATTTTCGCATAAGGAGTAAGGAAAGGATCCAGTTTCAGCTTTCTACTTATGGCTAGCCAATTTTCCCAGCACCATTTATTAAATAGGGAGTCTTTTCCCTATTTCTTGTTTTCTGAGATGCTAAGTTTTTAAAGTCAGATATCACATGTTCTCACTCCATATGTGGGAGTTTAAAAAGTGGATCTCATGGAAGAGGACAGTACAATAGTGGTTACCAGAGGCTAGGATGTGAAGAAAGGAGAAGGGAGTGAAGAGAATTTGATTACATGATACAATAATATGGTTGGACAGAAGAAAAAAGTTCTAGTATGTGATAGTGCAGTAGGGAAGTTATAGTTAACAATAATTTATTTCAAAATAGCTAATTTTCCTTTAACCATTTGAAATAAGATATTTCAAAATAACTAAAGAAAAAGAATTATAATGTTCCCAACACAAAGAAAAGCATTTGAGGTTATGGATATCCTAAATACACTGATTTGATCATTACATATTGTATACAGTTATCAAAGTATCATATGTACCCCCAAAATTTGTGCAACTGTTATATGTAAATAAAAAATACAAGATTTTAATTTAGCCATTCAATTTGAGCAAATATGATAGTAGTTTATAAATAATATCATAATACTGTTATACAATAGTATACATATTATTGAAATTTATAATTAATAGTGCATTTTTATAGATATAAACTCAATATTTCCCAAAATGTGGTCCAATTATATTGGATTTCACAATCAAAAGTAAATGGAAAATACAGATACTTTACCAGCTCTTGTAGAATTACAATGTACTCCAAAATACTACATTTCTAATAAATCTTTGCAACTTTTTAACTTGGGCTTTCTCTAGTATTTCCAAATGTGTTTCACTACAGTAATCTTTATGCTCTCTATACTAGTCAGTTCTCACACTGCTAATAAACTGCTAATAAAGACATACCCGATACTCACAATAAAAAAAAAAAAAAGAGGTTTAATGGATTCACAGTTCCACATGACTGGGGAGGCCTCACAAATCATGGAATGAGATGAAGGAAAAACAAAGGACGTCCTACATGGCAGGAGGCATCAGAAAGCTTGTGCATGGGGATTCCCCATTATAAAATTATCAGATCTCGTGAGACTTATTCACTATCACAAGAACAGTACAGGAAAAACCCACCCCCATGATTCGGTTACCTCCCACCCGGTCCCTTCCATGACCTGTGGGGAATATTACAATTCAAGCTGAGATTTGGGTGGGGACACAGGGCCAAACTATATTAGATTAGTATCTGTAATTGATGTGTGTGTGTTTGTGTATTTGCACACATGTGCTATGTGTGAGACCAATCAATATCTCACTGGACACTCGTATGTCTTGCAGAAAAGTTTGGAGTACACTAAGTCAGCATATAGTGTCTAAGTCCTCCTAGTCATCTGATGCTGGAAGTATTATTGGTTATTAAATGTTTTAGATTTTGGCCATGATAGGGTATTAAATTAGTGGTTCTAGAACTTTTGTAAGATGGCAGATAGTGATAATCACCTGAATAACTTAAAAACAAACAAGAATATTGAATTTCTATTTTTTCTCAGAAAGTCTAATTGAGTTGCTCTATTGACTTTAAATAATTCTTTAGTCATAAGAAGTCTCCCAATGACTCTGATGATAATTTACATTGGTGAATACCTGAATAACTAATATTCTTATACAGTTACATAATGTTATATATAATATATACGAATGTTATATAATGTTATATATAATGTTTGGAAAGACACTTAGACTACAATTTTATGATGGTGTGAAATCTGTAATATTCATGTAATTATCCTAGCAAATACTGTCAGGCACTTGCAATGAAAATTTCTGAACTCAGGTCATGGATTATTTTGTTGATTTAGAGATTGTTGAGAAACTCTTTCTTGCTCTTATGTGAAAGAAAAATGTTAAGATACAGACACAGTCCTTTGGTCTGAATGACTGTGCAATCCGCCTCCCCCAAAACCCCTACCCAGCCAAATTAATATGTTAAAACCTAACCACAAATGTGATGGTATTACAAGGTAGAGATTTTTGGAGGTGATTTAGTTATGAAAATATGATTAGTGCCCTTAGTAAAGAGATCTTAAAGAACAGCCTTTCTGCTTCCAACATGTGAGAACACAGCTGAAAGTTGCCATCTATGAACCAGAATGTGGGGCCCTCACCAGACACTAGATGTGCAGGTACCTTGATCCTTGACTTCCTCACCTCCACGACTGTAAGAAATAAATTTCTGGTGCTTACAAGCTACCCAGATTATGATATTTTGTTATGGTAGCCTGAGTGGACCAAGATACAGAGGATGGAGAAAAAACTGTTACATCAGCTACTGATAGAGCCGTTGGGAGACAAGACTTCGGTTGATGGCTAAGTGCTGTTATTAATACTTCATCACTAAATTATACATAATTATGCACATATGCTAACAGCTGGATCAATTATAGGATTCACTCTGAAAATGTAGAGTATTATGGTGCATAGCAGAAGGAAAGCTTAAATACCTGAAGCCTGCAGTTTGGCACATCTCAAAGTGAATACAAGAAGGGATAGAACTGAACATGTTCATTACTAGTTTCCTTTCCCGAGTTCACTCACCATATTAGATATATTGGAAAGTCACCTTTCCATGTGTAAGGATAAATAAGTAGAGAACAGAAAGAGAAGAAAGGAGTACTAATTTCTATTAGAAAGCTTCTTGCTATGAAAACATAAGCACAGATAACAGAATGACTCCAGAAAAAACTAGTGAGTTACAAAGTCAAACTCAATTCTGACTTTCCGGTTTCCAGACCAGCATTTCCAGGATTGTTTCTGTTTCCAAAAACAAATATGGCATAGATGTTTATGAAATTTGCAGTTTGATTCCTTGAATTCTCATCATCTAGTTCATTTATTCGATAATTTTCATTAGACTTTGACTTTGTGTCAGAATATGTGTTAAGGGAGGAAAATAGAAGAATGGACATGACTCATTATGGCCCATAATCTGGAGTCACAAAGTAAATAATCATAGCATGCTATAATAAATACAATGATTGAAATACCTGGATTGTTATTTAGAGAGAAGAATGAGGATAGTCTGATGGCAAGGAAAATGGAAAGATTCATAAAGAAAGTGATTTCTGTGCTCAGTCTCAGATGACAATTGGGAGATAAGAAGTTAAATGCAGGTGTGGAGAACAGGGCATTCCAAATATGGACAAAGAGCAAAAACGGAGATGAAAGAAGCACCATAATATTTATGGGACATTCAGGATGTTTTGTTGAGTAACTGTAGCACTAAATGAATGAAGGGGTATTGTAGCAATCAGGTTGGAGGAGTAAGATGTGGTCTTATCATGAACGACTTAGGTGTTTCAAGGTTAGAATCCTAGAAAGTATCTTACAGTTGATTGAGAGCCTGAATGTGTTTGAATTCTTTCAACTGTTAATAAAAGAAACACAACTGAACACAACCCAATCCAATAAAGAAAATGTATTGCCTCATATAACCTTAAAATCCAGTGTAGGAGCCTCTAGAGGCTCATATATTGTTATCAAGTCAGGTATGATGGCCAGAGCTAGAGCAACTTTTTGAGATCATGGGTGATGTATTAGAGACAGAATATCAAAAAGGTAGCCTGAACTCTTGACATTTGAAGCCATTATATCAGCCTAGACTACTTGTGCTTGAATTGCTATATGAAGGAAAGAGAGTTATTCCTTTATTTAGCATATCCAAGTAGTATATACTTGCCTTTAGTCATTTAGTAACCATCTCAGTTATTGGATTGACTTGTCACAGTATGACAATGCTTGCCTTCAAGAGACCTTTATTTTACTTAATAATAGCCCCACAGTGCAAGAGTAGAGATGCTGGCGTATTGTTATAATTTTTCTATTCTATCATTAGTTATCGTTGTTAATTTCTTAATGCATAATTTATAAATTAAACTTTATCATAGAAACACACGGATAGGGAATACATAGTATATATAGGTTTGGGTGCTATCTGTCGGTTCAGGCATCACCCCCTGGGGGTTTCGGAATGCATCCTTCTTTGCAGTGGTGATAACAGACAAAGGCAACTTAGACAACATTGATCCAAAAACACTTAATTAATTATTTAAACTTGCTATGATAATCACAGAAGGAAATTAAACTTATTTGCAGTAAATAAGAATTTTCCCGAAGTTCAGGCTGTTCAATCTTTTTTATTTACGGTATGAGATATTCTATTATCAACTCTTTTGTTCATCATGCAATTTCATTCTAAATATTCCTTTCCAACATTCTCTAACCAAAGTTAGTTCCCTCCACTCCAATAATTAACTCAATTTGAGGTGTCTCTTTTATTATCGTATCATTATTGTGAATGGCAGACTGACTGCACTGCCAAAACTACAAAGATGTTGGCCTAGTATATCCCAGATTTCCTTTTTGAAAAATCTACCTTTGCTTTTGACTCACATGACTTCAATTGTCCCTCAAATAATAATGATTTGCAGCCTGCTATGGATATCTTGCTTCTGCTCTGTTTTGCTCAACTTTCCTTATTCCCTTAAACTGGCTAAACACATTCTTTCTACTGAACAAACACTACATTTTCTTCCTCCAGGGTAACCACATTCTCCCTCTCCTTGTTGAAATGAATGCTTTCCAGGACTTATCTATCATATGACTTTCTAAATTGTTTATCTCTGATGAAAAGGAACCTATAACATGAAAAGATTAACTTTTATTTTTCCTTTTTGATTATTGTTTCCCATAAACTTTTTATCAATCAACTTTTCCAGAATCAATCACAATATTTAATGTGCCTGTAATGTATTTCTCACAACCAGGTGTTGAATAAATTCTTTTGAATCAATTTATTCATATGCTCCTCTTTCTTCCCTTTAACCAACTTTCCTTAAGGTCCCTAGGCATATAGCTTTTGAAATCTAAAAAACGTACAAAACGTAGTTTTTTATCATTGTAGAAAAATATTACAACCCCAAATCACATTGGCAACTCCATTATTCATGCAAAGAGAAAGGACTAGCAAGAATATGTGGTCAAAATCAACAAAAATAATCTGTATAATTATTTATACTATGAAAACTTCTTAAAATGAAGATGTAAACTTGGAATTTGGGTTATAATTTTGGTATTGATTAAATTTTCCAAAGCCACTCAATTTAGTTAGATCCCCTGAGTGGTAAGGTGCTTGTGTATTTGTTGCTGTTTTTCATAAATCTGAATAATCAGATAATTATCTGAAGAATATGAAAACAAAAGATAACAAGCTATAGCATATCAGGATATCAGGTTAGAATTAGTTGACTTACATTGTCACTGAATACATACATTCCATTTATTTCAAACACCACGAAAAAGAATTGGACTTGAAGTCAGAGAGAATTGGGTTTAAATAAGGCTTTGCCTCTTATGAGATGTATCAGTTGAAGATACCTTTAGCTTCAAGTTATAGAGAGCTCAACTTAAAGTAGTATAAACTGAATGAAGTAACTTTTTTCACATTTAACGTGAGATTAAACAATAGGGAGTATAGACTGTGATTATCTTGGTTCTTCCTTTAGGCTACCTTCACTCATGTGCTAGTTGTTTCTTACGCTGCTAATAAAGACATACCCAAGACTGAGTAATTTATAAAGGAAAGAGGTTTAATTGACTCAGTTCAGCATGGCTCTGGACACCTCAGGACACTTATAATCATTACACAAGGGGAAATAGTTACATTCTTCTTTACATGGCAACAGGAAGGAGAAGTGCTGAGCAAAGGTGGAAAACCCCTTTATAAAACCATCAGATCTCATGATAACTCACTCACTATCACAAGAACATCATGGAGTAACCGCCCCCATGATTCAGTTACCTCGCACCTGGTCTCCCACAACACATGAGGATATGGGAACTACAATTCAAGATGAGATTTGAGTGGGGACAGAGACAAACCATATCAACTCATGACTGTTCCCTCTTCACTTTTAGTGGAGTAGAGACGACTATTCATTTAAGCAGAGAATGAAAATGCTTTTCTTTAATCTGATTGAGCTAACGTAGACTATGTGTCTATTTGTAGACCAGTAATAATCACCAGGAATTGTCATATGTTGATTGCTTAAAGCCAAGACTTCCATACTATCATTGGTGAAACAGATGGAGTACTATAAATGGCCCAGACTAATAAAGATTATCTCTGAAAACAGAGTCAATGTAATCCAAGTCAAAAATATTACTTGAAGGAGAGATAGATAACTGAACACAGTATAGTTGAATGCAGTATACAATAATGTTTAACAGTTCCATCTATTTCTACCAGGCAACATTTACAACGTTTTAGTCATTGTCACTTTCAAATAGAAAAATAGTACTAATCAAAGAGTCACTGAACAGTTGTTTAAGTATTCTTCCTTTGTAGATAGTAGATTATCTTTCAAAATAGTCTAATGTTCTGGGAGACTAATGATGGAAGTGGTTTCCCCTCTATCTGCCAGCAGCATGCTCCTCTGCACAATGTCCTTAATCACTTAATGCAGTATATAGAAATAATGTAAGAGCAGAAGACTTTCACCTGATAGAGTAAATAAGTTTGAAATACACATTATGCTTTCCTATAAATAAAAGAGTATATAAGAGCAGGAAACTTTTATCTATGGCTACTACTGTCATCTCTGGGCATAAAACAGTACCACATTAAATAAAATTTCAATCAAATGTTTTTTAAATGAATCTTTCTTAATCATATAAATTAGAATGTAATTTACCCCAGGATTTTTTAAAAAGTGTGATTCATTTCCAGTATTCCCAATTTTATTAACATGTAACCTATAAAAAGTTTTGCTAATTAATTCCCAACAATGTGCCAAAACTTTATGAAATCAAAAATTACTTTTCTACTAATACTTTGTAATATTTTAAAATTATAGATTACTTAATTCTATGAGGTCTCATTGGGAAAGATATTTCCCAATTCTATGAGGTCTCATTGGGAAAGATACTAATGAGTATGTTCACTTTTACTTTGCATAAGACTTCATTACTAATATTAAAAAGATAATAAAATAATTAGGGTATTTATTTTCTTATTTTCTCAAAGAATTTCCTTTTCCTCAATGAAGGGTATACAATATTTTCTTTAAATAATACCTTAAGTTGCTAACTTTAAGCAAGGCAATACTAAAATAAAATGATAATAATTTAATAAACCTACTTATATCTTTAATAGAAATTCATGTATTTCAATATTTAAATTTAATATTAAAGTGAATATTGATTTGTCAATGATTTCAGGGAAAAAGCACATCATACACCAACCAAATGGTCAAACACATTTACTTATTTTCAGATAAATAATTTTCCATTTCATCTGGTTTTGTCCTCTGTAGTTATTCATTTTACTGCAATGTTTTCCAAAGTTGTGGCTAGTTTACTTCATGCATTTATGTGCAACAAAGGTTAAATGTTGATGGCTGGGTGGAAGAAATTCCTAGCTAACTTGTCATACTAAGTTGCATGAATCCCCAACTACTCAGGTTGAGACATGGGAATTGCTTGAACCTGGGAGGCAGAGGTTGCCATGAGCCAAGATCATGCTATTGCACTCCAGTCTGGGTAACACAGTAAGACCCTGTCTCCAAAAAAAAAAGAAAAAGAAAAAAGAAAAAATAGAGTCCTATCTTGTTAGGTAAAACGACCTATTTTAAAGCAACAGGAGTGGTGCAACTCAGCGTTCCCTATCTCTAATAGCCTAGATTATGTAGGATAATGAAGAAAAGACCAATTTTAGTCAGTACTTTTCAGTTTTTTGTCATAAAGTAGCCTAGTCTGTTCAAGGAACCCATTGCTTTTAAAATCTAAAATCAACGAAAACCATCCAGAAACTCTTTCTTGGCTTTGTGTACCTAAATTACTTTAGAAGCCAGGAATCCTCCTACTGTTTGAGATGGCAGGAGTCCAGGCTTAGGCCTACAAGAATTTCTGGTCAGACTGCTCAGCACATATTGCACAGGGCATGCTACAGCCTCTGGGGAGTAATTACTCTCCAAACCATTAGAAACACAGAAGGGAGGTAGCTGACAGGCAGGCCTCACACTTAGCTAAACTGTATTGGCAATGCTGTCCGGAAAATAAGCAATGCTTCAAGAACAATTCAAAGGTGATGTAAGGGGTAATGTAACTGAGCTAAGCTTCCTAATAGTTGGAGTTACTTTGCAATAGCTAGTATCATTAAATGTTGGGATTCATTTTGAACTTATTTTATCTAGCTTTGTAAATAATCTCGCTTCTTTAATTTACAGAAACAACTATTTTTGAGGTCAGAATGCAGTATTTTAGCACTCTTCACAGCAATTTATTACTGTTTTCTCCATCAAAAGTGTGTGGAAAGGTAACCAGCTAGTTTTAAATGTAATGTCATACTATAGCAATATCTTAGCCATCCAGAGACCACATGACCATGACATATTTTCAAGCAACCAGACCAAAAATCTCTGCTAAGTCACTAACATAGGTGACATAACATTCCTGTCTGTAAAAACATTCATATTCTATTATTACCTAATATTAAGCATTCCTTATGAAACAGGAGAGTTCCCTGATTCCCCTCACAGGATGTACAACAAGGGTGTTGCGTGCTTGGTTGCCCTGCAGCTCAAACCCCTAGGGGGATCATGCAGACAGGCAGATAGAGCGGCTGGCATGAGCACTTTTGGACTTTGACCCCACGGCAACAACTAGACGGGAGTGTCTGCAACTCCTGAAGCCCAGATGGGTGTGTGTTTCCAAGTTCTTTCATATTTGCTATCTGTAGACAGCTTGTGTGTTAATCAGCTCAATGGAACCTCTGCCTTATTGCAAGGCAAGAGGCCAATGTGACAGCCAGAGTCCTTGCCCAATGTACTGGAAAAATCACATCACACGTGGGCTCCAAGGATGAGTGCAAGTTTTTATTGAGGGATGGAGGTAGCTCTCAGTGAGATGGATGGGGAGCAAGAAGCAGGGGAGATGGAGTGGGAAGGTGGTCTTCCCCTGGAGTCTGGCCACCCATCAACTGGACTCTTCTCCTACCATCCCCGGCTGAACTCCCCTTAGCCTCCAGATATCCCTCCTCTTCTCTCTTTCTCTGCCATGTTGTCTGCAGTAGCTGCTCCGCTCGTCCCTACGTTCAGCCACATGTGTGTGTGCCTGCTATGGTCTTGGGTTTATATGGGGTCAGGATGAGGGGTGGCAGGCCAAAAGCCAACTTTTGTGGCATGAAAGCAGAACACCTGCCCTCATTTAGGGCCTCGGGTCTTCAGACTTGAGGGTGGGGCCTTTGCCGGGGAACCACTCTCTTGGAGCCAGTATTGCCCTGTCTCCTGTCCATGTCACTAATAGCAATGCTTTTCATATTAAAATTGTACCCCAGTTCTGAATTCACAACTGACAAACAACTGTTTGATTACATGTTTACTTCTTATGGTACTTCTCAATGGAAGAATGTATTGACTAATAGATATGAGTTGGCTCTCTTGTCAATTACATTATATTTCTTATCAGCAATAGATTATAATTCAGATTTATATACACTTGAGTCTTTTTCTGAGTTATACTGTATAAAAAATGTTTAATTTCTAAATCATTTTGTACATTTGATAGGCAAGACCCTTACTATTCTTTATCATTGGCAATAATACAGCATCAATTCAGTTCTAACGTAATCTCTATTTGGAAAGGCTCATGACAATCTGTAGAGAATACACCAATTTCACTGGAAAGCAATTATTCTGTTAATGGTGAATTAGAGAAAATTCAGCACTACCTTGAGAGCATTAATGTGGCCATCTCTTGTCCACATTAATTAATTCTTCTACAGCTTTCTTCCAGTGTCAACAATATTGCGTCATAATAATGACCTTAAGGAACCATGAAACTTCTATATTTGTTCTTCAATCAAAGAAAAGTATCAATAATTTTAAATATTGTCATCTTATTTTTTAACCTTTTGTTATTAACTGGAAGAAATTATTATGTAAAACCAACAGTTCATCTTCTATTTTATTAATTTAGGTTATTTTGATGATACTCTACAGTAAAAATATTTAACATTTGAACAACACCTTTAAAACCCCTTTATTTATATAATATTATATCATTTTAACCTCAGAGATAATAAAAGTTACAGACTGATAAGTACATGAAGAAATCAGAAATTTTGATTTAATGATTTACCTACAATCATTCAGCTAGAACATAAATGAGCCAGGTCTCCAGTACTCAAAGGGATACATTTTGTGACCATAACTCATCCCAAACTAAGGCTTTAAGTGGATGACTAAAGTAAAAATCTGATGCCAGCTGATGCCAGAAAGAGAAATGAACAGTTCTTAAATGGCCACCCCCTTAAGAGATAGCAAACCAAGATTTTCAGAACTATTTCTAAAAATATGAGCAGACTTGCCTAGAATCTTTTTCCTCCTTCGAGAGAAAAGTTTGTGAGGATCTATTCATAACCTCTACAAATTCCTTTTTCATGTGTTATACTCCACGTTCTGCTTTGCTAACACATTCCCTTGGAAAACAAAGCATGGAATATGAAGTGAAATATGTTGCCTGCCTGAAGGAGCAGGCAGTGAAGCTAGTTGTTCATAAGTTTTGTCAAACTATGACATTTTAAGCTAATGTTACATATTTAGAATCTGGGGATATGAAACTATTTCAGAAATAAATTATTGATATAAAATATAAAATATTACTTTAATGAATTACATACATTTGTACACACAATGTATACTCTTCAACAACATAGTGCCACCGTTTTCAAATGCTGCCTTTAAACAAAATTTCTGAGTTCTTAGCAAAAATTATCAAATACTTTTTTTTATGCACAGTTGGTGCAATTCCTCTCATAAGCTTAGACTTCAGTGATTACTTATCCAAATATTTGGATAAAGACATCATTTTTTTAGGTCAATTAAAACCAGTAAGTCTTGGCATTTATTTATTGCTCCCTACAAGTATTTATTAATTTTTCACTTGGCACTCTAGGTGCTTCAGCACCATCAATGAACGAAGATGCTTCATTTCCAGACTGCTCAATCCAGCAAGGAGAAATCAACAATCAGCAGTAAAAAAGAAGAAAAAAAAAAGCATAATGAATTAGAAACATGTGTAATATGGTAGGAGGTGATAAATGCTGTGCAAAACCATAAATAAATAAATAAATAAATAAATAAATAAACAAATGGAAAATTAAGGTGGGTTACCAGAGATTGAGCTCAAGATGAGTGTGTGTTGAAATATTAAACATGTATCGGCTCTGGCTTCAATGAGAAGACTGGACTTGAAGGAAAACTTGAAAGAGGTGAGAAAAGAAGCCAGGTAGATGCTGTTATGTGAGCATAGTTGAGCAAAAGCCCTCAGGGAGAAACAAGTCCAAATTTAAAGGTACAGTCAGGAGTGTTACCAGAGTGGAGTGAGCCAGAGGAGAGTACTAGGATATGAGAGCCTAAAACAAAGCGTATGTGAGGAGACGAGGAGTCAGGGGAAAAAGAGAAATTAATCAGGACTTTCTAAACCATTGGAAGGACCTTGGCCTTTACTCTAAGTAGAATGCCATTGCGAGGCTTTAGGGAGAGAAGTAATATGGTTTGACTTTGCTCTAGAATGGCTTAGTCTGGCTGCCATGCTAAGAATCATCTGTGTGGCAATAAGAAGAGAAACAAGGCACCAGTTAGGAGACTCGAAATACTTTAGGCACCGACAGATGAGGGGACAGAAGGAGAGAACTGTAGGTAGCACATTTCTTCCCTGCTTTCCTTACTTAACTTGGTACGCTGGGTTTAGTAGTGACGGCCTTCCTCCACAGTCACAGTTACCACCTTTTATTTTAGAGAAATAAAAAGTGCTTCATGCACTAGGGAAAAGAGCTGGCTTCTATCAATAATGTACTTTTGTAAAAGATGGGTTAGTAAAAGGGATAAAAGCCAAATGCAAGATCAAACTTGGATAAATACGTTATATGTTAAATTTGATTCCAATGAAGAAATTCAATTTGAGTAGATTTTCTATTTGGGCTCCTTAGTTTGCTTATTCAGTTTCTTCACCACCCAGTGAGTATCAAAAAGGATATGCAGACACTGGTTAATTCCACTGATCCTTAATGTTTAGTATTAGATTTATGGTTTAGTTCTTAGAAGAGTTTAATGATTTTTACAAACCCATGTAAAAACCACATGTACAAAGGAAAGACTTATTAAGTAAAATATTATTTTTCCTAGATCCTAGATGTACATTTTCACACTGCTTCTGAACTTGGCAGAATTCAATTCAATTCATATTTACTTCTAACTAAATATCTAGTAATAAATCATTTGTCTGTGTTATGTTTATGTGAGTGTGGAACATATATATAAACATATCTAAAACATGTTTGCTCTAATGTATGGAATAAAAAAGCTTTTGATAGAATTGAACATCCCTTTGTGTTCAAAACCCTCAACAAACTAAGGATTGAAAGAATATACTTCAAAATAATAAGAGCCATCTGTAAAAAAAAAACCCAGACAACATCATACTGAATGAGCAAAAGCTAGAAGCATACCCTTTGAAAACAAGAACAAGACAAGGATGCTCTCTCTCACCATTTCTAGTCAACATTGTTCTGGAAATCCTAGCCAGAGCAATCAGGCAAGAGAAAGAAATAAAAGGTATCCAAATAGGAAGAGAGGAAGTCCAATATCTCTTTTTGTAGACAATATGATCAATATTTTATACCTAGAAAACCCCTTAGTGTCTGTCCAATAGTTCCTTGATCTGATAAACATCTTCAGCAAAGTTTTAGGATACAAACTCAATGAACAAAAATCAGTACCATTTCTACACATCAACAACATCCTAGGTGAGAGTGAAATCAATAACCCAATCCCATTCACAATAGCCACAAAAAAGAAGAAAATATCTAGGAAGACAGCCAACCAGGGAGATGAAAGATCTCTACAACATGAATTATAAAATGCTGTTCAAAGAAATCACAAATTGCACAAATGAATGGAGAAAACATTCATGCTCATGGATAGGAAGAATCAATATTGTTAAAATCGCCATTCTGCCCAAAGCAATTTACGATTCAATTTTATTTCTATCAAATCATAAAACTACCAATGACATTCTTTGCAGAATTAGAAAAAATTAAAAAAAAAAAAAAACAGAACACTGACTTTAAAGAACTTCTTTGCAACACATAGATCAAAATATTTAGCATACCTGAAAGACTGATTGCTCCAATTCACCTTGACTCTAAAATTAACATTTAAAAAAGCGGCTATTTAGAAATAGGGTCAGATGCGTACAACCATCTGATCTTCAACAAAGCTGTCAAAAACAAGCAATTTGGAAAGGACTTCCTATTCAATCAATGGTGCTGAGATAACTGGTTAGCTGTATGCAGAATATTGACACTGGACCCCTTCCTTACATAATATATAAAAATCAACTCGAGATAGATTAAAGATTTAACTGTAAACCTCAGAACTATGAATATCTGAGAAGACCACCTAGGTAATATCACCCTGAATATAGGAACTGGCAAAAATTTCACAACAAAGATGTCAAAAGCAATTACGACAAAAGCAAAAATTGACAAACGGGATCTTGTTAAATTTAAAAGCCTCTGCACAACAAAAGAAACTATCAACAGGGTGATAAAAACAACCTACAGAATGGGAGAAAAATTTTGCAGTCTATGCATCTAACAAAAGCTTAATATCCAGCTTAACATCCAGCCTCTATAAAGAACTTTAACAAATTTAGCAGAAAATAAAACCTAAAAAGTGGGTAAAAGACATGAACAAACACTTTTCTAAAGGAAACATACACATGATCTATAAGTATATAAAAAAATGTTCAACATCACTAAACTTTAGAGAAATGAATATGAAAACTACAACCAGATACCGTCTCACACCAGTCAGAATGGCTATTTTGAAAAAGTAAACAAAAATAACAAATTCTGGTGAGATTGTGCAGAAAAGGGAACACTTAATACACTTAATACACTTCCGGTGGGAATGTAAATTTGTTCAGTCATTGTGAAATGACATTTTGTTCAATTAAACCGATTTGTTTAGATTGGCATAATTTACTATGCTTTGCTCTAATTGAATTCAACTGAAAAAATATAATGGAATATGTGGAAGAAATGTTCTGAATTGAGCAATAGTTCATAAAATAAACTTGGTTTGAAATCAGGAGCGCCGATAAGCCCCCCCCCCCCAGTGATCTTTCCCAGCTCCCTGAGCCCTCTCCACCTACTCTTTTGCACAATGACAGAGTTGAATGGTTGCAACAGAGACCATAGAGTCAAAAAAATCCTAGATATTTGCTCTCTGCTTCTTTACAGAAAATATTTGCTCCTCTCTCATCTATAACATGGTATACTACTCATCATTGCTGAAAAAAATACCAAAACAGTAATTTAAAACAGTGTCTTATGTAGTGTCACATATCCAGAATTGAGAAATCTAGCCAGGCTTACAGGACTACTAACATATCTGTAGTCCTAGCTATCAGGGAGACTGAGGCAGAAGGATCACTTGAGCCCAGGAGTTCAAGGTTACAGTGAGCTATGATCATGCCACTGCCCCTCCAGCCTGGGTGAGAGTGATACCTGTTCTCTTAAAAAAAAAAAATTTGAGAAAATAGTGATTCATCTGAGTGGTTCTGGGTCAGGTTCTCTCACGAGGTTGCAAGCAAAAGGTTGATCAGTGATATAAATATCTGAATGCAAGTTAGAAACCTCCATTTTTTAAAATGATCCATACAAAGAAGTCATGAAATATCATTTTTGCAATATCCTATTCCTTATAAGCTAGTCCTAATTCAACATGAAAGAGAAAACACGAGTGTGTGAACATGAGCAGGTAAGGGACATCAAGATCATCTTGGATACTTGCTGTCACAGGTGAAAGTCCAGTTCACTGTAAATAAATGTTTTAAGATAAAGACTATAATACCATGCTTGTCACACAGTAGATGAATGAGAACTTGTACCATTTTTTTTTCCTTTTTGGGACACAATACACAGTAAAAAATTCTTCACGTGTATAAAGTTTATTGGCACATTATATGTCTATTCCAGGGATCAGTAAATATTGATCCAAGAACTAAATCTGGCCTTCTGTCTCATTATGCATAAAAGCAATATTGGAACACACCAATGCATGCATGTATGTTGGTTTGTGTGTTGTCTAAAACTAATTTTGTGCTAAAATAGCAGAGATGAATAATTGTGATGAAGATTGCATAGCTTACACGACTGAAATATATTCTACCTGGCCCTTTACAGAAAAAGTTTTCTGATTCTTGATCTATTCCATATGTTCACCTGAGTAGGTTTGAATTTCTCACTGAATAAACTGGAACTACATAACAGTGTGACCTAAGCAAATCATTTCATTCTCTCTAGATCAATGGAAAACACTCCTGGCTACAAAACAAGTCACTTTCTAGGCAGGTCACACACACACACACACACACACACACATACTAACACACACACACCAACAAAGTACCAAGAAAATGACTACTTCAATATTGCAGAGATTTGGAAAGCTCTGGTGGAAAAAAACAAAAACAAAACAAAACAAAAAAAGCTCTACTCAAATCAGTCTATCCTTTTATTATCCAATAAACTATTTATAAAAACATGAGATGAAATTCTGTGCAAATAATAGCTATTTTGTGAAAATTAGATTATTTTGAGTAATCAGAGGTTCCATTTGTCTCCCTACTTTATGTACTCAGATATAACACTTAATCTATAACTAATGTTTTGTCTATACCATACAAATAATCAATTCTTTTTAGTGGTGCGTATGCTCCTCTGTTACTTGATTTATGTAAGTACTTTCTAACAAACTTGATTCCTTCGGGGAAGAAATGAAGCCTTTGAAAACTACATTCAAAATGGCTTAATGGAGAGTTGTTCACACAGTAGTTGTTAGCCAAAGGCCTCTTGATTAACTGTAACCAATGCAATATAACAGAAGTTAAAATCTCAATTACTTCAAAGAAATAAAATAACTAAGAATTGATATTTTTCTAAAATCCTCCCAAAGAATGGCTTGGGCCATTGAAAAGTAATTGAAACGCTAAAATACACTTACATTTTAGATCTATGTTGACATCAGGTAAGGTTACAATAATAAAGTAGGCAAACCCTAAAGTGAATGATGAAGAGAGAGCTTCTTCCTAACTTTCATTTCTACACCTCACAGTTCTTCTTAATTATAGTTAAAAGTAAGCACATAAAAACATATGAAACTCTTTCAGCAAAAATATGTTGGTTAAAACCCAGGAAGAAAAGATATCAAACACATCATATTATGTAATCGACTAATATATAGAAAGAGAAGTCCCAAGCATGATATTCCTGGAATGGAAATTAGTATGCTGTCATATGGATGAGGATTAATTCTTCTAAGTCAGCGAGTTAAAGAAAAAGAAGCAAATTTCCATAATCTATATCTAGAATAAAATTAATAGCATGAGTACTCTGGAAAACTTATAACTCAAGAAATGACTTAGTCAATGGAACAGATTTTTCTACTTAGAGTGAATGTTACATTCACTGAAGCAGTTTGATTCTTCAGATTCATGTAACATTTGTTCACTGCCTACACTGTTCGTGGCATTTTATCTAAGTCATTTAACTTAATCATTCAAACGTGTGTTTAAAGTTGGTATTACTGTACTTGATGGTGAAGGAAATGGAATTAGAGAGTTCAAGTGGCCTAAAGGTATACATCTTGTCAATAGCATAGCCTGATTTCTTAACTCAAGCCTTTTAGCTCTGAGTGTAATATTCTTCCCTCTGTCTCATTTAGGATCTAAGAACAGTTAAAATCTCCCCGATAATGATGCATAGGAAATAGTGATGCAGACATTCTCATACTGTAATGTGCATAAAAGGTCATTCCAAATTTAGAAACCCAGGCTCTACTCAGAATGCTTTTAGTTTGTCTTGTCAGTCTGCGCAAAACCAGATATCTGTATTTTTTTTAGTGAGCATTAATGATCATTTAGACTAACTTGTCTGTACTTCACCAAAGGTGGAAAAAGTGATGCCAAGGAGAAAAAGCAGCCTTTAATATACTTGGCTCTTAAATGGGAAAAGTGGAAAATTTGTAGTGTAACAAAATGTAAAATAGTAGATCATATTTTAAATGCAAGTGTTGCTTATTTAAAGTAAATGATTTCATTTTGTTGATTGAAGACATTCATATAATTTGTATTTTATTATGAAGACAAGGATAATTCAATATTCTCTAAAACATAAAAATAGACTTTTAACAAAAAATCAACTGTTATTTTCTTATTTGATCAGCATTCAGATTTAAAGGATAAATCCCTTTATTTGTAGGATATGCCTTACTTAATTAGAAGTGAAAATTTTACAAGTCTGAAATATATTATTTTTAGATTGTCACATTGATAGATGAGTTCTCCCATATAAAACTCTGCAGAAAAAAAGGAAAAATATTTTCTTACAACAGACAATATAACAAAATGTGATTGAATGTCAAAATTACAGGTTTAGATATTATATTTATACTTTGTAGTATTCCAAGGAGTCTCAATTTCAAGAAGAATTCTACTTTTTATTGCAGTTTTCTGTCTTTTATTTGCTTATCTGTTTAGATCATTTCAATTCTTTAAAGCTTAGACTCTCCAAGAACTAAACTTCCTGTTGTCTTTGCCTTTCAAAATGAACCAACCTATCTTATTGTTGTTGCTGTTGTTACCTGAACATAACATTTCCACAGCAATTGAGTTAATACTGACTTCTAGAGGTCTTGATAAAATAGTGTATAGACTGTGTAATGGATTGGCAAAATTCTTTAAATTGTTGTATAGAGGATATCTTTTAAATATTATTTCAATTATTTATATTTCCATAGGGAGGTAGTTTCCTAAGGAAAAAGAATAGTCAAATGCAATCATGGATCCTTAAAGACAAGGATATGTCCAAAGAAATTAATTGTTAGGCAATTTAGTCATTGTGCAAACATCATAGAGTGTACTTCCATTAACCTAGATGATACAGCCTACTACACATCTAGGCTATGTGGTGGAGCCTATTGTTCCTAGGCCACACACCTGTATAGCATATTACTGTATGGAATGCTGTAGGCATTTATAACAACATGGTTAATATCTGTGTATCTAAATATAGAAAAAGTACAGTAAAATATGATACAAATAATTTCAAAAATTATACATCTGTATAGGACACTATGAATGGAGATTACACGACTGGAAGTTGCTTTGGGTTAGTATATGAGTGAGGACTGAATGAATGCGAAGGCCTAGGACATTACAAGACACTTTTATACAACTGGCAGCACAGTAGGCTTGTTTACACGAGCATCACCACAAATATGTGAATAATGAATGGTACTATGAAGTTCTGACAGCTGTGACATTGCTAGGCAATAGGAATTTTTAAGATTCATTATAAAATCTTATGGGACCACCATCATAAATGTGGTAAATCCTTCACTGAAATTCTGTTATGCATAGTATGACTGCATTCCATGTGAAAGAGAGATAAACAGAAATAAAAATGTAGGTTTCTCTTATGAATATGCAATCTATCCTTTTAGAGACTTTAAAGGTAATTCATGAAGGGAAATAATACCACAAAAGCAAATCAGAAAACTTACACAAAAACTAAAACAAAACAAAGGACATGTGTTGAGGTTAACAAGAGAAAGAGAAAGTAAAATTAGTAAGAGTAATTATTCTTCACAAAAGTGTTTGAATTGTTTTTAAATTTTGTATTTAGTGGCATTTATTCAGCATAGTTCTCTAACAAAGGGTTTTCTGTTAAATTCTCTCTAGAAAAGATAAGCATTTTAATTGAATCCAGAGCATATTACATAATCTAAAACAGGGGTCCCTAACCCCTGGGGTGCAGACTTGTACCCGTGGCTTCTTAGTAACCAAACTGAGACAACTGGAGGTGAGTGGTCAGTGAGCCAGCATCACCGCCTGAGGTCCACCTCCTGCCAGATCAGCAGCGACATTAGATTCTCATAGGAATGCAAACCCTACTGTGAACTGCACATGTGCGAGATCTAGGTTGCGCTCTCATGAGAATCTAATGCTTAATGATCTGAGATGGAACAGTCTCATCCTGAAACCACCCCCTTGTGGTTTCCACAGTCTCATTTGTAGAAAAGTTGTCTTCCATGAAACTAGTTTCTGGGTCCAAAAAGTTTGGGGACCGCTGATTTCAAGTTTATTTTATGAACTATTGCTCAATTCAGAACATTTCTTCCACATATTCCATTATATTTTTTCAGTTGAATTCAATCAGAGCAAAGCATAGTAAATTATACCAATCCAAACAAATCAGTTTAATTTAGCAAAATGTATTTAATTTGATTTGATAAGTGTAATATATTTTTCTTTTCTGTAATGTAAATTGAATTAAATTCAACCCAGATCAAAAGTCAGATTAGTCCTGGTCCACCTAGCTCCATCCATTTTCAAACAAGATCAGATATAGTACAAGACATTCAATTCAATTCATTCATTTCAATTAGCTTGAATTTTATTCTTTCTTTTCATGAATTTCAAACCAAAAGGCATGCTTACTTTACAAATCTCACCTTAATAGTACAAAAAACCTAAGACTTACAGTCAATTTTCTTCTTTTGGTAAAACTTCAGATTTTCCAAGACTACTTGAATTACCAAAAGATATTTATTTATAGAACCAACTCCTCTGTGTTCTCCAAAACCAGTGATTTTATGTTCCAATATCAACACCCTTCTGTATGTAGGACCCTATGCTAAATACTTCGCAGAATATAGACATTTAAAGAAAAAAACAACAAAAAGAAAAAGCACAAATGCCTTTAGAAGCTTGCTATCTAAGACAAAAAAAAAATATTCTAGTGTCATGTGGCATACTAAGTATGTAACAAATGAAATACAAAGAATGATAGTGATTTTAAAAAGACATCCATGTTGAAAATGCCAAAGCAAAAAAATAACATTACCTCATTACCTTTCTCAAAATCAGCCCAGAGCAGCAAGGGGAACTAGAAAAACACACAAAGATATTAAGAGACGATGAAACCACAAAATTACAAAAGGGATGGAAATCTGCATGGAGGAGTGGAGGCTGAGCAGTTGTATATGGAGGCTGAAGCAAGCCAAAAAAGAGAAATGCTGCAATTGTGGATTTCAGATATAGCTAGCAACATATTTCTTGGAGATGGGAAATTCATTTGAGATGAAAACTCTAAATCATTTGTTCGAAAGACGTATTAGTCAGGGTTCTCCAGGTAGACAAAACCAACAGGTGATACAGATATGGATATATATGAGAAGAAATCAACTAGGAAAATCAGCTCACAAGATGATGGAGGCTGAGAAGTCCCATCCCATGCTGTCTGTAACCTGTAGACCCCGGGATGCCAATAGGTGACATGGCTCAGTCCAAGTCTGAAACCTCAGGACAAGAGAAGCTGATATAATTCTCAGCATGAGAAACTGGAGGCCGCTGGTGTAAGTCTTGGAGTCCACAGGCCAGAGAGCCTGGAGTTCTAATGTCCAGGGGCAGGAGAAGTGTTCCAGCTCCAGGAGAATGAGAACATTGCCCTTTTTTCTGTCTGTTTTGTTCTATTCGGAGCCCAGGATGTTGGATGGTGCCCATTCACATTGAAGGTGGATCTTCCCCATTGAGTCCACTGATTCAAACACCAGTCTCCACTAGATACACCCTCACAGGTTAGCCCAGGAGTAATACTTTACCAGTTCTCTAGTTCTCCTTAATTCAGTCAGGTTGACAGTTAAAAACAACCATCATAGAAGGATAAGGGCAAAATGATTGTTCTGGGATTAGAATCTTCCTTACGCTAAGTTAAGTTTCAATAATCAGAGGAATTGTAGCGAATGAAAAAAATCACAAAGACAATCTCTACTTGAACAAAGTTGTATGGCCCTGGAGTGGCAAGGAAGAGACATTTGTTGGTTGGTTGGTTGGTTGGTTTGTCTGTTTGTTTAATAAATTCTGGCTGCTTATTTTCGTTAGTTGGTAGGAATCAGTTTCAAATAGCTTAGCCCAGGAAGAACAGATATCCTTTAAAAATTATTTTTTAAAAAAGTAGAAAGCAGCAGCAAAGGAAAATATTAAAACGTTATGAGTCGAACACAAATGAGATACATAAAACAAATATCAGATGAGAAAACAATCTCCAGGAAAATACATACATACAAATATATATATTTAAATAAAGGACAATTCGTAGAGTGTAATGTCAAGGGAATCAGTTTTAAATATCTAGGAAGAAATGACATTATTTCTACAGGCCATTTTTACATAATTTACTGGGAAAAAAACAAGAAAATATTTTAAAGGCAAAATAACTAGCAGTGAGAAATTATCTGCTTGTCTTTAGGAATTAGGACATAACAAGTAAGGAGATGACGTTCCACAACAAATAGTAGCCATATAAACTCTGATGAAGTAGAAATAATATAACAAAGAAAGGAGGAAAGAAAGATGGCTGAAAAAGAGAAAGATGTGTTGACTTCCTTATCTTTAGTACCTAGAGGCAAATATCTTCGAAATAAATCAAGAACTTGAGGTTCAAATATGTTTAACAGTTTAAATGTAAACACAAATAAAATGGCAAAATTAAATAAAATCAAATTGATACAGGAGGGAAGCAGGGAAGTGCTGGATAGAGGAGAAGGGTGGGTCACTGGCAAGGGCTTCACCCCCAGGCTTCTGCTCGTGGACCTAGGTGAAGAGAGGCACTCTTGCCTTCCAGTCCAAATGCTGCATTTCCCAAGACCACACTGGCCCGTCAGGCCCGCATCCTGTGCCTACAGAAACTCTGGACCCTAGCAGGCAGACACACAGGCAGCTGGAGGTTGAGAGGAGCATGTCAGCGGAGGAACACACAAGTGGCTAGACGTGCGGAGGAACACACAAGTGGCTATACGTCCAGAAGAACACACAAGTGGCTGGACGTCCAGAGGAACGCACGAACAGGCACCGGCACACCAGCAGGCCACCTACCTGCAGAATATCTCACAACAATAAACAATAAACATTTTTGCTACTTGGAAAAACACTGACTTTTACTATCTACAATTATAACAAAATCGGCATTGCTAAACAATATCACAAGTAAAAGCAAAGGCATACTAAAAATCAAAGTGAAATACTTGTAACATATTCCAGGACAAAAATAAATAATGTTTCTCATTTGTAAAGAGTAGTTATTAATTAATTAGGGAGATGTCTAACAAAAGTTCAATGGAAAAGATAGTGAAAAAACATAGACACTTTGAAAATAGGAAGTAGAAGCATCATTAAACATAAAGAAAGACTCAGTTGTACTTATAAATAAAGGCAAATAAAAAGTAAATTCAGAAGTCTTTTTTTTTCAAACTGGTATTAATTATATGGTGTTGAAAAGACATAAAGAAACAGGCTCTCACACACTGTTGGCAGGTCCGTAAACTAAAATAAATAGCTAATAAAATATTTGAAAATGTTTTTCAAAATTATAAATGCATGTAACATTTGACTAAGCAATTACATTTACAGAAAGTTACCTTAAAGACAAACTCATATATGTGTGGAAATGGGCACAGTAAAGTTGTTTAGTACAGCATTTCATGTATGACAAGCCTGGATACTATGTGGATGTTCATAAATGGGGTGCAGGGTGCAAGAATTAATCATGGTATGCCTATAATATGAAGCCATAAACAAAGATGAAGAAGATTTTTATGTCCTAATATAGCAATCTCTGCAGAAAAAAATACTAATAAAAGTTATGTACGGAATAGTCTGTATATTAAGCCACCAATTTTATGAAAATCTTCTCGAATATTGAAGGGCAAAGGCAAAAGGAAGGCTTTATTTTGATATCTTCTGAATTTTTCAAGAGGTAATAGCATTTCCCATCTAAAATTTGGAAACTATAATTAATATTAGCAAATAAACCTATAGATAATAAAAGATTAATAGGTGATCATTGTGAAAACTTTACATATGGTGATTTTCATGAAATTAACAAATTTTTTGAAAAATGCAACTTAACAAAAGTAATACAAAAAAAACTAGAAAATTTGAATATTCCTACATCTCTCAATGAAATAAAATTCCCTAGGAAAATACTTCCATGAGTTCATTTGTAAATTCTATTGAACAAATCCAGGAATACATAACACCAATGGTCCACTAAATATTTTAAGAATAGTAAAAAAGCTTGTGATAAAATGGCTTGTATTGATTAATCCTTCTACCAAAAATAACCATGAAATCTAAACAAAATACGTGAAACAACTGTCCAATGTCATCGAAAAGGAAATAATGCACATATGAGAAGGGGTAGGGCTGCAATTCCCGAGAGAAAGTGCAAAGTGAAGTTTCACACTTACATTTCTTCCCTGAGGATATTTGCCAGTTGGAAGTTTGACGGACTAAAGAACAAGAGGAAAGCAGCAGGATTACTAGCTGCAGAAGACAGAACTTCAGGATGCCAAAAATCCTGGGAAACAGGAGTTCGCAGGGAAGTAAGCCCATGACTCTGTACAATTTCCTCTTAATATTTGGTTGACTGCATAGTTACTAATGCATAAGGCAAAACTCTAATAACCTAGCAGAAGATAGAAATTATTTGGCTAAAGATATAAGCACACATTTAGCAACTATATTTTGTGAGGAAAAGAGATTTGGGAGTTGAAATTCTTCCAAAGAGGAGTGGCTAGGTCACCACAATGTACTTCCAGGTAAAATGATAGAAATTCAAGCTTCTGTAAAATGATGTGGCTAGGTCATCCTTCTAGGTTTTTAGGTGAAATGGCAGAAGTGCTAGATCCTGTAAGGTGCAGAGGCTTAGATAATCTTTCTATGCTTTCAGTGAGATAACCATAGGAGTAAGAACTAAACTCTAGGGACAAAGGAAAAAAATTAAACAGATCGAAAATAACAAAACTTAAAATAAATCTTTGCCAAGATCAAAGTGGTCTCCTGATATTGTGTTAAGACATAAAAAAAAAAAAACCCTTTTAGAGTAAGAGAACATAATTCAGCAACTCTAAATTTTTTATATAAAAATGTTATAGCATAGTCTAAAAATTACCACATGACCAAATAACCAAAATTGAAAAGGAAATAGCATATGAACAAAATAAGTTCATTGATTATTTAAATATTAAACTTATCTTAGGTTATTAAAACTAATTATGATTACCAAATTAAGAAAATAGCAGAAAATACTGGAGAAATTCACTACAGACTGACAATGTATATAGTTTTAATATTAGGTGGAAATTCTAGAAGTAAAAAATATTATAACTGAAATAAATCAACAGATGATCTTAAGAGATGACTAGACATGTCTAAACAAGAATCAATAAAGCTCCTGAATTTCAGTTAGCATAAACATAAATGATAAGAAATAATCCTAGTGGGTTAAAACCAGGACATGGATCTTTGCTGTGATTTAGAAAGGCAAATTCAGCAGAAGATAGTAGTAATAAAATCAATTAATACTAAATGTAAATAAACAATTTACAAAATAACCAAAGATAATTGGTTGGAGACATTAAGATGAAGCATTTGAGATGATAATTCAATTGTGAATAAAATATGAAGAAGTGAGACTGTGGTTTCCCGGGAGTTCAAGTTTAATTTGAGGGAATGACAGTAAAGAAATCAAATAGAAGTCTACCTCTGAATTAACCTGCAGAAAATAAAAGGGAGTAGAGCTACAAGGGTAGAAGAATAAGATTTTAGAGAAGATTAATTTGTAAGACAGAATAAAAAGCAGGGAGCTGGGTGATGCTAAAAAGAATGGAGTTTTCTCCAGTATGAAAGATGGATCATTTCATAATGCCGAAATTGAAAATGAAGCTTTCTGGGTAAGAAACTGGTTAAGCATGAGATTTAATGAACTCAGTTTTGGACAGTCTGAATTTCATGTGTTACTGAAACAACCAGTTACTGAAGAATGCCATCTTCACCTTAAAGATTTAGTAGATATCTTCCTAAGGTGAAGGAAGCCAGAAGAGTAATTGAGATTTCTCAGGTAAAACATGGAACAAGGGAAAATCTCAGGGTGATTTCTTTAAGCAATCCATGATTGTGAATTGGAAATAGTAAAATAGAGAGAAAAGGAGGAGCAGATGTATAAACAAGAATGTGATTAGCATTGTATCTTGGATTGTGGAAGAAGAGACAGATCAAAATTCAAGAAAATAGTGACAAAATCTGTACTCAGATCACAGAAAACAAGTAGTTGGGTTTAGGTATTATAAGAATATAGATAACTTTGAAGAGAGCCATTTTGCCATATTGCTGAAAGCAGGAGTCAGAATGCCAGAACTTAATGTAGTGTAAAAAATAAAAATAAGTAAATAAAAGATCAAGAAGAACAGGAAATATAAGTAAATCAGCATTTAAAGAATGTCAGTGGTAACAAGAGGTACAGATATAAGACAATATTTGAGGTGGGTAAGTGAAAATAAATGGTCCTTTCTAATTGGATTAGAATTAAGGGTAGAGAGACGAAAGATAACATATAATACAGAAGAAAATATTTTAAAAAGAAGCAAAGTAGAAAATAGCAAAATGACTTAAACAGTATCAGATCACGAGTTTAGAGATTCACATGACAGCGGGCATATTTTCGCAGGGAAAGACAAGGAGAGGTAAATGCCATTGAAAAGAATATTTCCCCTGCCATGGATTCATATTATTATATACTTTCAATCAGCTCTATAAAGCTGGTGTTGATACTATCAAATCAGAGTGAAAGAGGCCAGCTAGGGACAAAAGGAGAGAGAAAATGCTCTGGAGCAGCATCGGTTAATTTAACAGAGAAGAAATGAGGAATGAGCACAAGGATTGTTAAATCCCAGTGAAATCCTTTTGTCAGAGTAAAACAGTTTGGTTGTTTAGCACTGAAATGTAAGTGCTGTGTTTTACAGGGCTAGACACCTGAGTACTACAATCCAGAACGTGAAAAGGAGAGGGAAGCTTAACTCAAAAAGACCATTGTTCGAATCCAGGCTTACAATTTCTTTTCTTTCCCTAAAAGAGAATAAATGTGCAGGAAGATGCTTTTGCTCCCTGCCAATGTGAAATGTTGTGTAATATTCTCCAGTTAAATGTACTCTAAGATATATGTAAAAATGTTTTTCTCTGCTACCGACAACTTATAAGGAGAGAGTACTGACAACTTAAAAGAACAGAGTCGTGTTTTGTGAATATTGAGAGAAGATGATATATAAATAGCTACAAGGAAAGAAAGTCACAAAATGAAATAAAAAGGTAAGAGTTTAGAAAGACATTTCAATAAAGCATTATTTTGCAAAGAAGTAAGAGGGGCTTATTCACTTTATGAGCTCTAGATTTCTAAAAAACTTTTTGCCGGTTGAAGTATGAATTCTATAACTTTTGATACAAGTTCAACTTCAAATACACTTTTAAGGAATTAAAACACGCAATCACAATGATTTTGGGCATGCTAGAGTTGTGTTTGCTTTTTAATAGCATAATGTTTTAAGTAAAATGAAAAGTTAATTTGAGGATTCAAATGTATACCTCTTACTAAAAAGGTTTACATATTGCATTAGTCCATTTTCACACTGCTGATACAGAAATACCCAAGGTTTGGCAATTTACAAAAGAAAGTTACTGAACAGTTCCACATGTCTGGGGAGGCCTCACGATCATGGTGGAAGGCAAGGAGAAGCAAGTCATATCCTACGTGGATGGCAGCAGGCAAAAAGAGAGCTTGCGCAGGCAAATTTTCATTTTTAAAACCATTAGATCTCATGAGACTCATTCCCTATCAGGAGAACAGCGCAGAAAAGACCCATCCCCATAATTCAGTTACCTCCCACCAGGTTCCTGCCATGACACATGGGAATTGTGTGAGTTACAATGCAAGATGAGACTTTGGTGGTGACACAGCCAAACCATATCACATATGGAATGTAAAACTGTCATCATTTTGTGTGTTTTCGTCAGGAAAAAGATATAAAGTTTTTAGTTTTTGTTTTTGTTTTTTACAATTAACTTATTTTAGATACACTGGCTGAAGCTCGAGCACGGATTTCCCACAGAGATACTTTTGAACAATGTATCAGGCAGTAATAAGAACAATCTATTCTTTTTTAAATTTGTTTATGTTTATTTTTAATTTTATTTATTTTTGTTATACTTTAAGTTCTAGGGTACATGTGCAAAACGTGCAGGTTTATTACATAGGTATACATACACCATGTTGGTTTGCTGCACCCATCAACTCGTCATTTACATTAGGTATTTCTCCTAATGCTCTCCCTCACCTTGCCCCTTACCCTCTGACCAGCCCTGGTGTGTGATATTCCCCTCCCTGTGTCCATGTGTTCTCATTTTTCAATTCCCACCTATGAGTGAGAACATGCGGTGTTTGGTTTGCTGTCCTTGTGATAGATTGCTGAGAATGGTTTCCAGCTTCATCCATGTCCCTGCAAAGGATATGAACTCATCCTTTTTCCTGCAAAGAACTATAATTTATAGTATTCCATGGTGTATATGTGCCACATTTTCTTTATCCAGTCTATCATTGATGAGCATTTGGGTTGGTTCCAAGAATTTGCTATTGTGAACAGTGCCACAATAAATTTATGTGTGCATGTGTCTTTACAGTAGAATGATTTATAATCCTTTGGATATATACCCAGTAATGGGATTGCTGGGTCAAATTGTATTTCTAGTTCTAGATCCGTGAGGAGTCACCACACTGTCTTCCACAACAGTTGAACTAATTTACACTTCCACCAACAGTGTAAAAGCACTCCTATTTCTCCCCATCCTCTCCAGCATCTGTTGTTTCCTGCCTTTTAATGATAGCCATTCTAAATGGCATGAGATGGTATCTCATTGTGGTTTTGATTTGCATTTCTCCGATGACCAGTGATGATGAGCATTTTTTCATATGTCTGTTGGCTGCAAAAATGTATTATTTTGAGAAGTGTCTGTTCATATTCTTTGTCTACTTTTTGATGGGGTTGTTTGTTTTATTCTTGCAAATTTGTTTAAGTTCCTTGTAGATTCTGGATATTGGCCATTTGTCAGATGTGTAGATGGCAAAAATTTTCTCCCATTCTGTAGTATGCCTGTTCACTCTGATGATAGTTTATTTTGCTGAGCAGAAGCTCTTCAGTTTAATTAGATCCCATTTGTCTATTTTGACTTTTGTTGCCATTGCTTCTGGTGTTTTAGTCATGAAGTCTTTGCACATGCCTATGTCCTGAATGGTATTGCCTAGGTTTTGTTCTAGGGTTTTTATAGTGTTAGGTCTTACATTTAAATCTTTAATCCAGTTTGAGTTAATTTTTGTATAAGATGTAAGGAAGGGATCCAGTTTCAGCTTTCTACATATGACTAGCCAGTTTTCCCAGCACCATTTATTAAATAGGGAATCCTTTCCCCTTTCTTGTTTTTGTCAGGTTTGTCAAAGATCACATATTTGTAGATGTGTGGTGTTATTTCTGAGGCCTCCTTTTTGTTCCATTGGTCTATAATTCTGTTTTGGTACCAGTACCATCCTGTTTTCGTTACTGTAGCCTTGTAGTATAGTTTGAAGTCAGGTAGCGTGATGCCTCCAGCTTTGTTCTTTTCACTTAGGATTATCTTGGCTATGTGGGATCTTTTTTGGGTCCATATGAACTTTATAGTAGATTTTTCCAATTCTGTGAAGAAAGTCATTGGTAGCTTGATGGGGATAGCATTGAATCTATAAATTACTTTGGGCAGTATGGCCATTTTCACCATTTTGATTCTTCCTATTAATGAGCATGGACTGTTTTTCCATTTGTTTGTATCCTCGTTTATTTCATTGAACAGTGGTTTGTAGTTCTCCTTGAAGAGGTCCTCCAAATCCCTTGTAAGTTGGACTCCTAGGTATTTTATTCTCTTTGTAGTAATTGTAAATGGGAGTTCACTCATGATTTGACTCTCTGCTTGTCTATTATTGGTGTATAGGAATGCCTGTGATTTTTGCACATTGATTTTTTTATCCTGAGACTTTGCTTAAGTTGCTTATAAGCTTAAGGAGATTTTGGGTTGAGACTATGAGGTTTTCTAAATATACAATCATGTCATCTGCAAACAGAGACAATTTGACTTCCTCTTTTTCTAGTTGAATACCCTTTATTTCTTTCTCTTGCCTGACTGCTCTAACCAGAACCTCCAATCCTATACTGAATAGGAGTGATGAGAGAACATCCTTGTCTTGTGCCGGTTTTCAAAGGGAGTGCTTCCAGTTTTTGCCCATTCAGTATTATATTGGCTGTTGGTTTGTCATAAATAACTTTTATTATTTTCAGATACATTCCATCAATACCTAGTTTATTGAGAGTTTTTAGCATGAAGAGCTGTTGAATTTTGTTGAAGGTCTTTTCTGTATCTATTGAGATGATCATGTGTTCTTTGTTGTTGATTCTATTTATGTGATGGATCACGTTTATTGATTTGCATATGTTGAACTAGCCTTGCGTCCCATGGATGAAGTCGACTTGATCATGGTGGATACTCTTTTTGATGTGCTGCTGGATTCAGTTTGCCAGTATTTTATTGAGGATTTTTGCATCAATGTTCATCAGGGATATTGGCCTAAAATTCGCTTTTTTGTTGTGTGTCTACCAGGTTTTGGTATCAGGATGATGTTAGCCTCATAAAATGAGTTAGGGAGGATCCCCTCTTTTTCTATTGATTGGAATAGTTTCAGAAGGAATGGTAACAGCTCCTCTTTGTACCTCTGGTAGAATTCGGCTGTCAATCCATCTGGTCCTGGACTTTTTTTGGTTGATAGGCTATTAATTATTGCCTCAATTTCAGAACCTGTTATTGTTCTATTCAGAGATTCAACTTCTTCCTGGTTTAGTCTTCAGAGGGTGCATGTGTCCAGGAATTTATCAATTTCTTCTAGATTTCCTAGTTTATTTGCGTAGGGGTGTTTGTAGTATTCTCTGATGGTAGTTTATGTTTCTGTGGGATCAGTGGTGATATCCCATTTATCATTTTTATTGTGTCTCTTTGATTCTCCTCTGTTTTCTTCTTTATTAGTCTTGCTAGCGGTCTATCTATTTTACTGATCTTTCAAAAAACCGGTTCCTGAATTCACTGATTTTTTGAAGGCTTTTTGGGTCTCTATCACCTTCAGTTCTACTCTGATCTTGATTGTTTCTTGCCTTCTGCTAGCTTTTGAATTTGTTTGCTCTTGCTTCTCTAGTTCTTTTAATTATGCTGTTGGGTGTCAATTTTAGATCTTTCCTGCTTTCTCTTGTGGGCATTTAGTGCTATAAATTTCCCTCTACACACTGCTTTAAGTGTGTCCCAGAGATTCTGGTACGTTGTGTCTTTGTTCTCATTGGTTTCAAAGAACATCTTTATTTTTGCCTTCATTTCGTTATTTACCCAGTAGTCATTCAAGAACAATCAATTCTTAATGTATCTGCCTTCATACTGTTTGCAAACTGAGATAAACTTTCTCTAAAAGTCTGTAAATTAGTGTTATTCACTGATGGTGAAATCTGAGACGCCAACAGGTACTTAGTAATAAACCACACATGAATTAGTAATGAAGTGACTGGCAGGAAAACAGGTGAGACTAGCAGCTGCTTAACTTATATTTGACTTTATGATTACAGATATACCTCAGAGATATTGCACGTTCAGTTACAGGAGATTGCAATAAAGAGAATATTACAATAAAGTGAGCCACACATGTTTCTGGTTCTCCACTCGATATAAAAATTACATTTACACCATACTGTGGTTCATCATGTAATATCACATGTGAAAAAGACATATTTTAATTCACAACTATTTTATTGTTAATTGCTAACAGTCATGTATTCTTCATAAAGTTGTAATCCTTTTGCTGGCAGAGGATCCTGCCTCAAGGTAGATGGCTGTTGGCTATTAAGGTTGAGGTTGCTGACGTTTGGGATGTCTGCAGCAATTTCTTAAAATAAGGCAACAGTGAAATTTGCCACACTGATTGACTGTTCCTTTCATGGAAGATTTCCATGTAGCATGCATTGCTATCTGATGGCATTTATCCACAGTAGAACTTCTTTTTTTATTATTATTTTGTATTATACTTTAAGTTCTAGGGTACATGCATGAAGCTGGAAACCATCATCCTGAGCAAACTATCACAAAGACAGAAAACCAAACACCGCATGTTCTCACTCATAGGTGGGAATTGAACAACAAGAACACTTGGACACAGGGTGGAGAACTTCTTTTAAAATTAGAGTAAATCCTCTCAAACCCAGCCTCTGCTTTATCAATTAAGTTGAGGTAATATTCTAAATCCTTTGTTATCATTTCAACAGTGTTCATATTTCAGACATCTTGGAGGCTTGGAAAAAAAAAAAAAACAACAAAAACCAAACAATGTTCACAGCATCTTCACCAAAAGTAGATTCCATCTCAAGAAACCATTTTCTTTGCTCATCCATAAAAGTGCCTCCCTCATCTATTCAAGTTTTACCAGAGATTTCAGCAATTCAGTCACATCTTCGTGCTCCACTTCTAGCTCTTTTGGTATTTCCACCACCTCTGCAGTTGTTTCTCCACTGAAGTATCGAACACCTCAAAGTCATTCATGAGGATTGTAATCAACTTCTTCCAAATTTCTTTTAAGATAAACATTTTTACCTCCTACCATGAATCACAATTGTTCTTAATGGCATCTTAAAGGGTGAATCTTTTTCGAAAGGTTTTTAATTTACTTTGCCCAGAACCGTCAGAAGAATCGCTATCTGTGTGAGTTACTGCCTCCGATTTTTTTTTTTTTTTTAGATGAAGGCTCTTTCTGTTGCCCAGGTTGGATGTGATCTCGGCTCACTGCAACTTCCACCTCCTGGGTTCAGGCGATTCTACTGCCTCAACCTGGCAGTAGAACCACCAAACCTGGCTAATTCTTGTATTTTTAGTAGAGTCGGGTTTCACTATGTTGGCCAGGCTGATCTCGAATTCCTGACATCAGGTGATCCGCCTGCCTCGGCCTTCCAAAGTGCTGGGATTACAGGCGTGAGTCACCGTGGCCTGCCCAGAAGTATTTCTTAGCTAATAAAACTTGAATGTCAAAATTAATCCTTGAGCCATATGCTGTGCAAAGAATGTTGTATTAGCAGGCATGAAAACAACATTAATCTCCTTGTATATCTCCATGAGAACTCTTGGATGACTAGGAGCATTGTCAATGAGCACTAATAGTTTGAAAGAAATTCTTTTTTTTTTTTTACCTGGACAGTTGGTGTCAATAATGAACTTAAAATATTTAATAAACCATGCTGTTAACAGGTGATGCCATTCAGGGTTTGTTTCCATGTATAGAGCACAGGCAGAATATATTTAGCATAATTATTAAGGGTCTAGGATTTTCAGAATGTTAAATGAGCATTAGCTTCAATTTAAAGTCACCAACTACATTAGCCCCAAATAAGAAAGTCAGTCTGTTCTTTAAAGCTTTGAAGCCAGGAATTGACTTCTTTCCCTAGCTGTAGAAATGTTAGATGGCATCCTCTTCCCATATATAAGGTTGTTTCATGTACATTGGAAATCTGTTCTTAGTCTAGTCATCTTCATCCATTATCTTAGCCACATTTTCTAAGTAACTTGCTGTAGCATCTAATTCAATACTTGCTGCTTCACTGTGCACTTTTGTTATAGAGCTTACTACTTTTTTACACCTCATTAACCAAACTCTGCTAGCTTCCACATTTTCTTCTACAGTTTTCTCACCTCTTTCAGCCTTCATAGAATTAAAAAAAGTTAGGGCCTTGCTCTGGAGTAGGCTTTGCTTGGGAGAATGTTGTGGCTGGTTTGATCTATTCAGATTGATACAAATTCTTCTATATGGGCAATAAGGATGTTTCACACTTTCTTGTCATTCCTGTGTTCACTGGAGTAGTGCTTTTAATCTCCTCCAATAACCTTTTTCTTTGCTTCAAAACTTGGCTTCGTGTTTGTCCCAAGAGGCCTAGCTTTTGGCCTATCTCTGCTTTCAGCATGACTTCATCACTAAGCTTAATCATTTGTAACTTTTGATTAAAAGTGAAAAATATGTGGCTCTTGCTCTTACTTGAACACTTATAGGCCATTGTAGGGTTATAAATTGGCCTAACTTCAATATTCTTGTGTCTCAGAGAATAAAGAGGTCCAAAGAAATTCAGAGAGATGGGGCAACAGTCAGTTGGTGGAGCAGTCAGAATACATACGTTTAGGAATTATGTTTGATGTCTTATATAGGCATGGTTTGAGGAGTCCTAAAGAATTACCATATTAGCATTAAAAATTACTGTTAGCAGATCACCAAAGCAGATATAATAATAAAAAGTTTAAAATATTGTGAAAATTACTAAAATGTAGCACAGAGACATGAAGGGAACACATGCTGTTGGAAAAATTGTGCCAATAGACTTGCTGGATGCAGATTTGTAAGAAAACTTCAATTTGTAAAAAAACGCAATACCTGTGAAGCTCAATAAAGAGAAGCAGAATAAACTGAGGTATGTCTATATATAACTAATATATTTCTTTATTTTCTAAATAGGAAAAATCATAACAACTGATAAATACAGTAGTTTAGAAAATATTAAAAATTAAAAGTAAGAACTTTTTGGTCACTTTATAATTATTTGGCTTGTAGATTTTTAAGAAATTATTACATTTCAAGTCTAATTTTTTGCAACTCATGCCTTATGATGTCTTGTCCTAGAATAACTTTTTATCTTGATTGAAAACTTGACTACTGTCTTAATTTTAACTACTGCATTAGTATCTAAGATCACAGGAGAGTTATCCTTTATCTTTATTTAAATTTGTTAGACATGGATTTCTTCTTCAAAATGTTGTCTCATGTGTTTTAATACTAATGTGATTGTATTTTACAAAACATTCTTTCATTGCAATTGATTCCTGCAAATTGCTTTTAATATGACTAATTTAATGAAGCTGTACTCAGGCTCACCAGCATATAATTTAAATTATAGTCTTATAGGGTAACAATAACAGTAATTCAATTTTCTGTACCTCAATCTAGTCACATGAACAACTTCAGGAACTCAGATAAGGTCATATTTTTATAATATATGTCTCTGTGTATACATGTTTATGTGTGTGTGCATGTGTGTGCGTGTGTGTGTGTGTGTGTTTCTGGGTGCTTCTTGTAAATGCTTAGGAACCAGTATGCTAATGTTTTCATTTTACCACCTCCTTAAGGAAGATCACCACTTAAAAGGCATTTGAATCCATTCACATGGCTGCCAGTAACACCCATGAATGTGGCTTCTTAACCAAAGATTATTCTCCAAGTACTACTAAACCAAGAAAACAAAAGCAAAAATAGTTCAATACGTCATACCTTTGAGTAACTATGGTCATTTTTAAATACACTGACATGTCTCATCCTGTCTAAGATAAATACAGCCAGATATTATTGGAAGAGGTGAAAACAGATTTTATTCAGTAACTTATGAGAGTCGTGAAAAGAGGTGAGTTCCGTTTTGACTTGTGCCCAGGCAATTTGAAGGTTTTATAGGGAAAATGAGGGAAGGGAAAGTGTGGGGTTTCAGTAGAGTTAGAGAAGTGAAAAAGTACAAAGGTTGGTCAGTATAAATGTGATGAGGTCAGCTGTGTCTGCTAGCTGTCTGTTATCTAAGTTAGGATTCTGTCATTTCACCAAGATGGGGAGACAGATGATAAGTCCTTCTTAATGATTACATTTTTAAGGAATGGCTCACAGGTCTTTGAGAGAGATGCTCCTGAGTTGCCAGAGAACAGATTTATATTTGCAAACCCTTCGTAGTAAATGTTGAAAAAAGGTAGAACAGGGGCCTATTATCTGGTATGTGTTGGTTAGAACAAATAGTAAGTTTTCCTGGAAGCACTAAAGTTTCTTGGCAGATACTTTAAAAGGGTCCAGGGTCATCCTAGAGACATGGCCTTGTGCTGCTAGAAGTCATGCTAGAGTTTGGTCCAGGGGTTTGCCAGGTGTTCTATACTTCTCACCCTAATTACCTACCATCTCTTGAATGTGAGCCTGATTAGTGGCAACATCTAAAGAACAGAATGCTGCATATTGGTGATGTATAATTTTTGAGGCTAGAATTGCTGCTTCCATCTTGTTGTCTTTAATCAAATTGGACACAGATCTTGAAGGCCTAGCCTTTGAACGGCTTCAGTTCCCCAAAGTTTACATCTTCTAATTGACACTCTAGACATCACAGAGCCAAAGCAAGCCATCCCCATGTGTCCACTGGAAATTACTGACCCACAAACACCATAATGTAATAAATACTTACAGTTTTCTTAAGTCCCTAATTTTAAAATAATTTGTTATGCAATAATATATAACTAATACAAAATGAATACAAATTTTTAAAATTGTTAAGGATCTATAATAAGCAAATGCCCCTTATTTTCAGTTTTTAAAAGGAAGTAATTTTATAATAAATACTTTAATGTTATTTTGCAATATTATATATGCATTTTGCTCAAGCCTATATACAGTAGATCACCAATGAAGTATCACAATCTACAAGCAATTTTGGGAAGAATATGCATCTTTAGGAATAGGGATATGGAAGATTTATGTTTTAACTACTACATATAAATGTCTTAAAGCCTAGCTATTGAAAAATTATAGACCACAAATATGCAAATATGCATCAGCACATGCTCTAGGGTTATACAAACAACCCACAAAATACTGAACAGATAATAATTTATCATTAAAAAGTTAAAAAGTCAGCAAATGGATCTCACAACCAAGTCAATATATCAGAAATGATGCAATACTAAGTATGCTTGAATAACATATAATTTCTGGCCATCTCCATGTAACATATGCTGATTCATTGAGTTGCTGCATTACAGCCTCAACATGTCCAATCATAAAAATGTAATTTACAAATGTTGAATGTATTGGTCCCTAATAACTCACTAAGTAGATAATTCTTATATCTATGCAGCTGCATACAAAAATGCAAGTCTATTCAATTCTGTATCATTGTTAATTTAGATTTGTTTTCTATAAATTCTTGCCCTTTTAAAATTGTGGAACCTACCAATGATGATTTTTAGAGCCCACAAGCACTGGGACTTGGAAATCTTGACTGCTTAGAAATTAGACCAGGTTGAGGTCCATCTAAGGAGGATACTCATTATCTCATCTTCAGCTATTTTCCTCCTTTCTCGTTTTTATGCAAGCATGTACCTAGCATAAAATACCTCTTCCCTTTTTCCCTCAGTAAATGAATATTTTATAGAAAAGTCTCTCTAATTCATGAGTGCAATCCTGGTCTTTGCTCATCCTTGTTACTCCACTTCACCAACAACATTCCAAAAACAGAAATGAAGACAAAACCCTTAGTATTACACCATATGACACAAGTGTTTCTAGCCTGACCTTAGATGAGAATATAGGATTTGGGGACAGTTAGCCTATATTCCATCTTTCCTCCACCATCTATGTGAACTTGTACAACTTAAATGCTTTTTCTTAAGTTTTCTTACACATAAAATAAAAATTACAATTTTGCTTTTTTTTTTTTTTTTTGAAGATTGAATGGGTCATTTAGTCAAAATAGAAAAAATGGCCTAGCACATATCAATCTATTATTGTCGATATATTACTATGGCTGGTGCTATTATAATAGCATGTTTTATGGCAATATCTATATTTCATACTTATGCCCTCAAATCCATACTGTAACAAAATAAAAAATAATTACTCTTGGCTAATGTCTTAGATTAATCAAATTGGAAACATAATTACCACAAGTACAGAACACTAAATTAAAGAACTTCCTTGCAACAGGTAGAGACAAAATATTTAGTAAATCTGAAAGACTGATTGGCTCCAATTCACCTTGACTCTGAAATCAACGTTTAAAAAAAGGATTTGTTATTTTTAGTGCTTAGCTCTATGGATAACAGTAAACCGAGGAAACATAATACCTAAGGTAAGTTGTTCAAGTTTAGTAATATGTAGTGGAAAGTTTAATTAGAATAAAATGTCATGTTTTCATAGTATATAAAATTTGGATGTTTAAGGAACTCATTGTGTCTAACGATTGTGCAGCATATTAACAGTGTAGTTTGTACTTGTGATCACATTACTTTTAGTCCCTTCTTCTTCCAGTCAGTGTTACACACTGCAGTGCAGTTACACACTAATGCTTAATAAATTTAATTATATTATTCCTCTCATAACATTTTTTATATACAATTCCTATACACCAAGCAGTATGGCACCTATTCACATTTTTGCATATCTCTTCTTGTTTTCCACAGTTAATTTTATGTCAGGGGAAAGACTGGTCAAAGTGTTATAGTTAATATTGAGTGTGAACTTGATTGGATTGATGGATGCAAAGTATAGTTCTTGGATGTGTCTGCGAGGGTGTTGCCAAAGGAGATTAACATTTGAGTCAGTGGACTGGAAAGACAGATCCATCCTCAATCTGATTGGGCACCATCTAGTTAGTTCCCAGTGCTACCAGACTGAAAGCAGGCAGAAGAACGTGGAAAAACTAGACTGGCTAATTCTGACCTCCATCTTTCTCCGGTGCTGGATGCTTCCTTCCCTCCAACATCAGATTCCAAGTTCTTCAGCTTTTGGACTCGGGCTTAACACCAGTGATTTGCAACTGAAGGCTGCACTATCAGCTTCTTTACTTTTGAGGTTTTGGGATTCAGGTTGACTCCCTGGCTCCCCAGCTTGCAGATGGTCTATTGTGGGACTTTACCTTATGATCATGTGAGTCAATTCTCCTAATAAACTCCCCTTCATATAGACATCTATCAGTTCTCCCCTCTAGAGAACCCTGAAAAATACACAAAGAGTAATATATTTTTAGAGGATTTGCTTTATATCACATTGATATCAAATGATTCACTGGACATATGGCAGAATACTCACCAGTGTGAGTTAAAACAATCCTTGGAAGTGTAAACAGAACATTGGAAACTACATTTCTTTTCTATATGTACTCATCTAAATTTGTATCTATTTAGGACTTCTTAAGGAGCAATTGTCAAACCTTCAGCTTTAGCATTGAGGCCAAAAGAGGAAAAAAGTTTCCAAATTATTGGTAGAAATGAAATGAAATCTTCATTTTAGAATGATTTTTAAAGCCTGGTTTTTAGACTCACCTATTAACTCCCATTTTGAATATGTTTGTCATATTGATATCTGCTAGATATTTCAAATACCATTGCTTTAGATTTACTCTTATATCTAAAGAGTCTTTTGTCTCTTGCTCATATACATAAAATTCATTTCTTATAAGTATAGTTCTTAATGTCTTTGTGTTTCTTTGTTTTCAATATTTATCTATATGCCAGAATTATTAATTTAGCCAAGTTTGCTTCAAATGCTGCTATGGTCTGAACGTTTATGTCTTCTTAAAACTCATATGTTGAAATCTTAACCCCCAAGGTGATGGTATAGATGGTCTTTGGGAGGTGGTAGATCATGACATGGAGTCGTCATACATGGGATTCATACTCTTTTGAAAGAGGCCCCACAACTACCGCACCCTTTCCACCATTTGAGGACACGGCTGGGAGATACCATCTGTATACCAGAAAGACACAAGAGAAGAGGCCTCATTGAAACCTCAACAGACACCAACTCTGCTGTCACCTTGATCTTGGACTCCCCAGCCTCCACAACTGCAAGAAATAAACTTCTGTTGTTTACAAATTACCCAGTCTTTGGTACTTTTTTAAAGCAGCCCAAACAAAGACAAATACCTGACTCTGCTAAAGTATCTAGATCATTTCTCTGCTTACTATAGGCAAAATATTGGAGGATGAGGAGAATTTATTCTTTAATAAATCCTGACTTTATGAAAGGAAGATATTTACTGGTTTTTAAAACTATTATTTTTATAAGTTTAAAATGTACAAGTGTAATTTTGTTACACAGATATATCACATAGTGGTATAATAAAATCTGGACTTTTAGTATATCCATGTCCCAGAAAATGTTCATTATACACTAAGTGATTTCTTATCATACACTACCTCCCACTCCACAACACTTCTGAGTTTAGGTGTATATTATTCCACACTCTATGTCCATGTGTACACATTATTTAGCTTGCACTTATAAGTGAGACATAAAAAGTATTTGTCTTTGTGCTTCGGAGTTGTTTCACATAAGGTAATGGCCTCTAGTTCTATCCATGTTGTTGAAAAAAAAAGAAAAAGAAAAACATGATTTCATTCTTTTTTATGGCCAAAGAGTATTCCATTGTGTATATAGAATTTATCCAATCATCAATTGGCATATATTTAGGCTGATTCCATATCTTTACTATTGTGAATAGTGCTGTGATAAATATATCAGTGCAGGTAGCTATTTGATATATTGATTTTCTCTCCAGTAGTGGAATGCTGGATTGAAGGTATCTCTATTTTCATTTCCTTGAGAAGTCTCTATACTGTTTTCCATAAAGGTTGTGTGAACTTACATTCCCATCAGTAGTATAAAAGTGTTTTATTTTCTACACTTCCTGGCCAACTTCTGTTAGTTTTTTACTTTTTAATAACAGCAATTTTGATTGGTATGAGATGATATTTCATTGTTTTAATTTGCAGTTCTCTGATAATTAGTGATGCTGCATATTTATTCATATGCTTGTTAGGTATTTTTATACCTTTGATATTTTCTTCTTTTCTTCTTTTCAAGCTATATGCCTGTGTATGGCTTCTTCTGAAGGATGTCTATTCATGTTTATCCACTTTTTAATGAGATCATTTGTTTTCTGTTGTTCTTCTTGAGCTGTCTGTGTTTCTTCTAAATTGTGGATATCAGTCCTCTGTCAGGTGCACACTTTCCAAATGTTTTCACCCATTCTGCAGGTTGTCTGTATACTTGCTTTTCAGAAGATTTTTAGTTCAATTAAGTCGCATTTGTCTATTTTTATTTCTTTGCTGGTAATTTTAAGGACTCAGTTATGAATCATTTGCCTATACCAATGTGCAAAACAGTTTCCTAGGTTTTTCTCTAGTATTTGCATGGTTTCAGGTCTTATATTAAACTATTTAATCCACCATGAGTTGAGTTTTGTATATGGTGAGAGACAAGGGTCTAGTTTTATTCTGCATATGGCATTCCAATTTTCCCAGCACCATTTATTGAAAAGGGTATTCCTTCTCTAATATGTATTCTTGTCAACTTTGGCAAAGATCACTTAGCTATAGATATGTGGCTTTTTTTCTGGGTTATTTATGCTGTTTTGTTGATCTATGTGTATTTTTCTACCAGTATCATGCAGTTTTTGTTTCTATAGTCTTGGAGTATAATTTGAAGTCAGATAATATGATTTTGTTGCTTTTGCTTAGGATTGCTTGGGCTAGCCAGGTTACTTTTTGATTTCATATAAATTTTAGTTTTTTTTTTTCTAATTCTGTGAAGAAGAATGTTGGTATTTTGAGAGAGATTGTATTGAATCTTCAGATTGCTTTGGGCAGTATGTTCATTTTAATAATGTTATTTCTTCAATTCCATAAGCACAGAATTTTTTTTTTTTTTTTAGTTTGTGCCATTTACATTTTTTTTTAAATCAGTGTATTGTAGTTTTCCTTGTAGAGATCTTTCACTCTTTTGATTGAATATATTTTTAGGTATATTTCTTTAATTATTGTAAATGGGATTGCCTTATTGATTTGTTTCTTCAGTTGATTGTTATTGGTGTATAGAAATGCTACTGATTTTTCCATGTTGATTTTTAATGAAACTACTAAATTCATTCATGAAATCCAAGAGTTCTGGTGGAATATTTAGGGTTTTCTAGGTATGAGATAATAAAATCAGCAAACACAGATAATTTGACTTCTTCTTTTCTAATTTGGATGTCTTTTATTTATGTCTCTTGCCTGATTTCTCTGATAAACACTTCTAGTACTATATCGAATAGGCATGGCAAAGTGGGTATCCTTGTCTTATGCCAGTTCTTAGGGAGAATGTTTTCAACTATCTAAAGAGGTTAAGGTGGCTATTTCCTTGGGTATTCCACTGACACCTCAAACCAGGATATCAGAAACCAAATTCATCATATTTTTGACAGTCTGTTTCCTCTCCAGTACCTCTTATTTAGTAAATAATGTCAAAGAGAACATACTTGTCCAAACAAGAAAACTGGGGATAACATTTGTCCTCTTCATCTCACTTACCTTACTTTGCATCTGATTATGCTCTATAGCTTCCACTTTTACAATAATTCTTTTGTTTGTCACTATTCATCAGATATCAAGCTCTTGCTTCTTCCAACTTGTATAAGTGCAACAATATAACTAAATTTTCGGCCTCTAATTGAGACGAGAGAGTTCCCTGACACCCCTCACAGGATGTGCAACATGGCTGTGGCTTGTCTGTTTGGTCGCTGCTGCCCAAACCCATTATGGGAGGAGGAGCACACAAATGGACAGGTGTAGGAGCGCAAGTGGGCACGTGTTACACAGTATGCTCTTTTAGCCTTGCCATCCGCCAGATGACTTATGTGTTAACCAGCTCAGTGGACCCTCTGCCTTTCTGCAAGGGCAGAGCACCAGCGTGACAGCTTTCTGATCCCAAGCTCTTGTCCAGTGTCCTGGAAGAATCAGGTCACACACAGACTTGAAGGATGAATGTGGGGGTTTTACTGAATGGTGGAGGTGGCTCTCAGTGGAAGGATGGAGAGCTGAAAGGGCGATGGAGTAGGAAGGCAATCTTCCCCGGGAATTTGGCCTTCCAGTGGCCGAACTTTTCTCCAGCCACCCCTAGCCAAACTCCTCTCAGCATTCAAACACTCTTTCTCTCTTTCTCTGCCTCACCATTCTGTCGTTCATCTGCCTGTTTCCTCATCTGCTTCTGGAGCCTGGCACTGGGGGTTTATATGGGTACAGGATAGGGAGACGTGATGGGCCGAAAAGGCAACAGGAATGCCTGTTCTCACTTAGGGCTGTGGATATCCACGTGTGAGGGTGGGGCCTTTGCTCAGGAACTGCTCTCTGTTACCCAGTATTTTCCTGTCTCCTGTCTGTATCATAATCAGGATCCCCTCCAAGCCATCCACAACACTAATGACAGAATTAAAGATTATCAGGCTGGGCACAGTGGCTCATGCCTGTAATCCTGAGAGACAGGACTAGCTGGTTTTCCTGGGCAGACTAAGAATCCCTAAGCCTAGCTGGGAAGGTGACCGCATCCACCTTTAAACACGGGGGCTTGCAACTTACCTCACATCCAACCAATTAGGTAGTAAAGAGCGCTCACTAAAATGCTAATTAGGCTAAAACAGGAGGTAAAGAAATAGCCAATCATCTATCACCTGAGAGCACAGGGGGAGGGACAATGATCGGGATATAAACCCAGGCATTGGAGCTGGCAAGGGCAACCCGCTTTGGGTCCGCTCCAGTTGTATGAGAGCTCTGTTTTCACTCTGTTACATATTGCAGCTGCACACTCTCCGGTCCATGTTTGTTCTCGTTCCTGCTGAGCTTTTGTTGGGCGTCCACCACTGCTGACTGCCATAGTCACAGACGCTGCCACTGACTTCCACCCCTCCGGATCCAGCAGGGTGTCCTCTGCACTTCTGATTCAGTGAGGCAGCGCCCATTGCTGCTCCGAATCCGGCTAGAGGCTCGCCATTGTTCCTGCGCGGGCTAAGTGCCCAGGGTTCATCCTAATCGAGCTGAATAGAGCTATAACACTCATGCATGGCCCAATATTCCGTTCTTTGGAATCCTTGAGGCCAAAAACCCCAAGTCAGAGAACAAGAGGCTTGCCGCCATCTTGGAAGCGGCCCCCCACCATCTTGGGAGCGCTAAGAACAAGGACCCCCGGTTAAAATCTCACACTTGGGGAGGCAAAGGCAGGCAGATTGCTTGAGTCCAGAAGTTCTAGACTAGCCTAGGAAATGTGGCAAACCCCCATCTCTACAAAAAACAAACAAACAAACAAAAAACCCACACACACAAATTGGCCAGGGGTAGTAGTGTGCATCTGTAGTCCCAGCTACTCTGGAGGCTGAGCTGGGCAAATTGCTTGAACCTGGGAAGTGGAGGTTGCAGTGAGCCGAGATGGTGCCATTGCACCCCAGTCTGGGCAACAAAGTGAGACTGGATCTCATAAAAGAAAAAAATAATAATGAAATAAAAATTACCATCACAGTTATATTCTGCTTTACATATTTGGTAATTATGCATAAGTTTCCAGACCAATTCCCCCACTTGTCCCTAGATAGCCTCATCTCAAACCATATTTTCAATTGTGATGTTTACCGTAATAGACATAAGGCTTTTTAAAGAAGTTGCATGGTTTCATGGTAATATGATTTAACACAGGCTAATTTATCTGTTATGAAGTAGACGTTTTAACAAGTTTGGAACTTTAAAACACAGTTAAGATAACATTCCTCTAGAAATCCAACTCGGGCTTCAGGATGAATGTCTTGCTCAGATGCTCTTCCTATTTCCTTACGTTGCATGTTATTCAGTTCTCTATCATGAACTCATTTTATCTATCTATCTATCTATATACATATATATATATATATATAGAGAGAGAGAGAGAGACAGATGGAGTCTCGCTCTGTCATCCAGGCTGGACTGCAGTGGCGGGATCTTGGCTCACTGCAAGTTCTGCCTCCCAGGTTCACGCCATTCTCTTGCCTCAGCCTCCTGAGTAGCTGGGACTACAGGCACCCACCACCACACCCAGCCAGTTTTTTGTGTTTTTAGTAGAGATGGGGTTTCACCGTGTTAGCCAGGATGGTCTCGATCTCCTGACCTTGTGATCTGCCCGCCTCATTCTATTTTAATGCACTTTATTTGTATCTTATCTTGTTTATTCCATTGAATAAAGACATCATATATTATTCAGGCTGGCATCCTACATGCTTAACAAGATGTCTGCCATGTAGTAGGTACAATAATTATATTTCTTGTCAGATGCTCTGAACAGAGATTGAGAAATCTTCAGGCACTGTGAAGACAGATGCTTTGGTTCCACCACGACTAGGTAATAACCTGTTTCATGGTGAGCAGGTCTCTGCAAACCTCCAAAGTCCAGGGAAGCTGAGAGGCTAAAGAAAAAGGCTGACAAATCTGTCTTCACAGAAGGAAAACATTTAATAGGGACTTATGAACCGAAGCCATGTCTGTGTCTCTGGTGGTTATAAGAGGAAATGGTGGATTCTAACACCCCTGAGACTCAGGAATAGCATACCAAAGGGGAAGTGTCTTAGAAAATATGGATAGGAATTTTCTATCCGTGGATGGATTATGGTAAATACGAGTTTATCAATGTTGATTTTCTCTAAAGGCAGGATTTAAGGTAAGTACATGCTTTTAAAGAGGAACAGTAGAAAAACTGGAAATCTTAGAGGCATTCTGGAACCAGAGTTGACCAGACCTCAACATGCCAGATGAGTTTCCAAGACAGAGTTGCTTTGGCCTCCATATATGGTAAGGTTGGGAAAGAACTCATCTTCTGATTTCTGCCCTAAGAATTCACATGCAGTTTTGGAGAAGATGCTAGCAAAACATCATTTTTCCTCGTCATATATTAGCATTTACACACTTTAAATGAAGGTACTCTTGTGTGTGACATCTTAGTTTTGGTGATAGGAGTGCTTCTTCAACTATTTTGATAAATAGTCCAGAGAAGTTCACAGTCTAAATTTTATTTCAAGAAGCCTGGACAGCATATATTAAAATACAACCTGTGGCACGAAGCATGAGACAAGCTACTGGGATAATTGTGTGAAATGTAATTATCAAATTGCAACATTGTTTTTATAAAGAGTAACAGAGGGCTCCTGTTTCTAGAAAACTTTAGCATAGACTACGTATAAATGAAAAGCATTTAACATTTGCAAAATCTCACTGAGAAGTTAATAAAGTAAGTGTTCCTTTACACCTTCTCCCAACTGGCATATAAAGTTTTGTGTGTGCACATGTGTGTATAATTACAATTGTCTCCAAGTGTGAAGAATTTCTTGGCTATAATTATTTCCCCAAATTTTATTTCTTATATTATTGCTTTGTAAAAAGTCCTGTGTGTAATTCTGTGAGAAACAATGTAATGCAAATCGAAAGATCTGCCTCTGAAGTTCAGTTTTCAAACTTCACCACTTGATATCTGAACACTGGCAAGTCATTTGCTTGGCCTTTGCTTTGCTTCCCTCATCTGTAACTTAGGGAGAATAACAGCTATTATTAGCCTATCAATGTCATAGGATTGTTTAAGGATTAAATGAGGTAAAACACGTAAGTAATTTAAAAGTGTAACCAAATTTTTAAGCAACTTATCAATTAATATGGGTTATTTTTAGGCTCGTCTTTACCCTTAACTCAGTATTTGCTGGGGCTCATTACAGTAAGCAAGGGGACTGAACCCAGGGACTACTTCTGATGAAAAATACATATCTGCATTATTACTGCCTTTATGCTTAACAGTTCCACAAAGCACGTAGTTATGGCCCATAGTAATGAAGCAAAAGCTGCGTGGATAGAACAGGAATAACAAAGAGCAGAAATCTTAAAAATAGCTTTTTGGGTTTAAATATGTTTCGAAGCATGTCAGGGACTCCTCTGTTTCTCTTGTCGCCCTGTCTCTGTCTCTCTCCTCTCTCTCTTAGCTTCCTGTTGTCATGTGAGATGTTTGCATGTCTTGCACACATGGAGATGTGTGCATGGCAGGTCCAGGGGACGGCTACACGAAGGCGGATCATCAGTTCAATGCAACAGCTCTGTATTATTAGTTTTGTAAATTGTTTGTACCTTAGATTTGTTTTGACCAAGTCCTTCATTTAATTTAATTAAAAAAATTAAACTTGAAAATTACAGGAAAAAAATACAAAGAATTCTAAATAGGCTTCCAAGAAGAAACCATTTTTGATCTATGTATAATTTTTTAAAAAATCTATAGGTAATTTATTCAGTGGGTGTCAACTCAGTCACATATCAGTTTTCCTCAGTCACATATCAGCTGGTTTTAGTGACTAATTTTAATGTTATAAAAAGACGTTAAATAATGTGTAACCAAATTTCTCAGTTTATTTCACATGTTCTTCTTCCAAAATAGCCCTATGTAAACTTTCACACTAAAAAAGTCTTACTTGATAAAATAAAATCTGTTTGATATTTAAGCCCAGTATATTGAGACCCCACCAGCATAAATGTTTATAAGGAAATACTTCACAGTTACATAGTACAATAAATTCCTTCTCTTAACTAAGCCTTAATATCACTGAAATTCTACTTTAATTCTGTATTCTGTATATCTTATATAAAATATTTTGAATAATCTAAATAATCTATTACTCCTTTCAAGCATACACACACATATACACACAAAATGTGGTGGCTCCTGCAAGAGTGACGGGTTAGTGAGTCTTTGGATCTCACATGGTTACTTGCTTTTATCACAAAGGAAACTTTCAATCTCAGTTTTCTGTTTAGTCTTTTAACATATGAGGAACACAGTGTAAAGAAATACCCTATTAGAAAGTCCACAAATCAGATATCCAGTTTATAGTTTTGACAACTAGTATCACACTATAATTGTGTCAATAATATAGAAGGCAATTAGGAAAATAATTCTTTTATACATTTCCAATTAGCATCTTGGTTATATTAGATATTCTCTTCTGTTTTGATCTTACGGTTTTATGTAGAAATCTTTAATTCAATATGAGTTAAAATACATAAGTAATTAAGGACTGGAAGCTAAACTGTTGCCTCTACCAGTTTCCAGAAAAAAAAAAAAAAATCAGCAGAGTAAATGTAGATTAAGCATCATTCATATTGACTCGGTATATGACATCTGTAACATGGTGCTGTGTTCCAAGGCAACTGCGAAGTGAGGAACAGTTCTACCAAAAGTATTTTGACAATGACTATTTTGTTGGAGACTGGCTTAATGATGTATATGTGTGGAAATGTGAGTTTTGTTGAAGTTTGCCAAACCATACACCTGAAATATACTGATGATTACCATCATCCAAGAGATAGTCGCCAGTCCCTTGGCAGTCTAAAATTATAATCACATATTGAGAAATAGCATAAAGAAAAATATGGTCAGATTAGGAGATTAAAACATAATCAAATTACTTATCTGTGATTTTTGAGGATTTCTATACATTGTGTAATATAAAAGAAACATAGAATAATCAATAAGCAGTATCAATAACATAAAGAACAAGGAAGGAGAGACATCTATTTGGAAGAAAGAAAAAAGTGAAAAAAAAAAAAAGCACTATTATTTCCTGGAAAAACAACTTCAAGTTCTCAAGATTTGTTCCAACTTCACTCATCTTATAATAAAATACTCCATCACTTATACTATCAGGTACCAAATAGAAACAATTTAGGAGTGAGAACTGATTCTGTGTGCATGTTCAAGTGTGCATCCTGTGGGAATTATAACAGTATCCCTTTTTCAAATTTGGACTAACTGTCTCGTATTTTACTGCTATTTATTGGAATGCTTATTAGAATAAATATGGTAATAATATATGTTAACATAGTCTATTAATCTCACAGTAAACATTTATTGAACAGCTGTGTAGATTTTGACACTTCTCTTGCCTCAAATTGGTAATTTTCTCAAGAGTTCGTGAGATATCTTGGCAAATGACTGCTCAGTTTTATTATTATTATTTTTACTGGGATAAGAACACATCACATGAAATCTCCTCTCTTACCCATTTTGCAGCGTATCCTGCCACAGTTGAAAGCATGGATCAAATTGGAGGACATTGTGATAAGTGAGGTAATTACTCGCTTTCTGATAAGAGTCTCTCCATCTCTACAGAGAATTATTATTTTGGTTGGCTTCTATTTAATTACTACCTATTATATTTTCATTTCTCATGTTTTTCATAACAACTTCATAAAAATATCAATAATCAAAATTCATTCAGCATGTGGAGCCACATTTCATTTTGGCTGGGGTTCAATGTTTGCATGTCATAATAAATAGCTCTGCCAAAATGTTACCAGCCTGCAAAGTATATTTTTGGATTCTTCATCTAAGAAGACTTTAAAACAAGGTGAAACAACTTCTGGAATTCATTCATCACTGTTTTCCAGCCAGATTATATTGGGCATAAAGAGCAAAGGGAACTGGTCTTTCAGCTTTAGGCAACATGTGGTTATCACTAGAGCACGATCTGAAGCTCGAAGTCACCTTCGACTTGTCACTATCCCTCTGCCTGCTGTTTAGAACCATTAAGGGCCAGAGAGGCAGCAATAAAAAGTACAGCTTTGGATAATAGAGGAAAACATACTGTGCTCTTTATGTTTGTTAATAGGGCATGACAATTGTTCCCAAACTGCCTGGAAGCCATTGTGCCTTGCTACTCTGGAGTGCGGCTACAATGTAATAAAGGACACAGTTTCTCCGCTAATGCAAGCATGGCATTTTCCCCCACCCAGCAAACGCCAAATGCTTAGAACACTCAGGGATTTTGGAAAGTCTTATAGGGATTTTCTCAGGTAGGCAAACAAAATGGTTTAATTTAAACCCATTTATGTGAAATAGGTGAAAAATAAATAATTCCTTTAGATTTAGCAAAGAGATTATGTTTTGTAAACTGTAATTGCCCTATAAAATTATTCAAAACAAGAACTTCATTTCATATAATAAAAGAAAGCATGAATACTCATCAAAACAATGTTCTACAATTAATACAATTTTGTAGACATTTGTGATCTCCCAAGCTCTTGCTATATTCTCTCATTTTGTTATATAATTTTCACAATAACACTATGAGATAGATGTGACTGTAGTCCTATATTAGGTAGAAAAAGGTAATTCAGTGTTGTTGCATAATTTACCTATGGCTAAAAATATAATAACTGGGAAAATAAGGATTCAAACTCTGAAACACCTCTGGTAGAAAAGCAAGATGCCTTGTCCAGATTTTATTACTATTTTCACCAATGTTTAAAATTGTGGTAAAATATACATAACATAAAATTCACCATTTTAACCATCTTTAAGAATATTTTGTTTAGTGTTATTAAATACATTCATAATATTGTACAACCATCACCGCTATCTACCTCTATAAATCTTTTCTTCTTGTAAAACTGAAACTCTATACCCGTTAAACAGTAACTCCTCATTCCTCCCTTCCCCTGACCATTGGCAGTTGCCATTCAACTTCCTGTTTCTATCATTTTGGCTATTTTAAGGATATTATATAAATGAAATTGTGCAGAATTTTGTTCCTTTTGTTACTGGCTTATTTCACTTATCACAATGTCCTCAAGATTCATCTATGTAATAGAATATGTCAGAATTTCCTTCCTTTTTAAGACTGCATGATATACTTGTACACATATGTACAGTGTATCATATTTTTGCTTATCCATTCATCTATACATACACGATTTGGATTTATTCTTTATTTTTAGCTATTTTAAATATGCTGTTAACATGGGTGTACAAATATATCTTCATGACTCTGGCTTCAATTATTTTGGGTATATTCTCGAGTGGAATTCCTGGATCATACAGTAATTCCATTTTCAATTCTATTTTCACTGTTTTTCACACAGTGGCTGTGACATTTTACATTTCCACCAACAGTGCACAAGGGCTCCAATTTCTCCACATTATCACAAAACACTTATTTATTAGTTCTATTAATGGTAACCATCTTGATGTGTATAAGGTGCTATCTCATTGTAATTTTGATTTGAATTTCGCTAATGATTAGTGCTGTTGAACATCTTCTCATGTGCTTATTTACCTCTTGTATACCCTCTTTGGAGAAATATGTATTCAAATGTTTTGCTGAATTTTGTCTCAGGGCGGTTGTTTTTCTGTTGTTTTAGGAATTTCCTGTAAATATCAGATATTAATCTCATCAGACATTTGATTTGCAAACATTTTCTCTCCTTCTGTGGGTTGCCTTTTAATTCTACTGATATTGTTATTTGATGACAATTTTCAGGAAGTTTCAATTTGTCTATTTTTTTTTTTATTGTTGTTGCCTATACCTATGATGTAATATCCAAGAAATGATTGCCAATTCCAATGTCTTAAAGCTTTTCTCGTGTTTTTTCTAAGATTTTATATAGGTTTGGGTCTTACATTTAGCTCTTTGATGTACCTGAAGAAAGTTTTTGTTTATGGTGTTAGAAAATAGGTCAACTTCATTCCTTTGCATTAATATGTTGAATTTTCCCAGAATCTTCATTGAAAATACTGTTCTTTCCTTTTTGAAGGATCTTGACACATTTGTCAAAAAATCTTTTGACCATATATAAAAGGTATTATTTTTGGACTCTCTATTCTATTCTCTTGCTCTATATGCCTATCTCTATGCCACCATCATACTGTTTTATAACGGTGACTTTGTTGTAAGTTTTGAAATCAAGAAGTTTGAGTCTTCCAGCTTTATTCATTCTTTAAAATAGTTTTGGCTAATAGGAATCCCTTGTAATTCCATATACATTTTCTAATGGGTTTTTCTATTTATGAAAAAAAAAAAAACTGGTATTTTGATAGGGATTGCATTCAATCTGTACATCACTTTGGGTAGTATTGACATCTTAGCAACATTAAGTCATTTAATTTATGTACATGGGATTTATTTTCTTTTATTTACATCTTCTTTAATTTCTTTCAGTGATGTTTTGTAATTTTCATCATACAAATCTTTCATCTCCTTGGTTAATTCCTGAGTATTATATTCTTTTGATATTATTGCAAATGGAATTGCTTTCATAATTTTGTTTTCATATTGTTCATTGTTAATGTGTACAAACACACTTTTTTATTATTATACTTTAAGTTCTAGGGTACATGTGCACAACATGCAGGTTTGTTACATAGGTATACATGTGCCAGGTTGGTTTGCTGCACCCATCAACTCATCATTTACATTAGGCATTTCTCCTAACACTATCCCTCCCCCAGGCCCCTAACTCCCCAACAGGCCCCAGTGTGTGATGTTTTCCTCCCTGTGTCCATGCATTCTTATTGTTCAACTCCCACTTATGAGTGATAACGTGATGTTTGGTTTTCTGTCCTTGTGATACTTCGCTAAGAATGATAGTTTCCACTTTCATCCATGTCCCCGCAAGGGACATGAACTCATCCTTTTTTATGGCTGCATAGTATTCCATGGTGTATATGTGCTGCATTTTCATTATCCAGTCTATTTTTGATGGACATTTGGGTTGTTTCTAAGTCTTTGCTACTGTGAATAGTGCCGCAATGAACATATATCTGCATGTGTCTTTATAGTAGCATGATTTATAATCCTTTGTAAATGATATTTTTAATGTGTTGACTTCACATCCTGCTGCTTGGCTTATTTCATTTATTAGTTCTAATGGTTTTTGTGTGTGTGCATAATCTTTATGGGTTTCAACATTCAAGTTCGTATCATCTGTGAGCAATGATTATTTTATCTCTTTTCTAATTCGGATTTAGTTTATTTCTCCTTCTTACCTACTTGTTCTGGCTAGAACTTGCAGTACTATATTGAACTGATGTGGTACAAGTAGGCACCCTTGCCTTGTTACTGGTGTAAAGGAAAAGGCTGCATTCCTTACTATGGAGAATAATGTTTGCTGTGTGTTTTTCATATACAGCTTTTATTATGTTGAACTAATTTTCTTCTATTCCTGGTTTGTTCAATGTATTTATCATGAGGGGGTGTTAAATTTTGTCAATTGTTTTTTCTGCATTAATGGAGATGATCATGTGTATTTTTTTATTTCGATATGTAAATGTGGTGTATTACATTGATTGATTTTTGTATGTTTTATCATCCTTGTGTTTCAGAAATAAATCCCATTTGGTCATAGTGTATGTTCTTTTTAATGTCCTACTGAATTTGGTTTTCTAGTATTTTGGTGATAATTTTTGCATCAATATTTATGACAGGTCTTAGCTTTCTTATAGTGACTTTGTCTGGCTTTGGTATCTAGATATCTCAGTTCATTTTGTCTGCTATAACAAAATATCTTAGATGGAGTAATTTACAAACAACAGAATCTTATTGCTCACAGTTCTGGAGTCTGGGAAGCCCAAGATCAAGGCACCAGCAGAGTCGCCCTTTGTGTTTCAAAGATGGGGCCTCTTTGCTGTGTTCTTAGTTGACATAAGAGACTAGCTACCTCAGACTTCCTTCACAAGCATGTAATTTCATACATGAAGGTGTATGTATCATGACCTAGTCACTTCTAAAAGCTCCCACCTCTTAAGTATCACTTTGGGTATTACAGTTCAGTGTATGAATTGTGGGCATCACCAACATCCAGACTATAGCAGAGGGTAATACTGACCTCATAGAACAAAGTAGAAAGTTTTTCCTCCTCCATTTAATTTTTTTTTTGAAAACTTTGAGAAGAATTAGTGTTAGTTCTTCCTTAAATGTTTAGTAGAATTTAAGAGTAAAGCCATCAGATGCAGAACTTTTCTTTGTTGGGAGGTTTATATTACTAATTCAATTTCCTTACTAGTTATAAACCTATTGAGATGTTCTAGTTAGTGATTTAGGCCTGGTAGTTTTTATGTTTCTAGAAATTTCTCTGTTTCATTTAGGCTAGCCAATTTGCTGGCATGCAGTTGTTCATAGCACTCTTCTTGAATTATTTTCATTTATGTAGAATTGGTAGTAATTCTACACAATTCTTTTATTTCTAATTTTGGTAATAAGTATTCTCTTTCTTTTCTCAGTCCATTTTACTAAAGCTTTTTCAATTTATCTTTTCAAATAAACAACTTTTGAGTTTATTAATTTTATCTGTTGTTCTTTTATATTCATTTATCTGTGTTCTAGTCTTTATTATTTCCTTCTTACTACTAACTTTTGGTTGAATTTTTTTCATTTATTAATTTGAAAAGTTAGATTGTTGATTGGAGCTCTTTCTTGATTTTTGATGTAAGAGTTCAAAGCTACACATTTTTCCCTTGGCATTGGTTTCACTGCATCTGTAATTGTTGGTATGTTCTGTTTTCATTTTCCTTGTGATATTTTTATTTCGTCAACTGGTTAAGAGTATGCTTTCTAGGCCGGGCACGGTGGCTCACGCCTGTAATCCCAGCACTTTGGGAGGTCGAGGCGGGCGGATCACGAGGTCAGGAGATCGAGACCATCCTGGTTGACACGGATAAACCCCGTCTCTAATAAAAAAAAAAATTACAAAAAATTAGCCAGGCGGGGTGGCGGGCGCCTGTAGTCCCAGCTACTCCGGAGGCTGAGGCAGGAGAATGGTGTGAACCCTGGAGGCGGAGCTTGCAGTAAGCTGAGATCGCACCAACGCACTCCAGCCTGGGCAGCAGAGCAAGACTCCGTCTCAAAAAAAAATAAAATAAAATAATAAAAGAGTATGCTTTCTAAATTTCCACAAATTTGTACATTTTCTCATTTTACTTCTATTATTTATTTTTAATTTTATCTCATTGCAGTCAGAGAAGATACTTTGCATAATAGCTATTTTGTTTTCAATCTATTGAGACTTAATTTGTGGCTTAACAAATGAACTATTCTGGAACATGTTCCTCGTATACTTGAAAAAAATGTGACATGGACACAGGGAGGGGAACATCGCACACCAGGGCCTGTCGGGGGATAGGGGACAAGGGGAGAGAAAGCATTAGGACAAAGACCTAACGCATGCGGGGCTTAAAACCTAGATGATGGGTTGATGGGTGCAGCAAACCACCATGTCACATGTATACTTACGTAGCAAACCTGGGTTTTCTGCACATATATCCCAGAACTTAATGTATAATAATAGTAAAAATAAAAGAATGTGAATACTGCTGTTGTTGGACATAATGTTCTCTATTTATCTGTTATATTTGGTTGGTCTATTGTGTTTTTTAAGTTCTCTATTTTCTTCTATTTGTTCTACCTATTATTGAGAGTGGGTTATTGATGGCTCCACCTATTACTGTATGACTCTCTATTTCTCCCTTTAATTCTGTCCATTTTTATTTCATGTATTTTGATGGTATCTCATTAGATGAGTAATTTTTTTATAATTGTTATACCTTCTTCTCTATGCTGAAGTTTTTATTAATATACAGTGCCCTTCTTTGTTTCTTATATTTTAATTTAAAATTTATATTGTCTGATAGTAATAAAAGAACCCTGCTAACTTTCATTTACTGATTTCATGTAATTTTTTTTTTTTATCCTTTCACTTTCAATCTATTACTGTCTTTGGATCTAAAAGAAATATTTTGTAGATGGCATAAAGGCAGATCATGTGTTTTTATTCATTTTGCTAATGTCACTTTTGATTGAAGACTTTCATCCATATAAATTAAAAGTAATCATAAAGAAAGATATTTCTGTCACTTTACTATTTATCTTCTAGATGCCTTTGAGTGTTTTGTCTTCCATTTGCTGCATTATTGTCTTCCTTTGTGTTTAGTAGTTTTTTGTTTTTTGCAGAGAAATGTTTAAATTTCTAATTTCCTCTTATGTAATGTCTATAGCTATATTTTTGTGGTTACCATGGAGATTACACTTAGCATTCTAAAGTTATAACACTCTAATTTAAATTTACACTGGCTTTACTTCAAAACATACAAAAACTCTGCTCCTTTACAGTTTTATTTTCATCCCCTTTAGTTGTTAAAATTACAAAATTACACTTTTACCAATTGTGTGTCTCAAAACAAAATATTCAAGACTTTTACATGTATTAGTGGCTTAAATTAGGTAGAAAACAAAAAAGGGAGTTACTAACCATTGTTAAAATACTATTAATTGTTCTAACTGCTTATGTATATAACTTTATTGACTTCATTTATTTACTTCCACTGTCTAATGTCCTTTTATTTGCCCCTACTGAACCATTGCTTTCAGGGTAGGTCTAATGTAACAAACTCTCTCAGATTTCATTTATCTGGGGATCTTAAAAGCTGTCCCTCACACTTGAAAGACAGTTTTTCCAGATATAATATTCCTCATTGATAATTTTTTTCTTACCACTTGGAATATGTCATCTCACTGCCTTCGGACCTCCAAAGTTTTTGATGGAAGATCTGCTCATGATGTTATTGAGAATTTTTTTTCATGTGAAGTCACTTCTGTCTTGCTGCTTTCAAGATTTTGTGTTTGCTTCTGTCATTTAAAAGTGAGATTATAATGTGTGTTGTTGTGAGTCTTTGAATTCATCTTACTGGGACTTTCTCAAGCTGCTTGGATATATATATGTTTGTCTTTCGTTTATCAGATTTGGAACATCATCACTCACTATTGCTTTAAATATTCTTTGTCTCTTTCTCTTCATCTTCTTGTAAGATCCGTACAATACATATTTTGATTCATTTGATAGTGTCCCACATATCTCCTCGGCTCTCTTTAGTTTTCTTTAATCTTTTTCATTTCTCTTTCTAAGAAGGTTTGATGATTTCCATTGTCTTATCTTCAAGTTCACTGGTTCTTTTGTCTGCCTCCTGAAATATTCCTTTTTATCCCTTTAATGTGTTTTGCATTTCAATTATTATACTTTTCAGCTTCAGAATTTTCTTTTGGTATATTTTTACATTCCTTGTCTGTTTATTAATATTTCCATTTTTTAACACACTGCTTTCTTGACATTCTCAAAATCTTTCTTCTGTCCATTGAGCATCCTTAAGACAGTGGTCTTAAGTCTGTGGCTAGTGGAGGTGTCATAAAAATTTTTTAGGGATAGTTTCTAGTGATTTTTTTTCTTTTGAATAGATTATGCATTACTCTTTAGTTATTATATAGTCTGACTGTTTTTGTCACTTCAACATTTTTATGTTGAAACCATACTTTTAAATTGCTGTTATTAAGTGGTAGGGCATATGGAAGGTGAGTAGTTCATGAGGGCTGTACCCTTATAAATGGGATTAGTGTCCTTATTTAAAAAAAAAAAAAAAAAGCACAAAGGAGTTTGTTCACACTTTTCATAAGGGAGAACACAAAAAGAAGACAGCATCTTTGAAGCACAGAGAGAGCCCTCACCAGAGACTAATTCTGCTGGTGCCTTGATCTTGGACTTCTCAGCCTCTATTGACTGTAAGCAATGCATTTTTGTTATTCAAAAATTACACAAGCAAGGTATTTTGTTTTAGCACCTCAGATGGACTAAGACACTTTGTATGCCTGTGATTTTTTGTTAAAGCTAACATTTGAATGCAATAATCTAACTCTTGATATCAGATTATCCCCTTTCCTCAACATTTGCTGGGTTATTTTTGATGTTTGTTTATGCTTGTTGTTACTGTTTTTCTGATTGCTGTAGCTGTCTTTGCAGCAAAGATCAGCCAGGGGTGTAAACTTAAAGCCTTCTTAGGTATTAACTAAGCTTGTGCCTTTACCTGGACATGTGCAGTCACTTTCTAATTTTTCCCAGATGTACAGTTGCTTCTGAATATCCTGGTCTTTAGTGTCTGGCTCCCAAAAGAGAAAAACAAGAAAAATGAAGGAATGGAGAGTAAAAGTTGTGCTCGCTCTTTAAATTCTCTGGACGTCACTTGAGCCGCACACTTGCAGCATGGTAGGGAGGTGGTACAACGACTGCCTGCCTCTATGTCTGCATGTCTGTGATTAAAAGCATTAATCAGTGGACTAACAGGCCAATATCTTAGGGTGGTGCAGACTCTGTGTTCAGACAGAAGCATTATTCAGTAGTCAGAGCACAGATCCCTGATATTCAGAAACAGAGTCATTTTAGCTCACCATGGCTCTGGCAGGCTGCGTGCAGGTTGCTCTAGAAACACATGCACAAATTACTGCCATGTGGTGGGTGGTGAGGGTAGACAAGGTGCTAAGTGTGGCAACTGAATAAAAATTAATTGCATATTTTTGTTCAATTCATTCTTTAGCCACTGCAAACCTTTAACAGATTTTAGAGTTTCAAAATACTCCGTTAAAGAGATTCTGCCAGTGCAGTTGTTGTCTAGATGAGAAAAAGAGCTTTCTGATGCTGACTACAGAGACATCATCACAGAATCCTCTTTTCAGACTTTATTATTTTTTAGATAATACTAATAGCTACAATTGAAACTTTACAAAATATCACAAATTTTTTCAAACTCTCTCTATACATTACCTCATCTAATACTATAATTATCTTAGAAAGAAATTATGTCCTGTTACAAATGAAAAATGTTTCTCTTTTGAAGGACTAAAAAGAAATTCTAAAAATGACTTACTAGAGTGAATAAACCAAAAATCTAGGCTATATAAATGTTTCTTCCTAAGATGTCAACATTAATACATCAATCATTGACTTTTAAACTTAAAAACACTTACAGTAATTATATAATGTACTGCAAAGTTTCTTTCTTAAGTAGCAAAAAAAAAAAAAAAAAAAAAAGAGAATGTGGTATTATTTTTATACAATTTTGAGTTAAATTTTACACAGTGAATTAAATTCATCTAATGAATATAAGAACCCAAATTAATTGTAGATTTAGATGCATTCTATTCTAGGAAAAAGATTTAACAATTCAAGAATATAAATTTTTATTTACTGGTTGTTGAATACTGTTTTAGAAATGTGGACATCACAAATTTTCCAATTTCTAAATAACACTAACACACTGTGTAAAATGTGTAGGGAAGCAAATTCTTATCATATGGTTTTGATGAAAATGCAAATTGGCACAGATATTCTAATTTCGTGATATGTGATAAACCTAATTTAAAAACATCTTTTCATGTTTATCACCAAAAAAGGATTTACTTCAAATAAAATGCATATGCTCAGATACATAAAATATAAACAAGATAATGGGTACCAATGATGAATTTTGTAATTGTGTTTTATATGTCAACTTGGCTAGACTAGCATCTCCAGTATTCAATCAATCACTAATCTGAATGTTGCTGTGAAGACATTTTGCAGATGTGATTAAAGTCCATAATCAGTAGATTTTATATAAGGGAGACTATTCTGGAGTCAATCAAGCCAAAAATCTTAAGAGCAGGACTGAGGCATTCTTAAGGAAAAATAAACTTTATCTTTAAACAGCAGCTTTAGCGCAGACTAAGAGCTTGATTGAGCAGATTGAGAGTTCCAATCTGCTCTCCTTGTTAGATACAGAATTTCAGATTTGCCTTGCAAGTGCCCAAAATCATGTAAACTGATTTTTTGTAAAAAATCTGCTAATATATATCCATTTCTCTGGTTGATATATATTAACAGATATCAATTTATCTGGCTGTTCAATTTCTCTAGTTGAACACTGATTCTGATTTTTAAAAGAGGTAATAGAATACTCATGCAATAAAATAATTTATAGCTGCTAAATAGTTATAGCATAATATTTTTAATTAAAATATCTATAACATGTTTTTAAGAAAAAACTAGTCTATAAAAGAACCTGAGTAATTATTACCATTACAATATATGTAAAGATGTGCACATATTTATGCATATATTTGTATATAATATATACAACACATCATATATAAATACTATATACATGTGTATATGTCTATTATATATTATATACACAGAATATGGCATAATATACACACATATATTAATACATATGTATATATAAATAATACATACATATGTATATATAAATTATTTATATATAATATATACACAAATATATGCACAAATATGTAATATATTATGTACATTAAATATACTTATATATGTAACATTATGTGTGTGCATATATACATAACTTTGTATATTTAATCAGAAACCAAAATATTAAGAGATAATTTAACTTTGGCAGCTGTGAATAGGTCTTATAGTTTGGTTTAGTCTGCTTTTATTTACCTTAATTGTGTTTCATTTATCTGCATTCCTGTACTTTCTAGAAGTAAACATAAACTATGTATTACTTTTATTTGTAATTATAAAAAAATTGTGCAATATGTTTACATATATATATATACACACACACACACCATGAATGTATGTGTGTGTGTGGATAGATGCAGATAGATTAGATATAGATATAGATAGATGATATTGACATAGATATGTAACTTCTATTTTCAGCCAAGGGATTATGTAAGATCTAAGCAGGAGAGTAATATAACTTATATTTTTCATCCAGCATTAATATCGAAAGAAATGATTTTATTGTGTTTTCCCTTCTTTCCTTTCTGCCTCTCTTCCTTACTTGAATCTTTTCTTTATTTTCTATATATTTTTAAAAGCAGAAAATGCTTTTTTCCTAACTCAGATACAGATTGCCATCCTATTTCATATTGTTTTTCATTGATAGGTTTGATTTATAGGCAATTATATATGTAATTCTCAAACATACAGTTTGATATATTTTGATAATGTGCATGTACATATATCACCACCACAGTTAGAAATAAAGCACTTTAATCACTTCAAAAATATTTTCTTTGTATGCATTATCTGTCAACCTAACCAACAAGGAAAACTATGGTTATGATTTGTATCATTTTATATGCTATTAAAATTGATATAACTTAAACTATATTGTAGGTATTCTTTTGTATAAGGCCTCTTTTTACATAGTACAATTTTGAGATTCATCTGTGTTGTGCCCATGTAACATCAATTTGTTTCTTTTTATTGATAAGCAATATCTCATCAGATGAATGTCATGATTTGTTCATGTGTTCTGTAAATAGACATTAATGTTGCTTCTAGTTTGCAGCTGTAAAAATTGTTGTACACCTCTTGTGTGAACATATGTTTTTAGTTATTTTGTGACAATACACAGGGGTTAAATTTCTAATAATATAGGTGTATGTTTTTAAGATAAGAAACTGTCAATCTTTTTAATTCTATTCTCCCACCGACAATGCGTAAGTGTTCCAGTCGCTTAATATCCTCAACAAAACTTAAAATATCCAGCCATTTAAATTCTACTCATTCTAGTAACTATGAAGTGATAAGAATATGAAATTCTTTTATAGATGGTAATGCTGAGTATAATGCAATGCTGAGTAATGTGCTTATTTGGCCATTCATGTATATTCTTTTGGAAAATATCATTTTAAGTTTTCTTTGTTACATTATTTCATATTTGTAAAAAAATAAGGTGTAATTTAAATACAATAAAATTTACCTGTGTTAGTGTACAATTAAGCGTTTTGACAAATGCATATAGTCATGAATCCACCCCTATAATAAAGGTATAAAAGCATTACATAATTTTCCCAAATCTTCCATGCACTTTGTAATTAACCCTGTCCCATATGCCCACCTAGTCCTTAGCTAAAAGGACTTATTTGTTTTCTGCCCTAATATAGTTCAAATTTTGGCAGAATATTATATATATACACATATGTATGTGTGTGTACATACATACATATAATTATATAATATATAAGTTTTTGAGTCATGCTTCTTCTACTTTGTATACTTTATCTGATGTTCACGCTATAGTTTCTGTCAGGACATTAATCATTCTGTTGCTGAAAAGTGTTCCACTGTATGGACTGACCTTAGTTTGTTTTTTCATTCATCAGTTGAAAGGCATTTAGGTTATTTCTAGGTTATATTTTTGTAATTTAATCATTCTGTGATTAAAAATATAGCAGCTATAATATTTGCGTAGTTTCTATGTGAACATAACTATTTATTACACTTAGGTACATATGCAGAATTGAAGTTATTATGTTTAACTTTATTAAAAATCAACAAACTTTTTCAAAGTGGCTTTGGGGATGTTACATTCTCAGCAACAATGTATGAGGCTCAAATTACTTAGCATGCTTAGCAGCATTTAGTATTGTCAGGAAAGACAATTCCTCAAAAAACACTTATTAACCATGAATCTTATATCCAGCAAAACTCTCTTTTTAAAAATGAAAGTGAAATGAAGATATTCCCAGATAAACAAAAACTGCAAGAATTTCTTGCTATTACACCTATCTTGCAAGATGTAGTCGTTGACATTCATTAGGCTGAAAACAAGTGACTTCAAATAGTAATTTAAATCTACTCACTAAACACCAAACAATGCAAACAACCAGCAGTAAAGACAATAATTTAATTATATAGGACAGCATAAATGCCTATTTCTTTTCTTTCCTCACTGATTTAAAATACAATTGTATAAAACAGTAAGCACATAATATATTATTAGGCTTTTAATATAATATGTAACAAATTTGCCAATAACAGCACAAAGAAGTGGGTAGGAGCAATGTTACACTGGGCAAGGGAAATGACTCCAGATGGTAACTCTAATTCACAGGAACAAATAAAGGGAACCAGAAATGATGAAACAAAAGCTCTAAATATATACTTGCTCTCTTTCATTCTATCAGCTCCTTTAGAAAAATCAGTGTTTTGTTTGTTTGTTTTTGTTTTTCTTCCTGAAGGTGATGGATTAGAGACATGGTGGCATGCCAGTCCCACATGGAAGGACCAAATAGTGTGCAGAAACATTGATAACTTTTTTCAAGAAGCAACACAGGAACTGAACAAGAAAACCAAAGGAATCTAGGGACTCTTTGAAGGAAGCAGGAGGTTGTAGCCGACAATGTGAGTCAGATGAAGGACTGCACATTCCCACATTGTGAGAGGAGAGTTTGCTCCTGGAATACACACCCCCACTGGGGACCCTGAAAGTCAAGGCCATGGGGGAAGACCCTAACCCCACCCTGTGTAGAAACTGACTTGAGGAGGGTCATGGAATATAATTTTCCCGAATCTTCCATGCACTTTGTAATTAACCCAGTCTCGTATGCCCACCTAGCCCTTAGCTAAAAATTGATTTGTTTTCTGCCCTAATACAGTTCAAATTTTGGCAGAATATTATATATATATACACACACATACATATGTGCGTGTACATACATACATATAATTCTATAATATATAGGCTTTTGGGGAGATGGGAAGACCCTTGCATGCACTCCCAGATTCCAACACAGACAAAGGGCAGCCATTCCTTACTATTCCTTATAGGGGACCCTGTGGAGGACAGCTAACGACTTCTGGAAGTATCCTGGCAGTGGTTGCAGGTTGAAAAGAAAGCTCCCAAAGGGGTTTCAAGATACAACCTCAGGTGGGGACAAATTCCCTTGGCCAGGGACAGGGCAAAGGAGAGTGAAAATTGGGCTGTCAGTACAGGAGTGTCGAGTACAGGAGCCACAGTTCGGGTTCTGCAGTGGACAGGGAGGGGTGTGTCCTGAAAGCTGCAGCAGATGCTGCCTCCATGGGGAGAGCTTATGACTCCAGCAGTTGTGAGTTCTGATTATAAGCTGACTGGAACTCAGCGTGTTGCTGCCAGTGGAACACTGCCGGAGTACATCTGCCTTGCCAAGTGCATGGGAACTGTGTGGGGCTTACCACCACCTGCTATTCCACACTCCCTGCATAAACTTCCGTGTAGCAGAGGCAGCAATGCTCTTCTCTGGAACATTGACCCAGAGGCCTGAGACCACTCCCATCTCCCAACACCCACAGTGGCTACTGCTTGCCCTGCAGGTGGAGATTCAGAGAAGAAACCTGCCTGACTGAGCTCCCACCTAGCTTTGCCCTGCCACCTGCCCCGGGAGTTTAACACAAAAGGCAGAATACCTTGTGAACTACATGGCCCCACTCATTGCCAGGGAAACCAGACTACCCACCTTGAGCAACATAAGACAAGCAAACATCTCACTGCTACTACTGTAGTTGGTGCTTTTGTGCAGGCACCACCTCGTGGCTGGAGGAAAACAAACACACTCCATTGCAGTATCTCCTTGTAGAATAACACTGCACCCAGGAAGGAGAAAATGGCTGCACAATCTCAGCTATTACCACTGCTTGCACCACTCTGCCTAACCAAGAGGTACTGAATTTGTCCACGTGACCGGCTTATCACTACTATAACTGGCATTCAAGAAAGCCAACACAGTAAAGCTATCAATAACCAAGATATTTCAGAGTCCCCTGCCACCCCCATTAGAGCTGGTGCTGATACCTATGGCTGGGAAATTTTAGGACAGGTCACACTACCAGATCCCTTGCAGACATTCCCTAACACCAGCCAGGAGTGTGGACACTTCACTGTGTAGCTAGACCCAAAGGAGCAACAACACTCACAGTAGTCTAGCTCCCGGTGACTCTCACTCCTAGAAGGGGGATGGCAACACATCAAAGGAACACCATGTGGGACAAAAGAATCTAGACAGCTGGCCTTGAGCACCAGATCCTTCCACTACTGGGAAGCTTCTTTCAGCAGAGGCACAGTTGTAGCACTGGGCTCAGTAGGGAAGGTCTTCAGCTCTATCCCAGTACTCAGACAGCCCTGGGGCATATGAAGGGTCTTGGTAAGAGGAAGTCTTTCCCCCTCATCCCTCATGGTAGGCACAGCTGGGGGTTTCCTCCACAGGAGCTTGGCATGGGAGCAACTATGGACAGCCTTTCTGGGATATGTCAGGGTGACTACATCCCCACAGGAGGAACACTCTTCTGGCTGAGGCTTGCTTGAGAGACAGAGTCACAATTCTTTTCTATCTGGAACATCAACATTCCTACAGACGAAAAGAGGTGCCTGTCTGATCTGAATAGCTGGAACACTGGGACAGGAGTATGTCTGAGAGGTAGATAACTTTCCTGCTGACCTGGCAGGGAAGCTGAGGTGGCTCCGACCCTTCTCCCTGATAAGACCTCAGTGCAACCCACAGAGAGCTCTTCTAGCCACCTCTGTCAAGGCTGGGACCTCATTTCCCCACTTGCGTTAGCTATAATTGGTTTCTACCCAGTGACACCTCCTCTACTAGTTTGAAGCCTGAACTATCAAACTAGTAAATAAAATACAAATACTAGGGAAAATTAAATAAATAAATAATACATGCCATGGAGGGATGAGATAAGTTTTTGGAGACATCTACTATTCCAACCCTATAGGAGATAGTGAACTTGCCCTGAGCACATTGTTACTACAACCAGCACATGAGAGATCCATTGTATAAATACTCTCTGTAACCAAATACTCAAGTCTTGACCCGTGAAAGTACCAAGAACTGACTTAGGCTATAATTAACTATAAGCACTAATGTATCATACTTAAGGGGAAAAATGAAAACAAACAAACAAAAGAAACAAAGTGAAATCAAATATAAATTCAAGCATAACTAGAATAAATAGTCTACCCAAATGAGAAGTAACATTCCCAAAAGATCATACTAGCTCTCCAGCAATGGACCCAAACCAAGATGAAATATTTGAAAAACCAAACAGAGAATTCAGAAGGTTAATTATTAAGCTACTCAAAGAGATATTAGAGAAAGGTGGAAGCCATCATAAAGAAATTTAAAGATCAGTTCAGGATATAAATAAAAATTTTTCTAGAGTGATAGATATCATCAGGAAAAACCAAACAGAATTTCTGGAAATGAAAGACACACTGAGGGAATTATAAAATACAGTGGGACAATAGACTAGAACATGTAAGAGAAAGAATTTTAGAGCTCGAAGACAAAGTTTTTGAACTAACTTAGACAAGAATAAAGAAAAGAGGATCAAAAGAAATGACTAAAGTCTCCAAGAAATATGGGAATATGTAAAATGGCCAAACCTAAGAATAATTTGGTGTTCTTGAGGGAGAAGAGAAAATAATAAGTCTGGAAAAATTATTTAAGGGGATAATGGAGAAAAACTTCCCTGGCCTAGCTAGAGATCTAGATACCCAAATCCAAGAAGCTCAAACAACTCCTGGGAAATTCATTGCAAAAAAGTTTCTCATTAAGGCATATAGTCATCATGCTATCTAAAATTAACATGAAGAAAAGAATTCTAGGAGCAGTAAGACAAAAGCGTCAGGTAACCTACAAACAAAAACCTATAAGACTAAAAGCAGATTTCTCAGCAGAAACCTTAGAAGCTGGCAGGGATTAGAGACCTATCTTCAAACTCCCTAAACGGAACAACTGTCAGCTAAGAATTTTATATCCTGCAAGACCAAGTTGCATAAGCAAAGGTGAAATAAAGTCACTTACAGACAAATGCTGAGGGGATTTTTCACTACCAAACCAGCATTACAAGAAATGCTAAAAGGAGTTCTAGACATTGAAATGAACTCCCAATATGTACCATGATAGAACCTCTTGAAAGCTTAAAATTCATAGAGCCTATAAAACAATAACACAAAAAGAAATTATCTGGGTAACAATTAATGTGATAAAGAGAACAATATCTCTCATCTCAACATTAACATTGAATGTAAATGGCATAAATCCTCCAGTAAAAAGATACAGAATGGCAGAATGAATTTTTTAAAAAATCACATTTCAAGTATCTGCTGTCTTCAAGAGACTCACCTAACGTAGAAGGATTTGTATAAACTCAAGGTGAAAGGGTAGAGAAAGGTAGTCCACCGAAATGGAAACCAAAAGCAAGCAGAAGTAGCTATTCTTATAGCAGACAAAACAGACTTCAAAGCAACAACAGTAAAAAAAGACAAGGATGGTCACAATATAATGATAAAATGATCAACTCAACAAGAAGATATTACAGTATTAAATTTATGTGCACAAAACACGTATGCTCCTACATTCACAAATCTATTACTACTAGACTTAGGAAATGAGATAGATAGCAAAACAATAATATTGAGAGACTTCAATACGCCACTGAAAGCCCTAGATAAATACTCAAGACAGAAAGTCAACAGAGAAACAATAGACTTAAATGGCATGCTAGAACAAATAGACTTAATGGATATTTACGGAACATTTACCCAAGATCTGCAGAATGGCATCTTCTAATCAGCACATGAAACATTATCCAAGATAGACCATATGATAGGCCACAAAACAAGTGTCCATAAATTAAAAAAAATCAAAATCCTATCATATTCTCAATCCACAGTGGAATAAAACTAGAAACGAACTCCAAAAGGAGTCCTCAAAGCTATAAAAATATATCAGAATTAAATAATTTACTACTGGATGATAGCTAGGTTAATATTGAAATCAATATGAAATTTAAAAATATCTATATTGAATGATAATAATGGCACAAGACATTAAATCTCTGGGATATGGCAAAAGCAGTGTTAAGATGGATTTTATAGCACTAAATGCCTATGTCAAAAGGTATGAAACAGTACAGATTAACAACCCACATCACAACTCAAGGAACTGAAGAAAAAATAACAAACTAATTCTAAAGCTAAAAGAAGAAAAGTAATAAAGATCAGAGCAGAACTAAATGAAATTTAAACAAACAAGCAAAAAATAATACAAAAGGTCAGTGAAACAGGAAGTTTATTCTTTCAAAAAAGAAACAAAGTTGATAAACTATTAACTAGATTAACCAAGAAAAGAAGAAAGAAGATCCAAATAAGCTCAATTAGAAACTAAACTGAAGACATTACAACTGACATCACATCATTCAAGACTATTGTGAATATGTTTATGGGCAAGAACTAGAAAACCTTGAGGAAGTGGGTAAATTCCCGGAAACATACAACACTCCTAGATTAAATCAGGAAGAAATAGAAACCTTGACAGGTCAGCAACAAACAGCAAGACTGAATTAGTGATTTTAAAATTGCCAACAAAAAAAAAGCCCTGGACAAGTTGGATTTACAGCTAAATTCCACCAGTCATTCAAAGAAGAATCGGTATTAATCCTATCGAGACTATTTCAAAAGATTTAGAAAGGAATTTTCTCTACATTATTCTATGAAGCTACTATCACCTTGATACCCAACAAGGAAAGGGCACAACAAAAAAGAAACCTACAGACCAAATTCCCTGATTAACATAGATGCAAAAATCCTCAACCAAATACTAGCTAACCAAATCCACAACACATCAAAAAGATAATTTATCATAATCAAGTAGGCTTCATCTCAGGGATGCAGGGATAGTTTAACATATGCAATTCAATAAATCTCATACATCACATAAACAGAAGTAAAAACAAAAGTTATCTGATCATCTCAATAGATGCAGAAACATTTTTTGACAAAATTCAGCATCTCCTTATAATAAAAACTCTCAGCAAACTAGGCATAGAAGGGAAATACCTCAAAAGAATAAAAGTCACATATAACAAACCCACAGCCAACATAATACTGAATGAGGAAAAAAGTTGAAAGTATTGCCCCCTGATAACAGAACATAACAAAGATGCCCACTTTCACCACTCCTATTCAACATAGTTGTTGAAGTATTTGCCAGAGCAATTAGGCAAGGGAAAGAAAGAAAGGCACTCAAACTGGAAAAGGGGAAGTCAAACTATTGCTGTTTGCAGATGTCATGACTATATACCTATAAAATCCTAAAGACTCATTCAAAAGACTCTTAGATTTGATAAACTAATTCACTAAATTGTTGGGTTACAAATATCAAGGTACACAAATCAGTAGCACTGCTATACACCAACAATGACCAAGCAGGTAATCAAATCAAGAACCCATTTTTTTTTTTTTTTTACAACAACTGCAAACAAAACAAAATAAACAAAAACAAGCCTAGGAATATACTTAACCAAGGAGGTGGAAGATCTCTACAGGAGAACTGTCAAATACTGCTGAAAGAACTCATAGTTGACACAGACAAATGAAAATACATCCCATGCTCATGGACTGGAAGAATCAATATCGTGAAAGTGACCATACTGCCAAAGGCAATCTACAGATTTAATGCAATTTCCATCAAAATACCAATATCATTTTTCATAAAATTAGTAAAAGCAATCCTAAAATTTATATGGAATTAAAAAAGAGCCCAAATAGCTAAAGTAATCCTAAACAAAAAGAATAAATCTGGTAGCATCACATCATTGAACTTCAAATTATACTATAAGGCTATACTTACCAAATCAGCATGGTATTAGTATAAAATAAGGCACATAGCCCAAAGTAAGAGAATAGAAAATCTAGAAATAAAGACATATATGTACAGCCCACTGTTCTTGAACAAAACAAACAAAAACATAAATCAAGAAATGGACACCCTCTTAATTAATTAAATGGAAAAACTGGAAAGTCGTAAGTGGAAGAATAAAACTGGATCCCTATCTCTTATCATATACAAAAACCAACTCAAGGTGGAACAAATACTTAAATATAACACCTGAAACTATACAAATTCTAGAAAGCAATGTTGGAAAATCTCTTCTGACATCAACCTAGGCAATAATAATATTTTTAGGTTAGATGTATTCTCCCAAATAGATTCAAAACAAGTTCTAGTGGGATCCCAGTTGACTGCTTTATAGAAGGAAGTCAAAACTAAATTCATATGGAAACACAAGTGACCCAGAATAGTATAAATCACCTTTTTGGAAGAAAGAACAATTTAGGGGGTCTCGCAACTCCCAGTTTTAAAACTTTCTAGGAAAAAAAACAAATCAGCGATCAAAACATGACCATGCTAGCAGATTTAGGAATAGACATATGGGTTGATGGAATAAAATGCATTGTTTAGAAATAAAGCCATATCTATAGTCAGCTTAATTTCAACATGAGTGCCAATACTATTTAATGAGGAAAGAAGTGTCTTCAACAAATGGTGCTAAGACAACCATATAGCCACATGCAAAGTTTGAAGTTGTACTTTTACTTAACACTGTTTACAAAAATTAACTCAAAATGAATTGAAAACCTAAATATAAGAGCCAAAACTACAAATCTGTGTCAGAAGAAAATATAGAGACAAATCTTCATGTCAGATTTGACAGTGATTTCTGACATATGACACAAGACAAACAAGCAACAATAGCAAAAAATAGAATAAACGCAATTCATCAAAATTAAAAATATTTGTGCATCAAAAACACTATCAAAAAAGTGAAATTGCAACTCACAGAAACAGAACATGTTTATTAATCATATATCTGCTATAAGGGGCTAGTTTTAAGAATCTATAAAGAACATCCACCACTCAATTATAATAAAATAATGGAAAAATGGGAAGATGTTAGTTAAAGGGTAGAAAAATATAGTTATGTAGGATGAAAAATATAGTTATGTAGAATAAGTTCTGGAGATATAATATGGTGACTATAGTTAATAAGACTGTATTGTATACTTGAAAGTTGTTAAGAGAGTAGATCTGAAATGTTCTTATACACCACACCAAGAAAAAGAAAGAAAAAAAAAAGAAAACTAAGGAACCAAATCAGTGGATACATTAATTAGTTTGATGTTATAATCATTTCACATTGCATATGTATAAAAAACACATTGTACATCGTATGTCTACAATTTTTATTGTGAACTATATCTAAATAAGGCTGAAAAAGATGGGCAAATACCTGAAAAGAAAACTTACCCAAATATACATAAAAGACAAGAAGGTTATAAGAAAACCCTCATTAGTAATTAACAAAATGCAAGCCAAAGTACAAGATACCACTTCATATCCACTGGGATAACTGTAGCAATAATAATTTTTAAAAGAAATGTAACAAGTATTAATAAAGACGTGCAAAATTTCGAACCATTATACATTGCTGTTGGGAAACTAATCTGGAAAACAGTGTGGGAATTACTCTTCTAGTTATATACTCAAAGAAATAAAAAACAGTTGTTTAAAAACAAACAAACAAGAAAAATGTACAAAACATTTATAGCAGTACTATTCACAATAGCCAAAAGGTGGAAACAACCCAAATACCCATCCATAGACGATGGAGAAACAAAACATGGTGTTTCTATTTACTGGAGTGTTGTTCGGTCATACAAAAGAATAAAGTACTGTTACATGCTACATCATGGATGAACCTTGAAAATATTAAGCAAAGTGAAAAAGGCCAGTCACAAAAGACCACACCTTTGATTTCACTTATATAAAGTGTTCAGAACAGGTAAATAAATAGAGACAGAAAGTAGGTTAGTGGTTGCTTATGATATGGGGTGGTGATGAGGTGGAGGTAGACAGATTTCTACGTGTGTTGAGGGAAATCTTCTAAAATCAACTGTAGTAAAGGTTGCAGATTTTTGTACTATAGTAAAAATCATTGAATTATATGAGAGGTCTTTAAGAGTTCCATAGAAAATGTGTATTATGAAAAAAATGCATGGATTTCAAAAAGATTTAGCACCAAAATAAACTTATACTAACTTGCTATAATGTGTATGCACAGGATCTACTGTGAGGCACTAAGTAAAACAAGAGATCGGCTTGAAAAGAACCCCTATCAGAACAACATGAATTCTTTTAACACTGAAGCAAGAACAAACATAAAATTTATGGCACACCTTGAGTGGAAGAAAGTTGAAATAATTGATGCTTTACAAAAAGCTTATGGGGATAATGTTCCAAATAGAGCGTTAGTTTGCAAATGAATAACTTGTTTTAAAAAGGGAGATGATGTTGAAGATGGAGCCTGCAGTGGCTGTCCATCCACATTGATTTGCAAGGAGAAAATAATCTTGGTAATGCCCTGACTGAGGAAGAATGACTATGAACACCACAAACAATAGGCAACATCACAGGCATATCAATTAGTTTAGCCCACATGATTCTTCTGACTGAAAAATTAAACTTGAGCAAACTTTCCACTCGACGGATGCCAAACTGTTTCACCCAGATCAGCTATGGACAAGAGCAGAGCTTTCAAGGGAAATTTTAAACAAGTGGGATCAAGATCCTGAAATGTTTATTTAAAGAATTATAACAGGAGATACAGCATGGCATTACCCGTGCAATGCTGAAGACAATGCACAATCAAGACAATGGTAGCCAAGTGGTGGAAGTGGTTGAGTCAATGCAAAACCAGACCAATCAACAGGTAAGGTCATGGTAACAATTTTTTGGGATGCTCAAGGCATTTTGCTTGTTGACATTCTGGAGGGCCAAAAGGAAGATAACATCTGCTTACTATGAGAGTGTTTTGAGAAAGTTAGCCAAAGCTTTAGCAAGAAAAGACCCAGGAAAGTTTCACCAGTGAGTCATTTTCCACCAGGACAATGCTCCTGCTCATTCCTCTTATCATAAAGGGCAATTTTGCGAGAGTTTCAATGGGAAACTATTAGACATCCACCTTATGGTTATGTTTTGGCTCCTTCTGACTTATTTTTGTTTCTTAATCTTAAAAATCCTTGTAAAAGGTACTCATTTTCCTTTAAGTAATAGTGTAAAAATGATTTCATTGACATGGTGAAACTCCCAAGACCCTCACCTCTCTCTTTTTTTTTTCTTTTTGAGATGGAGCTTTTGCTCTTGTTTCCCAGGCTGGAGTGCAATGGCATGATCTTGGCTCACTGCAATCTCTGCTTCCCTGGTTCAAGCGATTCTTCTGCCTCAGCCTCCTGAGTAACTGGGATTACAGGTGCATGCCACCAAGCTCAGCGAGCTTTGTATTTTTGGTAAAGACAGGGTTTCTCCATATTGGTCAGGCTAGTCAGGAACTCCCGACCTCAGGTGATCCGCCCACCTTGGCCTGGCAAAGTGCTGGAGTTACAGGCGTGGGCCACCAGCCCGGCCAGACCCTCGCTTTTTTAGGCATGGACTAAATGGCTGGTATTATCACTTAAAAAACGCCTTGAAGTTGATGAAGTGTAAATTGAGAAATAAAGTTTCTATTTTCCATTTTTATCTTTTAATTTCATTCCTCAAAAACTGTTTGAAGTCCCTCATACACTTTATTTTATCTTATTTAAATTTAACAGAATTTAGATGAACAAAGAATGAGTCACCCTCATATACTTTAAATGAGGGAATTGCATAGTAAATAAATTATACCTTAATGTAGCTGTTTTTTAAAAATGAGCACTTTTATTATTTTGTATGTGGATATAGTTTTCCCAACAAAATTTATCTTTCCTTTGCCCATTGTATTTTCTTGGCACTCTCGTTGAACATTTGTTGACCATACATGTGTGGGCCTATTTCTGAGCTATCTATTCTGTTCCATTGGTCTATATGTTTGTTTTTCTGCCAGTGGCATACTGTATAGTTTACCATAGCTTTATAATATGTTTTGAAATCTAAAAAAAATTCAGCTTTGTTCTTCTTGCTCAAAATTTCTTTGCCAATTTGGGTCTTTTCTTTTTTAATATAAATTTTAGAATTATTTTTTATTTATTTAAAAAATGCATTGGCATATTGATAAAGATTGCATTAAGAGTCTAGATCACTTTGGATAGTCTAGATATTTTATCAATGTTAAGTGTTCCAATTCACAAACACAGGATGTCTTTTGATTTATGAGTCTGTTTAAATTTCTTTTATCAATGTTTTATATTTTCTGGAGAACATATTTCACCTCTTTTTTTCCCTAAGTATTTTATTCTTTTTTATGCTAATGTAAATGTGACTGTTATATTGATTTCTTTTTGTGGATAGTTCATGGTTAGTAAATAAAACCACAACTGAAACTGGACACTTATCATGCACCATATGCAAAAATTAATCCAAAGCATATTAGTTGCTTAAAAATAAGACTGGAATTGTAGAACTCTTAAAAGAAAACATAGGAAAAATTTTTCTTGATATTACTCTTGGAGATGATTTATCAGATATAGTACCAAAAGCACAGGCAGGCCAGGCGCGGTGACTCACTCCTGTAATCCTAGCACTTTGGGAGGCCAAGGCCCTCGTCTTCTCTTCTTCTGTCAACTGATCATGAGTAACTCCCCACGAGGCCACCCGTGCAGGCTGCAGAAGAGAAGGCAGGGTGGCAGGAGTGGAGACCATGGGCATTGAGCCACTTCTTCATGTAACTTACTTGTGTCTTCTGGACCTGCTCAAGCCCAGTCATGTATATAACACTGTCATTTGATGATGCAATGCTGCTAGGCACTCCCAACTTTATGGCTGGATTGGTCAGAAAGCACCCAGTTCATGACAGGCAGTTCAGGTCTCATGGTGACTTGATGACCCATAGTCAAACATTCAGTTTCCACCAAAGCCCAATAACAGGCCAAGAACTGTCTCTCAAAAAGAGAGTAGTTGTCTGCAGAAGATGGCAGGGCCTTGCTTCAAACTCCTAGAAGCCTTCACAGTGATTCACATACGAGGGCCTGCCAAAGGCTCCAAAGAGCTTCCCTATCTGCCACTGAAAGCTCAAGCACCAATGGTTCTGTTGAGTCATATGGCCCAAGTGGCAGAGAAGCTTGCCCAGCAGGCTGCACATATTGCAGGGCTTTCTGGACCCCTCAAAACTGGCAGTCTTTCAGTTTACTCATTAAGTGGGCCAGAGTATCACACCCAAATGAGGAGTGCGTTGCCTCAGAAATCCAATAGACCTGCCAGGCAATGTGCCTCTTTCTTGATTGTAGGAGGGGCCAAATGCAGGAACTGATCCTTCACCTTAGAAGGAATGTCTCGACAGTACCCACACTACCGGACCCCAAGAAACTTTACTGAGGTAGAAGATTCCTGAATTTTAGTCAGATTTATTTCTCATCCTCTGGTATGCAAATATCTCACCAATAAGTCCAGCATGCTTGGCATTTCTTGCTTACTGGATCCAATCAGCACAATGTCACCAATGTGGTATCTTGCAGAAGCAAAAAGCGATCAAGTTCTCTCCGAATAAGATTATGATGCAAAGCTGGAGAGCTGATATACCCCTGAGGGAGGACTGTAATGGCACATTGCTAGCCTTGCCAGCTGAAGGCAAATTGCTTCTTGTGGGCTTTATGTACGGGAATGGAGAAAAGGCAGTTGCCAAGGTAATGACTACATACCAGGTACCAGGAGATGTGTTAATTTGCTCAAGCAATGAAACCACATCTGGTACAGCAACTGCAATTGGAGTCACCACTTGGTTAAGTTTACAATAATCCACTGTAATTCTCCAAGATCCATCTGTCTTCTTCACAGGCCAAATGGGAGAGTTGAATGGGGATGTGGTGGGAATCACCACCCCTGGGTCTTTCAATTCCTTGATGGTGGCACTAATCTCTGCAATGCATCCAGGGATGTGATATTGCTTTTATTTACCATTTTTCTAGGTAGAATCAGCTCTAATGGCTTCCATTTGGCCTTTCCCACCATAGTAGCCCTCACTCTACCAGTCAGGGAGCCAATGTGTGAGGGTTCTACCAGCTGCTAATTAGGCCTATGCCAATTATGCATTCTGGCACTGGGGAGATGACCACAGGGTAAGTCTGGGGACCCACTGGACCCACTGTAAGTCAGACCTGAGCTAAAACTTCATTAATTACCTGATCTCCGTAAGCCCCTACTTTAACTGGAGGACAACAATGACATTTTGGGTCCCCTGGAATCAACATCAGCTCGGAGTCAGTGCCCAACAGTCCCCAAAATGTATAATCATTTTCCTTTCCCTAACGCACAGTTACCCTGGTAAATGGCTGGAAGTCTCCTTGGGGAAGGATGAGAGAAAGATTAACAGCATAAATTGTCAGTAGTGTAGTAGGTGGTTCTTCAAGGGGACCTGGCCTCCCTTTCATTCAGGGGGTCCTGGGTCTGTAAACTTGCTCAAATCTGGACATTGATTCAGTGGCCGTGATTCTCTTTTTTTATAATTCGAATTAGTCTTTCATCCATTCGACCTTGAAGTTATCTGCTTATATAAATTATGTAGGAATACAGCAGGCTTTGTATCAATTTTACTTCTAGGAACACTGTGATTAATTAGCCAATGACTGAGCTCTTCATGAGTCAGACTATTCTGATTGCTTTTTGACTCACTGTCCATTATGATAGCGATGCCCACCTTGCCTTTGATCGTTGAGTCCTGCCACTTGGCTCCTGCCATCTCAGGATACAATTATTCCCATTGTAGTTAACTTTTGTAGTTGAGTGACTCTGGTTCACACTGTTAGATCTGATATACCAAGAAGAACAATTACAGCGCTCTTCAAAGATGCAGGTGCTGACATCATAAATCTATTTCACAAGGCATTGGTCAAAGGTATATTTTCTGGACCCTTCCAGCTGGACTGAGTAGGTCTACAGTGACTAATCCACTCCATCATCCCAGTCTCCCTAAGTCTTTGGATCCCTTCCTCTACATTAAACCAAGGGAAACCAGGCATTTCCAGCTCGTTCACTGTGGGCCATCTTTTAATCCATATTTCAGCTAAACAAGCCAAAAAATGATTACAACCTTTATAAATCCCCTAGTTGCAACATTAAATGGAGGATTCCTACTAAGTGGGCCCAAATCAATAAATTCAGCCTGATCCAACTCTATGTTTCTTCCACCATTATCTCACACCTTTAATATCAATTCCTATGCCTGTTCTCCAGATTTCTGTGTATATAAACTAGAAAACTCAAGCAGTTCTTCTTGAGTGTAGGACATCTCTTCATGGGTCACACTCTCAACCTCACCTCTAGGGGCTTTTAGTTATAGGTCTAAAAGCAAACAGGGGTCATGGAGATGGCTCCTGAGGAGAATCAACATTATCTTGCCTGATTAACTGCCCCAGGGGTGGCCATTACTGTTGCCTCAGTCAGTGCAGGGTTTGTCTCCTCAGACAAAGTTGGAAAGGTTGATGGCAGCATGCGTCTCTTGGAGGGGATGTTGCTACTACTGGGGATACAGAACCTGTTTCTTCTGGCAAAAAAATGTTCATTAGAGTTTCAAACTCAGTGTCCTCAGCTTCATCGGGATCCTCTCACACATCCTCATTCCAAGTGGCAGGTTCTCATTCTTTTCTAGTCAATGCCCTCACTGTAACAGTAGACACCTGGTGAGACTGTGCATGCACCTTTCATTGTAGGGTAGGCACTTGCAAGATAAGAGCTTGTGTTTGTTTTTGCACAATTTCAGCTCTTTCTCTACAGGAGATAAGACACTCACTCAGGGCAATCTTAGCAGATTTGAGGCTCAGTATCTGCTTCTAAAGGCAGGCATTGGAATCCCTGAGTTCATCATTTTCTTTTATCACTGTGTCCACTAAACTTAGGAGCAACCAATGAGCTTCATTATGTTCCTTGGTTCTCCACATGTGGTCAAAGGTATTATGTATGAGTCAATAAACTCCTTGCCTCTCATGAGCAGTGAATCATGAGTGTCAAATGAACTGATTTTGCATAATTATTCTAAACGGTTGACACCAAGGACTATCAGTGTTCTCTATACTATTAGAAGTAGAGTACTTAGCATTTTTGGGTCTAATTATATTAAGCAGCCCAATCCAGAAATCCCAAAACCAATGAAAGAACTCCATTCTTAATATTCTATTTCTCTAGAAACACTCCTGGTACCAAAATCTGTATTAGTCAGGGTTCTCTAGAGGGACAGAACTAATAGGAAATATATGTGTGTGTGTGTATATATATATAATATATGTGTGTATATATATACACATACATATATTTGCTTTTAGAGCAAAGTGTGAGCTGGGGTTTCTGTTACGAATAATTATTATTTTTTCAAAATTAATTTCATGAAACTCATGAAACATATAATCTAATATTGGAAAAAATAATCCCAAATTGTTTGCCCAGTTGAGGTATGAGGTTTGGCTTTGCATCACACTCATAAATTAAAAGCAAGAACAGGCAAAGGATTCTGAGTCAAATGATTTAGATCGCATTCTTGTTCACCCTCTACTCCCTGTTCAAATTTCTTAACATCCAAACTCTTCTATTCTTGTACAAACAGAAAGTAATGGGTTGGACTAAGAGTAGGGGTTTCTGCCTGGTTTAGATAAGCACTTCAAAGGTTGTGTGCTTATCACAACTATCTGCCACTCTTGACACAGCAAAATTACTTTGGATATCTCACCAGACCAGCTTTACTTATGATATATGTTTTTTTTTCTTTTTCTAAGGTCTTAAAGATAAAAAGTGCAATTAATAGGTATCAATCTCTATTCTTCTGATCCAAACTACGTCAGAAATTCTACAAATTGAAGGTAATATGTACATTACAGGTCAATGGAGGATTTAAAATGTCCTAAATTCATCAAAGTAGCCACACCAGTCTTACAGTAGATTTTCAAAGTAGGTTGCCACCTGGTCGTCAAAAATATCCTTTAGTGTGTATTTCTAGAAATAATTTTATTATATAAGGAAGGAAAAAATACAGGAGAAGAAAATAACTGGGGAAAGGGAAATAGCGTGAGAAGGTGTTTCAATCTTACTAATGATCAAGGAGGGAAAAAACACCTGGAAAAGTTTTCCAAAAATACAAATATCTTATAACATGTTACGCTATTTCTCTGTCCTTTTGTCTCACAAACACACATACACACACATTCAATAATGCTTACCATTTATGCATAACTGGAGATGTGTTTTGCAAAACTGTGACTTAAGTCATTAATAATTCAATAAACAAAATACAAATTCAGTAGATCTGCAACAGTCCCCATTCACCTTAAATACTAAATAAAAACAGAAATAATCTCTTCATTCATTTATTGATTCAACACCCTTTTAGCTTATGATTGTTATATGGAAAAACCAAGTGTAACATGCTGTGAGGAATAAAATACAAATATAACTAAGTACTTGATTTTATGTTTCTTAAAACACAGAGGGGAATTATAAATCACTTTCTGTTCAGGTTATTTTTAAAATATAATTTTTATCATTTAAGTTTTGTTTGAAATTGTAAACAGCTGGCAATTTTGAAATGTTGTTTACATGAGATATTCTTTGACTACACAGTAAGTATTTTTCGTGTATCTGAAAAGGAAACTTAGTATTCAGTTCGATAGTAAGCGTCAAGCACTGTTTTGCAAATGTGATAATATCAGAAGCCTCGTGTGTAGAGGAGAGATTTACATAATCAAGCACTGGCTAGACTGAGAAAAAGCATGTCTGGGAAAGCGAGTCTGATGCTGTATTTCGGGAATGAAGCATATAGAAAATATAATCAGAAATGATGCTGAAATTTTTATTTTAAACAATATTGGAGGATCCCACAAATATCAAGCTTGACCACTTGGCCGTTTTTCTGCATATAACAAGGAGTTGTTGAAACTTTTTGGAGAAATAAATGATATAATCTAGGTCTTTTAGTTATAACTATTTTCCATTTCCCAGAGGCATTGAAAGGAGTCTCTAAAAAGAAATTAATTTAACTGACATCCAGTAAATTCACAACTGAATCACCTTAATGGTCTCTCAGAGTTTCCTTATATCTTTCTTCCATTACTGGCACCTTCTTTGGCTTCGATAGTTATATGAATTTGGATATTTTATTTATTAGCCCCTCTGCTTTGCCGAATGAGAAGTTTAAATATTTTTTCAAAGAATAGCCACTCCTGTTCCCAACTAGAGGAGTTTAGCTTTGATATGTTTTACTTTTAGAATTTTAAACAAGCTGCCATCTGTTTAAAGGTTTAAACAAAACTTAAGTAACAAAATTATATTTTCAAATTGACTCATTATCTGGATGCCTTCAATAAAGTTTTTCACTTTCTTCTTTGTATGTTTCTGCTGAACTTCTTTAAGATCTGTTCATTACAGGTACATCCCTTTAATTTAAGACACCTGGTCACTGCATTATAGTGAGGATTAGCTCTCTGATTTTTATGGTATACAACCGCTGTATGATAAATACTCCACTACCATTTCTTCATTGTAATTAGGTCCTTACCTACAAGGCACAGTGGAAAGAAAACAGATCTTTATTTTATATCAACAATATTATCGTTTTGAGAGGTAAACATTGAGGACTGTATCTTATATGTTTCTGTGATTACAAACGACATTTAAATGCACTCACTCAAATGCCATATATCAATATTATATTTATCTCAATCTACATTAAAGCAAACTTTCTCGTGACTCAGGAGTTACTCTATAGATCAAACTGGGATTAGTCTTATGTTAAGTTCATTTTATTTCCTAATTGTCCTCTGGTAGTCATTGTCTCAGAGATTTCTGCAGCATTATTCTTTGGTATTTTGATAATTTTATTGCCAGATGTGCTCACTAATAAAAATAAGTCAAAGGCCTCTCACAAGCATTCAAGTACCTGTGTGAAGTGACATGATTATTATTTTTGTTGTCATTGCTTTTCTGTTATTATTGCCTTTGCCTATTACCAGAGGCATTATCTTACAAAGTCATAATGCTATCACATATGTAGGTAGAATTGGTATATATATACACACACATATATATACATATATGCATATATATGTGTATATGTATATATAGTATCTTTTTATTTATTATTATTATATATAATTATTATTATCATATATTTTTAACTGAGTGCTATGGGGACTTCAAGCAGGAAGAAGTTAATTTATTATTTGATTTAAGAAAGATGCAATATTTACTGAAGCAGCTAAAATTAAGTTTCTCATTTGTAATTGAATCACATATTCAGCAATACTGCTGGATATTTAAACGGGCAGCAATATAACTTTATGACCTAATAACTACTAATAACAAGTGCATCTTGAAAATACATAACTTATTTCTTTTCTCTTCTTCAGCTTTTTCTCTTTTTCAGGATACTGATTAACACAGCAGAGGCTTGAATTGTGGCAATGCTGTCTGTTCTTGCCTCTTCCGCTTCTGTAAATCTGGATCATTCAACATTGTTTATAGTCTGAAAAATGACCCCATTATTTATAATAAAAATGACCTTTCTATGTCCAAGGTGACTTTCCTTGAACAACCAGAAGAAAAATGTGTTCCTTTTTTTCTCACTATTTTTCAGTCCTACTCAGCCTTCAGAAAGCACACTCTAAAAGGATTTAGAGTCAAAGATAATCTGAAGATGACCCACTTAACGGCAAACAGATCTTTGACCTGCTAAATAGATGTGTCTTTCTAATAGGACCCCCACATTTTGTTTTCCTGCTCCAGCATTTTCATCAGTATTGGTAGAACCCAGGCTATTCGTTCATATTGGTACAATGCCTGAATAGGGGCAACTCCACCTTGATGTTTCACAGTGGCCTGAAACACATTAGCACCAAAAATAAATTGATCAACCTCTTTCTTCCCTTTCTAGGGCTCCAGGGCAGTTGTCTTTCTCAGAATTTGTGAGCATGCCCAATAGGTATTGTATCTATTAAACTATTGTTCCCTTTTCTCTCCATACTTCCCTTGTAAAGCATTTTTTTCTCTTAATATACTTCCCAGTTAATGAATTTGTTTTCTGATCTAGCCAATCTGTTGATGAAGTTATAAATCAAAACTTTTATCTGTTGTATTTTTCTTTTGTTAAATAATTTCAACTTGTATCTTAGATTCATGGAGCAAGTGTGCAGGTTTGATACATGTGTATATTGGGTGATGCTGAGGTTTGCGGCACAAATTATCTTATCACCCAGGTAGTATGCACGGTACCCAATAGTACCCAATAGTCTTTCAATCCACATACCTCTCCCTCCCACCCCCTGTAGTAGTCCTCAGTGTCTGTTGTTCTCATCTTTATGTTTACGTGTATTCAGTGTTTAGCTTCCACTTCTAAGTAAAAACATACAGTATTTGGTTTTCTGTTCCTGTGCTAATTTGCTTAGAATAATGGTCTTCAGTTGCAACCATGTTGTTGCAAATGACACAATTTCGTTCTTCGTGTGGTTGTGTGGTATTACATTATATATATTACCATATATATATATTATTTTCTTTATCCATTCACCATTGATGGGCACCTAGGTTAATTCCCTGTCTTTGCTATAGCAAATAATGTTCCAATGAATTCATTCTTCATAGTTCCAATCATCATTTTTTGTTTTAAACACTCTTCTGTTTTCTTAAACATACCAATCATAGTTATTTTAACATTCTGTTTTTTCTGCTGCCTGTGCACATTGTTTTACCATGATTTGACCTGGGTAATGCTTCTCACATGTAATCTAGGGGAGAACAGAATGTAGTTTGGGGTGGGTGATGGTTGCTTAGAGTCAGAGAAAACATAGCTGTAGTGTAACATTACATGTAACTTTCCCAATAAAAAATATCATATCTTTTTAAAACTCCAGTGCCTATACCATCTGTGCATTTATTTCTTTTTTATTCTATTGATTATTAGTCTTATTTTCTTGCCTCTTTCCATGTCTAGAATAAAAAAGCAAAAACCTACAGGTGATGTTCTCCACTTCCAATACTACTTTTTTTTTTTTTTTTTTTTTTTTTCCTCTCTTAGGCAGAGAGAGTGAGGATGGACATTTTAATTCAAAAATGAATTGATCTTAGTAAGAACTGGGGTAGAGTTGCAGTAAGATTTAGTATACTCTGGTTCAATCTCATTTTTCTTGCCTTACTATTTTTGTTCTTGTTGGGAACCTAGCTAATCGGGTTATTTACCTTTAAAGTCTATGATAAATTCATGCCCTCTTTTTTTTTATTCTCTTCCACCAACCTACAGTATGTAGTTCCAAATCTGAGAAGTGCTGGAGACTGTGTGTTGGAGGGAGACCCCTTTTCTTGTTGGACTTAGGTTGCTAAGCACTGTGAGACTGAAGAATATATTACTGTGACTTTAAAAATTCTGAGCTTACTCCTCCAGCCTCCTGAGTGCAAACCCATAACTCAGCAAAAAATGCCTGGGTCAAGTCAACTGATTATTTGAGGTTTCTAAGTCTCCAATTTATTATTCCAGCACTGAAGGACCACTAAAATGTTTGCTGATTTTTCTTTTCCCCAGTGGGACCTCTCTCCCTAACATAAACCCAATCCTTAGCCTATATGCAGAACCAAGCACGGGGAGAAAATCACTCATGTTTGTAGTGTGTAACACTGAAACCCTGAAAAGGAGCAGCAAATAGGGTAGGAGACCAGAAAGAACAGTGGTGTAGAAACAAAGCATCAGAGTCTCAGAACTACGAACTCCCACTACACATATATAGAGGTTGAGATTAAATGTGCTGCTTAATTCTCCTTATTCTTCTGTTGTTAAATCCTATGGCCGCAAAGTATAAGCAGTCTGTGATGATAACTCTAAATTTATTTTGGTGAAATCTATAATTGGAATTAGAAATTAGAAATTTCAAAGTTAGGGATTGTAGGAATTTGAGAATCTGAGAGCTTTTGACACTATAACATACTGATTTAGCCATTAACTTTCATCCAAACAAATAAGGAAGGTAATAAGATTCATACATTATTATTCTGTATATTGTTATCATCTAGTTAAATTTCTGTTCATATCTATATAACAAGGAAGGCAAAGCAGTTTCTGTATTGTTTAGTGGTGTGTTGTAGTAGTTCTACATAGAATTTTATGTAACCACGAGATTGTGAATATTAATTATGGGAAAACGCATATGGTCTAATGTTTGTTGTAAAATGATTTTTTCTTCATTTCAATTTTCAAACCATGTTTGTCATAGAAAGGTGGATTTGCTCCCTCTCTTATGATTATTGACTGCTGGCTGTGAAGTCACTGATGAAGTTTAAAAATTCCTTAATCAGTGTAAAGGACATTGAACATTGTCCTAGAGTTCAAAACATATCTAAAATTATTTATTTTATTAAGATATGTTATTCTTTAAATAAAATAACAAACAAACAACTCTGTTAAAAAATGGGCAAAGGACATGAACAGACACTTCTCAAAAGAAGATATACATGTGTCCAACAAAGATATGAAAAAAATACTGCACATCATTAATCAACAGAGAAATGCAAATCAAAACCACAGTAAGATACCATCTCACTCCAGTCACAATGGCTATTGTTAAAAAGTTAAAAAATAACAGATGTTGGCAAAGTTGTAGAGTTAAAGGAACACTTACATACAACTGGTGGGAACATAAATTAGTTCACCTTCTGTGGAAAACAGTGTGGAGGTTTCTCAAAGAACTTAAAACAAAACTACCATTCCACCTAGTAAGAATATTGTGCTTTATCCATGTACTTACGGTGTTTATGTTCAAATACATACCCACTCATACTCTTTGGTCTCAAGAAAACTCGATATGTAGTGTTTGTACCAATGAACAATTCCACAAAAACCATTAATACCTTTCTACTAGTCTGTGAAGTGTATTTCTATATAAGTAACATTGATGTTTACAAAACTATGAAGTTAAATCCAATCTTATTTATACAAAATAAATGATATCACACTAACTATATTTAAATCAAAATATCTTGGGAAATGATTTATAACATATTTACTCCAAGTCTTTAAAGTAAAGATCCAATTTCAAAATTAGAGAGACAGCTGTGGTAGTAGTTATAAAATCTGACTCATAGTCACACTTCAATTAAAATCAGAGAATCTAAAAACTCCAGTTAACCTGAAATCATCCATCATTTTAAACACACTAAGGAAAATTATTTACCAAACTGGATATCATGTTTGCCTTTTGACTACTATTAAAAAGGGGCATGAGATTTCATGATATTGCATACAGCAAGAGTTTGTGCCAAATTCTTAAATTATATATTCCCACAATTTAGGCTACTTTTAAAATTCATGGTCCTCTTTTCACTTGCTTTGACTTTTACAATATGGCAAAAATTATATCTTACTGATAATCACTGGAATTCTGAAGAGATCCTTATTAGTTTGATTTATTTCAAAATAAAATTTAAGAGAAATTAACTCAAAATGCCAAAACACATACCATACATTTGTATATAGTCCAGTGAAGTCAGAATAACTTTATTTTTGAATTCCATCCAGTTGCTGGCATTTTACATCTTACGTTCAAAATACTGGCTGAAATCAGATTTAAATGACTTAACCAACCCTCAGCTAGATAATAACACCGTAGTCTTCTATTGATTGAAACTAAATGTCAAGGCAGTAAAAACAAATCAACTCTATTTTACTCCACTGAAATGTTAAAAATTCCATAAACCTAAAATTCACAAACAATAGTTGTCCTTATTTAAGGACACCTGATATTGCTGTTTTTATGATTCTCAGTTTCCAAAATTACTTTTGGGCTCCTATTAGATGCCTATAAATGTCACAACTTTATTGCTTTAAAAAAGAAAGACTGCCAATAAGCTACTAATATTTCAAATAACTTTTCTCTCATAAATTTTTTTAAAAAGCTGATCTTTCCATATTAAAGACAGTCAAAATTATTCATCTGAATGTCACAAGAAAATAAGTCAAAATTCAAATACAATTGGTATCCATAATTATTTCGAAATTATATTCTATACTAATTACTACATTTTTCCATTTTTATTTATAAAAACAAAACAATTGTGAAGCAATTAGTCATTTGTGAATCATTACTTCCTGGAAACCTTTTTATGGAGTTTGAAATTTACAGTAACTCGATTTTAGTCATCCTTCGATTCTTTTAAAATTCATGGCAATAAATCTCAGGGTCTATGTACTACCTCAATGTGACAGTCCACTGTGTCGAGGTGACATACAAAATTTTTCAAGCTGTTTATTTTAATACGCCTCCTACTAAGAAGTAGGAAGCACTTGATTATGAATCAATTTGATTTAAAGATATTTCTCTTCTTTTTTCTTTTTCTCTTTAAAAATAATGTAAGAAATTCAACCATGCAGAAAAAACATGGCTAAAATCAGTATCTTATTGTTGGTGTAGCTAAAAGAGTAATAAGGAAGGACTTTATCTGCACTGTACTAAATAGAATTCAAAGTAAATTATACTTGAAACATAAGCCCACAGTTACCTTGGAAAGGAAATAGGAACAGCTGTTTAAAAAGTGATATTAAAGGCCCGGCGCGGTGGCTCACGCCTTAATCCCAGCACTTTGGGAGGCCAAGGTGGGCGGATCATCTGAGGTCAGGAGTTCTAAGGCCAGCATGGTTAAAGTGGTGAAATCCCGTCTCTACTAAAAATACAAAAATCCGCCAGGCGTCGTGGCTGGCGCCTGTAATCTCAGCTACTCGGGAGGCTGAGGCAGGAAAATCGCTTGAACCCGGGAGGCGGAGGTTGCAGTGAGCTGAGATTGCGCCATTGCACTCCAGCCTGGACACCAAGAGCGAGACTCCGCTTTCCCCTCGCCAAAAAAAAAAAAAAAAAAAGTAATAATAAAAATATCGCACAATTGTGTTTCTTTATACTTACATAGTCCTCACACATTTATCTTTAAGTTAAAATTCTTAGAATAATATTTTTCCTAATAAGCAGACCTGTCTCAGCATCCCAGCTATCATAGTGTGAAGGATTTCTCATTTTGGTAATTCTCATAATTAGTTTGAGTTAGGTGAGAAGGTAAAGATTGCTAGCTTCTGCTAAAAATAACTCGGACTCATGTTCCAAAACTATTCTTTTAAAATAAACGGCAGAAAGGTGATATAAACCTCTTAGACAGGAAGTACAACGAAGATGTCACTCAATAGAAACCACACACCTCACCACCATCACTCTGCCAGAGTTGTCTTAAAAATAATGTAAAACACATACAGTAAGGAAACAATTTGTCAACGTGTCGGTCCCGTATGGAAAAATAAAAAGATTCTGATTAAAATGAACAGAGAGTACAGCCACATAGAGGAGAATCATGTGAGCAGGTGGGGAAGGGAAGAAAAAGCTATATTCTGAACTTAATCATCCTTTTATAGTTGTTGTTGATTTTAAGAATTAAATCTATTCAGATTCAAACTGAAACATGTTTGTTGAATTGAAGATTATTTCCTTACTATAAATCAAAATACAAGATTTGGCAAATGTGTTCATTTGCCAACTTCAGAAAAAGGCTTCAAAATATATTCTGTTATAAATTTAATTTATTGTCTTTACTAGAAATATTTCAATTATATGTAATTAACTCTGAAAATCTGATCAAGAGAGTTATCTTTTTCCACACACTAGACATATTAACAGCATTATTTTTTCTAATTCAATCCTATGGTTGTCCCCAAGACTGGTACAATGACTTTTAGTTATTTGCATTCCCCATGCTACAGTACAGGTAACATAGTCACCACTCCACAAGTAATATTTAAAATCTTTAATTAAGAACCATCAAGTAGCTGTTTTTTCAGAAGACCTCTTTCAGCAATTATTTGAGATACTCATGTCTCATCCATTTTTCTCTAGTCGTATTTCAAAATTTTACCCTCTTCTTTATGATTTCTTTCCTGAAGTTGCCCCTCTACTTATCAGAATAAAGGAATTATTCCTCAGGCCCCACTTTCTACTAAGGCAATAAATACATACCCAGTTGCAAATTTTTTTTCCTTTTCATCTCATGTTAGTGATGTTTGTCATTTAACTTATAAAGCTAAGTTCATTAATTTTAATATTCAGCACCTAAAATAGAATTGTGAATGCCATTCTCATATATCTATTTTCCCCAAATATTCCTTCAACTGTACTTTTGCTGACAGCATTCTACAGGGTAGTGAGAAGAAAAAATACTAAGGTAGGAATCAAAAGACCTAACTTTGGTTCTAATTCAAACATTCCTTTAAGTATGTCTTTGGGAAAACCTCTTGATATATCTGGATCACAGTGTGTTCACTATTAACATAAAATGATAGGCCTGGGTAAACTTAGGCCAGTTGTATTATATATGGTTCTATGCTTCTCTGGAAGGATTGTCTGTTTACCACAAATATCCTTTGCAGTAGGATGAAAAAAAATAGTTAAAACCCAGCTGATTGGCATCCAACCTCATTATTTACTATCTATGGGTTATTTGGTACATCATTAAACTTTTTGCATCTTGTGTCTAATTTGGAAAATAAAAATAGTTGTATGTGTTTTATGTGGTTTTTTTGTGATGGACTATATCTGAAGGTTAAATTAATATTATTTTCCTTCTCCTATTATTCAAGATTCAGTTTAACTCTCATGTTGTCTTGAAGCTTTCAATGATTTCTTTATTTCAAGGCACATAGTGTAATAGGCACTCGGTTTTTTAAAACATACAAATCATTATCTGGAAGTAATCTTTTTAAATCCCGAACGTCTTTAGGTGTTTAGCTATATATTTCTCATGTTTATTTTTATGTTCTTCCTTGTGTTACAATAACTTAACTAGCTGTATATTTCCTTTTTCAAAACTTGAGACTAGTAACCTCATAGGATTCATCTTTGCATAGAGCATAATGTTTAAATGACTGTCTTGCACATGATTGAAACTCCATAATTATTTTAAGAATCAATGACTGAATTCCCACCACAGTAATATCCAGCACCAAATTTCCATGCATTTGAGGCATTATTTTCCTTATGTTTTTTCTTAACCCTCCACAGGAAACTCATCTCTACAATGCTGTAAAATGTTGTAAATCAATCAATAAGGAAATTTACAAACTAAACTTTGTGATTCTGTTTTTAAAAAGGTATTTTCAAAAGCTGGTTTACACAAACAGTTTTCATGAGCTCAGTATAGAGTATGTCTTGATAAGATTTGAGAAATAAAATGTGTAATTCAAAATACACTCTCATATCCTACATACTGGAATGTCTAGTAGAGTAAGATAACAAGAGTTCATCACAGTAAACTAATATTGTATGATTTAATCTTTGCTTTCCCCAAAGAAATAAATACACTGGTAAATTACATTTTTGTGCAATTTTATTAACTTCTTTGACTCACTTTTCTCATGCGTAAAACTAGGAAAATTACTGTACTTATCTTTTAGTATTGTAGTAAGAACAAAATAAGATAATTTATGAAAAATGTTTATCAGGATGTTAAACAGAGTAAAAGCTCAACAGAAGTTAAATATAAAAGCCACTGGGGACTACAAAAAGGTGGATGTGGAAGGGAATACAATGAGTGTTGAAAAAATTACCTATGGGTATGATGTTCACTATTTGGGTGACAGATATACCAGAAGCCAAACCCTCACCACTACACAATACTGCACAATATATCCATGTAAAAATCCTCTATGGGTACTCCCTGAATCTATAAAAATAAGCATTAAAGTAAAAAAAAAAAAAAAAGTTCAGAAATAAAATGTTTTAGTTGTTCTCTTCTTTCCTTTTTCTTTTTTCTTTCTTTCTTTTTTGTTTTTTCTTTGAGACAGAGTCTCACTCAGTAGCCCAGGCAGGAGTACAGTGGCAAGATCTCTGCTCACTGCAACTTCTGTCTCCTGGGTTCAAGTGATCCTCCCACCTCAGACTCTGGAGTAACTGGGATTACAGGTATGCACCACCAAGCCAGGCTAATTTTTGTATTTTTAGTAGAGATGGGGTTTTCCCTATGTTGGCCAGGCTGGTTTTGAACTCCTGACCTCAAGCGATCCACCACCTCAGCCTCCCAAAGTGCTGGGATTACAGGCATGAGCCACCACATCCAGCCTTCAATTCCTTATCTCAAAAGATAGCATTTAATTCAAAAATTGTTGCTTGGTACCCATGCTGTACTGTGATTGAGGATACTGAGATTCTTTTTAAAATGGCAAAGTAGGATTTAGTTATGGTAGTCTAGGCGTTAAGGAGATCATTCCAAGACGATGAAAGGAAATAACGAAAAGCGAAATGACTTGAAAGCACATGGAATATTTGAGGCATAGCAAGTATTATAATCTTTGCTATAAAATTAAAGTATCTGCAGTAAATGGGAGAATTTTGTGAGATTGATAGACACTATGAATTACTAATGATCACGGTGTAATAATGACTGTAGTAATAAGTTGATTTCCTAATACGAGTATTGTTGTGTATGTTGTGTTTAATACTAATAAAATGGGTCATAACTTTATCTTACATAATGAAAACTGGTGGACTAAGTGAGCAAAAGTAGTACAGAATATAACCCATTGCACTGAATCAGGGATTTTAATTATAAAGAATTCTAAGGGTTAGTGAGAATGCAAGAATCACTGTCTAGGTTCTGATCTTAAGAAGAAAAGAGTTGCTGAAGCTGCAGAAGTTCAGAAGTCTTGCATTTGGAAGATACTTGCATTTCTTTTAAAATATATGGCATGTATGGGCTGTGCTGATTCATTAATTCTAAATATTAGAATTAAGCAATGGGAAGCATTATATTCAAAACCATGATATCAAATTAATTCTGAAGAATGAATATTTTAGAAAAACACAATTTTGAAACAAAGCTGCAGGCACACTAAAATTCTTTGTTGAGCTCTATATTTTTTCTTTTGATCACTCTTAGTCGATGCAAGCAAGAGTAAAAGCGAATTATAAGATTTAGAATGACAGTCCAGAATTAAACTAGTTTATAGTCAATTGTGTGGTGTGCCTTTAGCTAATATTGACATTTAAAGCTGTAGAATCTTATACATCTCTGAAGAGACATGTTCTGTTTATCATGTCACAAATCATCTTTACTGAGGGCTTATTATTAAAATAAACCTTTGCTTTAGGCTTTTAACTCTTCCTTGTCATAATTTAAGAGTAAAATAGTTTTATTTTCAACATTTTTTTCAGGTTTCTTTTCTTTTCTAAATGATATATCCCTTGAAGTCTAACTGTAGAAGTTACCATATGCTACAACAGTAAAAGCAACTATTGAGAAATTGCACAGTCATTACACAGGATCAGTAAGTATGGATGCAGACTTCCTCCAAAGTTTCTTTTCACAAAATCAACATGCCTTCCATTTTAAACATTTCACTATTGAATAACTATAATAGGAAAAAGTTCACTATCTACAGTTCACTATCTACAGCTTACTGTCTACAGTCCTGTAAAGCATGTTGTTTGGCACTTCATTTGTTTTTGGGGTTGAGGAGAAGTAGTGGTTTTAATATTACAGCTGGTAATCTGATCATATGACATACTGTCATTTATTCATCCACTAAGGCTCAAAGGATCAGGAATGTGTATGTTTTGCATCAATAAAACACGGGAAGATAATCTCGTTGTGAATGTAGGTTATTTGAAATTAATCCAACAAGGAAATCCACAGCAGTTCTAAGTTTCAGACTAGAACAGTTTAAAAAGTCTTTAAAGGAGCCATCCCAGAAGCCAATCAAAGACACAGATGCCACCTCTGGAAACACATTGGAGAGATCTCCATCTGGGGCCCTCAGTGTGCCAAGTTCTTCTCATAAGTGGTCACAGCAGTTAGGTTCTTTGCTCTAGATGAGAGAAAAAGGCACCAAAGGGAACTATTTTCCACCCTGAAATCAACAAGAAAATGTTGTGCCAAGTGAAATTGTAATTACATATACAATGATGTGTTAATGAGCTTTGAAAATGTTTGGTTGGATAAGATAAAAGTGTCTGGATCTGACTAAAACAATTATGTATCTGAAAATGCAATACACATTATTAAATACAACTCTATGTGCCAGAGTATGTTTGCCTGTATGTGCACATTTGAGGTGCAACTGTCTGAATGCTACATGATATCACTGTGCTTCCTTAGACATTTAGTTTATGAAAATGTCTCAATCTAAATCAAGAAACAGCTTCAGAATATTACTGTCTTATTATAATGATCTGAGCAAAACAAAGTGACTTTTAGCAATTTTTAGATTAGAAAATCAAGTCCAAGAACAACTACCTTCAAAAAGTAAATTTTATTGGAAATGATTTTCTTTTAGTATGAATCTAGTTACAAACCTTAGTGATAATGACATTCTGGGCTTTTTGCTCAGAATGACCTTCCAGTTCTCATAGCTAGAATCCCTCAGTTCCTTTCTGTAAACGAAACTGGTTCAAGCTGTGAACTAAATAAATATATAAATATATATTTTATATATATGCATATATATATACATACACATACATAGAGAGAGAGAAGTACTTAAAAGAAACTCTGAATTTATAACAGTATAACTCAAACCACTTCAGATTCTCTGCTGATCTCTTTATGTTCCTGCATATTCAATTGAGAAACTAGATTTATTGTTTATTTTTAGTGAGCTGGTATTTTTATCAACTTCATGCCTCACCCTATTACAACACTAACTGCACTGCCATGTTTCCTTGTCCCGTTTTCCAGTTGCTGCAGAGTTAGAATACTAACAAAGTAAGCTCCTAATTGCAAATTTAAGCATAAGATGAGGGTTTCTCAAAGCATGACCGGTGCCTGAAGTTTCCAGATGCATCAGAATGATCTTAGGTGTTGGCTAACAGTGAAGACACTGCATTCTCTTTATTATAAATAATTTGCTAATGATCTATGAAATGGCCAAGTGTTCAAGTGACTTATCTTTTAATAATTAGAATAAATAAATTTACCTCAATATGGTCTCTGACTCATATGCTTTTTGAAGTAGGGAAAACATGGTAAAATTAGTATATGTTATGATCTTTAATTATAGAATGGCTAGGACACAGCTATAATTTCTGTTTTATTTTGAGAAGATACAGAGTTATGCAAATCTAGAATATCACATCCTTTACTTGAAGCTGAGATTCTTTAGCTATGCATGTACCCTCTCCAGCTGGATCCAGACTCTCCTGTCTTACTACTTAAAATGTGGTCATGGACTGGAAGTATCAGAATTAGCATTATGTAGAAGCTTGTTAAAAATTTAGAAACTGAGTCATACTCTTCAAGACTATCTAAGTCGGAATCTGTAATGCAAAAGAAGAATTCAAGAAACACTAATATACAGGTTCAACCAGTGCATTGGGTTTCTATATTATCCCTGAACATTAATCAACATTTATGTAAACTTGACTAGACTCCAGGGCATGATACACCTGGGTGTATCCTAATCCAGGGAAAAAGGAAATTGTCATCAAACAGGTTTGTGGCCAATTTTTGGGGTAGGAATGACAGGAAATATTTAGCAATGTGAATGGTAACAGTTCCTAGACGAGTGGTTCTCAAAACTGGTTTCACATTAAAACCACCTAGACAAATTACTAGTGCCGGAGTCCTACTGAAAATCAATTAAATCAGGATTTCTAGAGGTGAATCCAAGTTACAGGCAATTTTGAAAAGTTTCCAAGGAGATTCAAATTTTCAGCCAAGTTGAAATCCACCACATTATAGAACATTTAGCCAGGGTTTTAATAGAATTAAATTGGTCTGGAACAGTAATTTTCAAATCTTCCTAGAAGATTGTTAAATACATAAAGATCCAGGACCTTCCAAAATTTCCAAAATATAGACAGCACCCATATTTTTAACAAGCATGGAATTTTTAAGAATCCTTCTTCATGAGTAATCTTCTTTGCTCAATTAAGCTAGAGTGAATTTCTCTGGATGGAACAGCTCACTTTACTATGGGGATATAAACAAAGTTTGAATTTAATTGCAAGCAGATGGAGTGATCTGAGTAAGATTTAATTAAATCATACTGGCCAATAATGAATGATTTTTTAAGTTTTATTTATTCTTTGTACTCTGCATACCCTTTTTGCTTTATTTTATTATAGAGTATTTTCAGTATAATGAATAGAAACAATAAGAGGACATTCTTGCATATTTGCCAGTTTAGGAAGAAAGCATTCACTCTCTCACAATGAAGTATGATATTGCTGTAGCCTTGTGTATATCGTTCTTTAACGAGCTGAGGAAATTCTCTGTTCCTAGTTTGCTGAGAGTTTTTGATCATGGGTGAGTGTTAGATTTCATCAAATGCTTTGCCTGCATCAATTATATGACCATATGATTTTTCTTCTTTACTGATCTGATGTAGTAGATTTTATTGCTTTATTTTCAAATAGTGAATCAGCCAGGAATCAATACCACCAGTTTGTAGTATATAATTCCTTTGATTTGAACTAGATTTGTTAATATTTTACATAGAGATTTTGCATCTATGTGAGATCTATGGTTTTCCTTTCTTTTAATGTCATTATGTGGTTTTGGAGTAAGGGCAATACTTACCTCACGGAAAGTATGGAATGTTCTTTCGGCTTCTAGTTTCTTGGAGAAATTATGGAGAATTTGATTATTAAATGCTTGTTAGAATTCACCAGTACACTCATGTGTTCCTCTATACTTGTTTCTTTTTTGAAAATTATTAGTAATTCACTTGATTTATTTCATAGCTGTGGTACTATCTGGGTTATCTTTTCTCTTTGTATGAGTTTTGGTAGTATCTTTAAAGGAATTGGTCTATTTTATGTACGTTATCAAAATTGTGGGCAGAGAATTGTTCCTGGTATTGTTTCATTATTCTTTTAATATCGATGAACTCAATGGTGATGACTCCTCCTTCATTTCTTATATTGGTACTTGTGTCCCCTATTTTTTCCCTTGGTTAGCCAGGTGAGAGTTTTAAGACTTTCATGAATCTTTTCTGAAAACATTATTTATAGGGAGTATCTACTGGCAATGAATTTAATTAGTTTTTGTTTTAGAAAATCTTTATTTCTGCTTCACCTTTGAAGGATAATTTTGCTGGATATAGAAACAATTACAGAGTTAATGTATGTGAATAGAGTGAATCTGAGTTATATGTAATTTTTATGGAAGATTAAGTTGAATTGATTTTATTATTTCAATAGACACACATTTCTGGATCATGGTTCTTTGTATGAAATTTTGTTTAAATGAATTTTAAAAGTGTAAGTTTCTAATATGAATTAAAACTCACTTGGTCTTGTCTTTTTGGCTTTTATGTTAAAGTGTTTAGATTAAGTTGGATTGCATTGACACACCCCAGCTCATTACAAAATGATTTTATAAGGATTTTTAATAATACTAATAGTTGTCCTATTTAAATTATATTCTATGTAATTTCTCTATCTAAAATGGCTTGAATTAATTCATATGGTTTCTTATGAGTTTATTTGACTTAATATTAGGAAAATATTATTTATGACATTGTAAATTTTCTCATGATTAAATTTTAATTAAAGCTATCCTTTCACAGTCTGCTCACATTAGATTGGCTGATTCTAGTTTGGTCTTCACTTATCTAGTACTCTGGTTTGAGTAGAATATGGGAAGCGAGAATGGGAAGAAAGTTTGGGACTAGAACAGAATGGCAAAAAGCAGTTTGGGTCTGGTATTTTCTCAAATTAATTTATTTGAACTGACAGCCAAGATCACGTTTTTAAAATTCTTTAGTTAAAATTATGCATTTGTCTTTCCTTCCTTTGCATTCCACAGTAAAAAGGAAATGATATCCAAATTCTATCCAGTTCATTGGAATCTGGCCTCAACCTACCTATGTCTATCATTATTTTCTTCCATCAACTCTGTCCTCTACTTAGACCACTTTCCTCACAGTCTTTCAGAATATTGTGCACTTGGTTCCATCCATTTGCTCCTAGTGTTCTGTTTGAATGGCCACCTTCCTTCTAACTTCCCACTATCAAGTCTCAAAACTTCTTAACCTTACAGTTACTATATTTATTATTTCATTACAATTTTATAGCATGCTCAGCACACACACACACACACACACACCACAGAAATTTTCAAGGTATGGATTCTTGTTCCTATTCTACTTTCTGGAAATATTTATTACATGAATTGATTGCTCATATTTACCTAAATTCAATTATTTTAAGTGCTGTGTATGCAATAATGTATCTGAATCATCAAAAATGGTTCTAGTTTCAATTATTATCCCAAGTTTTAAGACAAATAAATAAGATACAAAGATACTTAAAAATTTAGTCAAAGCCACCCATATTTTATCGAATAGTCCAAGCAGCCCAAAGTCCACATGTTTTAATCATAAGGTTGTATGAAATACACAGAAATATAGGATAAAAAGGTTAAGTGAAATATTTGGTCTTTCATTTTTTAAGAATATAATTAGTATTTTCATATCACCTTTCAGTGTATGAAGCAACCATAATAAAGTGCTCAACTCCTGGAACTCTAATATTTAACCAGCTGTCTTTAAATGTTGCCATGATCATCCACTGTCTATGTGACATGGGGCAACTTATTTAAAAGGCTTGGAGCTCAGTTGCCTTATCAATAATCAGGGCAGTAATAGTAACCATGTCATACAATTGCTATGATGATGGATAAATAAGATAATGTATAAAATATGTGGAACTTTGGTTGGATTTAATACGTACTAAGTAAATATTAGCTGATATTACTAGAGCAAGTAAATTCATATCCATTCTTACATGAGCTTTATAGTAACCCTGATAGAAATTATTACCATATCAATTTTAAAGATCAGAATACTGAAGCTCACACAGATTAATTATGTTTTCTATTTAACAGGTAGTGAAATTTTTAAAATAATCTAAATTAAGCCTAATTACTTTCACTATATTGACTAATATTGCTATAGTTGTCAAGATGAGGTTTCAGGACCACCAGTGTTAGCAACATTTCAGAATTTTTTTTACAAATGCACATTATAGGGTCCTACCAAAACTTACTGAATCAGAAACTCTGAGGCAGTGACTCACAATCTATGTTTTAACAAGATCTCATTAGGATAAGGATGCATTCTCAAGCATGAAAATCCCTGAGGTATATTACATTTGTTTTTTGGCTTGAAAGTTCTAGAAAAAAGCAGTGTCTGTTCAGATTGTCCTATTGTTTTAGATTCAGACGAAATAATCTCACTTTACTACTCCATATGTGGATTTCAGCATCTTTCTGTTTCTGGCTCTCGCTCTCTTGCTCTCTTTCTTTCCTCTTTCTCTGTGTGCGTGTGTGTGTGCGCGTGCGTATGTGTTTTGAACAGGGGCTCGTTGAATTTCTCCTAGAGAATTCTGACTTTATTATTTTAACTTTGGCTTTATTACTCAGACTCCGTTAAATACTTCATTTTTCCCCATGACAACTTAAAATCCCTGAGAAATGCCAATGTCTGCTTTTTAATATCCTTTATATTCAATCAGTCACAAGTAGGTTATTTTCCGCCTGTATCTTTTCATGCTGGTTGTCCGGTCTTATTAGGGGAAGTAGTGAAATTTTATACACACATCATTTACTTTAACAGTAAAATAAATTCATAATATTTTGGAGAAGCATTATATGCCCCATCTGACCTTTTATTTGGCTAAACACCACCGAGTTCAAGTCAAATGGAAAGCTAGATTTGTTGCATTTTTAAAACGGATAGTACATTTAGAGATGAGGACCACTAAATTAACCCTGACAAATCTAAATTGGATAAATCTACTTCAACTTTGTGCTAGCGCATTGATTAAAATTCAATATAGAATATTTTGACTATTTATATTCCCATAATCTAATATGAATGTGTACTTTCCCATTTTTAAAGAGAATACTAAAATCATCAGTGATTCATTTAATTAATACCTATAAATAGTGAGTTCCAGACATGTCTATTGGCAGAGGTGATGAATTATAATGAGAGAGAGGAGTCAATTCAATCTATTATTTGTAATAAAGTATTGCTATGGTAAGCAATAAATTGCAGAATCTGTAGAGCAATTAAACTCATCTTCTTAGTATTTGTTATGTTCATTCATGAACATACATAAGAATGTGGAAATATCAAAGCATAAAGAATATTAATGTGGTGGTAGAAAATATTTATGCAGGACATAAGTATAAACAATATGATGCCACTCCCTGATTTTAATATTTAATGACAAAGTATTTGAAATTATACGTAATTTTATACATTTTAATTTTAGATGTCTTACTATTCTATTATTGAATTTCTAATTATTGTTTTTAGAGGAAAAGCTGAATATAAATATAAACTAAAATTATATGTATGTGCATATTATTTTGTGTATTATGTGCATCTGTAAAATGCAGAAAATACATATTTGAACCTTACAGAGAGACTACGAAAAACTCCAGCAAATTCAGGTAAGTTTATAAAAAAAAATCTACTAGGCTTGGTGTAGTGGTTCACACCTGAAATCCCAGCACTTTGGGAGGGCGAGGCAGGAGGACTGCTTGAGCTCAGGTGTTGAAGACCAGCCCGGGCGATATTGTGAGATGCTGTCTCTACAAAAAATCAAAATAATAGGCAGGTATGGTGACACATGCCTGTAGTCCTAGCTACTTGGAAGGCTGAGGCAGTAGGTTCACTTGAGCCCAGAAGGTCAAGGCTGACGTGAGCTATGATAGCACTACACTCTAGCCTGGGAGACAGAGTGAGACCTTGTCTCAAAAAAAACCAAAACAAAACAAAAAAAAAAACAAAAAAAACCATGCAGATAACATATTTGTCTGATTATAAGTAAAGGTCTAATTATTTATAGGTGTAATAATAATTATAATATTTATGGATAATAGAATATATATGGTCACCTACTTTACCCATATTCTATCCTATTGTATTTGTTAAGGTAAAATTTACATACTATTTATCATTTTTACCATTTTGAAATAGCCCATCCAGTGGCACTGAGTACATTCACAGTGTTATAGAACCATCACCATTATCCAGTTCCTGAATGTATCATCACCACAAAAGGACTTCCAGTTTCCTGTAAGCACTCACTTGCCATTGCTCTTGTGAAAATCGCTAACCTGCTTTCTGTTTCTGTGGATTTACATATTCTGAATATTTCACAAAACTGAAGTCAAACAATAACTAGGTTTTTGTTTCTGGCTTATATCACTCAACATAACATCTTTAAGGTTCATCCATGTTGTAGCATGTATTAATATTTCACTTTTTTCTGTGGTTGAATAATACTCCATTTTATAGCTATCCCAGATTTGTTTATCCATTTATCAGTTGACTGACATTTGAGGTATTTCCATCTTTTGTCTATTTTGAACTGTACTGTTATCAGCATTTATGTACAGTTTTTTATGAACACCTGTTTTAAATTCTTCTAAGCATATAGCTCCAAGTGAGATTGCTGATTATATTACAATTCTGTATAACTTGTTAAGGATCTGCCAAACTGTTTTCTACAGTGGTTGCACCATTTTACTTTTCAACTAGCACTGTAGAAGGGTTCCAATTTCTCTATATCCTTACCAACACCTAATATTGTTATCTGATTTTATAATTATAGCCATAATAGTGGGTATCAAGCATGTTGATTTGTATTTTTCTAATGATTAATGATGTTAAGCATCTTTTCATGTACTTGTTTTCACTTTGTATACTTTCATTGAAGAAATGTCTACACAAGACTTTTCCCCAGTTTCAAGTTGGTTATTTTTCTTTTTTGTTGAGTTGTAAGATTTCTTTTTAGATTCTGATACTAGACCTTCTGTTGCACCTTAATAATAACCTCAAAAGTTATATTAGAACTGAAATTGGAGAGTGTAAGTGATTTTCCCAAAGTCATGTACTCAGTTGGTTACCGAGTTGAGTTTCTACTCATGCTTTTTTAATAGCAAAGTGAAGTCAATTTAGACATGTACTACCTGAGATGTGTACTGCGTAAACTGTGCATTATTTTTCTCCTTGGCCTTTACTATTATTAAAGAACATGCTTTCACTATGTCTGACTTATTTTTGAGTATTCAGATCTCTCTCTTTCTCCGAAAAAAAATTGTTTAGAAGAAGGCCTCTTCAACAACTTCCTTTGTTTGAGATCTTGATAAGTCTTGCCTACCTCAGAGGATTATAAATAAGTTAAATTAGATAATCCATTTAAATGCTTAATACCTTGATGTGTATATTTTAAGCCATTAAATCCATTTTTAAATAAGAAGACCGTTGGGTTTTTCTATAGAAGTCAACAAGTTTAATTTGTGTCTAAATATCTAGCCAAGTAGGGCATTCATATATATATACAAGGGGTTTTCAAAAATTTCATGGAAAATGCATATTATGAAAAAAGAATGAATTTCAATTTTTTGTACTAATATCAACGTGTATTAATTTGCTAAAACATACTTGAACAGAATCTAGTGTGAGTCACTAAGAAGTATAAGAAATCATTTTGAAAAGTGCTCCTATCAAAGCAACACGTATGCTGCTAAATAGAAACAAGAACCAACATCAAATTTATAGTGAAACTTGGGTGGAATAATGGTGAAATCAACTATACCTTACAAAAAATTTATGGAGACAATGCCCCAAATAAGTCAGCAGCTAAATAATGTATTACTCATTTTAAGAAGAAATGAGCTGATGTTTAACATGGAGCTCACAGCAGCCAACCATCCACATGGATTTGCAAAATTAAAAAATTATTTTTTAGTGCCCTGAGGGGCTGTAAAAAATTCACAGCATCAACAATAGCCAACACTGTAAACATCTTAATTGCTTCAGCTTACATAATTCTGACTGAAACATTAAACATGAGCACACTTTTCATTCAATGGTTGCCAAAATCCACGTGCCCAGATCAGCTGCGGACAAGAGCTAAAAGAAGTGGCTCCAAGATCCTAAAGTATTTCTTTGAGAATTGTAACGGGAGATGAAACATGGCTTAACCAGTATAATCTGAAGACAAACGACAATCCAGCAATAGAGGACAAGAGGTGAACATAGTCCAGTCAAAGCAAAAGCAGATCATCAAGAGGAAAAGTGATGGCAACAGTTTTTTTGGGGGGGATGTTCAATTCATTTTGCTTGTTGACTTTCTGAAGCATCAAAGAATGATAACATCTGCTTATTATGAGAGTGTTTTGAGAAAGCCAAAACTTTAGCAGGAAGATTTCCGGGAAAGCTTCACCAGAAAGCCCTTCTCTGTGAGGGTTATGCTCTTGCTCATTCCTCTAATAAAACAAGGGTAATTTTATGAGAGTGTCCATTGGAAACTAGTAGGCATCCACCTTATCCTCCTGATTTGGCTCCTTCTGACTATTTTTTAAATTTTCTAATCTTAAAAAGATCTTTGAAGGACAATATTTGTCTTGATTTAGTAATTAAAATAGATTACATTGACTTGGTTAAATGTACAAAACCTCAGTTCTTTAGAGGTGGACTAAGTGGCCAGTGTCATCACAAAAAAAAAAAAAAAAATGTGTTGAGCTTGATGGAACTAATGTTGTGAAATAAAGTTTCCATTTGTATTTGTATTTTTAAATTCCATTTGTATGTACGTTTTGATATCTTCCTTTATATGTGTGTGTATGCCTACATATATATGTTAAATATAATGATAGACTCTGTTCCTTCTATTGTCATTAGAATGTAAACAATTGTTTGGTACTCTACTGTATCCTCAGCACCTAAACCCCATGCCTTGCAAGTAGATATATTAACATAATAATGGAATCTTACATTTGCATAACACTTTAAAGTTTCTAGAAACATTTTCTTGCACTACTACATATTCTCACTTGCAATCCTCATGATAACCCCCTGAAATCTAACTGTCATTATCATTGTATACATAAAGAAATTGACCCTCAGACAAGCGAAGTGAGCTGCTCATGATTCTCTAAAATTCAGGCATTCTGACTGTCCCTGCTATTGCAGGTTTACAGCCTGAAATAGATCCTGACACATAGTAGCTACCCATAGTTTGCTGTGACTAAGTAAGAGAAAGTAAGGCATGTTATTAATTGCTAAGCCTTTATTTTACATAGTCTATACTTCTCCCTCTCGGATAATTACAGTTAGTGGGTACACAGTGATTGGTTGATCAAAATGCATCACCTTTGTGGTGAGTAATTTTACACATCAGAATTGAATTTAAAGAAAACACAGATAGCTGTAGGCTATAATGCAAAATTGGCCTTAACTTAAAATATAAAGCATGAGTCTCTAAAGGAAATGTATTAATTGCTTGCTTCAATATATGATTCCAAACTGTTTCTGTGACCCAATTAAATTCTCCTTTCCAGTTGAGATTACATTAGAGTATTTTAAGAAACATTAATTGAGATATATTGGTGTGCTGGGAAAAAAGTCAGTGAAGATATTTATTTATTTATTTATTTATTGAATTATTTTGAGATAGAGTTTTGTTCTTGTTGCCCGGGCTGTAGTGCAATGGCGTGATATCAGCCCACTGCTACCTCCGTCTCCCCAGTTCAAGCAATTCTCCTGCCTCAGCCTCCTGGGTAGCTGGGATTACAGGTGTGCGCCACCATGCCCAGCTAATTTTGTATTTTTAGTGGAGACATGGTTTTACCATGTTGGTGAAGCTGGTCTCAAACTCCTGACCTCAAGAGATCCACCTGCCTCGACCTCCCAAAGTGGAAGTTGTATTTTAGATTGCTGTTTTGCCTGGTAAAACAAGTGCTGCTTTTGTAGAAAATCTGATAGCAAAGACACTGTCAGTGATGGCTGCTCCTTTTGTTGCCATCTTTTGTTTGTGAATTTGGAGAAGTTGTTCAACGTTTATAAATCTTAGACTCTCCTCATTTATAAAAATGACAGGAGAGTTTGCTATCTGAGAAATTAATCATCTTAAGTCACTTTTGAAAATTTCACACATGCCTAATTGCAATACCCAGCAAAACATCATTAATAATAAGCACATTTTATAAGACCACAAATAATCTCTCATTGCCAGTGGGTATCATTTGTGCTCACTGATTAATGTATTGGATAAACCTTTTTTATTAATGAGAACAAGAGAGAAGAAACACCGCATTAGGGAAGAGGTGTCACACAATGTGGCAATACACCGACATAGGTCAAATGGGCCGCATTAGAAAGGAGCTATAGATCACATATGAACCTGGAGTCCCTAAATATTTACTTCATTCATGCCTCAGTGGGAAAACTATTAGCCATTCAAAGACTCACCAAAAAACATTAATTTTGAAACAGACACACGATGTCCAAATCTTACCTTTGTTCCTGTTTTGGAAATAGACTAATATGAAAGGGAAAATGGTTTTATAAGCATTTATGCAATTCTGTGCTGCTTTGTAAATATTTAAATCCTTAACAGGAAGTATACCTGCTATTTAAAGGAAACCTATGGAAATGTACTTGTTTGTAATATATGTTTTTCACTATCAAAGTGCTGTGTGTGGTCAATATAGAAAATTAGGAAATAAATACTCCTAATAGAAAAACAACCATTTCTATTATTTTTCTTTTAAAAAGAAAGTGCCTCTTTGTTAAAGCTGGATAGGTGTATAATGGTAAATGAAACCCTTTAAAAAATTTTTTGTGTTTCACAAATACTGAAAACTAGGTAAACAGATTCATACCAGTTTGACTCTTTTGATTCTGACTTTTGTGTCAACATTTTTGTGAGGTTCTTTCATTTTGTTGCGTGTAGAATATTTATTTGCATAGTTTTGTCTTGATTGTATGTCACAGCTTATTTGTTTATACCTCCTGCACTGATAGGCATTTGGCTTGTTTTCTGTTAGAAATCTTTCAGGGTAATGTGGTCACACACATTCTTTTACCTGTTTTTTTAAATTATTGTTATGCTTTAAGTTCTGGGGTACATATACAGAACGTGCAGTCTTGTTACATAGGTACACACATGCCGTGGTGGTTTGCTGAAGCCATCAACTCATCATCTATATGAAGTATTTCTCCTAATGCTATCCCTCCCCTATCCCCCCACTCCTAGACAGGCCCTGGTGTTTGATGTTCCCCTTCCTGTGTCCATGTGTTCTCATTGTTCAACTCCTACTTATGAGTGAGAACATGTGGTGTGGTGTTTGGTTTTTCTCTTCTTGTGTTAGTTTGCTGAGAATGATGGTTTCCAGCTTCATCCATGTCGCTGCAAAGGACATGAACTCATCCTTTTTTATGGCTGCATAATATTCCATGGTGTATACGTTCCACATTTTCTTTATCCAGTCTATTATTGATGAACATTTGGGTTGGTTCCAAGTCTTTGCTATTGTGAATAGTGCCACAATAAACATACTTGTGCATGTGTCTTTATAGTAACATGATTTATAATACTTTGGATATGTACCCAGTAATGGGATTGCTGGGTCAAATGGTATTTCTGGTTCTAGATCCTTGAGGAATTGCCACACTGTCTTCCACAATGGTTGAATAGTTTACAGTCCCACCAACAGTGTAAAAGTGTTCCTATTTCTCCACAACCTCTCCAGCATCTGTTGTTTCCTGACTTTTTAATGATCACCATTCTAACTGGTGCGAGATGGTATCTCATTGTGGTTTTGATTTGCATTTCTCTAATGACCAGTGATGGTGAGCTTTTTTTCATATGTCTGTTGGCTGCATAAACGTCTTCTTTTGAGAAGCATCTGTTCATATCTTTTGTCCACTTTTTCATAGGGTTTTTTTTTCTTGTAAATTTGTTTATGTTCTTTGTAGATTCTGGATATTTGCCTTTGTCAAATGGCTAGACTGCAAAAATTTTCTCCCATTCTGTAGGTTGCCTGTTCACTCTGATGACAGTTTCCTTTGAGCTCTCATATTTTAAGAATTGTATAAAAGTGCAGTTTCTTAGGTCATAAGTTATGCCCAAATAAAGCTTTAATGTGTGTTTTCCAAGAATTTTCCAAGGTAATTGCATCAATATAAACTCTCATTGGGAATTCCAGATATTTCATATCTTCACCCACAACTTGAAATTGTCAATCCATTTATGACAGTGATTTGTTTTCAATATATAATAGAGTTATAAATTACAATGTTATATCCATACCTGTAACCAGTTATAAAACATTATTGTCTTTGTTCTAAATAAAAATGTTTTCACTGACCATTATATATGGATGGTATGGATAAGACAATACCTCACAGTCCAAGTCCATAGTTGCCAGTACTCCATCCTGCAATTCACCATCCTTCCACGTTTGACTCATATGAGTATTTCTCTCTCATCAATATTATTAATGTGAATATACATATTCAATCATCAAAATAATTACCCAGCTTTATTCATAAAATGTGTAGTAGAAAATCGAGTCATGTTATCCTTATGATCAAGTTTACAGAATAAATTTTTAGAAATATTATTATTATTATTTTTTTAATTTATTATTATTAAACTTCAAGTTGTAGGGTACATGTGCACAACGTGCAGGTTTGCTACATATGTATACTTGTGCCATGTTGGTGTGCTGCACCCATCAACTCGTCATTTACATCAGGTATAACTCCCAATGTAATCCCTCCCCCCTCCCCCCTCCCCATGATAGGCCCCGGTGTGTGATGTTCCCCTTCCCGAGTCCAAGTGATCTCATTGTTCAGTTCCCACCTACGAGTGAGAACATGCGGTGTTTGGTTTTCTGTTCTTGTGATAGTTTGCTAAGAATGATGGTTTCCAGCTGCATCCATGTCCCTACAAAGGACACAAACTCATCCTTTATTATGGCTGCATAGTATTCCATGGTGTATATGTGCCACATTTTCTTAATCCAATCTGTCACTGATGGACATTTGGGTTGATTCCAAGTCTTTGCTATTGTGAATAGTGCTGCAATAAACATACGTGTGCATGTGTCCTTATAGCAGCATAATTTATAATCCTTTGGGTATATACCCAGTAATGGGATGGCTGGGTCATATAGTACATCTAGTTCTAGATCCTTGAGGAATCGCCATACTGTTTTCCATAATGGTTGAACTAGTTTACAATCCCACCAACAGTGTAAAAGTGTTCCTATTTCTCCACATCCTCTCCAGCACCTGTTGTTTCCTGACTTTTGAATGATCGCCATTCTAACTGGTGTGAGATGGTATCTCATTGTGGTTTTGATTTGCATTTCTCTGATGGCCAGTGATGATGAGCATTTTTTCATGTGTCTGTTGGCTGTATGAATGTCTTCAAACTATACTACAAGGCTACAGTAACCAAAACAGCATGGTACTGGTACCAAAACAGAGATATAGACCAATGGAACAGAACAGAGTCCTCAGAAATAATACCACACATCTACAGCCATCTGATCTTTGACAAACCTGAGAGAAACAAGAAATGGGGAAAGGATTCCCTATTTAATAAATGGTGCTGGGAAAACTGGCTAGCCATAAGTAGAAAGCTGAAACTGGATCCTTTCCTTACTCCTTATACGAAAATTAATTCAAGATGGATTAGAGACTTAAATGTTAGACCTAATACCATAAAAATCCTAGAGGAAAACCTAGGTAGTACCATTCAGGACATAGGCATGGGCAAAGACTTCATGTCTAAAACACCAAAAGCAACGGCAGCAAAAGCCAAAATTGACAAATGGGATCTCATCAAACTAAAGAGCTTCTGCACAGCAAAAGAAACTACCATCAGAGTGAGCAGGCAACCTACAGAATGGGAGAAAATTTTTGCAATCTACTCATCTGACAAAGGGCTAATATCCAGAACCTACAAAGAACTCAAACAAATTTACAAGAAAAAAACAAACAACCCCATCCAAAAGTGGGCAAAGGATATGAACAGACATTTCTCAAAAGAAATATTATTTGTAAAAGTAAAATGTACATGGTTTTAACACACCTAAAGAGAAACTAATTTTTTTTGCCAAATCAAAATTCATAGGAATGAATATAGGTTGAAGCATAGACCTTATATTTTTCTACCTTACAGTGAATAATTTTTTCTAATACATTTTAGAAGATTTTATCAAGAGTTTAAGATGCCCTTGTTAGCCAAATATTTATTTGCTTAATATAATAAAGACTATTTGACCTTAAGGAAAAAAATCCACACATATTTTTCTTTCAAAATTTAAAAAATCACATGACATATAAATATGTATTAAATATACATATTCTATATTTAAATCATAAACATTAATAACACTAGCAACTATGAGCACCTCATAAGAAGTGAAATTGGCCCTAAAATGTCTTAAGATATTAAATTATATTGTGTTCCTTAACATTATTCTTCAATTCTAACAGCTCTCCTTGCCTCAGATTACTATTCATGTAAGGTGTAAGCAAAATAGTGCAAAGTCTCATTAGGATAAAATAAAATATGTAGAGTTTTGGAGTGGTTAAAGTAAGAGAGAAATCTACTTAGGATGCATTTGACACAATGTGTATAAATGAATGTAAAGGAAAACTGGTATTATTATTTAAAACTTTTTATTAATTTTATATGGATACCAGAGTCTCTTTTGAGATTATGTAAAAGTACTTTTTTTAAAAAAAAAGATGGTTAATTTTCATAGGTTTATCCCTGCATTCCAAATTTATTGATCTATACTGTGTGGGAGGTGGACAAATCTGTACCTAATAAAGTATGTATCTCTTTCCACATGTAGAAGGCATGCTTTTAATGATACAAAGAAAACATAATAATGTGCACTCAAGAATAGAAGAGGCCGGGCGCGGTGGCTCACGCCTGTAATCCCAGCACTTTGGGAGGCCGAGGTGGGTGGATCACGAGGTCAGGAGATAAAGACCATCCTGGCGAACACGGTGAAACCCCGTCTCTACCGAAAATACAAAAAAATTAGCCGGACGAGGTGGCGGGCGCCTGTAGTCCCAGCTTGTAGGGAGTCTGAGGCAGGAGAATGGCGTGAACCCGGGAGGCGGAGCTTGCAGTAAGCAGAGATCGCGCCACTGTACTCCAGCCTGGGCGACAGAGCGAGACTCCGTCTCAAAAAAAGAAGAAAGTCTGAAGTAAAACTCCTTTGTCCTATCTTTTATTTTTATTTCATGATTGTATTTCAGAAATAGGGAAGAAATAGGGAAGATATAAATAAATTGTTCATAATTTCATTGGAGATCATTTGTCTATCTAATCTATCTCCATCTATCCATCAATCATCATCTATCTATTCTTAGCTCACTCTTTCTTTTTTCTCTCTTTCCCTCTTTCTTTATTTCTTTTTCTCTTTCCTTGTCAATCTATCGTTTATATATAATGAATAGGGCCTTATCTCCAGTGTTTAGGATATTTAAGTGCACGAAGATATTTGTTGAAGCCAAGAAGGATACCTGGAGACATCCCCATTCCTTACTCCCCAAGAAGAACATTTCATACAGCAAAATATAATCAATTGAAGACCTAACCCTTTGCAAAAAAATGCTGAAATATTAAAAATATGCATAAAAAGTAAATTATTAATTCAGAAGAATCTTTCAGTTACCTTAACTTCATTTATTGTAGATTTTTAAAAGTGAAAGACTCTTTCATCAGGCGATTCATGCATATGTTTTGTGTATGTGTGGTCTGTCTGCATTTGTATGAGTTCATCCCTGACTCAGAAATTTTCTTTTTATTAAATTTTCTTTTTATTAAGAATTTGTGTTACTATTTTAAAACCATGAAAAATTACTATAAAAAAGCTTTTTGCCACTTGGATAGACAATATCTTAAAATAGTTATCAAGACGTGTTTTGATTAATTTAAATTTTTGCTTTTTAATGACATGTCATTGATCTCATATTTGTAGCATTTTGAGGAAGCAAGCAGATTGGTAGGCATCAGAAATTTTAGAGAAAGAAAAATATTTCTCTTAATATTCAACATCTACTTTATATAGGGATGTTAAGCATTTTTTCCAATGTAACTTCAAATGCTTTCCTGGCTGTTATTTAACTGAGTCTTAGAAAACCAACTTAAACAATTGGGAAAAGCACTAATTTGTTTAAATAAATTCAATTAGTCAATTGCATGAAATCCCTTTATATATACAAAAAAGTCTATGAATTAATCAAATCTAGGGTGCCATATAAAGCATAAGACCTTATTTTATTGATATCTAAGAAGAAAGCCTGCAAATAAAATATTAATTTAACAATAAAATATATTAAATAAGTAAAAAGGGAAAATGTCATGTAATTAATGACATAAAGCATGTGATCTATATACATATCTACACATATTTAAATTTATAAATAAACAAATTTATATGCATACATATTAACATATTAATATACTAATAAATGTAACTCTATAAACATAATGAAAGCCATAAATAAAATGACAGAAAACAGTAGAAGTCCCACATAGCCCAGAATTAGAGTGATATTGTAGTTAAAAAACACAATTCAGGAATAAAAACATTTCTAAACTCAAGTTTCATACTTCACTGTGAAATACATATATATCATATACATTGCACCCTTATTAAAATTATTTTTTCCTTACATGCCATATTTAGTTTTGGGTCTCACTTTAAACACTATTTATGAAACTGACTTCACAGCACTATCCAAAATGCCTTTAGCCCTTTGCTCCTGACTTCAAATAACAAAACCTAAAGGTTCACATAACAGAAGCAGAATCAACCTTGCTGTCAGAGAAGTAAAGGAAATTAGCGAAACAAAGGCAGATCCCTCCCCAGAGGGCCAATGTTAGAAAAGTCTAAGAATATGAATACGCTATTGTTGCTCAATGTTTGAAGGTGAACTTGTGTGTTCTTCTGCGTGTGTGTGTATCACACGTTATGCATATGGTTTTTTATATTTGTGCGTCTTCATATATTTTTCTTAGTTCACTGGACAATGCATATTTTTCTCTCTGATTTAAAGCTGAAATTATCATGTGTCATTAAAATGATTTTGATATTGCTACCCTGGATACCATGCCTATGGGAACTAAATAATTAAGTATGCATAATCAATTTGCTTAAAGTTAGGTCTTAATGAGCCTCCCAAAGGAATATTTCTTTTAAGGACATTTTAATAAGTGAAACCAATCAGGAGGAAGAAACATTTCAACTTAATCAGAAATTTCCTCTAACCATTAAATCATTTTTGAAAGACTCTCATAATACGCATAACACTACATATTAGCTATCACAATAAGGGTTTTTACAAGTACTATGGAATCGCAATGAAGGGACTGCTTAACTGCCTCAGAGACAGCAGAAGTCATCACAGAAAAGATAATATTCCAACTGGGTCCAAATTACAGCAAACACTTCATCTTATCACATTTATCCCTTAGATTGAAATTGTTTGGGTTCTCTTGGGAAGATATATGGCACTTGAAAATCAGGTGAGATTTGTGTTTTGTTTTTCTTTGTTCCATTTTTGTTTCACTCTTTTTCACTTTATAATTAACCTCACAGACTTTTAAACAAGTCAAGTAAATTTAATGCAAATTGTATTTTCCTTCTCAGACACACAATAAAGCTTTATTTTCTGAAAACAAAGAATAAACTGTGCATTTGCTTTAAATATGCATATTATATACTGTAGGAAAATGTTTTAGTGCTTCTAAATTTCTCAGGTATAAATAGAGGGCAGAGTGAACTATTAGATCAAACAGACCGGAGATGTCAGTGGCTCTGTGTGAGCTCTAGTCTGTTTTTGCTGATCTGAATTATAAGATTTAGTTGAACAAATCAAACCTCATAATGAAATGGCCAACATAATATAAGAGGGAAATTTCAGGTCTTTTCTTTCTTTCAGTAAACATCTATTCTGGTTTGAATGTATGTGTCCTTCCAGTATTCCTATGTTAGAACTTAAACCCCAAGGTGATGATACTGAGAGGCGGGTCTTTAGGAGATAATTAAGCCTTGAGGGAACCACCCTTAAGAATGGGATCAATGCTCTATATAAGAGCCTCCAGAAAGACATTTGGCTTTTCCATCTCCTCCGCCATGTGAGGACACAGCATTCATCACTCTCTGTCCTTTCTCGCCATATGAGGATGTAGCAAGAAGGTGCCAGCCATGAACAATGGGCCTTTACCAGACACAACACTTGCTGCTTCTGGAGCTTGGACCTCCCAGCTTCCACACCTATGAGAAATACATTTTTGTCTTATGTAAGTTATCTACTGAGGTATTTTATAATAGCAGCAGTAACAAACTAAAACATAGATGGAAAAATAGTCCCGTGATGATTTCCGTATCATAAAGATAATTTTGTTTCACATCACCTAATTTTATTTTGTTCTTCAATTTATTATTTTATTAGGTAATATACCATCACCGTTGCAGGATTTAATCAAGTATTTAGATAGCAATAATTATTTTCTATCCTTGTTTAATGAAATCCCCATGAATGCTCACTTCTTCTTTCCTTCCACTACTTCTTGATTTCTGCCTTATTTTTCATAACATTGTCCTTTGTGCAGGTGAACTTTTGAAAGGGGTAGATACATTGACATGTTCAGGGTCAGCTTCAGGCTGGCATGTCAAGACAAGGGATAATGGTGAATCTGAGTGTGTGTACTTTTTCCTCCATTTTTCAGCTTTCTTTCCTGTCTTCCTTCCTCTTTCCTTTGTGTTCCTTTCAAATAGTTTCACTATGTAGAAGCCAATGCTCCCATGTTGAAGATAAGTGGATTTTTCACTTTTGCAGAATGAACATAGTGTCACTGACTGTATCAGTATGAAAGTGTATTTTTTAAAAAAGGAAATAAGTAGATATGAAAATAGATAAGCATGTATGCTTATGCACATGTATTCACATATGTGTATATAAACACAAAATGAATCAATAGATGGACAGACAGATAGATATATAGATGTTCATGGAGATATAATATAAACAATAATACCCCAAGAGCAATGAATGTGCTCCTCATCAAGATTCTGGTTTATAAATACCTTTCTTCAACAAAAGTACATAGCATTCATTAAAAAAATGAATCGGAAAAATAAGAGACAGGCCTGGAACATTTGGTTGCAGAAAGTACAGAAGTCCTCCAAAGAAGATGGAAATGAAATGTCAACAGAGAAAAGGAGAAAATTCCACTTCCATCAGGGACAAATACCTTTCCCATAGATAACAATTATGAACTGATCAAAATACAAAAGCAAACTATCTCAAGACAAATTTTAGAGGCAATATGATATAGAAAAAGTTCAATTGTACAGGGTAAGATTTTCTCTCTACACAGATTCTAACCCAAGGAAACATCAAGGGAAGTCTTGTGTTGGAAAAATAAAAAAAAATTCTAATTTAAAAAGGAAAGAATCTGGGACAACTTCAGCTGCCAGAAAGTGAGGGGAGAATCTTTGAAAGAAGACAATCAGAGAGCGGAAGCTATATTTCTGTGTTTAGAATCTGACTGCTCACATATGTACGCATGTGGTTCACTCAAAGCAGCCCAGCTAAGGATAAAGTAACAAGCTAGAGATGTCAGGTTCCACACAAGTGAGAGAGTTTGCAGTTTGAGTATAATCGAGTCATCCCTTACTACTAATTTAGTTATCCTTACTAAAATGAAATGAAACAAAACAAAATTATTTCTGTAGCAATATAAGAGAATCCAGAAATTCTATGAATTAAGAAAATTTATATATATTTATATGTTATATATTTATATATGTGTATATGTTATATATTTATATATAGAGAAAGAAAAATAAATGAACAAAGCCAAAACCCAGTTCTTTAAAAATATAAAAGTAAAGAAATACAGAAATAAAGTAAAGAAATAATTTTAGTAGAATATTTTTTCAAATAGAAAATAATATTATGAATGGCAGACACTGCAAATCCTACAGTTAATTCTTTAAACATATCTCTGTCTCAGATATGCAACTGACCTGACAAATTTTTGAAAAGTCAGTTGGACAAAGCTGGCACTGAATCAAAGAAAAACTCAAAATAGTTCTGCCTCTATTAAGGGAATAGAATTTGTTATCCAAACATATTCGCAACAAAAAAGTCAAAGCTCAAATGGTTTCACAGGTTAATTTTAAGAATTGTTTAAGAAAGAAATAACAATCATCTTAGACAGTTACATCTTATATAACAGTTAGGAGGAAAGAGACTTTTAGTAGTGAGAAGGTTTCATGGAGGTATCTCAAGACCAAGGCCTAAAGTTGGTTATGATTGAAGTTCCATTGTCCTTCTACTGAACACTGAAGGAACTATCTTTTTATACAATCATAACAGAAAAGCCAAAAAGATAAATAATGTGGTGCCATAATGCTTAGATTATTACGGATAATTAATATATAATTTAAAAGTATATTAGCATTCTGTATTCTATTTATAGAGTTAAAATAACTCCACACTACATATGCTAATATATATTTATATCATATATGCTACTTCGTATTTGTTTTAACTTACCATTGTAAACTATGACTTTCCTGACTGTTGTATGGCATTAGGTTGGGGCAAAAGTGATCATAGTTTTTGCCATTTACTGTTTTGCCATTAACAGTAATGGCAAAAACTGCAATTACTTTTGCCCCAACCTAATAAATAGGTGATGATTAACGCATAATATTCTATCCTACACTTTAAGTTGTCCGTTATTATTGAATATTTAGCTTGTTTTATTCTCTTTAATAATGTTAGTAATGTATCTATTTTTCATATTTATGACTATTTGACATATCTAAATTTCTAAAGTGAAAATACATAAGCAAAACATACTAAGAGCTTTATGACTATTTATTGCCAAATGACTTTTCAAAAATAATAGTTTAGTATTGTTTCTACAAATACATTTTTTATCCAGTTGATTTGCTGAAGATTATTTACTATTCTTTATTTTCTAATTCCAAGTTTATATTATTGTGGAGTTCATCCTTTAAATTATTTTTATAACAATGACATTTTACCTAAATTAAAAAGCCAGTGTGATTACCCAGAATTAGATGACCTCATTGATGAATCAGCAAGTAGCAAAAATGGAAACATATCTTCTCATTGAAAGCATATTCCTGTATTTACATGCCATTGAGAGTTGCCAACCCTTGTGGCTTGGTTTTGGTTTTATTCAGACACAGAGGGATTTGTTCTGAACTAAATCAATAAATAGCAACTAAATTAAGTTGCTAACTGCATGTACTGTAGGATGTCCCCATGGAACTGAGAGACCAGTTTTAATTTTAGACATATACAACAATGTCAAGTTTTCTGCAATTAGCTATGTGTCTTGAGACTTATTATCCTTGTATTGTTCATACCCAGTTGGCACATACATGAAGGAAAACTGAGAACAAATTAGAAAGTACAGCTTCAGTGGCTGTTTTTCATTTGAATGATAAAATGAGAATGTTACACACAGATTTGCTCTTAATAATCTCAAGAAATGACACATTTTCAACAACCTTCAGAGACTCCAAATTATAGTAGCATTATCATTGGTTTCTTCATCATAGCACAGAGGCATTTTAAATACTAGGCAAACCTATTCTAGTTTTTCTATTGGAAAATGAACATCACTAAACTTTCCTAAAGTTATAATGGTGGTGGTGTGTGTAGGGGTGGGTGTGTGTGTAAAAGATACTTTAAAATTTAAGAGAATTAAAAATCCTGGAATGTATGTATTAGAAATACAGAAAGCATTAATTGGGCCACCCCTTGTCCTGATTCAATTTATTAAACTTTCCTTTGAAACAGTCAGATTTAAATCCTAATTTATTTGTTAGCATATTTTCTTTAGTGAACCTAGCAATCAACTGATCAATCAACAAAATTAAAAATCAAATAAAATCATTAGCATTATTATCTTCACCTTAACATCATTGAAGAAGTTATGAAAAATAGCTTTTAAATGTTGGCTTTACTACTTAATGTTGAAGGCAAGAGACAGACATCAAGAAATTACCTTTCCAGTGCTTTAACTTCTTTTTCTGAAGAATGAAAACAGAGTCGCTGTCAAATTAGAAAAACTAATTTAAAACACTTAGTGCAGTACCTAATAATCAATTCTCATTAAATCTTATTACTATCAGTATTTGCATTGGATTATAACTTTGCTGTTTGTACTAGTATATCATCTCTTCAAATTCTCAGGGTTTTCCTTTGGTTAGCATGAAAAAAAGTTATTGTCCCACATTAGAAATGAAGACACAGAGGCTAAGAATGGTTAGGACTCCTTTACCCAAGTTCACATTTTTATTGGTTGTCAAAACCCAGAGCATCAAACTCCTAAACCAGTACTACTTTCACTATAACACACAGGTTTGAATACTATATTGAATATGTTTAAGTTTTATTAACTCTCTTGCTGTGTTTCATTGATGATAGTCTCCCTTCTACAAAAATTAGGCCTTCTTTAGAGCTGTGTCTAGGCAGTCATAACACTCTAGGTGTATCACTCCAGCCTACACAGGGCTAATTTTCCTACAAATCAGTATTTTAACATCCCTTGAATTTTATTTCTTCTCTAATTATTTTCTATGTTGCAATTTTGTCTCTACGACTTGACTTTAATTCTCTTGAAAATGGGCCAGGCTGAACACATTGTTATAAATCTTCAATAAACATTCTGTATGTATTTATTTACTACCTTTTTATAGTTCCAAGGAAACAAATAAAAAACAAAAAAAAACCTTTTCTGTAGCCAGGTAATTTTTATCGCAATTTCTCTTACAGTCCAATTCAAAGAAAGGGATAGTGAAATTTAACCATTAATTCCTAGTCATGCCTTTCTTTGTTTTTAGGTTTCAACTTAAATGCCACCTCCACAGAGTGGCTTTCCTATTAACATTAACTAAAGTTTTCATCTCAAAAATTACATCCATGTTATGTCTGTCTCACAGTATCTTTGTTTCCTTTATAACACTTTATTATACATACTGTCATTTCCTTGTTTATGTGTCTGTTTTGTTTACTAGAATGGAATATCTAAGAGGGCAGAACATAAATTATAATGTATACAGTTAAATCCCAAACAAATAATCATAACTAAATAAGTGTTTCTAGAATAAACTTATCAATGTGATTAGAAAGGAAGTCCTTGTATTGTTCTGTTTGTGATACTATAAAGAAATACCTGAGACTGGATAATATACAAAGAAAATAAGTTTACTTGACTCATGGTTCTGCAGGCTTTACATTCCTGTGAAGCATGGTACCAGCATCTGCTTCTGGTGACACCTCACAAAGGTTACACTCTTTATGAAAGGTGACAGGGAGCAAGAATGTCACATGGCAAAAGCAGGAGCAAGGTTGGAGATGTACCACACGTTTTTCAACAACCAGGTCTCATGAGAACTTACTATCATAAGAACAGCACCAAGCTATTCATGAGGTTTCTACTCCCAATAATCAAGACACTTCCCACCAGGCCCCATTTCCAACATTGAGGATTACATTTTTACATGAAATGTGGAGGGGACAAATATTCATACAATATCATTCCACTCCTCCTTTCAAATAGTCCTCCAAAGTCTTAAAGCATTACAGCAACAACTAAATTTAAAGTCTCAAGTCCCAATTCCCAAGTCTAAAGCCTCCTCTGCAGATGAGTTCCTTCCAAGCTTGTGAAATAAAAATCAAGTTATTACTTCCAAGATACAATGGGGTTATAGGCAATCGGTAAACATTCCCATTCCAAAAGGGAAAAATTGGCCAAAATAAAGGGGCTACAGACCCAGCACAACTCTGAAATCCAGCAGAGCAGTCATTAAATCTTAAAGCTCCAAAATACCTCCTTTGACTCCATGTCTCACATTGCACCCACTGGTGCAATGGCTCTACCATTCCAGTGGCTCTACCATTCTTGGGTCTGGAAATAGCAGCATTCCCATAGGTCCACTAGGCAGTACCCTGGTGGCAATTCTATATGGGAATTCCAGCCCTGCATTTCCCCTCCTCAGTGCCCTAATAGAAGTTCTTTGAAAGGCCTCTACCCCTGCAGGAGATTTTTTCCCAGGCACCGAGTCTTTCTCATAGATCCTCTGAAATCTAGGGATAAGCTGTCAAGCCTCTTCATTCTTGCATCTAAATACCTGCAAGATTAACATCATGTTGAAGCCACCAATGCTTATAGCTTCCACCCTTTTAAGCAGCAGCTTAATATATACTTAAGCCTCTTAAGCTGAAGCTGGAGAGATCTGGATGCAGGTAGCATCCTCCTGCAGTGGTTCAGGGTGGCAGGGCCCTGAGCCTGCCCCCCCACAAACCATTCTTTTCTCCTATACCTCTGGGGACCAGTTTGTAGATCTGTAAAATGCCTTTTTCTCATCGTCCTGTCTATCAGCGTCTGTCTCTCTTTTAAACATGAGAATCTCTCTGGCAAGTGGTTGCTCTACAGGCTGCTTGGATTCCTCTCCCAAATAAGCTTTTTCTTTCTTTGCCATCTAGTGTATTAGTTTGCTTTCACACTGCTATAAGGAACTACATGAGACTGGGTAATTTAAGAAGAAAAGAGGTTTAATTGAATCACAGTTCCATGGGCTTAACAGGAAGTCTGACTGGGAAGCCTCAGGAAACTTAAGATCATGGTGGAAGGTGAAGGGGAAGCAAGAACCTTCTTCACATAGAGGCAGAAGAGAGACAGATCTCATGAGAACTCACTATCATGAGAACAGCAAGGGGGAATCCACATCAGTGATCCAACCACTTCCCACCAGGTGACTCCCCTGACACATGGGGATTACAACTCAACATGAGATTTAGGTGGGGACACAGAGCCAAACCACATCACATGACTAGGCTGAAAATTTCCAAACTTTTCTGCTCTGCTTCTCCTTTAAATAGAACTTCAATCTTTAAGTCATTGCATTGCTTCCACATTGAGTTATGTTGTTAGAAGCAGCCAGGTTACTTCTTGAATGCTTTACTGCTTAGACATGTCTTCTGCCATATACTCTAAATTCAAACTTCCTCAGTTCCCTAGGGCATGAACACATTACAACTGTTTTTTTGCTAAGGTATAACAAGGGTAACCTTTGCTCCAGTTCCCAATAAGTTCTGTATTTCCATCTGAGACCTTGTCAGCATGACCTTCATTGTATATATTTCTATCAGCATTTTGGTTACAACCATTTAGCAGTCTCTAAGAAGTTCCAAACTTTCCCTCATCTTTCTGTCTTCTTGTAAGGCCTTTAAGCTCTTCTAACCTCTGTCCAGTACCCAGTTCCAAAGTTGGTTCCACATTTTTGGGTAGCTTTATAGCAACATCCCACTCCTGGTACAAATTTTTTATGTTAGTCCATTTGTACACTGTAAAGAAATACTTGAGACTGAGTAATTTATAAAGAAAAGAAGTTTAATTGGACCACTGTTCTGCAGGTTTTACAAGAAGCATGATGCTGGTATCTGCTTCAGATGAGGCTTCAGGGAGTTTACAATCACGGTGGAAGTTGACAGGGAGCCAGAATGGTGAGAGTGAGAGCAAGAGAGTGAAATGGAAGTGCCACACACTTCTAAACAACCATGTCTCATGAGAATTTACTATCATGAGGACAGCACCAAGCTATTTGTTGGTGATCTGCTCCCATCATCCAAACAACTCCCACCAGGCCTCGCTTCCAACATTGGGGATTACATTTCAACATGAGGTGTTTGGAGGAGATACATATCCAAGCCATATTAACCCCCAAAATACATACCAATGATATTTAATGCAAATATCTGAGTCTAGAATCCTTCAACTAGTTCTTTAGCTTTTGACTATATTTCTGTTTAGATGTAACCCCTGTCTGCATGTGTTTCCATTTTATTAGAGAGAAGTATTCATGACTCAAGGCCAAGGCTGATATTCAGTTGTATGTGCTAATATGGCCAAATTCTTTTCTAAAATACTAAAAATTGGGGTAAATAACTGTTTCCCTGAAGTTCATATATTATCCACACAAACACACCTGTGCGTGCACACACATGCACACACACATGCACATAGTTAGTTCTTCTCGTGATCCAGTAAAAAACCAATGAATATCTAGCAAATGAGAGGATGTTTAGAAACCAGTAGTCAATTTTACCACAGGTGAAGGTCTAAAATTTATGACTTATTACGGAAGATAAATAATGTGCTTGGCAAGGCCATGTGATTAAAGTGTTGTGGCCTGAATATTACTGTAAACAATGGAGTCAGGAACTCTAGCACTGAGATTCCAAATTGAATGCAATAAATTTTGGACCCAAAGTGATTTAGGATTTTTGAATGTTTCTGTTTATAATACAAGGAATATTTGGATTAAATATGATAGAGAAATAAAAACAAAAGAATTTATCTGATTATAAAGACTATACAGCATAGTAGTGTATAATGAACTACTTTCACTTTTTTAAACATGTTTTGCATTAGTTAGAAATTAGATAAGTTGAAAGTAAAATTTCATAAGAAAATTTGGATACATTAGTTAAGTACAGGCAGGCTCAGGAGTTTGTGGCATCTGTTAGCTAAGTCAATAAAATGAAAGTAGAAAAAAATAAGTAAAATAAATAGTAAAGAGAAGAAAAAGATATAAATTGAGGGAATACAGTATGCAAAGTTTTAAAAGAGAAAAATAGGGATAATAGGTCTGATGAAAAGCACAAAAATGCGCCCAATTTGATTTTCAAATATTTCTTGATGGCATCCTATTAGAAATGTTTCATAGAATTTTTATCAGTTGAAAGAGTCACTCAAAAACTCCTAAATCTCACTCTATTAAAATTTCCTTGGAAAAGTTTAAATACTCTTTCTGGCAACTTTTGTGCATATATTTCTTTTTCTTTTCATTCTTACACTCTTTTTAAAACAACTTTAGTATCAGTTTTGAAGTTGAATCCTAAATTATATAGTATTACTATTATTTTGATTTTTGTTTTAAATTTTTCTAGCTGTCACAATGAACCTGTAAATTTCTCAAGTTTAGGGGGTTTTTTGAGAATTTAATGTTTTTCCCATAGGAAAACAAAGTTAATTTGTCCTGGTTGTTGATAAAAGCACTTAAGTTAAATATGACTGCAGACAATTTTTTTTCACCTCTCCTTTTTTCTTATTCTTTTTTAATTTTTATTTCTTATTTTACTTTAAGTTCTGGGATACATGTACAGAACGTACAGGTTTATTACATTAGTATACATGTGCCATGGTGGTCTGCTGCACCCATCAACCAGTCATCTAGGTTTTAATCTTCACATGCATTAGGTATTTGTCCTAATGCTCTCCCTCCCCTTGCTCCTCACTCCCAGACAGACCCCGATGTGTGATGTTCCCCTCCCTGTGTCCATGTATTCTCATTGTTCAACTCCCACTTATGAATGAGAACATGTGGTGTTTGGTTTTCTCTTCCTGTGTTAGTTTGCTGAGAATGACGGTTTCCAGTTCATCCATGTCCCTGCAAAGGACATGAACTCATTCTTTTTTATGGCTGCATAATATTCCAAGGTGTATATGTGCCACATTTTCTTTATCTAGTCTATCATTGATGGGCATTTGGGTTGGTTCCAAGTCTTTGCTATTGTAAATAGTGCTGCAATAAACATACATGTGCATGTGTCTTTATTACTTCTCATTTTTAAACTATATCTAATAATAAAATATTATATGAAATTAACATTTAGTTGACAAACTATTTAATAATAAATCCTTAATAAATCATTTAATAATAAATTCCTTAAGAATTTGAGTATTCTAAGTATGTTTTCCCAAATCTCACAATCATATTTCAAAGCTCAAATATCATTGATATATTTTTCATTGATATAATTTTCAGCTATTATTGATATCATGGATACAGATAACACTGTATGTATGGCAGATTACATGAAAAACTTTATGTTTCTGAAAGATAAATTTGCTGTTGACTTTGAGAAACAATGTCTTTTAGGAAATATGTCCTTGTTAGTGACCGCTTTATTTTAATTACCATGAAAATATTAAAATTAATTCAGGTTTCCATTTTCTTTCAGATAGCAGAACATATTTTCACTCCCACATCCTATCTTATTCCTTTTTCTAACTTAATATACGTATAGATAAGTGTATATGTAATTCACATTTCTTAAGGAGATTGCAAATATGTGATCTATGTAAAACAATTAAAACAGCCAGTTTGAGATAAATCTTAATCCTTCAAGGTAAATATCTAATTCTTTAAGTACATAAATGCTGACATATCAATTTTACGTAGAGTTAATCCAAGGACCTGAGATGTTGTTTGGGCAGTCAGTGGAAATATTAAGCACAAAAAACTTACGAACTGTTTAATTCCATTCTTCCTTACCATTTCAAGGTAATGTAGATTGTTTCTCTCACATCAGTGATTCCAAACCTAGAATGTTGTGAAGTTAGAACAAGTAATAAGCAGTGACGTCTAACCAATAATAGTGGCAGCCAATGGATGTTGACACAAATAGGTACTGTGAGGCCAGGATAGGGTCACCACTTAGCTTTTTCTTTTATTGCTCTAAGTTCAAATTCAAATGCCCTTAAGAACATCTCTACCCATGGAACTCTGGCAATTTTATTTATAGCATTTAAAACATTTTGCAGTAACTATGTCTTTCTATTAGTCAACAGTTTTTATTTTTTTCCAGAGGGTCTGTGAGAAATGTTGGTGCTAATTACTTGCAATTTCGCATCAATTAACTAATTTCTAGCCCAACAGGACATCTCCTGTCATAAAAGTGCCAGGAGTAGTTTCTAATGTCATTGACCTAACTGGTTGTTCTTGGGAAATAATTGCATATAATATATTTTAAAAATCTATTCATGTATTTACGCTCAATCCATAAATTTCAATGAAACATTTCATAATGCTACTAACAGGTGTATACATTACCCCCAGAAAGTGTTACTAGATAATTAAAAAGATGATATTGTTAGAGAGTAAAATGTATAAAATTATCTTAGAACCACTTAAACTTAGGGAATGGAATAAAGAACCAACATGAAGGTCACTGATGTTTCCTAATATTCCTAGAGTATTCTTCAAGAAATTATCTAATTTGTGTCATAGTCAAAGAGATGGAGAAATAACAATAGCAAAAAAGCTCACACATATGACCTTAAACATTTATATCTTCTGACTTGGTTAACATGGGACACTGATTGTGGTAAACCTAATACAACCTCATGTAAATGTAACCATGGTAATCAGTGGTCAAAGCTTATGGTACAACATTATACTCAAGCATAGAAAATAAGGCAAATAATAAAAGAATGCAAATTTATTAAGATATTTCAATTTGGATTTATAAAATGCTTCTTTGGCATGTGAGATTTCTGAAAAAATATATAGATTACTCATTATTGTATTTTATGATACAGCATAACTCTAAATTCTTCACAACATACCTTTAAAATGTGTAATTAATTTGTCACTGAAAGTATTAAATACATAAATGTGTGTAGTTGTTGCCCCTCAATAACTCTCTAGAACCTTAAAACTGATGCAAATGACTTTTTAAAAGGTTTACAAAGGTCTTGCTCATAAGACAAGGACTTACAATTTATATGAACACTGAATGTTTTTAGACACTGAAAAACATGTTCTCCCAGAAACTACAAATTCTTGTGGTAGGGAAAGGTAGCGTTTATCTATTCTATCTTCCACGAAAGTAATCCAAAAAAAAATTATCCTACTTGGCAGCAAAAGGGCTTTATGAGATCTGTGCTTTAAACCAATAAGGCAAATTTCCCCAGAGCACCCTTCAATTTCATCTCCAATCCTACAGGAGGGATTACTGTAGCCTTATCCTCTGATAGACAGATATACCTTTCAGGATGTGAAGACATTTAATAGACAGGATCTGTGCAATTGGCTGGAGCGAACATATACTGTCAATTTCTATAGTGAAGAAGAACCATATGTTCGTTAATTTCCTTATAATAAGAGGTTTGTTAAGCACATTATAGTGGATTTACTCTCTCTGTTTATATTTTATGCACTCAGGGGCTGGATTGTATACAGTACCCACCGTTTCACTAGAATGATCTTCATTTAGAGAAACACAAGTTTAAATAAAAAGCAGCATGATATTAGAGCTATGTATATTTCTGCACTATGGAGATGGCAGACACTGAGTACCTTCTGTGACAGTCAGAGTGGTTCTCCAGCAATACAGAGGCCTTCAACTAGAAAATCTAACATCTGTGGTTTGAAAGTTGGAGATCATGAAGTGATTCCTTTAATAACAATGCCTAAGCTAATGAAAGTGAAGAATACTTCCAAGATGATACTATGCAATAAGAAACTAGGTGGAATGTCTCGCAAATTACTGAAAGGCTAACAGCACAGATTTCCCTTGATGTCAGTGATGTCATTCATTGTTATATAGAAATGTAGGTGAGAATACCTAATGGCAGTTTATTCTGTCTTGATTGAAGGCAATGAGTTCATTGGCCAGAACCCTACTGTTTGTCCTTTTTGTTTAATAACAATTGAAATTCTGGTTTTGTGCCAGATGCTGGGCTAAGTGTGGAGTCACACTCAGTTGCTCTTGAATTCATCCTGTTTGGTGTTGGAGACAAAATATAAATAATCATATCAACAATAAAAACATAATTATCTTTACCTAGCATGTATAGAGCACATCTATTGTGCAGACATTAAAGTCTCACATGAATATTTTCTTAGTCTTCATAATGACTCATTTAAGAGAAGGCAGAAAATAAATCGACCAAAAAAAACTGAGGATTTTGATAGGTTTCAATTATGCAACAGTTTTCACTTCTTAAATAAATTTGAGCTAACATTTAACAAGCACAAGGCAAATCCATTTTCTTCAGTTATGTTACAGTAAATTTACTGCACAGAAATATGACCAAAATTCAGGGATTGAAGTAAAATAATGCTCATTTCACCTTGACAAACTGTGTTAGCTTGTGCTACAGTTATGTGATATAGTTGGGTAAAAGGTACTAATAGAGCAGAACTAAAGGGTGAGGTACAAATTCCTGAAACACTAAGAAGGTGCAATTAGAATGATTTAGCAATAAGCTAGAGAAGAGAGAGGGAAGACTCCAAGATGAATCTCAAGTGATGGTCTTGCCATAGACAAAGCAATAAAATATAGAAAAAGAAAAGATAAACAGCAAGAGAATGAAAACGATGAACTCACTTTTGAAGATAATGAAAATCAAGTGTTAGGAGCTGGTATATAGTTGCCCCTCAAAAACAGTTGCTGAATAAATGGCAAACTAATTGACCCTGCAGGGAATTCAAGGTATCACTCTTGGCTTTGAAGGTGAAGTAACGTGAGGGAAAAGGGAATTATATATGGGGCAGTTATATCTAAACAAGTGATGAGAGCAAATAAGTAGTAAATATTTGTCATTTGGGCTTATTCAACATTCATTTACTTTTCTTATTTGGAGGATATCCCATTATATAAAATCGTGAAGGGACATAGTAACATAACTCTTTTCAAAAAGCAAAGTAGAAAAATCCTCCCATTGTCTATCTTCTGGAGACACCTGGCCAAAATTGAATTACCTGAATTGTCCTATATTAGATTTTATTTATGGAATACTTTTCATTACTGAATTAGTGACACAATAGTGAAGATTTGATTTCTGTAACTACAAGAGTGTACAGAGATGCCTTGAACTGCAGCATCCTGATCACCTGGTTGTTTTTGAAAAGCTATCATTATACCACCTAAGCTTTGGACATGCCCTGAAACTGCCTCTGTTACTGTTCATTCTCCAAGTAGGTTATCTAGAGTCTGCTGGATTCCATGAGCTCTTGAGATGCAAAAAACTCCTTTTATTCTTAAAATAGCTCATTTCCTGTTTCTTGCAAGCAAGAATGTTGACTGACATCAGAGGCATACAGAATGAGAATATCCGTGGGATAAGAACCTTTTGGAAAACTCTACTGACCACAGACAATTAAAGTGAAATCTCATGAACAAACAGAACAGCAGTTGACAGCTGAACACAGTCAGACCAAAAATATTTTTGTTGTTTTTGGTTTCTTTGTCTCAGTCCATATGTTAGCAAGAGATACCCATATGCAAATGGGTCAGACTACTTTCTTGGTCTTGAACTAAGATAAGTATAATTGTATATGTACAAATATACATATATACATACATAAGTGCATATATGTCCACCAATAAGAAATGCAATGTCAGATGTGTTAGACTCGTCTTACTGTACACATACACAAAAATATCTGTACAATGAATACCTAAATTCAAGTTACCTCCCCCTTAGACCTCTCCCTAGACCCTTCTTCTCTTCCTTGGAATAAATGCAGATTTCTTATCATTCTGATTCTTTACAAGCCTCATAAAAGCTTTTTTACAAATAAAATGTAAATACAAACAAATAAATGGCTGTTAATTGAAAAATGACAATAATTTCTCAATCATATCTTTCAGCATAAAGCATGCTAGACCATGGTCCTGACTCCTGAATATTAGAATCAATTATTTTCTTCCTAAGGTTAAATAGAAATGATCAGACATCAAGTAGAATTCTAATTTCCCTTCAAATGTTATTCAAAATATGTTTCTTCTTATTAACCACATCTCCAGCTGTCTAGGTGTAAATTAGCTTCCTTGAAATGTAAAATTTCATCATGAATATAAAATAATAAAAAATGGATTGACACTTTTACCTGGGAGAATCCATCATCTGACTGTTAACAAAGATTAAATTGTGGCTTGGAAATGTTAGGGTGTCTCCTCAAGATCTCGTTCCTCCTATGGCTAAGACGATCATTCTTTTGAGCCTTAATTACAGGACTGATGTCCATATCAACCCATCTATTCCTACCAACCCTGATCACATAGCTGTAAACAAAAAAAAACTTGCTCAGGCAATGAGCATCAGGCAAAAACAAGCACAGATCAGTGGACAGATAATCAGGACACAGAGGAAAACTGAGAGGTGACAATAAAACTCTATGAGATAACTCAGTGGCAAATAGTGACTCTCAAATTTCCAGTATAATTCGAATGTGTATATCACGTATACATACACTTTCTATTTAGTTAAAAAAAACACAAACAAAAACTCTTAAATAGAACACAGGCTTAGTACCACCTGAATGAGGAGTCCCTGCCCTTCCAGGGATTAGACTTTTGCTTTGTTTTGTTTGTCTTCTACCGTGGTCAAGGAGTCCAAGGAACCACAAGGTTATGGGTACTCAGTGTGCATGCCTGCCTTTGTAGACTATGCTCTGATCACCCAGGTCTAGAATTCCACCACATGCTCCAAATACACTTCTAAGTCTGTGAGGTCCTCCTTTGTAAACAGATTGCATTGTATATATGGAAAAATTCTAGGCCCATGCAGATGCCTAGTGGAGGCATTTTTTAGCGGTGGGGTTGCTGGTGGGTGGAGGTGCCCATATTGTGCCTGATAGAGCTGGAAAGGACAAGGGATCCCTCTCCCTGTACTGTCACATTTGATACCCTGACAAATCTGAGAATTCAGAATTTGAACTGACTTTTCCTGTTATTAAGTTTATTCGCTTGATGTATAAATTAAATATTTGGACACTGGTATGCAGATCACTTTTTTAAACCTGCACTGGGCTCCACAAGTTTTATAGGCAGACTTGCAGTAGTGTGCATATGATCAAGTGGTAATTTTAAATCAAGATCCTGTCTGTTTACTAAATCATGGTGTAATTATGGTCTGTCATAATCTAATGAGTCAAAATCATTTATTTTGATTTAAACTAATTACCAATTGGTAGGCATTGCTTGATTTAAAATGGACTCTGGAGGACAGCAAAGTCTGATCTAGCCTAACTGATTCAAACAGAAATAATGATCCTCTTGAAAATAAATGAAGAAAATTTAAGAAAAGAGACTAGAAAATATCAAGAGAAAGAGAAAAAATATTTAAAATGAGAAGTCATACAGTGAAAGCACCCTCGTAAAGCATCATTCTGGGTACCTGGATGAGTCACACGTCCAGAATGGAAGGTGGGAGGTATGAGTGCATGGTGGGAGGAGGAGGGTAGGACAAAGAAATGCTGGATTTCCAGTAAATAGGAAGGTCTGAATTTTAATGAGGGGATATAATGTCCCACACCCACACATCACAACATGTTTTACATAGTGAATTACCAGTATAAAGGAATATTTTTAAAGTTTTTGTTTTGTTCTAAGAGAGCTTTGATTTTATAAACTCTCCTGCAGAACAATTTTCTAAATTTATAAATTATATGTACAGAAAATTTTGAACCTACTGAGCTCTATGAAGAAAGTAAAATTACCAGTAGTATTTTACAGAAAAAACTAGAGAATTACAGTTTTTTTATAGAGAGAGGAAATTATATCTTATCTGTATCTTACATTTTACTTATTTTTCTGTCATGTCATAAATTTATTCATATTACTAGATGAATTTATAATAAATATCAAAAATTGAGTAGAAGATTTCATAGTTTTTATGATTTATAAAACTTCTGATGAATTGATATTTAGATGATTTATCAAAATTCATGAAAAGGTGAACATATCTGTTCATAAATTTTTAAAGAGATATGCTATTTTATAATTTCCTTAGCAAGGAGGTCTGAACTTGTCTCTTTTGATTGAATTTTATAAATATTTTAAAGACTCTTTTTTACAAAGTCCTAAATGATGTTCCCAAAATTCTTACCATTTTATATTCCACACAGTGAATTCTTTCTTTTTTTCTTTTTTTCTTTAAAACAAGTCTCGCTCTGTCACCCAGGTTGGAGTGCAGTGACACGATCTGGGCTCACTGCAACCTCCGCCTCCTGGGTTGAAGCAATTCTCTGCTTAGCCTCCCGAGTGGCTGGGATTACAGGCGCCCAACACCACGCCCAGCTAATTTTTTTTTATTTTTAGTAGAGACAGGGTTTCACCATCTTGGCCAGGCTGGTCTTGAACTCCTGACCTCATGATCCACTAGCCTCAGCCTCCCAAAGTGCTGGGATTACAGGCGTGAGCCACCGTGCCCAGTCCACATAGTGAATTCCTGTTGCACTACAAGGTTTGGAAGTAAATTAACAGACAGAAAAGACAGTTGTGTCAACTTTTTTATTAATGAAGTCTCTGAGTCTAGGATGCAAAATAGATACTAGCAAAATGTCAATAGAAAAATGTTTTTCATGGTAAAAACTATATCCAATTCAAAATAAGTCCTCATCAGAAATTACTTCTTTCTTATTTTATCCTGATTGTATCTTACAATGCCAATTCATATTTTTTTACATAAATCTTAATTTAACTTTTTTTCAAATTTTACAAGAAGATATAAGAAGTTCTGGTATCAGAAATTTCAGGATTCTCAAGAAAAGAATCTACCTTCAGAGCAAGTGTTGAATATAAGCCATTTAAACTGATGTTATAGACTTTGATAAGAACGAAAGAAAGAAACAGAATTGAACTCAATCTACCAGCTAAATCTTCTGATACTGACAGGATATGTGAAACTAGTACTGAAGCTCTGATTTTTCCTAAATTCCTTCTAACCTTAACTTCCATAACTTAAAAACTTAAAAAAAAATTCACTCAGTATTTTCAAGTTATATCACATTGCACTTTGCCACTATTTCTTTGCAAATCTCAGGAATGTTTCAGATCACTTATTTGTTACAGTTTTCAGCATCTTTGAGTAGACAATCCTTGAAAAAATGTCACTAACTCTAGAGTAAGGTGCCAACAGTCTGTTTATTGAAGTTATCTTTCTTGCCTTTGGTGACAGTTTCAAGTTCACTTGGACAGGCTTGAGATAGAAAATGTTGCTCTTTAGGATTTTGTTAACTTATGTATTCCTCCTCATACATTATTTTCTGTCTTGAGAATAAACCAGGAAATTGCAGTGGTAGGATTTTGCTTTTACTTTCTTTTAGAGAGGACATTTTCAGTTTGGAAACCTAGGGATTTAATGTAACTTGTTCACCAAATGCCCTGCTTTACTGAGGGAAGTGAAGCATCCAAGGGTTTTATTATTCTTACTCTTTTTGGCAAACTAGGACAAGTTAAGGCAGGGAATGAGAAAGCCTAAAACTTGTATGATGTTTCACAAATTAATCATAACAATTCTAATCAATAGTGTTAATGGGCACCTGATATGTATTGAATGTTGCACTTTATGAATACGTTCATTTTATACTCCCAGAATCTTTAGAAGATACGTATCATTATTATCCTGATTTTTCAGAGAGAAGTAAGTGTTAATTAACTAGCTTAATGGACATGCTATTAAGTGACAGAGTAGGAAACTGAAGCTAATTCTCAAGAATTCAAAAGTCCATGCTCTTAACTACCATGGTGAATTTTTATTGTTTAAGAAAATATAATGGTTCCCCATAGTCATTTATTGATTTTTGCAAGTCTTAATGCATGTCTGTTTTGAAGAGTTTATTGTTGTAGGAAGGAAAAATTATATATTCAACCCTTCGAATTTCCTTGGAGCTGGAAGCGCCTAGAATAACACCTGATCCAACCAATTATATTTAGATAAAGAACATATTTCCAGAACATTTAACTGACTCGGTCGGGAGCTGTGGTTAGTGAATGACATGGTTAGAATTAACATTTAGATCTCCCAGATTCCATTACAGTGCCTACACATAGTAATACCAGTTTCTAAACAAAATCATATGCAAAGTTTGCTTTTCATGTGGCTTAAAAATGAATCACAAATGTAATTTTTGTGCAAGTAAGCAAAATGGCAGATATCTTTCTAATATAATACTCATATAGAAAGATAGAGTTATGAAATATTCTTGACAAATTCAACTAAGAATTGAGAGCAGTTTAAACCACTCAGGAGTCAGTAATATAACATTGTGGGTGAATTTTGCTCCAGGAAATGATGTAATTTGTTTTCTTTTAAATGCAATCCAGTTGCAATTTTAGTTCTTGCTAAAATCTTGCTAAACACAGCAGGAGGACTAAAAGAGTAATGGAGGTTTTCACCATCTTTCTGTCAGATCCTCTGCTCTGTAAAGAATCACAAAAATTGAAATTAAAATCTTCCTTTCCAATGAGAAAATCTGATTTGTTAATTTCTTAATCACTCAGTCAAAATTTGGTCACACTTAGAAGGGCAAAAAAATATATAGTTGAAGTTTCAAAGGACAAGGAGAAGCATAGATTTTAGGTTTCATTTAGTATTGTTTGTGAAACTTCTGGCCTGGTTATAAAATATGCTGGCAAATACAGTCTGATTTGTAAAGATGATAATTTTCTTGATGACAATCTAGAAATATCTATCAAAAATTAAAACATACAAAATTTGATCCAGAACTGTATCTTTAAAAATTTATTCTACAGAAGTGTCAACGAAGATGCTTGTACAAAATGTTCACCATAGCAATGTTTGTAATGTAATATTTTTAAATCATGTAACAGTGAATCAATGAGTGAATTGCTAAATAAAATATAGGACATGTATATTATGAAACATTATTAGCCTTTACAAAGATTGAAGTAAAATTATGCTAATATAGAAATACCTCCAACATATCAATTTTATGTAAAAAATATATATTCCAGATAAAATATATTCAATTTAGGTTTCAGGTACATGTAGACATGGACAAATAATACATAGACTGACAGACAGATATGGACAGTTACATACAAAATTATTTGTAGGTCAATTTATAGAAGAAGGAATGCAATTAGAAGAGTTTTCATATTTTAACCTCTCTGTATTTACATTTTGCTTTCCTAAGTAAAATAATTATATTTGGTTCTTAAAAGGATTTTTCAAGGCAGAATTAATACTATGTTTAAGAAATCTTTAACTTTGAAACTCAATTTGAGGGAACCATTATACATGTTATCACCAAAGGATGTTATATATTGGAAGTTATGAAAAATAAAACATTGTAAATAGCCCTCATTAGTACACATTTCTTTTTTACTCAGAATTCTAGAATTCCATAATTGCCCTTAGATGATAAAATTAAATACAACCAGCTAAGTAATTGTTTCAAAAACATTGTTTCTGGAAGATAACCTTTGGAAACGCTTTCCTTTTAAAACTTCTTTTCAGTAGCTACCCAAGACGTGAAGTTCTGCTTAATCTGCTGGAGAGATACACTTGTCTTCAGTTTATGTATGAGGTAAAGTTGTGGAACATGAACTTTTTCATTTCTTCTATGGAAGACATAAATCTCAACGTGCTTGAATGATTTGATGACCTACTTCAACAAAGAGGGTTGATAATCACCGAAGACAGATCTATTGCTGGTGAATGAAGGTCTACTGATGATTTATTAGTGCATTGAAACAGCAGTGAAATAGTTATGGCTGAGTGGGCATTTCCATTAAAGTGTCTAGTTTGGAGCTTTCATTTTATGGCAGAAAACATCCATGAGACTAAAGGTTTCACTACTTTAAGCCCCGTTTATAATTACTTAATCAAAATTATTGGTTAGAAATTTGAGTTAAGATCAGATTGTGTTTTTCATTTTTATTGTGGTTTTTTGATGACACCAAAATCTCATTTTTAAAAACTTCAAGGATTTGACGACATATTGTATACCCTGGAATTTCTAAATAGTCCAGAGTTTTCTCATGTTCTGATATCACAAAAAAAGTCATGTCTTTTGAAAAATAACACAAAGGAGGCCATTTTAATTTGGGTCAATAAAACTGTGACAAAGGAGGGAAGGTCATTTGCTTTATAAATCATTCTCCATTAATCTAACATCATCTGGGAATGTTTTCTTTTCAAAAATTCTGAAATCATTGGTTCACGCTGATGGTTCTCAGTGACTCACGTTTAATGTCTGAGCTAAACAAGTTTTGTCTCAATTGCTTTCTACAATGTTGACTGATTTTGATAAAATTTTATGTAACACTAATGAATATTAAGAATTTTTGAATGTAGACGTTTTAAAGTCTGTGTGGATGCAAGTTTAAGACCAATATATTTCTCAGATGAATGTATCTTTTGTTATTTAAAGGGAATTTGATGCTCAAAGGTAGGTTACAAATATATGTGATATTACTGATTAAGGTATATAACTTGCAGAACCCTTTGTGACAAATTATTATGTAATCATATCCAAAGGATATTAACATTTGGTAGAAATCCTACTTAATGTCAGGAAGTTTATAGCATTAACGTATTTATTCTTTACAATAACCTAATATAATAAGAAACTGAGTCTCACAGACGGTAACTTGTCTAAGATCAAAAATCTATTAAATATGAACGATAGGAATTCAACAATAGACTATCACAAAACTTGTGTTCTTGTAAAGCTATGACTTTCTTTTTCTGTTTTATCTTTTAAGGTGATAATGGCGTATTCATGCTTATATATGTATTTGTGTTTCAGAGCAGAACTTTTATTAGCTTAGCATATATTCAGCTAGAATGCAAGCTTCTTGAGGGCAGCAGCCATGTCTTTTATGTTCCTTAGTGTACATCCAGCTCCTAAATCAATGCCCTGTGCCATTATACCACAGTGAACACTTAGTGAATGTGTGGATAGAAATAAAATGTAAATAATATCTACTCAAAAGAATACTAATAAGTTTTACATGTGCATAAAATAAATAAATAATTTGCATGCTATGTTTTAATATTTCAGAGGTCTCAATTTGTCAGCAATAAGCCCATGTTCTCACATGGCAAATACTTAATTACTTGTCACTACTCATGTTTCATCCCTAAAGTAGATGGCGATACATTCATAACAACACTAGCTGCTGATACACAATTCCTACTCAAATAGTACTTTGAAACACAACAGCAAATTGACCCAAATAGATTTAGTATTGAAAAACATCTGCCACCTCTAGCTTAGTTTAGAATTGGTGATTTTGGTCTGCTTTACATTATTATACTTATTCATATTTAATCTTTAGCAAAGGGCCTTTATAACTATTAACCCCATTTGATCTCACATAACCCAGAAACACAAGACAGATATTGTTAACTATTTTAGATATAAGCTTCAAATGATAAATGTCTTAGTTTGTTTGGTCTCCTATAACAGAAGACCATAGATTTGGTGGCTTATCAACAACAGAATTTATTCTCAAATTTATGTAGGCTGGGAAGTCCAAGGTTGAGGCACTGACAGATCCGATGTCTGCTGAGGACTGCTTCCTGTTCCATAAATGGCCCCTTCTTGCTGTGTCCTCACAAGGTTAAAGGGGAAAGAGAACTTTCTGGAATTTCTTTACAAGGGTACCAGTCTTACTCCTGAAGGCTCTACCCTCATGATCTGATTACCTTCCAAAGGCTCCACCTCCAAATAGCATCACAAGGGAGGTTAGGATTTCAACATATGAATTTGGACAGACACAAACATTCAGTGAATAGTAATGAGTCAGTATCTTATAGTGTTTAGGTAATTTAGACAAAAGTAGAATTGAGGTATTTTTACTGTAAGTCCAGTGATCTCTTCTTGGTGGCTTGATGCATCCAACTCAAGTTGCTAGTTACATAATCTAAAAACTGCTGAGTTTTGCCATAGTCAAATGCAAATTTATATGACTCACTTTTCTAAATGCTTAGTTGGAATGTATGAAAGACACTGGAGAATTGCTTATTGTCTAGTATAATGTCAATATTTACTAATTTAGAAAGCAACTCCTATATTGCTGGCATACTTGTAAGAAAAAGTAGTTTCTATACAGTAAAGAAAATTAAAATATCTTGTCTTAGCTGTGTCTAAAAGTGAGTAGAATTATTCATTTAATAACTTTCCTTAAATGAAATATGCAGGAATTTTTTTTTTACTAAATGCTGTTAGAGTCATAGAGAATAGACTCTTGATGATGTCCTTCATGTTAAGAAACAAAGTATTTTAGCCTAATGAAAACAAACACATAACATAGCTACTTTAAGAGGGCATACTGGGTTAAATGGTATATCTCAATGTTCATGCCCTATGCAGAACTTCAAAATGTGACTGTATTTAAAAATAGGTTGGCTGGGCGCAGTGGTTCATGCCTGTAATCCCAACACTTGGGAAGGCCAAGACAGGTGGATCACTTGAGGTCAGGAGTTCAAGACCAACCTGGGCAATATGGTGAAACCCTGTCTCAACTAAAAATACAAAACATTAGCCAAATGTTATGGTGCATGCCTGAAATCCCAGCTACTGGAGAAGCTGAGGCAGGAGAATCGCTTAAACCAGTGAGGCGGAGGTTGCGGTGAGCCGATATTGCACCACTGCACCCCAGCCTGGGCGACAGAGCAGGACTCCATCTCAAAAATAAATAAATACATAAATAGATAAAATAAAAATAAAAAATAGGTCTATTGTAGATGTAATTTGCCAAGGTGGGGTCCTAATGAAGTAGTATGAGCCCTTAACTGAATATAACTGGTGTCCTCAGAAGAACAGAAGACACACATACACAAACAGAATACCAGGTGACAATGAAGGCAGAGATTGAATCTACTGATGAATCTACAAACTAAGAAACTCCATTGGCTGGCAACACCAGAAGGTGAGGGAAAGGCATGGCAGAGACAACATTCCCCAATCTCCACCTGATAGAGGCAGCAGACAGAGAACTCTCCTAGGCAGATAGAGGAGGGTCCCTGGAGCATTGCCGACCTTTCCCACAAGGGCTTACACCAGATGTTTTGTGCAGATAAGGGAACTTGCCCAGGGGGCTTGCCTGAACATGCCCACAGCAGACTAAGGACCCAACATGTACACTGTGGGGAGGGAGTGCAGCTACTGGGAATTTGTGCCTTATACAAATAGGGAACCCAGCCCCATCCACTTTTATATAAAAACTTCTATTCAACTGTGAAGAGGGCAGCTGGGAACCTGCTTTCAGGACCCCATTCTGCTGAGAACTTTCCTTTCACTTAATAAATTTGAATCCACTCACTCTTTGATGTCTACATGCCTAATTTTTCCTGGTCTTGAGATGAGAACCTGGATCTAGACTAATTAAAGATTCGAGATTTTGACTGCATCAATCCCACTCCTAGAGCCTCCAGAGACAGCATCCTCCTAATAACGTTACCGGGGGTCCTTGCTCTCAGAGCTCCCAAGATGGTGGTGGGCCACTTTCCAAGATGTCAGTGGGCTGCTTCCAAGATGGTGGCAAGCCTCTTGTTCTCTGACATGGGGTTCTTGGCCTCAGGGATTCCAAACAAGGGAATCTTGGGCCATGCAGTGAGTGTGAAAGCTCTGTTAGAAGCCATGGGTCATGGAAGAGAATCGCAGAACCCAGTGACTAGTGTTCAGCTTGATTAGGATGAACCCAGGCACTTAGCCATGCAGGAACAATGGTAAGCCTTTAGCCTCATTGGGAGCGGCAATGGGGTCCTCAATGAATCAGGACCACAGTGGACACCCTGCCTGATCCAGAGGGATGGAAGTCAGCAGCGGGTCTGCCACAGCAGCAAACAGCAGTGGCGGACAGCAAACAATAGCTCAGCTCAAGCCATAACAAACATGGACCAGAAGAGTGTGCAGTTGCAAGATTTAATAGAGTGAAAACAGAGCTCCCATACAAAAGGAGGGGACCCAAAGTGGGTCGCCTCCTTTTTTGCCTGGGTTTCTTTCCTGATCATCGTCCCTCCCCTGTGCTCTCAGGTGATAGCTGATTGGCTATTTCTTATCTCCCATTTTTGCCTCATTAGCATTTTAGTGAGCTCTCTTTACTACCTGATTGGTTGGGTGTGAGCTAAGTTGCAAGCTCCCTGTTTAAAGGTGGAAGCAGTCACCTTCCCAGCTAGGCTTAGGGATTCTTGGTCAGCCTAGGAAATCCAGCTAGTCCTGTCTCTTGCTAACACCTTGATTTCAGACTTCCAGTCACCAAACAAGTGGGAGAAAATACTTTTCTCTTGTTTCAAGCCAATCAGTTTGTGACAGTTTGTTATGGCAACCTTGGGAAACCAATACAGATGCTATTGAAAAACAGAATGTAACTGAGGTATTTAAATAGGTGGCAGCAGAAATCCTAAACTCTTATTTTTTAGGAGTGGGACTTTGCTTTGTTGAGGTTTCTTTTTTTTTAGGGGGAAAGGAAAATTGAAAAAGAATTGACCATTACTGTACTTCATTTTCATAAGCAAATATCTGTGTGACAGAAAAGAAGGATGTCAAAGTGAAAAGAAAATATGTAGTATTTATGGCACATAAAGTTACCCTTCCAGAATAGCAGATATAGTCTCTGATTCATTTTTACCTACATTTGAGAGTTCAATTGAATTGCCCTGATCCTATTACCCCAACAGACATACCGTTGTTTTTTTTCTTGTGTGAATAGTAACCTGTTTCTTTTTTATAAAACCGCTGATGAACATAATTAAGTGTTATTGAGCTCTAGCTCAAAACTAGGCTCTATTTTAGGTACTTTTGCATTAATTTATTTAATCCTGACCAAAAATGCAGCAGCTTATATCACTCTATTTTAATGTAAACTTTAGAAACAAAAAAAAAAAATCGTCACTGCCCCATAGCTAAAAAGTCATGGAACCAGGGATCCAACACAGACACGCCAACTGTATCACAATGGGTGTTTAGTCTACTTCCATTCTGACTTCTGACTAATCTAGAACCTATTGTTTCACATATATAAGAGTTTCCTGCCTGGGAAATGTGGGGAAGTATGACTAGATGATTTGAGTTTTTTGGTTCAGTAATTTTTTTTTAGTAATATTAAGTTGCTTATGATTGGTCGAGTATATTCTTGAATCAAGTTTTTGAAAAGGTGTATTCTCTTGTAACCTGCTTTTGCTCCATCCCTGACTTGGCGTCTACTACCTTATGAAATGCACTGACCTACTGCATCACAGGTTTGTCCACTGCTGCTGTTTATGGGGAGTTTCCTGTTCCTTTGGCACAACCTCCTGATGTCTTTCGACCACTATACCTGGACTGCGCACTGTATTTACTCCTGAAATTCTCTGGCAGCACCACCCCTCTGGGAACACTAAGAAACCTTTAATATTCTAAAAGGAGTTAATAGATTGCTGTAGGCACCTCATGTCAGCCCATTGTTCTTATTTATACCAACTGGCCACTTGTATATCATTTGTGAATGGTACACAATTATGCAGTGTTTGGGGGCAAATAAGTAAACAGCTTTACTATCTGAGAGGCAGGGACATTTTCTACTTTTATCTCAATAACTTCAATGACTTACATTGAGGTTGGGACAACAATTGAAATAAATTTGGATAATAAATGAAAGCATGAAAGTTAGTAATGAAAGCATCTCGAATGACTTTTCTACCTATGAATTCATTTCTTACAGAATACAGTTCCATTGCAATATTAAATTTCTTAATCAAAATCTAAGAAGGATGTAAATGACATGTTATCTGTATTAGCTATAGGATGTTATGTGTATAAGAATGAATTCTAGAGCCAAACTGGTTTTTAATCCAGTGCTTACAAATTATGTGACTTTTGGCAGGTCACTAGATTCTCCATGTCTCTCAGTTAACTCATATATCCTCATAATAAAAAATTCAAGGTTCTAAAAATGTACTTGGCACAGAGTAAGCATTACTGTATATACTTTTTAACAACTAATGTCAGAGAAAAATAACAGTTGGTATAATCATTTTTTTCTTATAAATCTAGCTTGAAAACCTGAAGACAAGGGAAATATCTCCAGAATGTAAGTGAAATATTAACTTGAATAGCCGCTTTGCAAAATATGTGTTGGTTAACTGACTGAAGTATAAAGTAACATTTAATCACATAATAAATAAATTATTATTATTATCATTGTTATTGTTATTATTACTTGCCTGTACTCTGTTAGAAATTCTAAGTTTGCAACAGGCATCATGAATCCCTTTCTATCAACTTGAGCTTTAATTCACTTGGGGCTAGTTTTGAGAATTTTAGCCCTGAGCTAGAGATTTTACATCCAGTTATAGCAAAGTTGGGGAAGCCACAGAGAATGAGCACAGAACACTTCTGAGAATCACCTGAAAGAAAAGGGAGCTTGCAGATTTCATTCAAATGTGACACCGGTTAGGGAGGAGCATCCTGCAATCACAACTACACACTACATCTATTGACTTCAGTTCTCTGGCTGTTTCCCTGCAGAATGAATTCAAGCACAAAGCTCTCTCTGTCTTCAAAAGGAAGCTTTGTGCATGGATGGGCTCAGCAGGAAAAAGATGAGATACTGACCCTTGATTCCTGTTCTTTTCTCAGATGCATTTGCCCAGGAGATACTGTGCTGAGATATAAGAATGCCGTACAATTTTTAAGACGTTCATATGCACTGCTTAAGAAATGGCAGTTGTGATGTGAATTTTAGATTTCATTGTGTGGAACTATATTATGATATACATAGAAATAGTCTTTCAACTGAACCTTCCACTTAGTTACTCTGATAAAAGTTAATGTTAGACTAAGTCAAATTTTTTTTGGAAGTTTTGGAAGCTGTTACACAGAGTCTAATTTCAACTATATGAAGAAGTGACCTGAATATTCCTGAACTAACTGAGAATCTTCATGACATTTTGGCTTGACTTTTGAATATATTAAATAAGAAGTTTGGATATTGTTCATATTCTTACTCAATTCCTCCTTGATTTCAACTCTGCAAGGGAGAACATAATCACGTCTCTTAGGTAAAATCCTGTGTTCAGTTTACAGTTTAGCTCGCTTTAAGTGCAAACATTGTAATCAAGATTTTCAAGTATGCATATTGCCCTGAGAAATTCCCTTTTCCCAAAACTTTCTTGTTTGCGTGTGTTTCAAATTAGCTCTTTTACACCATTCTTATATTTCAAAATGATTAATTATTGTTGGTGGTTAGATTGCAAAGCAGAAAAACCAGCTGCAGTTAATTGAGAAATTTTAAATTGATTTTGTGTTATGTATTGGTTCCAAATGCAGTAAGAGAAACTGGACCAACTCTATAAAGCAGCAGCATTTCTACATGCCAGAGTATTGCATTCTGAGCAAGACTACAATAGCATGCTGTAATCATGGAGATAATTGAAACACCCTCACACATTCCGTATAGGGTAGTGGTATTGGAGGAAGCTGGTACCAACCTGATAGAAAACTACTGGACGGTATATTTAGAACAATGAAGAAAATTTAATCTAAGGTGCTTTAAGCAATGAGTTTGCTTTTGAGGATATATTAAATAACACCTATGGTCTTTTTATTTTTTTATATTTAGTTCTTTAAATTACTAAAGACCACCCTCTATGTTTCAAGTCTGACTGAAATTTGTACTTTTCGTCCAAGATAGTTTTGAAAGGTAATTCAATCTTTGAAGGATTTGAAGAAAAATGTCACACCACACACACACACATACACACACACCCCCGCCCCCACACAGGACTTCTGAAACTTTATACACTTATATAGTATATAAGTATATAAAGTTATATACTTTATATATAAACTTTTGAACTTTATATACTTATATAGTATATTTTATATCTGAATGATATTTATCTGAAGCAAAGAAACACATATTTGCATACACTCAACTGTACTAATAAACTGGTGGAACTCTCTCAATTAAAATTGTAAAATAGTAGCATGTCTCTAGCATTTATTGAGAATAAACAATAAACACACACACACAACAAACACTGTGTGCCTTGCTGCTCTGCCTCAAAGTAGGCACAGTTTACTTTAAAAAATCAGAATATAACCTTCTTTCTATTTTCTAAGAAATAAATTCGATGAGACACAGTAGATTTTTGGGAATAATAAGGTTAAGAATTGAAACATGTACTATTAGGAATAATACTCTAAATAACAATTACTCATAGAACAGCCAGGTTTTCAACAGTTAAATATTTCTCCTCCTTATTCCTTTTTTCATGATAGGTTATGTGTTTAATATGTCACAATTAAAAATCCCAAATATACAGAAAATGAGGTGATATAGCAAAGCCCCCTGTGATTGTCATCAATCAAATCTGTAGCATAATTTTTATCATTACCAACCCCTTTTCTTCTCTTTATCTGTTTGTTTGTTAGTTCATTCTTTCTTTCTGTTCTTTTAACAGGAGATTTCTAAGACAAAACTCAGATGCCATGTCATTTTACCCATAAATAGTTCAGGTAGTATTTTAGAAAATATTATATAAAGTAAAATTTGAAAAAAAAGTACAGACCATTATGATAATATCATGCCTTTGAACATCACATTATTTTTTAATATCACCTAATATTCAGTCTTCATTAAAAATTTCCTTGTTTATCTAAAAATTGTTTTTTGGTTTTTTTTTTGTTTTTTTTTGAGACAGAGTATCGCTCTGTTGCCCAAGCTGGAGTGCAGTGGCATGATCTCGGCTCACTGCAAGCTCCGTCTCCCAGGTTCACACCATTTTCCTGCCCCAGCCTCCTGAGTAGCTGGGACTACAGGTGCCCGCCACCACGCCAGGCTAATTTTTCTTTTCTTTTTTCTTTTTTTGTATTTTTAGTAGAGACAGGGTTTCACCATGTTAGTCAGGATGGTCTTGATCTCCTGACCTCGTGAGCTGCCCACCTCAGCCTCCCAAAGTGCTGGGATTACAGGCATAAGCTACCATGCCCGGCCTAAAAAAGGTTCTTATACAGTGGTTTGTCCTATATATTTTAAAATTTATTGTATTTTAATCTATATAATACAGAAAAATATGACAATGAGTTTCACAAAAAGCTAGTTTTATAACTAGTTTTGGAAGACATACACAATTATTTAACATATTAGTCATTCTAATTAATTAGTTAAATATGTCCTCTAAATACGAATGTAGTTTCACTCCATAAGCTTTTGCTCATGTACCTGTATCTTCACGGAATATTCCCTTGTTCCTTAATTTCTAAATATTTGCTCATTTTTAAGGTCCACTCAGATGTAAACTGTTCTCTGATTTCTTTTCTTTCTCTCATGAATAATTTCAGGTAGAATTTGTCAATCCTTCTCAATTCTTTCACAGGATTTTGTTGATGCCAACAATAAAAATTAGATAATCTACTTGCATTTAGATAAATGAATGTTATTAATTTTTATGATTTCCTACCAATTATGTGTCTACTGTTTGTGAAATACTTGTTTAACCTTATTCAAAGTCATAAAGATGTTCTCTTAGAATTCCTTCTGAAAGTTTGTTTGTTTTACCATCATATAGAAACCTATTTCTATACTCTGGAAGAAATTTGGGTTGTTTTGTTTATGTTTTTCTTTAGAGACAGGGTCATGCTCTGTCACTTGGACCCTAGGCTGACGGGAATGTTTCACCTGCACTGCCAGCTGGAGTACAGTGGCACAATCACAGCTCACTGCAGCCTTAAACTCCTAGGCTCAAGCTATCCTCTTGCCTCAGTCTCCCAAACAGTGGAACTACAGGCACATGCCTCCACAGCTGGCTAATTTTTAATTTTTTGTAGAGATTGCATTTCAATGTGTTGCCCAGCTTGTCTCAGACTCCTGGCTTCAAACAATCCTACTGAGAGACAGGACTAGCTGGATTTCCTAGGCCAACTAAGAATTCCTAAGCCTAGATGGGGAAGGTGACCACACCCACCTTTAAACACTGGGTTGTAACTTAGCTTACACCTGACCAATCAGGTAGTAAAGAGGGCTCACTAAAATACAAATTAGGCTAAAAGCAGGAGGTAAAAAACTAGTCAAATCATATATCATCTGACAGCAGTGGGCAAAGGAAAATGATTGGGATATATACCCCAGGCATTCAAGCCAGGAGTGAGCAACCTCCTTTGGGTCCCCTCCCATTGTATGGGAGCTTTGTTTTCACTCTATTAATAATCTTGCAACTGCATACTCTTCTGGTCTGTGTTTGTTCCAGCTCGAACTGAGCTTTCACTCACCATCCCCCACTGCTGTTCACCGTCACAGACCCACCGTTGACTTCCATCCCTCTGGATCCAGCAGGGTGTCAACGGCATTTCTGATCTAGGGAGGCACCCATTGCCACTCCCATTCAGGGTAGTGGCTCGCCATAGTTTACGTGCAGTTAAGTGCCCAGGTTCGTCCTAACCAAGCTGAACATTAGCCACTGGGTTCCACGGTTCTCTTCCATGACCCACAGCTTCTAATAGAGCCGTTTAACACTCACCACATGGCCCAAGGTTTCATTCCTTGGATTCTGTGAGGCCAAGCACCTCAGGTCAGAGAACAAAAGACTTGCTGCCATCTTGGGAGGGGCTGCCACCATCTTGGGAGCTCTAAGAACAAAGACCCGCTGGTAACATTTGGTGGCCCGTACAGGTATTCTCAAAAGCAGTGAGTAATATTGGACCACTTTCTCTTGCTATTCTGTCCAATCCTTCCTTAGAATTGGAGGGAAATACTGGGCACCTGTCAGACAGTTAAGAATGATTAGCGTGGCCACCGTACTAAAGACTCAGTGAGGCTTCCTGGGAAAAGGCTTTCTGACAATGCCCAACCCTTCTTGGTTGGGAACATAGGTCTGCCTGGAACCAGCTTCCACTTTCTTAGTTTTCCTGGGGAAGCCTAGGGTCGACTGGAAGCAGAAAGCTGTCATCCTGAACTCCAGGCATTGGCCAGTCGAGATCATGGCACAGTCAGAAGTCTCTAGTCAACAGTTGCCCATGCATTTGCCCCTACCTCTCCTCCTGATCCATACCTCCTGGGTCCTGATCACGACTTTCTTGAAAGTGCAGCCCCAAAATTCTACTTACCACTGAATCTACTTCCTCCAATCCCTGCCTCCTATTAGCTTCAGACTTTCACTTCCTCTCCCAAGTATTAGAGCAGGTTGTATTTCCAAAGGGATCTAAGGAAGCTCTACGCTGTGTCCTTAGGCACCTAGGCTATGAATCCAGGGATTCTTGTCCTGGTGTCCTTCCCAATTTAGGTATATAGCTCTTGACTTGGGTAGTTATGTGGAACCCGTTTCCCACCACCCTTGCCAGGGCCCCAAGTTCTATTATGAGCCATGGCCCCAAGTTTGTAAATGTCAAGGATTGTTCTCCCATTGTGTAAGATGCTCTCCTCCCCCAATTTCTACCCAGCTTACCCCTCTGCAATACAATCTCCAAGCCCTGACTCCTTGGCCAGGGCCTTAGAACTGATGACCCAGTACTTTACAACTAGAACTGGGTCTGCGACAGCATAATAGATCAGGATGAAAGCGAACTGAGTAAATTAAAGGGAAGGCCCAAATGCATTCAGTCTGTAGCAGCAACTGCTTAGCTGACAGAAGAAAATAGAAAAAATAACTTATAGAGGAAACCTCATTGTGAGCACAACTCACCAGTTCAGAACAAACCTAAGTCAAAAAAAAAAAAAAAAAAGAAGGTAGCTTATTAGCTAAAAATCTTAAAGTATGGGGCTATTCTGTTAGAAAAATTCAATTTAACATTAACCACTGAAAATTCCCTTAACCTAGCAGGTTTCCTAAGGAAGGATTTAAATCTTAATTACCATACAAAGGTCCGACCAGACTTAGGACAAACTCCCTTCAGGGCAGGAAGAGAGATGGTTCCTCCCAGGTGATTGAGGGAGAAAACCACAATGGGTATTCAGTAATTGATAGGGAAACTCTTGTGGAAGCAGAGTTAGGAGAATTGCCTAGTAATTGGTCTGCTCAAATGTGCCAGCTATTTGCACTCAGCCAAGCCTTAAAGCACTTACAGAATCAAAAAAACTCTATCTCAATCTTGACTCAAAAGGTTACCTACACCCTCTCTGAAACGAATTTGCATAAGAACTGTAGTTTATGGGAATGCATCTTGATGGCGCAGCTGGGTTGTTATGAAATACTCAAGAACCCAGCCCAGCTCTAGGACTCACCCCTGAGCACAAAGGCAATGTTGGGCACGCTGGTAAAGGACCACTAGAATCCAGCAGCTGGGACCCCTTTCTTTGTAGTCATGAAAGGCAGGAAAACAGCTGTAGAACTGCTACAATGGTGAGCATCACTAATTCGATAAGCAGAGGTCCATGAGTGGTTATGCATCCTGGAAAGGAATAAGCATTAGGACCATAGAGGATGCTCTAGGACTAATGCTCATTGGAAAATGACTAGGGCTGCTGGCATCCCTATGTTCTTTTTTCAGATGGGAAATGTTCCCCACAAGGCAAAAATGCCCCTAAGATGTATTCTGGAGAATTTGGCCCAAAATGTATGTACCTTTTTCCCTGTTAGCCTTGAATCAAATTAAAATAGAAATAGGTAAATTCTCAGATAACCCTGATGGCTATCTTGATGTTTTTACAAGGGTTAGGACAATCCTTTGATCTGACATGTAGAGATATAATGTTACTGCTAGATCAGACACTAACCCCAAATGAGAGAAGTGCTGCCGTAATTGCAGACTGAGAGTCTGGTGACCTCTGGTATCTCAGTCAGGTCAGTGATAGGATGACAACAGAGGAAAGAGAACAATTCTTCACAGGCCAGCAGGCAGTTTCCAGTGTAGACCCTCACTGGGACGCAGAATCAGAACATGCAGATTGGTGCTGCAGACATTTGCTAACTTGCATGCTAAAAGGACTAAGGAAAACTAGGAAGAAGCCTATAAATTATTCAAAGATGTCCACTATAACACAGGGAAAGGAAGAAAATCCTACTGCCTTTCTGGAGAGACTAAGGGAGGCATTGAGGAAGCATACCTCTCTGTCACCTGACTCTATCAAAGGCCAACTAATCTTAAAGGATAAGTTTATCACTCAGTCAGTTGCAGACATTAGAAAAAACTTCAGAAGTCCACCTTAGGCCTAGAGTAAAACTTAGAAACCCTATTGAACTTGGCAACCTTGGTTTTTTATAATAGAGATCAGGAGGAGCAGGTGGAACAGGACAAACGGGATAAAAAAACGGGGGGGGGGGGGGCACCACTTTAGTCATGGCCCTCAGGCAAGTGGACTTTTGAGGCTCTGGAACAGGGAAAGGCTAGGCAAATCGAATGCCTAATAGGGCTTGCTTCCAATGCAGTCTACAAGGACACTTTATAAAAGATTGTCCCCTCGTCCATGCCCCTCATGTCAAGGGAATCACGGAAGGCCCACTGCCCCAGAGGACGAAGGTCCTCTGAGTCAGAAGCCACCAGCCAAATGATCCAGCAGCAGGACTGAGGGTGCCTGGGGCAAGTGCCAGCCCATGCCATCACGCTCACAGAGCCCCGGGTATGCTTGACCCGGGTAGACAGGAGCCAGGAGGTTAACTGTCTGCTGGACACTGGTGCAGCCTTCTCAGTCTTACTCTCCTGTCCCAGACAACTGTCTTCCAGATCTGTCACTAACCAAGGGGTCCTAGGACAGGCAGTCACTAGATACTTCTCCCAGCCACTAAGTTGTGACTGGGGAATTTTACTCTTTTCACGTGACTTTCTAATTACGCCTAAAAGTTCCACTCCTTTGTTAGGGAGAAACATCCTAGCAAAAGCAGGAGCTGTTATACACTAGAATTCAGAGAAGGAAGAAGGGGTAAATATATATACAGACTCTAAGTATGCTTAGTCCCCCATGCCCACGCAGCAATAGAGAGAGAAAGGGAATTCCTAACTTCCGAGGGAACACCTACCAAACATCGGGAAGCCATTAGGAGATTATTATTGGCTGTGCAGAAACCTAAAGAGGTGGTAGTCTTACACTACCAGGGTCATCAGAAAGGAAAGGAAAGGGAAATAGAAGGGAACCGCCAAGCGGATATTGAAGGCAAAAGTGCCGCCAGGCGGGACCCTCCATTAGAAATGCTTATCAAAGGAACCCTATTATGGGGTAATCCCCTCCAGGAAACCAAACCCCAGTACTCAGCAGAAGACATAGAATGGGGAAGCTCACAAGGACGTAGTTTCCTCCCCTCAGGATGGCTAGTCACTGAATATGGAAAAATACTTTTGCCTGCAGCTAACCAATGGAAATTACTTAAAATCCTTCACCAAACCTTTCACTTAGGCATGGATAGCACCCATCAGATGGCCAAATCATTATTTACTGGACCAGGCCTTTTCAAAACTATCAAGGAGATAGTCAGGACCTGTGAAATGTGCCAAAGAAATAATCCCCTGTACTGCAGGCCAGACATTTCAATCCCTGTATCTTTAACCTCTTTGTTGAGTTTGTCTATTCCAGAATCAAAGCTGTAAAACTACAAATGTTCCTCAAATGGAGCCCCAGATGCAGTCCATGACTAAGATCTACCACGGACCCCCGGACTGGCCTGCTAGCCCATGCTCCAATGTTGATGACATCGAAGGCACCCCTCCCAATGAAATCTCAACTGCATGATCCCTACTATGCCCAAATTCAGCAGGAAGCAGTTAGAGCAGTCATCGGCCAACCTCCACAAAAGCACTTGGGGTTTCCTGTTGAGAGGGAGGACTAAAAGACAGTACTAGCTGGATTTCCTAGGCTGACTAAGAATTCCTAAGCCTAGCTGGAGAAGGTGACCAAGACCACCTTTAAACACGGGGCTTGTAACTCAGCTCAATCAGGTAGTAAAGAGGGTTCACTAAAATACAAATTAGGCTAAAAGCAGGAAGTAAAGAAATAGTCAAATCATATATCACTTGAGAGCACAGGGGGAGGGACAATGATTGGGATATATGCCCCAGGCATTCGAGCCAGGAGTAGGCAACCCGCTTTGGGTCCCCTCCCATCGTATGGGAGCTCTGTTTTCACTCTATTAAATCTTGCCACTGCACACTCTTCTGGTCTGTGTTTGTTCCGGCTCAAGCTGAGCTTTTGCTCACCATCCACCACTGCTGTTCACCACCATCACAGACCTGCCATTAACTTCTACCCCTCTGGATCTGGCAGGGTGTCCATTGCGTTTCTGATCCAGGGAGGCACCCATTGCCACTCCCGTTCAGGCTAGAGGCTCCCTATTGTTCCCATGTGACTAAGTGCCCAGGTTCGTCCTAATTGAGCTGAACACTAGTTGCTGGGTTCCACGGTTCTCTTCCATGACCCAACTTCTAATAGAGCTATAACACTCATTGCATGGCCCAAGGTTCCATTCCTTGGAATCCGTGAGACCAAGAGCTTCAGGTCAGAGAGCAAAACTCTTACTGCCGTCTTCGGAGTGGCGGCCACCATCTTGGGAGTTCTAAGAACAAAGACCCACCGGTAACACTACCTTGGCCTCCTGGCAGAACTTGTTTTTGTAAGACTTAGGCTGTCACTTTCATAAATACTTGATAGAATTTACTGCCAAAGAATAAATTCTGTAATTTCTTATATATAAACATTTTAACTCAGTGGTCCCCAACCTTTCTGGCACCAAGGACTTGCTTTGTGAAAGACAAAATATTTTCCATGGACAGGGTTGGGGAATGGTTTCATGATGAAACTATTCCCTCTCCGATCATCAGGCATCAGTTAGATTCTCATAAGGAGCATACAACCCTGGATTCCTCACATGCACAGTTTATAACAGGGATTGCATTCCTTTGAGAATCTAAAGCCACTGCCACCGATCTGACAGGAAGCGGAGCTCAGGTGCTAATGCTCCTTTGCTGGCTGTTCATCTCCTGCTCTGTGGCCCAGTTCTTAAGAGGCCACAGACAAGTACCTGTCTGCAGCCCAGGGAAGTTGGGGACCCCTGTTTTAACTAATGAATTGAATTGTTTAAGCTAAATTTAGAAATGCCCAGATTTTCTATTTTTTGTGGGTTAGTTCTGATGTCCTGTTTTTTAAAAAGTTGCCCAGTTTGTCAAATATTTTTTCTTAATATTCCTTCCTTATTTTTAAAAATCTGCATGACCTACAGTAATCTGTTGTTTTTTATTCTTTCTCTGGATAATTTATATTTTCTAAATGTTTTTCTTGATCTTATATTAGTGTTATTGTTTAAAATTAATAGATATGATTTTACGTATTTATTGTACACAACATGATCTTTTGAAGTTTATGTGCATTTGGAAATGACTAAATCTAGCTCATGTAAATTTAACATTACTCAGAATCAAATGTTGGCATTATTTATTTTCCTTACGATCCATATTCCATTTCAATAATTTATACTTATACTTAATTATTTCTCATTAATATTCTTGAGGGTTTCACTTGCTCTTCTTTTTGGAACTTCCTGTGATAGATAGTTTTTAGAGTTTTTTCATTTCTGACATATCAACTGAAGGCTACAAATTTCCATTCAATCACTGCTGTATATTAATCTACTAAATTTTCATATATCATATCTCCATTATTCAGTTAAATAAATTCCCTATTTTCCACGTGGTTTCCTTTTTCTTATGGCTTATTTAGAAGTGTGTTGCTTAATTTCAAAATATGAAGGAAGTTTTCTGTTTATCCTTCCTAGCTTTATTTTTAGCTTTAAGCTTCATTTCCCAGTCATCAGTGAAGATTCTCTGAATGATTTCTTGAAACTTCTTTAAAGGTGCTTTATGAACCATGGTATTAGTCCATTGTGCGTTACTATAGAGGAATACCTGAGACTGGATAATTTATAAAGAAAAGAGGATTATTTGGCTCATGGCTGTCCTGGATTCTGCTTCGATTCTGGTGAGGCCTCAGAAAGTTTTTACTCATGGCAGAAGGTGGAGGGGGAACAGGCATGTCACAGAACAAAAGAGAGAATAGGAGAGATATCAGGCTCTTTTGAACAACCAGCTCTTTTGTGAACTAAGTGAGTAAGAACTCATTTATTACAGTGGGGAGGGCACCAAGCCACCTCCACGACCCAAATACCCTCCTCTAGGCCCCACCTCCATCACTGGGGATCACACTTCAACATGAGATTTGGAAGAGATACACATCCAACCATATCAGACATCATATTGTTAATATTAGTATTATGTTGTTATATTGTTAATAATAACAGATATGCCTTAAATTGTGTCAATACAAGAGTATACCTATTTTTCCTTTCAGTTATTTCAAATTTTATCTTTACATTTCAAATATATATTTTGGGGTGCATGTGTATTTAAAAATATTATATAGAGTGAATTGGCTCCTTTGTTATTTCAAACTTTCAACTTTGACATTAATACTCAATCTTGCCTTAAACTCCACTTTGGATGATATTGGTATAGAAAGGCCAACTCTTCTGGGAGTGCTGTAGTATGGCATATCATTTTCCTTCTTTTACATTCAACTAATGTTTCCTTATACTTAATATGCCTCTTATAAACGGCACATGTACTTTAGTTTTACAGGTTTTTTATAGTTTTATTCTTTTATGTATAGTACATAGTCCACATACATTTATCATAACTAACAATATAGTTGTGTTTATGTCAACATCTCTCTATTTTTTATTTGACCCAATTTCTATGCATCCTTTTTTTCCACCATTTGGCCCGTTTTTGTTGGTGCATATATATGCGCATATATATATACATACATACATATATATATATTTTAATTAACTTCATAGATGACTTTTCCCCTCTAAGTTGCTACCCCAGATAAAAATATGTAGTTCTTATAACATTCTAAATGCAACTTCTGATACTGCTAGAATCTTAGAATACTTTTCCTCCATTTGCATCCTTGTGGCATTTTACATTACTGTTATCATGCATTTTAATTTTACATATATTTTTAACATCATGAGATGTAATTAACATTGCTCTCTGTACTCATGCAGTTATCCTTTCTGATTTTTTTTTTTCTTGCTGCACTCACCGGACAGCTAAAATTTGCCTTTAGTTCTGAAGAACATTTTCACTGGGTATAGAATTTTAGGTTGACAGCCTTTTTCCATCTTTTCTTTTCCCCTCTAAAGTTTAAAGGTATCCTTCCATTTCCTTGACTTCTGTCACTTCTGTTGAGTCTTTTGCTGTGTTTTTTATGTTGTTATGATGCTTTACCCTGCCCCGCACTGTTCTGAATATTTTCTTTACACTTTAACTTTAAGCAGATTGCCTCTGGGGTGCCTATGAATGGCTTCCATTATATTTATTCTGCTTAGAATTCACAAGGTATTTGGCTCTACAGAGTAATGTTTTTCACCAGTTTTTGGAAACTCTCAAAAATATAACTTTAAATATTATATCATCCCCATTCTCTCCCTACATTATTTCTGAAATTCAAATTTCAGTTACTTTAGAAGGTTTTATTTCATCCCACCTATCTCTTAAACACTCTTTAAAAATATTTTTAATGTTTTATTTTTGAATTTCAGTTTGGAACCTTCCTTCACTAATTCTCTTTGATATGTTAAATCTGTTAATCCTATATATTGATAGAGCTACACCCAGTTTCTCTTATCTTCCATAATCATGGGACACTTATCAAAACTAAGAAATTAACATTTGTAATATTAACTAAACTGCAGAGTTTAATCAGATTTCTACCAGTTTTACACAAATGTTTATTTTTTCAGTTCCATGATATAACTCACAATATCAGATTGCATTTTGTCCCCAGGTCTCTTTTGTTCCCTCTAATCTGTAACCATTTCTCAATCTTTTCTTGTTTTTTATAAACTTGAGAGTCTCAAAGAGTACTGGTCGGTTATTTTAAAGAATGTACCTTTTTTGATATATCAGATGTGCTCTCATGATTTGACTAAAGGTAAGAAGAATAGCACAGAGACAAAGAGTAACTTTTGCAGCATCATGTTGGAAGGGTACATATCAACATGATTTATAACTGATAATGTTAAAGTTTATTATGTGGTTAAAGCCACAAAAGGGTTCTTCACATAAAAAGTTATTATTATCCCTTTTTTATTCTAAGTCTTTGAACTGCAGAATCATTAGCAAAATAAATAATTAGTTCCTTTATGTCTGAGTTTTGAGATGCATATTTATACAACATTATTGTCCCAAGGGATAACTTGTATAAAGACAAATCCTCTTCCTTTATGGCCATAGATTTTGCCCTTCTGGTTTAACATCAGTTCCTAGGGATTTTTTTCTATAAGAGGATATTAGGTTAGGCAATGCTTCTACATATTTTACTTGGCTGCATCAAGCCAAACTCCTAAAGATTATTTTTGTGTGTGACGTCACTCTTCCATTAGCTACAGGCTCAATATTGTTGTTACTTTTCTATTTTTATTTTTTGAAAATTGTGAACTGTGGTTTTACCCTACACTCTACCATGCTAAACAAGAAGAACCACAATGATGTTTATTGTGATAGTATCTGCCCTTTCATACATGTAAAAAAATCATAAAACTATTATGAAGCTTTCTCAAATTTTAAGCGAAATCCATTCAACAAATTGTATATTTTGTGCATTTTTAAAATCTGTAGTTTTTAAGACAAAGGCTCATATGCCAGGCATCTATCCTTCCAAAAATTATTTCGATGACAATAGATAAATTCATAGTATATTGGCCATTCTCTTAGCATATATTTGTAGTTAAATCAAGCAAAATGTAAAAATATAGTTGATTTGTAAAACAGTTCAGTATGTAATGTTTAACTAAATATAATTTTTCTTATAAGTTTTTATCATAGTTTATTTTAAGAACTATTATAAATGTTGGTTTAAAAATTCTTGCAGGATTCAGTCTCTCATTTTTCATGTCATGGTCAAACAACATTATTTAAAGCAATCTTACAATGTTTCTTCTACTCCACCACATGACTCCCAACTTTGAATCACTACCTGTGCAAACTCCAAAGACAATACTCTGTGAAACGACATTTAATTAACTAGAATGACCATTTATCATCAGTGCACCATGATTAAAATGTCCTCTGTTATCAGCAGCATCATCCATTAGCTAAAGGCAGAATTCATTGCAGCAGTGAAAAAAATAAATAAATAAATAAGCAACCAAATGAGGTGCTACAAATTTGATTAATCGGCTTCTAATTACCTGAGACTCATACAGCATCTCACAAAGGCAAAATATATATATATATATGTATATATATATATATATCTAAAGATGAACCAAAATATAATGGCTAACATTTGTTGTTATTGAGTGTTCAGAGTGGCATTTGTAGACTTCGTGAGATGTCAGCAAAACACTGCAAAACTTTTCTTAGCATTCTGCATTTGACTTAAACCTGTTTCACTCAAGATAAAAAAAAATTCCCTTTTGCTTAGAGAAATAATGCTAATATCATGTGATGACACAGTTCTGAAAAGTTCTGAGTTCTGGAAAAACAGGTATATTATCACATGCTGAAGAGGGATTCATGAAGTGAAGAAGAGGTTTTGCTATGTTTTCATTATTCCTCACCCTATTTCTTCCCCTACCCATAAGAACAAGGTAGATAACAGTGTATATTTAGTATAAATATAAATTGATTTGTTATGAAGATTAATTTGAGTTAAATTTTAAAAAATAATAATTAAAATATCTACTCATTCATTTTTAAATTTCTTGAAAATTAATATCAACTACCAAATTTGTGCACATGTTAGGCATTTGGATTAACAAATATATAAATTCTAAGGCTATCTGTTCCTAATGAAAAGCTCTAAATATGTTGTCTGCAGAATATAATCCAACTCTTTTCTCATAGTATGACCTGCAAATAATTTACATTCACAGTGCTTACTCCATGCTGCCATACATTGAATATTTAGTATCACCATTTGAGACTCATTATTTACCAAATGTAGTTGGCAATTTTCAAATGCAATGTTTTGTTCATCATGTTTTTTCTTGCCTGAGTTCTTTTTTCTGTATATGCTGTGTTCCACAGAACAACCTATTTTTAATACTTTCATACTATTTCTTCCAGGCAGCCTTTCCAAATCCACTTGAAATCACACTATCAGTCACTTCATTTTGTACCTCAATTCAACTTCTGATTTGCCACTTTCTTTCTCCACTGTGCTTTGTCTGCATTTGTGATAAAACTTATGTTTGTCAAGAAACTCTCTTAAACATTTGAACAAGGCAGCTAGAATCTTTTCTTTTTGTTAAAAGCTCACACACACAAACACCCACACAAACGTTCTCATTGTTTAAAACAAGTGAATAAACTTTCTTTTTCTAAAATTCTAGCAATTTTCTCTAACTGGGATAGAAAACAAAATAGCTAAAATTTAAATTTCATGATAATTATTGAGTACATGAAGATATGCTAACAGGCTTGAGATGTTTCTGACTTGGAGCTATTGGTTAAGCGGTTGCCTATGAAAATTTACACAATAGTAGGCTCCAAGCAAAGTACTTCACTTGTTTCTAAAAATTTGGGGCTGAGAGGCACAGGATCAGGTATTACTCAGTGACTTTCTTATCAGAATAGGTTCTCTGGTGTTTTAATAAAGGTCAGTATTTGATTCACTGAGACATATTTTCTTTTGCTTTTGTACAATGGCAAAGTAGTATTGGTAGACTGCTGAAATGGCAGAAGATGAATGATAAGCCTGAAAATTCCCAACCCTCAAGAAAAACTGTTCTAGAGCATAAGGAAAACACTTTATGCCATATTAAGACACTTTTTACAGTTTAACTTAAATTATAAATAGCTATGTCAAAGTTATCTTACTGAATAAACCTTAAGCAACTTAAATGAACATATCATATGGTCTTGTATGTAGATAAACACATGGTATAATATTTTACATATGCCAGGTGCTTAACTGTTTGAGTTGCATGTCTTCCTAGGATTATTGTATAGCCATGAATTAACTGATTAATTAGCTCATCAGATCAAATATTCATATACTTATGGAATTTATTGTGCCTGTGGGTTTGTAGGCCACGTATTTTGTTTTTTCAATGGTTGTTATCAAATAGGCCAAGTATTGGCATAGTATTGTACAAATGTGGCCAAAGGACAAAGAAAGTTGAATTAAGTACCGTGAGTTTGTGAAGGTTAGGAATACAACTCAAGGGAGATGAACTAGTTCTTCTCTCTCAAAACACAATTTTCCTTAACCTTAGCACATGTGACTGAATCCTTTACCTAAACATGATGTTACCATGATTATGTTGACTTTTTCAAACCCAAGTGGATACCGTAACTCATTTTTTTTTTTTGTATATGTCACACCAGCAGTTAGGGACTTCTCTTCAGTAAGTATTTAAAAGTACATGATATTCAGCTTTATCATGATGAACAAAAGCAAAACAAATAAGCAAAAACCTTACAATATTCCTACCTCCATATTCTTGGTTTTTGGTTAAATAGGAGATCACAAAGACAAAGATGCATAAAATGTGGTAAACACTAATGTAGCTAAACGGATAGGATATACAAAGGGGAAGCCCGCCCAAAAGTAAAATTATAACCCTGTAAGAAATAAGAGTGCAAGAATCTTGCATTGGTAACATATTATACAAAATTTATCCTAGTGAGAGGAAATGTGAATTTTTCTTGAGGAAGTAAGATATAAAAAATGGTATGATGTTAATTAACTGAGAAAACACGAAATAAATGAGTAACACGGTTAGAAGGAGCTAAATCTCCATGTGCACAGGAAGATGGCAAACCAAAACGCCTAAATGGTTCTGTGTATGTCTGAAAACATAGAGACAGGGGAATATCACATGAGTTGTAGCTGGTGAAGCAGGAAAATACCAAGCCTATAATTAAGCAAACATTGCAGTAAAGTGAGTAAAAAAAAATTTTGGGTTCCCCAGCACAGTAAGTAACATAAATCTGTGGGTTCCCCAGTGTATATAAATGCTATGTTCACACTATACTATAGTTTATTGTGTGTAATATCATTATATCTAAAAGAAAAATGTATATACTTGTATTAAAAATACTTTGTTACTGAAAGTTGTAAATGATCATCTCAGTCTTCAGCAAGTCACAATCTTTTGGCTGGTGAAAGGTTTTGACTTGATGTTGATGGCTGGTGACTGATTAGGGTGATGACTGTTGAAGGGTAAAGTGGCTGTAGCAATTTCTTAAAATAAAACAATGATAAAATTTATCACATCAATTGACTTTCTTTCAAGGAAGGTATCTCTGTAGCATGCAATGATGTTTCGTAGCATTTGAAAGAAGAACTTCTTTCAAAATTGAAGTAAATCTTCCCAAATCCCGCCTCTGGAGCAACTAAGTTTAGGTAATATTCTAAATCCTTTGTTATCATTTCAACAGTGTTCACAGCATCCTCACCAGGAGTAGGTTCCATCTCAAAAAAACACTCTCTTTCCTCATCCATGAGAAGCAATTTCTCAGCTGTTTAAGTTTGATCATAGGATTGCAGCAATTCAGTCACATCTTCAGAATCCACTTCTAATTCTAATTTCCTTGCTATTTCCACCACATCTACAGATATTTTCTCCACCATCATGGAGAAATCCCTCAAAGTCATTCATGAGGGTAGAAATGGACTTCTTCAAAACTCCTCTTCATGTTATTTTGACCTCTTCCCATGAACTACAAATGTTTTTAACGACATCTAGAAAAGGGAATTATTTCCAGAAAGTTTTCAATTTCCTTTGCCCAGATCCATAAGCAGAATCCCCATCCATGGCAGCTACAGCCTTATGGAATGTATTTCTTAAATAATAAGACTTAACATTTGAAATTACTTCTTAATCCAAGGGCTGCAGTTTGAATATTGTATTAGCAGGCATGAAACCAACATTAATCTCCTTGTACATCTTTACCAGAACTCTTGGGTGACTAGGAGCATTGTCAATGAGAGGTAATATTTTGAAACAAATCATTTTTTTCTGAACAGTAGGTCTCAATAATAAGCCTAAAATATTCAGTAAACTGCACTGTAAAGAGATATCTTATCTTCCAGCCTTTATTGTTCCTCTTATAGAGGACAGGCAGAATAAATTTAGCCTAATTTATTAGTACCCTAGGATTTTCAGAATGACAAATAAGCATTGGCTTCAACTTAAAGTCACCAGCTGCATTAGTCCCTGACAAGACAGTCAGCCTGTCCTTTGAAGCTAGGCTTGACTTCTCCCTAGCTATAAAAGTCCTAGATGGGATCTTCTTCCAATAAAAGTCTATTTCATCTACATTGAAAATCTTTTGTTTAATGTAGCCACCTCCATCAATGATCTTAGCTAGGTCTTCTGGATAACTTGCTGCAGCTTCTTCATCAGCATGTGCTGTTTCGCCTTGGATTTTTATGTCACAGAGATGGCTTCTTTCCTTAAACCTCATGAACCAAACTGCAAGCTTCAGACTTTTCTTCTGCAGCTTCCTTGTCTTTCTCAGTCATCATACAATTGAATAGAGTTAGGACCTTGCTCTGGGTTAGGCTTTAGCTTAAAAGAATACTGTGGCTGGTTTGATCTATCTAGATCTTCAAAACTTTCTCCATATCAGCAATAGGGCTGTTTCACTTTCTTACTTTGATGGGGTGGGGGGAGAGGAAAGAGTCTCACTTTGTTGCCTGGGCTGGAATGCAGTGGTGAATATCGGATCACTGCAACCTCTGCCTCTCAGGTTCAAGTGATTCTCCTGCCTCAGCCTCCCAAGTAGTTGGGATTACAGGTGCCTGCCACCATGCCGAGCTAATTTTTTTTTTTTTTTTTTTTTTTTTTGTATTTTCAGTAGAGACAGGATTCCACTGTGTTGGCCAGGCTGTTCTTGAACTCCTGACCTCGTGATCCGCCTGCCTTGGCCTCTCAAAGTGCTGGGATTACAAGCATGAGGCACCACACCCGGCCAGCTGTTTCACTTTCTTACCATCTGTGTATTCACTGAAGTGGCACTTTTCATTTCCTTCAAGAACTTTTCCTTTGCACTCACAACTTGGGTAAGCAACTGTTTGGCACAGAGTCCTAGCTTTTACCTTGTCTTTGCTTTTGACATGCCATCTCACTAAGCTTAATCATTTCTAGCTGTTGATTTAAAGAGACTTGTGACTCTTCCTTTTAACTTGAACGTGTAGAGGACATTGTAGAGTTTTTAATTGGCCTAATTTCAATACTTTTGTGTCTCAGGGAATACGGAGGCCTTAGGATAGGGAGAGACAGGGCAGAGTCTGGTTGGTGAAACAGTCAGAACATACACAACATGTGTCGATTAAGTTTACCATCATATATGCATACAGTTCCTGGTGCCCCCAAACAATTACAGTGTTAATATCAAAGATTGCTGATCATAGATCACCATAATGAATTTAATAATAATGAAAAAGTTTAAAATATTGTGAGAATTACCAAAATGTGACACAAAGACATGAAGTGAGCATATGTTGTTGGAAAAACAGTACTGATAGATTTTTTCAATGCAGGATTGCCAAAAACTTTCAATTTGCATAAAAATACAACATCTGTAAAGTACAATAAAATGAGGTCCAAAAAATGAGGTATGCGTGTATATTTTCAGTTGGCATATGGCACAATGTATTTTGTGTTTTAAAACGTTTACTTTAACTGTGGTGCAAATAAATAACTTCAGGCAAATAAAAACACCTGCAATTGGAAATATTTGGGCTAAAGTGGTATCAGTAGCATCCAAAAATTAGTAGATTTGAAATATTTGAGGCTGGGAATGAGAGCTCAACTCCTGTTATCCCAGCATTTTGGGAGGTTGAGGCAGGAAGATTGTTTGAAGCCAGGAGTTCGAGACCAGCCTGGGCAACATATTGAGGCTCCATCTCTACAAAAAACTTAAAAACAAAATTAGCTAGGATGTTAGCATGTGTCTGCAGTTTCGACTACTCTGGAGGCTGAAGTGGGAGGATAGTTTGAGCCCAGGATTCTGAAGCTGCAGTGAGTGATGATCACACAACTGCCCTCCAGCCTAAGCATCTGAATGAGACCCTGTCTCTAGAAAAATAAGAAGAGAAATAAAATAAAAATAAACACACTGAAGAGGCAAAAAATACAGGGATAAGCAATAAAGTGAATATGAAATATTAAAGGGGAGGGAGCTTTCAACAATGACTCTTAGATTATTGACTTGCCAAACTATTTTTACGAAAAAAAGAGAAAAATATAAGCATATACAGTAACGAAGTGAAGTCTCAAGATGACTCCAATAATCCTCATTATTCTTGTGCCATGCCTTCTTGTGCCCTGCCAATTATCCTCACATTCTTCAGACCTGCCATCTCCTTCTGAATCATGACTGACCTGGGTAACCAATAGAATTCTGTGTAGCTAATTTTGTAGCATCCAGCTTTGTCTATTGGATTTCTCACTCTGGAAGAAGTCATCCATTGTTATGAGGATACTTTACCCTCAAGAAATGTACTTGTGGAGAATATCTGAGGACTTCTGATAACTGCCAGCACCGATTAGTCAGTCATGTAATTAAAGCACTTTCGAAGAGTATTCTCTATCTGCAGTAAAGCCTTCAAATGGTTGCAGTAATGAACAAAATCTGACTGAATCCCCTGAAAGTCCTCAAGCCAAAATAATCTAGTCAGGCCATTTTCAAATGTCTTACCTAGGGAAACTGTGAAAGAAAATAAATACATAAAGATTTTTACTAATCCACCCAGTTTGGCGGTAATTTGTTGCATAGCAATAGATAACTAACAAGTGAATAAAGTCTTAAACCCTGGCTTCTGGCATATTAAGTCTCAGCTGCTGTCAGACATCTAAAAGGAAATTGTAAATTGACAGATAAATTGAGATAAGTCTATATTTGTTATGCAAAAATAAGGAGTAGTCACCTGCTTATAATTGGTAGCTGAGATCATCTACAGGGAAAATACAGAATAATAAATTAGAGCTATGAGAGAACTTTGAGGACTTCAACATTTCATGACTGGGAAGAAGAGGATAGGAACAAATAGGAATATGGACAAGAAATGTTGTAGAAAGTAGGAAGAACACAAGCTGAGATATTCAGAGGTAAGGTTGATTTAAGGAGAGAATGGCCAATATTATCAGATGTTGAAAGGTTATGTGATAAGGAATTTAAAAAGTATTTTTGCATTTAGAAACAGATTTCTGATCTCACCGGAAATTGCTTAACTGTAATATCATGGAAGGAAGCCACAGAAAAATGAAGATAATGGAGAGAGCGAGTGAAGAGTAACTTACCTGTTTTATTCACAAGCTTCAACTCTAATGACCCAAAGTGTTTTCAATCTGGCCATCTGCAAATCATTCTGGATCATTTTCATGGTTCATTTGTACGATCAAGTCACATTTATTACTCTTGAATCATGATTTTAAATGATGGTGACTTAATATTAAAGCCATCAAAATAAGTAACCCTAGCACAAATAGGTAGAGTTGATATTTTGTATTCCTCAGTGTAATCATATAGAAAAAAATATAAGCCCAACAGATGCAAAAAGCTTCATAATACCGGAAGAAAAAGAATGTAAAAAAAAAAAAAATAGTAAAAGAATGAGATAGGAAAATCAAGGAATTATTATTTTCCACAAATTTGAGAGACAGACACATTTGACTAGAAATGAATGGCAAAATAATCACAAGAGAGAGACGAAAATATACAGGAAATGCACTGTGACCAGAAAAGAAAGGAGCAGGAGGGCACAGCACAATGAGTTACTCACACCTAGAAATTCCACGTTGATTCCAAATATAGGAGTAATAATGCTGTATTAGAATTGATCGACTTCATTTCCTTCCTTCTTCATCTGCTGCTCATATCACTGCACACCGCTGCTTCACAAAAGTCTATACTGCCACCTGCCACAGTGCACCTGGGATCAGCCTCCCTTAAAAATAGAGATGAATATTTATTATTTCTTTCAATCACTTTTGCAATAAAATGGCCTTTATTTTTATTTATTTCCTTATAAAGAGGAAATTTCTTAAATATTTACGTCCTTATTAAGAGAAATCTTAGCATGAGGCAACTGTAGATGGAAAGTACAATTCTTTTTCTCATATGTAAATGCAAATAGATTAGATACTGAAGAAATAATATGATGGTAATTTAAAGAAAATATAAACTCCGAATTTATATTTAGCCACATATTGCATTTCATCATATATTGATAAACCTGACTACATACGTCAAATATATTTTTTTGAAATACTGTCTCAGTTTAATACTTAATATGCAAAATAAAGATATATATGTAGTCATGTGTTACTTAATGACAAGGATACAGCCTAAAAAACATACCATTAGGTGATTTTTGCCTCGGTGCAAACATCACAGAGTGTACTTACACAGACCTCGATGGTAGAGCCCACTACACACCTAGGCTACATGGCAAGACCAATAATTACTCCTAGGCTGTAAACCTATACAGCATGTTATTGTCCTGCATACTGCTGGCAATTATAAAGGTAAGTGTTTGTGTATCTAAACATATCTAAATGCAGAAAAGGTACAGTAAAAACACAATATAAAAGATCTTTTTTAAAAGCTATGCCATATAGACCCCATGAACAGAGCTTGCAGAACTGCTAGCTGCTCTGGGTGAGTCAGCGAGTGAGTGTTGAGTGAATGTGAAGGTCTAGGACATTACTGTGCACTACTGTAGGCTTTATAGACACTGTACATTTGGGTTACAGTAAATGTATAAAAAATGTTTCTTTTTTCAATAATGTATTAACCTTAGCTCACTATAAATGTCTAACTTTATAAACTTGATTTAACTTATTTACTCTTTTGTAATAAGAGCTCAAAACACAAACACATTGTACACCTGTACAAAATATTTTATGTCCTTATTCTATAAGCTTTTTCCTATTTAAAATGTATATATATACACACACACACATACACACACATCTTTTTAAACATTTTTTTAAGAACGAAGACACAAGTATGTACAGGGTCAGGATCATTCAAATCACTGTCTTCCACCTCCACATTTTGCTTCAATGGGAAGTCTTCAGGGACAATAATCCACATAGAGCTGTCATCTATGATAACAATGCCTTCTTCTGCAACATGTGCTGAAAGTCCTGCCTAAGGGTGTTTTACGGAGAAGTTCTTTTGTTTATTAAGTAGAAGGGGTACACACTAAAATAATGACAAAAGTAATAGTAAATAGTAAATACCTAAGCCAGTAACATAGTCGTTTATTGTAATTATCAAGTATTATATGCTGCACATAATTGTATGTGCTAGACATTTCTACGACCGGCAGAGCAGCAGGATATAATGCATTGTGCTATGACCTCACAACAGCTACAATGTCATTAGGTGACAGGAATCTTTTAGCTCCATTATAATTTTATGGAACCACTATCATTGTGGCCTGTCATTGACCAAAAATGCCATTATGGCATTTTGGCTATATTACTGCACTCTTCCTAAGCATCTCTCTATTAAATTAAGTTTGAATGATGGCACATCTTCATTTTGCTTATTCATGGCTATTCATATTTTATATTTAAAATGATTTTTTAAAGTCCATAATGTTGACATTTAACATATGGCTAATGTTTGATTTTTGAGCTTTAATAAAACCAATAATTTTTTCTCTAAGGTTATTTTTTCAGACTCAGAGTTCTATAAGTCTAAAGTCTACAGGTGGGGTTGCCTAGATTCTATGTTCAGGGTCTTACAAGTTCAGACTCAAATTATTGGTCATGTGGATTCTTACGGGAGAATTGTTCAAGTTCATTCCATTACTGGCATAATGTAATTTGCCGCAGGGCATGAGTGAGGCTCGCCTCTGCTTGCTGGCTTTTAGCCAATGATCCTTCTCAGTTCCTAAAGCTACCAAATTTCTTTTGACGTGGCCCATTGAATCATCAGTTCATCAACTGTACATTTAGTCTTTCTCATGCCTTAAATCTCTCTGACTTCTGCCATCAGATGAAGAAAGTTCTCTGCTTTTAAGAGCTCATGTAATTAGACACTAAAGACCAGGAATGTAATCTCTCTATCTTAACATCAACTGTGACATAAAAGCTGATACAATCATGGGAGTTATACCTCACCATAGTCACAGAGAATTGAGTTATTTTTGGAATCCACTTTAGGAACTCAATTTACCATGCCAGGAAAAATATATTTTGGATTCCTTCAAAAATAAAAAGCAAATCTACAATAGTTCTTCAACTGAGGCATCTCACCACATCTGTTTTTCTTACCTATTTTGTCCAAAATATAAGGCCAAGTTATATAGTTGTCTTCTATGTCATTCTCACCACAAATATCTGTCTTTGGGTAGTATTTAATGTTAATCACATTTTGCTGCTTTCCATTAGAGTAATTGTTTGCCTCTCTCTCTCCTGTGGAAGATTATTATGTCTACAATCTATCTACATAAGTGTTATGGGCTGTAAATGTATATCTTCTCCCTGGGTGACTATTATATATATAATCTGTTACCTTTTTCCATTAAGCTAATGAATGGTTGACACTTGTGATTAGAACAATCTGGCATCTTTAAATGTTGTCTTAAAAGTAAAAAATTAAAACGGTCCAGAGTCAAATGCACTGAACAACATCTGTTTTGTATTTAGCATAAGGTAAGATGTGTGCCTCTTGCTTTTTACTGAAAGCAGAAGACATTAAATTGATTATAACTTCATTTTTCTCTTATTTTAGTCAAAGCAAACTTCCTGATTCCACAAATTAGACTACGTGCTTTATTTCCTTAATAATTAAAAACAATTTACGAGAGAGAAATTTTGGATAGCTTAAACGTACCACTGATTTGTACAAAACAACAAATTTAATCATAAATAAGGGCAACACAATTATATTTAAATAATAAGTTAGGTTCCAATCATTGGAATCACTCTGTGTAGATGCATTTTTATTCTTTTCGGCAGAATTGGTAGAATTAATAAAAGTGGCAGAATTGGTAAAAGGAGACCTAACAAAAGGAGATATTTTAAATGAGCTTTCCTTGATTTGAAATTCAGAAGTCTAGTGTAATTTTCAGGTTTGGCATTGAAATATATGAAATACGGGGGATTTCGTTGAGATGCTCTAAGTTTGACCTCTCACATGGGCCTCACTCCTATATACATAATCTCCTATGTACATAAATCTCTGCTTTTGCTGAAATTTCTCCATTTTAAACTTCTTTCAAGAATCACAAGTTCAGCAATTAAAATTAGCGTTCACTGTACAATATTAGCTTTTTTCTCCCTGCCCCCTTCTATATTAGTACTACCATAAATTTTTACATACTAAACTAAAAATCTCAGAAAAATAATTGTCTGGATATTTTTCCTCCATCTTCTAAATTCAGCTTCCCATTAAAGCCTGTCCTTGATTGTTTCTGCTTGTTCCACTGCGCTACTTCAGTCAACTGCTCTAACCCCCCAATCCTAAATTACTATAACCATCTGGCAACCACTGCCTTTACCTTCTGCAGTCTCTGTCCATTTAAGCCAGACCAATCCTTATAAAATTCTGATTGCACCATATCAGTAGAGGACTCAAGGATTTATTTGGCTCCCCTCTTGGAATCAAGTCCAATTTTCTTCTCTTAACTGTGACGTCCATCTTTCCTTCAATTTCATTATCTACTACTTTTAAAACATACTACAAATTGTAGTTTTGTTTATATTCTCACTATTCTCACATAAACTTTTTTGTCAGTTTATTGCACCAAGCTGTAAAGTTCTTTAATATTCTTTAATTTAAATTATCCCAATTCTTACCTACTCAAGTAATTTTCCCTACTATATAAAAACTTCAAATTAAAAAAATATTCTTCTCTTTCCACATACACATTTTCGCTGTGAGTATGTATATACACACACTTACACACATGTATTTATCCATATTATCTAATAGGTTAATAAATGTTAGACTATCTAGTGAAACATAACACTGCATTCAGCACAGATGCATTGTATATATAGTAAGCCCTCAGATGATACTGATTCAAATATTGGAGTGTACTAATGCATACATAAACATAATATATACATAATACATAAATACATACATAAATACATAAACATATTTGAAATTTGACGTGAACATGTTTTGGCTCAGTTAAGGTTGACCCCACTTACAACTCCAGGAATGGGCTGTGATACATTTTTTTCATCATAGTCAGTGATTCAAATGTTTATACTTACAGCAGTTAGTTGGGGACCGTTAAACAGATTGAGTTTGGCACAATAAAGAAAGAGTACATTTTACAATTTAATGTTGACTTAAATTTAAAGTTAAGTTTCTGCCGTCTATGAGAGGAAAACTGCAGTCTTATTTGCTAGAAGGTCTTTTAAGAAGACGTGAAGTCCCAAGTCATTAAAGTCATTGTCAGGACCATGATAACAATTGAGAATCATATTTTATTCTTCTATGGAACTTACATTATGTCAGACATTGAGAACTTTATATTTGTTACTAACTAAATTTTTATAATTATGTGAAGTAGATGCTATTATTTCACTCCCTTTTGGATAAAGATCCTGAGGCCCAGATGAGGAAACTAAGGCAGTGATAAGAAGGTCAAGCCTGCGTAGTGACTCAAATATAGTGGTTGATTGTAATCTCAATTACTATGTGTACTCAATATGGGATGTGTCATCATATGGACTTGTAGTCCTAATGTAAGGGTCAGAGGAAAACATAGAAAAGGATTCCTGTAAGACATTAATTTATTGCCTCAAATCTTCCCTGAACCTCCAACCAGTTAAGGCACAAGAACTAGCAGACATCTTATTGTTTATGATTTTTATTTTATTCTGTGTTCTGTTAGCTTTACCTGTTCTGTTTGTTTATGTGTTTGGCAGGTGGAACTCATTATCCTAATATAATCACAGTATATTCTTTGAAAGAATAGAATATATTTACTATGATAACCAACAGTTAGGACCTTGGAGACTCATTGGAAAATAAAACGTAAACCCACAACTGTACCTTCAACAAATGCAATTTTTATGTTTCATGATGATTGTCATTTTTGTGTTTTGATTCAAAGAAGTGCTTATTGCTCATGATTTTAAAACTCACAACATGATAAATCTTATTTCTATTTCCTTTATATCACCTGTTCATACAGTGTTGATAATATAATTAGTACACAGATATTGTAAGGTAAATCATTTAAATACTATTTGCTTTACAACATCATTAGTGATTCAACACCACACAATGTATTTTTCTTAATTAAACACATCAATCCCAGAGGGTTGGATGGCTTGAAAGACTGTTATTGGCAGCTGATTTATGTATCTGCTGTTTGGTTTGTTGACTTATGCATTTATTACCTTTAGGTCACTGAGCCTGACCAAATTGTGGTGGGAAGTTGTTATTATAAGATGGGAGTCTCCTATTTGCATGAGTGACCTGGTTATACTAATATTGTTCTTTCAAATAAGATATGAACATTAATATTGTGAATGTAGTTAGTCACACTGAGACACTATTTTAAGGTGGTTCATTAAATTAAATTTTGACGTCTTTTTCAAGCACACCATCTTTCCCAGGCTGATGAGGGTATTTTAACTGTAGATTAAAATGCTTTCCTGCATATCTGGAGTAGGTCTAAGAAAAAATTATAAAAATATGAGTAATATCTCTTTTTTGACCACTGCTTTCCAAGCCATTTTCTGCCCTTGTGATAACCTGAGTAATTCCACTACAATTTATTATGACTAAAATAGAATCATTATGTACACTTTTACTCTTTAATGCACGCTTTTCTGTTATACAGCTTTCTAAATTTGTACAGATGTGTTTGTTTTAAATTGTCTTACTAAAGTCACTTAAATACAGTGATACATATTTGGGACTGTTAATGTTCTGGACAGATATGAAGCATCTAGCTACCTATGTATTTAGTTCTATTCATTATATTCAGTAAGATATGAGTTCCAGTGCTTTTCATGTAGTGGAAGGTCAGAAATATATCTTTTTATATAATGGAAGTCAATAAATATTTGTTAAAACAATTTCTTATATTGGGTATATGTTTGGATATCATTCTTATGAAGTCTATATAATATGCTATTATAAATTTTCCTAAACCTTCACTATTTTAAAAACAATAATACATTGAGATAGTTTTAAGTTTTTGCATGTGCTAATTGCAATACTTGAGAATTATCCTTTTACGTGACAAAAACCAATCCCTTTTACTAATAGGATATTTATATATATATATATATCCTATTAGTTCTATTCCTTAGAGAACCCTAATACAAATTTTGGTACCAGGAGTAATACTAGAGGAACAGAATATTAAGGATGCAGTTCTTTTTTTTTGGTTTCGCGGTTTCTGGAGTTGGCTACTTAATACGATTAGACCCAAAAATGCTAAGGACTCTACTTCTAATAGTATGGAGAACATTGATATCCCTTGGTATGATCTGTGTAGAGAGTTATGCAAAATAAATGCATTTGACACTCATGATTCACTGCTCATGAGAGGCAAGAAATTTAGTGACTCTATACATGATACCTTTGACTATATGTGGAGAACCAAGGAATATAATGAAGCTTGTTGGTTGCTCCTAAGTTCATTGGACAAAGTGACAAAAGAAAATGATTAACTCAGGGATTCTAACTCCTGCCTTCAGATGCAGATACTGAGCCTCAAATCTGCTAAAATTGCCCCAAGTGAGAGTCTTATCTCCTGTAGAGAAAGAGCTGAAATTGTAGAAAAAGAGACACAAGCTCTTATCGTGTGAGTGGCTGATCTGCAATGAAAGATACATACTCAATCTCGCCAGGTGCCTACTGTTAAAGTGAGGGCATTGATTGGAAAAGAATGGGACCCTGCAACTTGGAATGAGGACATGTGGGAGTATTCTGAGGAAGCTGGGGACACTGAGCTTGTAAACTCTGATGAACCTTTTTTGCCAGAAGAAATAGCTTCCCTGTCTCCAGTAGTGGCAACATCCCCTCCCCAACCCATGCTGCCATCAGCCTTTCCACCTCTGTCTGAGAAGATAAACCCAGCACTGCCTGAGGCAACAGTAATGGCCTCCCCCGAGGCAAGTGCCAGGCAAAATAATGTCCATTCTCCTCAGGAGTCACCCCTAACACTTCTGTTTGCTTCTAGACCTGTATCTAGACTAAAGTCCTGGTGGACCCCTAGAGGTGAGGTTGAGAATGTGACCCATGACGTGGTGTGCTACACTCAAAAAGAACTGTTTGATTTCTCTAATTTATATAAACAGAAATCTGGAGACCTGGCATGAGAATGGATATTAAGGGTATGGGATAATGGTGGAAGGAACGTAGACTTGGATGAGGCTGAATTTATTGATTTGGGCTTGCTAAGTAGGGACTCTGCTTTTAATGTTGCAGCTTGGAGAATTAAAAAAGGTTCTAATAGTTTATTGGTTTGGTTAGTTGAAATATGGATTAAAAGACGGCCCACTGTGAGCAAGCTGGAAATGCCTGATCTCTCTTGGTTTAATGTAAAGGAAGGGATCCAAAGGTTTAGGGATATTGGGATAGTGAAGTGGATTAGTCACTTTAGACCTACTCATTCCAGCCGGTAGGGTCCACAGGCATACCCTTGACCAATGCCTTGTGAAATAGATTTGTGAGGGCAGCACCTGCATCTTTGAAGAGCCCTGTAATTGTTCTTCTCTGCATGTCAGATCTAATAGCAGGAACCTCAGTCACTCAACTACAAAATTTAAATGCAATGGGAATAATTGGGAAATAATTGGATCCCATGGTGGCAGGAGCAAAGTAGTGGCACTCAACCATCAAAGGCAAAGTGAGTGTTGCTACTGTAATGAACAGCAGAGCCAAAGTAGCAATCAAAATAGTCTGACTCTTGTAGAGTTTTGACATTGGCTAATTAATCACAGTCTTCCTAGAAGTGAAAATGATACAAAGCCTACTGCATTTCTACTTAATTTACATGAGCAGAAAACTTCCAGGTTGAATGGACAAAAGACTAATTTGAATTATAAAAAATGAGAATTATGGCCCCTCAATCAATTTCCAGACTTGAGTCAGTTTACACACCCAGAGCCCCTTTAATGCAGGGGAGGCCGAGTCCCCTTGAGGAAGGACCCCACTACACTATCGACAATTTATGCTGATAATCTTTCTCCCAACCTTCTCCAGGGAGACCTCTGGCCTTTTAACAGGGTAACTGTGCACTGGGAAAAGGGAAATGATCAGAGATTTCAGGGACTACTAGACACTGGCTCTGAGCTGATGTTGATTCCAGGGGACCCAAAATGTCATTGTGGTCCTCCAGTTAAAGTAGGAACTTATGGAGGTCAGGTAATTAATGGAGTTTTAGCTCAGGTTCAACTTACACTGGGTTCAGTGGTTTCCTGGACTCACCCTGTGGTCATTTCCCCAGTGCCAGAATGCAAAATTGGCATAGACCTAATTAGCAGCTGGCAGAACCCCCACATTGTATCCTTGACTAGCAAAGTGAAGGCTATTATTGTTGGAAAGGCCAAATGGAAGCCATGAGAGTTGATTCTACTTAGAAAAATAGCAAATCAATAATAATATCACATCCCTGGATAGATTGTGGAGATTATTTTCACCATTAAGAGCTTGAAAGATGCAGAGGAGGTTATTCCCACCACATCTTCATTCAACTCTTCTATTTGGCCTGTGCAGAAGACAGATCAGAGAATGAGAGTTGATTATTGTGAGCTTAACCAAGGGATGACTCCAATTGCAACTGCTGTACCAGATGTGGTTTCATTGCTTGAACAAATTAACACATCTCCTGGCACCTGGGATGCAGCCATTGACTGGGAAATGCCTTTTTCTCCATGCCTGTCCATAAAACCAACCAGAAACAATTTGCCTTCAGCTGACAAGGCCAGCAACATACCTTTACTGTCCTACCTCAGGGATATATCAACTCTTCAGCTTTGTGTCATAATCTCATTCCCAGAGACTTGATCGCTTTTCCCTTCCACAAGACATCACACTGGTCCATTGTATCGATGGCATTATGCTGACTGGATCCAGTGAGCAAGAAGCAGAAAACAAACTGGACTTATTGGTGAGATATTTGCATGACAAAGGATGGGAAATAAAACTGACTAAAATTCAGGAACCCTCTACCTCAGTAAAATTTCTAGGGGTACACTGGTGTGGGGCCTGTGGAAATATTCCTTCTAAGGTGAAGGATAAGTTACTGTATTTGGCCCCTCCTACAACCGAGAAAGAAGTACAATGCCTAGTGGCCTATTTGGATTTTGGAGGCAACACATTCCTCATTTGGGTGTGTTACTTCAGCCTATTTATCAACTGAACCAAAAGGCTGCCAGTTTTGAGAGGGGTCCAGAACAGGAGAAGGCTCTGTAACAGGCCCAGACTGCTATGGAAGTTTTTTTGCCACTTGGGCCATATGACCCAGCAGGTTCAATGGTGCTAGAGGTATCAGTGACAGATACGGATGCTGTTTGGAACCTTTGGCAGGCCCTGATAGGTGAATCTCAGTGGAGGCCTCTAAGATTGTGAAGCAAGGCCCTGCCATCTTCTGCAGACAACTACTCTCCTTTTGAGAGACAGCTCTTGGCCTATTACCGGGCTTTGGTGGGAACTGAACATTTGACTATGGGTCATCAAATCACCATGTGACTTGAACTGCCTATCATGAACTGGATGCTTTCTGACCCATCTAGCCATAAAGTTGGGCATGCTCAGCAGCATTGCATCATCAAATGGAAGTGGTATATATGTGATCAGGTTCAAGCAGGTCCTGAAAGCACAAGTAAGTTACATAAGGAAGTGGCTAACAGCACATACTGCTAACAGAGTGGCTATGATCTCCACGGCTCCCACCTTGCCTTCTCTACCCGAGCCTGTGCAGATGTTACATGAGGAAGTAGCTCAAATGCCCATGGTCTCCACTCCTGCCCCTCTGCCTTCTTTCCCAGCCTGCACCAATGGCCTCATGGGGAGGTTCCTATGATCAGTTGAGACAGAAAGAGAAGACTAGGGCCTGGTTCACAGATGATTCTGCATGATAGGCAGGCGGCATCCAAAAGTGGAGAGCTGCAGCACCACAGCCCTTTCCTAGGACATCCCTGAAGGACAGTGGTTAAGGGAAATCTTCCCAGTGGGCAGAACTTCCAGCAGTGCACCTCGTTGTACACTTTAAATGGCCAGATGTACAATTATATACTGATTCATGGTCTGTAGCCAATGGTTTGGCTGGATGGTCAAGAACTTGGAAGAAGCATGATTGGAAAATTGGTGACCAATAAATTTGGGGATGAGTTATGTGATGGATGAACCTCTCTGAGTGGTCTAAAACTGTGAAGATATCTGTATCCTATGTGAGTGCTTACCAATAGGTGACCTCAGCAGAGGAGGATTTTAATAATTAAGTAGATAGAGTGACCTGTTCTGTGGACACCACTCAGCCTCTTTTCCATACACCCCTGTCATCGCCCAGTGGGCCCATGGACAAAGTGGCCACGGTGGCAGAGATGGAGGTTATGCATGGGCTCAGCAACATGGACTTCCATTTACCAAGGATGTCCTCAGCACATCTCTATATTATGGACGTTTTGACTGCTTTAGGAACTATAATTTTGTAGTTCAGATTCTCATAGATAGATTAATTTAATTTTCTTAAGCCTATCTGCTGTTTAATAAAAGATTGGTTTTAATTAAAATAATACAGATACTTACACATCATCATCATCATCTTCCTCAACATCAGCTGTGATATTTTATAAATGTAGCAAAAACTAAAAGTAAATCAGCTGGTATGAAAGTAGAAAGGGCACTGCAGCACACAGACATGTACAACAGGGAAAAATACTCAACGTATTTTTTTAAAGGCCTAGTAAAAACTGCAATTGCATCAAAGAGAAATCCGATTATTCAGATAAGTAGGCACCAGTGCCTCCTTGGTTGTGGAAAAAAAAAAGAAGAAAAAACAGAGGAGACACTCTATTTCAGGATATATCCAGAATTAACTTCAAGGATCCTTTATGAATTATCCCATGAGAATCTGATATGCAGACTTCAGTTGCATGGGAGGCTCTTTTCTGATGGCTGGAGTAGTTGTTTCAAGCATGGAGCACAGTGTTCATTCAAGCTGGGCAGTATTTGGCCTCAGAGAGATTTGGATCCACCACATCGCAGCTGTGAGTCAGACATGTGACCTATGCCCTAAAAGCCTTCATTTACTATGCAGTTAATTACAAGTGTGTGACATAGGTAAACTAACTCTTGTTAAAATGTCTAGCAAGAGACTCGGCACATATTAATTGCTTGATTAAGGTCTGTTTTTGCTGTTGCTGCTATTACTTGCATTGCCCTCAAAGTGCCAAGTTTACTCCTGCTGACCACATTGAATGTTGAGAATTCAAAGGCAGTCGCCATGTTCTTTCGTAATTAAAAACAAATCTGTACAGTCAGCATGTGTAGACCCAATATACTTTCATTTGCCCAAAAGAGAGATCCACATCTAGAAACACAGGTTTAAAGTGAGGTTTAGAAAATATTAGTCAGTTTTTTTTTTTCTTTTTTCCTTCACGGTGGTAGGCTAAATGGAAGGTGACTATTGAGGCTAAAAAAAAAGTAAGAACAGTCAAAGGAAAGACAATCGAAAGGGTCTAGTGAAAAAGAACATAAGGAAAAATCTTCAAGAATTTGATCCTTGATGTGAAAAGCAACTGTATGGTTCATGGTTACATTTCAGGCATATACAGAGGAGTTATGTTAAGCAGTGCTTTCCTGAACCAAAAAATAACGTCCAGTCTGTCTACTCATTATTATGGTCCTAGTTATTGTTATTGTAAAAGCGGGAACTTCCTCAAAGCAAACATTGCTGGCGTCAAAAAGAGTTTCATTACATTGGTGAAAAAGTCTCACACTGTCACCAGGGCTGGAGTGTGTTCGTAGGATCTTGGCTCACTGCAACCTCCGCCTCCCAGGTTCAAGTGATTCTCCTGCCTCAGCCTCTGGAGTAGCTGAGATTACAGGTGCCCGCCAGTATGCCTGGCTAATTTTTTGTATTTTTAGTAGAGATGGGTTTCACTCTGTTTGCCAGGATGGTCTCGAACTCCTGACTTTGTGATCCGCCCGCCTTGGCCTCCCAGAGTGTTGGGATTACAGGCGTGAGCCAGGACTTTTTTAAAAAAAAATCAGGATACAGCATTGAATAAAAACATTTAACATTTTGTGGAAATTACCTTCTGTACATTGTCTCATCAAATGTTTGGATCTTCTTTCTACTTTAGCAAGTAAAAATCCACTATAGTAAAAATAGCATGGGATTAAAATATGTGAGCAAAGTAAAACTGCTAGTATATTTGCTCTTATCAAATAATCAGATTAAAGAGGAAGTGTGATACAAGTTAAAGTCCACAACTGTTTAATACGCTTTGTATGTGAATTTAGTTGGTTTATCATTAATCATGTTTAGTTGCACCTGATTATTTTGGAGATTCTAATATGCCAGTTTTATTAGAGTGACTGTTCTCAGGAGGTTTATAACAATGATTACAGCTCTGTTAATTATTCCACCTATTTTGGGATTGTTTCAGTCAATCTAATTTTTTTAAATCTAAGGTTATAATAGATAAAGACTAGATGACTTGTTTAGACAGTTTCCATTGTGTTAAGAAAACTTAATATAAGATTTGGTTATTTTAATGTTTATAATATGATATAGTTCATTGCTACTTATGATTTTCTAAATAGAAATATTTTTATGTGGTAATGCTTTTTATAACTTCCACTTTATTTGAACATGAAGACCAATTCTTTATTAATACAATTCTCCCCCTTCATCCTTCCAAGGAGTGAGTCTCTTTAATAGAACCAAGGGCATGAACAAATAAAACCCATTTCAAACCTCCAGACTGATAAAGGTGCAAACTGCAACATGCTGGGCTCTTGTTTACAAAGTAACTTATGCAGAAATAGTAATTTCCAGATGTTTATATGAGTGAGAAATTAAAGTCAAATATATGGGTACAGTGAAAAGTATCTCTCAAAATCTCAATAAACTTCCCAAATACTCTATCTTCTTGCTAAGCATCAAATGATAGTTACAACAAAATAATTATGTTCATAGACATCCAAAGATCACATTTATGGACTGACCAGGGTGCATGATAAATAATCAAATCAGGCAGTAGACAAGAATTGATTCATAAGTCTGGACCAGAATAACATCATGGCAGTAGTATGGTCAGTGGAAAAGTCACTACAGCTCAGGAATCAACTGTGCTACTGTGGATTGAAAAGAAGACAAGAGTCTGGGTCAATTATTTTAATAAAATTAATGTTTAACTTGATGAGTACATAGCAGCTGTATATATTTATGGGCTACATGAGATATTTTGACACAGGCAAACTGTGTAATAATCACATCAGGGTAAACAGGTTATTCATCACCTCAAGCATTTATCCTTTGTGTTATAAAAAAATAAAATTATACCGTTTTGGTTATTTTTAAATACAGAATAAATTATTTTTGACTGTAGTCACCCAGTTATAGTCAAATAATAGACCTTATTTATTCTACTTAACTATATTTTTGTACCCAATAACTATCCCGCTTCTCCCCACAACTACCCTTCCCAGCCTGTGGTAACCATCATTCTACTCTCTGTCTCTATCAGTTCAATTATTTTAATTTTAGCTTCCAAAATAAGCCATTTTCCTTTGCCTGGCTTATATTGCTTAACATAATGACTTTCAGTTCCATCCTTGTTGTGGCAAATGAGGCGTCTCATTCTTTTTATAGCTGAATACTGCTCCATTGTGTATATGTACCACATTTTCTTTATCCATTCATCTGCTGATAGACAGGCTGGTTCCAAATTTTGACTGTTGTGGAGAGTGCTGAAATAAACATGGGAGTAAGGATATCTTTTCAATGGATCGATTTGCTTTCTTTTGGGTATATACCTAGCAGTTGGATTGCTGGATCATATGTTGGTTCCATTTTTTGTTTTTTTGAGGTAACTCCGAACTGTTTTACATAATGGTTGTACTAATTTACATTCCCACCAACAGTGTACCAAGGTTGTCTTTTCTCCATATCCTCACCATCATGTGTCATTGTCTGTCTTTTGTATAAAAGACATTTTAACTGGGGGTATGCCATCTCACTGTGGTTTTGGTTTGCATTTCTCTAATGATTAGTGAGGTTAAACACCTGTTCACATACCTATTTGCCATTTGTATGGCTCCTTTTAAGAAATGTCTGTTCAGATCATTTGCCCATTACTAAATCAAATCGTTAGATTTATTTCCTGAGTTGTTTGGGCTCCTTATATATTCTGGTTATTAGTCCCTTGTCAGATGAATAGTTTGCACATATTTTCTCCCATTCTGTGTGTTTTCTCTTTACTTTGTTGATTGTTTACTTTCCTGTACAGAAGCTTTTTAACTTGATGTGAATCTATTTGTTTATCTGTGCTTTGGTTGCCTGTGCTGGTGGGATATTACTCAGGAAATCTTTGCCCAGTCCAATGTCCTGGAAAATTTTACCCAATGTTTCCTTTTAGTAGTTTCACATTTACAGGTATTGGATTTAAGCCTTTAATTCATTTTGATTTGATTTTTTTAACTGTGAGACATAAGAGTCTAGTTTCATTCTTCTGCATATGGATATCCAGTGTTGCTAGCATCATTTATTGAAGAGACTGTCCTCTTCCCAATGTATGTTCTTGGCACCTTTGTTGAAAATTAGGTCACTGTAGATATGGATTTGTTTCTGGATTCTCCACTCTGTTCCATTGGTCTATGCGTCTGTTTTTATGCCAGTACCATGTTATTTTGGTTAATAAGCTTTGTGATAGAATTAAAGTCAGATATTATAATTTCTCCAGGTTAGTTCTTTTTGCTAGGGTAACTTTGGCTATTCTGCTTTTTTGTGGTTCCGTATACATTTTAGGATTGTTTTTCCTACTGTGAAGACTGTCATTGGTATTTTGATAGAGATTGCATTGAATCTCTAGATTGCTTTAGGTAGTAAGAACATTTTAATAATATTGATTCTTCTAACTGATGAATATGGGATATCTTTGCAGGTTTTTGTTACTGCTTCAATTTCTTTCATTATTTTTAAAATAATTTTCATTGTAGAGATATTTTATGTCATTGGTGAAGTTTATTCCTATGAATTTATTTTATTTGTAGTTATTATAATGGAATTACTTTCTTGATTTCTTTTTCAGATTGTTCACTGTTAGTATATAGAAATGCTACTGATTTTTGTATATTGATTTTTGTATCCTGCGACTTTACTCTATTTATCAGTTCTAATAGGATTTTTGGTGGGGTCTTCAAGACTTGCAAAATAGAAGATCATATCACCTACAAACAAGAATAATTTGACTTCTTCCATTCCAATTTGAATGCCCTTTATTTCGTTCTTTGGTCTGTTGTAGCTAGGACTTTCAGTACTATGTTGATTAACAGTGGTGAAAGTCAGCACCCTTGTCATCTTACAGATATTAGAGAAAAGGTTTTCAATTGTTCCCCATGCAGTACACTAGCTGTGAGTCTGTCATATATAGCTTTTATTATGTTAAGGTATGTTCCTTCTATATCCAGTTTTTTCAGGACATTTATCATGAAAGGATGTTGGATTTCATCAAATGCATTTTCAGCATCAATTTAAGTGATTTTTTCCTTCATCCTGTTGATATGATGTATTATATTGATTGATTTGCATATGTTGAACCATCCTTGCATCCCTGTAGTAAATAAAACTTCATCATGGTAAATAATCTTTAAGGTGTTATTGATTTGGTTTGCTAGTGTTTAGTAGAGGATTGTTGCATCAATGTTTGTCATGGATATTTGCCTGCAGTTAGTTAGTTTCTTTCTTTCTTTCTTTCTTTCTTTCTTTCTTTCTTTCTTTCTTTCTTTCTTTCTTTCTTTCTTTCTCTCTTTCTTTCTTTCTCTCTCTCTCTCTTTCTTTCTTTCTTTCTTTCTTTCTTTCTTTCTTTCTTTCTCTCTCTCTCTCTTTCTTTTTCTCTCTCTTTCTTTCTCTTTCTTTCTTCCTTCTTTCTTTCCTTCTTTCTTTTCTTTCCTTCCTTCCTTCCATCCATCCTCATTTTCTTCCTTCCTTCCTTCTTTCCTTTCTTCTTCTCCCTTCCCTTCCCTTTGCCCTTGCCTTGCCTTGTCTTCTTTTCCTTTCCTGTCTAGTTTAGTATCAGTGTGATACTGGTCTCTTACAATAAATTTGGAAGTATTCTCTCCATCTCTATTTTTTGAAACAGTTTGAGTAGAATTGGTATTCATTCTTCTTTAAATATTTGGCAAAATTCAGTAGTGAAGACATAAAGTCCCAGGCTTTGCTCTGCTGTAAGACTTTTTTATTATGGCTTCAATCTCATTACTTGTAATTGGTCTGCTCAGGTTTTGAATTTCTTCATGTTTCAATCTTTGTAGGTCATATTTGTCAAGGAATTTATCCATTTATTCTAAGTTTTCCAATTTATTGGCATGTAGATGCTCATAGTAGTTTAGTGATCCTTTGGATTTCTGTGGTATTGGTTGCAATGTCTCCTTTTTCATTTCTGAATTTATTTATTTGTGTCTTCTTTTTTCTTACTTAGTTTAAGTAAGGTTCATCAATTTTGTTTGTCTTTTCAAAATCTAATTTTAGTTTCACTTATTCTTTTCTATTTTTTGTTTCAATTTTATTTATTTCGGCTCTGATCTTTATTATTCTTTTCTTCTACTAATTTGAGGTTTGGTTTGCTTTTGCTTTTCTAGTTAAGATGTATCATTATGTTGTTTAGTTAAAGTTTTTCTACGTTTTAAATATAGGAACTTACAGCTATAAATGTTCTCTTAGCACTTCTTTTACCACATCTCATAAGTTTGATAAGTTTGTTACCATTTTTACTTGTTTCAAGAAATTAATAATTTCCTTCTTATTTTCTTTGTTGACCTACTGGTCATTCAGGAGCATACTGTTTAATTTTCATGTACTTGTATAGTTGCCAAAATCTCTCGTTACTGGTTTCTAGTTTTAATCCACAAGGTTTAAAGAAGATACTTGATATAATTTCAGTTTTTTGAACTGATTTGTGACCTAACATATGGTCTAACCTTGAGAATAATTTATGTGCTGAGGAAAATAATTTTTATTCCACAGCTGATGGATGAAATGTTCTGTGAATATGTATTATGTTCATTTGGTCTGTAGTGCAGATAAAGTCTGATGTTTCTTTGTTCTTTTTCTGTCTGGATGATCTGTTCAATGATGAAAGTGAAGTGTTAAATTCTCCAGTTATTATTGTATTGGATTCTATCTCTCTCTTTAGCACTAATAATATTTGCTTTACATATTTGATTGCTCCGGTGTTGAGTGCATATATATTTACTATTATTATAACTACTTGCTGAATTAACAACTTTTTCATTATATAATAATCTTCTTTGTCTCTTTTTATGGTTTTTGTCTTAAAATACATTTTGTCTGATATAAGTATAGCTACTCTTCCTCTTTTTTGATTTCCATTTGCATAGAATGTCTTTTTTCCATCCCTATATTTTGCATATTTTTGTGCCTATAGGTGAAGCGTGTTTCTTATGGCTATCAGATCTTTAGATCTTATTTTTTTTCTTTTTATCCATTCAGCCACTCCATCTCTTTTGATGGGAGAGTGCAGTCTATTTACATTCAGGGTTATTATTGATAAGTAAGGACTTACTGCTATCATTTTGCTATCTGTTTTCCAACTGTTTTGGTCTTCTCTTCCTTCTTTCCTTCCTTTATGACTTCCTTTTAATTAAGATAATTTTATCTGGTGGAATGTTTTAATTTCTTGCTTTTTATTTTTTGTGTATTTGATACATGTTTTATGACTTGAGGTTACCATGTAGCATGCAAATAATATTTTATAACCAATTATTTTCAACTGATGACAACTTCAACAGGCTGCATAAACTAACAAACTAACAAACAAGTAAAGATAAAATGAGTACAGTCTCTACATTTGAACTTTATCCTCCTGCTTTTTAAGTTTTTGTTATTTCTATTTATATCTTATTGTACTGTCTATATATTGAAAAGTTGCTGAAGTTATTATTTTGATCAATTTATCTTTTCCTCTTACTACTCAAGATATGAATAATTTATAAACCAATTTTTCAAATACAATTATGATATTATAATATTTTGTGTTCTTCTGTGTACTTACTATTATTGCATAAGTTTTGCACCTCCAAATATTTTGTTGCTCATTAACATCCTTTTCTTTCAGATCAAATAACTCCTTTTAGCATCTCTTGTAAGACAAGTCTCGTGTTGATAAAATCCCTCAGCTTTAGCTTGTCTGAAAAAATCTTTATTTCTCCATATTTAAAGGACATTTTTACTAGGCATACTGTTCTAGAAGAAAAGCTTGTTTGCTTTATTTCAGCACTTTGAATATGTTGTACCACTTCCTCTTGACATGTAATGTTTACATTGAGATGTCTGTTGCCAGATCCATTGGAGCTCCATTGTGTGTTATTTGTTTCTTTTCTTCATGCTAGTTTTTGAGTCATTTCTTTATCCTTGACTTTAGGAGTTTGATTATTAAATGTCTTGAGGTACATCTGCTTGGGTGAAATCTGCTTGGTGTTCCGTAACCTTCTTTTATTAATACTTGAATACTGATATCTTTATGTTTGGGAAGTTCTCTATTATTATCCCTTTGAATAAACTTTCTACCACAATCTTTCTCTGTCTCCTCTTTAAGGCCAATAACTCTTAGAATTGCCCCTTTCAGGCTGTTTTCTAGTTATTGTAGGCATGCTTCATTCATTTTTATTCTTTTTTAAAATGTCCTCTGACTGTGTATTTTCCAATAGCCTGTCTTTAAGATCACTAATACTTTCTTTGGTTTGATCAATTCTGCTGGTAAGAGACTCCAACGCATCCTTCAGTATGTCAAATGCATTTTTCAACTCTAGAGTTTCTGCTTAGTTCTTTTCACTTATTTCAATTTCTTTGTTAAATTTATTTGATAGAATTCTGAATTCCTTTTCTGTGTTATCTTTAATCTCACTGAGCTTCCTCACCACAGCTATTTTGAATTCTCTGTCTGGAAGTGCACGTATCTCTGTCCTGTGCCTTATTTAGTTCATTAGGAGGTCATGTTTCCTAAATGGTTTTGATGGTTGTGGATGTTTATTGGGAACTCAGGTGTGAGGTATTTTTTTCTTCACATTTTGAGTTTGTTTGTGCTGATTCTTCTTGGGAAGGCTTTCCAAGTATTCTAAGGGACTTTGGTTTTGTATTCTACATCTTTCATCACTGTAGTTGTAACTGCATTAGAAGGCACCCCAATTTCAGTAATCTGCGGTTTTACAGATTTGTAGAGGTGGTCTTGGATAAGATGTGGAGGAATTCTCTAGATTATCAGGCAGAGACTACTTTTCCCTTCCATTACTTTTTTTTTTTTTTTTTTTTTTTGAGACGGAGTCTCACTCTGTCACCCAGGCTGGAGTGCAGTGGCACGATCTCGGCTCACTGCAAGCTCTGCCTCCCGTGTTCACACCATTCTCCCACCTCAGCCTCCCGAGTAGCTGAGACTACAGGTGCCTGCCACCACGCCTGGCTAATTTTTTGTATTTTCAGTAGAGACAGGGTTTCACTGTGTTAGCCATGATGGTCTTGATCTCCTGACCTCGTGATCCATCTGCCTCGGCCTCCCAGAGTGCTGGAATTACAGGTGTGACCCACCATGCCCAGCCCCTCCCTTCCACTACTTTTTCCCAAACAAATGAAGTATCTCTCTCTGTTCTAAGCTGCGTGGAGCTGGAGGAGGGTTGACACAAGTACTCTGTGGCTACTAACACTGGGACTGTTCTGAATCAGAACTGAAGCCAGCATGGTACTGGGTTTTACCCAAGGCCTGTTGTAACCACTGCCTGGCTACCATCTATGTTCACTCAAGGACCTAGGACTCTACAATCAGCATGTGACAAAGCCAGCCAGTCTTGTGTCTTTCTCTTAGGGCAATGAGTTTGTCTGAGCCCAGGTATGTCTAGAGATGCTGTCAGGAAGGCAAAGTCTGCAATGAGAAACCTTAAGAATCCCCCTGATACTCTATTCCTCTGCAGCTGAGCTGGCATGCAAGCCACAAGACAACATCCTTTCCACTCTTTCCTCCCTTTTCCACAAGCAAAGGAGTCTTTCTTGATGGCTACCACAGGCCCAGGCCTATGGCAAGTATTTCCCAGCAACTGCTGATGCTCACTCAAAGCCCAACGGTTCTTTTTTATGCTGGTGGTAAGTGCTGCCAGTCCTAGGATCCTCTCTTCAGGGTAATGGGCCTCCCACTGGCCCAGGGCAGGTTCAGAAATGTCTTCCAAGACCCAAGGCCTACAACTGGGGACCCCAAGAGAGCCTGCTTAGTGCTCTACCCCACTGCGGCCAAGGTGGTACCTAAGCTTCAAGGCAAAGTCCTCTTTATTCTTCTCTCTCCTTTTCTCAAGCAGAAGGAGTCTCTCCGCATAGTCACCACAGCTAGGAATGTGCTAGATCCCATCTGGAGCCAGCATGTCTCAGAGTGTCGCCTAAAATCCACAGGAAGTACTGCCTGGGTATTGCTACTGATTATTCAGAGCCCAAGGGCTCTCCAGTTAGCAGGTGATGGATGAATCCTGCCTTGTTCTTCCTTTCAGGGAGCAGGTTTTCTCTGACCCAGGGTGTATCTAGAAATGTCATCCAGGAGCTATGGCCTGGAATGTAGGTCTTTCAACTTTGTTTCATGCCCAGTACTATTGTGGCTGAACTGGTATCCATGTTGTAAGACAGAGTCTTCCTTACTCTCCTTTCTCCTCTCCTTCAACAGAGGGAAAGTGTCTCTCCCAGAGCTGTGAGCTGTGCTGCCTGGCACTGGGGAAGGGGTAACACAAATACTCACTTGGCCATCCTAGCTGGTGTTGCACTAGGTTGCTTGTCCCCCAAGTACACTGGCTCCAAGCACCATGACTCTCCCAGGAAGTGCAGTCCTTGTGACCTAGATTGCCTTTGAAGTTTATTTTAGATCATAGAGTTTTTTAGCCCACAGTAGCGAGACTTGCCAGAACTCAAGTTCCAATTCCTGGGCTCGACAATTCCCTTCTGGCTAGGGCTGGTCTAAATGCTCCCTCTGTGGATGTCAATGGAGTTCGGCCTGCTGTTCCTTTCCACACTGATAGAGCAGCGCTGAGTTCCAAAGCAAAGCACCACATTTGCTTTGCTCTCCTTCCACCAAGTGCACAGATTCTCTCTCTGCATTATGGTGCCACTGCTAGAGGATTGGGGAGGGGCGGTGTTGACATTAAAGATGGTCTTTCCTACCCTCTTGGTGCCTCTTTCAGTAGTATGAAGTTAAAACCAGGTACTATGATTGTTCACCTGAACAATCATCAGGTACTACTTTTGTTCTTGCGAAGGTGCTTTTTGTATAAATAGTTTTTCAATTTGGTGTTCCTGCAGGAGAATGATTGGTGGAGGTTTCTATTTGGCCATATTGCTCCACCGCCCCATTTTCCTAATGATGTCAATTATTAAGGAAACGGAATGTTTTGTAGAGTAAGAGCAAGGCATTTTCCTGGGGAGTTAAGATATACAGACAGAACTTGCAAGTAACTTTTTAATATGCCACGTTCTGTTTTATTCTTAAGGAGATATTCTGTTGGGTAGTTCACCTCAGACTTAATGGTTCACTATGTCCTTTAGCTAGACAGTTTCATCCCTTGAGGGCATAAAAGTTGTTGTGATCTTTTATTTTTCACAAAATTAAAACATTAAGACCTATAGAAATTAAATTCCACAAAAACCAAATTATCATTGTATATCTTATATGAGAATCATGGGTTTTGGTTTGATTTCTTTTTTACTATATAGTATTGGTCTCTGACTTCCTTCTGTATTGATGGAATCTTTGTTTTCTAAAGCTTATATCCCTATTATAAATGGTGAGAATAAAGCAAATTACAGAAATATGCTTTCCTCGGTTTCTCAACAAATTATGTGATAGACATGCAAGGCTATGTCTATGTAGGCTGGTTTTAAAGAGCCTGAAAATTATGCCAGTATTCCATTATATTTTAAATTTATTCCTAATATATTCTCAATTCCATCATAGATGAGTCTTTAGGTTCCTTCCAGTGAATCTTATTTAGAAAACAAAATTTGGCATCTCTATGTAGGTAAAGGTTTGGGATGCTTCTGCTGAGTGAGAATATTGATGAGATCTACTCTAAGCAAATTGAACATATGAAAGTGAGGTTTTACAAACCAGCAAATTAAGCAATGTTTATTCAAAACTCAATGACTCTCCAGATTGACAAATTGTCACTAGTACCTAAATTGTAAAACTGATGTTATATATGTGTGAGAACATCTAATAAATTGAAGTATTTAATTATGACTAATTACAGAACTATAGCACTTTATTTTTAAATTAGAGTTTGCTTGTATACATATAAATATTTCCAGCTAATAGAAGATATAAATGAAGCATTCTCTATTCTATTCTAGTTTTAATATTTAGCTATTAATTCTCTAATTGTAATCTTTATTTATTACAATATAGCCTTCAAAAACTCTCCTTTTTACTGTGGACATTTGCCTATATGCATACAGTCTCCATTATAATGCAATATTCATTCCAGCTCATGTCAAAAGCCACAAACTTGAGAGCAAATGCTAAGCCTGTACTTGGTAGTCTTTGTATGCAATGTATTGTAAAGCTCTCTATATGCAATGTTGTATGTTTTCTTTTGAACAATTTTTTATTAAAGATTTTACCATTGCTAAGTCTATGAAAAATAACAATTGTTATTTATTTTCATTTTGGGTAAGTGATAAGAGGGGGCACAAAGCCGTCAAGTGACTCATTTTCCACTGTAAAATCTGTAAAAAGCTCCCTCCAGAGTTTTTACATGTAAGTGTTTGTGTTCACTGAGATGATTTATGTACTCAACTCATTAAAGTATTTTAAAAGGATCCTCAGCAAGGTTAGCATTAAAAAAGAAATTAATTCAATGCTGAGAATATAAATAGAATACTGTAATCATAAAACATAATAGAAATCAGCTCTTTCTTATCCAACACAAACTTCTTTCAAGGAAAAAAAAAAATCAACCAGCTTCCGTAATTACATTTTTATTGTGTTTTTCATTTACACCATATTTCTCTGTTAGGTAAGCTTATAATTGCAGACAGCTCTACCTTATGTATTGAAATTAAAATCACATAGACTCAAGGTCCTATGGTTTTTTTGTTGTTGTTGTTCTGTAACCAAACAAAAAAATATTTAAAATCTGTTTCTTAAGAAAAAAATAAAACTATTTGATGGACTAGGAATATTGCCATATTTCAAATAATGAGTAAAATTTTTTAAAAAATTGTTTATATGCCAGACATAGTACAGGATATTTTATAAGAATTATCAAATTTAATTTTTGAAACAATTATGTGATCTATACATATTTTAAGTATCTTAATTTTGCCACAATCCAAAATTCTAACATAAATAGATTTAGAGCAAAAAGCTTCACTATTAGCTCTCAAATGTAGACTTCTGAGGAGAAAATGCAGCTGCAGTTTGAAGCAATAAATTCATCTTTCTTCTCTAAATGCCATATTACCAATCTCATGATAAAACAGTTCTTCTCTACCCAGTAACTTTGATAACAACTCTAGTGCTATGAATTTCTTTGTTTATATACAGAGAAAGAAATTTTTTCCAACATTCCAATTGTTTTTAAATTTATTCTATTTGAATTGGTTTGATTGGGTCCCAGCCCTAACCCCATCATTTTACCCAAAAGAATGGAATATGATAATTGGTTAAGTCAATAAGGGCTTAGAGTAGGCTGTTTGAAGAATGGGTTGTTACCTAAACAAAATTTGAGTACTATCAGTTGCGGAGAATTATAAAATAGCTGATATATTAGTCGATAAGAAATGTCCACTAGCATATTATAATCTACACTTAATAAATGTAAACAGTGAGGTTCGAAAAATTAATCTACTTAACAACTATTGCCCAGAATGAAGCTAGCTCCACTTTGATGTTTTGCATAACCTCGAGCCCATAACTCCGAATCCCATGAAAAAAGACTGGATTTAAATACTTCTGTGAATAGTACATGCCATACCACATCATTGTATAGGTACTTGGTTTGTCCATTATAACATACCAGATTTGTTAACTGACTTTATATGAAATATGTACCTATCTTTAAAATCAATGGAATTATTTTAATTTTGGATTTTCTAATGAAAACAAAAATAATTTGACAAGTAAAAAAACATGCATCTATGGTAGCAATGGATTACATCCAGATTATTAAACTGTTAACCTAAAGATAGGCATATATAAAGTAATGTGGTAGCTGGTTTCCAATGACAGCATCTAAAAATTATTCTCATACCTTTATGTTCGCACTGCATGTCAAGAGGTAGAACATATTTCCCTCCCCTTGATTGTGGGCTGTCCCGATGTAACCAATGAGATGAGGCAAAAGTTACATTCGAGAACTCCAGGCTTTAAGATGACTGACAGGATCCACTTTCTGTTCTTTAATGAGTAGTCATAACATGAGAAGCCCAAGCCACATGGGGAGACCACATGGAGAACTAACTTGCCTCTGTCAGTCCCACATGATCTCCCTGCCAAGTGCCAGCATCAAATGCCAACCACGTGAGTGAGCCTAGTTCGACATTCCAGGCCAATTTTAGATTGGTTCAATAGCCTGACATTGATAGCCATTCCAACAATGGCCCAGCAAGTATCACATGGAGTAGAAAAGTACTGAGCCCAATCATTTTATAGAAAATGAGAGGTAATCAGATAGCTGTTCTAGGTGTTTAAATTTTGATATGGCTTATAATGCAGCAATATAAAAGCAAAATGCTCAATATCTGCAACAGATTTCTTAAGTTACAATCCCTGCTCATTAGTCCATCAGTAAAGCCCTCAGATAAAATTTGCTTCTTTGTGTCTGGACCCCGTTCTTTTATCCGAGGTATACTGTTCTGCTTCCTACTGTATTAACCCACAGCCTAGTTTGGTCTGCACTTTCTAGACCCAGAGTCAGCATGAAAATTATAAAAAGTCCTCAATCTCTTCAAGCTGGACAAAGTTCAGAGTTTAAAGGCCAACTATATTTATATTATTGTATTTATAGCTATACTTATCTCTTTTGTTACCTGGAAAGATTCATGCAGAAATTATTCAAGAAAAGCGAACCCTTCTCCATAAGCATTTTGGAAAATCACTTGCAGCCATTGCTTAGAATTTTTAATTTATTTTGAGTTTGGGTTTCTCTCTGATTGAAAATTTATATAACAAACTGCTGAGATTAAGAGATGAGATGCTAAGGCAAGAATCGTTTAGAAGATACTCCTCTATTCAAGAAAAAAAACCTGATTGTTACTTTTTATGTAATGCTATAATCACTCTCCCTTTTCCTCTCTTTACCACTTCTTTTTCAGAAAGTTTGCTTATAACCATGATATATCCATTTTGGGGAGGTCTATACTAGCAAAGAGAGTTTTCCTAAAATTTTTGACTGAATAAATTAATTAATATCAAGTACTTACAGATTATACAATTTCAATTTTTTCATCCTTAGTTTTTCTGACCTGTATGAGGCCAATAAATAGCCTAGAACTGAATTTGGAGAAAAGACATTAGGTATGATGGTCTGAAAGACATCAGCAGTAGCTGACGTGGGATTTACCATTTTTAGTATTCAATATATATTTTAATGTAATGTGCCATCTGCAGTGCACCATAGAAATGCAAATCTCAAATCATATTTTTCCAGTAAGTTTGCTTTTTTTAATTGCATGGACAGAGAAAACTTTGAAGAAAATTACCATAGCTAAGTTAGATTAGTATGAGTAAGTGTTGTTTCTTGGACAGACTAATTTTTCAATAGGCATTTGATACTCTACTGTCTTACACAGTGCCTACCTTTTCTCTAGGCCAAACATAATTTTGGACTCCCATTGATTAAGAACCTCTGATCCAATTTAAAGTAAATTTACTGATTGCCATAGTCAGCAAGTTTTCATATGAAGAAAATGTATATAGCAAATAATAGGGGACCCCAAACTGGCATACAGCATTTCAAATGTTATTGAATTTTGATTTAAAAATAAAATTAAATAAATTCAAGATTTTTTCTATCTTGTGGCTATTGATTATTTTATAATATTTATACTGAAATTTATCCAAATTTAGCCTTTAGAATATCCAACACTCTAATATTGCTGTTATTAGCTACTCATAGGAAGTGTTAAATATATTGTATTCTAATAAATGATAAAGGCAAAAAATCAATACCCCCTTCAGGAAACATTTTGCTTTTAACATGATATGTGTGAAAATAAATAGCATAGAGGGCATCTGACTACGTGTATGTTAGCCCGAGAGGTAATTTGCTTTAACTTGCTGAATCTGTCCTCATTTGCTAACAACTCCCAGTTTCTATTTCATAAGATTGTTTTAAGTGCTCATTGGGCATTTTACGTTCTCTTTGTAAGAGCTGCATCATGATTCTTATAAAGAACTTGTTGAATCATAAGCTGTTTCCTTAAGCACCAGTTATGTGGGGGACCTTGTGCCAGGCACTGGGCAACATAAATAAGAATCACAACAAGGACCAGGATTAAGAAGAGGCAGGTAAGTCCTCTTCTAGAACGTAGCAGTAAGGAAGCACCAACAAAATAAAATCGTACTCAATATAATTAATAGTTAACTGCAGTATTTTTTAAAAATATAAATGTAAATATAAAATATTACATAAATAGAAGGTGAGTATGACTGATTTATTCTTTTTGTGTCAGGCTCCGATGTGGCTCAGCACAGTGCTCACGGCCCATGCTCTCAAGAATCTCAGCTTAGGAGGAGGCAAAGAGGTAAAGCACAGGTCAACATGCAGTGTTGGACTACATAGGAAGTACATATCCTTCATCAGTGCTGGCAAGACAGACGACTTAATGCCTTTTGGGGTAAACATCCTACCTATTGATATTGTTACTGCTGCTGTTGTTAAATTACTTTTATGGAAAGAAATACGTGATGCCCAGGTCTACTCAAAAGAGACCTCCTAAATACTATTTGTTTCTTTAAACATCTCTCTCTTATTATTAATTGGTAAGGAGAAAAAGAGCTAAATGTTTCCAATTTGAATGTGATATGCTCCCATCTAATTAGCAATTAAAGAGTTTTTACAAACTTAATGAATCTTCATTCCCTTCATCTGACTATCTCTGTTGCATTTTTGCAAATCAGCATGCACACAAAAATACAGTTTCATTGAGTTGCCTGACCTAACAAGCACTGAACATTTTTTATCACATTTCTCTGAAAGCTTCAGCATTTTAGTACTGACATATTGCTAATGTGAGGAAATACGACTTTATTCTGCTGACTACTAATTAATCTTTATAATTATATCATCTCTCAAGCATAATCAGAATCAGATGCGAGAAATAGTGGCTCTAAGAAACATCTTTATCTGCATAATTGTCTTACTATAAGAAAAGACTTCAACTGAAGCCTCACTTTGAGATAAGTGATTGACTGGGTAATTATTGTTCTCAAATTAAGAAAAGTTTTAAAGAAAGAAAAATAAATTTCATGTGCATATTATGCATTGAGTTTCAATGAGACATTGAAAAGTTCTGAAATATATTTTTAATAATAGGAAGAAGGCCAGGCACAGTGACTCACGCCTGTAATCCCAGCACTTTGGGAGGCTGAGACAGGCAAATCACAAAGTCAAGAGATCGAGACCATCCTGCCCAAAGGTGAAACTCCGTCTCTACTAAAAGTACAAAAATTAGCTGGGTGTGGTGGCAGGCACCTCTAGTCCCAGCTACTCGGGAGGCTGAGGCAGGAGAATCACTTGAACCTTGAAGGCAGAGGTTACAGTGAGCCGAGATCGCACCATTGCACTTCAGCCTGGTAATAGAGTAAGACTCCGTCTCAAAAGAAGGAGAAGGAGAAGAAGGAGAAACAATTTTATGTTCTAGGTAAAACAACAAATTTCGTGACATTTATGTCACAAACTGAGCAGCTTAAAACAATAGAAATTTATTCTTTCACAATTCAGGAGTCCAAAAATCCAAAACCAAGATGACAATTGGTTCCTTCAGAAGACTCTGAGGGAAAATCTATTCCATGCCTCTCTCTTGGCATCTGGGGCTGTTGGCATTTCATGGTCCTCCTTGGCTTGTCGCTTCATGACTCCAATAACTCTGTCTTCAACGTCCTTCCTGCTGTTTTCTGTGTCTCAAATCTCTAGCTTTTTACTCTTATAAGGCCACTGGTGATTGAATTTAGGGTCTACTCTAAATCCAAGGTGATTTCATCTCAAGTTCTTTAGCTTAATTACACATGCAAAGACCATACTTCCAAATAAGATCACATTCACAGCTACCGTAAATGAGGACTTGGATATATATTTTAGGGAGCACTGCTCAACCCACTAGATATGTTTCAAATTTTTTGTTAATAATGACAAAAATATTAATATATCATCAATTATAGAAAGGCAAATAGAAATCAACTTGTTTATAACGGTTAATTTGTATCATAAAATAATTAGTTTCCTGCAAGAGATTAAAATACCAGAGAGACAAGTATTTAAAGGAATTGCATCAAAGGAGAAAAATAACATCTTGATTGGGTTTATTATGTGTTTTACTTCAATTACCTATTGCTGGTGATAGTGAGATCACTGTTAAATGTCAGAATGTAGACAGCAATAAACTATACTGGATGCTAAGTATAGGAATTGTTTTTGTTTCTTTTTGGCATTACCTACAAAATGCAAAGAGGTCCTTGCAGGGCATCAAGCCTTGCAATTAACAAACAAAAGGTTCATATTCTACCGGATGAAATAATAAGCTAACTGGAAGAGTGAATTTGCTGACTTATTTTGGAAACATGACTCATACTTTTTAGGTAGGTTTTTCCAATATCATCACTTTATCTTTTTCCAATCATGTTTGATATTTAGGTTCAGGCATGCAGAACTAACAGTTATTAAAAGGAGTTTATGCCAGCCATACTTCCAGTTAAACAGAACATGACAAGTATACCTGAAAAATAAGATGAATGACGAAAAGAGAAATATTTTGAATGTTAAAAAAAAATGCTTGAAGTTAATTTCCATGGTGCCTTCAGAGTTTTACTGGAACATATTTATTTTGACATACTTTGTGACTCAGACAATCTCTCAATTTATTGGCTTCTGACCACTTGCTTTCAGAATCTAGGTATAGTCTGGATTACTCACTATCTCATCTGGTTAAGAACTTGAAGTTCAAAATAATGGAAGGTATACTTGCTTATAGGAGCAGGGTATATTATTGAAATATTTGAAAAGTAGACCTGTAAAAGCAAAGTTATGAAAGGACTGTTCATTTATTTGAAGAAGTAAAAATGATACTTCCGACATTTTCTAGTTGGAGGAGAATTACTAAAGGAAGAACCATAAAAATTTTAACGATTATGAAGAAAGGAAATAATACTAACAACTAATTGTTTAATCACAGAAAAAAGGGAAAATTTTTAGGGAACAATTTATTAGATTGATTCGCATTGACAGTTGTTTCAGTATGACATAAGGTCAAGAATCAGGGATGGAAAGGTCATTATAGAACATTAATACTTTCAAATCTACTTTAGAGAAAACTTACAAGCTAACTTCAAAAAAAAAAATTGTCAGTCCTAGACAAGTTAGTATGTCCTAGCATAATAATTGGGTCATCTTGGGATTGATAACAGGAATACTATTAAAGTAAACTCAAGTGAACTCAGAAGTCATTCAAAAAGTGCTAATTGAGCTTAGAAGAGTGGTGACTATTCAGTATTAACCCCTTTTTTAAACCTACCAATCATTTCACTTACCTCCAGTCCCTAGGCCTGCGTTTGAAGGACCAGTAATGAACTTAGCAGTTATTGGTTGAGTTGTAATTATGTAGGTGGAGGTTCTAAGGAGCTGTGACGTTGCAAAGATGAGTAAGATATAAATCAATTTCTTTAACTGCTTATAATTTAGAGACAGAATTAAGATACATACAAAAATAAATATAATGCAATATCTATAATACCAAATATCATGAGAAATCACAGAAAACCATTCGTATTGAGTTTCAACAAGTCAGAAATTATATTCTATTTTCAGGAAATGGAATTGAGGGAAGTATTCCTAAAGGTCTTGGCCTTTTTAGGAGAGCCTAGAATAAAATAGTTTGGATCCATACATATACAGAAAGGACTGGGAAAGGGAATTCCAGGCAGAATGTATACTGTGGGTAAATGTAGAGGCAAAGAAATAAATGTAGAAGAAGTGATGAATGGATTGATAAGAAAATGCTGGGAGGATGCTAATAGACAATAAATATTCAAATGCAGATTAGGAAAACCTTGAATATCAGTTTTAGGATTTTGCACTTTGTTTTATAAGTCCTAAGTATTCAGTGATAAATTCAGGAAAGTAAATTAAATTATCAGACAGAGATTTTAAGAAACCAATTGCTTCTGTAATACCCTCCAATTGATGTATACTGAATATTCTTTTCTGCTTTTTGTAGTTTTTTTCTTACCACTCAGCACAAAATATATATATTTGTTCATGTGATATAAATAATCATTGCTTAACAGGCATGGAAAAGAACTAACAACAGAATCCAACAACTATCAATGTATTTTGAGTGGAACTTTCCTTAAAAAGTCCCCCAAAGTGTGTTTAGCTATTTTTAAATAAGAACACTACTGGCATGGGGGAGGAGAGGCAGTCGTTCTTGAATGTGTGGAACTGCAAAACATTTAGCATCTGTGTCTTGGAATACTATATATATCCTTGCCCACCACCCTCCACAAGTTCTTGTGCCAACCACAAAATTCCCACTCACATTTCCAGATGCCCCCAAGTATGTGTGGGAACATGAGCCAGAACATCCCTTAACTGAGAACCACAGGATGCAGCATATAATAATTACACATAATGTTTGTAAATAAGAGATCTAATACACATGTTCCGCCATGTATTCTTTTATGTTTCCTTCATAAGGAACACTGTAGTGAAGGAATTCTGTTCTGAATAAACTAAGAAACCTGTATACCATATCTCTATTTTGGATTTAATAACAAATAATAGTATAGTTAAGGTCCTAGTAATTATGCTATAAAGAAATACTTTTAATTTTGTACAAGGTTTTATTTTTGACTTTTTTTGAAACAGAACTTCCCTATTTGTTTAATATCTAACTAGCCCTAAGGTTAATATTCAAAATTATTGATAAAATGCATTAGGAGATCTGCTGGTAGATGTGTTAAGAAAGAAGAAGATCAGAGTTTCAGAAGGACATTATCACACAAGTCTCAGTGAGTCTTTGCCCACCTAGTCTACTCAACTTTGCTGATCTCCTTCTTTTCTTTACTCTCTCCACTTCCAATGATTTGTCTCCATACATGCGAATTTATTCAATCCTCAATTTCCAACTAAGCATTTTCACCAATTGTTCTTGGATAACACCAACAAGAATATAAAATGTTATGTCTATACTTCATTTGAAACATGTCTACTGTATTTTTAGTTTAACTACAGAAATGTACTTTTTATTTTGCCTATAGAATTTTGGAAATTCTAGCCACTTATGCTGATCTATTATCTCTTCTTCTTTTGTTTTTTACTTTCTGTTTCTTGTTTTGTCCATATCTTTTTCACAGTATGAGAGTGCAATACCTGTAAGGCATTTAGTTCTAGTGGCATTTTTCTCCCTTGCATAACTTAGCTGTTAAAATGATATATATATACACACACACATATACACACACACACACACACACACACATTTCTTACCTTTTTATACATTAAACATACAACGCTTGGAAACAACAGGTGTTTCTATAATATATGGGTATATTATTCCAAATGGCTAGTATTTTGCTAATCATGCCCCTCTAATTAGCATCACCATTGGAAGTGAAAAAGTGTTTGGATGACACACAAGCATATTAGTCATATGAAGATGTAATTTGTTGTTTCGCCTGCCAAGAGAAAAAAATCACATTCCTAGAATCCAAAAGAAGCGAACAACTTGACAAAATATTAAGAGTGAATAAAAGAAATACTAAAATTTAAACACCTACACTGTGCCATGAATTGTGTAAGGCATAGTAAATGTCTCTTACTTCTCAAACTCCCCAGGAGACACGTATCAATAATTCTTACTGACATCGTCCTTCCATGTTAAATATTAGAAAAGAAAAACAGAATGAAATTAAACTCAGTTGCCCAAGGACACGTAATGCATTAGTGGCATGAGTTCGTGTTTCTTTAACTCAATATCCTGGCTCTCTTCACTACATCTTATTTCCTGTCTGTGACAGGCCACAGCCAATCTTTGGCATGTTTCAATCTGTTAGCTAGGTTACACATCCCTAGTCAGCTTATTCAATGAATCATTGCAACAAATTAATCAGTAGTAAAAAACCAGATAGAACAGTATTACTTTACTTTCTTGTTTTCTTTCTACGTGTCATGTCGTCTACCTATTTCTCTTGTTCCTAAGATCAAGGCCAGGTAAAGCCTTAAGTGATATAAAGTGATATCATGTAACAAGTGATATGAAGTCACTCGAAAAATGCACATTTAAATCAACTCTCTACTTCTTACTATGTATATGACCTTGGGTCATTTACTTAATTCCTTTGAATCTGTTTTCTTTTATCTATATGTAGAGTGATGAATGATGATATCTAGCTAATACAAGGGTTCTTCAAAAGATAAGATATAATAACACGTAGATATTTTCAACTCAAACCCTACACTCAGATGGTATTATACCTTCTTTCCTAGCCCTCTAAATTCAATTATTATATCTCTAGGAATATATGAATTCCAAAGTGATAATATAAAGAAGTATACAGGAGAATGTTGGTGGATTTCTTTGATGGCAGAATTAAAACAATCAGTAATTGATGCTATATCAGCTAAAAAAGTACAAGCTGTTTTTTGTAGGACACGCCATGTAAAACAAATGTTGAGTTTAATTGCCAGAACTGAAATTCCCAGCATTAACACTGACAGCGTTTATTTCCACCCTTTCTAAACTCAAAGGTAGTAAGGCTGAAATATGGAGTTCCCACATGTAAGATGAATTCTTGTGTATCTGTGTGCACAATTAATTTTAATACCTACATATTGATTGTTTTCACGTATGCCTGCTATTCCAGAGAGCACACATAAATTTGCAATGGCACTATTCATAAACTCAACCAATGGCACAATCATTTTAATGCTGACATGCTTCAGTACAAATAAATATAATTCAGAGAAAATCTTTCATGAATAATCCTCACGGAGAGGAAAAAAATGTTATCTGAAGCAAGATATTACTAAGGGAGGATTATATTGAATGCACTGTGTTTTGGCAATGCTCTGGGATACAGTCATTAAAGAGGCTGGCTGAAAATTCATTTCACTGGTTAATTAAATCCAAGAGTTTGCAAGAAAGGTGGTCATATTATTTTGGATTTTATTTCTGAAAACATTAAGCTTAATGAAATTTTTAAAAGTTATGAAGGGGTAGTTGGGAGTACTGACAAATTTTACATAATCTCTTTTTTAATGCAAGGTTGCTGCTCTGTACTAGTTTAAATTTTTGTGTTTGAAAGGGAGTATATTGCTCTTAATCTTGTTGCTTTGTTTTGTTTTGCATTACAAAGCAATACATTAAAAACCCACCTTCTATTTTGTTAGCATAAAATCATCCAGAAAATGGGTGAGGTATTAGCATTTATCAGACTTTTTTTAAAAAAACAAGGGATCATGCAAGGAACTGTGTAAAGAATGTCACTGAATTCTACTATAGCCCTCCAATGTTAAGATAATTAGTCCCCATACCACTGCCCTTCTGTACAGTTAATAAAACTAAAGGTCAGGGAGAATAAGCAATTGGCTCAAGGTGATACACATTAGCATTTGTGATGTTAAAATTTGAATTCAAGTTCCTTTAAAACCAAAGATATAATTTGTATTTTCCGATTCCATTGCTACCTCTCCCAAATTTCCTTGCTTTAAACAGGGAATTTTTTTGCCCTTAGGTAAGAAGATACAGTTGATTAAATGAAATATAGTACATTGATGAGGCAAATACATCCTCCTATACCACACTGCTTCATTAGCCACCAGCTCACCAACTTCTACTTAAAAAGAATTTTGAGGAATTATAGATTTAAGTAGCATAAATATCTTTCCACTTAAATATTTTTCAAAATATAGAACCATTCAGAAGATATACAATATAGTTGATAAAGATTTTCTATCATATCTAACATATAGATATGATATTTTCCATATCATATAGATATGGATATGGTATTTTCCATATCATTTGGAAAAATCACCTACTGAAATGTAGAATAAAAATGAAACTTAGCACTGGCTTGTCAACTATTTGAATTTATTTTATCCAAAAACTACTATGTTATCTCAATCACATTCTTTGCAATTGTATGCAAGTATATTTCAAAGTAGGTCCATACAGATAACTTGTATGGGAAAAGTAGAAAAATAGATATATGAAAAGGTAACAATGTATTAATAAATACAATACTGGTAGCATTGCAAAAACTGAAAAACACATGACACTCTTCTTTGTATCATACAAGTTTGTTATTATTCCCAGTCTCCAAAATTTCAATTCAGTTCTAGTACTTAATCTTTCACATGTCTGAAAAAGTTGCACCAGATATATATAAAAGGAACAGAACTGTCTACTTTTTGCTTTCTCAATATACATCAGGCAAATGGGATGTTGCCAAATGTCATTTCTGCAACAAATACTCTCTACACTCTAGAGTAGGATTAACATCGTGGAATTTCAAAAAAATGGTTGGTGGTGTTGGGGGCGGTATATATTTGTCTTAGAAAACTATGCTCACATTAATTACCTTGTGAACATTTCACTATGTGTTTACCGACACACTACAAGGGGATGGTAAAAATAGATGGGCTAAGTAATCCAAGATTTCCAGCAGTAAAATTCCTCCTTGGAAATGTATATTATGTTTCAGATTTGCAAAAGGATATTTTTCATAACAATAAAATAAGTACTGACATTAATTTTAAAGGGGAAAAATTTCAAAAGGTGTAAGCTATACCTGGGTAGATAAAAAGAAATAAAAGCTAAAATTTATTCAACAGTTACTTTGTTCCAAGAACCACACAGAAAACTTTACATTTATTCACTTATTTAGTTTTCACGATGGTCCTATAAAAAAGCATGGTTGGTTCTATTTGTCTGTGAGGAAATTTTATTTTCATTTCTGAGAGGTAATAGCAATATAAATAAATAACTAGCTCAAGTTACATATTACTCAGTCAATAGTCAGAGACGTGATATAACTTTCCCAGGCAGTAGAAGCCAGAGCTGAAATTAGAAAGCAGGTCTGCATCCCAACAAAGTCATGCTCTTTCTAGGCCAGCACACTTACTACTTATCAATATTTCTGATCATTTGGATTGATATATTCTGGTATCTAATAGCTAATATGGAATGTATATTTGAAAATATGATGATAGCTTAATAGGACCCTAAATAAAGTTTCCAAAAATAATTGTATGCTGCATATTTGGGCTTTGATGGTATGCATAATTATATGGAAACTATAAGAAGGATAAAGGCAACTTAGTCAATGTTCTAAAAACATCTACAATGGTTTAGTTTCTTAAGGATGTTATTGTTGAATGATAAATGTCAACATTACTCCTTTGCAATGGCAAAATTTTGTGAAATCGGTAAGAATAGTTGTCCTTTATACTTGCATTGACATTTACTGAATGAACCACAAGTTGTATAGATCTTAAGGGAGCTAATATCCAAAGGAATAAGCTATTTCTGAATGGATTTGTCATCCCAATTTTAGACCATTCTGACCAAATGCTTTGAAAAGTTGCTCTCATTTGAACAGTATTTGTTGAATTACTCAGTTAGGGCCTTACAATCCTTAGCACCTGTATTTTATATATTTTCACTAGATTCACATGATTTGAAAATATTTTCAACTTTTGAGAATATTGTATTTGTCACAGAAAAATAAAGTGAAGCAGAGCTAAGAAGCAGAACTATTTCACCAATCCATAGGATTACTGTTTTCATTAGGAAATAAAATCAAAATGGGAAATGCACCTTGCATAGCTTCTTTTTTCCCAAAAAAGCACTTTTGTTCAATTTTTTTCTTAATTTGACAAGTGTAATATTACCTATCGATACATTTCCATAAATATCTTTCATAAAAAATTAAATCTTTTCAAATAGTAAATTGCCATATAAGGTAAATAAAAAAGTAACTGGATCAAATGTAATAGTTATTTCAATAAAAATATCTTGTTTATAAATGGGTAAAGGTGTTACTGCTAGCATGACATTCTGTGAACAGCTAAATAAAGCAGCTGCTCAAGAATTTGAAATGCCCTCAGGAGCCAACATCTTGATTACAAGCACTTGTAACACCAACTTTATTATGCCCAGGAGTATAGTCATGAGAGAGAACTAGAGTTTACTATACATGAGGGATCTAAAACCTTCTGATAACCTAATACCTATGTTAGGAAGACACAAGAAAAGAAGTCAACACCATCTAAGAAGATTCCAGGAGGAACTGTTCAAAGAAATGATTGGCTATTTGTAAAACCTTTTGACTGTGTGATACAGAGATAGCTCTTTTTTTGAGGTCTTATGATAAGAAAACAACAACCTAGGGTTTGGGCTTGGTTAAGCAAGGTATTTTGGTTGTTTGTCTCAAAACAATGCAATTGATTTTCCCATATACCAAAGCTGTACATATTGTGCCAGGAATATGAGGAAAATAAGTGGCGTATAAGAAAACATGTTTCTTATTCAGAAGCCAGAAAAATTAAGAAGAGTCAAAGAAGCAGAATGCTTGATAGATCAGGATGGGTGCATCATGATTGAGTCTTTTTAAGGAAATAAAAAGCCTAACTTTATTTAGATAGATTAGTGACAGGAATACAGATATTTAAAGTTTTTAAGTAAGACTAAGTGGTTTTCACTAGGCAACATTGAACCATTGATATATCTCAACATAAAAATGACAAAATTATAGCTAAATATTAGAAAAATTAATAAAGATGAAGTTAGAGGAACAATTTTAGCTATGACTTATTAAACATTTTCTGTATGTTATATATTGTGCTAAGCATTTTATCTATGCAACCAATTTTAATCCTCTCACTCTATATTAGTTTTCTAGTCAAGTAAGTCTTATCTAGTTTTAAGAAAGACAAATTCATTTATAATAGTTTAAATTTAAAAAGGAGAATTTATTTTAATGGTACAAAGGACATTTCTCAGGAACTACATCTGGTTTCAGGAGCCAAAGCACTGAAATCTATATATAGATTTCCTGTCTTTCATTACTGCATATTCTATTTCATGCCTTTTCTCTTTGTTATCCTCTACTTTCTCATTATGTACATTTTTAAATTTTCATTTTACAAACACTTATGTAACACTTGCTTTTAGTCCCTATTCAATCTTCATAATAAAAATCTTAATAATAAAACTACGAAGCAGAGACCATTATCTTCTCTTTATAAATGTAAATACAGCACAGAAGGGTTATGTAGCTTGCCCAAGATGGTCCAACTAGCATAAGACATGCTATGATTCAAGTCAAGCTGTCTAGCTTTATGTTCTTAGTCTTCCTGCCTGCCCAGTACTATTGCACTGGCCAACAGGAACACTAGGCCAAATCCACTTTAAAACTGGACAGTCCTCCCATAGAGACTTTACAGTCTAGAACTTCCAGTTCAAATACTTGAAAGAAAAGAATACTAACAAAGCATTACTGGACTTTAACTATGGAATGGAAGTGAGACACAAATATATAAAATGAGGATGACAGAGTCTGTAACTTCTAATAGTTTTTGCCAGTTTAGGGAAACACCAAACTAATATTGTCCGCATTAACTCAGCCTAGGATCTGTTCATTGTTAAAATATTTTAAAATTCCAATTAATGATATAATTCAAAATAAACAGCATAAATTGCGCAGAAGGTAGAACCCTTTGTAAAATCACATTTGTTCATTTATTACTGGCCTTAACATAGAATATGAAATAACCAGGAATAAATGTCTTCTTTTGAGAAGTGTCTGTTCATATCCTTTGCTCACTTTTGATGGGGTTGTTTATTTGTCTCCTGTAAATTTTTTAAACTCTTTGTAGATTCTGCATATTAGCTCTTTGTCAGATGGGTAGATTGTAAAAATTTTCTCCCATTCTGTAGGTTGCCTGTTCACTCTGATGGTAGTTTCTTTTGCTGTGCAGAAGCTCTTTAGTTTAATTAGATCCCATTTGTCTATTTTGGCTTTTGTTGCCATTGCTTTTGGTGGTTTAGTCATGAAGTCCTTGCCTATGCCTATGTCCTGAATGGTAATGCCTAGGTTTTCTTCTAAGGTTTTTATGGTTTTAGGTCTAACATTTAAGTCTTTAATCCATCTTGAATTAACTTTTGTATAAGGTGTAAGGAAGGGATCCACTTTCAGCTTTCTTCATATGACTAGCCAGTTTCCCAGCACCATTTATTTAACAGGGATTCCTTTCCCCATTTCTTGTTTTTGTCAGGTTTGTCAAAGATCAGATGGTTGTAGATGTGTGGTGTTATTTCTGAGGCCTCTGTTCTGTTCCATTGGTCTATATCTCTGTTTTGGTACCAGTATCATACTGTTTTGGTGACTGAAGTCAGGTAGCATGATGCCTCCAGCTTTGTTCTTTTTGCTTAGAATTGACTTGGCAATGTGGGCTCTTTTTTGGTTCCATATGAACTTTAAAGTAGTTTTTCTAATTCTGTGAAGAAAGTCATTGGTAGCTTGATGGGATGGCATTGAATCTATAAACTACCTTGTGCAATCAGGCCATTTTCACAATATTGATTCTTCCCATCCATGAGCATGGAATGTTCTTCCATTTGTTTGTGTCCTCTTTTATTTCATTGAGCAGTGGTTTGTAGTTCTCCTTGAAGAGGTCCTTCACATCCCTTGTAAGTTGGGTTCCTAGGTATTTTATTTTCTTTGTAGTAATTGTGAATGGGAGTTTGCTCATGATTTGGCTCTCTGTTTGTCTGTTATTGGTGTATAGGAACGCTTGTGACTTTTGCCATTGATTTTGTATCCTGAGACTTTGCTGAAGTTGCTTATCAGCTTAAAAAGATTTTGGGCTGAGACGATGGGGTTTTTAATTACACAATCATGTCATCTGCAAACAGGGACAATTTGACTTCCTCTATTCCTAATTGAATACCCTTTATTTCGCTCTCTTGCCTGATTGTCCTGGCCAGAACTTCCAACACTATGTTGAATAGGAGTGGTGAGAGAGGGCAGCCTTGTCTTGTGTCATTTTTCAGAGGGAATGCTTTCAGTTTTGCCCATTCAGTATGATATTGGTTGTGGGTTTGTCATAAATAAGTCTTACTATTTTGAGATATGTTTCATCGAGACCTAGTTTATTGAGAGTTTTTAGCATGAAGGGCTGTTGAATTTTGTTGAAGGCCTTTTCTTCATCCACCAGACAGCCTATTATGCAGCCAACAGACACATGAAAGAAAGCTCATCACCAGTCATCAGACAAATGCAAATCAAAACCACAATGAGATACCATCTCACACCAGTTAGAATGGCAATCACTAAAAAGTCAGGAAATAACAGATGCTGGAGAGGATTTGGAGAAATAGTAACGCTTTTACACTCTTGGTGGGAGTGTAAACTAGTTCTACCATTGTGGAGGACAGTGTGGCAATTCCTCAAGAATCTAGAGCTAGAAATACCATTTGACCCAGTGATCCCATTACTGGGTATATACCCAAAGGACTATAAATCATGCTACTATAAAGACACACGCACACATATGTTTATTGCGGCACTATTCACAATAGCAAAGACTTGGAACCAACCCAAATGTCCATCAATGATATACTAGATTAAGAAAATGTGGCACATATACACCATGGAATACTATGCAGCCATAAAAAGGATGAGTTCATGTCCTTTGCAGGTACATGGATGAAGATGGAAACCATCTGAGCAAACTATCACAAGGACAGAAAACCAAACACCACATGTTCTCACTCATTGGTAGGAACTGAACAATGAGAACTCTTGGACACAGGATGGGGAACATCACACACTGGGGCCGGTTGTGGGGTTGGGAGCCAGGGGAGAAATAGCACTGAGAGAAATACCAAATGTAAATGACAGGTTGATGGGTGCAGCGTGCCAGCACGGCACATGTATAACTACGTAAGGAGCCTGCACGTTGGGCACATGTATTCTAGAACTCAAAGTATATATTAAAAAAAAGAAAAATAAAGAATAGAAATAACCAGGAAAAAGTGGTAAAATGTGTCATGTTTACAAAATTTATAGACAGCAGAGGAAGGCAGAGAGGGAGAGTTCACAATACAAATACTAAAAGATCAGTGTTCAATGTGTAGATACTATAGAGTATGACATAAAGCTGAGATATGTGGGCTTTAAGACCAGATTGCCTGTGTGAGAATTTAGCCTTGGCTGTTCAGCCTTGGAAAGTTATCTACCTTCTATATTCCTATGTAGGCCAAATTTATACATAAATGGATATGAATGATGATGCTTACTTTAGACAGTTGCTGACAGAGTTAATGTGGAGGATCTGCATAAAAATACATTAGCATTAAGTAGTCACAATAAAAATTAAGATATTTAAGGCTATGCGGAATTCCAAAGTGAAAGAAACAATCTATTGAAGCTTTTGTTAAAATGCCTATTGTGGCAAGTTAGATTGGTACGGGAAATGGCAAAGAAATAGTGTTGGGGATGTGAAATTGGATTAGATAACCCCGTAAAATACAAAATCTCATTGACTGTTTATATAGTTTTCTATAATAAGTTTTTAAAATAAAAAACCGATCTAGTGCAAAAGAGAGAAAAAAATGTTTATAATCAAATATTTAACTTACCTCAATTTTTCTATGACAAAGCAAATGTCTTTTGTCATGCACTTCCTCAATTACGCACTAACACAATAAGATTTAACATAATTGTCTATTGTTTAAAAGTAATTTTTCAATTAACTCTGCAAAAAGAATGTGTTCCAAAATTAGTAATGTAATTTGACTCAAAATTTTATTTCATAATAAACTCTAGTTATAATTTATGATAAAATTATATTCGAAAAAACTCCAAGTACTGGGTTTAGTGTTTCTACCACTACAGGCCATAACACTGGATATTCTTTCTTTGAATTCATGCTTTCACATTTTATTTCAGTTTTCAATCTGCCTCCTTTGCAAAGGTTCTCTGTGGTTTCTCCAAGTTAGACTGCAAAATGGAAATGAATAAAAAGAAATATTATGCTTCTAAGACGCACGTAAAAAGAGTTGACAGTGGTTTACAACAGTTATTGAGTCCACATCAGGTTGTGGGGATGGCTGAGATTGGAAGTGATATAAAATCAATGCAAAAAAGACAACGAATTATCAGCCAGTTCTTCTGTATTTGTTATCTATTGCTGCATAACAAATTACTGCAAATTCAGTGGCTTAACACAACACTAATTTATTATCTCCATGTTTGTGTGAGTTAGGAACCTGGGCATGGCTTATTTGGATTCTCTGATTCATGTTCTTTCAGAGGTCTGTAATGAATCAATGTGTCAGCTCAGGGTCTACAGTCCCAACTGAAGGCTCAGCTGTAGAAACATAGAGTTCCAAACTTAATGGACAGAATTGAATTCCTAAAGGGCTGTTGGACAAAGGGCCTCCGTTCTTGAAGGCTCTTGGTTGGAAACCACTCCCTGTTTCTTGACATGTGGACTTCTCTTGTGGTAGCTTGCTTTATCAAAGCATGCTAGCAAAAATGACAATAAAGAGAGAATGTGTCATTCAGAAAGAAGTTGTAGTCTTTTGTAATTTAATCATACAAATTAAATCTCGGTACTATTGTTGTCTTTTATTGGTAGCATCAAGTCACTATATCCAGCCCACACTCAAATGAACAGATTCTATAAGGGCATTAATACCAAATGGAAAATATCTTTGGCAGCCATCCTGGAAGTCTGCATACAACTTCCTTCACATTATTACATTATTATTGTTGTGTCTCTCATTATTAAAACATTACCAATCCCATACTATTAGCTTACCTACTCCAGCCCCCATCCCATCATAAACTGAAGATGAGAGACACATCCAATGTCATTCACCTGTAGTCCCAGCTGCTTAGGAGGCTGAGGTGGTGGATTGCTTGACACCAAAAGTTCAAGGCTGCAGTCCACGATGATAGTGCCTGTGAACAGCTACTTTACTCCAGTCTCCTGGGCAACATAGCAAGACTCCGCCTCACAAAATATATCATATATATAAAATACGTATGTATACATGTGTATATATTTATATGTGTGTGTATAAATATATACCAGAGAAGGGAATATATTTTATTAAAATCGTTACACTTTATATATTTCTACATTTTATTTCTATTTATGCATGGGGGCCTCAGAAACAGTAATTTAACAAATTTTATTTTAATTCTGTTTTTTTTTTGTTTTTGTTTTTTGAGATGGAGTCTCTCTCTGTCGCCCGGGCTGGAGTGCAGTGGCCAGATCTCAGCTCACTGCAAGCTCCGCCTCCCGGGTTCACGCCATTCTCCTGCCTCAGCCTCCCAAGCAGCTGGAACTACAGGCGCCCGCCACCTCGCCCGGCTAGTTTTTTGTATTTTTTAGTAGAGACAGGGTTTCACCATGTTAGCCAGGATGGTCTTGATCTCCTGACCTCGTGATCCACCCGTCTTGGCCTCCCAAAGTGCTGGGATTACAGGGCTTGAGCCACCGCGCCCAGCCAAATCAGTCTTTATCTTATGCATACCCTCAGCCATATGTAATTCAGACCTTCTCCTATTTTCCTGCATTGCTCAAATGAAAGCTTATCTATGTGAAAGTGAGATTCTATTTTGGTTTTGAGTTACAATACATTCAGCTTGCTGCCTAGGTTGCCAACGAGAAGCCGACTCCTTCTGGAACAAAGCACTTCGATAACAAGGAATTCATATATTATACACAACTAGCACTTAGCAGCAGAAAACATAGTTTCCCAGTGAGTTACATAGTCCACATATGCCAAATGGCACTCCCCAACTTTGATTGAAACCGCAGATCTCCTTTTCCAGATTACTAAACTCTGACCAGTTATGGAATGAGACAGATCTGAATTAAATTTCTCAGTCAACAGCTTTCTAGCTTTGTGACCATGACCTGGTAAACTAATCTCAAAACCTCAATTTTCTAACATGCAAATAAAAATATTATCTGCTTTTTAATAAAACTTTTAATTTTTGTTGGATTAAATGGTGTAATTTATATAATGTGCTTAGCACATTATTCAGTAATTTAGTTATCATCATCTTTTTAACTTGATTGTGCCATATACATGATTTGTCTCCTTTAAATTCCTGACTGATTTGTTTTATTTTGTTTCATAATTATTACTGTAGTAATTACTATTCAGAGATGTACTTTGGACTTATTGTTTTATTTATTTAGATTTTCTGAAGGCTCAGAGTCCTCAGAATTAAAGCTGATCATTATATTTATCAAAGTTTGCTCAGTATTCATATTGAGAATTTACTATGCATTAAGCTCTTTCCTGGCTTCTTAGATACACAGATAAATAAGACATAATTTCCGTACCAGCCACTATTGCAGATATTAGTAGACATCAATCTCTAGGGCCATTTCTGGCCTTAGAAAGAAAGCACTTTAGAAGTCTTTTTTAAACTATTCACAAATTCAGCATCAGATTAACTCTCCTTCTGCCCTAAATTTATGTAATATATATTGGTCATATATTACAATACATGTTTGATTTATATCTTAGCCTAGTAACTTCATCTTTATTTTTCTATGCCTGTAACTGTGTTATGATAATGTCTCCTAAAACTCAGTTTCCTAGTTTTGTAAACTCCTTTCCCACACAACATATTTTGACTTGGTGCTGTGTTGTCATCTAACAGGCCTGTTTGAAACCCATAATCCACTGGAAACTATAAATGCTATTTGCATGTTCTGCCTACTCTCTAGATAACCTGTACTTATTGAAGAAAATCATGTCGGCCAAATTGCAAAATAGAATCAGGAATTTATTTATAAAATTCTAATGCTCTCTTTTAATTTCTAGCTGAATTCCACGTGAATCAAGTTCCTTTACGTTTTACCACTAAATAAATGGAACATTCATGTATCATATATCGCCAAAAAGTATGGTTAACAGTTATCTATGATGGTACCATTATTCAGGACAAATATTAATTTCTAAATATATAATATAAACATCAAGCTGACATTGAACAGTTTTAATCCAACACATAGAGACCTTTATGTTGACAAGTTGAAAAGAAGGAAGTTTGCACTAAGAAGGTATAGTGTTATGCCACAAGTTTATCATTACTGCTAAAAAAAATCAAATGCCTTTCTCAAGGATTTGGCAGTCTGACAACCACAAGTCACAAAATTCAGAAGTTCGTTTTTGTGGGTCTTCATGAATGAAGAGGAATGCTTTATTAAAACCTGAGCAGGGGCTGTGTCGGTACTCACAATCTGATGCTCTAACATGTTTGTTGAAATCATCATGTTATGTACTATCAGTTTCAACACGCAGAAAGGGAAATACTTTGTATATAACATGCATGCTTGTATTACTATTCTGCATTTTGTCTTTTTCCACAATCGCTCCATGGTAAAGAAAATAAGTCATTTATCAGGAACTCTGCATATTTACCTCTATATGTATCAAATATTTGTTGAAGGAAACAATAAAGGAAGTCAGGAAGAAGAAGTTTCCTGGGAAAGAACTGAAGGAGGTGAAATCTAGATGTTCTGTATTTTTTAGCCTGTAATTTAACCTTACTATTCTTATTCTCTCTTTTGCCTCAGATACTCGTTTCTCATTTCTTGCCTTCTCTTCTTTGATTTCACTGTCAAGGTATAGTCTTACCCTGAATATCATTTAAAAATATCAGAATGATAAAAAACTGAGTTTTCTTTCTCCATTCTAAAGACTCTTGCAGTTTAGCAATTATTAGCTCAAAGAGTCAATAATATGACTGTATTTTGCTGAGCTTCTTCTGATTTATCAGTCTTATAATGAACAACGTCACTGAACAGTCCCTTAGGTTTCCTTCTGAGCACCCATTTGCTCTTCAATAATCATAGGAAGCTTAATATTTTAAACACTACCATGCAGATAAGTTGAGGAAAGCAACGGAAAGTCAACAATCTGAGTGAAGCTAATGACAGGAGAAAACCAAACTGTTGTTATGATGGGCAAGACTCTGAAGTTCTTGTTGCTGTCCTTTTCCAATTGTATGCCTTGAATATGACACTTCACTCATTGGATTCAATTCTGTAATCATCAAGGGGCTTAAACAGCCAACCACCTTATATCAAGTTTTATAATGAGATAGCTAAGATCACTAGCTCTTTGACTACATGGCTTTAGTTCAAATTCTGGCTCTGACGTATATTGTGACATAAAAAAACTTTCTGTCTTTTAAAAGAAAATAATTTTGTTTAATCTCAGCTTTGTCATATGTGTCATGGCATAATAATAGTTTCTGAGTCACAAAGCTGATGCGGAATTTAAATGGATAAATATATTGGAAGCTTATACAATGGTGCCAGAAACAATGCAAGCTCTCAATAGTGATTAGCTAATGCTTCATTTAAGACATTTATTTCTCTTATATTTTTGACAAGACTTACTTTTTATAATTTCTACTATTTTCAGTAGTCAGACATTACACAGAAAACATAGTTTCTATTCAAAATGGCAGCTCTAACACTTTTTGAATGCAAGAATCTTTTTTTAGAAAAAGTATACTTCCTTAGTGTAAATTTCATTAGCTTTTTTGCATATAATGTACGGTTGTGCCAAATCACTTCCTCCTGGTTACTGTTCTCTGAAATACAGTCCAAGTTATCAATGTTTTCACAAAACTGTGACACAGATCTTTTTGAATATGGACACGCTATCGCACAAAATGATAACAGGTAAATTGTGTATATTTTTTTGAACATTATTCTTCTATTTCAAAATTCACCAAACACCCTTTAGATAGCTGCTTAGGACGTTTTTTACATTAAGCAGCATTTTCACTTATCTTTGCTGTCTTGCCACATAATTTTCCCAACCTAACCTCACAACACTGATTTTTTTTTTTTTTGCATTATGTCTAGAATTGCAATTTACTTTCCCACATTTATTACTTCAACTCTTAAAAAAGAAAGTCTTTCTACATGGTCTTATAGGTCCCTTTCTGCTCTGAAATTCCTTGATTGGCTATCTTCGTATTTATTCTTATTATAATTTATAGTATTTGTTCTGGCCTTCAATCCCAGCAGGTGGAGGTAGAGAATATGAATTTATTCATGTAACCTATCACACTGATTGTCCTTTTAAGTCCTATGCTATATGAAATTTAATAAATGAATCATCTATATATTCAAAAAAATTAGTAAACATTATTGGTGATAACAAAAGTAGAAACCTAAAACAGTCAAATTACCTTGACTAATTATTAACTATCACTATCTGCATAACTTGGGAATATCTGCTATGTGTTCCAGGTTATAAAAATTATTATTATTATTATTATTTGAGACTCACTCTTGCTCTGTTGCCCAGACTGGAGTGCAGTGGTACGATCTCGGCTCACTGGAACCTCTGCCTCTGGGGTTCAAGCAATTCTCCTGTCTCAGTCTACCGAGTAGCCGGGACTACAGGTGCATGTCACCACACCCAGTTAATTTTTGTATTTTTAGTAGAGATGGGATTTCACCATATTGGTCAGGCTGGTCTTGAACTCCCGACCTCAGGTGAGCCACCCACCTCGGTCTCCCAAAGTGCTGGGATTACAGGCATGAGCCACCACGCCCAACCAAATAATTATTTTTGCTTTGTTTTTATATTTTTCCTGATTCAATGTTTAGATGAAACTCTTATGCTGTTTTGTCCTTAAAAGGGTGAGTGTTTATTTTTTTTTTAATTATTTTCAGAAGTAATTGTAAACGTTTTGTATTTGTAGGAAAATATTCCTCATAAATGTGGGGTCAAGGAGAAAGTATGTAAAATTCAAGTTCAACATTTTTAGTTTTTAAAGTCTGTGCTGGGTTTTATCTATTAAGAAAAAGGACTTGTCACAAACAAAGGCAAAGGTAAAATAACGCAGTTTTCATTGGGGAAAAAAAAAAAAAAGAAAAAGTTTCTCTGAATTCTGTGTCCTTGCCTGTTTTAGGAGTAAGCACTAGAGGAGCAATAGGTGTCCTCTTTCATTTCCATTAAATATGCTGCTCAGTGCCTTGTGGCATAACAGAATCAAAACTTTTCAGATGCCCTGCCGCTTTAACAAGACCCAGGACATGTCAAAATGGCTCCCACAAAACTATTATTTGATCTTATCTTTTGCTCTCACACACATTTTCTTTTTGATTCTTTATGTCTGCAAATAAATTGATGTAATTAAAAAGGTGAAGAAAGAACTTTATCTGGCAGGGATGTTTATTGCTGGGTACCATGAACTTTTCTTGCCAAGGTAATTGATTTTGCTTGTGACATCATTTATTTTCTTTTTGAAATCTGCAGATAAGTATTATATTTCTCTTAATTCTGACATGAAAATTACATTTCTATTTATGGATATAAAATTTATTAGGGTCATGAGGCATGGAAGAAAGATGGGGGTTCACAGTAATACACTATTTCTTGAGTCTTTACTATGAACTTGCCAAGGTACTTGGTGCATTATATACATTATCTCACATAATTGTAAGAGCTACCCAACATCATGGTTATGTGTTACTGGTGGATAAACAGGTGTAGAGGAATTAAACTATTGGCCCAGTGTTGTTAACTGGTAACTTGGGGACTCTATAATCCATTCATCTTTTTTTTTACTTCTTTTACTATGTTTTCACCTTAAAATAATCCATGCATATTCAATACATCAACTTACAATAAACTTATCATTGATAATTATTTGACAGCGAAACAGGAGATTTCCCTGATTCCCCTACCAGGGCATGTGACAGAGGTGTGCCTTGCCTGTGTGGTCACCTTGCAGCTCAAATCCCATGCGGAGCACACAGATGGGCAGATGCGGAGGCTGGGGTGGTATGAGCGCTTTTGGGATCCAGCCTCATGACAGCATCTAGGGGTGTGTCTGCAATTCCTGAAGCCCAAGTGGGCGTGTTACAAAGCTCTTTCAGATTTGCCATCTGAAGGTGGCTTATATGTTAATCAGCTCAATGGACCCTCTTCCTTATCTCAAGGGCAGAGGGTCAGTGTGACAGCCTTCTGTATCCCAAGCTTTTGCCCAGTATCCTGAAAGAATCAGATCACACACTGGGTTGAAGGATGAGTGCAAAGTTGTACTGAGAGGTGGAGGTGGCTGTCAGCGAGGTGGATGGGGAGCCGAAAGGAGTGATGGAGGGGTAAGGTCGTCTTCCCCTGGAGTCGGGTCTCCCAGCAGCTGGACTCTTCTCCAGCCACCCCCGGCTGAACTCCCCTCAGTGTCCAAACGTCCCTCCTCCTTCTCTCTCTCTGCCGCGTTTTTCCACCATTGCTGGTCTGCTGGTCTCAATGTTCAGCTGCTTGTGTGTGTGCCTTTTAAGGTCTGGGGTTTATATGGGCACAAGGTGGAGGGCGTGGTGGGCCAGAGATGTCTGGGAAAATGCAACATTCAGGCTCGAAAACAGGAGTGCTTGTTCTCAGGTCCATGGACACAGGCCTGAGGCTGGAGCCCTGGTCAGGGACCCCACTCTTCTCTACCTTCTCTACCCAGCATTTCCCTGCCCCCCTTCTGTATCAATAGTATGTCAAAAACACCTAATGACATTTATCTATTTTTTCACCAATGGATCTTCAGGTGCTGGGATAATTTATATCCCTAAATAAATTTCTGATTATTTTAATGCAAAGATCGAAAGCATGTAGATCTAAATATGTGAGTCTTTCCTTGCTATTCTTTATACATAGGAAGAGTATTGCCATCGTGATTGCCACTGGAGCTGCTTACCAAATATATCTGGCTCTTCACATTCCAATCATAGAATGAATTCAAAGTCTTTGGGGGTTAGGTTGTTTTTGGTCACATGAGATTAAGTGATACACGCCATTTCTAGTTCTAAAGCTTTAAAAAAATAGAACCCATTTCACTCACTCCATCCCTTTCTACTGTTGTATGATTATTGACAGTCAGGTTGGGATGAAGTGTTTTTCTAGCCTGGGCTACTGAGTAACTCCAATGAGCAGACATCCCTTTTAAGTCAGGATAGGTTAGATTTTGCTGTAGTAAGTAAAAACTTCCAGATGAGACCATCCATGGCTTAACCCAAAAAAGGATTATTCCTCACTCATGCAAAATACTCATGGGCTCTCTAAGGACTCTGCTCCATGTTTTAATCATTCTCCATCTGCTTGGACAAAGAGATAACACCAAAGATCTATGAAAAGCCCTAATGCCAGTCACAGCCTCAGGCCCGTCTCCTTGTATTAGATATATAGCATAAGAAGAAGTAATCTTCTATAGTGTTAATCCAGTGAGGTGTTGGGGTTGTTTGTTAGTGCAGCAAAATCTAGCTTAGTGGGATCCAAACATTCATCAATAAATAATTGGTTCAGAAATCACGGTTCACATTAAGTGGTAGTTACCAGTCCTAGGTGCACATTTGAATTACCTAAAGTATTCCTAAGAATACCAGTGCTGGGGGCACCACTCACCAAAATCATCAGAAACTTACAGACGGCCTAATCAGGGTCCAGGCCTTGGTGAGAACCACTGATATATGCAGTTGAATATTTGGCGTATGACACAAAACTGTAAGTGGTGGTTTACAGTCACACCTATTATCCTTAAAAATCTATTTCAAATGTAAAAGCAAGTTCCAAAATGCTTTGATATTTACTCTATAGCTATGTACCTTTATTTACTTAAACATGCAGCAAAGTTTAAAATACTCATTACAAAATGTTACACATGTTTACTTCTGAGAAGTCGGTAGGACTTTCCATGACTTATTAAGAGTAAAGAAAAAGACTGTATATTACACTAAGTTTTACTTTTTTCTAAGATTTTGCTGATTATTTTCTGTTTTGGAATCATAACCTTGTATATACAAGTCAACATTTAATGCTAAATTTAAATTTAAAGGACAAAACATCACCTTAAAATAGATAAGCACGTCATATTGCTAAAGAAACAAAAAAAGTAATGCTTAAAAGATGTTGACTTTCATCAGAGTAATTAACAAATGAAAACATCAATATTCCTAGATTTTTCTGGGGATAAGCTGGGGAGAATTTAATTATTTTAAATTTTATCTAGAATTATTGAACAAGGATGTTTAAAGTAAATTTGAGAAAGGAGGATGATAAGAGGGAATGTATTCATCCTCGGTTAATAAAACTTTATATGTTTAGAATATTGAAAAGTTAGGCTCAGCTGCAGGAATAAAAAGATCATCAAAAGGAATATACCAGGAATGTCTGTAACAGACTCAAAAGTATATAGGAATACGGAATGTGGCAGAGGTGGCATAAGAAACCTAGTTTTTACTCTATACCACAAACCAAAATAAAATTCATGAATATTTGACGTAAATGTGAAGTAAAACATATACAATGTAATAAATAATAGAAAGAGTGCACTCGTTTTGAAAAAGAAAAAGGCTTTCTAAAAATAGAATCACAGAATCACAGAGAAAAGTAGACAGTTCACAAACTTATATCAATACAAATCCAAAATATCTGTCATTCCATATCAGAAATAATAAAGACTACCAGCACCCTTGGAAACTTAACACATTTAAGGCAAGCTTTCTAGTTTCAATGCATAAAAACTCCAGATAAATTTATTAGAAAAGCTTAATGCATCAAAAAATAAGTCAGATAGAAAAGGCAAATAGTTGAATAGACAATTAACCAACAAAAAAGCAAGTTAATTTTTTTAGTATGCATAATGCTTTTATAATCTGCTCTGCATGGTTTAGGTTCTAAATATAGCAATAATCTAATGAACATAAAAAAATCTATGTGTTTCAAGTTTATGAAATTCTAGTAGTAGGAAGTAAAATAAATAACCAAGTCCAGTCTGGGATAAATGTAATGCTGAATAACAAAGTGGAGTAAGAGAATTAGGCCATATGGTTTGCGGTTTTGGAGTTGCTCGTTGACATGGGATGGTCAGAGAAATATTTGTGAATGAAATAAGGCCATGAATCGTGTGGACAAAGCATTTTCCAGACAGAAGACAAAAATGCAACATTAAATATGTTTAGTAAGTTTCAGGGACAGTAAGAGGATGCAGTGTGATGAAGTTGAGTTTGGGGAAACAGCAAATGGTAAAAGTTTGGAGAGTAGAGAAGAGAGAAGCTGTGAAAGAGTCATCAGGGAGAGGAAAAGTGTGAGTGACCTTGGAAACTACAGTGAGATAGGCAGGCTATACTAAAGAACGGCAGTTCTTAGCGGTCACACTTCGAAAGTGAGATGGTATTTTCTTTTTTCACCTATGTTCAACTGGAGACCTAGAGAAGGTAGGGTTCAATTACATGAGGTTTTCTAAGCCAGAAAAAAAGCAAGAAAAAGTAAAAAAGATGAGCAAAGTATTTGAGATTATATTCAAGAGAGGTACTGGACTTGCAAACGACCAATACACAAGAGGAATATTGGATGCAAGTAAAAATCATAATATAAATTACCAAAATATTGATATCAACTTTCCACTGAGTCATCTGGGATATCATCATATTTGAAAATATTAGCAGAGGATTCACAGAGTAGAAGAAAGGAACACTTTCATAAACTATAACTGGTTTGATCTTATTATATAACATTTTATAATCTATATCTAAATTTTTTAAATGTTACTTAGTTGTTTCACTGCATTTAAAGTAATATATTATTATTTTACCAAAGGACTGTTTATTTTAATATTTTGTGTATATGGAAAAATATTAAAATACAACAATAATAATTTTCAAATGGGGTACCCTAAATGTCCAAAAATAAGTGATTGAAGACATGACTTCATATGAAGTTATCCCTAGCTGATGACTTAGAAATAAGTTCATATTTGTGTGTGAGTGTATTAAAAAAACATATATACACATACAGCTTATGCTCATAGATAAAACACACAAGAATTATAAATATTTATTGATGAAACAAAAATAGAGCATAATAATATAATTATATTTTTGCAATTATTTCTATGTATGTTATTCATACATATATGTATATGTTATATTTATATATCTGTGTGTATATATGTGTATGAATCTGCATGTATGATTATATAAACATTTTATATATAAATTTATATCTATATACATGTATATAAATCTATACATAAATTACATATACTTAAATACACAAATGTACATATATATATTTGACACTATTAGGAATATTTATCAAGCTTAAAGAATGGTAAAGGGGGAGGGTCTACTGCAATGGAGTTTTTTAGTAGGAGAGAGAGTGAGATGAGGCAATTCTGAATACAGCAAGGAAAAGTAGCAGTTTATAGCCAAGGAGTAGGGTGAGGGTCAGTGGATTGAAAATTACTAACAGCAAAACTCAGGGACAAGATGAGATTCTGGGCTAAAATGACCTAATGAGACTCTTGCTGAAAGCAGGCCAGAGTGATCAAACGTCACCAAGGGAATGGTGGAACATGAGGAACTTGATCATATATCAAGGGTGATCGTATATTGAGGGTATGGGATTCTGGCTAAACTGACTTAGCATGATTATTATTAAAGTTTGATAAATAAAAGCACCTTTGCAAAAATTATAACAGAAAATTATGACAGTGAAAGCGATCTGACCTGATTCCATCTTTCTTCTAACCTCCACGCTGTCCTGGTTCATTCCTAGGCATAGGCTGAACTAACTGTGGAAGGAACTAAGTTTAATAGTTTAACTTTGAAACAAAGATGATAACAGCCCTTTCCCAAAATAGAACTCCTTCCTGCACGGGGACTAGACTGTCTTTGCAGGAACAGCAAGTTAACTATAAGATTAGAAATTATGGTTTAGGAGTCATGCAGCTGGAGGCTAAAAGATTCTAAACCTCCCTAAATTGCTCCTAGGGATAACATCACTGTTGCAAACCTTAAGATCAGTGCTTGAGATATTTTGCAGACCCTGCACTCAATGAATTACCTGACATTGCCCAGAATGATCAAGCTGTCCTCTTGCACTGAGTCAGTTCCTAGGTGGGCGGAACTGGCCCCACTCAGGAGCTGACTTAACTCAAGAGGACAGCTTCCACGCTCTGTGATTTTATCTCTGGCCCAAACAATCAGGACTCCCCACTTTCTGACCCCCCTACCCATCAATTACCTTTAAAAACCCCAGTCTTTGAGTTTTCAGGGAGACTGATTGGAGTGAAAGTAAAATTCCAATCTCCTGTACAGCCAATTATGTGTGAATCAAACTCTCTCTATTGCAATTTCTCTGTCTTGATAAATTGGCTCTGTCTAGGCAGCAGGCAAGGAGAAGCCATTGGGTGGTTACATAAACAGAGATGAACACAGAAACCCAAAAGTCAATAAACATAATCTTGTCTTTTCCTTCCCTTCCTTCCTTTTCCTTTTCCTTCCTTCCTTCCTTCCTTCCTTCCTTCCTTCCTTCCTTCCTTCCTTCCTTCCTTCCTTCCTTCCTTCCTTCCTTCCTCCATCCCTCCCTTCCTCTCTTTCTTTCTTTTTCATAAATTAAGATAAGTGAATCTGAAGAAGCATAGACCTCTTAGACCCTTCAAATATCCAACACAACAGGGTGTGGCCAATTGCAGCAGCAGAAAATCTATTGCCATGTATGGCAGGAGGAAGTATTAACATTGAGAAGAGAAACAGCTAAAAAGGAAAAGCCATTTAAGTAGTGAACACAGATAATTTTAATTTTCTTTTGTTTATTTGTTTTTATTTTTAGTTTTTTTTGTTTGTTTTGTTTTTTTTTTTTTTTTAAATGTGTGAGATTGGAAGAAATCTTGGAGTAATCAAGAATTTTAGGAATCCCAGAAGGGAGGAAAGAAGATTCCGAAAAAAGAAAGAAATACTCCTCTGGGTTGGAAATTGATTAAATTTAGTGATGTTTGAAGCCTCAGCCAACAATGGAAATCACTAACTTCTTTTAAATTACTTTTGATTTTAGACTCTGTTTCTTGCTCTGGGACTACACAAAAGGACTGAGCCAAGACAGGAGCAGGAATTTGGCTCATAATTTATTTAATTTATATTTTATTGTCTGCTCAAAATTGAATGCCTGAGGTCTAGTACCTTGCTGACTCATTCTACCAAGGCTGCTATATTACTGCAATTAGAATATAAATAACCAATTTTTATGAGTCATTGTTATTCTTGAAGTAAAATTTCAAACTCAAAAATTATTGAAGAGGCAATTTCTAGGTAAAAATTGGAATACTGGTTAAAATGTATATTTTGCAACTAGATGGTAAATTTGAAAAGTAAAAATTAAGTAAGTTAATTTCATTAAGGAATTTTAAATTTTTTTACTTTTTAAGAAAAAAATTAAATGATCACAAGAACTTGTAAAGTGATGAACTCTTTCATGCAAACACACAGTTTCTTAAAAAGTCATGTTCTTTTTGGATGGCATGAGGAGAACAATAACAAATTTACTCAGATTAGTTAAAGTCCACTCTACCGTTCTGCAAAGACTAACTCCACTAGAAAACTGGATATTACAATGGAAATTATGATTACAGAATTTTGGAAATGTAAATCAGTACATCGCATTTTTTTCTTATACCATGGGTCAAATAGAAAATAATAATTTTTATACAGTCCATTAGGGTATATGGGTGAAGTGGCTTCAGCCTGAGGCAACAAGGCTGCCTATAGCTAAGAGCTACCTCAGAGTTTCCCAGCTCTTTCTGAGGGCTGAAGGGAGCAATATTTTGGCATATACTAATCCCTTCACAATAATGGTTTAGAAAGTTTTCTTAGGGTAGGTCCTAGAGGGCTTTGCAGAAAATAACATGCCTGAAGTTGAGGAAAATAAGATTTTGAATTATGTTAAATTTTGCTACTAGCATCATTCATCGTTAAAAATTTATAGCATGGTATCTAAAGAGACACCTACAAAAATCAACCATGGACTCAAAGTCATAATGATATAATGATTTCTGATACAGTTTGGCTGCATCCCTACCGTTACCCCCATGCTGTTCTTGTGACAGTGAGTTCTCATGAGATCCAATGGTTTTATAAGGGGCTACTCCCCCTTTGTTCGACACTCATTCTCACTCTCCTGCCACACTGTGAAGAGACGCCTTCTGCCATGATTGTAAGTTTCCTGAGGCCTCCCCACCCATGTGGAACTGTGAGTCAATTAAGCCTCTTTTCTTTGTAAGTTACCGAGTCTCAGGTTATGTCCTTATATCAGTGTGAAAATGGACTAATAGAATTTCCATTTCTATGAGAACTTTTTTTCTTGTCTCCCATTTATGTTTTTACTTTATAGTTATTCAGGAAAAGAGAAGAAAGTTGTTTTTCTGTCCAGTTAAGATAGAGAAGATTTTATGGCAATATTTTTAGAGGGTGAGAAAGAGGAAACCGTGATGAATGAGAAACAGGTTAAGTCTGTGCAGGACTTCTGTAGCAAGATTTGCTATACAATCATGTATTTTTTACAGAGAAGGATAACATTGGAGGGAAATGCGAATTACAGTGATTTGTGAACTTATCCAAACAAAGAGAATATCAGGCAATGAAGATCATGAATGATTAATTTCACATCTACATCATTGGGCCAGGTTTCAGAGGAAGATAGAAGAGCAGTATATCTCAAATGCTTTTGAAGTTACATTTCCAAAGTGAGGCCCCAGTTGGAAGTATAAATGGTTCTCCAATTTTGCAGATGGAATTTTATCCAATATTCAGATGTATAATCTGTTTCAAGTGTGTACACAGGGAAAGTAATAAGAGTATTGTGACATCTCAAATGCCCTTTTTCTGACCCATTAAAGAAATAGCAAAGGTAGGGCAAATTTGATAATCTACCTGAACTTCCCAGAAATTGGGGAATGTAAGATAATCTCATGGAAATGATCACTAATTAAAAAATGACTGTTCTAGGATACCATCTTGTTTTTTTTGTTTTTTTTTTTTCCACTTGCTTTATTCACTGGCTGTCAAGTGAGAAGGGATTAAACTCTTTCACTGACATGTCTCCTTTCTCCCTTTCCCAAGTTAACAAGAGTGTTATCTGATAGACACAGCAAACCTGAGCTTGACAATACTCCAAGAACTGCTTAAAGGAAATTAGCCTTATCCCAGTATTACAAAGAAATAAACAGGATAAGATTTGCCATGCAGTATAGAAACCCATGAGTGAGATGAGTGGAGACTGTGTCCCTTTTTATGATGAGAAATTCTAGTCAAAAATTTCTCAAGATAAAAATAAATGAGAAAAAATTCCTTCTCCCAAGGTTGTGTGCACAACTGTCCATGAGGAACACAGGAAGACCAGGAAGTAGAGGGTCATCCTGGAGAAGCCAGGCAGTATCCTTAGGCAAGGGCGGGGATACTGGTAAACAATTCTATTGGGGAGATAGCACAACTGAAGAATGTCATAGGAGGATAAAGAAAGAGGAAAGTCAGGCAGGTTACTCTAGATACATTTTGTTGTGAGAGAATCTCTGGAGCAACCACGGACTATGGCAGACCAGGGATTGAGAAATAAGATTTTAAGAATTGAGCCTGGGCGCAGGGGCTCATGCCTGTAATATCAACACTTTGGGAGGCCAAGGAGGGAGGATCACTTAAGGTCAGTGTCTTTGTTTTTAACAAAAATTAGCCAGGTGTAGTGGCAGACATCTATAATCCCAGCTACTCAGGAGGCTGAGGCAGGAGAATCACTTGAGCCTGGGAGGTGGAGGTTGCAGTACGCCAAGATTGTGCCACTGCACTCAAGCTAGGGTGCCAGAGCGAGACTCTGTCTCAAAATAAATAAATAAATAAGAATTGTTGCTCTAGCTTACTATTGTAGAGGAGAAAAGTAATTTATTTTTCTCATCTATCATGAAGTTTATGGCTGCAACCTCTATGTCAAATGACAAATTAATAAGAAAACAACACACAAATTGTTTTAATATATATTTTACATAATATAGGATCCTTCAGAAATGAAGACCCAAAGAAACAGGGAAAAATGGGTATTTTTATGGACATTCATGATTGGAAGAATAAAGGGTAGGATCTAATGATAATAGATGGGTGGGAATTTAGTAAGGCCTTTTGGTCAGATTCTTCTTGATGTCTCTGTGTCTTCACAGATGAGGATACTGCTTTCCTCTGGGCATAGGGAGGAATGCTCTGGAATGACAGTTTTATGAGCAACTTCCAGGAGAAGGTCAGCTAGGACTTACGACACACTTCAGGGAAGAAGGGGTCTCAGAGAGATCTTCCTGCTTCTGCTATTTTCTCAAATGCCAAGGTGGCATATTGTGGGAGCACTTGTCTTGAACCTCATTACTTGGATCCCTTTTAAGTCTCTTAAATATCTAAATAATAAGTGCCTTATTATTATTTTCATTTATGGAAATGTGCATTTTTTAAATGATTCTATGAAAGAACCAGGTCCAGTGCAGTTCTAGTGTTTTCAAGTTATACAAACACCCCTTCTAAAGATATCCAAATACTGACCATTACTCAGTCAGCAAGGAAGGGCCATTCAGAGGTGTGATAAAAATTTCTTCTAAACCAAAACCACAACTAGAGATGTTATCCAGGTAATCTCCAAACCAAATCAAATTAAATTAATGTTAGTGCTCAATAATTGTTAAGCTTAGAAAACAAGATATATGCCTTTATAAATCCTTACATTAGATATGGTCTATTCCTATACTTCAATGTGTAAAATGTAAAAACTCAGATATAAAGAAGTAAATTATTTGTACATTTTTTATTTCTAATTTGATGTTTTTTTATTATACTTTATGTTCTAGGGTACATGTGCACAACGTGCAGGTATGTTACATATGTATACATGTGCCATGTTGGTGTGCTGCACCCATTAACTTGTCATTCACATTAGGTATATCTCCTAATGCTATTCCTCCCCCTTCCCCCCTCCCCACAACAGGCCCCGGTATGTGATGTTCCCCTTCCTGTGTCCAAGTGATCTCATTGTTCAATTCCCAGTGATATTTGTACATATTTAAGGGTCAATGTCTTGACTTAGCCATAAATCAGAGAGTCTTTATGGAAGTCTTTTTACTTTTAGCAAAATTTTTATACAAAACTTCTCTACTTCTCTCCTATAGCTATTTTTCCTCCTAGCCTCTTTCATCTTTCTAGAAAGCTGAACATTGTGATTCTTCTTTCTAGGATTAATGAACCTTCAAAAAGTTTGTTTGTGCTGTTTACATTTCAATTGATCAACAAAACTTTAAGCAAGTTCAAAATATAATCAAATATGTCCTTTCATCTTCATCACTTATCTCTGAAGTCTCACTTTTTAAATACGTTACAATGAATTGTGATCCTGTCTTATATATCTGACTGACAGCACTGGAAATTAGAGTTCCTCAGCCAATGAAATAATAAACCTAATGCCACGATAAAGCCTATGGTAGAGACTGATATGGACTCCAGATCCAGGCTGCCAATACTCTACAAAGCCATTCAGCTGTGACTACTACATGATGTCTGAGTGTTTCCACAAAGTATAAATTATATGGTAGCATATCAAAGTTATCCATTTTAGCCATAATTAGAATTTCTTCTTGCTGGCAGTAGAGGAATTCCCAAGAGCAAGACGTGTATATACCCCTAGATAACTTTTAATCTTATTGGGCAATGTTTCAGACAAGCAGAATATGTTTTAAAAAGTTCTAAAAGTTAATGTTCTGATTAAATTCAGAGTAAATCAAGATAGACTTCATGAAGAAATCACCATCTGCTTTGTAAATTGCTGTGTAACCTGGTTCCTATGCAACTCCCTAGACTCTTCTTCCACATTTCCGCTCTGTGTTTGACATTTCAAAAATGCTAGAATCCATGTTGCTCCAAGAACTCAGAACTATTTTACACCTTCACGACCCTGCTCTTCCTATTCCCTCACCTGGACAGTTCTAGAATTTTTAGAGGTTTCAAATAATCACTCATGTTTAGTTTTCTTTTCTTCTGGCACAGAGGAAGATTTGATGTTGCTACATTCCAATATGGTGGGATGAGGTCATGCAACTAACTCTGGTCAATGAGTCATGGTTCTATTCTGGATATTTAACTGACAAGAGGGGGTTATACCTCTCTGTGTAACGTGTTTAGTTCTATTCAATGCATTACCAACAGAAATGACATAATTGAGTAGCAATGAAACGGCATTTTTAATTGACAACACCAAATAGTCAGCTTTCTCGAGAATGTGTATGTTAAAACGGAGGTTCAACAAGATCAATGCAGCCTGGAATCTGAACAACCACATGATATACCACTGCACTGGAGAATTTACTAGACCCATAGCAGATGTTGTGTAAGCAAGAAATAAACATCTTTTCATGCCATTAAGATGTGGGAGTAGCTTTTTGTTGCAGAACAGTCAATCCTTTCCTTTGTTTTATGTACCTGGAAAGGTTTAAAAAATTATCTCTGTCTTTCCCTGTCAGAGGCAGAGTTAGGAACATGTCCTGTGATCTCTTTAGAATGCATTTCCCCTTTTAAATGCTAACATTTATACTTTTGGCCTGGGGATATATGGCAACATCTTTTCACTCTACAACATCTATGTGTGGACCCACCTCAATGATTGGAACAAATTATCCACACCAAAGTTAATCAATGTAACATATCCCCAGTGATTAATTCAAATCTGGGTACCTGACTAAATAATTCTAAACAACATGAATCTGAAGACTCTAATTATTCTGGGATTAAAATGTTTTCATTTTATTGAGTGATTTGAAGCTGAAAGGAAATAGCTCTGGAAATACAGGAAGCCAATCCATTTTAAAATCAGAGGCAACATAGGTAACCTCAAACCACATTACACAAAAAAGAATTATATGCCCTAGCATATTGAATGATCTTCTTATACAACATGCCTAAAACTAAAATCACTCTTCAACATTTCCATAATCAATAAGTTTCCCTTTTCTTAAGTCAATTTGGGCTTAGTTTTCCTACCATTTTTCTGCAATTACAGGATTTAAGATGTCATTTTTTATATATTTGGATACGTGTATCACTCTCTAAACTGCACTTCTCGAAGCCAGTGTCTCTGTCTCATTTGTTTTGTATAGCTTTGTTCCTTTGAGTACTGATTTTGTAGCTAATTCCTGGCTTGCAGTCAATGTTAAATTAATGCTTAGCTAATTTAGCTGAACTAAATAGGGATAGAAAATGTTTTGGAAATATCAGGAGATACTGGGCTCTAGTTGACTCAGCAGGCATTCAGAGGTTTTCTACCAGGGTCACACACAAAAAAAAGAATGTTTAAAGCAAACATCACAAATTTTCTAACACTGCTTGGGGTCATTTTGATATTCTAGCAAAAACTGGAGTCATCTCACAATTTTTAGACTGTTTAAAAATATTAGAAAAGCTTTACTAGAATTCTGCCACTTCATATTGGAAGAGGCTACCTCAAGTCTTAAAAAATCATGGCTTGCCAGCAAAACATGAGAATACAGAAAAAATAACAGGACGATATGTTAAAAGAATAGAGACAGCAACCCCAGAATTGTTTTTTTCTGAGAGGACAAGACAAAAATTTGGACATAATTTATATTTAAGAAAACATCTATTCAGTAGGAAATACTTCAATATCTTCAGTCTTCTCAGGTGTTTCTCACAGATGAAACTAATCCCCACTGGGCACTTGCTAACACACTGTGAATGATGCTCTGTCATTACCTGTCTCCTCAGAGACGAGGCTGTTTGGAGCATGGCAGAATACGTCCTCCTATTCTCAACCTGAGTCAGTGTCACCTTTCTCTCTTTGACCTTTTTTCAGGAACTGTGGGGGCATCATTCTTAACTGACACTAATGTTCTCAGGCACCTTACTCCCCAGGACAACACCCACTGCTCTTTGGCTGTGACTAATGCTGAGAACTTCCTTCTAACAGGAAAAAAATACTATAAAGGAAAATGCTGACAATTACCGTAGTAGAATAAATAATGATGATAAATTGCCATCAATACACTTCTGCTCAACGGCATTCTTCCAATTTTCTCTCAATGCTTTCTCCTTTTTCTTTTAAATAATCACTGCATTTTGTCCTTAAATTGTCTTTTGTGAAATTTTTATGTCTTCTGCAAAACATAGGAATTATTTCCTGGGCTTTCATTGGCCACTTGATAAACTCTATTACAACCAGGCACTTGCTAATTTATTAAACAATTTCTGAAAGTATGGTCCATGGACCATGAGCATCAGAGTTACCTGTATCACCTGTTTCACAATGCAAATATAAGGGCCTCATAAAAACCACTGACTTTCTGGGAATCTCTTTCCTAACGAGTAATCTAGGTGATTCTTTTAGAAGTCAAAAAAGTTTGAGAACTACGGATTTATTGTTTCTTTTGTATTAGGCACTGTGCTGGACATTGGGAATATCAAAGTAGAGTGAGCATCATCATGAATGGAAACACTTTCTCTGAAAAAAGACATAAAACAATTGAAAATCAGCAGTGTCTTTCTTGCAAAATATTATGATGATCCGAACAATCAGAATTAGGTATACTCCAACTTCACTTAGAATTTGCAATAGAGAAGGTATTAAAATATTTTATTACTTAGAATTGAAAACTATGTTTTAGGATCTTAGCCTACTGATTACTTTTAAGTAGCTTGTTTAGATTTTATGTTGTTATGTCAAGATTATTTGCTATCATTAGTACTTTATAAACATTTGAGTTAATTTTTACTTAGAACTTTTAAAATAAAGATAAAAGATGGATTCATTTCCCTAACTTTCTCACACAATCATGCAAACCTTTCTTGCACTAAGTGTCTAAATTGTGTTAATCAACACGAAAAGATCTGGAATTAGTAATTCCAGGGAGTACTTAGACATAGTTCTTGCTCCCACTTAAGTTTTAAAGACATGCTAATAACACATGAAATAATTGAAGAATTCACTCACACCAAAAAAAAGTTTATACATAAAACTTCAGAGATTTCACAATCAGTTTTTAAGCCTGAGAGGTATAAAGTATAGTAGAATTGAATCATAAGGTATTTGTGGAAAAAATGGGGAGCAAAACAAAGGCATTCTGAGTGCATGGATAAGAACAAATAAATAATTTACGAACAGGGAAAAAAACTGAGATTGACAGGTATTATTCTATTTTGTAAAGTCAGACTCCATAACGACCTGTGAAATGGCAGGTTGAGCAACTGGGTTGATATTTACAACAAGTAGTGAACTTTTCTGTGGAGCATTAAAAGCAAAACAAAACCAACTATAAATTATAAAATGACAGAGGCTAGTCAAGGTATTTGGCTTAAAGGTGAATTCTCCAGATAAAGAATGAAATTTCCAAATTCATATCAGCAGCAGTTTGTAATGCCATCAGTTCAAAAAGTTCATCCAAAATCAGATTTTGCAATTCTCAGAAGAGTAGAAATTTAGAGAGTGGCTTAAAACACGTGGACATATTTCCTAATTACTCTAAATATTTACCATAATTCTGAGTATAATGTTGTTAAACTCATAATATGTTACCTTGGACAAGTTCCAAACTCTGTTTTGCCAGACTGGGGGAAAAAAAAAACACACACACACACACACACACAAACTTGTAACTTTTTACTGTTGGAATTTAGCAATTGTGAATACATCTGTCTAGCACAATCCCAAACTCGTAAATCACTCAGATCCATTTAAGTTGCCTTACCCAAAATAACTATGTACTTTTTATACCTAGTCATAAATGTGTAAGTTTTTACTTATTATTTTTAATAACATCATTCCTTAAACTACTCCTATCCTCCACAGAGATCACCTTTATAAACAAGGACGTATAGTTTGGTAATGGAGACTTAGGTCTTTAACTTCAGGAATGGCTTAAGTCTTGCGTTTATTACTTACTAGCTAGGTGCCTTGAAGTCACCCGACTATTCTATAAATTAGCTCATCTATGAAATGCAAAAAGTAGTCCCTATAGGGTTTTTTGACAATTAAATTATCAACTGAAAAGTGTTTTTCACATAGGGCGCCCTCAATAAAAGTATAAATATTGGTCAGGTGCAGTGGCTCAGGCCTACAATCCCAGCACTTTAGGAGGCTGAGGTGGGTGGATCACGAAGTCAGGAGATCATCCTGGCTAACACGGTGAAACTCTGTTTCTAATAAAAATTCAAAATAATCAGCCGGGCGTGGTGACGGGCGCTTGTAGTCCCAGCTAGGCAGGAGGCTGAGGCAGGAGAATGGCGTGAACCCGGGAGGCGGAGCTTGGAGTGAGCCGAGATCTCCCCACTGCACTCCAGCCTGGGCGACGTACCGAGACTCCGTCTCAAAAAAAAAAAAAAAGTATAAATACTATTAATTATTAGAAGCAAATGTAATTAGCCTGGTAGTTTTCAGAAAAACAGTATATTTTATATATAGACTCTGATAAAAGTTTTTATTTTCATTATTTCATTCAAATAACTAAATCTGTCTCAGGAGTAGCTTAGAGATACTGTCAGATGCATTTGATCTCTGAATTCAAATACTGGCCTGAATTTCTCTGAATACTGATTGATTTCAGTTTGTAATGTTTCTTGTGGTTTGACATGTATTAACTCGGAAAGGCTCTGGTGGAGGATCCGCAATTATATTTTTGGTTTCTCCTTTTATTCTGTAGCTTAAATAGCTATTGACTATGTTACTTTGAGTACTGATTTTGTTGCTAATAAAAGACTCCACAGAACTTTTCAGTTTATTCAGATTCTTCATATACCATTTCAGATAATAGGAAAAGCTAGATATTTTACTTCCCATAAGGAGATGTGCAAGAAAGAACTGCACACTGATATATTGTGGTAAATAAAAGTTGCAACAATACAACTTAAAAAAAATTGGCCGCCATGCCTGATTTTTGTAGCTGTGTAATCATAAAGAAGTAATTTATGCCCCTAGTCTTAGTTTTCTTATCTAGCTTATGAAGGTCATAATATTTGCTCTACTTATTTCACCGAGATTTTCATAAGGAACAGATAAGACAACGCACATTTAAAATTGAATAGCTGAAATCAAATGTAAATTGGCCTTATTATAACTAATATGTTTCTCATTTATCCTGGCATCTTTTAATTTCTTGGCTCATGTTATACTTGTTACACCAAGTCTATAAGATTTTTTAAATTATATCTATTTCTTGATTAAAAAGAAAAGATTGAAGAAATTAAGCCACTTGATAATAGGTATTAGAGCACAGTTTCAGACCTAGATTTGTCTGACTTTGAGGTTTGAGCAATTTTCTTCAAAACTACCTCTCAAGAATAGCTATTATGAGGAAAATATACTTGCTTTTTCATTAAGTAAAAAACAAAATTCAGGGATTCTGTTGAAAATTTTCAACCCAAAATCTCCTTAAGCTGATAAGCAACTTCAGCAAAGTCTCAGGATACAAAATCAATGTGCAAAAATCACAATAATTCTTATGCACCAATAACAGACAAACAGAGACCCAAATCGTGAGTGAACTCCCATTCACAATTGCTTCAAAGAGAATAAAATACCTAGGAATCCAACTTACAAGGGATGTGAAGGACCTCCTCAAGGAGAACTACAAACCACTGCTCAATGAAATAAATGAGGACACAAACAAATGGAAGAACATTCCATGCTCACGAATAGGAAGAATCAATATCGTGAAAATGGCCATACTGCCCAAGGTAATTTATAGATTCAATGCCATCCCCATTAAGCTACCAATGACTTTCTTCACAGAATTTGGAAAAACTACTTTAAAGTTCATATGGAAACAAAAAAGAGCCCGCATAGCCAAGATAATCCTAAGCGAAAAGAACAAAGCTGGAGGCATCATGCTACCTGACTTCAAACTATACTACAAGGCTACAGTAACCAAAACAGCATGATACTGGTACCAAAACAGAGATATAGACCAATGGAACAGAACAGAGTCCTCAGAAATAATACCACACATCTACAACCATCTGATCTTTGACAAACCTGACAAAAACAAGAAATGGGGAAAGGATTCCCTATTTAATAAATGGTGCTGGGAAAACTGGCTAGCCATATGTAGAAAGCTGAAACTGGATCCCTTCCTTACTCCTTATACAAAACTTAATTCAAGATGGATTAGAGACTTACATGTTACACCTAAAACCATAAAAGCCCTAGAAGAAAACCTAGGCAATACCATTCAGGACATAGGCATGGGCAAAGACTTCATGTCTAAAACACCAAAAGCAATGGCAATGAAAGCCAAAATTGACAAATGGGATCTAATTAAACTAAAGAGTTTCTGTGCAGCAAAAGAAACTACCATCAGAGTGAACAGGCAACCTACAGAATGGTAGAAAATTTTTGCAATCTACTCATCTGATAAAGGGCTAATATCCAGAACCTACAAAGAACTCAAACAAATTTACAAGAAAAAAACAAACAACCCCATGAAAAAGTGAGTGAAGGATATGAACAGACACTTCTCAAAAGAAGACATTTATGCAGCCAACAGACACATGAAAAAATACTCATCGTCACTGGCCATCAGAGAAATGCAAATCAAAACCACAATGAGATACCATCTCACACCAGTTCGAATGGCGATCATTAAAAAGTCAGGAAACAACAGGTGCTGGAGAGGACGTGGAGAAATAGGAACGCTTTTACACTGTTAGTGGGACTGTAAACTAGTTCAAACACTGTGGAAGACAGTGTGGTGATTTCTCAAGGATCTAGAACTAGAAATACCACTCGACCCAGCCATCCCATTACTGGTTATATATCCAAACGATTATAAATCATGGTGCTATAAAAACACATGCACACATATGTTTATTGCGGCACTATTCACAATAGCAAAGACTTGGAACCAACCCAAATGTCCATCAATGACAGACTGGATTAAGAAAATATGGCACATATACACCATGGAATACTATGCAGCCATAAAAAAGGATGAGCTCATGTCCTTTGTGGGGACATGGATTCAGCTGGAAACCATCATTCTCAGCCAATTATTGTGAGAACAGAAAACCAAACACCACATGTTCTCACTCATAGGTGGGAACTGAACAATGAGAACACTTCGACACAGGAAGGGGAACATCACCCACCGGGGCCTGTCATGGGGTGGGGGGAGTAGGGAGGGATAGCATTAGGAGATATACCTAATGTAAATGACGGGTTAATGGGTGTAGCAAACCAACATGGCACATGTATACATATGTAACAAACCTGCACGTTGTGCACATGTACCCTAGAACTTAAAGTATGATTTAAAAAAAAAAAAGAAAAACATGCAAACATAAAAAAAGAGAAAATTTTAATTACATTATGTGACATCAGTTTTGATGGTTAGGTTTAAAAATACAATTATTTTAATAAGAAATACATTGCAATACTTTGATATATTATCCTAGCAACCTTATCAGGAAGACATCATGAAGTCAGACTGTGATTTCACAACCTAGTTTAGTTCCTACTTGCAAGACGTTTTTAGGCTAATTATTCTCATTTTAAAATAGGTGCTTTGGGAATGGAATTAAATGAGCTAATTCATGTAAAGGGATTTAACTGAGTGTCAGACCTGTCATAAACTCTTAACATAAGTTCGCTAACATTTTAATATGTATAGTAATGTTCTATTGAATTGAGAAAAATATTTTACTTAAGAAAAACAATGAAAAATGCAGTGGGAGACATGAAGATATGTGTTTACCATTTTATTAGTTTTCTTTTGCATCCAGAAAGACTGCATTTTCAACCTTTCTTCTCAAAGTGTTTGAGGACCATGTAACTGTGTCCTCACCAATGAATACGAGGTAGAAGTAACCTAAGCAATCTTTGAACCTGAAGGTTTAAAACTTCTGCATGACCTCCTGCATTTTTAAGGCAGACAATATAAAAGCGTGGAAGGATTCCTACATGACCATGCCACCTTATTCCTACATTCTGTTGTTTTGCCATCCCTAAAAATATGGATTTTGATATAAATAATAAACTGTAATTATCCACAGAAAATTTAATACAAATTCTTGGCTGTCAAATAATACCACATTATTTACATAAATACATAAAGGCATTTTCCAAATTGTCAAAATTACTTTTACAGAATTACCGGATTTTTGATCCAGTAACAAAATCAATTTAATATAAAGTTATGTTTTGTAACTCTGGTTAAATTTCAAACCATTCTTTATGCCACTGAGAATGGCAGAAATAGGTCAGAATTTCATTGCCAGTCTTGCCTTTTGAATAGTCAATGTTTGCTTCATTGTGCTTTTAGTTAACTTGTTCTTCTATCCTTAATATTCCCTGTGAATGAAAGTTAATTAAAAAGACTGATTATATCTAGACTCTGATTTTGACTAAACTACTTTAGTTGTTTCTATGTGTTTCTTATGCTTTCCATCAGGAGGTCCCCAACATCTAGGGGCATTGATTTAGATCAGATGGTGACAGCCTCCTTCATTCTGTTGTTGGTTTCACCCACTGATGATTGTTGGCCAATCTATAAATTTTATAATGCACAGTAGGAATGTTCTAATTTTAATAATCCTTTCCATATTTAAAAACTGGAATGCTATCTTTCATCAACTGAAAAACAGTTAGATATAGGACAAATGCATTTAATTATTTTCCAAATTTATCTTTACAATGTATTATATATTTAATTATTTATATATTGTGATATATATATGATATTGTTAAGTAAAAAATGAAGATGAAATGATATTGTTAATAAAATAGTCCATGTACAGTCGACATTTTAAAAGGTAACATGAAACAAAAATTAGCTTTATTTTAGAGAGCTATATTGTGGTAAAACAGGGATTTTTTAAATTCAAAATTGTTATTAAGGAGACATTTTATTCCTTAAAATAAAAAAACTGATTGTAAATTATCACTGACTGAAACCTACATCTCTTAAGAAATGTATTAATATAAATTTCTCTACATTTTTGAGACACGTGAACAGGAGAGTTACTGTAAAAACTGAGACAACAAAACAGCCGGAGGCATGAAAAGAAAAAGAATCCCGCATGAATAGCTTGCTATATGTAATTTATTTAAGAACAATTCATAGGTTTTGATAGCTTTATTAAAGTTCCATTTTAGTAAGATTCAGGTGAAAGTGAGGTCATCGCTTTCAAACAAAAATCCTGAGAACATACCCAAATGGACTCGCATAAATGACAGATACTAATGTTGACAAGTATTTTAAAAGAGTTCATTGCTCTCTTTATTAAATGCTGGATTTAAATACTGCATTATTTCATAAGAATAAAACAACTAGGACACTGCCACAACAACATAAAAGGTGTTTACCTTAATGTATTATAAACACTAGCAGTGAATTCCAGTAATGTCTTGCACTTCTGAAGATGTGTAAGCATATTAAGGAACATTTCTAACTTAGAACTCACTACTGGAAGTTACAGAGACTTATTCAGATCCATGTTAGCATGCTTGATACTCTTAAGCACACTAACAATATACAGCATTTGCTTTCGGGGATATTTTTACCTCTCATACTAGTTTCAGAAAGCCCAGGTCTAAATAATTCCTAAGTAATGGTTTTTTAGCTTGCTCTATAATTTTGATTTTGAGCCTCACTAAATAAAATCTTTTTAAATAGACAGTGGTTTTATTATTATTCTTATTTTACTGACGCAAACAATCAAGGTATGTGCAGTAAGATGTCTTACCAAATGTCACCCATTTAGTATGAGGCCAAGCTGGATTTCAAATGCTAAATTTATTCCTCTTACCATCTTCTGCCTCCCATAATGAAGACTAATTATCTTTGTGCTGCAAATGTAGATTTATAAGTGCCAATTAATAGAAATTAAATCCTGGTCAAAATCCCACTAGAGAATAGACTTTCCTGCGTTTATCAATTCAGCTTCATTCTCTCTCACTAAAGACTGACTGGTTTAAAGGTTAAAGGCTGTCAGCCCCTGAAATTAAGTGATAACCAAGTCATAGATCAGTGTCAGCTTTATTATTATTCTTCACCAGATACCCCTAATCATTTTCTGCGTCTGACATTAGAATCCCTGCACAAAAATAATTTGCACAACTTTAATCCCCGCTCCCATTGAATCCATCACATACTGTGACACCTGATAGTCCCACTATGAACAACCTGTGAAATATGTCAGCCTTATCTCTGATTTACATTGGATTCTGCTAATAATAAACACCATTGCTGAATGTATTCTAACCTCTCTAGACTTGCATGATTGAAATAAGTGTCATTTTCTTTTCGTAATCAGTGCCTTTTTCTTAGATGAACACAGAGAACACTGAGTATGGAAGCATCCAACAGTTCAAAGATGATTTTAACAATTTATGCTACCAAAATCTGTAGTTTGATGAGTACATAAGAAGTATGATAAAATATTGTTTTCCTGTTTCAACCACATGTTGGTCTTACCTAGGCTTCATCTATATCCTTTTGTTATTGGCTTTCTTTGAAAAATTAGTATCAACTTTGAACTTTCTACTACAATAATTCACAAAAGATCCTATAAGTAAATGTTATTTCAGGAACATAAATATCTGGAAGCTAAAAGTGGTGGTAATATCTGAAGTCTGATATGATTAGGAGAAGTATAGAGTAGTGGTAGGCTTGGGAGAAAGACTTATATAGGGATTTGAGCAGCATACAGTAGTAATTTACAATATATATTATTCAATATATGTGGAACATACAAATATATGTTAATAATTTTACTCTACAACTGAGAGAGAAATAGAGAAAGCCTCAAAAAAAATAAGCAACACTTGATGTAATGCCAATGGTAGATATTATGGCACCCAATTAACTCTGAAATATTGGCAATTAAAAAGAAAGAATTTGGGGTTTCTATAAAACAACATATACATTAACAATATTATACATATACACATAAAGTTTATAAAGCTAAATTTGGTAAATAATTAAATAAGCCTTATGAATAAAAAGTATAAATGCTAGTGTGTGTATATATATATATTTTTTTGAGACGGAGTCTTGCTCTGTTGCCCAGGCTGGAGTGCAGTGGCACGATCTCCGCTCACTGCAAGCTCCGCCTCCTGGGTTCCCGCCATTCTCCTGCCTCAGCCTCCTGAGCAGCTGGGACTACAGGCGACCACCACCACGCCTGGCTAATTTTTTGTATTTTTAGTAGAGACGGGGTTTCACCGTGTTAGCCAGGATGGTCTCGATCTCCTGACTTCGTGATCCGCCCGTCTCGGCCTCCCAAAGTGCTGGGATTACAGGCGTGAGCCACCGCGCCCAGCCTAAATGCTAGTATATTAACAACAAAGACAATCAGAAAATTCATTGAGATAATTGGATTGATCTATATGCACTAAAATGGAAACTTTCAAAGATATAGTAAGTAAACAAGTCATTTAATTTATATAAATAAATGCATATAATTTCAGTTTTTCATATATGCAAAGTATGATTCTAAATATGTGAAAAAATCATATGAATAGGAAGGCACAGAAAAAGGACTGAAGTATAAATATAGCAAACTAATAGCATTTGGAAAGGTATATATAGAAAGCAAAATAGTCCAGAAATAGAACACAAAGTGAAATTTTTGTGTTTTACTCTATAAGTGCTTTATTAACTGATTATTATGTAATATTTTATTTTGCAATTAAAAATAAAAATGTATTTTTCTTCCACAAAGAGTTAATGTAATTTCCAAAGGTGGTTATATATGACTTTATAGTTTAGAGACAAAAGCACAAGTGCATATTATTCTTAGATATCTGATATTATATTAAGAACGATTTAACAATATATAGCATTTATAAACTTTTGTTAGAATGTCAGCTGTTCTCTAGTAACCGACATGAGAGTCAGTAATGTCTTATCATTGTCTCCCTCTCTTTTTATTTTTCATTATTCTTAAAATATCTTTCATAATTGTTATTGACTTTATTTTTCCCTTTTTAGTAATATTCTATTTATTTGCCTTTATAAACTTTGACACTTCTCTGATAGTTTGTAATCACAGCTTTTTTTTTTGCATGTTAATAATTTTCACTCTGTATTCTAGTGCTGTGTTATTGCCTAAAACGTGAATAAAATTCCTAGAATCCTTTAATTCTCTCTCCTCAATCTTCTTTCTTAACTCTAAAGATAACTTACAATTAATTTTAATAGTAATTTGACTTTCAAAATGAGAATGTATAGATGATTTGGGAATGAGAACAGGTTCCCACTTTAAAGCACTCAAGGTAAAAAGACAAAAACAAAAACAAACTGGTGCTAAACCAACATAAAATCTTCACGAAAAATACCCCTTTGAAAGAAAGCTACAAGTGCATCAGAGTGATGGGTTTTTGACATAAGATAATATTGCTGTTAATTTTAGTTACATTCATTGATATGTAGGTTTCTGTGGCACAGAGCTGGAAGTTAACTAAAAACAGGCTTGACAGAAAATTCCTTAACGATGACTCATCACAATCAATTATCTGAGTTGAATATTCTTCAAGAAAAAAAAAGAATACAAATGAATTTAGAACAAATGATTGTTCTAAAATTAAAAACTTTTACCTTTATTGAGTGTTTTAAATACCTAATAATAATAATTTTTTCTACTTTATAAAATGTCAACTATTTTAACTTTTTAATCTAATGGCTTGTGACATTGGGAGGAAATTTCACTGTATATTTCAGAGATGAGGAAACTTAGCCTCAGAGAAATTTACTAACTGGCTAAGTAACACAGAGCTAGAAAGTGTAGAAGCTGTATTTCAAATTGAGACTCCATACTCTTACATCTTGTATCAACAAGAATTAACTGATTGTATTTTTCAATCCTTAATACATTAAATTATTTGAAATAATTGGCTAAATTAGAAGATAAATATTTTAGTGTTTCACCTCATTGATTATGTAAAGGTGAAAACAAAATGCACTCTAAAAAATATTAATAGACTTGCACTGCTGTTTAAATATACTATGTACAAAGATATCTATATTCACAGACAGATAAAGATTTAAGCAATGCTTTAACTGGCAAGTTAATTAAACACTTTTAAATAATATTTGTAAGAAATGGAAGTGATTAGATGGTAATTTTATAAGTTTGTGTAATTTAAATATGTATGTTTTCTATTCATCCAATTTCTTATCTAAACAAATAGGATAATATTAGTGCTAACTCATTGGATTATTGGAAAGAATACAAAAAATAATGCATGTAAATATACTTGAAAGATTCAATAAATATTAATTATTAACACTATTTTTCTTCTTTTACTGCTCCTTATTAGACTAATTGATCAAATTAAGCATTATATAAATGTTGTATATGAGAACTAGCATGTAGCTAGAGCCAATAATGGATATTTGTTTTTTTTGTTTTTGCTTGATGCCACTAAAGAAAACGAGGTATAGGTGGAGGGCAAATGACAAATAGAAATCATCGTTTTCGTCTACTGTAAAAGCTATTTATTGATGAACTCATAATATCATTGTGATGGTTAATACTGAGTGTCAAGTTGATTGGATTGGAGGATGCAAAGTATTGTTCCTGGGTGTGTCTGTGAGAATGTTGCCACAGGTAATTAACATCTGAGTCAGTGAACTGGGAGAGGCAGACCCACCTTCAATCTATGGTGGGTACCATCTAATCAGCCGTCAGCGTGGCTAGAGTGGCAGAAGCAGGCAGAAGAAAGTGGAATGAGGAGACTTGCTGAGTCTTCTGGTCTTCATCTTTCTCCTGTGCTGGATGCTTCCTGCCCTTGAACATCAGACTCCAAGTTCTTCAGCTTTTGGTCTCTTGGACTTACATCAGTGATTTGCCAGGGGCTCTCGGGCCTCCAGTCACAAACTGAAGGCTGCACTGTTAGCTTCCCTACTTTTGAGGTTTTGGGACTCAGATTGGCTTCCTTGCTCCTCAGCTTGCAGACGGTCTATTGTTGGACTTCACTTTGTGACTGTGTGAGTCAATTCTCCTAATAAACTCCTCTTTATACATGCATATATCCTATTAGTTTTGTCCCTTCAGAGAATCCTGACTAATGCAACCATGTAGAGTTTTAAACCTTTAATACCATGCAAGTTCTTTTTAATGAGCATTTCTTTTTGACTAGAAAGTAGTTCAAAGTGAAAATAAATACTGTATCAAAGACAGAGTTCCCTAAAATGTAGTTAATCATGATATAGCACTTTGCACATATATGAAATGCCATTGAGATATCTAAAATTTATTTCTATTTTTTCTTTTACGAACATAGTTTTGAGATAGTTTATTGAATAATCACTCTCATTTTAACTTGACACATTTGTTATAACCAAAACTTAAGATTCCAACTGTAGTTGTATGTCTTCCTATTTATCAATTTTTCTAGGCTGTTTCTAGTTTGAAAGCATCCCACACTAACATAGAGATGTTGTTTATGTCCAGACATTATGTCCTAATTTGCTATGTTCTGGAAATTTTGTAAGCCAAACAGAGGTGGTCAAAGAATAAATTATAATTTGTCTCTGTCATGAAGGAATCCACAGAAAACAGGCATACCTACCAATTACTGTCATATAAATAATAAAGCAATGATAATATTTAATATTTATTGAGAATCTCTGTGAAGATTTAAGTTGCAAATTATATATTAATTGGAATATTCATTGTTTTAAGATTTACAACTATTAATTGGTAAATATTCTTATTATATTAACATATATAGAGAGTTGTACAGGTTATTCTAATTAGGCTTTTAATCTTGAAAACCTTACATAATTTGACGAAACTAATATAGCTAGAGAATTTCAAAATCAGTGTCTTTCAAACTAGGTACATTTGACTACAATTTTCCTACTCTTCATCAGTTCCAAGAATTGTTGCTTTATTATAATATAAGAATGACAACAAAGAAAAAATGTAAACCAGTTTAATTTACATTACAGTGGCTCACCCCTGTAATCTCAACACTTTGGGAGGCCAAGGCAGGAGGATCACCTGAGGTCAGGAGTTTGAGACTAGGCTGGCCAACATGGTGAAACCCTGTCTCTACTAAAAATACCAAAAAATTAACCGGGTGTGGTGGTGGGCACCTGTGATTCCAGCTACTTGGGAGGCTGAGGCAGGAGAATCACTTGAACCTGGGAGGCAGAGCTTGCAGTGAGCCGAGATCATATCACTACACTCCAGCCTAGGTGACAGCATGAGATTCTGTCTCAAAAATATACATATTTATATTTATTTATTTAGTATGAAATAGATTTTTTCAGGGCTGGACAAGAGGCTGACTAGAAGCAGCCAGATGGAACAGCTGCCACTGGGGGACTGAGAAAACTGGTTGCACTCCTATTCATAGGGAAGATGCAAAGCTGGGCTGAAGGGAAGAAAGGTGTGAACTCTGTATAAGGCCACCTTGCACTGGGGGGTACTCATTCCTGGTCCCCAATGATTCCAGGATAACCGGTGAATTGAAGTGGCAAGGAGCAACCCGCTGTTGCCATGGGCCTCTGGAATCCAGGCAGGAGGCGACCCTTGGAACACCATAGACAGTGGCGTTGGCAGAAAGCGCTGCTTAGAGAAGTGGTAGGAGCAGCAAGCCAGCTGATGTGTAGCCCAGAAGATTTGGTACAGGAACTTCTATAGTGGAGCACAGCCAGTGACATTTATTCCCTTAAGCTCGACTTCTTCCATAGGAAACTTTGGCCCTAGGGGAACTGTCAGACCTGAGTTTTGCAAGGTGGTCTTGCCCTTGACCAGATGGGGCTGGTCTGACTTGAGTACTGCTTGGTCTGCTGGCTTCTCACAGGGTCCCAACCTGGCTGCACCTGCTTGCAGGGCAGCCTCAGCTGCCCTTGGGGCCCTCATGATAGTTCTAGCGCTGGTGGACTGTGTGTGACTGGTAGAGAGCTCCAGTAGGGTGACTCCCCTTGGCCACACACCAGCCTACCAGCTCCCTCCTGTTATTGCAACATCCCCCAGGACAATGGCCACTCCAGACATCACTTTGCTGGTTTGTGTGCAGGTTTTGCCTTCCTTGCACAGTCAACGCATGTGTATGTGTTCACCATGCCCATTCACTGCTGAAGGGGGAGCCACTCCGCCCTCTCTCCACCTGCCATACTGCCATTGCAGTCAGAGCCTTGGCGAACACAGAACCATCCAGCCCCACTCCCACCAGTGCTAGCCTCTGCACCAACACTGCCATGGGAGTAAAACTAGGCCGGAAAACAGTGAACCCTCCCCTCCCCTAAGTGATCACCTGGGCAGGCAAAAGCAGAACTACTATTTGACTCAGTAATCCCATTATGGGGTATATACCCAGAGGAATGAAAATTATTCTGTTATGTTCATTGCAGCATGATCCACAATAGCAAAGACATGGATTCAAATTTAATTCCCATCAGTAGTAGGCTGGATAAATAAAAAGTGATGCATATACCTCATGGAATACTATGCAGCCATAAAAAAAGAATGAGATTATGTCCTCCACAGGAATAAGGATGGAGTTGGAGGACATTGCCCTTAGCAAACTAACGCAGGAACAGAAAATCAAATACCACGCATTATCACTTATAAGTGGGAGTTAACTCATGAGAACACATGAACCCAAAGTGGGGAATATTTTACACTGGAGACTATCGAAGGGTGGAGGATGAGAAGAGAGTCAGGAGCAGAAAAAATAACAAGTAGTTGAATTACTGCCTGGGTGATGAAATAATCTGTACAACAAACCCCATGGCATAGTTTACTTGTATAACAAACTTACAAATGTACCACTGAACTTAAAACAAAAGTTTTTTTTGTTTGTTTTTTTTAATATGTAGCTTTATTCACAGGGCACTATTTAGTTATGTATTAATTCATATGCCAAATATATAGAGAACATTTTCTAAATGTCAGGCACCTATCTAGGTACTAGGGATAGAGCACTGTAAATGTCTGGGAAGACAGTTCCAATATGGAACTAAAATTCTCTTAGGGGAAATCAAAAAAGAGTGAAACAATAAACACATAGAAGAATTCAGGTTGTGATTAGATTGCAATATAAATAAAATAAAGTGATACCATAAAGATATATTTTTGGAGGGCAGTGACTAGCAGAAATGGGAATAAAAGGCACATATAATACAATTTTAGTATAATTTAGTAGACCCATAAGAATTCAGTGACTAATAAAATATGAGGGTTGAAAGAATAAGAGTGTTTATGTGTATCTCTCAGTATACGTATGGGCTTTGCTTGAGAGGGAAGATGTTGGAGTTTTACTCTTTAAAGAGGTGAGAGAGACAATGAGAGGGAATTCAGCAGTGAGTAGAAATGGATAATTCTTTGAATTTCAGATGTCCAGTACACATCCAAGTTGAGATTTTGAGTAAAGCTATATAAGACTGAAACTGAAGAGACATACCAAGACTAAATTGTAAGTATGGAGTTCATATTCAAATAAATGGCATTTAAAGAGATTTCTTCAGATGAGATGAACTAAAAGAAGCATAGCTAAGCCTTGTGTGGAGACATAGACTTAGAAGCTGCTAAAACAAACACTCATTTACCTCTGATATACAAAGAATTTCTGTAAGTATACTCCTGGATTCCCTCCATCCTTTGATCATTGCTTCCCAGAGAAATGTGAAATGATACATCAGAACTATGAATTTGGAAAGACTGGACATATTCAATTCAACTCCAGCACCTACATTCTCTTGAGAGTTTGACTATCAACACAGAAAATGATTTTTTCACACTTCTTCATTTTAAAATTATTTTCTGGACAAGACTCCCCATCACTGGCAAATTTGTCAAATTCTGTTGATAAATATTGAGAATGCCATTCATTTAGTAAATCTAAATTTATGCTTGCCAAATTAGACTCTATTGGCAGTCATCATTATATAGTGGCCTCTACGTTTACTTTCTATTGTATTTCAATTTCACTATGTGTTTAGATCCACGTGGAGAAGAGGTGGCCTATTTATTGACGGACATCTCTATTAGTTTGTTTTCACGCTGCTGATAAAGACATACCTGAAAGTAGGAACAGAAAGAGGTTTAATTGGACTCATAGTTCCACATGTCTGGGGAGGCCTCGGAATTGTGGTGGGAGGCAAAAGCCACTTCTTACATGACAGTGGCAAGAGAAAAATGAGGAAGAAGCAAAAGCAGAAATCCCTAATACACCCATCAGATCTCATGAGATTTATTCACTGTCATGTCCTTCCTACAACACAAGGGAATACTGGGAGATACAATTTAAGCTGAGATTTGGATGGGCACACAGCCAAACCATGTCATTCCACCCCTGACCCCTCCAAATCTCATGTCCTCCCATTTCAAAACCAATCATGCTTTCCCAGCAGTCCCCCAAAGTCTTAACTCATTTCAGCATTAACTTGAAAGTCCACAGTCCAAAGTCTCATCTGAGACAAGGTAAGTCCCTTCCACCTATGAACTTGTAAAATCAAAAGCAAGCTAGTTACTTCCTAGATATAGTGGGGGTACAGGTATTGGGTAAATACAGCCATTCCAAATGGGATAAATTGGCCAAAACAAAGGGATTACAGGACCCATGCAAGTCTGAAATAGAGCAGGATGGTCAAATTTTAAAGCTTCAAAACGATCTCCTCTGACTCCAGGTCTCACATCCAGGTTATGCTGATGCAAGAGGTGGGTTCCCATGGTCTTCAGCATCTCTGCATCTGTGGCTTTGCAGGGTACAGCCTCCCTCCTGGCTGCTTTCATGGGCTGGCGATGAGTGTCTGCAGCTTTTCCAGGCTCACAGTGCAATCTGTCGGTGGATCTACCATTCTGGGGTCTGAAGGATGGTAGCCCTCTTCTCACAGCTCCACTAGGCAGTGCCCCAGTAGGGATTCCCTGTGGGGGCTCTGACCCCACATTTTCCTTCTGCCCTGCCCTAGCAGAGGTTCTCCATGAGGGTCCTGCCCCTGCAGGAAACCTCTGCCTGGGCATCCAGGCATTTCCATACATCTTCTAAAATTTAGGCGGAGGTTCCGGAACTTCAGTTCTTGACTTCTGTGGACTCACAGGCTCAGCACCACATGGAAATTGCCAAGACTTGGGGCTTCCACCTTCTGAAGCCACAGCCTGAGCTCTATATTGGTCCCTTTCAGCCACAGCTGGAGCGGCTAGGGCACAGGACACCAAATCCTTAGGCTGCACACAGCACAGGTACCCTGGGCCCGCCCATGAAATCACTTTTCCTCCTGGGCCTCCAGGGCCTGTGAGCCTGTGATGGGAGGGGCTGCCAAGAAGGTCTCTGACAAGGCCTGGAGACATTTTCCCCATAGTCTTAGGGATTAACATTAGGATCCTTGCTACTTATGCAAATTTCCGCAGCCTGCTTAAATTTCTCCTCAAAAAATGGGTTTTTCTTTTTCTTCCTCTCCACCTCATCCCCGCCCCGGAGTCTCTCTCTGTTGCCCACAATGGAGTGCAGTGGCACGATCTTGGCTGACTGCAACCTCCGCCTCCTGGGTTGAAGCGATTCTCCTGTCTCAGCCTCCCAAGTACAGGCACCTGCCACCACGCCCAGCTAATTTTTGTATTTTTTAGTAGAGACGGGGTTTCACTGTGTTGACCAGGCAGGTCTCCAATGCCTGAACTCGTGATCCGCCCCACTTGGCCTCTCAACTCCTGGGATTACAAGCGTGATCAACCACACCCAGGCTGGCGTTTTCTTCTCTACTTCATCATCAGGCTGCTAATTTTCTGAGCTTTTATGCTGTTTTCCTTTCAAAATGGAATGCTTTTAATAGCAGCCAAGTCACCTGTTGAATGCTTTGCTGCTTTTAAATTTATTCCACCAGATACCCTAAATCATCTCTCTCAAGTTCAAAATTCCACAAATCTCTAGGGCATAGGCAAAAATGCCACCAGTCTCTTTGCTAAAATGTAACAAGAGTCACCTTTGCCCCAGTTCCCAACAAGTTCCTCATCTCCATCAGAGACCACCTCAGTCTGAACCTTATTGTTCATATCACCATCAGCATTTTTGTCAAAGTCATTCAACAAATCTCTAAGAAGTTCCAAACTTTCCCACATTTTCCTGTCTTCTTCTGAAACCTCCAAACTGTTCCAACCTCTGCCTGTTACCCAGTTCCAAAGTCGTTTCCACATTTTTGGGTATCTTTTCAGCAATGCCCCACTCTACTGGTACCTATGTACTGTATTAGTTCGTTTTCACACTGCTGATAAATACATAAATACATACATTAAATAAATACATAAATTTGGAACAAAATCTAAGAAACTGATAATATAGTTGAAGAGATGAAATGTGGACAAAGGAGAAGATACAAGGATATGCCCAAGACTTCTCCCAAAAAAAGAAGTACCATAAGTATCTGTATACACACACACACACATACACTCACATACACATGTATATATACATGCATATATATGACAGTAAGTACTAGAAAAGTCTCCATCAGGCAAACTCCATAGTTGACTAGGTTAACCATACTGGGAATAAAAGATTGAGATGGGCCTAGAAGAAAAGAAAGTATCTACAATGGCAAAATGAAGTAGGGTGAGATAAATTTTTAAAAAGGTATTTCAAGGAAACACAAAATCAGAATCTTCACCTCTGATTTTGGCCTTTGTTCATTCTTCATTCACTTCTTCATCTCACCACTGAAAGGAACAAAAATTCATTCAATCATTATTGAATGTCAACTATCTCTTGGGCTCTGATGACAACACAGTGAAGAAGGTGGATTCAGGTGATGCCCTTGTGAAATCATAGTCAATCAGAGAAGACACACATAGAACAAACTATTTAAAATAATAATAGTTGTGCTATCTAGTTACAAAAAAGAAATGAAGGGATGGGTTTGAAATGTAGAAGATTGCTCAGTTCACTCGAACACAAGATAATTTATTTAATGTTTTTATTCATAAAATATTATGTTCATTTTTTAAATGTGCCAAACATTGTGCTCAATAAAAAACAAAAACTGATAAACAACAACAACAAAAGCAGAAATTCTTAGAAGGTAAAAATTTTAAGCAGAATTAAATACCACCAAGCTTAGGATTCTCAGGTTCCTACACAAAGATCATGCAAGTTTTAGACAATGGTTTGTTAAATTTACATTAGCCATATTGAGATATACACATAGTAGATAATATAAATGTGTAATCTATTTGGGTTTATGTCCTTATTTTCACTGACCAAGAATATATCCTAGCATTTTCTACCTTAAGAAAATAAAAGAGACATGAGTCATTTAAAAACACAAAATCACAGGGTAAGCATATTTTTCTTTTATCTCTTCAGCCATTTCCAAAATAAGGTTGGAAAGAGTCATGTTGTTACTGTGAACTATGTGAACACACGGTATTGAAATGAAGGAACACTTGTCTTCTGACAGAGAATCCTGAGGTGTCCCATTTCTGAAGACTTATTTTGTATTTGTTAAAAAAGGGCAGACAGTTAAATTCAAGGTAAGAATAAAGGCCCCCAGCTATGAATTACTGTGGGAATACTGTCCAATTAGTGAACATCTTACTTAGATCACTTCAAAAAGAAAAGTCCTCCATCCAAAGTTATCTGACATAGGAAACTACTTTTATTTTAGGAGAGGGAGGTAGGAGACCCTGGATAGAATAATTTTATTAATCCATATATGTAGTTCTTTTTTTCTCCTTTCCTCCTTCCTTTCTGTTTTCCTTTCTTCCCTTCTTTCTCCCTTCCTCTATTCCTTCCATCCTCTTTTCCATTAGGCTCTAGTGCACAAACACCCCCGCCCCACACACACACAGTGGGCAAGGGATCATTCACTGATTTATTGTTACGTGTTTATTTTCATCTGGTATTGATGAATGGGGAAAATAATTTTATTTTCCCTTGTTTACCATCTATCCCTATTTGCCACCAACACACCTAACTAGAAGGCAAGCAAGATTCTCGGCGTTCATTGTTTAGGAATATTAACATGCTTAGAGTCAGAATAAAACCACTTAAAGTGTACATTTGTTATTTGCTAAGTGGGCAAACTACAGTGGCCCCAGTAGGAGGGGAGTTTCTCCTTGAGAGTGGTAGAAGAAGAAATCATTGTGTTGGCGGAACTATCGGCAATTAACAATAAACTATAACCTATGTCCATAAAGCTCCAACTGAGGCTCCAGACTTCTGATGTGGAGGTACTGTGACACAGAATCTAAACAGGAGACACGCTTCTTGGAGCCACAGAAAGGAAGCCTGGGTTGTCCTCTGACCACAGGGATATAGAAGGCTGATTTGGGGTACTTGGTCGAGTGAGTATCCAGTTGGAAACACAATGTTCGGATGTCTCTAGATTCTTATTTTGTTTCTGCTCAGACAGCATGAAAGCTCTCCAAATATTTGTGGCACTGTAGTCAAGTGTAATGGCTGCATATAGCGTAAGAAAGATTGAATTTCTCAGAATTCTGTATATTGAGTATACAGAGTCAATTTTCATGGGATTCCAAGCATTTAGGAATGTGACTGGTATCTATCCAGAATTGTGGAATACATTTCTATTTTCAGTAGACTTAAATTTTCCATAAGGCTGTATAATCCATTGGATTTTACACATAGATGATCCAGAGGTTGTTGAAAATTTGAGCTTCAGAAGAAGTCTTCCTTAATAAATATAGTCGGATAAATACAACCAAAAAAGCAGAACAGTCTAAAGGGAGAAGTTACATTCAATCTTGCTGTTTACATTTGTCATATACTTGCAAATAAAAAGTTAAAGCCTGCAAGTTATTCTATTTATCTTTAGGTGATTTTTTTTTTTTTTTAAAGATAAATTATTAGTACAAGGGACTTAAGGTTTACAATGAATCATCTTACTGAAGAAAGAACTTGGAAATTTATACTACTAAAATATAGGTGAGACAATTATGTGATATTTACATTCCAGTGACCTCTGGGATTCAAGAAATAAACATTATTAATTAGATTGGGTAAAGTTTTTTACTTGAGTTTAAATTCATACCCCCACCTTGTAATCATGTTTATAATTCTTTCAATATTTCTTAAATAATAAATGAAACTTTCTGATAAAGGAAACAGATTATTAAGATTACATTTAAACTCTAAAAGGCTTTTGTATTTCAATCTTCTTTTACTCACAAAATATGTAAAGAACATTTATTTTAGAAATTGAAATTGTTACCTTATATTTAGTCCAGAAAGCTTTATTTGTTTAAATGTAATGAGAATTTGATTATACTCAATCGAGCTATAAAATGAACCCATGTGGCTTATAGAAATTAATGTTTAAAACTTCAATAGCTCTGTATTTATTAATGTCACTTGTATAAAAATGATGTTAGATCTCTTACTAGTAAGAAAACAGTCTTGGCTCTCTCCCCAAAAGCATATTTGTTCCAAATATTAACTTTGGAAAATGTACTTACTGCTAAAAGGCAAAATTATGTTTCTTTAACAATGTCAAACCAAAACTAAAATTGATCTCATCCTTAGGAACTGGACCTTACTTTGTCCAATCCCAACGTGTTTTCAGTTACTGCAACTATTGTGAATGCTTGGATTTACAAAGTAGAGGGAAACATATTACACAATGAGTCCTCCAGTCCTGTGGTTTTCAGAATGTGGTGTCCAGAGCAGCAGCAGCAGGAGCAGGAACGTATGTTGAATTGTCAGAAATGCAAATTTTAGACCTTCTCTCTGGTCCTATTGAGTCAGAACATGATTCTGACTCACATTAGTGTTTGATAACCACTTCTCCACTTCATTTAACAAATCAAAGTCCTAACCAATCATGAGCCTCTGGCCTTGCATGACTTTTTCCTCATTTTGTCTAACTTCTTTAAAACATTCATAGCCACTCACATAACCCATACTGTGATCTCTCAAGATGTAAGGGAATAAGAAGTGGCTTCTCCACAGAAAACATCTTTGACACCACTTTCACCTTCATTTTATAAAGACAAGGTGGCTGCATCATGTATATGCACATAAAAATCTCAAGGATTTAAAAAAACTGTCTAAAGACATTTTTATTTCAGCATCTTATAAGTGTTATATGCCAAAAGATCTGGCAATGAAACAAATTCATTTCCCTAAGTGTATCCATTTGATACACTTAAAAAGCGACAGAGGTAACGAGCAGAAGTGCCTATGTGAGCACATTTCCTCAGTAGCTAATGTTAATGTTTAATTCACTTCTGGGGAAAAATGATGACAAATATGAGGCCCTAATTGAGTAGACACACAGCTGCTTTTAATATTGTACAATTAAGATCCTGTCAACAAAATATGATTAGTGCAGTCTCTTTCTGAGAAAAAAAATCACACAAAAAATGTAGAGAACAATGAACGCATCTGAAGCATGCTATACAGTGTGATGTGGTTGGAATAACTAAACCTGACATTATATTATATATTTATTTCTGTGAAAAGAATGTTCGATTGATGACAACAGGAATTTTGTTGCTCTTGTTCAGTCTACGTATGTGTTTAGTCTTTGTAACTGGGTAACGATTCTTACATGAATAAATAAAACAAACATAAAATGGAATTAAGGATAGATGTAAATCTTAAATAATATTTCTTTTGAGGGCCTCAGTTTCTTCATCTGTGAATAAAGGCAAAGAAAAGTGAGAGTTTAAATATACAAATGGACAATGGCGAGAGCGCATTTAAAAATAGGACTCCCACCCACAAAGTGTAGCAAGCAGTACAGAATATCAAACCACGGTCCATGTAGTAGTCAGATCAGGCCAGAATTTAGTCAGCTTGTCAGGACATAATCAACTGCCCACTCTCCTAATATGTGCCTGATGTCTCAACTAAAAACCAACAATAGAAACCTAAATATGTTCCCATAACCAATTACACAGGATGCCTTGCTTCTAATTAGCTCACCTCTGGCTTTTCCACGGCAACAACTTTCAGTGAGCCATATCTAAAATCTTCCTTTTTCTCCACTTTAAAACTTGTATACTCCCTGCTGTGGTCTGAATGTGTGAGTGTTCCAAAGATTCATGTGTTGAAACTTAATTCCCAATGTGATCGTACTGAGAGTTCCTTTGGGAACCGATGTGGTAATGAAGGCTCCACCCTCCTAAATGGAATTAAGAGTCTTTGTAAAAAAGGCTTTAGGAGTTATCTAGTCCCATTTGTTCTTTCACCATGTGAGAAGGCACCATCTTTGAAGCAAAGAGCAAGTCCTCATTGGACATCAAATCTATGGGAGCCTTGATCGTAGATTTCCCAGCCTCCAGAACTGTGAACAATAAATTTCTGCTGTTAATAAATTGCCCAATCTGGTGTATTTTGTTATAACAGCCCAAACAGACTGAGACACTCCTGTTTGTCTTTGAGCCTCTGCCAAATGTAAGGGATGATGGCTGACTCCCCTGCTAGAGCAACCTATGAATAAATGACATTTGTTTGTTTTAATTAGGGTGATCTTCATTTATTTTCACACAAGCAAGTCTGTAATATTCAAAATGTTCCTCAGCACTACATTTCTATGAAATTTTAGAAATGATGACCTCCAGGAAAGAATTTATATCAACTTAAAAGCAAATTTTCAACTCCAGATGACTAAAATGTAAATTATCTTAGAGGAAAAGCTACGAGAGTAAAATTAAAAAGTACTAACATCTTAGTGAAATACGTAGAGAAGAGATAGTTTCAGTCACACAAAATAATCACAAATTTCAAATGGGATTTCTTAAGAGGAAATTGTCACATATTCAAAATTGTTTTCAAATGGCCGTTTTCACTGCAATAAACCATCAAACCAGTTCCGATGTAAAGTACGCACTAGGACACTTTTTATTAATTAACTTTAGCAAAATTGAATTCTACATAACAAGTTACTTTAGATAACTCGCAGTTATACAATTGGCCCTTTAACAAACACAGGCTCAACCAGACCCATTACTTTTGAGTACACAATCACAACTGTTAAGTCTTTCAAGTTCACTTTTACATAGTTCATGTCTTGAACCCCATGCTTCTACATACAGGAGATTTTAAATAAGCAAAGCTAATGCAATAATTTTGAAGATAAATCTTTATAACTTGATTTATTTCTATTCTGTCATTTCACGTTACCATTGTTTTCATTTATGTGAAAAATTTAAAATACTGAACTGAAATATGAACAGTAAGATAAAATATTTTTGTTTCGTAAAATGTCTAAGGATTGACAGATAAAATGCAAAATACCCAGTTAAATTTGAATTCAGATACACAATGATTTTCTTTTGTAAGAATGTTTCATGTAATTTTGGAACATCTTATATTATAAAAAATAGTATTTTTTAGTTTGTCAGAAATTAAAATTCAACTCAGTGTACTGTATTTGTATCTACTAAATCTTCAGCATTATTAAGATTTCAGTTAATAAATGACACAGATTATTGAATTTTAAAATCTTTAAAGTTGAAATAATTTGGAAATTCTCTTTTAATTTTTAATTGTATTGAAGTAAAATAGTAAAGAAAATAAAATGTTACATAAATCATAAAAAAACTTGTTTACTAACATTGTATCTACTGAAGAAATTGTAGTTTTATCAAAATTTTGTTACTACTAGACAACTATTTCATAAATTATTATTATATAAGAGTACAAGCAAAGTATCCAAGTTCAAAATCTTATGGAGACACACACACACATACAACTATTACCCAGAACAATACCAAAATCAATATACTTAACTGACTTTTGATCAAAAAAAAAAAAACAAAGGCAAAACAATGAAACAACGGTAGTCTTTTCGAAAGACCATGCTGTACAAACTAAACATCCAAATTCAAAAAAATATATTCAGCCTCGTGCCTTATAATCCTCACATAATAAATAATAGACCTAATTATAAAACACAAAACTATAACATTTCTAGAAGATAATATAGGATAAAACCTAGGTGGTCTTCAGCATAGTGATAACGTTTTAGATAAATCAAAAATGGTAGAATTCACGAAGAAAACAATTGAACTGGACTTCATAAAAATTTAAAATTTATGCTTTGCAAAAGAAAACAATGCCAAGAAAATGAGAATACAAGCCACAGACTAGGAGAAAATAGTTGCAAAAGACATGACTCATAAAGGGCCATTAACCAAAATATGCAAAGAACAATTAAAACTCAATGAAAAGACAATGAACAACCTGATTTAAAAATCAGCAATAGATCTGAACAGACACCTCTAACAAAGATATACAGATGGCAAGAAAGCATTTGAAAAGACGTTCAACATCGTATGTTATTAGGGAACTGCAAATTAAAACAACTATTAGATACATCTACATTCCTATTAGATACATCTACATTCCTATTAGATACATCTACATTCCTATTAGAATGGCCCTAATCCAAAACAATGACACCACCAAACAATGAGGATGTAAAGCAGAGAAATTATCATTTATTGTTAGTAGAAAGGCAAAATGGTACAGCCACTTGAAAGACAGTTTGACAGTTTCTTACAAAACTAAACCTACTCTTATCACAAGATCCAGGAATCTCACTTTTTGGTATTTACCCATATGCAGTGAAAACTTCTCTCCATGCACAAACCTGCACATGGGCAATTGCCATAATTTGGAGGCAACAAAGACATGCTTCAATAGATAAGCGGGTAAACTGTGGTACATTTAAACAATGGAATATTATTCAGTACTAACAAGAAATGAGCTATCGAACAATAAAAAAAAATGGAGAAAACTTAAATGCATACTACTAAGTGAAAAACAGAAATCTGAAAAGGCTACTGACTGTATGATTCTAAGTATATGACATTCTGGATAAGGCAAAACTATGGAACCATCAAAAAGATCAGTGACTGACAGGGGTTAGAAGAGAGGGAAGGATGAATTAGGCAACAGATAAGTTTTTAGGACAGCGAAACTATTCCGTAGGTGGTAAATACATGGTACGCACCTTCGCCAAAACCCATAAAACATAAAATGTAGAACATAAGTTGTAAACTTAACATAAACTTCGGACTTTGAGTGACAGCGATGTGTCATTGTAGATTCATAGATTGTTACAAATGTTTTATTCTACTGTGGAAATGCACACTGAGGAAAACTGAAAACTTTCCACTTTCTGTTCAGTCTTGCTGCAAACCTAAAACTATTCTAAAAAATAAAGTTTATTAAATAAAAAGAAAATTGTCAAATATTAAAGAGTGACGCTTTCTATTGTCTTTTGTTGTATTTTTAATGACTTTGTTTCAGAATAGGAATGTCTTTGAAAATTTTTTATAATGTTCTTACTTTACTGTTTGCCTATCTCACAATAAATGATTCCCAAGAGATTTGAGAAGAAAATTTGCTGAATTTAAATTTTTTCAATCTAAAACGATGGACCAGTGTTGGACTATATTTACTTTTCAAATAGAAAACATAAAAAAGATTTCTGAACAAAATGTTTTTAAAATTATTCTATGCTGTAATTCTAGATCACCTCTTCTTGAAAGCATTTCCTGCCCTTAGAAAATCAACCGTTTATTCTCTCTGCACTCTTTATACCTGGTATTTCATAGTTATTGGCATCATTTTATGTTACAATCATTCGTTTCTATCTCTGCCTTGTGGAGCAGACTGACAGCATCTCAAGCTAAAGCATGGGTGTATGTATCTGTATATACCTAGACCAAATGTGTTCCTAACAGATGCTTGCCATATATATAGAGAGAGAGAGTTTAGATTTTCCAGATAAATGTCTAGATAATTTTTAACACAGTAGATTAATGTCTGAATAAAGAATCAGGTAAAATTTGAAGTAACAGTTCACAACCAGGGCTCAAATAGCACCTCAGAAAAACTTTTTCTACCTTTGGCATTTGCAACTTTTTGAAATATTAGACACTTTGCATCAACCTAGTGGGGGCACATTTTTCTAAGCATTTGTGTTCCAAAAGTATTTCCATTGTTCTCCAGCCCTTCCATTTGTATGCCGACTTATGCTTAGTGTCTCATTGTTTATATTATTTTACATCATTCAATTTGTTATAGTTTTAAAAACTAAAAAAAATCAAAAGTTGAGATATTGAAAGTAATAATATTTAAATACAAATATTTTGTGAAGCATTCACTCACTGCAATGAAATAAATGAAACTGAGTACGACTCATACTTTCTAGTTCATTTTTATTTTGAATAAGCAATATACTATGTGTTTGTGTTAGTCAGCCAAGGCTGGGGAGGGAAATAGAAAAGGCTTAATCATTATCAGTGGCCTTGTCTTCTAAAATACTTAATAGATTATGTAAAATCTATATAAACCACTCACTTTACCTTTTACCTACATGTATTAATTTGTTTAAAAATCTCAGCTTTGCCAATTTCTCTTCATTGGCAACTAAAATATATACTTAACATATCTGAAAACATGGTTTTTTTTTGTATACAAAGAAGAAAAGAAAACTAACTTTTAGTGGCTATGCAGCTACCAGGCACTATGAGAACCTCTTTACATAGTTACCTCATTTAAATTGCATATCAACACTGTAAGGGATGTATTTTTAATCTACTTTGTAGATAAGGAATTTGAGAATATTAATTAGGCCATAGTTTAACACAAACAGTGGCTACATAGGAATCCAAAGTATAATTTGTTTAAAGAAGGTACAATTATGATTCTCATATAAATATAAAATGGATATGTATGAATGATTTAATATATTTAATTAAGTCTTTAATTAAAGTGAGATCCAGTAAGATGCTACAATGGATTCAAAGGAGAAATTAAAGAACCAAATATATACAGGCTATAGGGAGTGCTGAAATGAATTTACAAAGAAATGTAAAACTATCCAATACCCATTGTACAGTGATCAATTGCATTCCACCAAACCCACTTCGTTTGCATTTATACAAATGAGAATAATTTGCATTATTTTCAGCTTTCTACAACTTACAAAATAAAAAATATAGCTCAATAATGATGAAAGTTGCAATCCCAAAAATGTTTCAGAAACCCTGGAAAAATAGCTTCAAATATGATAAGTGTTTTATTGAAAAGATAACCATTACATTTTGGCTATTTAAAATATTTTATATTTGTCCGAAACCACTCAACAGCTATTGACGAGCTCATGATCTATCCAATTGTAGTGCAGGTCTAGTCCTTAATAAGTTGATAGAATTTATGGTATTTGAGCTCTTCTTGTGACCTACTTCCAAAAATACATTGCAAAAAATACCTAACTATGGGATGTGTAGTTAATTCCGTCTAGCTAATTGAGGAGATAGAAATTATTACCATATTATGAAAGTTCCTGTGTCAGTTTTGGGCCCCTCAAAATAATTGATATATTTCTAACTTTATGTATTCGTATTTCTTACACCATACAAGGTCCGTACCAACATCACTCTGACAGAGACTAGCTTTTTGTCTTTGATAATTACTAGGTTAAAAAGTCATGCTCTATCATAAACCAGTCACAAAAGCTATATAAAATCTCTTGACTGTTTTTGATCAAATTAACTATGGTATTTTTAAAAAGTAAACATAGGATGATAGTTGTTTACACATCATTATAGATTTTTGCTAAGTTTACATGATGGGCTCTCAAAACAAAGGAAGTTTTGACACAAGTGTGTCCACTTCTCTGCTGCAATTCCCCAAATATTCAACTACTTCATCTACCTTCATTGTTCCTCATGAATCATCTAAAATATTGATAACAGCCTATCTGAAATCCCTGTATGGTATTCACAACATATGGAGCAACAGTGGAGCTACTTCTATTGAATGTTTCTACTCCTATGTATTATTGTTCCATATTTTAATTGCCTACAGGACAGTGTTGAATTATTCCGAATTCTTACATAAGATGATGGTTTTTATTCCAGAAGGAAGTTAAAGTACTGGTAAATTATCTCCTTCTTTGAAGTAATGGTTGCTGCCTTTAATTCAATATGTTTATTTCAGTTTCGCTTTTAATATTAGAGTATACTCCTTTGTCCTGGACTTATTGGAAAATTCTGGCACTGCTGAGTCAATGACAAGCCCAACGGTTTTTCCAAGCCCTTCTAACTTAACATAGTAGCAGTTAAACTACAAATATATCTAGCACCAAGCAGCTGTAGAAATCTTCATCTTCCATCTGCGCTTTCTTTTGGGGCCTTTATACATCCTATGCATATATAATGTAAGAGTCAGTAAAGATTTGAGGGTAAACTGTACATAGCTCTTGTGTTTTTTCCTGTGTTATGTTTCCTGTCTGGGATTTCTCCCTCAACTTCCAGCTTCTCTGGCATCACAATGTCTACATTTGAAGTTCCATAAGACTTTCACTTTCTCATTAAGCCTTTCTCTCTCATGTGCCCCTTGCAAACTGGGAAGTGCCCTCAAAGAAAAACAGTTCAATATGAAGACTCCTAGTTTCTTTCCTTTCAACCAAGTCTACTTGCCAGTGTCTGCCTAGTTTCAGTGTTCTCTAGGGCCTCACATATTATTTTTTAAATTTCTAACTTTGCCAAGCTTTCATAATTGTTATTTTTCTAAAGGCTAACAGCTCAATAGAGGCAACTAGCCATTCTCAAGAATAATTTTTCATTTATTCTTATAGCATATTTTTACTGAAAGTAGACATTGACAGTCTTTTATTTTTAGTCTTTAAAAATGTCATTCTATTGCTTCTGTTATACTTTTGAGACTTTGGACTGTCAGTTTTATTATTGCTTCAACAAAAGTAAGTTTATTTTCCTAGTTATTTTAGATTCTTTGCTGACTTTGAATCATCTTTGATCTGCTTCTCCTTTCTTTAAGTTCTCATGTTTAAAAAAGTTTTTTTAATATGCTACAGATTGTATATTTTTTAAAATGTACGCAGGCAACAGATGATGTATTCATTATCCAAAAGCAGAATACACTTCCCCCACTAGGTTAATAAAGTAAGAAGTTCATCATCTTCATCCCTCAGGGATTGAGGAGGAACAGAAATGGATTTCAGTTTTGATAAAAGAGTATGTGTGTTTGAGGAACATGACAGGTATCTGGGGACCATATTCCTCAATTGCACATTTGATTGTATGTAGTTTTATCAATTTTAAAAAGACAGTAACCTTAACCATGCTTAAGGCAATACTGTTGTTACAGTCTCGCCAGTGCATCACAATGTAGCAGACTCTTCTTGTTTGAGATATCACCTGGAGTTATTTTTCTCATGACCAAGAAAATTAAGGAGCGTGGACACAAAGGGTAAAGTTGGAGCAAAAGTTTAATAAGCAAAAAAAAAAAAAAAAAAAAAAAAAAAAGAAAGCTCTCCACAACAGAGAGGGGACCCAAGAGGGTTACCAACTATGAAGCTGAGTCCAGGGGTTTTATGGACTGGGAATGGGAGAAATGGCGGACTGGTCTGCAGGCCGTTTTGAAGAAAGTACCACTTAGAAAGTCGTATGATAGTGTAAAGAACCAATCGGAACCAGTAGTGAAGGCTTGGCTTGGAACCAATCAGGGGCTGAAATAAAAGCTTAGCCCAAGACCTTGGCCCAGGATCAATCATGATTCAGTCATGATTCGCCTTGTGTAAATGAAGACTTAGTCAACGGACAATTACAGAAAGGGAGGCATATGTAAAATAGGTGAAAAGTAAGAGACCAATATATGAAAAGCAAGAGACTTAGGTATATCAAGGAAAAAGAAGTATCTCTAAAAAGAGAGTGGAATTTGTTCATCTAGGTTCACAGAGTAAGCATTTCCATTCAAGGATGTGGGCTCTTTCTTATTAGGGGTTTGCAGTTTGATTTTTGGGATGTTCTTTGAAGGAGTTTTACCAAGGACCCACCCCAATGCCTGCGTGACAGGTTTCTTACTTTCTCCTCTCTTATTGTCATCACTATTGAAACCAGCTCTTGTAATCTTGCATAGCTCATATGTACATACAATGTTATTTGAAATCCCACATCAATAGATATTTATCATGCTTCCACTTTTTCTACAAATGAAAATATTTTGATAAATTTCCTTGTGCAGGAATATGCATTTCATTTTTGTAATACTATCTTTACAATAAGGTGGAATTTCTGAGAAAAGTGGTACATACTTAAAATCTGATAGTGAGAGTCTAGTAAACTTTTATAAATGTGCTTTCTTATTAGTACTAAATATTGTCAATTTTTAGTATTTGCCAATATCACATGAGAAGCTTAATACTTTGCTGTTATCTTTATGCCTTTGACTTAATGAACATGAATATTTTTTCGTGGTTTAATTGGAAAATTTGACTATTTCATTGTGAATGTTACATGTAAGTTCTCCTTTATCTTCTACTAAGTTATTGTCTTTATTCTTATTGAATTAAAAGGTTTCAGTGAGACCACTAATTCTGCTTTGCATGTGTTTTTTCCTCCTTATTTAAAAGACACTATTCTATCCTGTAAACATACTTTAAACTTATATTCAGTCAAATTTAATTTTTTTAATATTTAAGAATTTTAATAATATATTTAGAAACTCTTTAGCCAACTTAATAGAAATATTCACTTATGTTTACTTGTTTTTAAATTTAAGTTCTTGTTTATAAGGTTGTTTTTCTTCAAATACTCATCTACATGTTTCATCATCACTTATTAAACATTTTTTTGTGTGTATTGTAAAATATTTTTTATCATATGCAACAAATTCTCATGTGAACTTTTTTCTCTTTCTTTCATCAAGTCCACTAATTTACGTTTATATCCACAGGAACTATTACATTTTCCAAATATGTTAGGTTTGTGTTTTATTTTTATTTATGGTATATTGCTCGAAATTCTTCCTAAATTAAAAAATTCCAGGTGATAAAATTATATAAGATTTTAAGGTAAGCCAGAGAATACAGAATAATAAAATAGTATTTTGTTTTAATACAATTCAATAATAAAATGTAATAATGTAATGATACAATAAATTAATATATTGTTTATATAAACACATATCTACATCTTTGTAGGCTTTGTTGATTGTTTTTAGGTTTCATAGGCTCATATTTTTGCTGTATTTTTAAAAATTTATTTCTTTTACCTCGAACACAAGAAATATAATTATTTTAACATCTGTGGCTGAAGTTTCTAATAACTAGATTACCTGTGGGTCTCTGTGTCTTTTTATTTTTCCTTTCTCATTTTCTCTCATTTCTCTCCTTTTTTTTGTACTGAGAATTATTTTAAAAGCTGCTTATAGAAACAAATACCTAATACATGTAAGGCTTAAAACACAGATGACAGGTTGATAGGTGCAGCAAACCACCATGGCACATGTATACCTATGTAACTAACCTGCATATTCTACACATTACACGAGAAGTTAAAGTAAAATTTTTTATAAAAAAGAAAGTTTATTTGATGCTCAAGATGGAGCTACCACCCTCCAGTGTGGATTTATATTTGCTTCTGCCAAAGTCTTTTAGCTTTCCAATACCAAAGGAACTTTATTAAACCCCACCCTCCTGCAGGTACTGGACCACGGCAGTTCTCTCAGCTCTTTGAGGTTTCAAAAGTGGTGCTCAGCTTCTCAGAACATCCTTTTGAAAATTAGTAAGTGTTCCCAGAGTAAAGCAGCCTCCCTAGGCTTCTGATATAGAGACACTGGCTCGGTTAATATTTATTACCTTGTGCACTCTGATACATTTGAGCACATTTTATTTAATATTTTGTCCAAGGTTTCTAGTCATTATCAGCAAAAGAGTCATGTCCAAATCAGCTACTCTGCCAATATTAGTTGCAGAAATACTTCTACAATTAACTTTGGCTATGGAGGTGACAGAAGAGGGAGGTAATATTGCTAGATTTAGCAAATAAAAATACAGAACATTCAGTTAAATTTCACTTTCAAACAAAGAATGATTAAATATTTTAGTATAAGTATGTCTGAAGCAATGTTTGAGATACAGTTAAAATAATTTTGTGGTTTATCTGCAATTAAATTTAACTGGCTATCATGCATCTGATCTGGCAACCCTAGAGGAACATAATTGGGAGAGCTATAATGAGCATACAGAAAAGGGAATCAAAAATCAACTTTGATAATCAACTTTGTTTGAAGAAATGGAACATGATAAAGTATAATTTTTTCTATTTTATTCCTAATTCTGCCATAGCTAGTTTGTCAGGTTTTTATTTTTATTTTTTGACCCTGCAAGTTATTTAGCAAATGCTTTTCTTATATCCCAAACCCTGCCTTATATAGCTGACAGTTTTCAATGTGTACCATTCAAAAGAAAAGAGTTAAAAGATGAAATTATTATGGGAAGAATATACAAGAGAAATGAAATAATAGAAACATAGGTACTTCACTCCTTCTTAATTCTCACTGCTTGAGTCTAATCAATTATCATGTCCTATAGATACACCTTAGTCTCTTTCTTATTTTCATCTCTCTCCATTGCTATTGATTTAATTGGGGGCCTCACTTTCTCCCTTGTACCATAATGCAATGTTCTCTTTTCTGATACTATTTTCTTATTTTTCCCTTTTCCCAATACATCACCTGCACTGCACCAGGATAAACTCTTGCATGCAGGCATTATTACACTGCTTTTCTCATCAATGCTATTCATAGCTTTCCTTCAAAAAAAAAAAAAAAAAAAAAAAAAGAACAGTAAGAAAAAAATCTAAACTCATTGTAATATCCTAGAAAACTCATTAATAATAGGCTCATGCCTGTAATCCCAGCACTTTGGAAGGCCGAGATGGGCAGATCATGAGGTCAGGAGTCCGAGACCAGCCTGGCCAACATAGTGAATCCCCATCTCTACTAAAGATACAAAAAATTAGCCGGGTATGGTGGCATGCACCTGTATTCCCAGCTACTCGGGAAGCTGAAGCAGGAGAACAGGAGAATCACTTGAACCTGGGAGGCAGAGGTTGCAGTGAGCTGAGATCGCACCACTGCACTCCAGCCTGGGTGACAGTGCGAGACTCCGTCTCAAAAAAAAAAAAAAAAAAAAAAATTGGAGGTCTGTACTCACCTCTCCAGCCTCTCCAGCCTCTTTTTACAATACACAATCATCATAAATTCACGGTTTTCAGAATGCATCCATCTTTCTCATGTTGCTTTGACTTTAGCAATAAAACTTCTTCCTTCTGGAATGCCTCTTTTATCCTAATATTATACAAGTTGAATTGTGTACTCTCAAAATTCGTATGTTGAAATCCTAAACACCAGTACCTCAGAATATGACTGTATTTGGAGATAGGATATTTAAAGAGCAATTAAGTTAAAATAAAGTCATTAAGATTAGCCCTAATACAAAATGACTGGTGTCCTTAAAAGACTATGCTATTAGAATACGTATCTTTACAGAAGGAAGATCACGTAAAGACACAAGAAGATACCAGTGAGCTACAAAACAAGGAAACAGATCTCTGAAGAAATCCACTCTCTGAACACCTTGCTGTCAGACCTGTAGACTTCAGAGTGATGAGAAAACACATGTCTGTTACTTAAGCCACCAGTCCATGGTATTTTGTTACGGCAGCCGGAGCAAGTTCTTCACATTTGATTGTGAGTTCCACAAATTCTGACTTCTAGCATATATAAATATGTTTTACTTTTATATTTAAAATTATTGAGCCACCCAGGCAGACCTAGGTGTTTCTTCTATAATCTGTAGAGTTTTAAACACATTTGTTTTATACAAAATTACCTGTGTTCGTGCATTCATCTGCTCTATTTAAATTAGTCTCCTGTTATATCTCTATTTATTTTCCTCTAAGGCTGTAGATTATTTTCGTCTGGAATCATTGCATAGAATTAAAAACACATCAGCTTGGGTTTGATTGACAAATTGTGACACATTGGGAGTGTGCATTTAATCTCTCTAAGCCTTAGTTTTATTATTAACAAACAGGTAGAAAGTAATACCCGTCTCATAGACTTTTGTGTGGGTGAGGCTGGTGCCTAGATAAAGTATCAAATGCTATCCTAGTTCTACTTCCTTTTGGTTAATTGTTGTTATATAACTACCCTCATGCTTGGGTGAGAATATTTCATCTACAGTACTTCCCTTTTAGAACCCCTAGATTTTCCTTAGACATGTAAATATATTGAAATTGTATTTATATATCTCAACCTCTTGCATGAGACTGGAAGTTAGGTCAGTAACCATTCCTCACTCATGTTTTTATTCCAGAGTGTCAGACATATAGTAGGAATAACATATGTTAAATTGCAGAATATTTTCAATATACTATACAATGTATTCATCATAACATCCCTCTAAATTTGATAGTGAGGGCATTATTATCCTGTTTTTCAAAGTTGAAAAATTTGAAAATATTTGGATTGGCATTTAATATGACCTACTTCAAAAATTCAGTGATTGGCTTTCCTTCCATCTTTTTTTTTCTTTCTTTCCTTCTATTTCCCATGACAGTGAAGACTTTCATTTATGTGGTTTGGACTCAAATTAGGGATGATAGAATTGAGCATCCTAAAATACAGTACAGAAAATTACACAGTGCTGTTATGCACATTATCCTCCAATAGGAACTGTAAATACCAGTGGCCATAAATAAATGTTACAAATGTAGCAATTGCAGTGTGTGATGAGTGATTTTTGTTTGCTCTTCTGCAAAATTGGCAAGGAAAGAAACTTAAAAAAAAACAGCTAATGCTTTGCTCATGACAGATTATCCCACGTACTTTTTTAAAAGCCCAATTGTTATAAGGCCACTTGGTATTCATGTCCATGTCAAATAATGGCATTCTTGTTTTGAAACGTATTTGACATAGCCTTTTGGAATGTGGAAGAAACTTATTAGAAATTTGCCTTGAAAACCAGACCGAAGAAGACATCAGGTGTATGAGACACGTGACTCCCAAGTCTGCATTTTAGCTACAGTGAAAAATAAATCAATTTAAATATCTCTAAAAACTATAGACTCTATATAAATGTTCTATATTCTTAAAATAAAAAATGAAAACTGACATTGATAAACACGTCTAATTTCTGACTTTTTACTAAAGTAAAATGTACCTGCAGAAAAATGCCCAGGTGGATAACTCTAAATTTTCATAAACATGAACATACTTCTGTAACTAGCACCCAAATAAGGAGAAAAAATATCCAAAACCCTGAAAGCCCCCTTCATATTTCCTTCCAATCACCATGCCCCAGCCCCATTAAAGGTAACCACTGTTTTAATTTCTAAAAACATTAATTCATTTACCCTGGCTTTGTAGTTTGCAGTAATGGCATTGTAGGGGAAGAAAAATATTACATTTACCTTCTTAGTGCTTTCAGCTGGGCCTGAGAATTAAATTGACATGAAACATAATAACAGGGTAAAATCATGGAAATTTATTTGATGTAAATTTTATGTGATACAGGAGCACTCCTAAACAAATGAAGACAAAAAGAAGCAATTAGAGTCAAATGCTTATATAGTATATCTACATTTTACAATGTTACACTATAAAGTGTAATGAATTGTAAAAGCTCGAAAAGGCAAAGATACAGAGGCCAGGGTCATCAGTTAAGTAAAGTTAGGATAGTTAATTGAGTGACTAGGGAGATAAAAATTAGTTTAACAAGATTTGTTTGTAGAAACTCCTCTTTGTTTTCACTTCCTATTCTTGACAATGAGAATATTACTTTCTTCCTGGTATAGGTAGACTGTCTTTGACACAGAGGGGGTTATATCTCCTGCTTTCACTAAAGGTTATTTCTGAGATTCATTTATTTTATTGTGTCATAAATCATTCATTCATATTTTTGCATAGCATTTTCTTGTGTGAATAGTTATTCAACCAATGATAGGCACTAAGGTAGTTTCTGGGTTTGATCCACTATGAATCGTGCTAATATAATCATCCTAGCACATACCTTCTGGTGAACTTGCATGCAGTGCAATTTACATGCCACGTGACATGCATATATTCAGTTTTAGAAGATGTTCCCAAAACATTTCCAGAATAGATGTACTAAACTATACTCTTACTAGCAGGCTAAGAGATTTCTGATTGTTCCATATAATTGTAATTTCTCATATCTATCAACTTTGAGCACTTATAATAGCTACTGTTCAGTGAGTAAGCAATTTGTATAGATGATCAATTATCCTTGTAACAACCTTACAAAGTAGAATGAAACTTTCACTCTGTAGGAGAAGAAATTTATGTCAAAGAGGGTAACACATTTTTCAAGGCCAAATAGCCAGTAATATCAGTGCAGGGACTTCAACTGTGGTCTTCCTGACCATATTGCTTTATAATCCAAATATTATCGTAATCCTATTAGTACATTAAATTAGAATTTAACAAGATAATATCTGTGGCAGCCAGCTGTACAGCTTAAAATTCAATAGCCATTGTTGCTTCAAGTTTTATAGTTTCCTACATCTTTTATATACTATATGAACAGAAGCTTTGTGAGGAAGTTTTATTCTCTTCATTTTACAAATAGGGAAAATGAGATTCACAAGAGATAAGCAACATTCATGATTTTATATTGAATTAAATGCTTAGTTCAGAGTACACGAATTGAAGAATGTGAGTAATTTGAGGAGAGGGATTCTTTTTTTTCACCACTGCATCCCGAGTCCCCGTAAGAGATCTGGCACATCGGAAGCCCTCAATAAATATCTGATGAATAATTGAATAACTGAATAAAAACAGCCAAGAAAAGGATTATATGAATAGAAGTAAGTGTGCAGACAGGTCCCTCGACCTTAGTTATCTGCCTCCAATCCTTCATGGTAAGGAAATATTCTTTCCTGAGAAACCGTTATTATTTTTTAATTGAGTTTTTATTTAAATAGAATTGCCTATAAAACCAAAAGAATCTGTTGCTTTCCTTCTGTTAGAAATGTGGACTGGGAGGTTAGAGATGTACTTGAATCTAACATAACAAGCTAGTCATCTGGAAAGTTTGTTCTCTTATCCACCCATTTAACAATTATCTTCTGAGTGCTTTTCAGGGACTAAAGAAAATAACACAAGTTGGGGATAATTGATGCAAGAGGAAACATGATTTATCTTTACAAACATTACAGTTATAGCTACATATACTGCTTGGGACTCAGTTTCCTAATTTATAAAATGAAATAGGCTTAACATTTTCTCAGAGTATTTTCATGATTAAATGACAGGGCAGAGATAAAACATAGACAAGTAGCTACTTACAATGGCCAATATTGTGAATCTTCTTTAATTATCTATAACATAGTGAACACCAATATATGAAACCATGAAAAATAGTCATTTCGTTTGGGCATAGCAATATATTTCCATTTTGTTTTGTGACCCTAGCATATTGAGAAATAGTCATTGCTTTCCTCTATCACTGACTTATTAATGTAAACAATTTTTTTTTAACCAAATAAAAACCCAAAGTCCTGTTTTTTTTTTGTTTTTTGTTTTTGTTTTTGTTTTTTCCAATCACTTATTTGTTTATTTACTTTACAAAAGAGAATGGCAAGAAACGAAACCAACCAAAACAAACAAACACTTTAGACAGATTGGCTTTAAAAGAACTTAACTGAGCAAAGAACGATTCCTGAATCAGCCAGCGTCCAGAACCAGTAGAGGTTCAGAGAGCTCTACCCAGTAGGGCATGCAGCAAGCTTATAAAGGCCAGACACAGAGGAAAAGTAGAAAAATTACCTGATTGGCTATAGCTAGACATCTGCCTTTTTTAGGCATGGTGTGATGAATTGACTGCCTGTGAATTACTGAAACCCAGCTGCTTGTGATTGACTGAAACTCTATTGTTTGTTACAAGGACATATTCTTAGGCTTTCAGTTTGTTTACATAATAAGTTAGGTTGCAATTCACTACCTAAGGACTCAAGGTATGCAGCCTGCCTCAGGCCAAATTTAATTTAAGGAGAAGTTGGTCATCTGTGGAATAACATGTAACTTTCTGACAACACATGGGTACAAATGCATCACATTTGCATGAAAACCACCTAAGATTACTATTTAGTAAGGCCCCACCTTCTTCGTTTTTCAGGTAGTCCCACTTTACTCTCTTTAGGACTCCCTGCTGGGTGATCTTTCTTTCATATAGGAAGAAACTTACCAAACCTAGAGTTTTCTCAAGGAGAATTTTAGGACCACTAGATAAATCATTTTTCCCCCATCTGCAAAGTAAATGCTGATTGTCTCCTCAGGGAGCACAAGTATTCAGGGTAGTGAACAGTAGCAGAGGGGCAGAGGCATGGTTCTGTACAGCCTTATGTAGGAAGCCCTGCTCCCCTCTGCTGACCTGCTGAGGCATGGAATGTCTACCTTGCCTTGGAAGTCTTACCACTTAGAAGCTAGTCTGCCAGGAGAACACTCATGATTTTTAGAGCAGAGTGGAGCCACGTTCCACTAGCCAAGGATCTGTGGCAATACTAGTCTCAATATGATTAAATAATGCCCAATTTATTTATTCATTAGTCATTTAGGGAGGCTGTTGTTTGTGCCAGTCTCTGTGCTAAACCTTGGCATTAAAATGAAAAATACAGCATACTTCATATCTCTGAGATTACAAAATACTGTACTTATTGGTGATGCTAACAAGATATACCTATGTACTTTTATTGACAGGTTGCAAAAGGCCATCTTAATTTTGCGTTTCTTAACCTCATAAAGGCAGTAATCAGAACATTCGCTTTCTGAAGGAAAATGTTTTAAGATCTGTTCATTGTTCCCTTAACTGATTTCCCATACATCTTTAAATCTCATTTAAATGATTTTCCTTTAGTTTAAAACCTCTACTTGGTACAACTCTCTTAAATCTGCTACTATGTCTCTTACAGGTTTCTTTACAACATGCAATGCTTATGGAATCACAATGAAATTACTAAGTAATTTTTCATTAAGGTTTTATTTCTCTTGACACTTTTTCAGGTGAGCTGTCATTACCATTGTCAGCAATAAAAAAAATCACAAGTTTAGCTAACAATGCTGCCCCTCTGGATTCTGCTTGCTTACTTGCTTGCTTTCTTCCCATTTGTGTTAACTTTTTTCCCAAAACATTTTTGATAACAGGAATAAGGGTATGAAAGTCATCACAATACATTCTATGCATTAAAACATATTGTCTTTTTGTATGAAAAAGCATTTCCCTGATTAATTTTTTTGTAAAAACTCAAGCTGTTAAGTATTTTAAAGTTTAATATGAATATATAATAATAAAATCCTACCTTTGTGGTCATTTAGCATTTCCAAAGCCAATATAAAAATTTTATTTCATCTACATTTTCTAACATGTCTACAATTTAATAACTTACACATAAGTAGACAGAAAATAAGGGGCTTAGAAAATTTAAGTATCATTTCTGAAAACATAGTAAAAATCAGTTTTGATATTTCTTTTTCTGATTCCACACTAAGTATAATTTAAATTAGACTATAAGATAGGGGAGTGTAAAGGATTTTTTTAACTTGTTCCTTTTTGTAAAAGCAATTTTAAAGTAGTATTTGCCTACCTCCTAACTCAACAGCCATGATATACAAATGTTTTTATTTCTGTTTGTCTAACCTATTTCCCCAATAACTCTAAAAGTGGACCCTTCTTCCAGTTTACTAAACATTGGGAAATGTTCAGTACATAAATTTTATCATAGGCATAATAAATATTATCTCCAGAAAAAAATCTGATATAAAATTCCAGACATTTGAAAAAAGGAATTAATGTTTCACTAATGGTTTTGATATCAATAATAATAAAAGTTTTGCTGATAGGACATATGGGCAATCAGCACTTAGATGTGGCTTATAAAATATTCATGCTGTCAGGCATGCATTAAAATATTTCTGTTAATAATAGAGGCTGGGCTTTGTAGGATTTCATATGTGAAATAAACCAAAGACTCAAAGAGATTAAATCAACTATTCAATTCCATGCAACTTGGAATTAAACTGAAATGTTCTACAGAAGCCTCAGAAATAATACCACACATCTACAGCCATCTGATCTTTGACAAACCTGAGAGAAACAAGAAATGGGGAAAGGATTCCCTATTTAATAAATGGTGCTGGGAAAATTGGCTAGCCATAAGTAGAAAGCTGAAACTGGATCCTTTCCTTACTCCTTATACGAAAATTAATTCAAGATGGATTAGAGACTTAAATGTTAGACCTAATACCATAAAAACCCTAGAGGAAAACCTAGGTAGTACCATTCAGGACATAGGCATGGGCAAAGACTTCATGTCTAAAACACCAAAAGCAACGGCAGCAAAAGCCAAAATTGACAAATGGGATCTCATTAAACTAAAGAGCTTCTGCACAGCAAAAGAAACTACCATCAGAGTGAACAGGCAACCTACAGAATGGGAGAAAATTTTTGCAATCTACTCATCTGACAAAGGGCTAATATCCAGAACTTACAAAGAACTCAAACAAATTTACAAGAAAAAAACAAACAACCCCATCAAAAAGTGGGCAAAGGATATGAACAGACAGTTCTCAAAAGAAGACATTCATACAGCCAACAGACACATGAAAAAATGCTCATCATCACTGGCCATCAGAGAAATGCAAATCAAAACCACAATGAGATACCATCTCACACCAGTTAGAATGGCAATCATTAAAAAGTCAGGAAACAACAGGTACTGGAGAGGATGTGGAGAAATAGGAATGCTTTTACACTGTTGGTGGGATTGTAAACTAGTTCAACCATTACGGAAAACAGTATGGCGATTCCTCAAGGATCTAGAACTAGATGTACCATATGACCCAGCCATCCCATTACTGGGTATATACCCAAAGGATGATAAATTATGCTGCTATAAAGACACATGCACAAGTATATTTTTTGCGGCACTATTCACAATAGCAAAGACTTGGAATCAACCCAAATGTCCATCAGTGACAGACTGGATTAAGAAAATGTGGAACATATACACCATGGAATACTATGCAGCCATAAAAAAGATGAGTTTGTGTCTTTTGTAGGGACATGGATGCAGCTGGAAACCATCATTCTTAGCAAACTATCACAAGAAGAGAAAACCAAACACTGCATGTTCTCACTCATAGGTGGGAACTGAACAATGAGATCACTTGGACTCGGGAAGGGGAACATCACACACCGGGGCCTATCATGGGGAGGGGGGAGGGGGGAGGGATTGCATTGGGAGTTATACCTGATGTAAATGACGAGTTGATAGGTGCTGACGAGTTGATGGGTGCAGCACAGCAACATGGCACAAGTATACATATGTAACAAACCTGCATGTTCTGCACATGTACCCTAGAACTTAAAGTATAATAATAATAAAAAAAAATAAAAAAAAAAAAATAAACTGAAATGTTCTAACTGGTTGCAAGTTCAGTAATGCTTTTAAGCAACACTCTTTCCCTTAGAAGAGAGTTAAAATATAATTTAGGCAACCAAGAAATGTAAAAATAAAAACAACTAATTTTCCACTTTTGTAAGAGAATGAAATGATAGTCATTACAATCATTTAGAACTGTTTATATTCCTTAATATTTTAAGCATTAGTATTAAATATCTGGCTTGGCCCTTTCAGTGGTGAAGGTACAGTAGCACAAAATCTATATTAAATCTCCTGAAATCTACTCAGGTTTTAGAATCACTGGATTCAGCATAACGATAACCTAAGCAGCTGAATAGCAACGGTCTCAAGCCCAGTTTTTGGGGGAAAAAACCAAAAAAAAACAAAAACAAAAAAACAACAACACTGAGCTACTTATTTAGTTTAGCAGTTTGGAATAGTCAATACTGTTGCATAAGAAATGGGTAAGCATTTCAAACTTAATACTTAACATTCTTAATGTATGATTTCAATGATAATTGATGTGTATGGCACTAACTTTGGAATTCCAAAAAACGTACGATCTAGACTTATTTTCTAGATTGATGAAGAATATAAAAAATATGATGCATATAAAAATATTATGAAGAATATAAAAAAATGCAATCATTTTAAATAATATTTTTCTACTTGTAATGATTAAAATTTAAATGGTAATTTTAAAATTTCTTCTCAAATATACATACACTTTTTTTCTTAAGAATACATGCAATTTGGGGGAATATATGAGAAGAAACAGTTATGATATGTATGTGGGAATACATTCTTACTTGAGAAGAAACTGACTTCCAGCTAAACTAGGTAATGATTGACACTGGAAGGCTTGAGAAAATTTGTATCTATGGGCATGGCATTTTCATCCAACATAAATGGCATAATCTCCTTTGATAAAGAATCTCTTGACAATTTTATTGAAATAAAATCGGTAAGTACGTAAACTGAGATTAATCAAAATTAAGATTGTCTCATGAACTCTAGTTGTTTATGATAGAAGTCACTTGAAACAAATTATTTTAAAAAGTACATAATAAAATGAATAGAAAATTACCTCAAATTGATTAACAGTCATATGATTTTCATCATCCATTTCAAGTAGAAGTAAGTGGCAAAGACTGTAATTGAAACATAGAAAAAATGTAACTTTTCCTATTCAGTTTCAGTTCCGGCCAGAATGTCTGAACTTGTAGCCAAGAAGTCTTCAAGTGAACTCGTGAAGAATTTGACTTGTAGCTAAACTAGCTCATGATTGAAACTGGAATGCTTGAGAAAATTCAAGTGATCTGGCAGTGATTTCCTTTAAATTTTGGAAATCATTTGGATCATAGCCAGCAAGCTCAAAGAAAGTTTAGCCATCCAATTCATGCACTGGGCTCATTTTGTGGTTTTGTGTGAGAATCCATTTTACCTTCCAGAAATAACATTTGAATTTTATTTCTGATTTTTTTTCTTTTGTCATTTGTGTTGCTCTGCCTTTGATCAGAGCCTTTCTGTGTGGAATATCAGAAATGTAAGCTACTAACATGATTAGAAATTTTGAGGTCCCTTGAGTACAGTAATAATAGCTAACTTGGTTCCAGGCTCTTTGGCAAGAGGATGTCCTGAAGGCATATGTTACAGTGAGAGAAGTTACTAATTCTGCCATTTTTTCTCTCTTCTCCACAATTTCCTGGCAAAGGAAAAGCTTTGCCAGTTTTCCTTGGCAGAAAAGAAATAGAAAATAATCTATTACAAACAAAAAGGAAGAGAGAGAATCTATTATACAGAAATTTTCTCTCTGTGTGGTCCTACGAAGTGTAGCAAAATGTATATATACATAATCATTATGCTTATAGAAAGAAAGTTTCACTAAGTGAGTAGCAGAAAGTAAATAAAGATAAAAAATAGACAATGTAGCAAGGGCTGCTAAACAAAACCAACATCTAAGCCAAACCTATGAAAAAATTAGCTCTCTCTCTCAATCAGTAAACTGGTTATTTGACAGAAGCTCCAAGGTATCTCCAAACAAAATCATTAAATGCAAAATCCTAGTGAGATCAAGGTACTGTTTTCAAATGAATGCAATAATGTGGGCCCAGAGGCCTTAATGAAATTAGACAAAAAAGAATAAATCTGTGACATAATTAATGTATGATTTCAATGATAATTGATGAGTATGGTGCTAAGTTGGATCACGTGACTCAGATGGTGGTTCAAAAATACTGTACCAATGCTCATTTTAACGTCATGATTTTTGGGGAATGGACACTGGTAAGAGTTGCATTCATGGGGAAACTTCACAATCTCAAGAGGATCACTCTAGTCTTACCATTTTTTTTTTTTTTTTTTAAGTTTCTGTAGCTCTCAGTTACTTAGGCACTTTTTTCTTCTTTATTCTCTGTGACCAGTATATCCTTGTGCCCATCTGGAACTATTTTCCCCGTTGTCTTGGTAATTAACATGAAGGTCCTTGTTATTTATGCAAATTTCTGTAGTAGGCTTAAATTTCTCCACAGAAATTTTTTTTTCTTTTCTATTGCATCATCAGGCTGCAAATTTTCCAAACTTTTATTCTCTGCTTCATCTTTATCACTTTGCTGCTTAAAATTTATTCCACCAGATACCCTAAATCATTTCTCTCAAGTTCAAATTTCCATAGATCTCTATGGCAGGGGCAAAATTCAGCCAGTCTCTTTGCTAAAGCATAAGAAGAGTTACCTTTAGTCCAGTTCCCAACAAGTTCCTCATCTCCATCTGAGACCACCTCAGCCTGGAATTTATTGTCCATCCCACTTTCAGTGTTTTGGTCAAAGCCATTCAACAAGTTTCTAGGAAGTTCCAAACTTTCTCACATTTTTTTATCTTCTTCTGAGTCCTCCAAACTGTTCCAACCTCTGCCTATTACCCAGTTCCAAAGTTGCTTCCACATTTTTTGGTATCTTTCCAGCAGCACCTCACTACCCGGTACAAAATTACTGTATTCGTCTGCTTTCCTGCTGCTAATAAAGCCATACCTGAGACTGGGTAATTTTTAATAAAAAGAGATTTAATTGACTCACAATTTCACATGGCTGGAGAGGCCTCAGGAAACTTACGACGACAGTGGAAGGAGAAGCAAACACACCCTTCGTCACATGGCAGCAGGAAGGAGAAGTACCCAGCAAAAGGGGAAACACCTCTTATAAAACCATCAGATCTCATAAAAACTCATCCATTATCATGAGAATAGCATGTGGGTAACCACTCCCATGATTCAATTACCTCCCATCAGGTCCCTCCCATGACATGTGGGGATCATGGGAACTACAATTCAAGATGAGATTTGGGTCGAGATGCAGTCAAACCATATCAAGTTCCATACAAGTGAAGACAGAAAGACAGAAGTCACAAAACAGAACTTCAAAATTTGTAAAAAACAAAAACAAAACAAAAACAAAACAAACAAACAAAAAAGGAAATGCATGCCTCAATTTCTTTTGGCATCAAAGGAAACTATTGGGATATATTTTGCTTCCTAACGTGCTATGCTTTATTCTCACAAAAATTGTCCCAGAGAAAGATGAATCATCCTTACTGTAGTCTTCAAAGCATTCTTCTTGGCTTGATGGGTAAACTGAAATGCAGGTATACGAGTGGATATATATAAAATACTATCACCCTTAATAAATATTTTTTTCTCTCTCGCCCCATATAGTCTCACTCAAGGGTTCCTTCTATTGATTATTTTTATCAGCGGTGCCTTTTTTAAAACATATGAAACAACACGAAATGTCCTTTGGGAAAGTTATTAGACTCGGCATAGAGTTTTAGATTTTCAACAGTGTCAAAGACCCCAGATGTCAGTAAAAAATATGATATTGAAATTAGTCTGCTAAGTTTTAGGCCTGCTCATTTATTAGAGACATTTATACTCAATTGTCTGATGTATAATGGAAAAATAAAAGTCAATATGAAAGTTTCATTTGGCATATTGGGAATTAAGAACCCAAAGCAAAAAATTTGTGTGGTTGTGTTGATGTTTCCTTGTTGCTATTGCAGTTAATATGACTGTTTCTATTACTGTTCATTGATAGATAATTAAGGAATGACTTAAGGATCTTTTTCAAATAATAATTAATAATCATCAACATGCTGGCATCTCTCTGGGATAGATGCTGTAGCAAAGATAACAGTGAGTAAACCCAACCATCAAGTTGAAGAAGCAGTTCAGGAACCAGATTCTCTCTTTTTTACTGGCAAAGTAGAGGACTACAACTCTGCATTTGTTCTCTGGAAGGTTTTGCAAGCAGAGAAATAAAGACAATAATTGAATAATGTAGAAGTGGTTCCCAACCTTTTTGACACCAGGAACTAGTTTCGTGGAAGACAGTTTTTTCATGGATGGTGGGTGGATGGTGGTGATGGCTTTGTAATGAAACTTTTCTACCTCAGATCATCAGGTATTAGATTCTCATAAGGAGTGTGCAACCTAGATTCCTCACATGCACGTTTCACTACAAGGTTCAATGAAAATCTAATACCGTTGCTGATCTGAGAGGAGACAGAGCTCTGGCCGTGATGCTGGGTCACCCACCCCTCACTTCCTGCCATGTCGCCTGGTTCCTGACAGGCCACAGACTGGTGGTACTGGTCAAGGACTGGAGGTTGGGGAACTCTGATGTAGGCAAGTAATGATGTACCAGGCATCGTATAGTTGTAGTTGTGCTGAGTCTGATTATAAGATAAATCCTCATGCTATGTACCACATTCAGAACAATATGAAGAAGAAACTGGTCCTCAAGTGAGAGAAAGACCTGGGGGCCACTTGAAAAAAAAAAAAAAAAAAGCTAAGAGCCAAAAAAGCTAGTGATTGGTAGTGCAACAAATTAGCAGGTAATGTTAACACCAAATCCATAGAATTTATATATAAATTAATAAATGTTTCATGTTCTATAACTCATTGAAGTATTCTGAAACGTAGAAGCCTCCCTCATCCATTCTTCTTCTATCCATTAATTTTATATACCAAAAGAAAAAGACTGGACTTTCAGAAGTAAGATCTACAATCTGAGTTCATACTTGTTATCTTCTATGTATGCTGCTCAACAGGGTAAACACAAGCCACATGTGGTATGTACATTTATATTTAAATCACTTAAATTTTAAAAAATCAATTATTTAGCTCTGCTATCCATATTTCAAGTTTTAAATAAGTACATGTGGCTCAAGACTGCCCTACCGAATAGTGCAGATCTAGAACATTCCCATACTCACAGAAAGTTCTGTGGGGCAGCACTACATACCAGGTAGGTGATATCCAAACATAGCCAATGCTGCATTTCAGTATCTATATCAAATGGCTTAAGAATACTTTCTTATATAGCTTTTATATCAAGGATACTATTATTTGATAAACAATAAACTTTGTTTTCTAATAAATGGGGTAAGGGCTCTTAGATATTTATTCTTCTTTTTATACCTAGTACATAACCAGTTAAAATCTTCTCTTCTATGAATAAAACTTCAGTTCTTTCCCCAGTATTATACCATATGGGCTCACAAAGATATTTATTGTCCTAAAACTCTGATGCATGACTTCAATTTCCTGATCAAAAAAATTCATTATGGCCACGCGAGGTGGCTCACGCCTGTAATCCCAGTGCTTTGGGAGGCCGAGGTGGGCAGATCACCTGAAGTCAGGAGTTTGAGACCAGTCTGGCTAACATAGCAAAACCCCGTCTCTGCTAAAAATACAAAAATCAGCTGGATTTGGCAGTGCGTGCCTGTAAGCCCAGCTACTCGGGAGGCTGAAGTAGCAGAATCACTTGAACCTGGTAGGCGGAGGTTGCAGTGAGCCGAGATTGCGCCTCTGTATTCTAGCCTGGGAGACAGAATGAGACTCCATCTCAAAAAATAAAAAAAACATTTCATTCTTAGCACTTCTCTACCTCTTTCACTTTCTCCATGAATGGCCTATATATAACTGATGTGCCTGGTAATTTATGATCTTCTACAGGCTTTTCCTGACTGGTTTTTCCTGCCTTTTCTACTTCTTTATTTCTACTGAAATCATTCCTCCCAGGATTTCTGTTCTCTTTCCCTGCCTTACCCTGCTATTTTTTTTAATCCATATAATGCTGTGCTCCTGCACACTTAAAGTAAATCAATCATATTATTAAATATTATCGAAGGCCAACTCCATTAAGCATTGCAATATAACATTCTGCATTCCAATCAATGTTTAAGAAACCCATAAAGTCCTAAAAATTAACATTTTCACTTAAAAGTTTCCTGTCCTGACAAATGTACTAAATTTTCTCATTTAAACTTCGATGGTATATACTATAAGCACCCCTCATTTAATGGTTATCTCATCATAACGTTTCATATAATACGAGTTTGTGACTAGCCACGTATTATTTTCAAAAGCTAAAGGTAAAACTGAAAGAGACTGCAACCAGGCTTTATCTGCCTTTGTGTCCTGTGTGGCCCTACACGTGGCATCTTGTAATTATTAACTTGCTTTGTTCAAAACATTCATTTTATTAATGACAATGCTAGTTTCAATTTACCATAAATACACTGTAATTTTACAAAATAACCAAGATTTGACTGTCCTTTAATCACAAGCTGTGGCAATACCCAGATATGGGAAAAAAACTTAGAGAAGACTTTCTTGGGCCAGGTACGCTCGTATATTTGCCAAACCATACAGTAGAACTTTTGGCTGATTCACAAATAGTTCACCTCTGATCCCTGCCAACGGATTCGCAAATAGTTCATCTCTGATCCATACCATCTGTCTCCTACCCATTTTCTAATATCCCAACATCATCAGTACACTGCTGTTTCAGGAGGTTATTCAAGAATCAAAGGAAAAATGCTCAGCAGTCTTTGTTTATGGAGAGAGCACCAGTTTAACATCACTAAGTGATCCTATTGAAGCTTTCCATACACTCTGGGAAACAGAGGCATGAGTGAAAAAGATACTAAAGGTTTTCCTCAGAGACATTCAATTCCCTAAGAAGATTATCTCATCTCTGCCAATTCTTTCCTTCTATTACTGGAGTAAAGGGAGGCTTAATAAAGGGGCAATTTGTATGTATGGTTATTATTGCAGTAAATTCTCAAACTGAAATTTCTCAGTAAGCTATTTTGTGGACTACCTGGTGTAAGAATGAATGTAGTAGACGTAATTCTAAGGTGGCCCCGAGGTATTATTACCTTAATTGTGTTATGTTATGTAGCAAAATGGATTATGTATATTTAAGTTTACTTAATGGATCTTAAGTCATGTAGGTTAAAATATACAGGTTTTCAGAGTGAATTTAATCTAATCACATGAACCTTTAAAAGCAGAGTTTTCTCTGACTAGTAGTAGAAGAGGAAGTCCTACAGATTTGAAAAATAAGGGATTTGATACAAAGAAGTTTATCTTTGCTGAGAAGACTAAGAGGCAGGGTTCTGAGAACAGCTTATAGCATCTGAGAGAAGTCCCAACAAGAAATCAGGGGCTCAATGCTACAAGTAACTGAAATCTGCCAATAAACTAAATGAGCTTCAAAGCAAGTTGTTCCCTAAAAGTTAAAGCTTCCAATAAGAACCAAGTCTGGACAAAACCTTGATTTTGGCCTTATGAATCAATAAGTGTAGAACCCAGATATCTGACTTACAGAACTGAGAGATAAATAATGAGTGGTTTTTTTTTTTATTATTTTACTTTAGGCTCTGGGATATGTGTGCAGTACGTACAGGTTTGTTACATAAGTATACATGTGCCATGGTGGTTTGCTGCACCTATCAGCTTGTCATCCAGGTTTTAAGCTCCAGATGCATGAGGTATTTGTCCTAATGCTCTTTCTCTCCTTTCCCCCCACCCCCAACAGGCCCTGGTGTGTGATTTTTCCCTCCCTGTTCCCGTCCATGTGTTCTCATTGTTCAGCTCCCACTTATGAGTGAGAATATGCGGTGTTGGGTTTTCTGTTCCTGTGTTAGTTTGCTGAGAATGATGGTTTCCAGCTTCATCCATGCCTCTGCAAAGGATATGAACTAATTCTTTTTTATGGCTGCATAGTATTTCATGGTGTGTATGTGCCACATTTTCTTTATCCAGTCTATCATTAATGGGCATTTGGGTTAGTTCCGGGTCTTTGCTATTGTGAACAGTGCTGCAATAAACATACGTGTGCATGTGTCTGTATAGCAGAATGATTTACAATCCTTTGGGTATATACCCAGTAATGGGATTGCTGGGTCAAATGGTATTTCTGGTTCTAGATCCTTGAGGAATCGCCACACTGTCTTCCACATGGTTGAACTAATTTACAGTCCCAACAACAGTGTAAAAGTGTTCCTATTTCTCCGCATCCTTTCCGGCATCTGTTGTTTCCAGACTTGTTAATAATCATCATTCTAACTGGTATGAAATGATATCTCATTGTGGTTTTTATTTCCATTTCTCCAATGACCAGTGATGATAAGCTTTATTTCATATGTTTTTTGGCCGCATAAGTGTCTTCTTTTGAGAAGTGACTGTTCATATTCTTTGCCCACTCTTTCAGTTGTTTGTTTGTTTTCTTGTAAATTTGTTTAAGTTCTTTGTAGATTCTTGATATTAGACCTTTGTCGGATGGATAGATCACAAAAAATTCCTTCCATTCTGTATGTTGCCTGTTCACTCTAATGATATTTTCTTCTCCTGGGCATAAGCTTAATTAAATCCCATTTGTCAATTTTGGCTTTTGCTGACATTGCTTTTGGTGTTTTAGTCATGAAGTCTTTGTCCATGCCTATGCCAATGGTATTGTCTAGGTTTTCTTCTAAGGTATTTATAGTCCTAGGTTTTATATTTAAGTCTTTAATCCATCTTGAGTTAATTTTTGTATAAGGTGTAAGGAAGGGGTCAAGTTTCTGTTTTCTGCATATGGCTAGCTAGTTTTCCCAACACCATTTATTAAATAGGGAATCCTTTCTCCATTGCTTTTGTCAGGTTTGTTGAAGATCAGATGGTTTTAGATGTGTAGTGTTATTTCTGAGGCCTCTGTTCTGTTTCATTGGTCTATATATCTGTTTTGATACAGTACCATGTTGTTATGGTTACTGTAGCCTTGTAGTATATTTTGAAGTCAGGTACCGTGATGCCTCCAACTTTGTTCTTTTTGCTTAGGATTGTCTTGGCTATATGGGTTCTTTTTTGGTTCCATATAAAATTTAAAGACTTTTTTTCTAGTTCTGTGAAGAAAGTCAATGGCAGGTTGATGGGAATAGCATTGAATCTGTAAATTACTTTGGGCAGTATGACCATTTTCACGATATTGATTCTTCCTATGCATGACCATGGAATGTTCTTCCATTTGTTTGCGTGCTCTCATATTTCCTTGAGCAGTGGTTTGTAATTCTCCTTGAAGAGGTTCTTTACATCCCTTGTAAGTCATATTCCTAGGTATTTTGTTTCCTTTGTAGCACTGTGAAAGGGAATTCACTCATGATTTGGCTCTCTGTGTGTCTGTTATTGGTGTATAGGAATGCTTGTGATTTTTGCATGTTGCCTTTATCCTGAGATTTTGCTGAAGTTGTTTATCAGCTTAAGGAGTTTTTGGGCTGAGATGATGGGGTTTTCTAAATATACAATCATGTCATCTGCAAACACAGACAATTAGACTTCCTCTCTTTCTATTTGAATACCCTTTATTTCTTTCTCTTGCCTAATTGCTCTGGCCAGAACTTCCAATACTCTGTTGAATAGGAACAGTGAGAGAGGAAGCCTGTTTGTGCCTGTTTCCAAAGGGAATGCTTCCAGCTTTTGCCCTTTCAATATGATATTGTCTATGGGTTTGTCATAAATAGCTCTTATTATTTTGTGATATATTCCATCAATACCTAGTTTTTTGAGAGTTTTTACCATGAAGGGGTATTGAATTCTGTCGAAGGCCTTTTCTGCATCTATTGAGATTATCATGTCGTTTTTGTCATTGGTTCTGTTTATGTGATGGATTATGTTTATTGATTTGCATATGTTGAACCAGCCTTGCATCCCAGGGATGAAGCCGACTTGATTGTGGTGGATAAGTTTTTTGATGTGCTGCTGGATTTGATTTGTCAGTATTTTATTGAGGATGTTCACAACGTTCATCAGCGATATTGTCCTGAAATTTTATTTTTCTGTTGTTTCTCTTCCAGGTTTTGGTGTCAGGATGATGCTGGCCTCATAAAATGAGTTAGAGAGGAGTCCCTCTTTTTCTATTGTTTGAAATAGTTTCAGAAGGAATTATTCCAGCTCCTCTTTATACCTCTGGCAGTATTCAGCTGTGAATCTGTCTGGTCCTGGGCTTTTTTTTTTGGTTGGTAGGCTATTAACAACTTCCTCAATTTCAATTGAGTGTTGTTTTAAACCAGTAAGCTTGATGTATTTTGCCTTGCAGCAATATAAACGTCATAACAACATTCACAGATACTACTACCACTACTACTAATGCTATGACTAGCAAACATTTATATTGTGCTTATTTAATGCCAGGAACTATTCTAAACACTTCATAAACATTAATCAAAACTCATAACAACTCATGGCGAAGTTACTATAATTTTTCCCAACAGAGATGAAGAAATTAATGTACATGAGTTTAAAGTAACTTACCAAAGTTACAAAGGTAATAAGTGGTAGAACTGGCCTTGAAACTCAGGAAACTTGACTGCAGATGACCTGCTCTAAATTACATCATATATTAACATATTTTTATGATATTACTGCAATCACACTCATTACATTTGTCTAAGACTGTTTGTATGTCGTTTCTTCTTTTAAAAAATATATATATATGTATATGTGTGTATATATATATATATATAAACTCCCAGATGTTTGGTTGCTAACCTGAATAAATTTGTTCATTCAGCAAATATTTATTCCATGATTTGATTGCTGATCTATAGAAATCATAATGGCTCTCAGAGCATTAAGCAGAAAATGTTAAACAAAATCAACACAGATTAAATTGGAGGTCTAGTAAAGGAAAGAGTAATACACAAATAAATAAATGCCACAGCATACTTTTTTTTTCTGTGATTAGGTTGCTAGCTCAGTATTCAAAATCAGCTTTCTTTTATTACTTATAACCCAGTAGACTAATAGTGTTTTGGTCTTGTTATTGCTTGGGAGTTTTTTTCTTTGTATTTTCATTTTCTTTGTTGTTTTGTTTTGTGTTTGATTTGCTTGTTACACTGTGTATTTACATGAGGAGTTAAAATATAATATTGTAAATAAATATTTTCAAGAATAAGTAACTGTGTAAATGGATAAATACAAGAATCTTCCTTATCTCACTGGTTAGGTAATAAATGTTTTTAAGTGATTTCCTCATTGAGAAGGCAAATATTTCCAGAGTAGAAATAACAGTCTTCAAAATCAAAGTTGTTTTGAGGTTGCCTATTCTGAATAGCTTGTAGATACTATTGTTGAGTATATTAGAGCAAAATATTATTATTTCTGCTGTAAGATTAAGTGAACACCAGATAAACTGAAATATTAATCAATAAATAAAGATATTCATTTATTGATTAATACAAATACAAATTAGATAATAAGTAAATCAAATTCCAGAGAAGGACAAATCTTTACTAATTAAGCAGAGACAGTAGGCCATTATAAAATCTAGAGGGTTTGCTGGGTCTGGGAGAAGAGGATATTGGAAGAGTACATTTGTGCTAGGCAGGTAAACATTGCCGACATAAGGAAAAACAGGTGAGCACCCAATAGCCACGTGTAGACTAGTGTGGTAGACTGTATTCTAGAGGTGCCTATACCACAGAGTTAGTCTTCCCTGCACTTTCTTCCACTTTCCAATTCTTGTCCATGGGACTTCTGCTGAGTGAGAAGAGAAAAAAAAATTGGGGTGTAGCATAAAAAGCAGAAAAATATCCTGAGTCTCAGAGGGCTTAGATCCCAAAGCCCAGCTTTAAGAAACTCCTCCAAATCACCCACAAGATATTAGATATCAGAGCAGAATTAATAATAATTAATGTTCTAATAGGTGTCTGACCCATTACAAATCCTGAATAGAAGGAGTAACAGAACAAACCCTCACTGTAGGTGTCTGACAGTAGAAAAAAAAAAGCTATTTCTGAGAGAACATTTTCTACACTAGTCTCTTTTTAATACAATATGTGAAGTATAAGTTATAAATATTGTAAGATATGAGGAGACATGAAAATATAAACCATAATTAAACCATCATTAAATAGTAAAGTCTATAAATGGCTCATGTTGAATTTAGAAAACAAGGACTCTAAAATAACTATTAAAATATGTTAAAGAATTTAAAGAAAAACATAGGGAAAAGTGAGTGGAAAGATGACATAATAAAGAAAAATGTGATACAAATTAATTTTTAGGACTAAAAAATACTTATAAAGAATGTACTGGATGCAGTTAACAGCAGAAATAGCAAAATGGATGTAAGGTCTAACTGAGAACACGTTAGTGAAAAATTGTTCAGACAGCAGAGAAAAGGAAAAAAGAAAAAAGAAAAGGCACAAGAAATATACGTGTAACTGAAATCCCAGAATGACAGAAGTGAAAGTAGAAATCACTGAAAATCTAATGGCCATGAATTTTTCAGAACTGATGAATGATATAAACAGCTCCAAAAAAGCTCAGCAAATTGCAAGCAGAATTACAAAGAAAACCACATCTAAGCACATAACAGTCAAAGTGCTGAAACCCAAAAATAGAGACACGTTTCTTTAAATATCCAAAGACAATTACATTAAAAAAAGTAAAGAAAAATAAAGCAGATTCCTCCTCAGAAACATTAAAAGTAAGAAAGCAGTCTTTAAAAGTAAGAAAGCAGTCTTTATAATAAAAGTGTTATCTGATAATCGATTATCAAGTAATAATATTCTACAATATTAACGACATGAAGATAATTCTCAAATACACCAAAGTTTAACACAGGTAGTAAATTTACACAGTACCATAAAGGGGAGATGAATTATAAATGAAAGCATACTATTGTAAATCCCTTACATTATTTATAAAGGATAATTTACAAAAAATTCAAAGTGAATTATTATGAATTAAAGATTTTACTTTAATCTCTAGAGTGGCCATGAAAAATGCAATTTAAAAGTTATACTGAAGTAGTCAATAGAAGGATTAAAATACTGAAAGTACTAAATGACTAGAACAATAATACTACCTTAATCTAAAGATAGAAAAACAGAACAAAAAACAATGACACATATTATACACACAGCAATTGAACAGGATTAAAAACAACAATATTAATAATTACATTATTTGTCCGAGTACTTAGCACCTTAATTAAAAGCTACATACACACACACACACACACAATGTGGCCAAAACACCACAAGAGCTAGTGTAATTATTCTTTTTGAAGTTCAATAGATTACAAACTATCTTAATAAAAATTGTATTAAAGCTAGAATGGCTATATTAATATCAAACAAATAGAAGAATTGGATATTTTATATTGATAATAGGTCAAGTAATCAAGATGACACAAAATCATAAATATGTACACACCTACAAACATATGAAGTTAAATCAATGGTACCGAAAGAATATACGCTCAAATCCACAATTACTGTTGACAATTTAAAAACATATTTCAATTAAAAGCTCAGAAGATGTGTTTGTTTCTTATTACTGCTGTACCATTTACCAACCAAAAATGTACTAACTTATTTTTTTTTTCTACTTGTTCTGGTGATCAGAAGTCCAAAATGAGTCTCACTGCAAAACTCAAAAGAGTGTCAGTAGGTCTGCATTTTTCTGTTTTTCTGGTGGTACTAAAGAACAAGTTCCTTGCCTTTTCTAGCAGCTGAAGGCTCACATTACTTGGTTTCTGGCTCCCTTCTTCCATCGTCAAAGCTGGTAATGACAGATAGTCCCAACATCCTCATCTGTCTATCTCTTGCACTTTAAAGGACATTTATGATTATATAGGGTTCATCAGGATAACGTATTCATTTTAAATTTAGATGAAGAGCAATCTTTTGTTTTGTTTTGTTTTGTTTTTTGACACAAAGACTCATTCTGTTGCCCAGGCTGCAGTACAGTGGTGTGATCTCAGCTCACTGCAACCTCCACCTCCAGGATTCAAACGATTCACCTCCCTTAGCCTCTTGTGTAACTGAGATTACAGGCCATGCCACCACACCCCACTAATTTTTGTATTTTTAGTACAAATGGGGTTTTGCCATGTTGGTGAGGTTGGTCTCAAACTCCTGACCTCAAGTGATCCACTCGCCTCGGCCTCCCAAAGTGCTGAGATTTGAGATTACAGGTGTGAGCCACTGTGCCTGGCCTTAATTTCACAAATTCAACTCCCTTTTGGCAGGTGCATAACATTTTTACAGGTTCTAATTATTAGGACATGAACATCTTTGGAGGACTATTATTCTGTCTATCACAGACTATAAACTCACATCTTAGTCAAATTTACAAAACATCACATCCAAAAATGCAGAATCCGTATTTTTACAAGGATACAAAAATGCTTCAACAACGTAGGCCATATGCTGGGTTATGAAGCAAGTGTCTAGTAGATTTCACTGACCAAAATGGAATTAAACTAGAATCCAATAACATAAGAATATATAACCTTCCCCTGCTCCTGTACTTGGAAAGCAAACAATCCACTTCTCAATAACCTGCAAATATATTTTCATGTGTTTATTTGCTAAAAGTATATTTTCTTTGATGAAACATCCTATCAAGCATTTGTCATTTTTAAATTTAGGTTGTTCAGTTTCTTATCGTTGATGTAATTTTTCTAATGTATTTTGAATACAAGTTCATTTTCAGACAGGTGAGTTGAAAATGTTTTTTTCTAAATGTATGACTTGTCTTTTTATCTCTTAATGATGACTTTCACAGAGATAAAGGTTTTAATTTAGAGGAATTTCAACTTTTCATTTTATTTCTCTGTGGATCTTGCTCTTGGTGTCATACTGAAGAATGCTTTGCTTAACCCAAGCTCACAACAATTTTCTCCAGTTTTCTTGTAGTATATTTGTTACAGAAGTCTCCTCTTATCTGAAGTTTTGTTTTGGAGGTTTCAGTTACCCTCACTCTGATAATAAATGAGTATCATAAAATAAGATATTTTCAGAGAGAGAGAGAAAAAAAAATGCACATAACATTTATTACAGCAGATTGCTATAATTGTTTTATATTATTATTATTATCAGTCTCTGTGTTTAATTTATAAAGTTTACCATAGATATGTATATAGAGAAAAACAGTTTGAGTGTGTGTGTGTGTGTGTGTGTGTGTATTTAATTACTGTATTAGTTCATTTTCATACTGCTATGAAGAATTGCCCAAGACTGGGTAATTCATAAAGGAAAGAGGTTTAATTGACTTGTATTTCTGCATTGCTGAGGAAGTCTCACGAAACTTACAATCATGGCCGAAAGCAAAGGAGAAGCAGGTACCTTCTTCACAGCGCAGCAGGATGAAGTGAGTGCAAGCAGGGGAAACACCAGATTCTTATAAAACCAACAGATCTTGTGAGAACTTACTCACTATCATGAGAACAGTATGGGAGAACCTCCCCCATGATCCAATTACCTCCACCTGGTCTTGCCCTTGACATTCAGTGATTATGGGGATTACAATTCAAGGTGAGACTTGGGTGGGGACACAGAGTCATACCATATCAAGTACTATCAGTGGCTTCAGGCATCCACTGGGGGTCTTGGAATATATCCCACACAGTTAAAAGGAGACTACTGTATTTTGCCTTTCAATAGGTTACTGAAGCGCTGTTATATTCCTAGTTTGGTGAGAGCTTTTATCATGAATATATGTTGAGTTTGTCAAGTGTTTTTGTTGCATTTATTATTATATGTTTTTTTTTCTACTTTGATCTGATAATATGACAATTATATGAAGTAATTTTCACATATTGAGCCACCCTTGTATTCTGGGGATAAAGCTGAATTTATTATATTATTATGCATTTTTAAATATTATTGTATTCAATTTGTCAACACTTTAATTAGGGTATTTGAGTCAATACGAGAAATACTATCTTTTAATTTTATTGTAATAACTGCATATGATTTTGGTATCAATATAATACAGTTTTTTGTCTCATTAAAAAATAAAGGGGAGTACTCCCTCTTCTACATCCTAAAAAAGACTGTCAATTTTTTTTTTTTCTGTAAGTTTTTTATAGAATTTGCCACTAAAACCATGTGAGCTTGTGGTTTCCTTTATGGAAGATTTTAATTAAACTTCCCTTTCTTTACCTCTTTTAAAACCATTCAGATTATTTTTTCTTTAAGCAAGATATGATATTTTAGGCCTATAATAAAATTGGTTAATTTCATTAAAATTTTTGTATTTATGGGTCTACTTTTGTTTGTGGAATTGCATTATTATTGTTTCAAAATCTGTTATTTCTGTAATGATACCAATTCTTGCATTCTGGACATGGATAACTTGTGTTTTCTTTCTTTTACTTGGTTAATTTGATAGAGTTTTATCCATTTTGTTGATCTTTTCAAAGAAACTGCCTTTGGTTCTATTGATTTTTCTTAATGGATTTTCTGCTTTCAATTTTAGAATTTATGCTCTTATATTCATGATTTTTATTATCTTCTTGCTTTATATTTAAATTGTTGCTGATTTTCTCACTTTTTCTTTTTCAGTGTAAGCTTAGGTTATTGATTTGAGATTTTTGCTTCCAATATAGACATCTAGTGGAATAAACTTCTCTGTAAGCTCTGCTTTTTAGCTGCATGGTACAATTTTTGATACACTGTATTTTCATTTTTAATTAAATCAAATTAAGTTCTAGTTTCTTTTGGGATTCCTTCTTTGACTCATATTTTATTTATAAATGTGTTGTTTAATGTCTTATTTGGGAATTTTTCGAGATTTTTTTTTCTTTTTTTCTTCTGATCTCTTATTTAACCAGATTATGGTCAAAGGACAAATGTTAATTAATTTCAGTTTTTTAACTTTCCTGAAAGTTGTTTTATGGCTGTATAATATGATCAACCTTGGTAAATGCAAATGTTTCATGTAACTTTGAAAGTATTTCTTTCAATTGTTTGGTCAGATGTTTTAAAATGCCAAAGAGTTAAAAGCTAGTGGATACTATTATTCAGGTCTGTAATATTTTGATTGCTTTATGTCTACTTGTCCTATCAATTGCAGAGAGAGGGGTGCTGAAATTTCAGTTATGACTGCAAGTTTATCTAGTGTTTCTTTTAATTATATTAGCATTTGGTGTTTATAGCATTTGCATTTTATGCAGTTATTGATATAATTCAAATTTAGGTCTACTATTTATTGTTTTCAGTTTTCCCTCCTCCTCTCCCATTCAACCTTTCCTTCCTTCCTTTAAAATATTTTTAGTTTTTTACATCTCCAAATTTAATATACTCACAAACTTTTTTTTTTTTGCTGTGGATTATTGTACTCTAAGCAGTATAGTATGCACACCTAAATTATAATCTTCTTAAAGTCATCATTTATAATATCATAGAAAATATAGCAGTTTTACTGCCATATGAACTAATTTTTCCCTCTTGATACAGCTTTAATTTTCATATATATTACATGTTACAACTTAAAGTCCACCAGTAAATGTTATAATATTGACCTTAAACAGTCAAACATATTTTAATGAATTTAAGAGGAGAAAGATCATTTTATATGTTTACACTTTTATATTTATGGTGATTTTTTAAACCATTTCTACTGTTCTTTCTTCACTTATAAAATTCCATGTTTCCCACTGGTATTACTTTTGTTCAGCCTGAAGAACTTCCTTTAACAATTATTTTAGAGCAAATCCACTGGTGACAAATTCTTTCAGTTTTTTCATCTAAGAATTCTTTATCTTTCTTTATTATTGAAGTATATTTTCACCTAGTATAGAATTAGGTGTTGACTTCCATTTTTTTCCCTAAGCACTTTGAACAGTTTGCTGTCTTCTTTATTTTGTGATGCTATATTTCTATTTATTCAAATTGTTAGTTTTGTATGTAATGTTTTGACTTCCATTAGATGCTGAAAAGTTTGCTTTTCTTTACCTTTGATTTTCTGAGGTTTTCTTGGAGTTTATACTCTTTGGGATTTGCTAACCTTCTGGAATATGTAATGTATGTTTTTCACTAATTTTGAGATGTTTTCAAACAATATTTCTTCAAATATTTTTGTTTGTGTTTTTGCACAGATCTCTTTCCTGCCATCTTCTATAACTTAAGTGACACAAATATTAGATATTTGATATTATTCTACAGGTATGGTTGGCACTGTTTAAAGAATCTCAATGTATTATTTTCCCTTTGTTCCTCAGTTCTATATTGAAGTTTCTATGTGGTAATCAAAACACCTTGGTCACCAGAAGTAGACTTTAAGAAAGTTTTATTTAATCAATTGATTAAATGTTTTTAACTTACCAGATATTCCTGCTTTTTTATATGTCAAGTACCATTGTAATGCATCCTTGAAATATACAACATGTTGGAAAAATCTCTGTTCTGTTAAAATTCCTTAGAGGATGTTAATTTGCCCATTTTATCAGAAAATTAACTCAGGTGTGGACTGAAATTTGTGTGGGCAGTGATTCCAATGTTAGTTTAAATTTCAAAGATTTTTCCAGGCTATTTGGATTCATCATGAACATGGGCCACTCCAAAGTCAGAGACATGAGTGGTGCTTTATGTCACAGTTCTCTTCTCACAGCCTTTGTATGATGTATGCTCTACATCCTTGGATATCTTTCATGTATGTATGCACAGCTTATTGGTTAACCTATTCCTTGTGTTAGATCTACACCATGTTACTAAAATCTCTTCAGCAGCTTTCTTTAATCAGGGTTTTCGTCCACACTCTCCAGGGTCCAGAGACTCATTTTTCTGGTTTATAAATTTTTTAAAAATCATTTTTAGTGCCTGGGAGAGAGAAGCTCAAAAGCAAATAAAACAAGGTGTTTCCTCATACTATGTAGCTCTTAGGGGCTCTTTTCTTAGTCCTCCAGTCAGAACTAGAAGATATTTCTTACAGGGTTTTTCTGTGTCTCTGTGTGTGTGTGTGTGTGTGTGTGTGTGTGTGTGTGTGTGGTGTGTCTGAACCTAGTTTCTAGTTCTATAAGTTGGGTCAACATTGGAACAATATCAAAACATAAATGAGAAAAAAAGCAAATGAAGAGGAAAGTCCCCATAGTACAGTGTGTTCTTCAAATTTTGATTTCTCTCCCAAATCTACCCACCGTTCTTTACTTTTAATTGTTCTCCTGATGTTGCTTTTGAATGTTGTCCAGATTTTTTATGTGAAATTAGTGGGAGTGATAGGTTTATACTGATTCTATTCCATCGCGGCTGGCGTTGAAATAATACCCTAGGTTTTTAATTCTAGTAATTGCATTACCAAAAATGCCAGGAATTCTGTCTAGGCCCCATTGTTTGCCAGACAGAAAGTCATTTACTGACATGAGTGTTGAAAGGGAAGAAGGCTTTAATCAGATTCTGTAGCCTATAAGTAAGGAGATCAGTCTCAAATTCATCTCCTCAACTGGGTAAAATTAGGAGCTTATATAGCAGGGAAGAAACGTAACTGCATGAAAGAAAACAGCAATTAGGGAGGAATAAGTAACAGGAGTTGGTCAACAGGAAGCAGGTGGTCAGTTAGGCAATCATGCCAGGTGAGGGGTCTGACATCTCATTGTCCAAATGCACTGACCTGATGAGTTTCAGTTCCTTGATATTATCTGGAGGCCTGATGGTTAGTTTCCTGAGAAAGAAACTCAGATAAGACAAATATCTTTCTCAACGTTCAAGACTGGGAGGGTCAGTTTCTATGTTTATTCAAAAGAAACCATAAACATCGGTTCTAAGGGACAATTTGGCCAGTTGCCATCCTCCTTTCTATTTATCAATTCTTCAATCATGGGGAATCTGGTAGTTGATCTTTCTGGCTGCTTCATGATGAGGAAGGGCATTGTGGCCACTCCATACCATAGGTGACCATATGGCCATCCAAGAATGAAAGGTTAATCTAATACTATATTTTTTTCTGAAACACAATCTTTCTCCCTCCAGTCCTCCACTTCCACCAAAGACAAATCGCAGCAGGGCCAAACTTCCTAAAAAATAAGCTTCAGTCCCACTGTACCTGGCCTGATTATCCACGCATAGTGCAGAATGAACCACTGTTCATATAGGCTCCTCTAAATTAGCTTTGCAGAAACCTCTCACGGATAATCCCACACTTGACTTCCAAAGGTCTCTCAAGCCCAGTCAAAGATCCATCTGCACCTGCAGATACTTACAGGAATTGGGAGAACCTTCTGTTTCTTGAGGCCCCAAAACAAATCGATGATCCTAGGCCTGTCAGAAAGTGATTCTCTCTATTTACCACAGGACAGGAACCCTCTAAAGGCACCGCACAGATAGGGTATAAAGCCAACCCTTCCAAGAGGCTCTCATTGGCTCTATAAAGTCAATTTCAATTTTTTAGAGCAATCTGCTTATAACCAAAAACGTGCCATTCCAGTCAAATTAATGATAAAATAATCAGTGCCTCCAATTGTGCCCCATTATTAAAATAAAGTACTCTTATCGAACTTATGCAAAAAACCACACTCTCATGAATTCAGAACATTCATAAATACTTATGAATTCTGTAGAAATCAGGCAGAGATAGAGAAATATGCCTAAAATTCTGTATATAAGGGTATACTTTACTTAACACTTAAAGGCTATGAATAATTCAAAAGAAAATTGTTCTTCAGACCTTAAAAAATAAAGCAAAAAGAATCAGCAATATTTCAATCTATGCAATCAACTCTGGCTCTGCTTCATATTGAGTTAGCCATCATTATGAACACATTAGCCTTTTAATTGTAGTCTTGGAAGTTTTCTCTCTAGTCCAATGGCACGATCTCCTAAGTTATGAGAAACTTGCATTCAAGAGTCCTGCAATGAACTCCCCCGAGAAAGCAAGCCCTTGATTATAGCTGATTATAAGCCATTTTTTGAGAAGAATTAAATAAATTTTTAAAAAGAGACTAATTGTGGATGACAAAAGTCTTAGGACAGCCATAATTAAAGTCATAGCTGACAAGGAAATTTGGTTGTTTCTGTGGCATATCACAATTAATAATAATAAATCATTACTGCCAAGATATATTAAGACATGTAAGAATTTCAGGAATCTCAGGCAATCTTGGAACACACAGTAATAACACATCTATATCAATGTAATTCAAAGAAAGTTAACACCTCATATTCAACAATGTTTCCTGTATAATTCTAACATACAATATAACCCGAACGCATCTCTCTTGGACTTCAGGGGTGCCAACATCGAAAACAAAGTTTGCAGTAAAAAATACTGAATTTAAAACTTCAAATTTTGCTTTCAGAAAGTTTGTCAAAAATCAGAGGTTTACAAACTCTATGTCACAAAATAAGATCACAGATCACTATGAAATAGCCATTTATTGAGACAAAACGATAAAACGAAAGCATTTACACTTCTATAGAGAGGAGATTTAGTTTCCCAAACATTAAGACCTAATAAAGACAGCATGAGGCCAACTAAATCTGTCACTCTCTTGTCCCTTTCTTCTGCAGTTTACTCAAAAGATAAAAATGTTGTATTATCTCATTAATATTGCACAAAATTTTGTTCAAAACAGAAAAAACAAATTTTCCTTTGGAAGGTGTGTTATTAATGTTAAAGCTATTTTTAATAAATTCTTATAAATCAATCTAATTTTAATCAGTTTTACTATAAGGTAGTATTTTCATAAACCTTTAATAACCTTTTACAATTTTGTATTAAAAAGAAGATCCATGCTCCAAAAAACCTGGTTATTCTAACACAGGAGTCCACATAATGGCCTTGCATCTGTGTGTTTTTGATACTACTGTTTAATTTATAGAAAAACTCTGAACTAATTGTATCCCTCAGAATTAGCCCTTACAGTCTCACATGTTCACCTCTTCTGTGATCATCTCTGGGCCCAGAGGAATTAAATAGGTTTTATTTTTGGACCTGTGTCTCACAAAAGCAGTTGATTTTGATTGTCACCTTCTTCCACATCTGAAGTTGAGACTTTGGTGTCAGTGATTTAAGATATAGCAGAAGTTGGATCCTTTTTTGGATACGGAAGTCAAAGTGCTGCATTTAACGTTCAGTTAATAAGACATTTACACTGCAGAAAGTCCTACCATTCTCTCCAACACACCATAAATTAAAACACTGTGATTTGGTGTCTAGTAGCTACTGACTGCAGCACCTCAAACCATTTCATTACAGTGGTTAGGTTATATCTTGTGTATGTCTAATTGCTAGCATTCCAGTAACAGAACAGTGACCAAAAGCATAAAAAATGTGATAGGTCATATGCCAAACTTATCAAAGTAAGACAATGAACTTTTCTCTTTATCAAGAAAAAGGGAAAAGCAAATATCAATTCTTGAAATTCAGTATGAGTATAAATAATCTCCTTACATTTAAATGTTATGCAACAAAACAAAGACAACGTAAGAACAACCACACAATAATTTCTTGCCAACTATTTTAAAAGACTATTATCACATATTTCCAAGATTGGTTTCTAGATACAGTACTGACATCTGATTTGGTAACTTTCACCACTGCATTCTTCAAACCGGAGCAACAATTGTATATATTTTATTTTCAATTGCATACATGAAGGCTCAACAGTGATTTTAAAATCACTAAAAAATTTAACTTTTTGTATTCCTATCCAAGTGAACGTCACTTAATTTTAATAATGGTAAACACAACTAAAATAATTTGAGAAAATCCCAATCAATTTCATTTTCTTTTTTTTACTTTTCTTTTCTTTCTTTCTTTCTTTTTTTTTTTTTTTTCGGTTAGGATCTTGTTGTGTCACTCAGGCTGAAGTACAGTGGTGCAATCATAGCTCACTACAGACTCAAACTCCTAGACTCAAGGGATCCTCCTGCCTCAGCCTCCCAAGTAGCTGGGATTACAGCCATGCACCACCATGTTTGGCTAATTTTGTTAATTTTTTACAGAGACAAGGTCTCACTATGTTGCCAACGCTAATCTCAAATTCCCAAATTCCCGGATTAAAGTTTCAAGTGTTCCTTCTATCTCAGCCTTCCAAGATGCTGGGATTACAGGAGTGAGCCACTGTACCCAGTCAATTTAATTTTCTTAAGAACAATTATAATCTTTTTAGAATATTAAGACTTTGTATGCATATCAAGTATTTCCTAATTACCTAAAGGAAAAGATTTGAAACCAATTCAAATTATTGACTGTATTAAATTATCTTGGAAATAAAAGTTATTTTAACATTTTTTCTCCCCTCCACTTTTCCGAATAACAAAATAAATAATATATCATTTTTGTTTAGACTTTTAAAAATCAGTATTTTACCTTTTATTTTTGGCCAGGAAACTGAAGCTCTTATATCTCTCTAAATCCTCAGAAGTAAACAAAACCATTCAATTTTATTTATTTTTTAATTGCTAGTGTGCTCTTCATTTTGTGGAGGCTTGACAAAGATAGCTTAGGAATTTTAGAAAAATAGAGGAAATGATGAACTGTTGGAAATGCATAAGAAACAAAATGACTATTTATAGAAGCCAACATAAACCTTCCATTATAAACTAAAATATATCAATGATTTTATATATGTATATATAAATAAAATGCAAAGTAAACAGCAAATAAATAAATAAATCTTGAGATGCCAGGAACCACAGAGCCCCAAAGAGGGTGTCACATCCCTGACCTGGGGAGCCCATAGGTCTGGGCTCCCTGAAGGGCCACAGCTCTTCTCTCCTCGTCACCTACAATATGGGAAGTGAGGGGTGTGTTTCAGCCCTGCTTATGTTAAAGCTCTTTCAGTCCCTCCATTAGGTGGGTCCTGAGTTCTTGTCCTGTGTCCAGGAAGAATGAGATACATGGATAACTGGAGGGAGAGCAAGGTAGAGAGAAGCTTCGAGTGACAGAAGAGCTCTAAGGAGAACCGAACTGGGTAGCTCCTTTCCACAGGCAGGTCATTCCCACGTCTGTGTGAGTCTGATTGAGTCCAGGATTTCTATGGGCACAGAAGGAAGAGGAAGTACATGCCAATTGGTCCATGGGTAGCCAAGGGTGGGCCTGGAAAAAGCACCATATATTCTCACTCCAGGCCACAGACTCTACCCAGAACTGGCAGCCCAGCCACCCAAGCTTCAAGCTATCCCTGGCTTGAAGGTGGGGTTTCACCAGGGACCCTCCCTTTTCCAGCCAGGAATCTGTCTGCCTCCGGCTGCCATTAACATGTCATCCACAGCGCCCAGGTACAACCCTGGCCATGCCTCCCCTGCTGGAACCAGTGTCTTTGTAACAGCCTCTCTAGACAGGCTTCCACTGCCACCAGCAGGAAATCCCGAACTGTCTATCACATGTTAGCATTTTATATATGAGAATATTTCACCATTTTTAAAAACATGATTACCCATATCATAATCCCTTCTTTATTGCAAATGACCCAGTCATCTAAGAACCATCAAAAGTCATTTGAAGATTTTAAATTAAATTTAAATGAAAATTTAAATTTAAACAGAAAGTTCACCCACAAGCATGTATTCCATTTATACGTACTCAATTCTTTCATTTTTGTTTGCAGTTTATCTAGATTACTTATGAAAAATTGGTATTAGACAAAGTTAGCCATCATTTCAAGTAATTGTTTTGTTAACCATTTTTATTTATAGCTTGTAAACATCAGGTGTTCACCTAAGAAACGGAAAGTTAAATGCATGGGTATTTTTGCCAATAACTCAGATTTCGCCGTTTTTATTAAGCTAACAACGTTAAATTAGTCTTCTTTGTCACACAAAGATAATCTTGTTTTGGCTGGCTTTATAGTTTACTAACCTGTGCCAAACCCTTACATCTCAAAATATCTACCAGAGATAATCATAGAACCCAGACAAAAATGTATACTGACACTGTTGAAGATATATCTATTTTTATCTTACCTCTAATTTTCAAGCTAGCTTTTTTATTAAAGATGTACTTAAGTCACATGAAATTGAAAATTGCTTGAACTTATTTACTTCATTTATCAGTGCTTTTTATTTATAAGTCAATTTGGTAGGCATAACAATAATAATTGTACATACATATAAACACATCTAACCATGTATATAGACGCATAAATAGCTTTTACCTTGGAACTCTAGCCATGTGATAGCAATACAAACTCCCCAGCCTATGAACATGTTCTCAAAGCTAAACTTTGCTTACCTCATTGAAAGGTGACAATGTGTTAGCAGCCCTCACTCGCTCTTGGAGCCTGTGCCTTGGCATCAGCTCTGGCCACTCTCGAGAAGCCCTTCAGTCCGCAGCTGCGCTGTGGGGGCCCCTCTGTGGGGCTCCCTCTGTGGGGCTGGCCGAGGTTGCCGCCAGCCTCTCCCTCTGCAGGCTGGGAGGTGTGGAGGGGGAGGCGCGGGCGGGAGCCTGGACTGCGCGCGCAGCTCGTAGGCCTGGCGCGGATTCCTGGGTGGGCGCAGCTTCTGAGGGCCCCGCACTGGGCGGGGCCTGCCGGAGCCTGCTTGGCTTGATTAGAGACGAGCTCCCTCTGCGCTGCCTTTATGAACCCTAACACTCACGGTGAAGGTCTTCAACTTCATTCCTGAAGTCAGCGAGACCACGAACCCACCAGAAGGAAGAAACTCTGGACACATCTGAACATCTGAAGGAACAAACTCTGGACACACCATCTTTAAGAACTGTAACCCTCACCGTGAGGGTCTGCAGCTTCATTCTTGAAGTCAGCGAGACCGAGAACCCACCAATGCAGATGCATCATTACTCCAATAGGTAATCCAATTAAGTCTGTGAACCATAATTTTGGGTAAAGCAGTTTCCATGGCAATTTTATTTTTAAAGGCGAAACTTCTCCAAACTCCAAAGAACGCTGGATCCAAACAGCACCACAGAACGTCCTGTACTAACAAGGCCAAACTGTGCTTAGAACATAGCAGAAAAGCCTGAATACACTGAACTCCATCAGTTTCTTATTCAATAGCAAAATGAGGCCTATGGAGAGGCCAAACTTCTTAGATTCCAAAGAACATTGATGCCAAACAGTATTACAAAAGAATATTCATTAATTTTATTGTAACTTCGTATGACTGTATTGACACAGTACCCAATCACCAAAGCACAATCCAGCTGCTGCAGTAAATAGGGCCCAAGGGTGTCCAAACTGAAACAGTCAGGGCACTTTCTTCTCTTGATCAACTGGGCTTGTTCAATTTGCATATAAAAATTCCTTCAGAATTATTCAAATTGAGAGAAACAGAACTGGCTTTCTGGTACCCACAAATGATACTCACCGTTCTAGTCATGTATGTCAAAAATAAAAGGCTGTTCTTCCTACCCAATCAGGAATATATTTGGTGACTGCAGTGGTGGAGCCAAAGAGTGAGAGGCTGAAACCCACATCTGGCCAAAAGTGGTTAGGCAGCTGCTTAGGACGACTTTAGAAACTTCTCTAGCCCATAGCAGCTAAGCCCTGAGTAAGGTGCTCCCAATCAGGGAACTAAAATCTATTAACAAAATGCTAGGGTTAAGTCTAGGTGCCGTTGCTCACTACACAGAAAGCCAGTCACTGAGAGAATGACTATTGCTGGGCAAGAAGGCTTTCATCAGGTTCTGCAGCCAAGGAGACAAGAGATTGGCATCAAATCCATACCTTCAACTGGCTAAAATTAGGGGTTTATATAGCAGAAAAGAAATGTAACTGCATGTGGGAAAACAGAAATTATGGAGGGTTAAGGAAGAGGAGTTGATTAACAGGAAGCTGGTGGTAAGTTACACAATCACAAAGGGTGAGGGGTCTGGCATCTCATTGTCCAAATGCAATGGTTTGGTAAATTCTGTTCCTTGGTATTATCTGGGAGGCCTAATGGTTAGTTTCCTGAGAAAAAACTCAGATAAGAGAAACACATCTTAAGTTTTAAGCCTGAGAAGGTCATTTCTCTGTTTATTTAAGAGAAAGCATAACATCAGTTTTATGAGACAATTGGGTGGGTTTCTATTTTAGTATTCATATCTGGCAGTTTTGTTTTGTTTTTCTTTTTTAGTCTTACCATGTTAGTGGAATATTTCCATGTTTCTCTCAGATTTGTTAAGGTTTATCATCTACTTTAAAGAGAAAAAACAGCACCAATTTGCCAAAAGACACAGTGCTCTGAGGCTACGTGGGTCAGATGCTACTGTCTTCTTGTTATTGGTTCTAGTTTTCATTTAAGTTGTTTTTTCTGCTGTGCTTACTAGGATGCAGCTGCTTATTAGTCTTTACTTTAACAATTATATTTCATCAGTTGGAATAAGCTCAAATTAGATTCCAGGTTTGACTGTCATTGGCTTGCCTAATCCATGTGTAACTATGTAACCAATCTATGTGAAGGTTAAGAAGGGCTTTTTTTTTTTTTTTTTTTTTCCATTTTGCTTCTCTTTTCTATCTCCACTTGTATACAGTCACAGCAGCAATTTCACATGGTTAGAGGTAGAATGTGGAAAACAAGTTTAAAACTGGTTTATCATTAGCTAAAAATGTGCAACATCTGAAAGTCAGAAAATACTTCCAGAAGAGCAACTGCATTGGTTGGGTACTATGTTATATTTGCTCTCTAGCCTTCAAGTGTTTGTTTATTGATAGAGATATTATGAATGAAAGTGGCTTTACTGTTTATTACTCCACCTACCTCTCTGGTTAAACTCTGACCTGAAGCTTAGCCTGCAAGTTTCTTCTCTTTTTGGATCTTCAATATGTGTTTGTCAATCCAGTATTTCTTTTCTTTTTAGTGGAAAGTTTGGTTTACAAACTAGCTGTCCACTAAAGTGAATTAGAAATGTTTCAATCAAAACTCTTTAGAGACAAAGACAATTTTCTAGAAGACTCAATGCTCATCAATACCCATCAACTATATGAAGTATTCCTCTCTTAGGGGATGATGATTCTTTTAATAATGTATGCCTAAGAAAACATCTTTATTCATTATACAAGCTATTTTTAACTTAGAAAAATATAGTGTAAGAAACAGTTATGCCACTGGGTTTTCTATCTTCTAAACAATTCTAATTTTGTAAAATCTGATCACTTTGAAAGTATGTGCCCCCAATCCTTTCTTTTCAGCTTTGAAATGCTCTCTTTTTATTCACATTCCTTGATGATAACTCAATATTCAGTTTAAAGTATAATTTGCTAATAAGTAGTAAAGTCAAGCCCACAATTGTTAGTAAGCTTTATTACTGAGGATGTATTAAACCAAGTGAGAAGGGAAACAAATTAATGAATCTAATTGTTCTCCACTCCAGGCAGTAATGTTCAGAGGTTTGCAAATCAAGCAAGATTTTCACAGAGAGACTAAAAAAAGGGGGACTTTTAAAATAGTCCCAAGTATGTTGCTTCTTGACATCTGAAGAACGCAAGGGCCAATTTCAATTACTAGAATACCCTCTCATATTTCATTATCTAATAGAGTCTTAGTTTTCATTTCTGTCAAGAGACTGATTCCATGCTGATAAATTTACAGCTTAAAATCTTTGCTAATGCCCATACTCATTTATTATAAAGTTTATTAAGATTAAGACACACATCGTCAAATCTTCTGTAATTTAGTTTTTATTAATTAACAACAAGATTAACTACAGGATATATAAGAAAATGAATAGTATGCTACATTGCAGTATGCTCATTGTAAGAGGTGATAACATACTAGCAGCCATCGCTCGCAGCGCCGCCTCTGCCTCGACGTCCTCTCTGGCGGCACTTGAGGAGCCCTTCAGCCTGTCACAACACTGTGGGAGCCCCTCTCTGGGCTGGCCGAGGCCAGAGCCAGCTCCCTCTGCTTGCAGGGAGGTGTGGAGAGAGAGGTGTGGGCAGAAACCGGAGCTGCATGCGGAGCTTTGCCGGCCCTGGCAATGAGGGGCTTAGCATCCAGGCCAGCAGCTGCAAAGGGTGCGCCAGGTCCCCCAGCAGTGCCAGCCTGCCAGAGCTGGGGTCGAATTCTCACCAGCCTTCAGCTACCTCCCCATGGGGCAGGGCTCAGGACCTGCAGCCCGCCATGCCCGAGCCTCCCCCTCCCTGTTGTGGGCATGGGCTCCAGCACGGCCCAAGCCTCCTTGATGAGTGCCGCCCCCTGCGCTATGGTGCCCAGTCCCATCGACCGCCCAAGAGCTGAGGAGTGCAGGCACATGGTGTGGGACTGGCGGGCAGCTCGGCCTATGGCCCTGGTGTGGAATCCACTAGGTGAAGCCAGCTGGGCTCCTGAGTCTAGTGGTGACTTGGAGAACCTTCATGTCTAGCTAAGGGATTGTAAATACACCAATCAGCACCCTGTGTCTAGCTCAAGGTTTGTAAATACACCAATTACACCAATCAGTACTCTGTGTCCAGCTCAAGGTTTGTAACTACAGCAATCAGTACTTTGTATCTAGCTAACCTAGTGGGGACTTGGAGAACTTTTCTGTCTGGCACTCTGTGTCTAGCTAAAACATTGTAAATGCACCAATTAGCACTGTCTAGCTCAGGGATTGTAAATGCACCAATCAGCACTCTGTCAAAATGAACCAATCAGCTCTCTGTAAAATCGACCAACCAGCAGGTTGTGGGTGGGGTCAGATAAGGGAATAAAAGCAGGCTGTCCAAGCCAGCAGTGGCAACCGCCTAGGGTTGCCTTCCATGCTGTGGAAGGTTTGTTCTTTTGCTCTTTGCAATAAATCTTGCTGTTGCTCACTCTTTGGGTTCACACCACCTTTTTGAACTGCCACACTCACTGTGAAGGTCTGCAGCTTCACTACTGAGGGCAGCGAGACCACCAACCCATCGGGAGGAATGAACAACTCTGGAGGGGTGGAAGAACAACTCCAGATGCGCCACCTTAACAGCTGTAACACTCACCAGGAAGGTCTGTAGCTTCACTCCTGAAGCTGGCGAGACCATGAATCCACCAGAAGGAGGAAACTCAGAGCACGTCCTAACATCAGAAGGAACAAACTTCACACACTCCATCTTTAAGAACTGTGACAAACACCGCAAGCGTCCGCGGATTCATTCTTGAAGTCAGTGAGACCAAGAACCCACCAATTCTGTACACAATTGCATAACCAAAAAGACCAGTCGAATTTACTGATTTCAAAATGACCATGAGTTGAGTAGTGCCACTCCAGAATACATTAAATAATAAATGTAAAACAAAAATTGTAAATTTTCATTTTAGAATAAAGAAAATACTAATGCACTTCTTGCAATTTCTTTAAATGCCTGTTTGGCTATATCTAACATATATTAATTATGTAATATATAATTTATGAAAGGTAAAATAGTCTAATATCCTTAAAAGGAGAATGCAATACCTTATCAATTATATTATGTGTGTAATAAAGTACACAATGGAAATGTAAAGCACATGATAAAAAGAAAAGCATATAGATATAGAAATAGAGATATGGGTACTATGCACAAATATTACAAAAGTTAAACATTAAATATAGGTCACAGATTTTAGTATGCAACAAATAATTTCATTTTTAAATGAATATTTTCTATATTTTTCAATTATTTTAGTATTTTTATTTTTCAAATAAATTTTATAATTATTAGTAAATATGTTATTATTAAACCAACCAACTAATTTTAAAAGCTTGTCTTAAAGCATTAATAGAGTTATTTTTTCTTAAACCATGGTCACTGAATTTTTGAATTACCTATTTTATTCATGGTCATCACTTGTAATCTCTTAACACTTATTAAAATCTGCATTATTTTATGCACAACTGTAAATTTAGAATGCAAAAAAGAAGGTATAGATTCATATGTCAATATGACAGCTCTAAATTTCTATATGTATTTAAAGTTGTATAATCTATACTATTCACTGATTTATTTATTATTTTATTCATTTAACAAGCATTATTGAGATTCTTAATGTGTGAATAACTAAATAAGGAGTGGGGATAAAATGTGAATAAGACACAATCCTAGCCTCCACTTCAGAAGTAGAATATAACAAGGGTAATTTGAAGTAAAAAGTTGGAGAGATTGGAGTAGGAATCTATTGATAAGAATAGGAATATATTGACAAGAATTATGAGAATTCTTAATTTAGAGGGTAGAAAATTAGGATCTTAAAATGAAAAGGAAAAAACAAACTCTTCATTTACTGGAATAAAAGTGCGAGTATTTTTTGTTTGTTTGTTTTTCACTTTTTGTTTTTTATTATACTTTAAGTTCTGGGGTACATGTGCCAAACTTGGAGGTTTGTTACATAGGTATACATGTGCCATGGTGGTTTGCTGCACTGATCAACCTGTCATCTACATTACGTATTTCTCCTAATGCTATCCCTCCCCTAGCTCTGCACCCCCGATAGGCCCCAGTGTTTGATGTTCTCCTCCCTGTGTCCATGCATTCTCATTGTTCAACTCCCACTTATGAGGGAGAACATGGGGTGTGTGGTTTTCCGTTCCTGTGTTAGTTTCCCAAGGATGATGGTTTCCAGCTTCATCCATGTCCCTGCAACTCCCATTGTTCAACTCCCACTTATGAGTGAGAACATGCGGTGTTTGGTTTTCTGTTCTTGTGTTAGTTTGCTGAAAATGATAGTTTTCAGCTTCATCCATGTCCTTGCAAAGGACATGAACTCATCTTTTTTTATGGCTATGTAGTATTCCATGTTATATGTGCCATATTTTCTTTATGCAGTCTGTCATTGATGGGCATTTGGGTTGGTTCCAAGTCTTTGCTATTGTGAATAGTGCCACAATAAACATATGTGTGCATGTGTCTTTATAGTAGCATGATTTATAATCCTTTGGGTATATACCCAGTAATGGGATTGCTGGGTCAAATAGTATTTCTAGTTCTAGATCCTTGAGGAATCGCCACACTGTCTTCCACAATGGTTGAACTAATCTACACTCCCACCAACAGTGTAAAAGTGTTCCTATTTCTCCACATCCTCTCCAGCATCTGTTGTTTCCTGACTTTTAAATGATTGCCATTCTAACTGTCATGAGATAGTATCTCATTGTGGTTTTGATTTGCATTTCTCTGACGACTAGTGATGATGAGCATTTTTTCATGTTTGTTGGCTGCATAAATGTCTCCTTTTGAGAAGCGTCTGTTCATTTCCTTCACCCACTTTTTGATGGGGTTGTTTTTTTCTTCTAAATTTGTTTAAGTTCTTTGTAGATTCTGGATATTAGCCCTTTGTCAGATGGAAAGATTGCCAAAATGTCCTCCCATTCTGTATGTTGTCTGTTTACTCTGATGATAGTATCTTTTGCTGTGCAGAAGCTCTTTAGATTAATTAGATCTCATTTGTCTATTTTGGCTTTCATTGCAATTGCTTTTGGTCTTTTAGTCATGATGTTGTTGCCTATGCCTATGTCCTGAATGATATTGCCTAGGTTTTCTTCTAGGGTTTTTATGATTTAAGGTCTTACATTTAAGTCTGTAATCCATCTTGAGTTAATTTTTGTGTAGGGTGTAAGGAAGGGATCCAGTTTCAACTTTCTGCATATGACTATCCAGTTTTCCCAACACCATTTATTAAATAGGAAATCCTTTCCCTATTGCTTGTTTTTGTCAAGTTTTTCAAAGATTAGATGGTTGCAGATGTGTGGTGTTATTTTCGAGGCCTCTGTTCTGTTCCACTGGTCTATATATCTGTTTTGGTACCAGTACCATGCTGTTTTCATTACTGTAGCTTTGTAAATGTAGTTTGAAGTCAGGTAGCTTGATGCCTCTAGCTTTGTTCTTTTTACTTTGAATTGTCTTGGCTATGCAGTCTCTTTTTTGGTTCCACATGAAATTTAAAGTAGTTTTTTCCAATTCTGTAAAGAAAGTCAATGGTAGCTTGATGAGGATAGCATTGAATCTATAAATTACCTTGGGCAGTATGGCCATTTTCATGATATTGATTCTTCCTATGCATGAGCATAGAATTTTTTTTATTTGTTTGTGTTCTCTCATATTTCCTTGAGCAGTGGTTTGTAGTTCTCCTTGAAGATGTCCTCTAAATCCCTAGTGAGTTGTGTTCCTAGCTATTTTGTTCTCTTTGTAGCAATAGTGAATGGGAGTTCATTCAGGATTTGGCTCTCTGTTCGTGTGTTATTGGTGTATAGGAATGCTTGTGATTTTTGCACATTGATTTTGTATCCTGAGACTGCTGAAGTTGCTTATCAGCTTAAGGAGATTGTGAGCTGAGATGATGGGGTTTTCTAAATATATAATCACGTGATCTGCAAACACAGACAATTTGACTACCTCTTTTCCTAGTTGAATACCCTTTATTTCTTTCTCTTGCCTGATTGCCCTGGCCAGAACTTCCAATACTATGTTGAATAGGAGTGGTGAGAGAGGGCATACTTGTGCCAGTTTTCAAAAGGAATGCTTCCAGTTTGTTCCCACTGAGTATGATATTGGCTATGGGTTTGTCATAAATAGCTCTTACTATTTTGAGATATGTTCCATCAATGCCTAGTTTATTGACAATTTTTAGCCTGAAGTGCTGTTGATTTTTTTTAATGCCTTTTGTGCATGTACTGAGATAATCATGTGTTTTTTGTCATTAGTTCTGTTTATGTGATGGATTACATTTATTGATTTGCGTATGTTGAACCAGCTTTGCATCCCAGGGTATTTTCAAACGTGAAGTGGAGTTAGGGCTTTTATAAGATAATTGGAGCATAATAATGATGGCTAATGTACATAAAATCTGGGTCATAATAATGGATAGTGAAAGATGAGAAAAAGAGAGAGAGAGAAAGAGGGAGATATTTAGACAGGGTTGTATAACAGCAGAGAGTCAATCAATGGAGGAAAATTACCATATCTAGGTGGAAAGCTATTTCTTAAAGAGAAGCAAAGAAGATTAAGGAGTTTCCTAAATATTTGTAGATAGAAAGACATCTAATGTGAATATGGAAATAAAAGTATGAATGACTTGTTGAAATTAATTTCCTGACATCTATGGCCATACCACACTCAATGGGCCCAACTTGGCCTGAAATTAATTCCCTGACTAGGGTGATATGAAAGTGGAAAAGAAAATGAGACAGGAATCCAGGAACAAAGACACAAAACAACCAAACAAAACAAAACTGCCCTAAAATGGAATATGGAATAATTTCATTTATGAACTTATTTAAAATTATATAGATATACATATTTAATTTTTATTTTTTACCATCTAGGGAGTAAGATTCTAGATGAAAGATACTACAAAATATTTCATGTAAAATCAAAAATTTCAAAAAATTAAAGGAAATCAAATATTTATGTTAAATATCTTATAATATCTTTTATCTGGAAGCTTATTTCCTGAAACACAATCCACTTGGAGTAGTAATTTGGCAATCTGTAGATATGACATAATTTGTGTGTATATCTATGTTTCTTCAAAAGTATTTAACTTTATTGGCTGGGTTTGGTGGCTTATTATGCCTGTAATCCTAGCACTTTGGGAGGCTGAAGCTGGCAGATCACTTGAGGTCATGTGTTCAAAACCAGGTTGACCAACATGTTGAAAACCCCATCTCTACTAAAAATACAAAAATTAGCCAGGTGTGGTGGCACACGACTATAATCCCAGCTACTCAGGAGGCTGAGGCAGGAGAATCACTTGAACCCAGGAGGCAGAGGTTGTAGTGAGTTGAGATTATGCTCCAGCCTCAGTGACAGAGCAAGCCTCCATCTCAAAAAACAACAACAGTGAAATTAACTTCATTAATTTTACTATTTTAGCTGTTAGTACTGAGAATAAAAATCAGGTTTAATTCTCAAATAAAGTCTGTATTTTCAAATATAATTTCACGTTGCTTTAAGAATCTTAAAGTTTTTTTTTTCTTATTCTCACTCATACATTCCTTTAATCACTGCATAATTATTTATTAAACAGCTACCAACTTCAGTGCTAGGGATGTAGAGGTGAAAAGCTATATTTTTAAAAGATTTAAATAGATCTAAAAGCCAAATGAATTAGTATCGTTCTTCTGAGGTTGGTTACAACAGAGATAAACCTAGGTTTTTAACTACTCAAGGAATGAAAGGCTTCCTTTCCATTAAGACAAAATAAAAGGGGGCCAAATTCTGTAACAGTCGTATATCAATACGACTTAAAATATTTCTTGTTGCATACAGACAGTTTTAATTGACACAGCCTGTGTAGATAAGCATTTAATATGGAAGTTCTGGAACAACAGATGTGTGTCTAATTTCTTCCATAAAATGAAATGTTTTTATTCTGGTTTTGCCGCTGAAGAACACAGGAGATATCCTTCAGCAAAGGGCACCAGCTGAAAAACAATAAAAGAAGCTTTAAGCATTGATCTATGATTGGTGGTTGTTTTCTACACTTAGACTTCATAAAGTTCACATTCATTAGAACAAAATATAAAAAGAAAGCTCAGCTATCATGTGTGCATGTGAAAAATAAATTTACAAGTAAGTGGAAAAAATGGTGGTCCTGGAGATAGATATTTCCTGCTCTTTGATATTTTTTTCTATTTTCTTTTTCAAATAATAAAGTATTTTTCTGATTCAATAAGGGAAAAACTGCAGAGTTTCTTCTTAAGAAAGCTGCTCTCATTTACTCATTCAATCAACATTTCATTCAGCAAGTTATACGTGCCAATTATTGTGTTAGCTGCTGAGGACACAATGGCAAACAATGACAACAATAAAAATGTTCCTGGCTTACTGCAATCTAATAAGAAAGATACCTCTATCATACAAGGGAGATAAAATAAATATTTTTTTCTTTTTTTCAGAGATAATCCCTTATGACTCTTTTCTCCAACTGGTAACAAAATAAGTATTGTCTGTTATGTCATAGGGTTATATTGGCTGATATTAACTTTGTCTTTACAGGTGTAGTCACATTATTCATTTTTGAGGACTAAAATTGAAGAGTCCAGGAAAGTGTTAAATGCGTGGTACGCTCTAGTTCATATCAGTGCTCAACTTCAACTGCAGCTCAACTCTTATGATTTATATATCTAGTTAGAAACTAGAAATCAAAACCAAAGGTGGTATTTTCACCATGAAAGACACAGACTTTGCCTAAGGTCTAAGACATAGAGGACTCCTCTATACTTGGATATTGTCATTTTCTGGGTCATATTCTTAGAAATCTACCCCATAAAGGTAGAATCTATGCATATTAACTTCACCTTCCTGTAACTTATCATAGAAATGTTTATTTATATTAAACATCCTATAAACTTGTGTTTACTAAGTGATGAATTAATCTCTTTTAAAAATATTCAGGGTAATATATTGTGATCACCATACTTATTTTAGATATGGTATGCTTTCTGTTTTGCTCACTCATTTCTTTTGGTACTGCAACTCATGAGGCTCTATCTGCTTGTTTCTCATATGAGCAGGTGTGGTGAGACTATATAAATAGGGACCTGTTTCCATCTAGGCTAGACAACACATTGAACAGGCAAACGTATCAAGAACTGACTTCCACTACATTCAGAGAAGTTCAGTGTTGGGTTTGATGGTTTTTAAAATGTTGGAAGATCACTAGACCTAGTGTTATTCAAAGTGAGGTCTGCAGAACTATACTGATCTATGAATTGTTTGAAGTCTATGCACAAGGGAAGTAGAGAAAATGAGAGTAACTCTTACAATGACATGTATGCTTATTTTGAGGGTGACTCTACACACAGAGGAAAGATCTCTTTGCTTCTAAGATTGAAGTTATTAAGGAACCAGGCATCAGGAGTTATGTTGCTGCTATATGAAAACAGTATGTGTGACATGTAGCCAACTCAGATGAAAGCAGAATGAGGGGGGAAAGGAGGGAGGGAGGAGAGAGAGAGAAAGAGAAACAGAGGAGAAGAGAGAGAGGGAGGGGGAGAGAAAAGAGGGAGAGGGAAGGAGGGAGGGAGAGACTGAAAGAGAGAGGAAAGGAGGAAAGGAGGGACAGAGAGGAAGAGGGAGAGAGAAACTGGCTTATTTACATATTAATTTAATTATATAATCTGAACCTCTGGACTTACCTACTGCTTTCTAATTGTCTGAGAATTCTAGACATTTGCTCAATCCAACGTAGAAACAAAGTTACTTATGATTCTACTTCTTAAGGTGTCTAATAGTCTCACCACCCCTATTTGATTATTTCCTTAGTAGCATTTTTTTGACTTTCAACTAAGTGGGCCAAATCTACCTTTTGAGCCTCATTTTCTTCCACTTTAAACTTTTGGAATGTATTGTTGCCCCATGAATAGCCTTTATATTTTAAGGCCTTAGATTTCCTCCCCATGGTCTGTTTTTTGTTTTCATTTTTCTGCCTATCTTTTTGTTTTTTCCTGACATTTCCCTTTTCTACTATACGTTGCATCACCCTATCTACATAAAATGTGAGAATAACTATAGTCCTGCTATGTAAAAATATGCTAGCATTGCTAATACATGATAAGGTGGAGTCATCCTGGACTCATTTCTGTTCTTCATTCTGCCTTGTCATCACTCATAAAGCCCTGTCAAGTTTATCTCCTAAATATTTCTTGAAAGTATCCATGTCTCTTCCCTTACTTTCACTACTTCTCTTACTCTTCCTTCTCAGCTTCTCAGTTCAGCTCTTAGAAGCCATTAGGTTGCTCCAAACTTTTCTCCCCGCTTTCAGGTTTGTAGCCACCCATCTTCACTCTGTGCAACGGCATTCCAAAGCCTTTCACTGGACAGCTGCGGTTATTGTGCCAAATTGTATCCTTGCTACAGTTGGATATAGCCCTGAGGTGGGACAGAGGAAAGGAATGACAAAGCAGCCTTTTCTTTTTTTCTCAGGGTGCTACTTGAATGTTACTACTTTCAGTGTATACCATGATGAAAACATTTGGAAGAACTGCAGGAGTCAATGCAGGTTGTTACAAATGGACATTACATGGTAGGATTTGTGTGTACAAAATTCAAATTTTTAAATATGATATATAAGAGCTTCTGTGATAAGATTTGTGTGTAAAAAAATCAAATTTTAAAATATGATATATAAGAGCTTACTTCTACAGTCTCATTTCTCAAACTTCTTAATTTAGAATTTAATTTTTTATAAGTAACTTTTGTAATTCCCAATGCTTATATGTTGTCTCTTTACTCACTTTATACCGTCTGTATGCAATACTCTTCCTCATGTTCTTAAGATATACTCAGTCTAAGGGTTAGCTTTTTTAGCAAACTTGTTTTTCCTCTTTTCTCCCTCCAGCTAGATTATGTAGACCTTCATTTTATTTCCATAGCACTCTGGGCATCTCTGTAATTTTGTCTTTTCACATTGTTTTAAAATTTTCTTTGGGTAGTAATTTTTTGGTTTCTGATCTATGTGAATGTTTCAGTAAACATTTATTAAAAGAATGACTGGTAAATATGTTCATATGTTTACTATATAACATTCTAAGGAGTATAAACTTCAGAGTTTCAATATTACAGACATATAATCGCAGATAAATTAAGTTGAAAAGCGGGGAGGTGATACCTGCTCCAAAATGTTCGACTAGATTCAGCCAGGAGGAACATCTCCCACCAATGAACCAGGGCAACAGGAAGACTAGTGTGCTCTTAGCAGATCTTCAGAAGGAAGACATTGAAAGTGGATGGAGGAAATAAACACAGGCTGGGCTGAAGTGGGAGGAAGCTGGGAACACTTCACGGGGCTACCACACATCAGGATTTATTCCTGGCCCCCAACAATTCCTGTGGAGGGGGTAAGTTGAACAGGCAAGGAGGAAGCCACTCTCACCACAGGCCTCTGGAATCCCCTTGACGTGACCACTCAACCATCAAGGAAACTTGAGTTGGCAGGGAAAGTTGCTTAGAGAAATGGTAGGTGCAAAACACCAACCAGAGTGGAGCGCAGAGAATTTGGTGCAGGAGCATCTATAGTCGAGCATGGCCAGGGTCACCCATCCCCCTAGGCTCAAGTTGCTTCTGTAGGAGACTTTAGCCCCAGCAGAATGGTCAGACCTGAACTCTTCAGGGTAGTCTTGCTCATGAGACAGAGAAAGACCCCTCAAGCAGCCTCTGATCTTCTGGCCTCTCTCGGGCACCCAACCTGGCCATGTCAGCTAAAATATCAACAACTTATTGCCATCATATATCCAATGTTCAAATTTCTAATACTTTCATAAATGTCATAATTTTTAAACAGCTTTATTGAGATATAATTCACACACAATTAACCCACTTAAAGTGTACAATTTAATAGCTTTTAGCATATTCATGGAGTTGTCCAACCCTCACCATAATCAATTTTAAAACATTTCTATCATCCCCAAAAGAAACCACTTACCTATTTGCAATCATCCCTCCCCAGTTATGCCATCCTCTTAGCCCTAGGCAACCAACAATCTGCTTTCTGTCTCTACAGACCTACTCATTTTGGGCATTTCACATAAATGGAATCATACAACATATTCAACATATTATCCTTTATCCCTGCCTTCTTTCACTCAGTATAGTACTATCAAGATTAATTTATGTTGTAGCATAGATCAGTACTATGTATCTTTTATTATTATTATCATACTTTAAGTTCTGGGGTACATGTGCAGAATGTGCAGATTTGTTACATAAGTATACATGTGCCATGGTGGTTTGCTGCACCCATCAACCTGTCACCTACATTAGGTATTTATTCTAATGTTATCCTTCCCTAGCCCCCCATCCCCCGACAGGTCCTGGTGTGTGATGTTCCCCTCCATGTGTCCATGTGTTCTCATTGTTCAACTCCCACTTATGAGTGAGAACATGTGGTGTTTGGTTTTGTGTTCTTGTGTTAGTTTGCTGAGAACAATGGTTTCCATGTTCATCCATGTCCCTGCAAAGGACATGAAATCATCCATTTTATGGCTGCATAGTATTCCATGGTGTATATGTGCCAAATTTTCTTCAGTCTATGGACAAGCAAATGCTGAAGATATTTATTACTAACAGACCTGACTTACTAGAGCCTCTGATAGAAACACTAAATGAGAAGGAATGACCATTACCAGCCACCACAAAAATACACTAAAGAACACAGAATAGTGACATGAAAAAGTCACAACACACACAAGTCAGCATAGTAAAAAGCTAAAATGATGACAGGGTCAAATCCACACATATCAATATTAATTATGAATGTAAATGAGATAAATATGCCAGGTAAAAGGCATAGAGTGGCAAGCTGGTTAAAGAAGCAAGACTCTATGGTATGTTTTTTGAAAAAACTCATCTAACATGTAATGACACCTACAGGCACAAAATGAAGGAATGGGGAAAAATCTACCAAGCTAATGGAAAATAGAAAACAGCAAAGGTTACAATCCTAATTTCAGACAAAACAGACTTTAAACCAACAAATATTTAAAAAGACAAAGAGCATTACATGATGGTAATGGTGTCAATTCAACAAGAAGACCTAACTATCCTAAATATATATTCACTCATTCAACACAGGAGTACCTAGATTCATAAAGCAAGTTCTTAGATACCTTCAAAGAAACTTGGACTCCCATAAAATAATAGTGGGAGACTTCGACACATCACTGACATTATTAGACAGATCATTGAAGTAGAAAATTAACAAAGATATTCAGGACCTGAACTCAAAAGTGCACCAAATGGATCTGATAGATATCTACAGAACTCCCCACCCAAAACCAACAGAATATATGTTCTTCTCATCTACATGTGGCACATATTCTAAGTATGTATGGTCATACAATTTGACATAAAGCAATAAGCAAATGGAAAAAAAAATTATACCAAACACTCTCTCAGAACACCAATAAAAATAGAATTCAAGACTGAGAAAATTGCTCAAAACCATACAAATAAAAAATTAAACAACCTACTCCTGAATGACTTTTAGGTAAATAATGAAAAGAAGGCAAAAATCCATTTGTCATTTGAAATTGATGAGAACAAAGACACACCATACCAGAATCTCTGTGACAGAGGTAAGGCAGTAGTAAGAAGGAAGACAGTAACACTAAATGCCCACATCAAAAAGTGAAAAGAGCTTAAATTAATAACCTACTCTAACACCTAAAGGCCTAGATAAGCAAGAGAAAACTAACCCCAAATCTAGCAGAAGACAAGAAATAACCGGAATCAGAGCTGAACTAAAGGAGACTGAGACATGAAAACCCATTCAAAAGAACAACAAAGCCAAAAGCTGTTTTATGGGGGGGGGGGGGGGGGGGGAAGCTAGATAAACTACTGGTTAGACTAGTAAAGAACAAAGGAGAACAGATTGAAATAAAGAAATAAAGACAACCAGAAATGATGAAGGGGTCTCACCACTGACCACAGAAATACAGATAAACATCAGAAACTATTATAAACATCTCTATGAAGACAAACCTGAAAATCTAGAAGAACTGAATAAATTCCAGGACACGTACCTCTTTCGTAGACTGAAGCAGGAAGATGCTAAATCCCTGAGCTGACCAATAAGGAACTCCAAAATTAAATCAGTAATATATAGCATACCAATGAAAAAAAAAGCCCTGGACCAGATGGATTCATAGCAAAATTCCATCAGATATACAAAGAAGGCCTGGTACCATTCTTATTGAAATTATTTTAAATAATTGAGGAGGAAGGACTCCTCCCCACCTAATTACGTGAGGCCAGTATCAACCAGATACCAAAACCTGACAGAGACACAGCAAAAATTGAAGACTTTAGGCCAATATACTTGATGAATGTTGACATGAAAATCCTCAACAAAATACTAGCAAACTTAATCCAGCTGTACATAGAAAAGCTAATCCATCACGATCAAGTAGGCATTATTCCTAGGATGCAAGATAGGCTCAACATATAAAAATCAATAACTGTGATTCATCACTTAAACAGAACTACAGACAAAAATCACATGATCATCTCACTCAATATGGAAAATAATTTCTGTAAGTTCAACATCTCTTTATGTTAAAACCTCTCAACAAATTAGGTAAAATAAAGAATCAGACCTTGAAATAATAAGAGCCATCTATGACAAACCCACAGCCAACATTTTACTGAGTGGGCAAAAGCTGGAAGAATTCCCCTTGAAAATAGGAGTAGTGAGACATGACATCTTTGTTTGGAAACAAGACAAAGATGCCCTCTATCACTACTCCTATTCAACATAGTACTGGAAGTCCTGGCCAGAACAATCAGGTGAGAGCATCTGTATTAATCGGTTGCATGCTGCTGATAAAGACATACCTGAGACTGGGCAATTTGCCAAAAGAAAAAATATATATATTTATTGGACTTACAATTCCACATGGCTGGTGAGGCCTCACAACTATGGCAGAAGGCAAAAGGCACTTCTCACATGGTGGCAGACAAGAGAAAAGAGCTTGTGCAGGAAAACTTCCCTTTTTAAAATCATCAGATCTCATGAGACTTATTCACTATCACAGGAATAGCACAGGAAAGATCTGCCCCCATGATTCAATTACCTCCCACAAGGTTCTTCCCATGACAAGTGGGAATTCAAAATGAGATTTGGGTGAGGACGCAGTCAAACTATATCATTCCAACCCTGGTCCCTCCCAGATCTCATGTCCTCACATTTCAAAACCAATCATGTCTTTCTCATAGTCCCCCAAAGTCTTAACTCATTTCAGCATTAACTCAAAAGTCCACAGTCCAAAGTCTCATCTGAAGCAAGGCAAGTCCCTGCCACCTATGAGCCTGTAAAATCAAAAGCAAGTCAATTACTTCCTAGATACAATGAGGGTCCCAGTAGTGGGGAAATACAGCCATTCCAAATGGGATAAATTGGTCAAAACAAAGGGTCTACAGACCCCATGCAATTCCAAAATCTAGCAGGGCAGTCAAATCTTAAAGCTCCAATATGTTTTCCTTTGACTTCATGTCTCAAATCCAGGTCACACTGATGCAATATGTGGGCTCCCATGGCTTTGGGCAGCTCCACCTTTGTAGCTTTGCAGGGTACAGCCTCCCTTCTGGCTGCTTTCATGGGCTGGCATTGTCTGTGGCTCTTTCAGTTGTACAGTGAAGGCTGCTGGTGCATCTACCTTTCTGTAGTCTGGAAGATTGTGGCCCTCTTCTCACAGCTCCACAAAGCCCTAGTAGGGACTCTATGTGTGGGCTCTCACCCCAAGTTTTACTTCCGCACTGTCCTAGCAGAGGTTCTCCATGAGGGCCCACCCCTGCAGCAAACTTCTGCCTGGGCACACAGGCATTTCCATACAGCCTCTGAAATCTAGGCAGAGGTTCCCAAACCTCAATTCTTGACTTCTATGGACACTCACACTCAACACCACCTGGAAGCTGCCAAGGCTTGGGGCTTGCACCCTGTCAAGCCATGGCCTGAGCTCTATGTTGGCCACTGTCAACTACGGCTGGAGCAGCTAGGATGCAGGGCCCCAAGTCCATAGGCTTCACAGAGCACGGGGACCCTGGACTGAGCCCACAAAACCATTTTTTCCTCCTATATCTCCAGGCCTGTGATGGGAAGGGCTGCTGTGAAAACCTTTGACATGCCCTAGAGACGTTTTCCCCATTGCCTTGGGGATTAACATCTGACTCCTCATTCCTTATGCAAATTTCTGCAGCCAGCTTCAATTTCTCATCAGAAAATGGAATTTTCATTTTGTATCTCATTGTTAGGCTTTAAATTGTCTGAAATTTTATGCTCTGCTTCCCTTATAAAACTGAATGCTTTTAACAGCACCCAAGTCAACTCTTGAATGCTTTGTTCCTTAGAAATTTCTTCCACCAGATACCCTAAATTATCTCTCTCAAGTTCAAAGTTTCACAGATCTGTAGGGCAGGGGCAAAATGCCTCTAGTCTCTTTGCTAAACCAAAACAAGAGTCACCTTTGCTCCAGTTCCCAACATGTTTTTCATCTCTATCTGAGACAACCTTAGCCTGGACTTTATTGTTAATATCATTATTAGCTTTTTTGTCAAAACCATTCAACAAGTCTCTAGGAGGTTCCAAACTTTTAGACATTTTTCTCTCTTCTTCTGAGTCCTCCACACTGTTCCAACCTCTGCCTGTTACCCAGTTCCAAAGTCACTTCCAATTTTTGGGTATCTTTTTAGCAGCACCCTACTTCTGGTACCAATTTACTTTATTAGTCCATTTTCACGCTGCTGATAAAGACATACCTGATACTAGGAAATTGAAAAAAGAAACAGATTTATTGGACTTACAGTTCCACATAGCTGGGGAGGCCTCACAATCATGGCAGAAGGTGAAAGGCATGTCTCATATAGCAGCAGATAAGAGAACAGAGCTAATGCAGGGAAACTCCCCTTTTTAAAGCAATCAAATTTGTGAGACTTACTTACTATCACAAGAACAGCATGGGAAAGACCTGCCCCCATGATTTAATTACTTCCCACCAGGTCCCTTCCACATCACATTGGAATTCAAGATGAGATTTGGGTAGGGCACCGCCAAACCATATCAGCATCCAAATAGGAAGAGAGAAAGTCAAACTATCCCTATTTGCAGGTGACCTTCTACTATATCTAGAAAATTCCATAATCTCAGCTCCAAAGCTTCTTCAGATGATAAACAAGTTTAGGAGAGTTTCAGGATACAAAATCAGTGAACAAAAATCACTAAAATTCCTATACCTCAACAGTATCCATGCCAAAAGCCAAATCAGGAATGCAGTCTATTGCTACAAAAAAATAAAATATCTAAGAACACAACTAACAAGGGAGATGAAATATCTCTACAACGAGAATTACAAAACACTGCTCAAAGAAATCAGAGATGACAGAAACAAATAGAAAAATATTCCATGCTCATAGATAGGAAGAATCAATGTCATTAAAATGGTCACCTGCTCAAAGAAATTTAGAGATATAATGCTGTTCCTATCAACCTTCCAATGGCATTCTTCACAGAACTATCAAAACCTATTTTAAAATTCATATAGAATCAAAAAAGAGCCCAAATAACCAAGGCAACCCTAAGTTAAAAGAACAAAGTAGGAGGCTTTATTCTACCCAACTTCAAACTATACTACTGGGTTACAGTATTTGAAAAAGCATGGTACTCATACAAAAATAGACACATAGACCAATGGAAGAAAATAGCCCAGAAATAAAGCCACACAGCTACAACCATCTGATCATCAGCAAAAATCAACAAAACACATAACAGGGAAAGGATTCCCTATTCAATAAATGGCGCTGGAATAATTGGCTAGCTATATGCAGAAGATTGGAACTGGACCCCTTCCTTAAACCATATATATAAATATACTCAAGATGGGTTAAAGACTTAAAATAACATCCATCCCAAACTATAAAAATAATGAAAGTCAATCTAGGCAATACCATTTTGGCCTTAGGAACAAGCAAAGATTTTATGATAAAGATGCCAAAAGCAATTGCAATAAGAGCAAAAATTGACAAGCGGTATCTAATTAAGGAAAGAGTTTCTGTATGGCAAAATGAACTGCCAACAGAGTAAACAGACAACCTACAGGATAGAAGAAAATATATGCAAAACTGTGCATCTGACCAAGGTCTAATATCCACCATCTATAAGGAAACTAAACAAATCTACAGGAGGAAAACAAACCTACAAGAGGAAAACAAACAATCCCATTAAAAAGTGGGCAAAAGACATGTCAGACATTTTTCAAAAGAAGACATAAATGTGACCAACAAGCACATATTTTTTAAAAGCTCACATCACTGATCATTAGAGAAACACAAATCAAAACTATAATGAGATACCAAGTCAAACCAGTCATAATGGCTATTATTTCAAAATTCAAAAAATAACAGGTGCTAGTGAGGTTGTGGAGAAAAGTGGATACTTATACACTGTGGGAGTGTAAATTACTTCAATCATCGTGGAAGGCAGTGGGGAGATTCCCCAAAGAACTTAAAACAAGGACTACCATGTGATCCAGCAATCCCATTACTGTATATATACCCAAAGGAATATAAATTGTTCTATCATAAAGACACATGCATGCATCATGTTCATGGCAGCACTACTCACAAGAGCAAAGACATGGAATCAACCTAAATGCCCATCAGTGGAAGACTGGATGAAGAAAATGTGATACATGTACACCATGGAGTACTATGCAGCCATAAACAAGAATGAGATCATGTCCCTTTCAGGAGCATGAATGGAACTGGAGGCCATTATCATTAGCAAACTAATGCAGAAAGAGAAAACCAAATACCACATATTCTCTTATAAGTGGGAGCTAAATAATGAGAACACATGGACATAAAGAGAACAACAGACATTGGGGTCTACTGGAGAGGGGGGCAGGAAGAGGGAGAGGATCTGTAAACATAACTAATGGGTACTAGGCTTAATACCTGGGTGACATAATAATCTTTACATGAAACCTCCATGACACAAGTTTATGTATATAACAAACCTGCACATGTACCCCTGAACCTAAAATCTATGTTTTTAGAAAAATAGCTTCAGGTAGCTCATTAGATTATACATAAACTACATCTTTTTTCCAGTATTACTGTATATTGTTTTATGTCCATATTCTGTTAATTGGCTTCAGAACAATAAGGCCCATTAGTATCTTTGCTTCTTACATGTTCTCATGCCATAGATTTGCTTGGAGATATAAATTTAATGCTTTAAGTATTCAAAATAATAAACAGTATTTTCAGAACAATAGTACAATAAATGTTTGCAGTATTACCTAGCTATAACCCATGCCTCTGACTACTACCTGGGAAGCCACATTCTACTACTTGAACAGATAATTCTGATTGGACCTGGATTAGACATTTAACCTTCCCTGAGGCAATCAATTTTACTCACCTTTGAATTTGGAATCCAAATGAAAACTGATTGTAACTTTGAGCTTTACTAAGATGGCTTAACGTTTCCTTCAGTTTGACTAAAGTTTAGACTGGTTTCCTGCATACTATGGGCCCCATCTTCCTTTTCTTTGAGGATTTACTTCAGAAAACTTGTCCAAATGCTCTCTGCCTCTATAAAATGTGTACATATCTTCTCCTAGGCTCTCATCAGTTTAACAATTCAGAAACGTTCCTCTCTGAAGACCTGAGAGCCATCCCTTCAAAATGTAATCATCAGGAAAGATAGTATTCCATACCCCAGTTGCTGTTGAGTAGGAGTAGGAACCTAACTTTAATTGACACCAATTAGCATACATGGATAACCTAATAACAGAGAACAAAACATTCGTAAACTCAGGAATTAGACATTGTGCTTAATATAATCCCATAGAACTATCTCCCTGCTAACATCCTCCAGTGCTTTTCCACTAGCTCACCAGTAGCTACAAACCTCCTTTTCTTTCACTGGAGTTGAGTTCAATCTCTATTTCTTGTTACAATAGTTTTGAATAAGATCTTCCTTGCCTGTTTAACTTTGTCCAATGCAATTTTTCTTTGAAAAGCTTACAAGCGAATAGAGCACTTATACGCACAGGATCTGAATGGTTATTTAGCATGGAGATAATAGAGAAAATGATTCCTCAGAAACAGAAATGAAGCATATGCAAAAAATAAATCAGTGACATAAGTAATAAGTGAGAGAAAGAGGAAGAGGAAGAGTCGTTGTCTTCATTGCTGGCGGTTTCCAATATTGACTGCAGACCCTCAGGAGAGCTTCCTGCAATAGAAATCTATAAGATATCCCTGTTTTCCTAGTTTTTGTTTAGTTGTTTTCAAATGATTTTCTATTAATTACAACTAAAATAATCTGGACTTAGAAAGTGATTTATTTAACATGGGAACATGCCAACTCAAAGTGTTGACTATGTGTTAACATTTTCTGGCTAGCATGCAAAATCAAGGACAGGAGTTATGGGAATATGAATGGCATTTTGTCAAAGATTTTCTCTAATATGCCTGCTTCATTTTGAGAAAATATGCATTTGGTAGAACATCTTGTCATCACCTCTAATTGATACTTCTATAATATGGTGGTGATGGGAAGCATAATGTGACTGGAGAGTTGACAGTCCTTCTGTAGGAGTATGTCACTTTGCTTTTCCAGTGAATAACACTGACTCAAAGCAAAGATAATTTGAAAATCAGAAAAAGGATGGATGAATAAAATTGGAGATGGGGCAGAAACATTAGAAGCCCGTGGCTTCTAAAAAAAACAGTTTAAGGGAGTGGCAAAACAGTGTGTTTATTGTCTCTACCTACCGGAAATTTTAAACCTTATCTACTTATAACCAAGATGGATAAGGATTTATGAAAAAGGAAAAAATGATTTAATGAAGAATAGGTAGGGAAGAAAATTAAAATAGCCAATAAACATATTAAAATAAGGCAGAGAAGCTGAAAATTAACCATCTGGATATTCATCTTCTCATGAAGTTTTTAAAAAGTTCAATAAAAGTAATGATAAAAAAGAGAAAGTTTTCTTATATGTGTTGGATTATTAATCCTTTATCAGATAAATGACTGGTAAATATCTTTATTTATTTATTTATTTATTTTCTGAAACAGAGTCTCGCTCTGTTGCCAGGCTGAAGTACAGTGGCACAATCTCGGCTCACTGCAACCTCTGCCTTCTGGGTTCAAGCGATTCTCCTGCCTCAGCCTCCCTAGTAGCTGGGACTACAGGTGCTCACCACCACACCAGCTAATTTTTGCATTTTTAGTTGAGATGGGGTTTCACCATGTTGACCAGGATGGTCTCGATATCTTGACCTCATGATCTGCCCGTCTCAGCCTCCCAAAGTGCTGGGATTACAGGTGTGAGCTACCACGCCCAGTCTATATTTTAATGATCTTTTTCCATTTAGAAGATTTTTAGTTTGATGTTGTCCCATTTGTCTATATTTGCTTTTGCTGCCTATGCTTTTGTTGTCATATCCAAAAAGTCATTGCAAAACCAAAGTGTTGGAAGACTTTCCCTGTGTTTTTTTCTGGGAGTTTCACATTTTCAGGTCATTCATTTAAGGATTTAGTCTATTTTGAGTTGGTGTTTTTTTTTGTTTTTGTTTTTGTGTTTGCTTTTGTTTTTTTGTTTTCTTTGGACATAGTCTCGCTCTGTCGCCTGGGCTGGAGTGGAATGGCACGATCTTAGCTCACTGCAACCTTTGCCTCCTGGGTTCACACGGTTCTCCTGCCTCAGCCTCCTGAGTAGCTGGGATTACAGGTGCACACCACCACACATGGCTAATTTTTGTATTTTTAGTAGAGACGGGGTTTCACTATGTTGACCAGACTGGTCTTGAACTCCTGGCCCCGTGATCCGCCCGCCTGGGCCTCCCAGAATGCTGGGATAACAGGCCTGAGCCACCGCGCCCGACTTTGAGTTGATTTTTGTATCTGCTGTAAGATAAGAACTCAGTTCTATTCTTTTGCATGTAGATACTCAGTTTTCCCAACACTACCTGTTGAAGAGACTGTCCTTTTCCCATTGTGTTTTCTTGGCATCTTTGTCAAAGATTAGTTTACCTTATATGCATGTGTTTACTTCTAGCCTTTCTATTTTGTTCCATTGAATTCTATGTCTATTTTTATGCCATTATCTTATTGTTGTGATTATGTGGTACTAGTCAAATTATTGGTCAAAATGTATAAAGTTTCACTCATGCAAGATGAATAAGTCCTAAAAATCTATTGTACAGCATAGTGCCTATAGTTAGCAATTCTACATTATATACTTTAAAACTTGCTAAGTGGGTAGCTCTTATGTTAAGTATTCTTATCACATCAACAACAGTAATAATAACAAAGAGGGCTAGAAGAAACTTTTGGAGGTGATGGGTGCATCTATGGCACTGACTGTGGTGATAATTTCATGGGTGTATTTATTTTATACCCATCTCCAAGCTCATGAATGGCTATGTGTTAAATATATACAGCTTTGCATATTTCAATTATACCTCAATAAAGTGGCTTTAAAATGAAGGTAAAAGTTAATGAAAAACACATATAATGGAGGGACTTAGTAAAAGGTTTACAAATTAAAATAAAGAAGATGCAATTATATGTAAGATACACATTTTACTCGTCATGTTGGCAATTATGGGAATGAATATGCTTGGTAATATCTAGTCCTGGTGAGACATGCTGACCGGAGTGCAAACTGATTGGAGGCTTTTTTGAGGAAAATGTCATACTATTTTTAAAATTTATATGCAAAACATTTGACTCAATAATTGCATTTCTGGGTATGTGTTCCACAATAATGCCACCTGTACACAAAATATGCAAAACTAAATTCACTTTAGCATTGTTTATTACTAAAAAATATTTGGAATTACTCAAATGTCTATCAATAGTACAATAATTGTTTTATCTAGAATTTCTACTCCATATGGTCTATGCACCATGAAAGTAAATTATCTTAATTATTATAAAATGAAAGAAATCTGCATGAATTGACATGGAAAGATGTGGGAGCATATCATAAATTGAGGCATGTTGCAAATTAGCAAGTTATAGAACAATATGCTCAGTATTATTCCTTCATATAGAAAAACACATACATATGAACACGCATCAGGATGGAAACACAGGTATAAGTATTTCTTTCACAATTTATTTAAATTAATAAAATAATACTATATACGTGTGTGTGTGTGTGTATATATATATATAACTGTTTACCAATAAATGTGGTCATCTAGATAAAATGGACAATTTAGTAAGATAATCTATATTTTAAAAAGTGACCTAAAATCAGGTAGAAAAATTGAGTAGGCCAATATTCACAGAATAAATTAAAAATGTAATCACAAATTTAAAGTCATTCGAAAATAAAATTCTATTAAACTTCAAAAAACATTGTTTAAACTATTTCAAAATATAGGAGGAAAAAATAAAAGCCTACCAACTCTCTATAATAACATAAACATGAGTATTACATCTACAATTAAAATAAGAAGACACTAAACTCAAATACTAATTTAGACACAAAAAAACTTCTAAATAAAGTATTACCAATTTGAACCTAGGGTTATTTTAAAATAAAACTTTTAAAATGTATTATTTATCCCATAAATATAAAGGTGGCTCAATAGTAAAATAATTATTAGCAATATTTCACTAATTTAAGAGATTTAGAAAGATGAATATAAATAACAAATTGATAAAAATTTTAATAACTACCCTTGATTAAAATTAAAACCTACAAGTCATGTAGCTATAATATATTATAATATATATTTGCCGTAAGCTTGTTATTTTTAGATGTAATTTTCCAAAATCATGGTGCTCAAATATAAAATAAATACCAGTTATATATTTGTTTAATTTATTAATTAATGAGGAAAAGAGTAAGATATTGTGGCCAGTTTGGAAGGCATTATGAACTAAGTATGCATAAACAGTGCTGGAAAAGGATTGCTGGATTATATACAATATCGATTTATGTATGACCGGGTCATAAACATTTAAGGATTATCTGTTTCTGTGAACAAGAAAGCAATGGGTAAAGATGAATATGAGAAATAATCTTTCATGAACTTACGTAGCAAGGAATGCAAGTGTCCTAGAAAGGAAGGGATCAAACTAAGATCCAGGCAGGCTGGTGATAGCCACACTTAAAATTCTTAACTGCATGAAAGAACAAAATATCAAAAATCTGTAGCATGTAGTGAGGAATCCCTATTTAGCTTTAAAAACAATTAATGGTGCAGCGCACTGACATGGCGCATGTATACATACGTAACAAATCTGCACGTTGTGCACATGTGCTCTAGAACTTAAAGTATAACAAAAATAAACAAAAATAAAAATAATCAGGTCTTTCTTGACGTCAGGCTTGCAAACTTCACTTAGCAAAACAAAGCCTCTGCAATTAGGCTTATCCTTTTTAGATATTTCCTTCATTAAATGCCATCGTTATCTATCATCTACTATTACTACAGCAGAGATGCAAACAGAAAGCAACTTACTCTTCCTCCACTGTCCTCTCAAATCCAAATTGTGTACTGTTTCTCCCTTGTGTCTTAAATAAAACTCCTAATTTGGGTAATATCTTTTGAAAAATGAAAATTCTACCACAATAGCTTTAGTCCTTAAAATAGTTATAGTCTAGCAATTAAAAAATAAATTACAATTGCATATTTGTACCACATTTTCTTTATGCATTCATCCGTTGTTGGACACTGAGGTTGATTTCACACCTTGGCTCTTGTGAATAGTGCTACAATAAACAAAGAAGTGCAGCTATCTCTTCGACATAGTGATTTCCTTTATTTTGGATATATCCCCAGCAGTGGGATTACTGGATCATATGGTAGTTCTATTTCTAGTGTTCTGAGGAACCTCCATACTGTTCTCCATAGTGGTTGTACTAATTTACATTTCCACAACCGTGTACAAGGGTTCCTCTTTCTCCACAACCTTGCTGTCATTTGTTAGTGCCTGTCTTTGGATAAAAGCCACTTTAACTTGAGTGAGATGATATCTCATTATAGTTTTGATTTCCATTTATCTGATGATTAGTGATGTTGATCATTTCTTCATATACCTGTTGGCCATTTGTATATCTGCTTTGGAGACATGTCTATTCTGATCTTTCGCCCATTTTTAATTGGATTATTTGATTAGTTTCTATTGAATTGTTAGAGGTCCTTGTATCCTGGTTATTAATCCCTTGTCAGATGAGTAGCTTGCAAATATTTCTCCCATTTTATGGGTTGTCTCTTTACTGTTGATTGTTACCTTTGCTGTGCAGAAGCTTTTTAACTTGATGTGATCCCATTTGTCCATTCTTGCTTTGGTTCCCTGTGCTTTTGAGATACTACTCAAGAAATCTTTGCCCAGACCAATGTCCAATGCTTTTTTCTGGTAGCTTCAATGGAACATTATGTAACCATTAGAAATCCTGTCATTTGTAATGACATGGATGGAACTGGAGGACACGGTGTTAAGTGAAATAACCCAGTTACAGATAGACAAATTTCACATATTCTCTCTAATATTTGGGAGCTAAAAGAAAATGAACTTATGGAGATATAGAGTAGAATGATGGTTACCAGAGTCTAGGAAGCATAGCAGGGAGGGAAGGATAACATGAGAAGGGTTAAAGGAGACAAAAACATAGAATGAATAAGATCTGGTATTTGGTAGACCAATAGGGTGGATTTAGTTCACAATTGTTTATTGTGTGAATATATGTTAAAATAACTAAAAGAGTGAAATTGGAATGTTCCTAACAAAAAAAAATAAGTACATGAAGTGATGGATACTACAATTACCTTAATTTGATCATTACCCAATGTATGTCTGTATCAATGTATCACATGTACTACACAGAAATATACAACTATTATGTACCCATAATGATTTAAACTTATTTAAGTTAATTAATTAATTAATATATTTCTAAAATCTGATTATCGTCTTCTCCTCCAGCTTGGTTCTGCTTTAAGCTAAGAGGACTACATTGACATGGCATGGTCTGCTGACCTCCATTTATCTGACTTAAGCATCTCTTCCTTTTTTTTTTTTTTTTGAGACGGAGTCTCACTCTGTCACCCAGACTGGAGTGCAGTGGCGCGTGAGGTGGTCTTTTTTTAAATGGGTGCTTTCTAAGCTCTTTGGAGAAAAGACTTTCTCCATCCCTGGACACTACTCATAAGCAAAGTTTTTAATACCAGTGATGCTTGATCTGGCGGGCTCCTTAAGACCCGCCTCCACTCCGAAACACAACCCAGATTACAGTTTTGGGCATAGTCTTCCTTCCTTCCCTTCCTTCCTTCCTTCCCTCCCTCCCTCCTTTCCTCCCTTCCTTCCTTCCTTGCTTCCTTCCTCTTTCTTTCTCTTTCTTTCTCCCTTTCTCTCTCTCTCTCTCTCTCTCTCTCTCTCTCTCTCTGTCTCTCTCTCCCTTTCTCCCTTTCTCTCTTTCTTGTTTCGCTCTTGTTGACCCAGCTGGAGTGCAATGGTGTAATCTCGGCTCACTGTCACCTCCACCTCCCAGGTTCAAGAGATTCTCCTGCCTCAGCCTCCCTAGTAGCTGGGATTACAGACACCTGCCACCAGGCCCAGCTACTTTTTTTTTTTTTTGTATTTTTAGTAGAGATGGGGTTTCACCATGGTGGTCAGGCTGGTCTTGAACTCCTGACCTCAGGTGATCCACCTACCTCGGCTTCCCAAGTGTTGGGATTACAGCTCGAGCCACTGCATCTGGTCAGGAATAGTCCCTTTCAAAAAGACCGAATACAAACCCTTGTATCAAAGATTCTAATCTGATTCCTGAGAAACACATTTCCTTAGGTCTTAAAAGTGCAAGTTTTCCTCTTGTGGTCACCCTTTCTCACATGGCCACGAGAGCAGCTGGCTATAAGGGTGCCTTTCGTAAATGTTCTTCTCAGACATGAGTCAATAGACAACGCCACTGACTCTTCAAATTCAAGAGACAAATACTAATTTTTTCAAGGACAGATTCTTTTAAAAGACTGTCAACTAAACCTGATGTGTAGAGAAAGCCTCTCTTCCTCATGGAGATTAAAATGACATATAAATCTAACACCTTTATTCAAACAAATTGTGATTCCTGACTTCTCTAATTCAGCTCTTCTATGATCATAAGATTATTGTTACACTCAGCTAGGATTTTCAACAGCAGCACTAAGGATATTTTGGGTTGAATAATTATTTGTTATGTAGGGTGGTCCTGAACATTACAGAATGCTTAACGCATTGCTGGCTTCTACACACTAGATATGAGTAGCATCTTTCCATACCACCCAAGCCATAAATATCTCCAGATATTGCCAATATTCCTTAGGGGGCAAAAATGTTTTTGGTTGAGAATCACGGGGCTAAGGGACTACTTGAGAGTCACCTACTTTACATGGCATACATCCAAGGCCATGCATCTGATTTATAATGTGGTGTAAGTGCCACTAAACCTTTAATCCTCTGCCATTTTGTTTCCATAAAGACATACTGTGAGAGTCCCATCTTAATATCCTCCTACTGCTGATAAGCACATTTCCTTTATCCACTTATATTTCTAGTGTTGTTTTAGCAGCCCAGCAATAATTTCGTGCTCTGCAAAGATTGTTGCTGTAGGCAACTGCCCTATTGGATTGCACCTAATGCTGCTCAGCCAGCAACCACTGGCCACATACATATGCCTTCAAAAGCTGGAGCCATCATGGACTAAAGCCCAAGAATTGTTCAGTTTGGAAAAAAAAAAAAAGTATTTCTTTGAAGTTATGATTTCTAAAAGGCTCTGCAATCTGGGCCATCCCCAGGGAGAATAAATGCTTTGTTCCTTATGTAGCATGCTCAAGCTGTAGGCCTATTCTTATAAATACACTTAAATCTAGCCCAGTCATACATCAAGCTATAACTATGGCATAAGAAAAACAAATTTGAGAATATCAGGAAATAAATATTCTATGCCTGGGCTATACTGTAAAGTTTCCTATTTAGACTTATTCCTACAAGATTCAGAAGCGAGTAAGTTGGGTGGGTGTGAGGGGTGGCTAGAGGAGGTTATTGTGTTATATTGCAATAGTACTAATACAGATATATAAATAGATATATAGAGATATATAGAGATAGATATTACCTAAGTATGTTCAGATATCTAAGACCACATGCATTTTATTCTAAATTATCAAGCAATATGATGTATATGACACTGACATTGATTGTGGGGATTTATCAGAGTTTGTGTGCAAAGACTTTGAGCTTTCAAACCCCAAGGCTGAGAAAAGATAATGGTTTCTTAAAAGCTTATCTAGGTAAAACTCATGTTGTATTTTAACATAGGCAAAGAACTCAGGTCTTATTAGACTTTTAAGAATAAAAACCCTTTTTAAATCTTTCAATAATTTTTGTTTTAATGGAATCTGATCAGCATTTGTTGATCCGAATCCTCATCCATTATTTTAGATCATAAACTTGCTAGTCGTTTAGACTATTTTCAAACAATGGCAAAATAATGACTCTTACACAAACACAAGATAAGCGTATGTCAAAGATGTTGTGTCAATAATGAAAGAGGAAGCCAGGCGTGGTGGCTCATGCCTGTAGTCTCAACTATCAGGAGGCTGAGGCAGGAAGATCCATTGAGCCCAGAAGGCAGAGGCTACAATGATCCGTGATTGTACTACTGCCTACCAGTCTGGGCTACAGAGTGAGATCCTGTCTCAAAAAGTAAAAAAATAGCATAAAATAAAACTATAAAAAAGTAGCTCCCTCCAAAAAATAATAAAATAAGTGAGGAAACAATTACAACCATTTCAAAGGAGAATCTCAAGAAGCACATGTACATATAAAATAAGAAAGTGAATTTACAAATAATTTTTGTAAAGGCACATCTACAGGACAATAATCAATTTCATTTCATTCCAATAGGTACAATTAATTGTGATTTATAGAAAAAAATCATTTGCATTTTTTTACAGTTTACATAGTTTCAGAATAGCTCAACGACAATCAAATATGTAAATAATCTGAAGGAGTAATCTAGACAACACACCCATTATTTGTTCCCTCATTTTAAAGGCTCCCCAAATTTTTCTTGATGTTTCCTAAGGCCAGGACTTACAGTTTTACATTAATTATTTATTAAAGTTTCTAAATTGTTATGTTGATATTTCTAAATATGAGAAACAAGGGGGCCGAGCGTGGTGGCTCATGCCTGTGATCCCAGCACTTTGGGAGGCTGAGGCGGGTGGATCACCTGAGGTCAGGAGTTCGAGACCAGGCTGACCATGGTGAAACCCTGTCTGTACTAAAAATACAAAAAAATTAGCCGAGTATGCTGGTGGACGCCTGTAGTCCCAGCTATTTGGGGGGCTGAGGCAGGAGAATCTCCTGAACCCGGGAGACGGAGGTTGAAAAAAAAAAAAGAAAGAAAAAAAGAAACAAGATTCATTTAATCTCATTGGCCCTTATGGAAAAATAATATCAATTTCTCGATATAAATTTTAATATATTCTTCTGCATCATTTTATTAAGGAATTCCCTACTAGAACATTATACTAAGCTATTTATTAATTGTAACTGTAATTGTAATATAAAATTTGAATAAAAGTGAAATATTAACAAAGTTTAAAATGTTCTAACAGATTAACAAATACAGCAATAAGTTCTTTACACTAGTGATAATATAGCAAAATTTAATATTTTTACATTTGAGGGGGTAACAATTTTTAAGAAAAATTTGAATGTTTTAAATATTAATAGACATCATAATCAGTTTATAAAAATACTTTTTAAACTCATAGAAATAAATATAAGCAACTATGTAATATTTTAAAAACTGAGGCTGCATATGTATGAGGGTTTATGTGTCTCGTGAAGAGAACAGGAATCTGAGCTTCAGTAGCTGCTTCCAGTGTTTCATTCTTTCCTCCAAAATTCTGAATATTAACAGAACTGCAAAAAAGTGGCTTTATGCCTCACTATGAAGAATACAGTGATGTCAAGATGTCAAGTCCTCAGATCAGATTTTATATATATACATTTAACAGTGAAACAAGTTCAGATTGACATTAGCCTAAAGTAAAGTTTATCTCATGGCATCCCTTGTCCAGCTCAGGGCTGTACCAGTTGTACATCAATGTGTGCAATGAGGGCACCCCCTAGTGGTTAGATACTAAAGCAGCTTTTCAACTGACACTTCATGTGTATGAAGACAAAAACAGTAATTTAAGAGAAAACTATCGAAATAGATGCACTATGCAGAGTTATACATTTTAAAATAAGAATAGAAAAGAAGAAAAGTCATCTCAGGTTCCCCACTGTCCTCATTCCCCAAGCTGTTCCCACTAGCTGAGTGCACAGAGGTGGTCTCCACCTAGGGATTTTGTATTTGTTTTTTTCGTTTTGTGTTTTTGGTTTTCCCCAGTGGTCACAGTTATCATATATTCATATGTTATCTTTGATGTCCTCAACTTTATGCAGCATTCAATTCCTGATGTGAAATCTTTGGTTTAAAAGAAACAAAAATCTTTGTGTATGGAGTGTTTTTTTTTTTTTCCTTGCTAGAGCTATTGTTATTTAAAAAAAAAAAATTATGTTTCCTGCTCTAAGTTTGTTGTAGATTCTTATAAAGTTCTTCCCTGCTTTTTGAAAGAGAGGATCAGATTCATCAAGAATCATCTTCCAGTACTCACTTTTTAAGATACATTATGTACGGAGAAAAGGACAGACACAGCACCAACCAGGGTTCTACTGCTATTCTTAAATGTTAAAATAAGGAAGACCACCCTCTGTATCTATTTGTCTATTGTCTATTGTCTCCAAATAGGTGGTATCTCGACATTTTCCCTGTAAAGACTCATAATTGCTTTGAGAGTCTTCTGTGATAATTTGCCACTCAATGTATGTGTATGTGTGCGCATCATTGTATTACCATCTGCTTCCTACCATTCAAAATTACCCGGAACTTATATTTATTTCTAGTGTTCTTCGTTTTATTTTCCTAATTTTAATTGGAAGTTTGAACCAAAAGCTAGGGCAATACAAACACAGCACACTTTTTATAATGAATTACTTTTTCTGTCAAATTTGACATTGAGGAATTAATAGTCTTATTGAAATCAAAAGTTTAGATGTCACAGTTAAAATGATCTAGTCTATGTTTTTATATCTTGATTAGTAAATTAAACATCAATTATCTTTATTCTGAAAAGCATTTTAAATGATTATATGACTCTGTGATTCACAGGGCTTTCATGTAGGAGAAATAAGATTATCCCTAAAGAGCCTAGCTGAGTAGCAAAGACATAATAAATGTTTATCACATACGACTTTTCTTCATACACTTTTAGTTGTGTTTTCTTCAATCAGCTTTTCATACCATTTCAATTTTGTAATATGAGTCATTCGACAGAAGAAAAGTACGTGATATATGGAAAGTTGGATTGGAAAGAAAAAGAGGTCTTAAAAAATTGTGATGAAAATATCCTGCTTTTGTACATTTTTCAAAGACACTGGGCCATGAGAACACGTTGATGGGGAATCTCCTAGGGTCAAGATGAGTGGGGGTGATCTGAAGCATTATCTTCAGTTCTTTAATTATAAATACATACCTACTAATCTGGTTCATAAGATAGGAGAAAATTTGGTAAATGTATATTGTTCCATACAGGCTACTAATTATACAAGTTATGAAACTAGCATTAGTTGCTGTGTCCTTAAAAATACTTGGACAAAGGTAACAATAAAAGATAAGATTAATAAGATGAATAATAAATATTTTATTATTCAATGTGTAAAAATGAATAGATAATAGTTGCATTCATTGTTGCTGACCTCCTTCACCTTATGTATGTTTGAGATAAAAGATCACTTAGTAAAAATCATGTTAACAAAATCTCACAATAGTTATCCTATGCGGTCATTTACAAACTTCCAAATGGATGACTCAGGCAAAACATAAAGCAAAAATTATCTCAAGTAATCTTACAAGAGGACTATTGAATTTTATGTTTTGCTTAAAAATCATGTTCAAGAACCTTGTCCCTGAGAACTTCATCAAATCAAGACAATGGAGACAATTTTATCATTAATTTTTAGCAGTTTTCAATCAATACTAAGGTATATAGTAATGAGCTATAATCTATGTGTTTGACCTTTGAAGCTTCAGGTTCTTTGATGTTTCCAAATCTTCCAACACAGCTATTGTGTTTGTCTAGTTCTCTTGGAAGTTGTGCTTTATTTTAAAAATCATTTTAGTAAGTTGATTAATGTTATTCTGTACCTACGTAATTGAAACAGTCAGGTTTTTCTCCTTACCCCACCCTGGTGTTCTAAAAATAGGGCAATTGTATATGCTAGCTTATTTCTTTTTAAAAAACCAATCAACTTCAGTATGTAATAAAAAATATTTCTATTTGAATTACAATAGTTTCAAAAAAAGCAAATCGTTCAGTATTTAGTATTTTTTTCCTCCAATATAAATGTGCTATTTGATTATAAGGTTCAGGTTTTCTATTAGACATTATAATAAGTGCAATTTTGAAAACCAAAGCTTGGTGGCAAATAACAAATTTCATGTTAGAAACAGGTAATTTTTTCTGTATTTTTATTTTAATAAAAATGTCAACCACCAATCCAGCATGTCTGGAGTATAATTAGTGTTCAATATTATACACCTCCCCCTAGACCCCAATTATGATTGTTTGCTCCAAAAGATTTGCCAGTTTTCATAGTAATCTCCCGCAATTATAAAACAACATCAATTTCTCAATAATGTATTTAACCATATAATCATAATAAAAAAGGAACTAAAGGATATGATTTTATGACCAATTCATTACAAATCCAGAAATAAAATCTAAACTATAAAACGTGATGATTTTATATATTAAAAACCTTGAAATCTGAAATCCTTACTGAAATTATCAATGTGTATTTGATTATATCCATAATTATTCTTGATTCTTGTTAAAGTGTATATTTAACAGCACTGGGAATGAAAGATTTCAAAAAAGTGTCTCCAGTGATAAGTTGTTTTTGTTTTTTTTTTTTTTAAGACGGAGTTTCGCTCTTGTTACCCAGGCTGGAGTGCAATGGCGTGATCTCGGCTCACGGCAACCTCTGCCTCCTGGGTTCAAGCAGTTCTCCTGCCTCAGCCTCCCGAGTAGCTGGGATTACAGGCATGCACCACCACACCTGGCTAATTTTGTATTTTTAGTAGACATGGGGTTTCTCCATGTTGGTTAGGCTGGTCTCAAACTCCTAACCTCAGGTGACCTGCCTGCCTCGGCCTCCCAAAATGCTGGGATTACATGCATGAGCCACTGCACCTATTCTGGTGATGTTTTAAAGATTTTGTTTGTATTTTTCTTAATAATGGAAAAAATAATGTATTTTTTTCCAGTTTTTTCCCTAAATCTTGATAAAGTGTTCCATTTTCATATATTTTAGGAATTCACTCTATGATTTTAAAAGTCTATGAATCTTAATTTCTCCACACTTAAATAAACATTACATAATTTGACTTAACCTTGATCAGGTCCAGAGGTTCATGTGGTATCATTATGTAGCAGTTGCAAAAGGTTATATAAGTAAACTTAGACATGATATTTGAAATATGTGTAAATATTACTCAATTCTTAGGTGAACATTTGATTTATTTCCTATAACTTCATATAAGGTGATGAATTAACTTTCCCTGAAATATATGGTTTTATATTTTACACTGCTGGACTCCCAGTAGAGTGTAACGTTTGAACACACATTTCCATAAACTTGTTTTCTAAGGTAAATACTTAAAATTCCAAGACAAAGAAAATGCCTGGTTAAAATTTGGGATTACATTTGAAGGTATAAAAATAGATTGTTGGAAATGGTAATCAACACGTCCCTTCTCTTCTTAGAGACTCCTCCTCTGACCAATAACCCATGTTTATCTCTACACCCTTTGTAGTTCAGGCTTCATATTTTTCCTGATCTGGATATCTGCCTCAGCACTTCATTTTATCTGAATGAGCAACATAAATCCAGTCCCCAAAGCATTATGGAGTAAGTAGTTCCTTGATAATAGAGGTGAGTGTAACATTAAAACCCACAGCACAAAAGTGAATCGAAGTTCTGTAAAGGGGTCTGTTTTCTCTTTCTCCCACCTTATAGTCATCTTTCTCTATTTCAAAGAGTCACTTGCCCTTATCTCCGACCTCCCTGTTTTCTGCATCTCCCTGCAGTTTGCTACACCTTTCCCCAGCTTCCAGGGTCTCTTCTTTTCTCAATTTCATTTCTTATGTAAAATGAGTTAATTCTGTTAAAATGTCTCTAATTTGCATAGTTGCAGACATTACTATTTTGCATAATTAGGACCTTTCAGTTCTCACTTTTTTTTTAGGAATAAAAAGGATTCTAATAATGCCCAGTGTTTGCACTAGTACACATTCTTTAGTCTGTCTCACACCAATGAATATCAATTGTAAGGAGGTGTAGAAAACAATATTTTCTTACTAGTATTTACCAATCCACACTGAGTAGAATCCGTCACACAAAGTCGTACGATAACAGTATCTATTGCAAGAGCAATTATCATCTCAGAGTGGGACTTAGACCTACATATTTGACCTCTTGGAGCAACTGAGTTTGGTCTTCCTAGACTCTAGTCCCTTCTTTTTCCTTCATGGCTGGCTTTACACAGAATTTGTTTCACATTCTCTATTACTGATGTGCTTGGACATCAACTTTTTCCAGAACTCCCGGATACATTTTACTCTTTCCCTCTTGAGTAATCTACATCGGTGGACCCAGACTTCAGCTGGCTGATTCCAACTATACATTTCAGCCCATTTCAGCATCAGCAATTCTGCATGGCAACGTGGCTAGAAAGACCTGAGAAGTAGCTTACCACCCAAGGTAAAAAATACTTACCTAAAAGTTATACATTTCAAAACATGTGTAGTCTTCTAAAACGAAAAATGCTTAAGCCATATATGGTTTGGCTGTGTCTCCACCAAAATCTCCTCTTGATTTGTAACTCCTACAATTCCTATTGTGTCCTAGGAGGAAGCCAGTGGGAGGTGATTGAATTATGGGGGCAGGTCTTTCCTGCACTGTTTTCATGATGGTGAATAAGTTTCACATTCACAAGATCTGATGGTTTTAAAAAGAGGAGTTTCCCTGCACAAGTGCTCTGTCTTGTCTACTGCCATGTGAGATGTGTCTTCCACCTTCCACTGTGATTGTAAGGCCTCCTCAGCCTGTGGAACTTTAAGTCTGTTAAACCTCTTTCTTTTGTAAATTGTCCAGTCTCAGGTATGTCTTTATCAGCAGCACAAAAAAGGACTAATACGGCAAATTGGTACCAGTAGAGTGGGGCATTGCTGAAAAGATACCCAAAAATAGGGGAGTGACTTTGGAACTGGGTAACAGTCAGAAGTTGGGACAGTTTGGAGGGCTCAGGAGAAGACAGGAAAATGTGGGAAGGTTTGGAACTTGCTAGAGGCTTGCTGAATGGCTTTGACAAAAATGCTGATGGCTGACGTGGTCTCAGATGGAGATGAGGAACTTGTTGGGAACTAGAGCAAAGGTGACTCTTGTTACGTTTTGGCAAAGAGACTGGTGGCATTTTGTCCCTGCCCTAGAGATCTGTGGAACTTTGAACTTGAGAGAGATGATGTAGGGTATCTGGTGGAAGAAATTTCTAAGCAGCAAAGCATTCAAGAGGTGACACAGGTGTGTCAAAGGTATTTGGTTTTGTAAGGGAAGCAGAGCATAAAAGTTCAGAAAACTTGCAGCCTGACAATGTGATAGAAAAGAAACATCCATTTTCTGAGGAGAAATTCAAGCCAGTTTCTGAAATATGCATAAGTAACAAGGAGTCCAGTGCTAATCCCCAAAGTTTTGGCTGTGGCTTCAGAGTGTGTAAGCCTCAAACCTTGGCAGCTTCTATGTGGTTGGTGAGCCTGTAAGTGCACAGAAGTCAAGAATTGAGGTTTGGGAACCTCTGTCTAGATTTCAGGTGTGTGGCTGTCCAGGCAGATGTTTGCTGCAAGGGCAGGGCTCTCTCATGGACAACTTCTGCTAGGCCAGTGCAGAAGGGAAATGTGGGGTTGGAGCCCCCATACAGAGTCACGACTGGGGAACCACCTAGTGGAGCTGTGAGAAGAGGGCCACCATCCTCCAGACCCCAGAATGGTAGATCCACTGACAGTTTGCTCCATGCAACTGGAAAAGCTGCAGACATTCAATGCCAGCCCGTGAAAGCAGCAGGAGGCAGACTGTACCCTGCAAAGCCACAGAGGCAAAGCTGCCGAAGACCATGGGAACCCACATCTTGCATCAGTGTAACCTGCAGTCAAAGCAGATCATTTTGGAGCTTTAAGACTTGACTGCCCCGCTGGATTTCGGGTTGCTCAGGGCCTGTAGACACTTTGTTTTGGCTAATTTCTCCCATTTGGAATGGCTGTATTTACCCAATGCCTGTACTCCCATTGTATCTAGGAAGTAACTAACTTCCTTTTTTTTATAGGCTCATAGGCAGAAGGGACTTGCTTTGTTTCAGGTAAGACATTGGACTGTGGACTTTTGAGTTAATGCTGAAATGAGTTAAGACTTTGGAGGACCGTTGGGAAGGCAGGATTGGTTTTGAAATGTAAACACACGAGATTTGGGAGGATCCGGGGTGGAATGATATGGTTTGGCTGTGTCCCCACCCAAATCTCATCTTGAATTGTAACTCCCACAATTCCCATGTGACGTAGGAGGAACCTGGTGGGAAGTGATTGAATTATGGGGGCTGGTCTTTCCTGCACTGTTCTTGTGATAGTAAGTAATTTTCATGAGATCTGATGGTTTTGAAAAGGGGAGTTTCCCTGCACAAGCTCTCTTCTCTTGTCTGCTGCCATGTGAGACCTGCCTTTCCCCTTCCACTGTGATTGTGAAGACTCCCCAGCCATGTGGAAATTAAGTCCATCAAATCTCTTTCTTTTGTAAATGCCCAGTCTCAGGTATGTCTTTATCAGCAGTGTGAAACAGACTAATACACCACATATGCTTTGGTCATTTATCACTGGTAAAATAGTGTGTCTCACATCTAGTTCCCAGGCCATACTTTTCTCATCTTAAGCTGTAGTAGTGGATTAAATAATCTTTGATGTATCTTTCAGCTATAAAATGTGGTATTTTCATTTTCCTGGGCTGTGCTTCACACTGTATATCTCACCATCCAATCGTTGCCTGTCTTTTTGACACAGAAGACTGACATTTGCTCTACGCAGCTTCATGTTCAAGGAAAAAGGGAGGGTGGTGAGAAAAAGACAGAGAGGTTGAGATTTTCAATTTTTCTGTGATAAGCTTTTCCCAGACAGAATGAAGCCATTTCATGATTTTCCCCATCCATGTCTGTACCTGTCCAGCTCCATGCCTTTTGAAGCTATATTTCAATTTCATAGTAGAATAAAATCCTTTGCTACAAACTATCAGTATCCTATTTGTTCCATACAATTCCACAAAGAACACATTTTTTAAAGGATCAAGAATTCCATTTGTACAGAACAATAAAAACACAATAGACTAAAATATATGCTTTTATTTTTCTAATTTTTTATATTACCTGCTATTTATTACTGTTTGGTTATTGTTGTTATTTTTAAGTTTATATAAATAAAGGCCTCACATTAATGACATATTTGCATTTATTGCTTTATAGTAGCACGACTGAGCTACTCATCTTTCGCTAAGGCCTTGTCACCTCTTCTTAAATTGTAAACCTCAGAGTCCTTTAAAAAGAAATTCTATCCATCTATCTTTTGCCTTAACTTGTCACTTTTAGCTTCATCTCATCTCCCAAATTGTGCCCCTTCCTCATAACTCTACTGTAACTGTCTTTGGTGAGCCTGTCTCAGTATTCACACATCACTGTCATTCATATTTCATGTTGATGACGCTGAAAGTGATTGTTTCCTGTATATAAATGGAAAGGAAAAAACAAAACAAAACAAAAAAAAACCCACAACAGAACAATAACTCTCTAAAGGCTACAGCCTATAATTGAAATCCAGTTGCATTTTCAGTTTGGTAATTTCAAATTTTGAAAAAGAGGCCTTTATACTGATATCTCATGCCAGGCTGATCTGTCCAAATTGTTATTTCTCTAGAGTTTACCTGTCTGACACATTGTATAAAGCTATTCTTTGGCAAGTGTGCACCTTTGCACTTGGGCCAGGATGGATAAAATTAAACTTACTACAGAGAAGCATTTACTTATTTATTTGATAGCTATTACAAAGATAAGGTCATATCTATAATGTATAAATGTGCTTCAGTTAATGAAAGTTGTTTACACAAATTGCATATTTTAATTAGGGAATAAACTTTTACATACGGAAGGGATTCTTCATATCACAAAAGAAGTCTCTGTATGGTTCCATTAGAAAGTTAGTAGTGCTTTTAAAATTATTCTTGTGCTTAAGTCAATTGAAAAGGACGCTCAGCTACTCCAAAACTACATAGAGATTTCCTTCCACTATTATTCCAACTATATTTTATTAGCTATTTGTACAACTAAATATGTATGCTTTCAGCAAGAAGATAGATATTATATGGATGCAAAGATAATTTAACTATAGCACATGGTATATTGAAGGAAACTAGTTCTCACTTTAATTTTGAAAACATTTTTGCTGGAAAGTTAAGATTAATAGAGTTAACTGTCATGTTTATATTAGCTTTGCTATTTCGATAAAGTAAAAGAATATTAGAATCAGGAACAAAGTGAGAGCTTGGGATAGAATCAGATAACTAAATTATTTTTAATAATAAAAGTAGAAGGCTGGGTGTGGTGTCTCATGCCTGTAATCCCAACACTTTGGGAGACTGAGGTGGGAGGATTACTTCAGGCCAAAAGTTCAAACGCAGCCTTGTTAACCTAGTGAGATTCTGTCCATGTCAAAAATAAAAATAAAAAAGTTAACCAGGCATTGTGGTGTGTGCCTGTCGTCCCAGCTACTTGGGAGGCAAAGGTGGAAGGATGACTCTATCCCTGTAGGCCGAAGCTGCAGTGAGTCCCATTGTACCACTGTAATCTAGCCTGGGTGACAGGGTGAGACCCTGTCTAATAATAATAATAATAATAAAAAAAGTAGCATTAGTATACAGAACAATTAAATTTCACACCCAGGAAAGAAAGTTTCAGGAGCTCCTGTAACTAAAATAGGCAGAAGAGAAAAATTACAAAGAGGTTTCAAGCTTCTTTAGACAACACTTTTAAACTTGAAGACATCTTTATACTAATTTTCAACATTTTTTTTTTATTTCACTGGGATCTTTGAATAATTTCTCAGTTTAATGTGGATTTCAAATAAACTCTTTAAAAAAGAGTTGGGTTTTATGGAATTTGCTATACTGTGTTTTGAATCTCAAATCTGTGTTCAATGCTTCCTTGAAGATGAGATGGCTATATTCTGTGATTGTTTTGTCATTATAGGAGACAAATTCTCCAGATGATTTTCAACAAAGACCTGACTCTTAACAAATTTAATTTTCTAACAACTGACAGTAAGAAGAGGGTGACGTCCCACTGCATCACTTTGATGCTTTGAGTCAAACAAAAATACTATAGGATTCGGGATAAGAATATCTGGTTTACTGTCACTGTAAACCATGAAAAAATCACCTTAAGATCTCTGTACTTTGTTTTTCACATGTATTAAGCAAGGACTATACCAGCTCTACAAAGCTCACCGATTGTTGTGATAACAATCAGAAGACTGATGTGAAACTATTTGAAAGTAAAATGAGCATTTCTGAGAAATAGTCTGAAATAAGGAAAATAATATTAGCAGCACTTTAAAGAGGAAGCCAACACCATGAGTGCATTTTAAATCTTTTATAGAAAGATCTTCACTGCAGGTCATCTTTGCAGTATAGTGCTATGATAAGCTCTAAATAATTCTTTACAAATTAAAACTGAAAAACAGAACCGCCATATATTTCCTCAGTCCCTCAATATGGTCTGTAAATGCATAGAAAACAATTGCATGGAGTTACATTATACAGGAATGTTCTTGGTATCAAAATTTAATCACAATTTACTAAAAACATAGGCTCTGGAAATTGTACACAAACTAAAGATACCTACCATGACAGAGAAAGTAAAACAAAACAAAACAGCATCCAAGGGACAACAGATGGGGGAGTTGATGAATTCATCCCCCTTTGATTTTCTTTACCATTGTTTCCTGTTTATTTGCAAATTAAATGTCCTGATTGATGAAGCATGCTGGTCTTTCAGATTTACCTCAATTGATTAGAACATGTTTCCCGAGAAGCCAGAATTAAAAGTTAAAGATACCAAGTATCAGATGGCTTTTCACTCTTCCATAGCCTGGGAGGATCAGGACAACACCAGTATCAACTTTAAGGAAGGAGGTAAAATCAATAACCTGCCAAAACTGGTCTGTGGCATGTACAGAATTTAATGCAGGATGATACAACATAAGCCTCTCATTCTTTCCACTCTTCTCATCTACTTTACATATATCTTCATAGGCTGTTTTTGAGGTTTATATTCCAATGGTATTCTCAATAATTCTCCTCGACAGATGTGAACTCTCTATATTTTCTAAACTTTAACCAACTCACTCTGTGCTGATTGACTTTTTATTTATCACTGAAATTATGTTACCTTATCTTATATAATTTTTATTAGGATAAATGTGTAATATGTATATGTGTGTATATACATATGAAGCTTATATATTTCTGTGTATGTCCCGATTCTTTATGTATCTCTCTCTATATTCTGAATATCATATATGACATAATATATGTATACTTATTTTATATATGAATATATGTCTTTCATTCTCTATGTATATATATTTACCAGTATAATTGAAAGTAAAAGTGTGCACAGATGTGAAATCAATAAATTGATAATCACATATGCATCAATTTATAAAGAAAATATTTTACAAATAAAATAGGCTTTATAAATGAAAATATATTCTATAATTTTATCATTTGACTTTTTCCTACCATGTATATTAAAAATAACTCACTTTTGAGTTTTGAGTTTTGCATATGATCATGAAAGCCATTGATTTTTGTCACCATTGTCACTTCAGGATTTATTGAGAGAGAGAAACTTTTCCTCTGCCATTGGATAAAAACACTGAAAGGAAGACAGGACCCCTTTATCTTTTCTTGTCACTCATAACTAATAAAAAACTAAATTTCAGTTTAACTAACAAATGGATCCTGGGATAACACATTATGTCCCTAGTCTTTGCCATTCTTTGATACCTAGTGAGGCCAAGTTATCCTCCTCTGTACACACACATCATTATCTTTGGTGAAGGAAAATATTTCTTTAATAACCCTAGCCTACAGAAATTGTTTTGTATAGGTGTATGTATGTGTGTGTGTGTTTTAACATACAAATGTGTATTCATTGACCCTGCTATAGACATTCACATCACAAGATACCTGTCACGATTTCATAAAGAATGTCTTGATTCCCTTTTCTTTCTCATATTGAACCAAATAAGTAATGATTCTTCTCAGTGATTCATTGAAAATATAGTTATTAAGCCCAATTCTCATGCCAGATAATATTCTATGTAAATATGTCCGAACTGTTGGTTTCTTATTTATTTCAATATAAGCTTCTAGGGATTTGGAAGTGATTTGTCTCCTTTCTTATCACTGGGCTTTTGAGCACATATTTCCCTAAAATCCTTCCTCAAACAGATTGTTGTGATTTGTCTAAGTTCGTTTGCTGATTTCCTTTCACTTCTTAGAAGGTTCTTCAAAATCTTATTTATTATCAATTTAAAACATTGAGTTAATTGTCACATGCATTATAGTTTTCCTTTGTTATTACTTTAAATATATTGTTGGTTTAAATGTACAGTATGCCACATCGTAGATAATTTGGAAAATACGGAGAAAGAAAACTTAAGCTTCCGTATAACCAGGACTAAGAAATAACAACTGTTAACATTTTTGCATATCTCCTGATCTGTTTCAATCCGCATAATACACTAGTCTGAGGATTCTAAAGGTGGAGGATGGCAATGGCTCTCAGTAGCAGGTACCAAAAAGTTAAGTGCTTCTTCTAAAGAATGTAATTGCAAACTCCTCCAGTAGTTTGTTCAGGGATGTGAAACTTGGGGAGCAAATATAGAACCACAGGTCAGCATATTGCATGACCACTTTGGGAATTTGTCTAATAGATGTATCCTAGAGAATATAGGACGATCTAGCGGAGTGAGTCTAAGAGGCGTAGAAAGACAGAAATCAGAGTCTGATGGGAGAGTAGGAGCAGCCTGTTGAAGCAGAGTGAGTTTGGGTGTCAAAATCAGAGGGTCCCACCCAGAATCCTCCATAGAAAACAAGAATGTTCCCACGTAAAACGTTTCTACCTTAATTAACAGCAAACCCCAAAGAATGCAAAGACAAGGCAGATGGTGAAGACATGCTGCCTGGCTTCCCTGCCTTCTTCTCTATACTCCAAAAGCAGAAAGCTCTGGAGCAAAGGAATGAATAAACTAAGGCCAGGTCTAGTTGGGAAGTCTGGATCAGTGATCTTTCCTTTGAATGAGAATCAGATAATAAATAATGTACTATAATTTTATAATCAAGAATATAACTAACTGATTATTTGTTAGTTAAATTGAAATTTAATTTTTTATTAGTTATGAGTGACAAGAAAAGATAAAGGGGTCCTGTTTTTCAGTGTTTTTATCCAATGTCAGAGGAAAAGTTTCTCTCTCTTAATAAATCCTGAAGTGACAATAGTGACAAAAATCAATGGCTTTCATGATTGTATACAAAACTCAAGTTTTTGTAACATACTAGTTGCAAAATACATATATCAATACTTATATTAACTGAAAGCTAGTTGTAACTATAGAAATAACTTAGAGAACTAAGAGTTATAATATACTTATCCAATCTTTATTCTCTAGTTATATCCAAACCTTCTTAAACCTTCTACCATTATCTGTTCTCAGAAGACTTATTTCCATCCCTTAATTCCTTCTGTATAAAGGTATGTTGGGTTTCTAAAGAACATTTATATATATATTATATATATTATATATATATAGCATGTGTATATATACACACACTAAAAATTTTTCTATAGTCATCACATGATAGAACATAAAAATAAAAGCATTATTTGTTTTAATACCAACAATCCTTCAAATGTGGTGTAAGGACAAGAAATCATAGTTTCTGCTGCTCTCTGTGTTAGTTATATTAAGTTGCATGGAACTTAACATGTTCAGGATCTACCCAGTATTGACATGGAACTTATTTTCTCGTACTTGGGTCTGGAAAACAAGTGTCACTTCATAAAATGTTTTCCTTTTTATTATAAAGTTATATCTTTGATTAGTAGTATCCTGTACCCTTAAATATAAAACAAGTTGATGGCAATTGACTTTAATGCAGGAATTAGGACTCAAGTGAAAAGACTGTGTTTCAATTGAGTGCATCATGGATTTAGAGCTACATATTGTAAAATGTTACCTGTGCCTAGGTAACCTGATAGCACCTAAGTGCCGGGCTCTCTAATTAGGAGGCAATAAGAAACCAGTAATGGTTAGACACATGGAAGCCTGGAGGCCATAATGTTGGAGCAGCCTGAGATAACACATTATGTCCCTAGTCTTTGCCATTCTTCGATACCTAGTGAGATCTAGCTATCCTCCTACATACCAGTTAGGAATGAGGGTAGGCATCTGTAAACAGAGGCCTCAAAATACTCAACTAAAAACATCTGACAATATAAAGAGAGAAGTCTTCATATAAGAGTCTTCTTTCTTTGCAATCAGAAATATGAAGGTGGGTGGATTCTGGCTTTGGTTTAGCAGCTTTTTAAACATGAGAGATCTGATTTGTACAAGTCTTGGCCTTTCACTCCCAAAAATGGTTGAAGGCACTTAAGCCTCCATAATCACATTCCAGGCAACAGGCAGGAAAGAAAAGAAAAGGGAAGGACAAAGAGAGTTTCCTAAGAACCACCACTTCCTACTTGTGCTAATGTCATATTACCCACATACATTTGCAAAGAAAGCTGGTAAACGGTACTTTTTAATTGGACAAATTGCTACCTCCGATAATTTTGTGTGATGGTGGTGGTGGTGGTGGTGAGGGTTCTCTTAGAAAGAAGAAGGAGAGGCCGGGCACGGTAGCTCACGCCTGTAATCTCAGAACTTTGGGAGGCTGAGGCAGGTAGATCACAGGGTCAGAAGTTCGAGACCAGTCTGACCAACATGGTGAAATCCCATCTATACTAAATATACAAAAATTCGCCATGCATGATGGCACGCGCCTGTAATCCCAGCTACTTAAGAGGCTGAGGCAGGAGAGTCACCCGAACCCAGGAAGTGGAGGTTGCAGTGAGCTGAGATCGTGCCATTGTATTCCAGCCTAGGCGACAGAGGAGACTTCGTTTCAAAAGAAAAAAAAAAAAACAAAAAGAAGAAAGAAGAAGGAGAGAATGACAATGATAAGATAATTACTATTCTCTTCCATCAAGCTAAGCCGAATGGAAGGCCCTGGTTTGGTAGTCACAACTACTACTCCCATACCACAGACTGTCTATTCCCAACTTTTATTACTCTACTTGGTGTAGAAAATCACCAGCTTTCCATGGTACTGCTGTCTAGGAGGCCCCCACTTCTCCACTAATGGTTCAAGGAAAGGCAGGAGGCAACAATCAAGCTTGGAATTTTTTATCCATACCCTTTGCATTCATTTAAATATCTCCATTAAAATGTCCACCCAATTAGGGAACAAAGTCTGTTCTTAGATGAAATTTTGAAATAGATAAATTATTTCATGTTGATCTAACATACTCAAATAATGGCTGTTCTAATAATGATAATAGAATAAGAGAAAGTTCAGAATTTCAGAGCACATCTTTATAAAACTGAAGTAAAATTCAGTAGCATTCAAGATCTTTTAAGCAAAGCAATCGTGTAGTGATATGGTAACTTGTCGTCTTCCTGAAACCTGTGTCCATTGCTCTCTATTTCAGCCAATTCTATCTTTTCACCAATTGTGGGTGATTCAGTGCCTCTCCATTTTTTAAAAAGAATTTTCTTTATCTCTGTCTCTTTCTCCTTCATATTCCTTTCAATATTTCAGCATTGTATACACTGTATTCATGTTAATCTAGTATTTTATGATATGTTAACAAGCTGATATACAATATAACTTGAAATCTACAGGCAACGTTTTGACTATTACTCTCTATTAAGATTCATAATTCACATTTTTACTTTAAAAATTCTGAGAAGGCTTGAAGTTTAAAAAAAAATTCAGTGTAATTTAACCCAGCATTTTCCATATTTGTGTTATGATGCAATCATTTTTCTTTGTCTATGAACACCATGTGAAAAGTTTTATGGAAAGCAGTTGATATAAAGTTCATTCTACTTTAAGGTTCATGCTTATTTGTACCTTCCATTTTCTTATGACATCTATACATTTTAGATTTAATATTTCGTCACTAGTTTAATTTCTTCCTTTGTATTTTAAGACAAAATCCAATAAGACAGTTGCATAGCCTATCAGAGGGTTATCTTTTTGTAGATAGTCCAATTATTTATTGTTTGAGTGATGGAGCCTCACATTAGAAAGTATGGTAACCGATTAGACACATCTTGAGGGAGGAAGCTTCACAGGGGACCTGTGGAGAGTGTTGCATTCACTCAGGGGATCATTCACTTCTTTCCAAAACACACACTCTGATATTCCCAAAAAATCTGAGGCCACAGTCCTCATGATGCTCTCCTATGAAAAGCAAGTCAAATTTAGGAGAATAAATTGAATGAACTGTCACAAACATTTCTCAATAAAATAAGGAGAAAAGTGTAACTGTAGCCTGCATAAAAATTACATGTAGATATACTAAGCTTTGGGGTCCTCTTGGTTGGAATGCATTTCTGAAGGGAAAAAAATCAATATTAAACTACATTTGATACATTTCTTTGCTAAAAGCCACAACTTCCAGTATTCTAGAGAGGAATGATTTATAACCATTACATCCAACAAAATGTTCTTTTTGGCCCTGAAATCTGATAATTTGGTGACTGTGCTTCCAGAAATAAAACTCCTGTCCATCACCATTATTATTATCAAGGATAGCCTGAGAATTTCTGTAGAAAGCATAGCACATTTTCACTGCTTTACTCATGTGTGATAATTGCAGAGTTTTGGAAATGTGTTAGCTGCAAAAAAAGAAGAATTAAGACCTTAAAGGTGTTTTAGGTAGAAATAAGCAGGGAACCTTAGTTTTCTATCATTGGAGCACTTTTCTTGGTGTACTCTGTATAATATATTTCCTTTTGGCCTTGCAGATGTAGTTTTGAATCTATTAGCCTGAACACATTTTCACTGCCTTGCAAATGTTTCATCAGCCTGCCTCTCTCCCCTACCAGAGCCTGATGTAGATTGCAAGTGAAAGACAGAAAATGAGAATATAGTGTTCATTTTCAATTTTTAATTCCTTTTTTCAAGGGTGTTGGGAGGTTCTCTCTGAATAGGTTATGTCATATGGTTGCATACAGATATCTTGAACTGAAAAGACACTGTTAGACAGATATTCTACAATGAGAAATGCAATATCTTTAGGCCCTCATTCAAGAATTATTAAGAAATATAGATTGGCTGCAAAATGAAAAAAAAAGGGTAATTATTCTTATACTACTATATACTATTATATAACAGCCTTGATAGCTCACATGATGGTGAGCTGCAGCTGCCAAGAAAGGTATATAATGATTTTGCTTCAGAAATTGGATCACTTCTATATTCTTCCCAATAGGAGAATCAGTTTTAACTCATATTGCAATTAGTAAGTTACTCTCCTTAAATAATAGGAGATTATAGTACCCTTCCTGTTCCCACTGAACCAAAGAACAGTCCTAACTAGAGTACAAAACCCAGAAAATTAATCCTACAGAGAATGAAGTGTCCAGTTATAGAGATGACAGATGTAGTAAGTAAACACAGTAAGTACAGCTTCTCAAGTAATTAAGTTGACAGAGTTAGTAGAACAAATTAAAGGGAACTGACATATTTTAAAACATGATTGATAAAGGATCAAAGCTTATATAAACTTTAAATAGGTCATATGAGCAAAGGTGAAAACTCTGTTCAATAATTAATGAATAGTCGAATACAGAGAGATGTCATTTTATTGCACTTCACTTTATTGCACTTCAGATACTGGGGTTTTAACATACTGAAAGTTTGTGGTAATACTTCCTTGAGAAAGTCTCCTAGTGCCATTTTTCTAACAGCATATGCACACTTCCTTTCTATTTATCACATTCTGATAATTTTCACAATGCTTTAAATTTTTTCACTATTTTATCTGTTATGATGATTTGTGATCAGTGATCTTTGATTTTACTACCGTAATTAATTTGCAGTGCCACAAACTGCACCCATATAAGATGTCAAACTTAATCTATAATCTATAAATGCTTTGTGTGTTCTGACTGCTCCACCAACCAGCCATTCTCTGTATCTCTCTTCACAGAATGTTTCTTCCCTGAGACACAACAATATTGAAATTAGGCCAAGTAATAACTCTACAGTGGACTCTAATTGTTCAAGTAAGAGTTTCAAATGTCTCATTTAAAATCAAAAGCTAGAAGTGATTAAGTGTAGTGAAGGAACATTGAAAGCTCAGACAGCCTGAAAGCTAAGCCTCTTGTTAGAAAGAGGTAAGTTGCGAATGCAAAAAAAAAAAAGTTATGGAAAAAAAATAAAATTGCTACTCTAGTGAACACAAATAATGATAAGAAAGTGTAATGGTCTCCATGCTTACATAAAGTTTTAGTGAACTGAATAGAAGATTAAATCAACCACAACATTCCTTTAAACTAAAGCCAAATCCAGAGTAAGGCTGTAACTCTCCTTATGCTTTGAAATCTGAGAGAAGTGAGGAAGCTTCAGTAGAAAAGTGCAAAGCTAGTAGAAGTGGGTTTATGAGGTATAAGAAAAGAAATACATCTCTGTAACAAAAAATTGCAAGGTGAAACAGCAAGTACTGATGTAGAAGTTGAAGCAAGTTATCCAGAAGATCTGGCTAAGATGATTGATGAAGGTGGCTAAAACAAGAGATTTTTAATGAGACAAATCAACATTATATGGAAAAAAAAATGCCATCTCAGATTTTTCATAGCTAGAGAGAACAACTCAATGCCTGTCTTCAGAGCTTCAAAGGAAAGACTGACCTCTGGTTAGGGGATAATGCAGCTGATGACTTTAAGTTTAATACAATGCTCATGTACCATTATTTACCATTCCAAGAATCCTAGGACCCCTGAGAATGATATTAAATATACTCTGCTTGTCTTCTACAAATTGAACAGCAAAGCTTGTATGACAGCATATCTGTTTGGCAGTATAGTCTACTGGATATTTTAAGCCCACTGTTGAAACCAGCTGCTTAGAAAGAAAGATTTCATTCTGAACATTAGTGTTCATTGACAATGTACCTACTCACTCAAGAGCTCTGATAGTACAAGGAGATTAACCTTTTTTTTCGTGCCTGCTAACACAACATCCATTTGCAGCCCATAGATCAAGGAGTCATTTCAACTTTCTAGTCTTATTATTTAAGGAATATATTCCATAAGGATATAGCTGTCAAAAATAGAAGATTAAATTAAATTAATTTAAATTAAATAGTTTGCTCTTCCTCTGATGTCTCTGAACTAAGTAATTGAAAACCCTCTGGAAAATATCCAACATTCTAGATACCATTAAGAACATTCATGATTCGTGAGAGATAGTCAAAATATCAACATTAACAGGAGTTTGAAAGAAGTTAATTTCAACCTTCATAAATAGTTTGAGAGGCTCAAGTGTTAGTGGAAGAAGTTTCTGTAGATATAGTGGAAATAGCAAGAGAATTAGAACTAGAAGTAGAGCCTGAATATGTGGCTAAATTGCTACAATCTTATGCAGAACTTGAATGAAAGAGAAGTTATTTCTTATGAAAAACCCAAGAAAGTGGTTTCTTGAGATGATATCTGCTCCTGGTGATGTTGTGAATATTGTTAAAGTAACAATAAAATATTGAGAATATTATATAAACTTAGCTGATAAAGCAGCAGTAGAATTTGAGAGGATTGGCTCCAATTTTGAAAGAAGTTCTATCATAGGGAAAATGCTATTAAACATTATCCCATGCTCTGGAGAAGTATTTTCTGAAAGGAGGAATTAATACAGAAAATGACACTGTTGTCTTAAGAAATTGTCTCAGCTACCCCAGCCTTCAGCAAGCACCACCCTGATCAGTCAGCAGCCGTCAGCGTCAAGTCAATACCCTCCACCAGAAAAAAAAAAAATATGACTGGCTTAAGGTTCACATGTTTGTAGGAATTTTTTAGCAACAAAATATTTTAATTAAGGTATATACATTAATTTTTAGACATGATGATATTGCATGCTTAATAGACTACCATATAGCATAAACATAGCTTTTATATACATTCAGAAACCAAAAATGCTTTGGCTAACTTTATTATAATTTTCCCTTTATTCCAGTTGTCTGGAACTTGGCCTCCTCTATCCCCAAGGTATCTTTAGTAGAGAATGACAGCCTGACATACAGTGAAGTGAGTTAAGAAAAGTTCAATACACAGACCTTTATCAAGAAAACTTGGAAAACACAAATTGATAAATAATTCAGAAAAACACACAAAAAAATACATTCCTTTAGAATCTCATTTTAAAGATTTATGCCAATTCCAAATAAAGAAGTATTGACAAATTTATGTCAAATTTAAGGTAACTCTATATTCATTATATATGATTTTTTTTTTTTTTTTTTTTTTTTTGAGATGGAGTCTTGCTCTTGTTGTCCAAGCTAAAGTGCAATGGCCTGATCTCAGCTCAGTGCAACCTCCGCCTCCCAGGTTCAAGTGATTCTCCTGCCTCAGCCTCCCAAGTAGCTGGGATTACAGGTACCTGCCACTATGCCCAGCTAATTTTTGTATTTTTAGTAGAGACAGGGTTTCACCATGTTGGCCAGACTTGTCTCGAACTCCTGACCTCAGGTGATCTGCCTGCCTCAGCCTCCCAGAGTGCTGGGATTATAGGTGTGAGCCACCACACCTCACTATATATGATTTTATTTCAGAGTGTGCCTTCAGTCAGTTTTATTTGTTTATGCATGTATGTGGCATGGTATGTATGTATGTCTTTATCAGTGTCATGTTACAAAAGCACCTTACGAATCATTACAGAAAGACAATCATATCTAAATAGAAGACAAATACTATTACAGTCAAGATTCTGAGACTAAGTGGGCAAAAATTCAAAAATCCTGGCTCATGTATTTTGATCTGTATCTTCTACATAGTGTATACATTGATTTTAACAGTTAATATTGTGTCACACTAACATGTTACCTTAAAGTCCCTTTGTCTTGAGGGGGAATATAATACAAGGATTAGAAAAATGCAGGCAGTTTTTTAAAAAATATATGTTTTATTAAAAGACAGCCACAAACATCCCTTTATGTATTATCTATGTTTGCTTTCTAGCTACAACAGCATCGAGTAGTTCCATCAGAGTTGTTTAGCCTGCCAAGCCTAAAATATTTACTATTTGACTCTTTACAGCAAAACTTGCCAATGCCTAATGAAGCACAATGCAAATGGTTTTTGAGTAAAATAGACTCATGAGAAACTGTGTTCCAGGTTAAGCTTTATGTTTTATGCTACGTTTTACAATCCCCAACATGTTTTTTAGGTTAAGCAACTGAATTTTCTCTTCTGGGGGAAAAAAAAAAAAAGAGAGAGACTCTCTTTATTCCCCCATCATCAGGACCTTATTGTGATATTGAACATTCAGAATTCTCCACCAACCCTGAAATTAAACCAGCCCTTAGCATTTATGGCCTCTCAAGGCAAGATTTAAATGGAGGCACATATGTGATTCATTTTAAAATAAATCAAGCCCCCAAAATCATTCAATTAAGTATGCTGTATCACCCTATTTTGATAAGTATGCCTTCACAATGACCTAGAAAGTCAAACTTGAAATTAAAATTTTCAGACTTTTAAGTTTCTTCACCAAAAAAAAAAAAAAAATATGGCAGTACGGGAAGGGCATGGCCTCAGCTCCACTCTGTGACTCCCCATAGACTTTTCTTCTCCATTTCAATTATTCATGTGCTGCGATAGAACTGCATCCATATGGACATCCCAGCACACATGCCTGAGCTCTGTCCACCCATTTTCAGAACATCTCTCCTTGGCCAACCCTGCTGAAAGCCGAGGGTCACATATATGCCCAGTGACATACCCACTCCTTGGGGAAACTGATCCAGTAGACAGAGCACCACGAATTTTGGAAGGAAGTCAAGATCATGTTAGCAGGAAATCCCCAAGTTTTAATTACCCAGAGCATCATGAAGTTGGGGAGCATAGGCTCAGGATGTATCCTTCTCATAACCCAGAGAATTCTTACTCTGTGGAAAAGTGAATTAAATATGGAGATACGAGGTGGAGCGCTCTAAAGCTCTCTCTCCTTAGAACCAGCAGCATCAGCATCTCCTAAAACAGTAGTTCCCAAGTGGGGGTAATTTTGTCCTCTAGAAGACATCTGACCTCATCTGGAGGGGGTTTTCATTGTCACAACTGCTCAGGAGAGTGTTAGTAGCATCCAGTAGGTAGAATCTAGAAATGCTGCCAAAAAATCTACAGTACACAAGAACCATCCCAGAAACAAAGAATCAGTTGGTCCAAAATGCTAGTGGTGCTGAACTTAAGAAACAGTCCCCTAGGATTTCATAAGAAATGCAGAAGCTCAAGCCCGCCTCAGACCTACTGGACCAGACTCTGAATTTAAAGTGGATCTGTAAGTATGCCCATTAAAGTGTGAGAAGCACTGCTCTGAAGCATGGGATGGAGGCAGAGGCTCTTCTTGCCCTATGAAATGTGGTGCTTTTTGGAACAGGCAACTTGCAAGACTTTTGATGCTGGTGATTTCCCTCATTCCAACATTAATTTTTCCCTCATTGTTTTACTCCTTTTACAAGAGTCAGAAAAATCAGATGATTATCTTCTATTTCTATTACTTTATAAAGAGCATACATATCAGGTTCAATCTATAGGAAGATTTTTGAAGGATATTTTAAAGAGTACATCAAAAAAGGTCAGAATTCCTAATCAGTCATCACAGGATTTAAATCATTAAGATTATCTCAAACTGCATTCTCCTGGTTGCCTTGACTCATATCCTGAGTTTTATGAATTGGACAAAAACATTTCATAGATGAAATACATCATAGCATTTTTAGAGGATTTCATTATCTGAACAGGGAACATGGAGGCTTCCAGGAGTAGATGTTAAATGTCTGGCCTCTCCTAACATGACTCATTTACTTATAATACTAAGTTGCATTTCTCAGCCAAGATGTGCTGGGGAATGGATGAAAAAGAATTTCATTTTAAAATGTAGTCTGAATACCTATATTGATTGACAGAAAAAAATGTCTGTGTTTAGGCTGATTCTTGTTTTATCCATCCATAGACAACATAACGAGTTCTTCCAGTTTAAAGGACAGGAGGAGGAGTAAGATGTTTCTTGCATACACAAGGAGAATTTTTCCAGACAGGAAAATAATGAGAGGGAGCTGGACAATATTTACAGAGAGGCCTAGTATTGATCATTTTCTGGTCCACAATCATATTGTAAAGAAGGCAGGTCTTGTATTTAGCACACTTAGTTTTCTTATCCTCATGTGTACCCCTGACACAATGAACTTCACGCACCCCCTTAAGAAACACCATCATTTGGTACTTTCCTACTAGCCTGATTTCTGTGTTTATATTTACCCTACGTGAAAGTTACACAAATATTCAGTGAGAATCTACAACATTTCAACCACTATACTAATAAAGACAGAAAGAAAAATTAAACATTTCAACATTTCTATGACTGAAAAGGGTTTCAAGTATTTTTTATTTGATTATTATTATTTTTAATTTATAGAAACACCATCTTCCCCATCTTCACTCTGGAGATCTGCAGTTTGGCAAGAAAAAAATATATTATTATCAACTTGTGTTGAATGGATAAATGAGTGTAATGTTGAAAGATAATATGAAGTTTCGTTGAGGCTTTTGTGGCCCTTGAAATTACTCAGTGTAGAAAGTCACTTATTCTACCCGCTCATTAGGGCTGATACTTCTGGCACCCTCAACAGTTATTCTTTTCTCCGTGTACCGTAATCAACTGCTTAGAAGGATATTTTCCAGGGATGTGTATTTCATTAACATGTAAAAACAACACAACTGCCTGCTTATTTTCCAACCACTACTCAATCATGATATTTTTCCCTGGATTGTTTCTCAGTATTATAGGATTATTTCTTGACTTTCTTCTGCAAAATACAAATTTGATACTGTTGGCAATCTTATTCACACTCATGCATGCTTCTCAGTTCCCATGGTTTCTTATATCTTTTCCTTTACAAATCTAGCGTATGTGCCTCTCACTGGCAGACCCAAAGTCAGTATTGTAGGGAAAACATTAATTCCAAGATTTCTTCCCCACAGATAACAGGAGTTTGTGTGTGTGTGTTGTTGCTGTTTGTTTTGATTAAAAAAAAAAAAAAATTCTGAAAAGACCTAGCATGTGATTGACAGAAAAACAAAATTCATATAATATTTTAACATGATTTTAAACATTTATAAAATAGGTATTATTCTTTTTCTAAAGAAATAGGAGGTGGCATAAATCAACCCCACTAAATTGTGTTCGTATTAAGAATCCTAAGTTTGCAAGGTGACGCATATACTTTGGAGTGTATATTGTCATTTTTCATGCTGAATTTATTGCTGTTGTCTCTGTCATTTTTCTCTATGTATCTGAAGAGATGGTGGGGACATATTGACAACAATGGAAAAGACTTTACTTTTAAAATAGCTGGAATCTTAGACTCTCATATAAAATCAGTCCTGGTTATTTTTTTAAAAACGCACAGCTTTTCTCTTTTGTAGTCATGCTTCCCATCAACTAACAAGAGTTGCCTATAAATTAGTCTTCTTTTCCTCACCTCCTTATTCCACTGAATTTAGATTTTCTTCCCCATCATTCCATTGAAAGTGATCTTATCAAGGTCACCAATGACTACCTTTCTAAATACAAAATTCAAATATCTGTTCTTATCACACCTGAACTCACATCTCTGACACTGTTGACAACTTCCTCTCAACTCAAAATCATTTTTTGGCATATGTAAAATCACAGTCTTGTTTTACTTCCTACTGTACTAATGACTCATTATTTTCCTTTCCTAGCTTCTCCCCATTTTTCAGTTCTTTAAATGTCTGTGTGTCTCAGGGCACAGCTTACATCCATCTTTTTATCACCAGCAATACTCTATTCTAGATGACATTATTCAAACCCTTGGTTTACATGAGTGAATGGAATTTTTGATTTCCCCCTTAAAATTAGTCTTCCCTAGCCTACCACAGTCTATAATGGTGTCACCATTCATACAATTGCAGAGGACAAGGACCTAGGAGGTATTCTTGATTTCTCTGTTTTTCGTAGCCTTCTTTTCCAAATGGGGTTGTCTATCTCCAAAGTTTATTTCAAATTCAATCATCTCTCAAAACTTCCACCACTGTTATTCTAGTCCTATTTCCTGCCTGGACAACTATAACAGACTCCTAATTACCTACTTGCTACAGCTCTTTCTCCTTCATAGCCTATTCTGTACAAAGCAAACTTAGTAGCAATATTTTTGAAATCATGAGATAGGTGATGCACACAATTATACACAGAATCTTTAAAAAAATATCTCCTTAATGACAGCAAGACCTACATGATGTCAACTTATCTTTCTGACCTTATTTGTTTATCATTTTTCCTATCATTCTTTAAGCCTTATATATATTGGCCTACTTTCCATTATTAAAATAAACCAGGCTTATCTTTGTCTCAACTATCATATTTGCTATTCTCACTAATTGGATTATTTTCCATAGATATTTTATATAGCTAGCTCTTTTCTAATATTCAGATCTCTACTGAAATATTGTTTCCCAAAAAAGAATTTGTAGGCCATTCTCTCTAAATCCACATCCTCAAAAACATCCTATTGCATAATTTTCTATTCCATGTTGAGAAAATATAATTAAAAACAAAATCTCCTTCCAGCCCAGAAGTCTCTCCACCACCATAAAGGTGGAAGAGAAATAACACAATTTTATTGTTTAATAAGAATTAAAACAGGATGTGACACAAATCACAAGCAATCCACTAAGAGACTGCAAAGACAGAAAGAAGTCTTTTTTAATATAGAGAAGCATACACAACCCATTACAAATGTATTCTCAAGATAAACAATAGCTAGTCCTCAAATAAGAGGACTTGACAGCACTGTTTGTCACACACAGTTCAGCATAAATTCACTTCATAGAGGGACTCTGTGTTAACTAATTACTTTCATCTGACAGAAAAATAAACCTCTTACATGTTTGTTACAAGAATTAGTTTTGCAACTTGGAGTAAGGCGCCCATTGATGTTATGTCTCTCGCCTTCTCATAGAAACAGGAGGAAAAGAGGAGGTAAGGTGCCTATCTTTGTTGATTAAATTTCAATGAGATAGTTTCCTGGTCCTTTGGAAAGATATCTCTGGGTCTAAAAGCTGTCAAGAGGCTATTTAGCTTTCAAAAAGATTTACATACATTTCAAAGAGATACAAAAAAACTTAAAATGACCAGTTTTCTAAAATAAATGCTCTAAGAAAATGGGGGATATACCTCTTCCTTTATTTCCATTAAGAAGAATTAAGCTGCTTACGTTTAATTTGTATTAGTTCTTACACTCCTTATTATTGCTATTTTTTAGAACCCTGATCAGTAAATACAAATATATTATTTACAGATTTGTGTTTCTGGGTGTTACATTTTCATTAGAATTCAACTTTCATGAAAACAGAGAATTTCTCTTCCAAGTTTGTAATTGTATTTTGATTGCCTAGAAGAGTTTTGGGGCCATAATAGGTACACAATAAATAGTTCTATAATTAAAAATTGAATAGTTATTATTTAATAATATTTAATATTATTTAGTAATAGTACTATATAGCATTACTTAGTATTATGCAAGAAAATGCTATATAAACAAAAATAAGTTAGAAAGAAATACAGCAAATCTTTCGGGGGTTTTTTTGTCATTGCAATTTGTTTTAGAAATAGAATCTTACTCTTGACACCCAGGCTAGAGTACCATAACATAATCATAGCTCACTGTATCCTCAAACTCCTGAACCCAAATGATCTTCCCACTTCAGCCTCCCAAAGTACTAAGATAACAGGTGTGGGCCACTATGCTGGCCTCAAAAGGTTTTTTTTTTTTTTTTTTTTAAATAGTCTTTGAGAACTATCTGCAAAATTGTTTTAAAAAAATTTTATAGACTTTTTTCATATAACGAATATCCTCCATATCCATACATGTTGCTACTAATGACAGGATTGCATTCCTTTTTCTGGCTGCATGGTATTTCATTATACACACTGCATTCACTTTATTCATTAACTCATTGATGGACCTTGATTCCATGTATTTCCTATTGTGGCTATATGCAATAAACATGTCAGTGCATTCCTTCCATACAGAGGCCAGTGTTACTATCTTTTTAATAGACTATTTTTAGAGCAGCTTTATACTCACAGCAAAATTAAACTGAATAGTGTTTCCATATGGCCCCTGATCACACACATGCACACACTCCCCCGCTGTCAACATTCTGCAGAAGAATCATTCGTTATAATCCACGAATCTACAGTGACACAAAATTAATACTTAAAGGTCATAGTTTACATATTTGCATAGGCTATATTTGCATAGTTTACACAGTGAACCCTACTCAATTTATGGGTTTTGACAAATGTATAATGACATTAGCCTTCATTGTAGTATCACACAATATTTCGCTTTCCTGAAAATACTCTTTTTTCTGCTGTATTAGTCTGTTTTCACACTGCTATAAAGAACTACCTGAGAATAGGTAATTTATAAAGAAAAGAGGTTTAATTGAGTCACAGTTTTGCGTGGCTGGGAAAGCCTCAGGAAACTTACAATCATAGCAGAAGGTCAACAGGAAGGCAGGCACATATTACAAGGTGGTGTGTCTGGAATTGGTGGGTTCTTGGTCTCGCTGACTTCAAGAATGGAGGTGCGAACCCTCACGGTGAGTGTTACAGTTCTTAAAGATGGTGTGTCTGGAGTTTGTTCATTCTGATGTTCGGACGTGTCCACAGTTTCTTCCTTCTGGTGGGGTTTGTGGTCTGGCTGACTTCAGGAGCGAACCTGCAGACCTTCACGGTGAGTGTCACAGCTCTTAAAGGTGGCACGTCTGGAGTTTTTTGTTCCTCCCAGTGGGTGCATGGTCTCACTGGCTTCAGGAGTGAAGCTTCAGACCCTCCCGGTGAGTGTTACAGTTCATAAAAGCAACATGGACCCAAAGAGTGAGCAGCAGCAAGATTTACCGCAAAGAATGAAAGAACAAAGCTTCCACAGCCCAGAAGGGAACCCAAGAAAACTGCCACTGGCTGGCTCAGGCAGCCTGCTTTTATTCCCTTATCTGGCCCCACCCACGTCTTGCTGATTCGTCCATTTTACAGAGAGCTGATTTGTTTATTTTACAGAGACCTGATTGGTCCATTTTGACACAGTGCTGATTGGTCGTTTACAATCCTTTAGCTAGACACAGAGTGCTAGAAAGAAGAGTTCTCCAAGTCCCCACTAGGTTAGCTAGATACAGAGTACCGATTGGTGCATTTACAAACCTTGAGCTAGACACAGAGTACTGATTGGTGTATTTACAAACCCTGAGCTAGACACAAAGTGCTAATTGGTGCATTTACAATCCTTTAGCTAGACACAGAGTGCTAGACAGAAAAGTTCTCCAAGTCCCCACTAGGTTAGCTAGCATCAACATCTCTTCCTGGTACCTCCATCAGGGCATGTATATGGACAGAGCATCAGCTCACTCACCAGCTCTTACTCTTAAGCATCATCTACTGGACTTCAGCATGAATTGCACCACCAAACCAAATAAACAATTACATGGACAAGCAGGATCTGACAATGTCACGGCAAAGAACCTATCTGCAACCGAGGAACCCGTTCCAAGCTTTGGTCCTCTGAAAAGCACCCAAAACCAAAGTCATTCGATTATACACAACATATACTACAGTCAAACCCTCAAGGGAAAAAAAGAATAAAAACGTAACACCATCCAACTGATAGGAAATTCAAAAAAAGAAGCAAGAGCTCCCTCAGATAAGAAGAAACTAGCAAGAACTCTGGCAACATAAAAAGCCAGAGTGTTTTGCCACCTCCAAAAGATTGTATATACTCCTTAGCAATGAGTCCTAACCAGATTGCAATGTCTGAAATGGTTGATAGAAAGTTAAATATATGAATGGCGAGGTAACTCAGTGAGACCCAGGAGAAAGCTGCAATCAAAAACAAAGAGACAAGCCAAAAAGAAAAAAAAAAAAAAAAGATTCAGGATATGAAAGATGACATGGCTAAACAAAAAAGAGCCAAAAAGAACTTTTGGAATTGAAAAATTCACTACTGGAATTTCAAAATGTAGTTGGAAACCTAAACAATAGGCTGGACAAAGAAAGAGAAAGGCTTTTACAGCTAAAAAACCGGTCTCTTGAAATTGTTTTTAAAAGAACTTTGAAAACTGAACAAAGCTTTTGAGAAACATTAGATTATGTAATATGGCAAAACCTATGACTTATTGGCATTCCTGAGAGAGAAGAAGAAAAAGTAGGCAACTTGGAAAATATATTCAAGAATTTAATTCAGGAAAATTTCCCCAATTGTGCTGGAGAAGTCAACATGCAGACCCGAGAAATTCAGAGAACTCCTCTGAGAAACTATACAAGATGACCTCCCCAAAGCATATAGTCATCAAACTATCCAAAGTCAACAAGAAATAAAAAAATTTACAGGCAGTTGGAGAAAAGGGTCAAATTACTTATAAAAGGAATTCCCTCAGATTGACAGTGGTTTTCTTAGCAGAAACCTTACAAACCGGAAGAGATTGAGGGTCTCTTTTTTAGCATTTTTAAAGAAAAAATTCCATCCAAGAATTTCATTTCCTACAAAACTAAGTTTCAAAAACAAAGAGAAATAAAGTCTTTTCCAGATCAGCAAAGACTAAGCGAATTCGTCGCCACCAGCCTGGACTTTTAAGAAATGTTTAAAGAAGTTATAAACATGGCAACAAAAGAATGATACTTGCCACTACAAAAGTGCATGTAAGTACAAGGACCACAGACCATATAAAGCAAATAAAAATAAAAACTACAAAGCAACTGTCTAAAAACACCAGTATAGGAACAAAACCCCACATATCAATATTAACCTTCAATGTAAACAGCCTATATGCTCCACTTATAAGACTTAGAGAGGCACATTGGATTAGAATAACACAACCTTTTGCTGTCTTCAAGAGATGCATCTCACATTTAATGACACAGGCTCAAAGTAAAGGGATGAGCAAAGATCTATAACGCAAATGAAAAAGAAAGCAGGGATTGCTATTTTTATACCAGATAAAACAGACTGTTTGCCAATAACAGAAATAAAAAAGACAAAAAGGGCAAAAAGGGGACTACATAATGATGAAGTATTCGATTCATCAAGATTTAACTGTCCTAATTATACATACACCCAACATTGGAGCACCTAGATTTATAAAACAATTACTATTAAACCTATGTAAAGAGATAGCTACACAATAATAGTGGGGGACTTCAGCACCCCACTGACAGCATTTAGACAAAACATTGAGGCTCAAAACTAACAAATAAATTCAAGACTAAAATTGGACACTTGGCCAAGTGTAGCTAATAGGCACCTACACAATATCCCACTGACAACCACAGAATATACACTCTTCTCAACTACACAAGGACATACTCTTAAGGTTGATTGCATGCTCAGTCATAAAGCAAGTCTTAATAAAGTAAAAAATTCAATATCATACTATACATCTTCTCAGAAGACACTGGAATAAAAATTAAAATCAATACCAACAGGAACTCTTAGAACCTGAAAAATACATCAAAACTAAACCACTTGCTCCTTATTGATTTGGAGGTCAATAGCAAACTTAGGGCAAAACTTTTTAAACCATCTTTGAAACAAATGGAAATAGAGACACAACATACTACAATCTCTGGGATACAGCAAAAGCAGTGTTAAGAGGAAATTTTATAGTACTAAATTTCTATACCAAGGAGTTAAAAGTATCTAAAATTAACAACCTAACGTCATACTTAAAGGAATGAGGAAAACAAGAACAAACCAAACTCAGACCTAGCAGAAAAAAAGAAATAACTGAAATCATAGCAGAAGTAAATTAAGAAAAAAAAACCATACAAAGAATCAATGAAAAAAAAGTTGATTCTTTGAAAGGATAAAGAAAATTGACAGACTGCTAACAAGACTAATAGAAAAGATTATAATAAGCAAAATCAAAAGTGACAAAAGTGATATTACAACTGATTCTACAGAAATGCAAAAGATCTTCAGAAACTACTCTGACCATCATTATTTGTACAAACTAAATAATTCAGAAGATACCAATAATTTTCTGGACATATACAACCTTCCAAGATTAAACAGAAAGAAATTAAAATCCTGTACAGGCCAATAATGAGTTACAAAATTGAATCTGTAATTTAAAAAACATACAAAACCAAACATAACAAAACCTACACTAGATGGATTTGGATTCATAGCCAAATTCTATCAGACATACAAAGAAGAGCTGTGCCAATCTTACTGAACTATTCCAAAAGGGAGTTAGAGAGGCATTCCTCTCTAACTCTTTCTACAAAACCAATATTACACTAATACCAAAACCTGGCAAAGACACAACATAAAAAGAAAACTGTAAGCCAATATTCATGATGAACATAGATGCAAAAATCTTCAACAAAATATTAACAAACTGTATAAGCACCATATAAAAAAATAATTCATCATGGTCAAGTGAACTTTATTTCTGGAATTCAAGGATGGTTCAACATACATAAATCAATAAATGTGATTCACCACAGAAACAGAATTAAATACAACAAACATATGGTCATCTCAATAGATGCAGAAAAGGAATTCCATAAAATCTAACATATCTAATCTATCTTCATGATAAAAAACCTTAACAGAGTACACATTAAAGGAACATAACTCAAAACAATAAGAGCTATCCATAGCAAACCCACAGCCAACATTATACCGAACAGGCAAAAGTTGGCAGCATTCCCCTGAAAACTAGCACAAGACAAGGATGTCCATTCTCACTAGTAGAAGTGACTAGTGGAAATGAGAGTGGACATCTTTGTCTTGTGTCACAGACAAGGCACAGTGAATCCTAGCCAGGGCAATCAGGCAAGAGAAAGAAATAAAAGGCATCCAAATAGGAAAAGAGGAAGCCAAATTACTTCTCTTTGCTGACAATATGATTCTATACTGAGAAAACTCTAAAGATTCTTCCAAAAGATTCCTAGACCTGATAAGCAACTTCAGTAAAGTTTCAGAATACCAAATCAATATACTAAAAGTAGTAGCATTTCTATACACCAATAACACTCAAGCTGAGAGCCAAATCAAGAATGCAATCCCATTTACAATAGCCACACCAAAATAAAGAACCTAGGAATACATCTAATCAAGGAGATAAAAGATTTCTACAAGGAGAACAAAGCACTGCTGAAAGAAATCATAGATTACACAACAAATGGAAAAGCATTCCATGTTAATGCATTGGCAGAATCAATATGGTTAAAATGTCCATACTGCTTAAAGCAATCTACAGATTCAATATTATTCCCGTCCAATAACCAATGTTATTTTTCACAAAATTAGAAAAACAATTCTACAATCCATGTGGAACCAAAAAGATCCCAAATAGCCAATGCAATACTAAGCAAAAGTTATAAAGCTGGAGGCATTATATTATCTGGCTTCAAACTATACTACCAGGCTAGTAACCAAAAGAGCATCGAAGTGGTACAAAAATAGACACATTGACTAATGGAACAGAATAGGAAATCCAGAAATGAAGAATAGGAAAAGGACACCCTATTCAACACAATGTTCTGGGAAAACTGGTTAACCATATGTAGAAGAAGGAAAATGAACCCCTACTTCTCATCATACACAAAAATGAACTCAAGATAAAGACGTCAAAGTAAGATGTGAAACTATAAATGTCCTAGAAGAAAACTTTGGAAAAACTTCTTTGGACATTGGCCTAGGCAGAGAATTTATGACTAAGCTCAAAAGCAAATACACCTAAACAAAAATTGACAAGTCAGACCTAATTAAACTAAAGGGTTTCTGCACAGCAAAAGATGCTCTTACTATGCAGAGTAAACAGACAACTTATAGAAGGGGAGAAAATATTTGCAAACTATATATCCAACAAAGGACTAACAACCAGAATCTATAAGAAACATTAACCAATCAGCATGAAATTTAAAAAAAAAAAAGTTGAAAAGTGGTCAAAGAGCATGAACAGACAGTTCTCAAAAAAAGAGCAGCCAATAAACATATGAATATATGCCAAACATCACTAATCACCAGAGAAATGCAAATCAAAACTACAATGATGTATTATCTTACTTCAGTCAGAATGGCTATTATTAAAAAGTAAAAACTAACAGATGTTGGCGAGGATGTGGAGAAAAGGGAACACTTACACACTGTTAGTGAGAATGTCAATTATTTTAGCTCCTGGGGAAAACAACATGGAGATTTCTCAAAGAAATGAAAATGGAACGACTATTTGACCTAGCAATCCAATTAGTGGGTATCTACCCAAACAAAAATAGATTGTTCTACCAAAAAGACACCAGTGCTTTTATGTTGTCACAGCACTATTCACAATAACAAAGACAAGGAACCAACCTACATGCCCATCAATGGTGGATTGGATAAAAAAATTGTGGTACATATACATCATGGAATACTACCCAGCCATTAAAAAAAAAAAAAAAAAGAAAGAAAGAAAGAAAGAAAGAAAGAAAGAAAGAAAGAAAGAAAGAAAGAAAGAAAGAAAGAAAGAAAAAACAATGAAATCTTGTCCTTTGCAACAACCTGGATGCAGTTAGGCCATTGTCCTAACTGAAGTAATGCAGAAACAGAAAATCAAATACTTCATTTTCTCACTTATACATGGGAGCTAAACAATAAGTACACACAGACATAAAGATGGAAGCAATAGGCAGTGGATATTCTCAAGGCAGGAGGAGGAAGCAAGGGGAAGTTTTGAAAAATTACCATTGAGTACTGTTTTCACTATTTGTATGATGGCATCAATAGAAATCCAAACCCCAGCAATATGCATACATCCATGCAACAAACATGCAATGTATCCCTGAAACTTAAAAAAAAAGACTAGACCATTTTGCACTCCTGCCAGCAATAAATGAAAATCTGCATTGCTCAACCTCTGCACCAGCATTTAATGTTGTCAGTGTTTTGACTTTTCAGTATTTTAATAAGTGTGTAGTGGAGAATTTAGTGTTGTTCAAAATGAATATCTTATTTTATAATAAAAAAAAATTAACCGAGTAATTGGATCATCATCTTGGAAAAAGGTGAGGCAGGATTTGAATCAAAGTATCTATCTCTGGGCGCGGTGGCTCATGCCTGTAATCCCAGCACTTTGGGAGGCTGAGGTGGGTGGATCATGAGGTCAAGAGATCGAGACCATCCTGGCCAACATGGTGAACCCTATCTCTACTAAAAATACACAAATTAGCTGGGTGTGGTGGCGCATGCCTGTAGTCCCAGCTACTTGGGAGGTTGAGGCAGGAGAATCACTTGAACCCAGGAGGCGGAGGTTGCAGTGAGCCGAGATCGCGCCTTTGCACTCCAGCCTGGTGACAGAGCAAGACTACATCTCAAAAAAAAAAAAAAGTATCTATGAAGTGTATCTCCCACTATGCCAAATTTTCTTAATATATTGATTTTTCTTCTTCACATTAATATACTAATGTACTTGTGAATGTTTTGTGGTGGTTTTATTCTTGGGGATGACATCTGACTGGGTGTGCAAGTTGATCATGGGCAGAAGTTTGTTATATCTGTTTCTCCAGAATAATAGGAATACATGGTATTCTATACTCAGACTCTGCTCATATAGTATATGTTGAAACTCCTATACATTTGACTCACCAGATACTACTTTCAAAGATGCTTCAAAAAGTTCAAATTTTTAACACCATTTCTTTAAGAAGCTATTATGTCTACTGCAAGAGCATCAAAGATTGTAGATTTTTTTTAATGGAAATGGCAGGAAACATGAACTGATCCCATTGGGTGCTTATTAAATAAACATGTAAAACATCCTAAAATAAACATAATTTTAAATTAATGGCATTTTTTTTTCTGTCTGTCTTAGTTCTGGATGTTCCATGTCTCTCCCTCATTTTATTGTATGCCAGAGAAAATAAGCATTTATGTTTTATTTTCCATTCAAAGTTCACAAACTTCATTTCAACTTATGTCTCAGGATAAGTTGAAATAATCCCCTATGTATAGTAGTATAAAATATTACATTTATTGAGTTTTAATAGTAAACTCACCTAGAGTCAACTGTGTAGAAATTTTACCGTTAACTCAAAGCAGACCTTTTTCTTTTCCATCTGTCAATCTAGCTCACTATTTTAGAAAATTGCTGTTAATACCATATCTTTATGGCCCTAATAAAGATTTAAAGTCCTCTTTCATATAGATAAGCCACACAATTTGGGATCTTCAAAAGCAAGATATGCTTTTTGTGTTCACAGAAGATTTCAAATGATCAAAATTATCTGGAAGTAATCTGGATGTCATGAAAAACATACATTTGAGAGTAATTAAAAATAGTATGACAACCATTGCTTATAAACTCCCTGAAGAGAATTTTTATTGCAAGAAATACATTAGATAACTTTTTAAAAAGTTTAAATTGTAGAATTATATTATCTGGAAGGACCAGGATCCTAGAATTTTGGTAAAGAAAAAAGGAGTTATTTATTTGAATAAAATTGGAGTCTGGATCAGTCAGAATGGTTGTGTCTGTGAATAACAAAAATTCAACTGTGTTGAATTGTGTCCCTCCAAATAAATATGTCTAAGTCTTTTCCCCCAATTTCTGTGAATGTGACCCCAGTGGGAAACAGGATTTTAGTAGAGAGAATTAAATTAGAAATCTCTAGGTGATATTACTCTGGGTTTAGGATGGGCCCTAAGTCCAATGAGTAATGTTTTGATAAGAGAGAGAAGAGAGAGATTTGGCACACAGAGGAACACTTGAGAGACAGACCTGAGAAATCTCAGTTAGAGACTGCACTGACGTGTCTACATACTGATGAATGCCAAGCATTGCTGGCAGCTAACCAGCAGCTAGGAGATAAGCATGGAACAGATTCTTTCTCAGAGTCTCCAGAAAGAACGAACTTTGCCAATACCTTGATGTCAAACTTCTGGCCTCCAGAGCTCCGAGGGAATATATTTCTATTGTTTGAAGCTATCAGGTTTGTTATGAGGTTTGTTATAATTTGTTACCAAAGCCCTTGGAAACTAATAGTCCCACCCAAATTGACTTTGAAAATATGGAAATTTATTAGTTCACACAAATAGTAATTAAGATAATTGACTGTCTTCTAAGGTGAGTTGCTCTTATTCTGTTTTCCTGCAAATTTCTTGGATTTACCTTCTTACTTGAAAGTTTCATTTTCACTACAGTCATGAGATGGCTACAGCAGCTACAAAGCTCATATACATGACTGATAATATCCAGTGAAATTGAAGCAGAGATTAAAAAACAACTAACTTCTGATTGCCCTCTCAAAATGAATAAATAGCATTTCCAAAAATGCTATTTAGATCTATAAATACTTTTATTAAAACTTTTATTAAAGATCTATAAATACTTTTATTAAAATTTATTTGGTCAAATTAGGTCATATAATTAAAAAAATAAAAATAAAATGGGGTAATCTTTTTTATTGTTTAAATTTTTTTAAATTATACTTTATGTTCTAGGGTACATGTGCACAACGTGCAGGTTTGTTACATATGTATACATGTGCCATGTTGGTGTGCTGCACCCATTAACTCGTCATTTACATTAGGTATATCTCCTAATACTATCCCTCCCTGCTCCCCCCTCCCCACAATAGGGCCCCCTGTGTGATGTTCCCCTTCCTGTTTCCAAGTGATCTCATTGTTTGATTCCCACCTATGAGTGAGAACATGTGGTATTTGGTTTTCTGTTCGTGCAATAGTTTGCTGAGAATGATGGTTTCCATTAACATAACTAAACAAGTTGGATTTATGTTAAAACAAGGAATGGATGGTAGGTGTTAGTTTGGCAAATAATTGTAACTACAAAGTAACATGACCACTGTAATGCTGCTTCTCCAGGGACAAAATCATTAAGCAGTTTAACTGCTTTCATAGTAAATAAAATATCAACTGATTAGATTTCCTCTGCAAACTTCTAAAGCTGTATGTTTCTCTAATATCTAGAATTCTTGAAACTTTGCTACTATAAAGGCATTTGTAGTTACACGTGGTAATGCTGCCACAGTTGGAAGGACAAAGACCGAAAATAGTATTGGCTTTCTGGATTACAGGAAGGATACATAGTCCATTACTACATATACAGAATAACAATATCTCTAATTCTATGCCTTTCAATCTTGCACTTTCTTAACATTCCCTGACTTTCCCTGAAAAATTAATAGTGAAATTAGCATGACCTAACCTACCTGCAATAAAGTAACATAGATCATACTTTTGGCAGATTAAACATTTTCAAACAAGTAGACAGGCAGGTAGGACAAAGATAAAAATTCATAATGAGAAATTCTAGGAGCAAAACATAGGCTAGACAAATTCATGTAATGTTTAACACATCCCTATAGAGATTAATTCCAATGGAGTTGAAGAAACAAGCACTGTAAAAGACTAATTAAATTTACCAATGTTGTACAGCTAGTGAGCAGCCCAGGCTGACTTTGAATCTTTCTCTGACTTCTAAGCCCATGTTCTCGCCAAAGGCAACTCCAACAAAATTATTACTTAAAAAATTAATTTATAATAAAATAAATTATTTATGTATCATTCTTTGCTGGAAGACCAAGAATTATACTGAATAAGCAAATATTGAGGTGTACGAAAAGCTGCTTTAGTTCAAGTTCCCCAGAAGTACAACTCAAATTGAGCATTTGTATTCAAGTGAATTATTAGGAAGAACTCAAAAGATAAACTGGGGAAACCAAGAAAGAATAAGATTTGAGGCAAAGTCACATGGAAGAAAATTTCAGCTAATTTCACTGGAAAAAGTTGCTGTGACCTGAGGCTAGAGACCTAAACTCTCACACCCCAATCTGTCAGTCTTTGTATCCTTGACTAAAGACTGTACCAAAAGGATACAAACTCTCTGTGCCTTCAGGGCAAAGTGGCTCCTGTAGTCTGAAGGTAATCAACGGGTAAAGAGCTGCAGGTATAGACCATGAACAAAGTACCCTGAAGCTCAGGGAAGGGTTTACAGAAAGATAATAAATCCAAGAGAATCTAAATAGAGTAATTTTGTTGTTTGTTACTTCAGTCTTATGTGAAAGAAAGGATGCATGCATAGAATAACCAAATCTGAAACCTTCCCAAAAGCTTCATTAAATTAAATAGTATCCTTGTGTTAATTTTAGATTACTGAATACCTTATAGACTGTAGGTTGATAATTTGTTCATAAAGGAAAAGCAAACTAAATGTTTCCTCCTTTAGCAAAAGGATAAAAGATATATCCATTTGGGTGAGAAATGAATTCCTGAGTGTTATTAAAATTGGACTGATTTAAACCTTCCATCTTTACCTCCCAAGGCTCAGGTAAGAATTGTAGCAGAGGGGAAATTAACAAAATAAATGGATTTGAGGTCACATTTATGATATGCAGTTGCTTTAGTTTATGTTGTATAGAAATGTCTGGGTTGTTGAAAATTGATAATGAAAACTCATGTAGCCCTCTAAATTCATGGTTTGGCTTTCGAGCCATTCTGGAAGTAATGTCCCATGGTGCACTGTTATAAACATCAGCTCGTATGCAAGGATTGATACCATACATATACTTGGAGTTCTTTTAAGCAATGTATTAGCTTCAAATTGAAAAAGAAAACCACATAAAGTTCCTTAATAAATGTGGTTCTGATTGAAACATATTGCTAATATTATTAAGTGTCCCAGAGAGTAACTGACATATCATATCATATTTACTTGTATTCACACTGCCTTTTTTGTTGCAGATGGCTTATAAAACACTTACAAACACATTACTGTATGCAAAACATAATGCTGTTTCTGGAACTCTGGTTTTTATGGACTTTTATGGCTGAACAATTGATATTTACCTTTTGAGATTGGCTTAGAAGACCCTAAAGCAGCACGACAGAAGATAAACTATGACTATTTGCTTATAATATGAGAACAGCAAAATAGCTAAAGGCCTCTTTAAATATTCCTGGTATTAAAGCAGCATGACTGTTTAAAAGTTCAACATTTTACTTTCATACTAAGCAGTCTAGGTTCTTTCCCAATCCTGTTTGGTAAAAGAACCCCTGAGAGAACCTTTCAGAGAATTATGCCTTCTGTTGTTACTAAATACACTGAGTCTACATACTCTTCATGTCTGGGGCTGTCTTTATCAGTGTAATAGATACTACCTGCATTCATTGGTGCTAATTGTGTTCAATAGTTTCAGAGGGACTGAATACTAATATAAAGAATGTTTTTAAATAGTGATTCAATTGCAAATGGTTCTCTCTGGGAAAACAATAACCAAAAGAAGGCTTTTTTTTTTTTCTTTTTTTTTTTTTTAATTCACTGTAATGTTAAAGGCTATCTCAGAAAGGGTAAACTCTCAGTCCAAGAAAAGTAATTAGACACTATATTTGAACACCTAAGAGAAGATAGTATGTCAGCATTTAAGCAGTTAGAGACAGAGTAAAGGACAAATATTTTACTGGTAGAGACAAAAAATAACATGTTGGAGAAATAAAATTCACAATAAAAATATTAATTTAGGAGCAAGTAAGTATTACAAAGAAAGAAACAAGGCATCAACAAAGCCTAACATAGTTTGGAAGAAGACTTTGGGAAGAAGGTGGTATATTAGCATGTGTCAAAGGACAGAATTCACATTAGGTAGAAGGGGTATAAAGATGTAGTCATGTTATAACTCACACTGGGGCCCGGAGGGTAGAGGATGACAGGAGGGAGAGCATCAGGAAAAGTAACTAGGGAACACTAGACTTAATACCTGGTTGATGACATAATCTGTACAACAAATCCCCATAACACACATTTACCTATGTAACAAACCCGCACATCCTGAATATGTACCCCTGAACTTATCATAAAAGTTAAAAAAAGAAAGATGAGCTGTAGGATTTGCTTCTGGGGAACAAAGAACAAATAGTTTGGCATAAGCTAAGAGTTACAGAGACACAGTGGTGCGGACAAGACAGTGAAGGCTAGCCAGTCTCTAGCATTGAGGACTGCAGGCAGTGTTGAAGATCTTAACTTGCTGGGACTGAGAATCCATTCAATGTGTCTGAGCAGAGGGGTGACAATTGCAGGCTTCTGTTCTACACTGTGCCAGAAGAGAGACTATCAATTACCAAAGATTCTATTCTCTCTCCTAGCAGAATGGAGGCTTGATGGGACAATTTCTATGGTGGGCAGGGAGTGGGAGGAGAGAGGAATGGAAGCCTTTCTGACTAGTCAATACTCCTAAAGGTTGCACAGCTTGTGCTTTTCTGTACATAAAAGGGAATAATTAGGCCCAGTGGGTGTTACATCATAACATGCACTTTATGACTGGGTTTACACAATGCCAGATGACTAGTGAGCTTTGTTTTATTGTTGTAACTGCTCATTTTTGTTCAATGCTAGCTAAGCCTACGGCTAATGCTTCTAACAATGCAGCTGGGGGCATTTGTATGGTGGAACTTTCCATGTCAACTTTCAAAATTATGTAAAACAAGGAGTCTTTATGTAATGTTTTCACATTGTTAAGCACAGGGAGGTACAATATATTGGAAAAGGCCTTCTTTTAAATGGGTGAAAAAGGAAAAATGAATGAGTTATTTAACCTGCAACATTAACCTTGTTTTTAGAAGTTAAGAGTGATTTATCTGGGTCAATGACATGCATAGAAATAATTGGAAATGCCCTGTGAAAAAAGTAAGCCAATGTTCTGTAGTGGGAGCAGCATGGGATTTAAAAACAGAAAAAACAAATTTTATTTTTCTTTTTCAATATTCATCAGCTGCATGACCTAGGTAGTTGCTTCTAAGCTTCATTACAGATATCTTTCAGCAGAGAATTGATTAAATATTTTAAGAATTGATTAAAATAATACAACTATTAAAAATTACATATATGCATATTTCTTGAGACAAAATTTTGTTTATGGCATATAGTAGATAGAAAATGTTCACAATGTTACTCATATAGTATGAGATGTGTGTGCTTGCATATGTGTGTATACATATCTATATACATACAATCATAGTGCCATGATTTCAAAAGAGATTGTCATGTCAACAGTTTATCTTTCCTGATGATTAGATGTGGGTAATTTTTTCTTCTTTGAAATTGTTTATGTAATGTTATTTATTGCTAAAACTTGTGTGCCTTAAAAAATACATTAAGGTTTTTAAACAAAAAGACAAAAGAAAAAGGGCATTGACTCAGGTGCATTCTCTTCAGCCTTTTGCATTTCACCCGCAGGATTACTAATTACACACAATTACCAGTGAAGATGCACAAAGTTATTATCTATCTTACCCAGAACTTTGGACTTTGCTGCATAATAAGATAAGAGCCAGAAGACTTTAGTAAGAATTCTATAGGGAACCTTTAGGCTAGAATTATATGTAAATCATATTTAATATAATGGATATATCTAGCATTTTATTTCTGGAATATGTTTTTGTTTCATTTATCTACAAAAGGAAAACAAAAGAGACAGAAGGTTGTGGCAGAGAAAGAAACAGGTCTTAGGCTACCTTTCCAACCAAATAAGCACCTGTAATTGGTGATGGTAGTGGTAAGAAGGATGGTGATTACCAAGAAAATGCAAATGAAAAAAGAAGGGCTAGAAAATCCTCTACTTCCCACAAACTGACTGCAGATCCAAAACACCTGAGAATTCATTCCTAATATATTAAGAAATAATTTTAATTTGTCATACATAAAAGTATACCACCCGTATCTAAAATAAAAGTTAAAATTTAAAAAATATAAACTTCCAAAATAAGAGTATTCATGTAAACTATTAATACATGCAAAGTTAGATCAGTTCAGTTTGCAATAATGAAAATAGCCCCCACCCCAAAAAGAAAAAAAAAACACAGCTAAAGCACCAGCAAACGTAACAAAAACACATCTTTGTTGAATTGAAGTTAATAGAGGAGCAATAAAAAGAGATCAGAAGTCTGGGAGCGTTTAGAGACAATCGTTCTTATGTGTCTTAATGTGCATGTTTCAGACCCAATCTAGCTCTCTGCTAAGATTGAAAAATGATGGACTTTTCCAGTGTTTAACTACATTACCATTTTCTGATCCTAGCATTGGATGTTTCTGGATATACTGCTGCTTAAGAAACAGCCAAATACTGTGGGCTCACTTGGTTTGCCATTTACTTCTTAAACATATCAGTTTTCTAGTAATGTTGCTTTTCATAGGTAAATGGCTCTTCCGTCAAAGAGCACATTTGCATACCTTTCAAATCTCATCACCCTAAAGTAATCATCACTTGATCATAAAATACCTTTTCAAGCATTGAACGATGACACTGAGTGGTTTGTCACACAAAATTTATGGGAAGTAAGCAAGGAAATGTGCTGTGTGTCTAAAAGACTTCTTTTAAAGAGAATATTTCGGCTTCTAGTAGATTTCTTTGCAATCTGTCCTTTAAAGAAGTATTTGTGGCTTCTGGCTGATATAATTTAAATATTCTATAGCTAAATGTCTTTGTTTATGCACTACTTTATTTGCATGCATGAAATCACTCTCCAAAAATGCTTCCAAACAAGATAAAGGCACTCTAACACAATGCTATTTGGAGGCCAGAGTTTTCTGTTATTCTGCATTATGTCCTTCTGTACAAGGTTAAGGAAAAATCTGCAATTTTAGACATATCTAGAATGTGTGAGTAATTGTCTGTAAAGGAATTTCTAAAAAAACAATAAATAAATAACATTTATAAACCCTCACATATCTTTTTAAGGAAGCACAGAACACACTAACAGCAGTTCGGTGGTATAACAGAAAATACCTCCTTCAACGATGTTAGGTTAAGACCAACCTAGTTTTGAATTTTGTATATTTTACTTATTAGCCATATCACTTTTGGTAATATACTTGAATTTTTAGTCTATTTCCTCATATGTAGCATAAGAATTATAGTAGTTGTTTCTTGAGTCTGATGTAAGGTTAACATAGCACTAAGTCTGTCAAATGTGTTGCACATTATATAGCACAAAAAAACTACTTAACTGCTGTTAGTTTGCTAACCTTCTGGATTAATGTTTAGAAGAAGTAAAAATACTTTTACTATGTTACAATAAAAATAGGAATTACATGACACCAAATTGTATAATATACTAATTGAATAGTGACTCTCATTCTCATTATTAATTATATTTTCCTTTCCCAATTATATTTCCATATCTTCTTTATTTTGAGAATAGCATTTTTGCACAATATCGCCTAAAATGTGTTAAGTAACCTTCTGGAAGTATGTCAGAGACTGGCAGGTACTTTGCAATATTTGATCACTCCTCTTCCTGAGAACATAGATCAATTCCATTTTCCATGCATGCCATGGTTTTCGTCTACCAAGAAAGAATGTGAACATCTGCAAATTCTGGCCCAAAACTCTCCTGCATGTGGTATTCTCTGTCTTTGTCTTCTTCATGGTGGTTGGGATAGAGATGACCCAGTGGTGATCTCCGAAGTCTTGGGTAGAATATAGTGAAGACACAATGGAAGTAATGATGCGCAGTAATCTGCAGTAATGAAAACTTCCAATGATTTTCACATCTGGATAATCAAGTTTTTGTCTATTCCCTTCACAAATTGAATTAAGGCTGAACTGTGTGACACATACAATACTGTGGAAGTGATGTTGTGTAACTTCTAAGACTGTGTCAAAAACTGCGATGCAACTCCCACTTTTGTTTCTTGACTTGCTTCTTCTACTTGGATTTCATAGTGATACTCAAGAAACCCCATGGAGAAGCCCATGTGGGGTGTAATGAGAAACCTGCCAACAGTCAGCATCAATTTGCCGGCTATGTCAGTGAGTCCCTTGGAAGCTACTGAAAGCTTTCATCCTTCATCAGGCTCACAGATGACTACATCCCTGGCCAATATGTGACTCCTCATGAGAAATGCTTAGCTACAACTGCCTAGCCAAGCTGCTTCCAAATTTCTGACCCACAGAAACGGTAAGATATAGTACATGTTGTGTTGTTATTGCTACTGCTAATCCACTTACATTTTGGGGTTACTTACATTTAGGAGTAACTTGTTCCACAGCTTTAGATAACTAATATGGGAATCTGAACCATAGCTTGAAGGAGATTCTCCCAATCAGGAATAGCTGCTTCAGAACTCAGCTGAACAAGGACATATTTTCATTATGTAAGCAATTAAAATTTGTTTTAGCATATGCACTTGCTAATGTTGTTATCATCTAGATTTTCTTATCCTCTGAGGTTTGGGCTTATTAACATTTTGGACTGAATAATGTTTTTGCTGTGGGAAGATATCCTGTACTTTGTAGGATGTTTAGCAGCATCCTTGACCTCCATTCACTAGATAGCAGTAGCAACCTTTTTCCCAAGTTGTGACAATCAAAAATTTCTCTGAACTTTCTCAAATGTCCCTGGGAGTATAAAATCACCCAGTTGAAAATAACTGAGCTAGAGAGAGATTAGTATTAATTTCAATACTAAGCTAATGTGATACCGGTCATGTCAGTTAACCTTATTTTCTTCATTTATAAAATCAAAGTGGATTAGACAGATAAGTTTAACTCTGAAACTTGACAAGTCTTCTTTAAAGCTCTCTTCTCCTTCTGACTATATCAGGATCATAAAATTATTTAGTAATAGCACAGTATATAATTTTTTTTAAAGGGACAATTTAAAGAGAAGTCTTTTAGAAAAGGATTAGGGGAAAGGAAACTTCACAAACTTCAGATATATTACACTTCACCAAAGAGATCATGCCGAGGGCAAAACACATCTTCTTGGTGCATCGCAGAATATTACTTGAAAAAAAGTGACACAATATTTTTCACATCCTGATACAATCATTAGCATGATTTAATAATTTCATTTACAATTTTTGTTTCCAGATCTCATGCTTCAGTGGATATCACAAAACTAAGCTAAACATTAGTCTAGTCTATCTATTGTTGAATCAAGAAGGTTTTCCACTTGCTACAGTCTCTCCAAAGTATTTGAAATTCTACAAAATATGATACTTTACATTCACTGAAACAAGTATGTTTTCCATATCAGTATTTCAACAAGGGAAATCAAGTTATCTTGAACCAATCTGGTTAAAGAAGGGTCCTTGGGGAAAAGGAATAATTTTTTAACTCTGTACTTTCTGGCAACTTCACTAAGGCAATAATATAGCATAGTGGTTAAGAGTATTGATCCTGGAGGTAGAATTCTTGGTCAAAATTGAAGCTCTACCAGTTGCCATTGGGAAGACCACAAAACCACTGTGTACATGAATTATCTCATATGTAAAATGAGAACTAGTTTTCATGTCGGCCAGAAGAAAAGGAAGTCCCACCATAGTTTCTAGACTATGAAAAATTCTGAGGGGTACCCGCTTTTACCTCCATTTTCTTAATTTTTCCTTACATACGAGCAAAAGAGATGAATACTGTGTTTCCAGTAAGTACTACAGAAACAAGACCTCCAACCTCTGGCCTAGGTCTCACTCTACTGCTCTATCTCACCTGTTGCAATTAAATAACTTATTCCGGATCATGAGGGTCTCAAATTCTATGTTGCTAAAGGGAGATATTAGGGCATGTTTTATTCTCCAATTTACTTTTGCCAGTAAGGTATCTGATAAAATATTTTTTGAGTTTTTGTTGTATTTGAATAGAAAGTGAAAGGTCCCATAGTTTCCTTTATTACTTTTGTGCTCACTGGCTGTCCCTCCCATCGTCACGTATTAGATAATCCCAGCACGTGGGTATCCTTTCCCTAGAACTGCACTCAGGCTACCCCATATCACCTTACCGGCAGCTACTGTGAGTGGAAGTGTCTACATTTGTACATCCACTGGAGTTAGAGGTTAACCAATGAGTCGCCTATTAGAAGATATAAACCCAAGTTTTCTTGTCTCTTGATTAATGTGTGATCTTCACTCTCTCCATGCCTATCCTGCAGAATTGAGCCAAAATTTATACCTGTAGGACTTTTTTAGATGCCAAAAACTTGGTCTACTCACATGGAGATCTTATTTCTTCATGTTTCTTCTGGTTTTGTCCTGTGAAAATTTTCTGTAATCACTTTCACAAAGTCATTATGTCAGTATCTACTTCTGGGGAATCCACCATAAAATGAGTAGAGTGACAAGAGTGAGAAAGTCTCCACTGAGAATGAGTAAGCATTCTTCTCAGTCTTTAAAACAAAAGCAAGCTTCGGTGGTTTGACCTACCTTAGTTCCACCAAAGAAGGCTATGTAGTTTTCAAGGAAAGAGAAGAATTTTACCTTTTCTTAGGAAAAAGACAAGCAAACATGACAGCAGGCCGCAGCTCCTCTCTTGCTTTCTACCTTTGGCCCCTTTTCTTTCTTTTTAAAAAATGTATTATTTTTTAATTTTACTTTAAGTTCTGGGATATATGTGCAGAATGTGCAGGTTTGTTAGTTACCTCCGTCCCTCACCTTGATTAGCTGATTGACTGCAAGGCTTGCAAAATGATTCTCAGAAAATATTTTTCTGATGTTTATCAGGGCTCTCAGCAATGAACATGAAAACACGAATAGTCCAAAACCATGTGGGTGTTTTGGTTAAGTATAAAACAAAACAAAACAAAACAAAACAAATTGCCTGAAACAAAACTGCTAGACAGGTGAACAACTATCCCCTATCCTATAAAAATCCTGTCACTGTTCCTTCCGGGAGTCAACTGGTATTCAGGTTCTTCCTGATCTATATTAGCCAAATAATGTCTTTCTTTTCCATTTAAGTCACTTAGATTAATTCCCTTTTATATCTCACCTTGATCACTAAAAAGCAGGAAAAAAAAAAAAATCTGGAAACCCTTTCTAATGCAATCATAATGGTGCCAAGGTACAAAAGTTAGTCTGTGTTTCTTCATAAAATATTATAATGACAATGTTTATGCCACTCCTCTTACTAGGATCAGTGAATGACTGTAATCTATTTTCTAAAATTATATAAATGGACAAACTCATAGCTCATGGTTAGTATGCGTTAAAAATTGGTTAGACGTTCCTTTTGATAATTTCTTCCCTTTTATTGTCATAGCAATTTGAAAGTTGGTAGCTGTCTTATAACAGCAGGGCCTATACAAATCAAATTTCTCCAACTGATTCACTAACAAACATTTGTCTCCCACATTTTTCAATCAACATAAAACATTCCAGTGGCATCAACCTCATGTCATTTCCCAAGTCTAACTAATTCTTAGCTCAGATTTTGCCCAGGAATCAAGGAAAAATATTTACTGCAACAAATGTTCTTTGTGCATACAGCAACTGATTTACTGTTGGTAGTAGACATCCATCCAAGTTCTGTCTCAGAAAGAGTAAGAGAAAAGAACATAAATTTCAAAAAGTCAGCAGAAAGTACATGAAAGTCCCGAATCTTGGCAAGAAAGGCAAGAGATGAGTTTGGGAATAAATTTTCACATACCACAAATTTGAGAATCTCTAAGTCACTTTCTTCTGCTTCCATTAATTTTATTTCTAAAAGAATAGGCTTATGTGGGAAGTGAAGCATTGACATTGAAAATAACTTGTAATTCCCTCAGGGTACAGGAGAAAAACTGACATTATAGATATAGTTGAGGTAAAAAGAAATCAGTAAATGAATCACCTTCTATGATTATGGTGTATTCTGACAAATTTGCTCTTTTTACGTTTCTTCTGCATCATTGCTTAATTGATTTATATCACATTTTGCTATAAGGTGCCACCACACATAAAAGGAAGGTAATTCGGTAATGACATATAAAGTAGGATAGCTATATCATTGAAAGACCTTAGATTTTTGTTTTAATGAAAACTAATTGAATTAAACAATTAACTCTGATCAAACTCACACTTGATATTAACGGCCTGTTTGAAGTATAAACATAAACCCTGGCTTCAAAACTTTAAACACAGGCCTGAGACTTAACAGATAAGTGATACTAAGCAACTTCTTAAAATTACTTTGTTGTTAATTTCAGTCTCTGAAGTAAAAATTAAATACCTTAACAATTTTTATGTAAGTAATATAGTCTAATGTGTTGAACAATAAATAAATCACTAAATGTGTATTGATTTATTTATGTTGTAACATCACATGAATCTTCTTGATATACTGCCCTCAATATATTTACTATTAATATTGTCTCATCACGTCCACGAGTAATATATAGTCCAGCACTTATGTTCTAAATTAGAAAGTAAATATTCTTCAAATATATTTATTGGCTTCAAAATAATTTGTCATTCATACCTCATTGAAAGGGATAGAACCTTTTGTTAAAGTAAAGAACATTTGTTTCTACATTATTACATATGGGGTAAAATTAATTTCTTCTTATAAATTAATTTGTCAATAGGTGGCCCTAGTGAATATTGGAACATATTTCAAAGGAAAAATATTTGAATAAAGGACATTAATGTAAGGTTAGGAAAGATCCAGTCCCAATGTACGGGATGCTTAACATAATGCAAAACAAATTGTCACTACAGTCTTATTCTTCAACACATGATTACCCCAATTACCTTTGAAGTTATTCATCACATAAAATTATTTTGTTCTTTCACTCAATCTTGCCTTCATTTAAAACATTACCTATTATATGTCAGACAATGGGTTAGTATCCACACATATATCTCCCTGCTCTCTCTGTTTAAAGAGCCTAGAAGCAATGAGATTCCAGTAGCAATACACATATCTAGTACCCTGATCTTTGTTTCTAATACCATTCATTCCCCAATAAAGGGAGCCAGGGCTTCTTGAAGAAAATGTCTGAATCTAAGGGACAAGAACACAAGATGAGCCCAGCGCCTCTCGTTGTTCCAGAAAATAAGGATGTGCGCAAACAAGTAAATAAAAATATCACTCACACATAGACATAATGGTGTTAGAATGTGAAAGAGACACTGAAACTAACCGAGAAAGTGCCCAATGACCAAATCTAGACAATTTGAGCAAGAAAATAAATAAGATAATTGTATTAGTCCATTTTCACACTACTGTAAAGAAATGCCTGAGACTGAGGAATTTATAATAAAAGAGGTTTCATTGACTCACAGTTTTGCATGGCTGGGGAGGCCTCAGGGAACTTAGAATCATGGTGGAAGGCAAAGGGGAAGCAGGCACCTTCTTCATAAGGCAGCAAGAGAGCGAGCACAGGAGAAACTGCCATTTATAAAACCATCAGATGTCGTGAGACTTACTCACTATAGTGAGAAGAGCGTGGGGAAAACTGTCCCCATGATCCAATCACCTCCCGCTTGATCCTTCCCTCAACACACTGAGATTGCAATTCTAGATGAGATTTGGGTGGGTACACAGAGCCAAACCATATCAATAATGTTATAAGTAAAACAGATATCCATAAATCCACGCTGATATAAATAAATGCTTTAATAATTGAAGAAGAACAGACAAATCTCTTATATAGAAGAATTGCTACTAATGTATTTTGAGACCCTGTCTTTAAAATTGTGGAGCAGCACATAATGATTTCCAAAAAGTTATGGAAACAAGAAAAAAAGCACATAGTGGAGAATCTTGACAAACACTACTTCAATCAAACAATGAAGGTCAACATGAAAACTGCAAAAAAAACTTGATACCATATACCCTGGATATGATGTGATAAGACATTACAACTAGAGAGATGTTTTCTCACCCAAAATTTGTAACTTCAATATAGTCATGACAATAATGACAGACAAATCCCAACTGGGGGATATCTTACAAAATACCTGAAAATATTCCTTAAAGCTGTCAAGGTCATCAAAAACAAGGAAGTCTGAGAAACGATATAATTAATAAGAGCCTAAAAGGTCTTGCCAACTAAATGTAATGTGCTAACCTAGATGAGATCCTGGAACAGAAAAAGTACCTTAGATCATAACTAAGTACATGTGAACAAAGTATGGATTTGAGTTAGTTATGTATAAATCTTGATTCATTAATTATAGAAAAAATACTATACTAATATAAGATGTTAACAATAGGGGAAATTGGATGTGAGATATATGGGATCTCTTTTAGCTATCTGCACCATTTTCCAAAAATCTAAAACTTTTCTAAAATTAACACAAGTTTATTAAATTATATATATATACACACACACACACTATATATATATATATATATATATATATATATATATATATATATAGTTACAATAAACTCTACCTAAGGGCATGACTGAGGAGGAATCATCTAAATGGAAACTTCCTAAACAGGGAGAAAATAATTCAGAAATTAAAAAAAAAAAAATCAAAACAAATGATGTTGTTAAATTATTACGGAGGCTGAGAATAAAAAGAGCAGATCATGAAGTGCCCAGTTACATAAAGAACTTACATCTTTTTTTTTCCTATTAGACTGAAGAACTGGTAAAAGTATTGGCATTAAACAGGGGATAATCATCAAACATATATAGTATTTTAAGTTAGTATTTCTAACCTCAATGTTGAGGTCATAGAGTGACCAGTTGATGCGGTGAATACGATGGCTCAACAAAAGTCAGTAGAACAGTAAGTTGAGGGCCAATTGCTACGACGTGATGACTTTCATTGATGAGAAAAAGAAAATGGCAGAGTTAGAGAATCATCAGAGTTGAGAATGAGCTAGGAACATTAGTAAGACAGAATATATGGAAGGAAGATACTCTGAAAGTGGAAGAGATGAATCTGTGACTATTCAAAAAGGAATTTAGGGACAAACTGCTTCTAGGTTTTGGGAATGGTAAAACAAGGACATTTAATTGGCTTTTATAACTCTTAAAAATAAAAGAATGTAATCCTTCTTTAAAAATTCTGTATAACATATATGGAAAATTGGAGGAAATATAATTTAAAAATACTTACCAAAGTGGTGAACAATAATTTAAAAAAATTAAACAACAATTTCTGGTATTTAAAAAAGAAATTCATGTCTGGCCCGGCGCAGTGGCTCACGCCTGTAATTCCAGCACTTTGGGAGTCCGAGGTGGGTGAATCACCTGAGGTCAGGAGTTCAAGACCAGCCTGGTCAACATGGTGAAACCCAATCTCAAATAAAAATACAAAAAAAAAAAAAAAAAAAGCTGGGCGTGGTGGCAGGTGCCTGTAATCCCAGCTACTTCAGGAGGTTGAGGCAGGAGAACCACTTGAACTCTAGAGGCAGAGGTTGCAGTGAGCCTAGATCTTGCTGTTGCACTCCAGTCTGGGTGACGATCGAAACTCTGACTAAAAAAAATGTGTTTGTATATATAAATATATATATTTTCATGTCTTTATTCAGTAGAACCATTTAAGTTTTGAGGCAAAAACTACTTTTGTTTTGAGTCAATTCCATTTATTCTGATCATTAAAAATGTAAAACAATTTGGTATCTGTCAACACCATCCATCTGTCCAGGTTATACTTAAAAAAAATTTTTTTTTAATATTGATTCCAGGGGTACATGCTGAAGTTTTGGCTTGGTATGATTCTGTCATCCAAGTAGTGAACATAGTACTCAATAGTCAGCTTTTTGACGGTTGTGCTCCTCCTGCCCTCTCATCTTTTGGAATCCTCAATGTCTATTGTTCTTATCTTTATGTCCTTGTGTACCCAGTGTTTAGCTTTCACTTATAAGTGAAAACATGTGAACAGTGTTCCCTTTTCTCTGCAACCTTGACAACATTTGCTATTTTTTGACTTTTTAAATGGTTGCCACTCTGACCGGTGTTAGATGTTATGTCATCATGGTTTTGATTTGCATCTCTCTGGTGATTGGTAATGATGAACATTTTTTCATGTTTGTTGGCTGCATGTATGTTTTCTTTTGAGGATTGTCTGCTCATGTCCTTTCCCTACTTTATAAAGGTGTTGTTTTTTCCTTGTTTTATTTGGGTTGCTGATAGATTCTGAATATTAGTTCCTTGTTAAATGCACAATTTGCAAATATTTTCTCCCATTTCATAGGTTGTCTGTTTACTCTTGATAGTTTCATTTGCTATGCACAAGCTCTTTAGTTTAATTAGGTCCTACTTAATAGTTTTTGTTGTTGAATTTGCTTTTGAGGATTCAGTTATAGATTATGTGCCTAGGCTAATGTCTATGAGTATTTCCTAAGTTTTCCTCTAGGATTTTTACACTTGGAAGTCTTACATTTAAGTGTTCAATCCATTTTGAGTTAATGAGTGTATATGCTGAGGTAGGTGTCCAGTTTCATTCTTCCGAATATTGTTATCCAGTTTTCCCAGCACCAGTTATTAAACAGGATATCTTTTCTTTATTATTTATTTTTATCAACTTTCTCAAAGACCATTCGGTTGTAGGTGTGCAGCTTTATTTCAGGGGTCTCTATTCTGTTCTACAGGTTTATGTGCCTACTTTTAAGTTTCTAGTATAAAATATAAAAGTGCCATGCTGTTTTGGTTACTATAGCCTTTTAGTATAGTTTGGAGTCAGGTAATATGATGTCTCTGGCTTTGTTCTTTTTGCTTCAGATTGCTTTGGTTATTGGGGTTCAATTTGGTTCCATATGAATATTAGAATTGTTTTTTCTAATTCTGTGAAAACTAGCATTGTTTATTTGACAGGAACAGTGTGGAATCTGTAGATTGCTTTGGGAAATATAGATATTTTATTGATATTGATTCTTCCCATCCATGAGCATGGGATTTTTTTTTATTTGTTTGTGTCATCTGTGATTTCTTTCAGTAGTGTTTTGTAGTTCTCCTTGTAGAGATGTTTCACCTCCTTGTTTAGATGTATTTCCAGGTATTTGTGTGTGTGTGTGTGGGTGCGTGCGTGCACAGCTACTGTAAATGGTACTGCATTCTTGATTCTCAGACTGAATGCTATTAGTATATATAAATGCTACTGATTTTTGTACATTGATTTTATATCTTGCTGAAGTGATGTACAAGGTCTAGGAGTCTTTTGGCAGAATCCTTAGGGTTTTCTTTTCTTTCTTTTTCTTTTCTTTTTTTTTTTTTCCTGTTGAGATGGAGTCTCACTCTGTTGCCCAGGCTGGAGTGCAGTGGCATGATCTCAGCTCACTGCAACCTCTGTTTCCCAGGTTCAAGCAATTCTCTGCCTCAGTTTCCCGAGTAGCTGGGATTACAGGTACATGCCACCATGCCCGGCTAACTTTTTTGTATTTTTAGTAGAGACAGGGTTTCATCATCTTGACCAGGCTGGTCTTGAACTCCTGACCTCGTGATCCACCTGCCTCGGCCTCCCAAAGTGTTGGGATTACAGGTGTGAGCCACTGTGCCCAGCCATCTTTAGGGTTTTCTTAGTTTAGAATCATTGTCAGCAAAGAGAGGTAATTTGACTTTCTCTTTTCCTATTTGGATGCCCTTTATTTCTTTCTCTTGCCTGATTGCTGTGGTTAGGACCTCTAATACTATATTGAGTAGGAGTGGTAGGAATGGATATCCTTGTTATTTGACAAGTTCTCAGGGGGAATGCTTTCAACTTATGCCTGTTCAGTATGATTTGGATGTGTTTTTCTGGTTTGTTCAGAGATGGCTTCTTACTATTTTTAGGTATATTCCTTCAATGCTGAGTTTGTTAAGGGTTTTTATCATGAAGGAATACTGTTTTTTATGAAATGCTTTTTTTGCATTTGTTGAGATAATTATATGGTTTTTGCTTTTAATTCTGTTCATGTGGTGAATTACATATATTGATTTGTGTATGTTGAACTATACTTGCATCACAGGAATAAAGTCTACTTGATCATGATGAATTATATTTTTGATGTGGTGCCAGATTCATTTTGCTAGTATTTTGTTGAGGACTTTTTAACCTATGTCATAAGGGAATTTTTCTGTAATTTTATGATTTTTTGGAATAGTTTCAGCAGGATTGGAATAGGCTCTTATTTTTATATGCTAAAATGTGGCTAAGAATCCATTTGGTTCAGGGATTCTTTTTTTTTTTTTGGTTGGTAGGTACTTTACAGTTTCAATTTTACTACTCATTATTGTTCTGTTCAGAATTACCGCTTCTTGCTAGTTTAACCTTGGTAGATTGTGCGTTTCTAAAAATTTATCAATTTTCTCTAGCTTTTCTAGTTTTTAGTGTTTTTTTGTAGAGAGAATTTTATAGTAGTCTCTGAGGCTCGATCTTTTTGTATTTCTGTGGGATTGGCTGTAATGTCATTTTTGTCATTTCTGATAGTGCTTATTTGAATATTATATTTTTTCTTTATTAATTTGGCTAGTGGTCTATTAATCGTCGTCATCAATTCAAAGAACCAATTCTGTTTTATTGATCCTTTGTATGATTTTTTTTGAGTCTCAATTTCATTTAGTTCTTCACTGATTATAAGTATAACTTTTCTTCTGCTAGATTGGGTTTAGTTTATTCTTGTTATTAATTCAAGATCTTTCTATCTTCTTAATGCACGATCGAGATTATTCTGATGTTACCCTTTTTGTGGTATATTTCTTCACTGGCACCAATTTTTCACATCTCTCTATCCATTATCACCCTTAGCAATTCTTTTCAATAAAAGGGACAAGGTATAAATTGTAGCCCATTGCAATTTTGTTAGGGAGCAATGGTTTACTGACACAAATATGGAAAGTAGTTGCATTTATTAAAAATCATTCGATATCATTCAATTTTCAAGTTAAAAATAGTATTTTTTTCAGTGGTTTTAGACTTACAAGACATTGTCAAATGTTGGTTGGCAGTGATATTCTCTGTACACATGCTTTGCATAAAGCATGCAATAATATTTAAAAGACTTCTGCATTTTCCTCCAGATAAAATCACAGCAATAGATCAAGAAAGAGGTAATTTTTCTTTCATACACTTCTGTCGTGAAAAACACCACATCAAATCATGGATTCTTTTCTCTAATAAATTCTGTGTTCCAAACAAAATAGTCAACTGACAATGAATTAGTACACTCCAACATTCTGGAGATGAATTGAAAATAGATCCTCTTTGCTTTGGGGTAATGCTCCCAGATGTTATCTAAACATAACTACAACAAGCAGTTTGGCTTATATTTACAAAAAATGCAACTCAGAATTTAATTTTTTAAGGAGAGTAAAAATAAAAAGTATAAAATCTATTCAGGAGTAGAAGCATAAGAACCATTACAGAATAAGTGCAACAATAATGATGTTGAGTGTGCAGAAATGATATTATTTTAAAATACCACTCGCTATATTGGCAATAGTTTTTAAATAATTATGTACAGAATATGGTGTACCTTGGATTTTTTTAATTGAAAGCTCAATACATTGCACGCAGGATGTATGAAATAAATGGTCTTTAACAAATAAGAAGTACCTTATATGTTCTGTTACACATTCTGTTAAATTTGAAAATAAATTTACAACCAAATAATCGGTTTAATATTAAGTATTTATTTCTTTTTGTGGGGAGTGAAACGTGCATTTTAAGGTTTGTAAATGAAATGGTATGCATTTCTATTCAGCTTTTAAATCAAGAAATTTTTGTTTACCAAAAATCTAAAATATCTAAATCACTAGATTGTTGTTTCATAAGCTATCATTCTGCAATATACTAAAACACATAATTTTAGAACATTACCAATTAAAAATTTGATATGAAAATAAAATTTCATTTCTTCTAATGTTAAATTATTCTGTTATATCTAATGGTTATTTAATTGCTTACATATCAACACCTTTTTGGATTAAAAATTGGTAAAATAATTTCAAAGCATTATTTTCAAATTTTATTTGGTTTTTATACCTGTATTTTTTAAAAGAATTTTCTCTCAGGGCTGGGCACGGTGGCTCATGCCTGTAATCCCAGCACTTTGGGAGGCTGATGCTGGTGGATCACCTGAGGTTGGGAGTTTGAGACCAGCCTGACCAACACGGTGAAACCCTGTCTCTACTAAAAATAACAAAAAATTAGCTGGGCATGGTGGCGGCCCCTGTAGTCACAGATACTCTGGAGACTGAGGCAGAAGAATCGCTTGAACCCTGGAGGCGGAGCTTGCAGTGAGCCAAGATCGCACCACTGCACTCCAGCTGGGTACCACAGTGAGACTGTCTCAAAAAAATAAATAAATAAATACATTTCTTCTTAAAAGGGAAATTATACTACCCTTTGAGAGACCAAGCCTTACTGTACTCATGGCTTTGTACCATGCCTGATGGTCAAAAGTGTTTATATTACTTGATACAAAATAATGTCTAGGGAGGGGGGAGGGGGGAGGGATGGCATTGGGAGTTATACCTGATGTAAATAACAAGTTGATGGGTGCTGACGAGTTGATGTGTGCAGCACACCAACATGGCACGTGTATACATATGTAACAAACCTGCACGTTGTGCACATGTACCCTAGAACTTAAAGTATAATTTTAGTAAAATAATAATAATGTCGGTTTTCAACCTATCATTTGAACGTTACAATATCTCTAATTAGTTGAGAATGTTTTTCTTTCTTCTGAAATAAAGAGGTAATGTTTCATGTAACCTTTAGAGTCCTTTAGAATGAAAACATGAATAATCACTGTTCATATTTCATATTATCATTTAAAGACTAAGGATGGTAAAGGCAAGAGTAATAGTAGGCAGGTGACCATTATGGTAATATGTAAGAGAAATGGTTGATCTCCAATTGAAACATGTGTCTTAAGTTTGCTTTATATATTTAAAAACATATACCAAGTATATATTTGTAAAAATAGCTTCATTAGTTAAATTTCTTGAAAATGTATTTTAATGGGATCAATCTGTGAAGTGAGGAGAGAACAGTAAAAACTATTACATGAAGAAGAAAGGAAAAATACTGGATTCTTTCCAACCACCATCTGCTGTCAGTTTCAGCTTCATCTGTAAAACATATTTTAACATAAAATAAAGGCAATGCAAAGGTTACTATAACTTTTCTGTTTGCAAGCAGCATTCAGAGACTATTAAAATGGGGGAAACTCAAAATTTAGTGATCTAAATATTTTCAAGAAAAATAATGGAGTGATTGTACAGAAATCCAGAAGTAATAACCTCTATATGCCTCAGTTATTCATTCATAAGTTGGGGTGATAAATAAACCATCTTCTACTATTACTCTGAGTCTTAAATAAGTTAATGTATGTAAAGGGCTTATAAGGACAGGTGTCATAATAAAGTCACTGAGCACTTTATTACCATATGTTGTCCTACTAAACTCTCCTTGGAATTAGTCCTTCTTTATAGTGTTGTTCCACTTTGGTGAACACAAATATAAAGTTTACTCTTTAGAGTAAAGCTGAAACCATTGCAATTTTTCTAGTAATTCAGAGTATGCTCTCTGTTTCACTGATAAACTTGAACTTAATACTATGTCTCCTAAGTAGAATACATATATCTATCTCTCTCTATATATATCTTTCTAAGCAATAAATGCCACCTTCAAATCATGTGAACAATTTTGTAATCTTGCATATATCTATCACAAAACCATACTTATTGTCTACCAAACTTGACTCCTTATGTGTTCCTGTATAACTGTACTTTGTTTTTTTTTTTTTTCTTTTTTTGAGACGGAGTCTCGCTCTGTCGCCCAGGCTGGAGTGCAGTGGCCAGATCTCAGCTCACTGCAAGCTCTGCCTCCCGGGTTTACGCCATTCTCCTGCCTCAGCCTCCCAAGTAGCTGGGACTACAGGTGCCCGCCACCTCGCCCGGGTAGTTTTTTGTATTTTTTAGTTGAGACGGGGTTTCACCGTGTTAGCCAGGATGGTCTCGATCTCCTGACCTGGTGATCCGCCCACCTCGGCCTCCCAAAGTGCTGGGATTACAGGTCTGAGCCACCGCGCCCAGCCTATAGCTGTACTTTGTAATGTAAACCATTCCCCATGCATCATCTTGCCTTTCTAAACTCTCTAATTCTAGCACTTAAACTCTTTCTCTAATTCTAGATTACAATTATATACTGTATTATATATTATAGTACCTAGTTGATGTGGTTTAGAATTGTGTCCCTGCCAGAAATCTCATATCGACTTGCAATCCCCAGTGTTGCAGGAGGGGCCTGGTGGGTGATAATTGGATCATGGGAGAAGATTTCCCCCTTTCTGTTCTTGTGATAGTGAATGAGTTCTCACAAGCTCTGGTTGTTTAAAAATGTGTAGCACCTTCCCCCACTCTCTCTTCCTCCTACTCCAGCCATGTAAGACTAGACAGCTTCCCCTTTATCTTCCACCATGATTTTAATTTTTCTGGGGTCTCCCCATCCATGCTTCCTGTACAGCCGGTGGAACCAGGAGCTAATTAAACCTCTTTCTTTAAAGATTACCCAGTCTTAGGTAGTTATTTATGGCAATGCCAAGAACAGACTAATAACACCACTTATAGTTGCAGCCCAAGGAAAAAGGAAGAAACGGAATAAAATAATGGAAGAAAAGTACTACTAGACAACCCATAGCAATTCAAGTTTGAACAAAAAGATATATGAAATACACAGTCTATAGGAGACATTTTCATATAAGTTATGTGTCATTAGACTTAAGCAATATTCTGTTCACTCACTCAATATTAACTCTCCACCTTAACAAAATATTGGGATTTTTTTAGAGTTTAAGAAAATTTGAATCTACTTTATATTAAATAAGAATTACCAGTTTTTTCCTCAACCTTATTAAATCTTGGGCGACTCACATTAATTCCTCAAGTATGCATGTCTGTATTTAGAAAATGAGTGTGTTGTAAAAATTTAACTCTTTCTAGGTTTCGACTTATCTGAGTTTATATAATGTAAAAAGTCATCATTTTAAGGGCTCAAGATAAACAATGAGAACAGAGGGCATCACCTGTATACATAATCTTGGCACATCGACTCCTTATTGCTTAATTCAGCATCAAGTGAAGAACACTAACAACATTATTTTCACTTTCTAGGCATAGTTATTTTTACTTTTACTTTTCAGTTTTCCATTTTATGGAATTAGACATTTAATAATTATTTTCAGTAATAAATACATTTTTCTAAGGGTAACTATATTGTTAAAAATCTATATTTACTCAGTTATGCTAATATGAGAAGTTTATTTTGGACTCAATCTATCACATAACTCAGTAAGTAGAGATGATATGGTGGACTAAGCCTGGGCTTTGGAATATGACTGATAACTGCTTGAATCTTGACTCTTCCACTTTCTTAATATTATCTTAGGTAAGGATTTTACAACTCAAAACCTACTTTTTTCCTGAAGTTAAAACGGAAATAATAGCTATTCATTGGTTTGGGATTATAAGTTATATAACATATTTAATTCTGACTCATGATAGCTCTTCAAAATATATTGACCCGTTTCCACTTACAATTATCTCATAGTATAATAGGATTATGATATATAACCATTCATTTCTTCTGTCCCATTCCTAGCAAGCCATTTTCAAATACATAATCAAATAAGGCTATTCATATGTACTAAGATACTGCTCCTATTAAATAAATTATTTACAAAATACAATTTTACACAGAGCTACATTTCTTTTAACAAATATTTGCCTAATAGGACTCATATGCCTTTCTCTGGGGAAAGGCATTATTTTGCTCATTATTTACCTTTGTATTACTGCACAAAAATTTGATCATACTAGTCAGGGAAGCTATTATTTGATGATATAGAAGATTGCATAATATACTATTGTTGTAATAAATTGAAAGTCAGTATTACAAAAGATGTCTGTTATTTGTTCAGAGCAGAGAAAAAAAATCTCTTTCCCTCAGCTGCTATCTGTACCATCATGCAGATTTTAGTCTTAAATTGATTGAGCCACAAATGAGCACTTCCCTAAGCTTTCAGAATTGCAGATTATTAGATCTGAGGTTCAGAAATAATTGCTTTCAGAGAGAGAATTTAGTTTGTCATCTATTCAATTCCACATTTTTATGACAGCCTGTTTACTTTGGTTTAGAATCAAAGTAGCCTTATTACCTCCACCATCACTGTCTGTCACTTAACATGTCTGGCTAGGGATAAGAACTACCAACAATGCAATAAAAAAGAAGAATGCCTAAACCTCAGAGTTTATTGGGCTATTCACTTTTCACAGATACAGAGGACAAGAATAAATTTTGAAAATATGTGCAATGAATGGAGGACTGAGAATACAACAAGGAAAAAAGAGGTTTCATTAGATTATTAGAGACCACAGTCTACATGAAAAGAACTTCAGGAAAAAAAAAAAAAAAAAAAAAGATGTTTTTTCTGTGTGGAAAAATGTTCAGAAGAAAATGATAGTTTGCACAGTGATAGCAGGGAGTATCAATGACCAGGCTGAAACCTTGGGTATAATTTCTCTGTTTATGTTTCATGGGGATGAAGAAGCATTGCTCTGGCTACAAGGCTGAGAACCATCCCTTAAAAAATTTGCATCAGTAAAGAAAAAAAGAAAGAATTCTGGATCACTGATGTCAAAATTCAACTTCATGAGCTCTTCTCCAGCAGTTTTGCTCTACTCGTTATTCCCTGAACATGCCAAGGTTTCCTGCCTCATATATTCATGTTCAGCAACAAAATTGCATCAACTTACCAGAAGCTGTTAAGAAATCTATCTATGCTACCCCAAACCCTAAAAGAATGAATTTTATGTCAAAAAAAGCAATTCACTTATTAACACTGGCTAATCAGCTTGTGTGATGAGTTAGAAAGCAGTGTCACCTGAATAAGCATACATTCTATTTTTATACAGGAAAGCCTACTTAGAAACCAAAGAGTAATATAAACATGCATTACAAGTAAGAGAGCTGGATGTCTAAAGAGGTAGAGTTAATGGTTGATGCTAATCGAGTAAAATGGAATTATCACCACCTGATATACCCATATCACTAGTGATGTACCTTTTACGTGCCTTAAAATTGGGTGACCTTAGGTGACCACGCATCCCAGGTGTGCCAAGGAAAGTCCTGCTTTATATGTACCATCCCAGGACACCTTTAACTCAAATCTTTCCCACTTTACCCACTTTAGATTCTTAAAATATTCACTCTTATATGGTTTTGACCACAATGTAATAAATTGTGACTTTTTTTTTTTTTTCCCACACAGAGTCTCACTCTGTCACCCAGGCTGAAGTACAGTGTTGCTATCTGGGCTCACTGCAACCTCTGCCTACTGGGTTCAAGCGATTCTCCTGCTTCAGTCTCTCAAGTAGCTGGGACTATAAGCACCCGCCACCACACCTGGCTAATTTTTTGTATTTTTAGTAGAGACAGGGTTTCACTGTGTTAGCCAGGATGGTCTAGATCTCCTGACCTCGTGATCCGCCTGCCTTGGCCTCCCAAAGTGCTGGGATTACAGGTGTGAGACACTGTGCCCGGCCAATTATGACTCTTTATATTTCTTTTTGTTTGCCTGGGGCAATCCAAGCAAATCTCTAAACATTTTTTAATGCCTGGTTACTATTAAGTGATTAAGTTTCTCTGCATTGTTAGTGTTCTCATTCCTTTATGTTCCGTGGAGACACAGACTATCATGGGACTCAGGAAGACATTAAATTTGAATTTACAACATATATATGACATACATTATTATCTGCCTGAGGTTTACCCCTTCTATCCTCTAACTTCTCTAGGTATTTTATATTTGAATATTGCTTGATTAGTTAGATCGTGAACCTGTTGACCACCTGTTTTTCCAGGCAATATGCTCCTTTTGTGTACATTCTTCTCATTTATATTCTTAAATTCACTTTCTCAGTGCTATTTACTGCATCATTTTTATATGTGAAAACATTTTTCTCCCTAAGTAGTTACCTTATATTGCCAAGTATCTGGTAGACAGCTCTGATTATATACCTTGCAGATATCTAAACTCAACGTGTTGAAACCAAATTTTTTATTTTGGGTTTTCTCCAATCATTTTGAAAAAGTAAACAGTTGCACAAGCTGTTAGGCTATTTAGTCTTCCCTGAACATACTTTGACAAACAAAACTCCGAGAAACAGGGAAAGTAAGGCTAAAATTAAATCAGATAGACACAATATATTTGGAAAAAACAGTGAGTTAGGGAGGCATGGAAGAAGAGATACTCAGTGGGAGCCAGCATGTAGTGTTAAAGTCAGTAGGGGGGAATTATGAGCTTCAAAGCTCAATAAAAACAGAAGAAAAAAAGAAATCCATCATAGAAATAAAGAGAAGACATACTGAAATACATAATTTAAGAAACATTTTTGAAAATTAAAAGAAGAAAGTTATAAGTGTGCACCACAATGCACAAAAGAGTAAGAAAGAACAGCCAACAAGATTAGGCACATTAAATTATCAGACATGTAAGATAAAGAAACATCTTTTGTAAAACTGCTCAGAATAATAATATTATTTTACATAAAATGATTGTTTCCCATGCAGATCTTACAACAATGACGATGTATGCACCAATTTAAATAAATAAATATTTATTAGTTAAACATAAATTATAGCAATACAATAAAACAGACAAATATCTTAGTTGTCATATAATTTAATTCATCTCTTCAGGTCATAATTGATAAAATAGACCAAAAATTAATAAGGATATATGAGACCAGGAACATAATTCTTTAGATTTATTTAATTAATACATTTTTAATGATGTCCTATAAACATAAACTATATCATTTTTCAAGTACTCCTTTAGTATTCATAAAATGTGATGCCATATTCTAAGTACCAAATACAATTTTAATAAATATAAAAACATTAATACCTCGAAATATTTGCTAATCAGAGTTCAGTAAAACTGGAGTAGAATTGTTCATCATAGTCTCTAATGATCCCTTTGTATTTTTGTGGTATCCGTTGTACTTTTTTCTTTTTAATCTCTGATTTTGTTTGTTTTGGTTTTCTCTCTCTTTTTCTTAGTCTAGGTGAAGGTTTATTGATTTCATTTATCTTTTATAAAGTCTTTTATGATTTTTTTTTCAGTCTTAATTTTCTTTATTTCTGTTCTGATCTTTATTATTTACTTTCTCTACTAATTCTGCATTTTTTTTTCTTTTTTTGTAGTTCCTTTGGGTGCATCATTACGTTATTTATTTGACGTTATTTATGGTTTTTATGTAGGTGTTTATTGTAATAAGACCTCTTAGTACTGCTTTTGCAGTATCCCTTAGGTTCTGATGTTTCTATTTGTTTTAAGAGAAACATTTTTAATTTTCTTTTATGTTTTTTCATTGACTCCTTGTTTATTCAGAAACATGTTGTTTAATTTTAATGTATTTGTACAGTTTCCAAAGTTCCTGTTGTTTAGTTTTATTTTGCTATGATCAGGATAGGTACTAGATATAATTTTGACTCTTAAATTTGTTGAGACTTGTTTTGTGGCCTAACATATGGTGCATCCTGGACAGTGTCCTCTGTGCAGATGAGAAGAATGCATATTCTGGAGTAGCTGGATACAATGTTCGATAACTGTCTATTAGGTCCAGAATATAGTTTAACTTCAATGTTTCTTTGATCATTTTCTGTCTGGATGATCTGTCCATTGACAAAAGTGGGGTGCTAAATTCCTTTAATATATTGTATTGCAGTTTATTTCTCCCTTTAGATCTATTAATATTTGCTTTATATATTTGGGTGCTAGAGTGTTGGGTACATATATGTGTGTGTGTGTTTATGTTTATATACACATATATATTTAGTAGTAGTATATACTTTTGCTGAATTGACCCTTTTATCATTATGTAATAACTTTTGTTATCTCATTTCACACTTGTTGATATAAAGTCTATTTGATCTTACATGAGTGTAGTTACTCCTGCTTTTTTTTTTTTTTGTTTCCATGTGCATGGCACATATTTTTTCATGCCTTCACTTTTGGCCTATGTGTGTCTTTACAGGTAAAGTGAGTTTCCATAGATGGCATATAGTTGTCATATATTTTTAATCTATTCAGCCAGTCTATGCTTTTTAATTAGAGAATTTAGTCCACTTACATCCAATGTTGCTATTGATAGGTAAGAACATACTACTGCCATTTTGTTATTTGCTTTCTGTTTTGTTTTGTTTTTAACTCCTCTCTTTCTTCCTTTCTTACAGTATTTCTTTGTAATTATTTGATTTTCTCTTGGAGTATGTTTTAATTTGTTGCTTTTAATTTGTAATGTCTCTATTATAGGTTTTTCTTTTTACCATGAGGTTTACTAAAAATATCCCATAGTTATAACTAGTTATTTAAAACTGATACCAATTCAACCTTGATTACAAAAAAGCTATAAAACAACCGCACACATTAATTCCTTTCTAGTCCTATATTTTGAATTTTTGAGATCACAATTTACATTTTTTATATTTCCTGTCCCTTAAGAGCTTTTTGCAGTGATAATTTTAATATTTTGCCTTGTATTCTTCTTAGGAAAGATAAAAGTGGCTTATGCACCACCATCACAATATTAGCATAACAATCACATTAATGTTTTGTTTTTTTTTTCTTCAGTTTCAAGAACTCTCTTTAACACTTCTTGTAGTATAGGTCTGGTCATAATAAATTTCCTCAGCTTTTGTTTGTCTGGAAAAGTCTCAGCTTTTCTTTGTCTAGGAAGGCCTTTATCCCTCCTTCATTTCTGGAAAATAGACTTGCTGTAAATAGCATTATTGGTTGGCAGTTGTGTGTGTGTGTGTTTTCCTTCAGTATTCTTAATATATTATCTCACTCTCTCCCAGCCTATAAGGTTTCTGCTGAGAAGTCTGCTGCCAAGAGTATTTTAACTCACTCATATCTGATTTGCTTTCTTTCTCTGACTGTTTTTAGAATCCTCTCTTTGTCTTTGAAACTTGAGAGTTTGATTATAATATGTATTGAGATATTCCTATTTTGCTTTAATCTGATTGGTAAACTTTGATCTTCTTGTACCTGAATACTTATATATTTCTCCAGGCTTAAAAACCTATTATTATTTCTTTTAATGTTTTCTATCCTTTTGTCTTTCTCAGTTTCCTCATTAACTCCATTAACCCAAATATTAGATCTTTTGATGTCCTGTAGATCACGTAAGCTTTCTTTATTTCTTTTTGTGCTTTGTTCTTTTGTCTCCTCTGTGTATTTTCCAATTGTCTGTCTTTGAGCTCATGCTTCTTTCTTCTGTCCAATCAGTTCTACTATAGATGCTCTCTACTGCATTTGTAAATTTCATTCATTGCACCTTTCAGCTCCAAAATTTTTGTTTGCTTTTTTGAAATTATTTCAATCTTTTTGTTAAATTTCTCTGATACAATTCTATATCGATTTCTTGTGTTTTCTTGAAGTTGTTGAGTTTCTTTGAAATAGCTATTTTGAATTCTTTGTCTCATGGATGACAGATTTTCCTTGCTTTAGCATTGGTCTCTGTCATGTTATTTTGTCTATTTGTTGAGTTCACATTCTCTGACAGTTCTTGATGCTTGTGATGGCATCTGTACATTGATGAGTTAGGTACTTAATGTGGTCTCAGTTGGTTTTTATTAATTTATTTTTTATTTCAATTGGTCTTTGGGGAACAGACGGTATTTGGTTACATGAATAGGTTCTTTAATGGTGATTTCTGAGATTTTGGTGTTCCCATCACCCAAGAAGTGTTCACAGCATCCATTGTGTAGTCTTATATCCCTCACCCCTTCCCACCCTTTTTCCCAAGTAACCAGAGCTCATTGTATCATTCTTATGCCTTTGTGTCGTCACAGCTTAGCTCCCAATTATGAGTGAGAACATATGATGTTTGGTTTTCCATTGCTAAGTTACTTCACTCAGAATAATCATCTCCAGTTCCATCCAGGTTGTTGTGAATGCCATTATTTCATTCCTTTTTATGACTGAATAGTATACCATGATATATATATATACACACCATATATTCTTTATCTACTCATTTATTGATGGGCATTTGGGCTGGTTCCATATTTTTGCAATTGCAAATTGTGCTGTTATAAACATGCATGTACAAATATATTTTTTGTGTAATGACTTCTTTTCCTCTCGGTAGATACCTAGTAGTGGGAGTGCTGGATCAAATGGTAGATCTACTTGCAGTTCCTTAAGGAATCTCCACACTGTTTTCCATGGGAGTACTAGTTTACATTTCCACCAACAGTGTAAAATTGTTCCCTTTCACTACATCCAGGCCAACATCTAATTTTTAAAATTTTTTTATTATGGCCATACTTGCAGGTGTAAGGTGGTTTTGCATTGTGATTTTGATTTGCATTTCCCTGATAATTAGTGATGTTGAGTATTTTTCCATATGTTTGCTGGCCATTTGTATATCTTCTTTAGAAAATCATCTATTCATGCCCTTTGCCTGCTTTTTGATAGTATTGTTTGGTGTTTTCTTGCTGATTGGTGAGTTCTTTGTAGATTCTGGATATTAGTCCTTTCTCAGATGTATAGATTGTGAAGATTTCCTCCCACTCTGGGGGTTTTCTGTTAACTCTGCTATTTCTTTTGCTGTGTAGAAGCTTTTTAGTTTAATTGTTCATTCTGCTACTACTTTGGCTGTGCAGAAGTTTTATAGTTTAATTAAGTCACATCTATTTACCTTTGTTTTTGTTGCGTTTGCTTTTGAGTTCTTGGTCATGAAGTTGTTGCTTAAGCCAACTTCCAGAAGAGTTTTCCAGCGTTAACTTCTAGAACTTTTATAGTTTCAGGTCTTGGATGTAAGTCCTTGATCCATCTTGAGCTGATTTTGTATAAGGTGGGAGATGAGGATCCAGTTTCATTATCTATGTGTGGCTTGCCAATTATCCCAGCACCATTTGTTCAACAGGGCGTCCTTTCCCAACTTTATGTTTCTGTCTTCTTTGTCGAAGATCAGTTGGCTGTAAGTATTTGGCTTTATATCTGGGTTCTCTATTTTGTTCCATTGGTCTATGTGCCTATTTTTATGCCAGTACCATGATATTTTGGTGACTTTGGCCTTATAACATAGTTTGAAGTTGGGTAATACATCCAGATTTCTTCATTTTGCTTTGCTATGTAGGCTCAATTTTGGTTCCATATGAATTTTGGAATTGTTTTTTCTAATTCTGTGAAGAATGATGGTGGTATTTTGATGAGAATTGCTTTGAATTAGTAGATTGTTTTTGGCAGTATGATCATTTTCACGATATTGATTTGATTCCACCCATCCACGAGCATGGGATATGTTTCCATTTGCTTGTGTCATCTATGATTTCTTTCAGCAGTGTTTCACAGTTTTCCTTGTAGAAGTCTTTCACCTTCTTAGGTATATTTCTAAGTACTCTTTTTTTGCAGCTATTGAGTCATTAATTTGATTCTCAGCTTGGTCATTGTTGGTGTATAGCAGAGCTATTAATTTGCATACTTTAATTTTATATCCTGAAACTTAGATGAATTTATTTACCAGTTCTAGGAGCTTTATGGATGAGTGTTTAGGGTCTTCTAGGTATACAATCATATCATCAACAAACAGCAACAGTTTAACTTCCTCTTTACTGATTTGAATGCTCTTTATTTCTTTCTCTGTCTGATTGCTCTGGCTAGGACTTCCAGTACTATGTTGAGTAGAAGTAGTGAAAGTGGGCATCCTTGCCTTGTTCCAATTATCTGGGAGAATGCTTTCAACTTTTCTCCATTCAGTATAATGTTGGATGTGGGTTTATCATAGATGGCTTTTATTACTTTAAGATATGTCCTTTATATACGAGTGTTTCTGAGGGTTTTAATCATAAAGTGATGCTGGATTTTGCCAAATGCTTTTTCTGCAACTATTGAGATAATCATGTGATTTTTGTCTTTAATTCTGCTTTCGTGTTGTATCACATTTATAGACTTGTGGATATTAAACCATCCCTGCATTCCTGGTATGAAACCCATTTGAGCATGGTAGATTACCTTTTTGATACACTGTTGGGTTCTGTTAGCTAGTATTTTGTTGAGGATTTTTGCAACTGTGTTCATCATGGATATTGGTCTGTAGTTTACTTTTTTGTTGTTATGTCCTTTCCTGGTTTGGTATTTGGGTGATATTGCCTTCATAGAATGACTTAGAAAGGATTCCCTCTTCTTCTATCCTGTGGAATAGTTTCAACAGGATTGGTACCCATTCTTCTTTGAATGTTTGACACAATTCAGCTATAAATTTGTCTGGTCCTGGACTTTCTTCTTTGTTGGCATTTTTTTTATTATTATTATTACAATTTCAATCACATTGCTTTTTATTTGTCTGTCCAGAGTTTCTATATCTTCCTGGTTTAATTTAGGAGGGTTGTTTATTTCCAGGAATTTATCCATATCCTCTAGGTTTTCTAGTTTATGCATGTAAAGGTGCTTACAGAAGCCTTGAATAACCTTTTCTAATTCTGTGGTATTAGCAGTATTATCTCCTGTTTCATTTGTAATTGAGATTATTTGCATCTTCTCTCCTCTGGTCTTGGTTAATCTCATGAATGGTTTATCAATTTTATTTATCTTTTCGAAGAACCAGATTTATGTTTCATTTATATTTTGTATTGTTTTGTTATTGTTGTTGTTTCAGTTTCATTTAGTTCTGCTCTGATCTTTATAGTTTCTTTTCTTTTATGGGGTTTGAGTTTGGATTGCTCTTGTTTCTACAGTTCCATGAGGTGTGAAACACAATAGACTGTCTATTGTCTCTTTCAGTCTTTTTACGTAGGCATTTAAAGTTATAAACGTTCCTATTAGTACCACTTTTTCTGTATCCCAGAAGTTTTGATTGGCGGTGTCACTATTGTCATTAAGTTCAAAGAATTTTTAAATTTCCATCTTGATTTCATTCTTCACCTAACAATCATTCAGGAGCAGGTTATTTAATTTCCATGTATTTGCATCAATTTGAGAGTCCCTTTTGGAGCAGATTTCCAATTTTATTCCACTGTGGTCTGAAAAAGTACTTGATATAGTTTTGATTTTCTTAAATTTACTGAGACTTGTTTTGTGGCCTATCATATGGTCTATCTTGGAGAATGTTCAATGTGCTGATGAATAGAGTGTATATTCTGTAGTTGTTCGGTAGAATGTTCTGTAAATATCTGGTAAGTAGATTTGTTGTAGGGTATAGTTTAAGTCCACTGTTTCTTTGCTGACTTTCTGTTTTGATGAACTGTCCAGTGCTGTCAGTGGAGTATTACAGTCCCCCACTATTATTCTGTTGCCATCTATACCTTTTTTTAGGTCTAGTAGCAATTGTTTCATAAATTTGGGAGTTCTGGTGTTAGGTGCATATATATTTAGGATTGTTATATTTTCCTGTTGGACTAGTCGTTTCATCATCATATAATGTCCCTGTTCTTTTTAACTGCTGTTGCTTTAAAGTTTGTTTTGTCTGATATAAGAATAGCTACTCCTGCTTGCTTTTGGTGTCCATTTGCATGGAATATATTTTTCCACCCCTTTACCTGAAGTTTATATGAGTTCTTATACGTAAGGTGAGTCTCCTGAAGATAGCAGAAACTAGTTGGTAAATTCTTATCTCATCTGTCATTCTATTTAAGGAGAGAATTTAGGTCATTTACATTGAACATTAGTATTGAGATGTGAGATACTATTCTATTCATCATGCTATTTGTTGACTGAATATCTTGTTTTGTTTTGTTTCATTGTGTTATTGTTATATAGGTCCTGTGAGACTTATGGTTTAAGGAGGTTCTATCTTGGTGTATTTTGAGGATTTGCTTCAAGATTTAGAGCTCCTTTTAGCAGTTCTTGTAGTGCTAGCTTGGTAGTGGTTCATTTCTCTTAGCATTTGTTTGTCTGAAAAAAAAATGTATCTTTCTTTCATTTGTGAATCTTAGTTTAGCTGGATACAAAATTCTTGACTGATAATTGTTTTGTTTAAAGATGCTAAAAATAGGACCTCAGTCCCTTCCAGATTGTAGAGTTTCTGCTTTTTCTGGGTTGGTTTTAGGTTTTCCTTTGTACATTAACTGATGCTTTTGCCTCATGGCTTTCAGGATTCTTTCCTTTGTCTTGAATTTAGATAACTTCATGACTATATGCCTAGGTGATAACCTTTTTGCAACAATTTCCCAGCTATTCTTTAAGCCTCCTGTATTTGGATGATTAGATCTCTAGTAAGGCTAGGGAAGTTTTCTTCAATTATTCTCTCAAATATGTTTTCCAAACTTTTCGATGTATCTTCTTCCTCAGGAACACCAATTATTCCTAGGTTTGGATGTTTAACATAGTCTCAAAATTCTTGGAGGCTTTGTTTATTTATTTATATATTTATTTTATTTTGTCTTTTATGGATTAGATCAATTGAAAAGATTTGTCTTTGAGCTCTGAAGTTCTTTCTTCTGCTTGGTTGATTCCATTTCTGTTACTTTCCAGAGCATTTTGGAATTTTTTTTTTTAGATGGAGTTTCACTCTTGTTGCCCAGGCTGGAGTGCAGTGGCAAGATCTCAGCTCACTGTAACCTCCACCTTCCAGTTTCAAGCAATTATCCTGCCTCAGCCTCCTGAGTAGCTGGGATTACAGGTGCCCACCACCACGCCTGGCTAATTTTTGTATTTTTAGTAGAGATGGGATTTCACCATGCTGGGCAGGCTGGTCTTGAACTCCTGACCTTCTGATCTGCCTGCCTTGGCCTCCCAAAGTGCTGGGATTACAGGTGTGAGCCACTGCACTCAGCCTGCATTTTGCGTTTCTGTAAGTGTGTTCTTGATTTCCAGAAGTTGTGATTCTTTTTTATGCTGTCTATTTCACTGAAGACCTTTCCTCTCATGACTTGTATCATGTTTTTGATTTCTTTAAGTTGGACTTCACCTTTCTCTGGTGTCTTCTTGATTAGCTTAATAACCTTCTGAATTCTTGCTCTGGCAATTTGAAGAGTTCATCTTGGTTTGGATCCATTTTCTAGTGAGTTGGTGTGATTTTTTGAAGATGTTAAAGAACCTTGTTTTGTCACATTACCAGAATTCTTTATCTGATTCCGTCTCATTTGGGTGGATTATGTCAGAGAGAAGATCTGGGACTCAATGGATGCTGCTCAGATTCTTTTCTCCCACAGGGTGCTCCCTTGATGTGATGCCCTCCCACTTCCCCTAGGGATGGGGCTTCCTGAAAGCTGAACTGCAATGATTGTTTTTACTCGTTTAGGTCCAGCCACCCAGAGGAGCTACCAGGCTCTGGGCTGGTACTGGGGAGTGTCTGCAAAGCGTCCTGTGATGTGATCCATCTTCATGTATTTCAGCCACGGGTACCAGCATCTGCTCCAGTGAAGGTAGCAGGGGAGTGAAGTGGACTCTATGAGGGTCCTGGGTTGTATTTTTGTTTGGTGCATTTGTTTTGTGTTGGTTGGTCTCCAGCTAGGAAGTGGCACTTTCAAGAGTGCATCAGCTGTGGTTCCATAAGAAGGATGCACACTTGCCCTATGATTGCCTGGTTAAGTATTCAGAGGCCTTAGGCAGTGGGAAGGGCCATATAGCCTCCAAGAGATTCTGCTCTTTGTCTTTGCAGCCAGGGTGGGTAGAGAAAGACCACCAGGTGGGGGCAGGGATAGAAGTGTTTGAGCTCACACTTCCCTTGGGTGGGGATGGCGGCAGTTGCTGTAGGGGATGGAGGTATGGTTTCTAGACCAATGGAGTTATGTTCCCAGGAGGATTATGGCTGAGTCAAAGTCACCAGGGAAGTGGGGGAAAGCCCTTAGTCACAGGCCTCACCCCCTACTCCCACACAGCCCGCAGTCTTTAAGGCCAATCTCATTCCGGCTGTTACCTCTGAACAGCACCGAGTCTATTTCCAGGCAGCTGGTGGCCAGGGCTGAGAAATTGCCCCAGACCACCACCAGCCTCTCTGCTGAGAAAGCAAGTGGAGTCACAGTATTTCAGCATTTCAGGGAGCCTGTAGCGGAGATCCAGTTCCTTCAAAGGGTCTGTGGATTCTTTCAGCTTTCCTGGTATGTTCCTGTGGTAGTTTTGGGAGCTAAAGTTCAGTGTTACTCTCCACCCTGCTCTAGTGGGAGCTGCAAGCTAGTCTTGCCTCCTATCTGCCTTCTTCTTTTTTTTTTCTTTTTTCTTTTCTTTTGACAGAATCTGGCTCTGTCACCCAGGCTGGAGTGCAGTGGATCTCGTCTCACTGAAAGCTCCGCCTCCCGGGTTCAGGCCATTCTCCTGCCTCAGCCTCCCGAGTAGCTGAGACTACAGGCGCCCACAACCGCGCCTGACTAATTTTTTCTATTTTTAGTAGATACGGGGTTTCCCATGTTTGTCAGGATGGTCTCGATCTCCTGACCTCGTGATCCACCCGCCTCGGCCTCCCAAAATGCTGGGATTACAGGCGTGAGCCACCGCGGCCGGCCCTATCTGCCATCTTAATCTTACCTTTCAGTATGGGTTTTTTTTTTTGTACCTGTTCTTCAGAAGGTTTACTAGGAATTCTAAGTAGACTAACTGTTTCACTTCCTGATCCTCTAACCACTGTAGCCATCTCAGCACTAAAGAATGCTCTAAGCCAAGATTACTGTATCATGAAGACTTACTTCATGACTGACCCGGCTTTTTGGTCGAGATGGACTTGGAGAAAGCCCAAGAATGGTACTGTGGCTGTGTGGAAATGATCTGCTGTGGGAAGGAGACCCAGCAGGCCCCTGAAAAATAAAGGTGGTTCCCCAACTACAAGAGGGACTGGAGCTTAGATTGGGTTCCTTGGGATCTACTGTCAAATGGAGGCTGGCATCTTTGTAAATCAATGTAAATCATTATAGTACACACACAATACACATTCAAATAAATGCTTATTAAAAAATAAATATTAATAAATTGCAGACATGCATGCTCCCCACATAATATATTCATATCTTGGCTTCTTTATTTTCTATAGAAAAACATTATATATTCTAAAAATGCATACATACAGAGCCCACCCCATTTATATTCCTTGTATCATTCTTTTTTTCCTCTCCTCTTTAAAAACAAAACTTTATTGTAATTCCTTGAGTATGTCATTTTTAGACATATTGTTCCCTATTCCTAGAATACACTGCTCAACTCTTCTCCATCTGGCAAAGGTATATACTTCTAAGACCAGTGAACACATTATTCCATACATCACCAATACCGAGCAAAAATAAAACCCAAAACAGCAACAAACAGTTTCAGGGCAAAATTACATCATAGCCTTATTTTTACAGCTACACAATTTGCATACAGTTATGCAAAAGTATATCTGACAATAAACTAATTTTTTTTGAGAGGGTATCTTTCTCCGTCACCTAGGCTGGAATGCAGTGGTGCAATCATAGCTCACTGCACCCTTGAACTTTGGGACTCAGGGGAGCTTCCTGCCTCATGCTCCTGAGTAGCTGGGACTGCAGGAACATGCCATCACACCTAGTTAACATTTTAAAAATGTTTTTTTTTTTTTTTTTTTTGAGATGGAGTCTTGCTGTGTCGCCCAGGTTGGAGTGCAGTGGCGTGATCTCGGCTCACTGCAAACTCTGCCTCCCGGGTTCATGCCATTCTCCTACCTCAGCCTCCCGAGTAGCTGGGACTACAGGTGCCTGCCACCACGCCTGGCTAATTTTTTGTATTTTTAGTAGAGACAGGGTTTCACCGTGTTAGCCAGGATGGTCTTGATCTCCTGACCTCATGATCTGCCCGCCTCGGCCTCCCAAAGTGCTGGGATGTTTTGTTTTTTTTTTTTTATATCTTATTATGTTACCACTCTGGTCTCAATTCCTTCCCTGAAATTACCCTCCTGCTTCAGGCTCCTGAGTAGCTGAGATTACAGGAATGAGCCCTCTCACCTGGGTTGAGTTAATTTCTTACATGGATGAATTGTCCCCTTCAGTGATTGGTGAGACACGTTATATATAACTAAAAGCATAAACATTTTGTGATTAAGGCAGGCTTGTTTGAAATATATGTCAGCCAATGGCTGGTTAAATACCTTAGATAATTTAATCAACATTTTTGCATCTTCTTTCCACATCGTTAAAATAATAATATTATATTCACAAAGTTAATGTAAAGATTAAACAGAGATACATGCAAAATGTAGATTTCAATGTTTGAGTTTTCAATAAATGCTGGTTTTCAGATCATTCCCCTTTCAAGAGTAAGAGGTTTTTTTATTAATTTTTATGTCCTTGACACAGCCCTTGGCACATAGCAGGTATACATTAAATGCTGAATAATAAATGGTATGATATTATTCTGTCTCAGCCTCCTCCTACTACTAGATGCTGGACAGCGAAGACACCTGGATGTCTGCTATTTGAACTCCTTTAACCCATTTGATTTTATGTTATGCTGAATTGAGTTTCATGACATCTCATACTGTGAATGATGCAAGGTTTATGCCAAGATATACAGTGTCAAAACACTGTTGCTCTTTTCAATTCCAATATTACACTAGCTTTTCTGACCTGAATTTAAAACAAGCCTCAGAAAAAAAATATCCAAAAAGCTCAGATATTTTCAATCCTTCTGCAAATAGGTTTTGTATTTTTCACCACCTCGGATAAAGCAAAGTGCAAATCTTTAGAAAATTGTTTGCACTTTTTCAACACCCTGGGAAAACATTTGGTTGGTACTTATGTCATAGAATGGAAAGGAAGTTACATAAACTGGTCATTCCATTTCACTAGCGTGTGTATGCCTTCTAAAGCAGACTTGGTACCACAAGAGTTTTGTAAATTAAAATGATAGATAAGAAGCAAATGCAAAAAATAGAATAAACCCAACTAGTTGTTATCCTGAGCATAAAGTATACCAACATTTCATTTACTCACCTTCTTTCTGAACCCTCTCTTTCTTCCTGTCTTGGAAATCTTATCGTTGGACACCTGTTTATTCTTCTTTTCATTCAAATTGCTCTATCACAGAGACTTTTCCTGGGTTTAAGAGAAAACAAAATGTAGCAATTCGGTTGCCTAAAGGCAATGGTAAAACAGAAATATTGTTTTATCAGTTGTTTTTAAATAATATTTCAAATTCTGAGATCTAAAATATGTGTGTGTTCTCACTATGTGTCCTAAAAGATATTTCTCTTTGTATATTTTCTAGCTCTTTTATGTTTATATTTTTATATTTATATATTCAACAGGAATTTGTTTTGTCATAATAAAATATCATAATAAAAAATAATAGAATATTTGTTAGGTAGTATTCTCAGTAGTCAAGGATGGTTATATGTTCATGTACTATTATATTTATCTTATATTTATATTGTTTATGTTAAGTAACCTTGCTATCAAAATATTCTTGTGTATTTTCATTGTGTACACAAATCATTAAGTAATCAGTCTTGGACCTTTCTGAAATGGGAGATGAAATCCAAGTCATAAAAACAAAAACAAAATAAATCTAATGTTAATTGCTTTATTATTAATAAAATGTAATGCATGCTGTGCACATACTGGCAGAGCTCTTTTAAACTCAGTGAACATGTAATCTTGGGTCCTTTCTGAAGCAAATACTATTAATATCCTGATTTATAGGTTTAAAAATAGTAATTACATTGAGGCAAACACAGGCAGACACAGAAAATATAAGATCCAACACCAGGCTGGCTGACACTAGTGGCTATGCTATGAATTACTACACTATATTTTCCCATAAATAAAAAAAATAAGAGAGAGAGAGGAAGAAAGAGGAGCAAAGAAAGAGGAAGAAAGATTGCTCTATATATATGTATATATGTATTTTATATATGTATATATATAAAAGAGCTGTATATATGTATATACAGGTTTTAATAAAAGCTGTATGTGTATATATATACACATATATACATATATGGCTTGTTTTTTGTATATTTCCTTTTACAATGCACTGACTTATGTTTGCCTGTTTACCTGTTGAAGTTTTCAACTCGTTTTTTAAATAAGAGGTATATACGTATATAGCTATATGTATTCATATATAAGAGCTATATACATATATAGCTATATATAGTTATATATAAAAGAGCAATATATGTGCATATATAGCTCTTTTATAATATATGTCTATGTATGTATGTGTGTGTGTATATATATCTCTATATATATAGCTCGTTTATTAAAAATGAGCTGAAAACTTCAATAGGTAAACAGGCGAACATAAATCAGTGCATTGTAAAAGAAAATATACAAAAAACAAAAGAAAACGAAAGCACTTCCAGCATCACCAATAATCAAGAAAATGCCAATCAAATCCCTAGGATAGGTATTTTTTTTTAATAAGATAGTGAAAGCTATTTTTTTTTTTTTTTACACAGTCTTATTCACTTTTAGCAATAATGTGGACTGGGACATGGGTGATGTTATATCCTATTGATAAAACTATAAATGGTTAAAAACTTTGGGATAATAATATAACAACATATGTGTAACGAGAAATATATAGATATAATATGTGAAATGCATATAGAAATGTGATACATATATGCATTACATTTTCTTTACTCATTCATTGATGTACACTTAGAGTGATCCCATATCTTCGCTAATGTGAATAATGCTGTGATAAACATATGAGTGCAGATATCTTTTTATATAATGTATCTTCCTTTGGGTAGATACAGATCATATGCTTTTCCATTTGTATATCTTTCAAAAAATGTCTATTTGTGCTCTTTGCCCACTTTTAAAATTCTCTTACATTTCCCAGCATCATTTATTTTCAAAATAACCTCACTTTGTAAAATATGTCATTGTATAATAGACTTTCACTTTGAAATCTATGCAATTTCTGAAATTATATATATGAGAATATATGTGTGTGTATACTTAAATGTACATATGTGTGTTATTTTCATATATACACATACACACATTTATTTATTTCAGTTTTAACAGACTTGGCTTATATCATGTATATTTCTGAATACTTCAGAATATCTCAACTAAAATGTTCACACAAAACTTTGTGAATGATTGCTTAGACAACAGAGTTCTTTCCAAGATTTTTTTGACAACAGAAATGCATTTAAATGAAGACATTTAAATTTCAATGATTATAGCCAACCACAAAATTTGTGTATTCATTGTTACAGAAGAAAGCTTAGTCCAAAAATGTTTAAACTCTATACATTGATTCAATTACAATATAATAATATTCATGTGTAGCCTCTTTAAGTAAAAAATTTTGAAAATAGAACCTAATTTTCATCCAGCATTCGATTTTTCTGGAATTTTAATGTTTCACTTTTATTTCATCAATGAATTATTGATTTCCTGATACTGACTCACTAAGTTCTTGGGCTTTCTGTAATTCTATTGAAGACAATGTTTTATAGTCCACACTAGAAATTGCTTACCCAAATACAGACATGCCATGCATAACAATGTTTTGGTCAATCATGGACTGCATATACATCAGTGGTCACATAAGATTATAATACCATATTTTTACTGTGCCTTTTCTTATTTAGAAATATTTAGATACACTAATACAATTGTGTTATAATTGCATACAGTATTAAGTGTAGTAATATGCTGCACACATCTGTAGCCTAAGAGTAATAGGCTATACCGTATAGCCTGCATTTTTAGTAAGCTCTACCATCTAAGTTTGTATGCACAACCAATGACATTTGCATAACCATAAAATTGCCTAATGATGCATTTCTCAGAATATATCTCAATTGTTAAGAAATGTGTGACTGTATTTATATTGCTCTATAGGAAAACTGAGTCATTCAACTTTCAATCTCTATATACTTATATAGAGAGAGACTGATATAGAGACAGAGATAGATAATAAGGAAGGGGCTAAAAAATAATTGAAAATAATATGTTTTCTTAAAGGATTTAATTTGAATGGTTTTATAATAATCCTTACAAGAGTACACCCACACACACTTTAGGCTGGATTACTCAGGCTATGCAAATGGATTTTAAACTCTACTTAGCTTTATCTGTGAGGTACCAGGAAAGGAACCTATCTACACATATGCCACCTCCATTTCCTGGAAAATACTTGCTTCCTATTATATAGCTCCAGAAGAAAGAAGAGAGCATTAAAATGTTTCTTTTTCTCTGAGATGATCATATGCCCACTGCCACGATTTCCTCCTCTGGAATTCTGAAATTACTGAATGAAAACTAGTAAATAAATAAATAAATATACATATAATTTAAAAAACAAACTAATTTCGATAAAATTCTGAAAATTTCTCCTTAAAGATGACACCTCTAAATTAAAAAAAAAAAAAAAATCTTGAATGACTCCTAGCTTTCTTATATAACTCAACGTCTCTAGTACTAGGAAAACTAACAATTTGATCTTAACTTCTGATCTACCACCCTACTCACTGTGAAGCATGAATTTGGCATGCTTTATTCTGAATCTCCTAAGGTGTGAGGGTGTGATATTGGTTTCTGTTCTTTACCTGTCTCTCCTGGATTTTTCAAGACACAGATTCTGACAGTTTTCTTTCTTCTCAATTTTAATCTCTCACTGATCCCAGACTCACATAATTAATTCTGTGACTTCTAATATGAGTTTAAATACTTTCTGATTCAGTGAAGAATATTGACTAGTCTCTAGCTACCTTAGATGTGTATCTAGAATGGATCAATCTAAATACTTAGGTTCTGACAGTCTATAGATTCTGATAGTCATATAGTTTGTGCAGAATTATGGTAAATCATATGTTTTCTAAGTTTCTCATTTGTGACATTGTCACACTCTCTATTTTGTATAAGTGCTTGAATACTTTCCCTGTATATAGTTTATGGTCTTTGATTGCAGGAGACTTAAACCTCATACAGTGAAATTCCTCCCATTATTTTAACACTTTAATACATGTACACATACATATGAACACACATGTCTGTAATGGAGCAAGCTCACCTCTCCTATTCACCAGTCTTATAAAAAATAGATATGTCTTATAAAAAATGAAGGAAGGAAAGAAGGTTAATAATTTTAAATCATAGTACACTAAAAATCGGCAAGTCTTCAGCTATGAACAGAATTATCTTTCCACTGTTCTGCCATTTGCAAGTTTGGTAAAGCGAATTACTTAACCTCTATAAATATCAGTATGTCAATATCTAACAGGGAAAGAGTGATCTCTAACTAAAAAGGATTGTTATTAAGATTAAATAACAGTGTATAAGTCATCTTGCAAATCTATTTCAAACTCCACTTGATGCTTCACTCAGAACCTCAGTTTTCTCATCTTTAAAACAGTCATAATATGCACCACATAGATATGTCAAAGAGGAAAAATAAAATAATAGTCCCTCGAAATACCCTGGAAAATTACAGGTGCTTAATAAAACTTAGCTTACTCTTCTCATATAACAGAAACTTAAACTCATTTTATATCCAGCAACAGATGGGAAAGTAGACAATAATATGATTGTACAGTTTCTGTCAGTATTGAATGTAGTGTTTTTACATTACAAAAGGCTAAATAGAGCTGTTGATTGAAACTTCCTGGTAAAGATGTTATTTTACATTTCTGTAAAGTAGACACCTAGTAGAATTAAATTAAGCCTGAGTTGCCAACAAAATATCCACATATAGAATAGCACACAAATGAGTAATTCTCTCCATATGTCTTTTTAAATTATATTCACAAAATATTTCCTAAGCATATTTATGAGAAAAAATAATATCGGGAGAGAGTAACAGTTACAAAATGTCAATTCTGGGTTGTCAAGTTATTCCATAATACATTATAGTATGTCCCTAATTTATTACTTTTTAGTTCTTCTTGAATGATTCTCTTAAATCTCAGAAATGGGAAATTTCATAAGGTTTAAAGTGATAGAAAATGTTTCTTTTGGTACCATCTTGCCCCCACCCAAAAAAAATCAATCTGTAAACTTAGAACCAGAATGTTAATATTGGGAGAAATATTTTAGTTACTGTCATGAACCCTTTAGAGTTCATAAACCTGAAATTCAGATAGATTTAATATCTCACCCAAAATCATGCAAGTAGAAGATTTTTCATAGTTTTTTTTAATCATTTATTTTCTCACCTAATAATAACTGGAAATAAAAGAAATTACAAACACATAAAAAGATATGACAAACACAAAATGCTTTCAATTACTCTAAGACTAATAGAAACTATTATAAAGAGGGCTGCCTTAATCAAGTGAAAATTTTACAGAATGTATGTGGACACGAAGTAAGAAATTGCAATTAATTTTGCAAATATTTTTAGCTGTTTAAAATCAATCTAGAACTAAACAGGGTCTTGGTCAAATAGTGACAATAACCTGATGCATTGTGAGGCAATAGAGAAAATGCACGCACACACACACACACTCCACTATGCACTGGAATATTCTCTTGAATGTGGAGGGAATAAATAGTGCACTTGAAAACATTTGTGTAAATCCTATACAGATTTTAATTTGTAATTATGCCATTCATGAATAAGAGCTATAGTGTTTACAATACTGTATTGGCTATGTGTGTAAAGTGTGTGTGTCTCCTCTTGACTTTAGACAGATTTGAAGACTATACAAGGGGTGTTCAAAAAGTTCGTGAAAAAGGTCATGAAAAAGTTTTGAAAAAAACTGCATGGATTTCAAAAAATCTTTTGAACCAAAACAAACTCATACTAAGTTATATCATGTCTGAAAAAAATCTAGTTAAAATCTAAAAAAATCTACTTAACCTAAGAAGGTTAAGACATCAGTCTGAAAACAGCCCCATCAGAGAAACATACATTCTACTAAAATTGAAGCAGGAACAAAAATCAAATTTATGGTGAAGCTTGGGTGAAAGAATGGTGAAACTATTGATGCCTTGAAATGTTCTATTCAAAAAGAAATGATAAATGCTTGATGTGATGGATACCCGAAATTAAAAATACCTAATTAGGATTAATAAAATAGTGATTTTGTGTGTGAATAAAAGGAGACAAAGATTTATGGGGACAATGCCCCCCTTCCCCAACCCAAAGAAGTCAGTAGTTTACAAACGGGTAACTCGTTTTAAGAAAATGATGCTTGGAAAAGCTTCATCAGAGTCCTTCTCCTTGAGGATAATGATTCTGCTCATTCCTATCATCAAACCACAGCAATTTTATGAGAGTTTTAATGATAAAGTGGTAAGCATACACCTTACCATCCTGAATTGGCTCCTGCTGACTTCTTTTTGTTCCTTTATCTTAAAAAAATCTGTAAAGGGCACCCACTTTTCTTCAGTTAATAATGTAAAGAAGACTGCGTGGACATGGTTGAATTCCCAGGACTTTTAGCTCTTCATCGGTTAACTAAATGGCCGGTGTCATTTGCAAAAGTGTCTTGATCTTGAAGGACCTTATGTTGAGAATAGTTTGTACATTTTTACTTTTATCTTTCAGTTCCATTTCTCCACGAACTTTTTAAAGTCCCCTCATATGTTTCAAAATCCTGGCTTTGCTTCATTATATACTGCACTACACCTGTAAAAGTATACATATGAGCCCCAAAATGCATTCTTTATAGTTGCTTACTGTGTTTGTTTTTGTATGTTATTTTCGACTGTGTTTCTGCTCCACTAGTGTTTTACATACCTATTCCATTTCAAGCTGTTTCTTGTATCTCCTATTATTACTTCTTAGGCAGCAACCATATTTCCACTTCCTTTCTTCCCAACAAAAGTTGACTCTGATATACAAACAGAAAAAAAGATTAAACAGATACTGGGTTGTTTTGAAAATGTGTAAGATGGTTTGACAATTAGGCTCAAGGCAAAGTTTTCAGCAACAAGTCCCCAAATTACTGTTAACAACCAGCCTAGAGAGGAAACAGCTGCTCCTGCCAGCAGGCTGGAGCTTGGTTCTGTCTCTACTTCTGCTTTAGGATGCGACTTTGCAGTCGTGGTTACTATCCTCACAATAAGGAAAAGATAGGTTCTCACCCTTTCTTTCTCTTGATTCATCATGCCCAGAGTCAAAGTCTATCATAGGCCTCATAATTTTGCCCTAGTTGTAGGGAAACTGGAAAGAAGAGAGTACAGTTTTCAGTGGACCTAAAGAGCGATGGTCTTTCCCTTCAGTAGGATTCATGTGAAAAGGAACTTCGCAAATGTAAATCGAAGCTCAGTTGTGAGCAACCAAACTGAATCAAAATGTTCACTCTGCATGTTATTTATTATTATTTTCATTTTTTGGTGGACTAGATTATACTTTCTAATCAATATTTCTAAAATATAGAATGTTACAGTGATTAACGTAAACACTTTATGAACAACCTACTCAAATCTAACACAATCTAATACTTTGACATATGTGCTGCCACCATTTTAAAGAAATAAAACATGAAAAATATTGTTAAATTCTTGCTTAGAATGTTCATTTTCCCATCATTTCTTGCACACTGTCATTGATATGTATAATTGTTATGCAGACCTTTCCAATTTTAAGGCATATGCACCTGCCGTGTTTGGTATGTTCATAAACTTTAAGTAAGTTATAACAAATTGAATGCATTACTCTGAATTTCTATTTTGTTTCTCAATATTATTATGATTTCCCTGATGATAGATGTATGTCTGCTTCACTCATTTTTTAACCATGACTATACAACAATAATAATACGTACATCCTACTGATGCATGCTAACTAGTCCCAAATTACTTCCTAGTGCAAACAATATGATGCACAGGTTTTCCTGTCTTCTATGCTGTGGAAGTTTCCCCAAGGTTGTATAACTTGAAATGGAAGAGACATAGCATATACCCATTTGCTATCTAATAACCATCCTCCATCTGTCGGTATAACACTCTAACTTTTAATCCTTGTGGAAGTGTGATCATTCAGAGACTACATTTCTTAGTCTGTTCTTTATTTATGAATGGCCAATTAAATGTGACTGGAGCTTTTTTGGTGTGATTTCTGTAAAACAGCCAGAACAGCACAGTGGTTGAACAGATGGGTGCTGGAGATGGCCTAGACTTTATTAAGCCTCTAATACTTAATCAGCTGTTTGACCTGGAGGTTATTATTGCTTCATTTACCTTATTTCTAGAATGTGTAAAAAAAATAGTACAAGATCATGATTTTTTGAAAGAATTAAATAAAATGATACATGAACAGCATTCATAGCAGTATCTGGCAAGGATATCTAAAATGTGAGGATTTAGCAATGAACTTCCTTGTCAACATTTTATGTTTCCAGACTTTTAATTTGTTCTGAAATAATAGATGCGAAGTAATGTTGCATATATTCTTAATTTTTCTCCCTGTGATTATTAGTGTGGTCAAACATTTTTTAAAAATTTTTATTCTCTACTTGGTTTACTTTGTTTGTGAATACATAATCATATTCTTTGTCTATTTTAGGTGAGTTATTTATCTTTTTATTATATATTTATAAGACTTATGTATATGTATATTTATGAAATTTTTACATTAGAAAGATGATTTCTAACTTTAATGTAATAGTATTTTTAATAGTTCTTGCTTCTGTATATACATCTCCACTACATGTTCTTTAAAAAAAGATATATATGCATCTATACATTTTAAAGTATATTTACCTTTTATTTAGGCATGTAATTCCCTAGATTATTCTTTTATATGTGGATTGTGCCATATATATATATATACACACACACACAGTGTATACATATAGTATACAGTAAATACACACATATATAAATATATAACATATAAGCCTGTTTCTTAGAGTGCCATTTGTTCAATAGTTCAACTGTACCTGTGAATTTGTAATACTACTACTCTGTTGTATATCTAATTTCAATATGGTGGGTTTGTTCCTGAACTTTCCATCCATATGGTCTATTTTTCTATTTTCACACCAATATTATGTTGGCTTGATTATTATAGATTTAAAATAAAATCAATATGATTTTACTAAATAAGTACAGCAATCTTATTTCAAAGCTATTTTTATTTCCTAGACCTTTTATGTTTCCATGATGTTTTAGAGTGACATTGTCATGTTTCAGAAGAAAAATTATTTTGAAGACGGATTGGGATACACTGAGTTTAAAGGTATATTTGGGAAAATACATTTTATTGCATTAATTTTCCCATTTATGAACATGGACCTAACTTGTTCAGTTTTTCATTTTTATCATTAAAATGTTTAACATGATTTTCTCTATAAAGATCTTGCATGTTTTACATTAACTTTACTTCTAGATACCACAGACTTTTATGGACATGCGATTGAATATCACATTGTAAAAGAAGCTGTTGCTGACTTGTACAAAGGACATTTAAATTGTATGTAAATTTATTACATTAAATCAATAATTCTGTGCAAAATTGCTAACCTGGGGCATTTTTTACCTTAAATGAAAAAATTATTATTATATATTACACATTAACTTAAAAAAATCCCAAACTGATATTAAAAAGTAACTGAAAAACATGTACAAAAATGACTATATGTGACTTAAATACACATATCTCAAAATAGATGATTAAAAACTACTCCCTGATTAACAATCAATATTCTGTTATGAAGTAGTTACTTTGTATAAAGTAAATTTTAAAATTCACGTGCAATGTACAAAATGGTGCAATAAATAACACATAAAGCTAGGAACATTTATTTTCAAAACACTGAGCTAAATTTAATAATGGAAAATATATTCATTTCCTGAAATAAATTCATTCATCAAAGGAAGTAGTGACTTCCATTTTAAAGAATATTGAGAAAAGAGGAAGAAATGAGACTTGAAGGAATCTTTATTCACTGTTTGAGGAAGATGACGTAAAGTAAGGTAAATTAGGGGCAATTTCAGGCAAATGGCAGGACTAAGAGAAACTCATGGATTTTTAATAAATCATTTTGGAGCTAATATAGAAATTATGTAGTAGAGAGGATTTTAGAGAAGGTAGTTAAGGCTCTAGAATAAAATTCTGTCTATCTATGTTCTATTTATCTATTATCTAGCTGTCTAATTATTCCATATTTTAACTTTTACATAAATGTCTTTGAATGGTGCTATAAAAATATTAGACTATTAGGCAAAATAAATAAATTTCATCCTACGTGATACATTCAAAGACTATATTTATCATGACGTTGGCAAATCCCATAACTCTTAAAATTAGACATGTCCAGGGGACAATGTCAAACCTTCATCATCTCTAATTGAAGCAAAAAAAATGTGGTTATAATAATCGGGAGAGATTTGGAATGTAGCTTTGGTGGGGAGTCAAAAATTATTATTGAATGGGGAAATGTCCAAAGAGTATGAAGTTTCAGTTAGACAAGATGTGTAAATTTCAGAGATATGGTGCACAGCATAAGAACTATAGTTAATTATAATGTATTGTACTTTCTAAATTGCTAAAAGAGTAGATTTTAAATGTTCTTACCATAAAAAAAGGGATAAGTAGGTAGGTGATAGATATATTCATCAGCTTGATTTGATCTTTCCACAATATAAGCATACATTAAAACATCACATTATACCACTTACATTTCTGCATTATTTGTTAATTAAAATGGAAACTTAGAAGCATATATTCATTTTTACAATCCTAGAACTATTTATTGATGCTTTCATTAGCCAAGACTGTCTGTAAATGTGTGGATGCCACATTTTTACTAGTTTCCAATTTTCCTAAATAGATGGATTATTTGATAAATTCTCTGTCATTGTTACTTAATTGCCCTAGGAAGAAATGAAAGACAAGAAAAAAATATACATCTGAAATATTCAGAATGACCATATGAGTTTTTCTATTTTACTAAAATATCACCTTACAAATTTTTTATCCAAGTAACCTTTGTACATAATTTAAATCATTAAATAGTAAAAATTATCAGACTTATAATGGAAGCAGCACAACCCTATATACCACTATTTCTCATCCCCAACACCATTTCCCCACACTATTTCCTTAATTTTTGACATTCAGATACTATATGTCATGACGGCTAATTTTATATATCAACTTGGCTAGAATAAGGTACCAAACTATTTGGTTAAACATTATTCTCAATGTTTCTGTGAAGGTATGTGTTAGGTGAGATTAACATTTAAATCAGTAGGCTTTCAATAAAGCGTATTACCTTTCCTGTTATGGGAGGGCTTCATTCAGTCAGTTGAAGGCCTTAGTAGAAAAAGACTGAGTCAACCAAGCAAGAAGAATTGCCTTTGGACTCGAATTGCAGTTCTTCCCTAGGTCTCCAGCCTGATGGCCTAACCTGCAGATTTTGGATTTGCCAAGCCTCCAAAATCAGTAAATCCAACCTTAAAACATATCTATCATTCTGTTTATCTAGAGAACTCTGACTAGTCCATATAGCAACTTCTAAATTTGGAAGATAAAATATAGCTCTATCTTTCTTACATTATCCCCTTTGTTGCCCAGGCTGGAGTGCAATGGCTCAATCTCGGCTCACTGCAACCTCTGTCTCCCGGTTCAAGTAGTTCTCCTGCCTCAGACTCCTGAGTAGCTGGGATTACAGGCATACGCCACTATGCCCTGCTAATTTTGTATTTTTAGTAGAGACAGGGTTTCTCCGTGTTGGTCAGGCCGGTCTCGAACTCCCGACCTCAGGTAATCCGTTCACCTTGGCCTCCCAAAGTGCTGGAATTACAGGCATGAGCCACCCTGCCTGGCCTATTCTTCCCTTTCATAAACACTTCTTTTCCTCATCCTTGTAATAGGATGACATCATAATTGTTATTTAAATCCTTATTTTTGGTGAATGTATTTTTTAGGACTAGTTATTGTTCACAACCATACCATATAATGAACAATAAACATGATTTCATTTTTTTTTTTTTTTTTTTTTGAGGTGGAGTCTCGCTCTGTCATCCAGGCTGGAGTGCAGTGGCACGATCTCGGCTCACCGCAAGCTCCGCCTCCGGGTTCACTGCTATTCTCCTGCCTCAGCCTCCTGAGTATTTGGGACTACAGGTGCCCGCCACCACGCCCAGCTAATTTTTTTGTATTTTTAGTAGAGATGGGGTTTCACCGTGTTAGTCAGGATGGTCTCGATCTCCTGACGTTGTGATCTGCCCATCTCGGCCTCCAAAAGTGCTGGGATTACAGGTGTGAGCCACCGCACCCAGCCAATTTCATTTTTATACAATATTTTGTTTCTCCTGGTATTGGTTTTTGTCATAGTTGTTTTGTTTGTTTTGTTTGCTTGCTTTTCTACATTTTCTATCAATGTCAGGAGACACTTTTCAATATGCGCTTACGTCACTGCCTCTGAAAAAATAAATGTAATTACTACTGACCTTCTTATTATTGCCAGAATGTTATGCACATTTTTTCTGCTTGTATGTATCTTACAAGTCCAAATCTGGACTGGGTGCATCTGATTGGTTGAATCAAAGTCGTGTTTATATATTTTAAGTGCAAGGGGAGCTTGTAAGAAAAATATTCAGCTTTATAGCTTCTAGCTTGAGAGTGGGATTCTGTTTCACATGCCTGGGAATTTCCAAAATTAAGGAAGGAGCTTTAATTTATGAGTGACCAAAACAAATTATCAATGGTAAATTCATTCTAATACTGGCTTCATGTCAGGAAGGTTTTCGGCCTTGATAACCAACTGCATTCATTCACATTTCATGCACAGCAGCAGCATGATAAATGGAAATAATTTGGGAAATTAGATTTAAATCTCACCTCTAATGTTTATAAAGATTGATCTAGACTATTGTACATAATGAAAGTCTGTTATTTCTAGTGAAAGTCAAAGTCTGGCTTTAATTTTCACTTAACAAGTTAACATAGTTTTATAAATTATCAGTATTTTACAAACTTCAGAAAAATGTTATACCTCAAAAAAGTAGACCAGATATCTTCTAAGAATATCTCGAAATTGTAAATTTTCAGCTTCATCTTCTATGTCAGTCATATATACAAGGGGCAAATATATGGGGAGAATGAGACATGAATTAAAAGATTTATTTTTTGGTATCCAAAACTAACTGAATCTAATATAAGTTCCAAGTGAAATTATATTAGGATCTAACATGTGCACTCATCCATTATGTACTCACCTGTATTTGTTAAGACATCAGTGAGTCTTAGATTTCTCAGAGAATCCCATATGTAAGTGAATAAATGAGACAGTTAAATGGTAGCAACCTTAATTTAGAAAGAGAAACTCCAGGAACCGACAAAATGTTTTGTTCTCTAAGGAACAAGAGCATTTATTTTTAATGTACACTTCATAAATTTCAATTGTTTCGAACTTAATGATTTTCATGTGTGAAGGTGTTCTATTTTCTCATCGTGCAAGTCAAAATAATTGTCTGCAAATCCAAAGGGAACATTTTAGCTCCATGTTTACCTGTCCATTAATTTTTTAAAATATATAATTTTAAGAAAATTAATATTGGTAGAAAATGACTCAAAGCTTAGAGAGGTGTTGATTCACTTCAAGTTACCTATTAGTTATCTTGAAAAGCTGGATGTCAAATCAGAATGTTTCATTCATATTTTGAATACAAGACTGAAGCAATTAAATACTGGGCAGAATCATATTTAGGAAGCCAGTAAAAATAGTAATTGTACACATACATACAACACTTTTCATGTGAAAAATTGTGTCATGCTAGTTTTTAAATATACATTAAATATAAATGTCTTTAGGGAGAACAATCTCTTAATTGCTAACAAAAACTGCTGAAGTAGACGAATGCTCTCAGAGTGCATTCATTCATTCATCTAAGAAATATTTTGAATATCATCAGTCAAATGTTGTGTAAAATGCATGCACACTACTCTGCTTAATCTACTGTAATTTAATATTATATACAAACACATATACATTATAAATCACAAGTTTGCCTATTTTAGGTAAAATTTTGAACAGTTCCTGCTTTTTGCAAAACAGAAATACTAATTATTTTTTTTTTTTTGGCGAAGGAAAATGAGGTCTACAATCATTCATCGTAGGTCTGGTGTATATGTATATTCAATTTGGGAAAAAGTTCTATGAATAAATAATATTTCATACACCTAGGATACAAGTTCAGACTGAAAAAAATAGCATTCTGTGATGATAATATGTTAAATTTGAACGTGATGCAATTTGCATTGACAGCAGCTGTTCCTAGTCCTGGCCCAGAGGGTGTCGAACTAGGTATAAATTACAAAATGTAAATTTTATTGCTTTCTTTCAAAGCTAAATTTTCACATTATACTTCAAAACATGAATAAATTCTATAGATTTATGCTTTCTTCCCCATCATCTCTTCATTAATCCTCTTTGTACATGAAAAATATGCTTGACTCTGTAAGTGTATGTATTTTAAAGTTCCATTCAGCAAAATTATGAATAGAGATATGTTTGTAATTCTGACAATAATGATCAGAATGATCATAGTGATAAAGAAAATGATATTGATGATAATTATAATAATGTAATTTCTGACAGCAGTTCCAAATTCTTACTTGTGTCTACATTATTTATTGGAGAGAAGCTATAGAAAACCATTAGTATTATCAGACAATTGTAGAGAATTGGTAAATCAGAGAAGACACTATCATAAATATGCTTCATATCCATTCTTTTCATTGTCATCATTAATTTTTATACTCAATGATTCATTCATTCATTCAGTACACACTAGGCACAACTAAGGTGCTGGAATACCACATAGAGTAAATAAGAGGATGGCTATTACCTTCACAGATCCTCAATTTAGTGGAATATATAGATATTAATTCCATAAAAGTAATTGAAAAAGAGAAACTATGATAAGTGGTATGTATGAACGTGTCTTGATGCTATGAAGCTTATTAAAGTGGATGTTTTTGTTTTGTTCGTTTTGATACAGGGTCTTACTCTGTTGTCCAGTCTGAAGTGTACTGGCATGATCACTGCTGACTGCAGGCTGAAGTTTCTGGGCTCAAGCTATCCTCCCACTTTACTGTCCCCAGTAGCTGGGACTACAAGCATGCACAACCGCACCTGGCTAACTTTTTTTTTTTTTTTTTTTTTTAAAGACAGAGTCTCACTCTGCCACCCATGCTGGAGTGCAGTGGTGTGATCTTGGCTCACTGCAACCTCTGCCTCTCCAGTTCAAGTCTCATCCTCCCAAAGTGCTGAGATTACAGTTGTGAGCCACCGTGCCTGGCCTAATTTTTTTTTTTTTCTTTTTTTCTTTTTTCTTTTTTTGTAGAGACAGGGTCTCACTATGTTGCCCAGGCTGGTTTTGAACTCCTGGCCTTCAGTGATCCTCTCATCTCTGAATGCTGAGTCACTGGGATTATAAGCATGAGCCACCATGCCTGACCAAAAGTGTATTTTAATATAACTGTAAGTAAGAGATTAAATGACCCATAGGAGTTAAAAAGAAAAAGAGAAGAGAAAATGTATCCCAGTAACAGCATTCAAGAAAAACATAATCTAAACCCATTTTGTCTGACTTACAGAAAGTTAAGGAAGAATGATTTAAGATATGGCTACCAAAGTAGATTGGACTATATCAACTAGAGCCAGATCCTCCTTGTGTTAAGTATAAGGAGAAGAGAAAAATATTTGAAGTTTAAGACTTTGCTGATGAGATGTGCATTTTGAAATACTCACTCTGGCTTGACTGCTGCCTAAAGAATTACTTGGAAAGGAGTATACTTACTCTATAATGTTATAAAATTAAAAAAATTATATATCTTTATGCCTGGGATTTTTCATGGCCACTTGCTAAGTTTAATAAGAAAGTTTGAGATAAAATAACTTTTATAATTAGTGACAATTGATTTAAAACAACCAAAACTTACATTAATTCCAAATATGTTGTTTTCATGATATGTTGACATATATTTATTAGATATTCTAGCCAAACTAGCTAAAATTTTTGTGTTCTTTCATCATTTGTGTCATATTTTACTTTTGATGTTTCTTCACATAGTTTCTTACGGCCCGCCACTTCTTGCCTCCCCATCCACTGCAAGAAAAAAGTGATGTCTTAATACTCTCGATGTCAACGCAATTTGTGTAGGTTCTACTTGCACACTTCCAATACGTGATAACTTATTTAAAAATCAGACTAATTTTTTCTAACACACTGCAAAGTTTATAGGTGTAGCAGTAATAATTTGATCTGTTTTCCTTTCACTGATTCTGACTTGATGTCTTGATGTCACAGGTACTTAAAGACAATGCTTTAAAAATTTCTAATATTCTTTACGAATACATTACTTTATATTATTATATATTTCTGAAAGCATTACCCCCTACATAAAACATTTCCTTATTGAATAATATCAAAAAAGAAGTGATGAATTTTACCTAGTACAAAAGTTTACCAGGCCAAGTTTGGAAATCCTAGAAAGGAGAGAGGAAATGAATTCGGGGCATATATTCCTCCCGTTTAGGAGAAATAGAATTTTCAGGTTTAATAAAACCATTTGGGGTCAGAAAAGTTTGTCAATATAGGCATATATATTTTTAATCATTTTGTAATTGTGAGAGAATCATAATACAGCCATAAAATTCAGTTATTCTAAAAGCCAACATAGGTTTTTTTTTTTTTTTGTAAATGTGAATCAAGTAATATTGTTCTTCTGCTTAAAACTCTTCAATAAATTATCATCACAGATAGCTTAAAATACACATTTGTTACTACATATAATATGATCCTACACGATGCAGTTCCTATCTCATTCCTTACTCCTCTCCCCACAATACTATGCTTCAGCTGCCAGGTCTTAAATATGTCAAGTTCAACTCTGCTTTGAGTCCTTGGCACTTGCACTTTCCCTCTCTGAACTGTTCTTCCCACAGAGCCTCATAGGTCTGAATTCTTATCACTTACACCTAAGCTGAAATACGAGCTGCTCAAGGAAGCCTTGCATGAGCACTTCCAGTCACCCTTTATCACATTACACTGTTATATATTCTTCCTAGGACTGCTCATTATTTAAAATTATCATATCTATGGATTTGCTTATTATCTGTCTTCTTCCATAAATAGATGTTCCCTAAAAACAGACAATGTATCTATCTGGTTAACTATTTTACTTCCAGAGTCACCTGTCCTCTAGCAATACTCAATAAATATTTGTAAGATAAGAAAACGAGTGAATGAGTAACTAAATAAAACACACCATTCTAAGGTCTCCTCTGTACCACTACATCGATGCAGTTGCAGCCACACAGGATTACAGATCTTTTCATTAACCAAATTCACAATGCGTATTTACTTTTCAGTTTATCATTCAATATGTTCACAAATAAGTATACAGAATTTTATGGCATTATCTGATAAAACAAAGAGCTTCAAATAACTATTTTTCTCTGATGGGAGCAAAATTTATTATCAATATACTTCAGATAAATCTAATTATTTTATAATCCATGCCTTTACAGAACTACAAAACGCAGCTATTTTTTAAAAAGTAGGTTAGTTTGGATATTACCAGATGTAAAAGAAGAAAGATTGAGAGGGTAAAACATTGAGAAAACACTTCAGGTTACCAGCTATACTAGATTAAATTAATATTCAAGCTGTGATTGATCACGATTGTTTGAAAATAAAACGGTGACTTAAAATGTTCCTAAGTATCAAATTAATTGTGATATTTTATTCATCCTGTTATAGGTAGGTAGATAGGCATGAGTGGAGCAAGAGAGGGCTCTCCCCTCACCACCCACTAGAAATGTTGGGTGATAGTTACCGCAATTTATTGCGTTGGCTCTCCAAAAGTGATAAACTGGCTGTGGCGCCAGAAAGAGGCCGTTTCCTGATGGTCCACGCCTGTTAACATCAAAAAATTAATTGAAAGTAGGCCCCAGGCAGAAGCAACATCCTCGACATCCACATTAAGAGACAAAAATGGCGAAGTATGATCTGCCGGGTACACGCCACTGGAAAAGGGAAGAAAGCCTCAGCTGGGCCTGCGTATAACTCGCTGCACACACTGCCGTGCTCAGTTCCAAAGGGTAAGGAGCACGCCGCACATGTGGGAAACCCATCCTAAGGGAAGAATCCCGCGAAAGAGGCAAGCCTGTAAAAGTCTTAGGATCACTGATAAATGGACACTTGGGCAGCTCTCACTTTAACCTTCAGGTGCCCTCTTGGGTCCCTTCCAAGTGAACTTTCCTTTCTTCTCGTTCTAAAGCCTTTTAAGTAAACTTCCACTCCTGCCCTGGAATTTGCCTCGGTCTCTTTTTCGGGTTTATGCCCCTCGGTTGAATTCTTTCTTCTGAGGAGGCAAGGGCTGAAGTTGCTGCAGATGCCTATGGATACCCTGCTGGTAACTCAGGGTAATTTAAATCTCTTCCACTGCTAATAATCCTATTCACATTAACCGGATGGTCAAATGAATCCAGTGGATCCCTAGCTAGACAGTCAGTCAGCAGATACACACTGAGTAATCATTATACAATGTGTTTCGTTAATATGAGAAAAGCAAATGTGTACATAGGTGCCAGTTATGGTTCTAAGAATTTCGCATGTATTAACAAATGTAATCTTCATGATAAGCCTTCACAGTAATTCTAACTATTCCTATTAACAGACAAGGCTAAGAGACCTGCCCAAGATAAAACTCATCAGAGTCAGGATTTGAACTTAGGCAGTCTGACTACAGCTTCACACTCTTGATCACTGTACTATCCCACTTCTCACTCAATCCTCTTTTTTCTGAAAATCAAAATAAATAGTTGAAGAATAAAGTCAGATGTGGCTGAGAGAGCTGGAGACTTTTAAAGTCATATCCGGAAAGTCAGAACATTGAGAAATAGAGAAATAAGAGTAATTATGTACACTTTTAAATGATTCAAATAAATTTAATTGAATTTAGAAGAGATAGATTTTTGGCTGTTTTCTCTCCAACTAATTTTGCCCAGCATTATTTGAACTTGTAGACAGATTTGTCAAGTTCTACAAAAGACAGCAAATAACTTTTGGATAACAAGTAAACTTTGCTGTATTTTTTTAGGCAAGTTCATCATGCATGAATTTCACATCCTCTTTTTAAAAAGTATTACGGTCTAAACACATTTATGAAATGTCTACTGTTCAAGAAATCATGGAGCCTAGTTTACATGGCTTTACACATATTTACACATTCTTTACACATTATAAAAACTCTACTTTTATTAAAAATGCATTTAAAATTCTACAGTGACATGTGAAAACAAAATAAAGATATGGATACCAGTCCCAGCAATATTATCATTTGTGAATTAAACTTTTACCAAAATGCTTAGTTTCCTTAGAAACTATTTTTCTAATTTTATGACGAGATATGGTACACTGCCACTGCTTTCATCTGCTCCGTATCATGTTCTCTGGGGAATTTTCCAAGTTTATTCTTTTTAACTCTGGTAGTTCTTATACTCATGAGTCAGTCTCTCTCTCATACTCATGAGTCAGTCTCTCTCTCTCTCTCCCCCCCTCTCTCTGTCTCTCTGTCTCTCTCTCTCTCTTCCCCTCTTCTCTCTCTCCTGGAAATGTTAATCTTTAGGAATGTATCCAGGGCCAGAAAGCAGGCAGCTGGAGATGAGTATTTTGTAGCATGTCGAATAAGGTACACTAGTCTCTGCTACTAAGATTCCTGAAGCAGTTGTGCGTCCTGTCTTTTCCAAACATGACTGGACAATTTCTCCAGTACTGTAATTTATACACTATCTTCTAAAAGTCAACATATTTATGCTGGAATCAATCAGAATTTCTTTAAACCTTCTTATATGGTTTGGACGTCTCCCTACCGAAATCTCACCTTGAATTGCAATAATCCCTATGCATTAAGGGCGGGGCCAGGTGGAGGTAATTGAATCATGGGGGCAATTTACACCATCCTATTTTGGTGGTAGTGAATAAGCCTCACAAGATTTGATGGTTTTATAAATGGGAGTTCCCCTGCACAAGCTCTCTTGCCTGCTGCCATTCAAGACATGCCTTTGCTTCTCCTTTGCCCTCCGCCAAGATTGTGAGGCCTCCCTAACCATGTGGAACTGTGAATTCATTAAACCTCTTTCCTTTATAAGTTACCAAGTCTTAAGTATGTCTTTATTAGCAGCGTAAGAACAGATTAATACACCTTCCATCTTTTTTTATTAATTAATTACAGAAGTAAATTAGAAGAAGTGCTTTGTTAATTACAAGACTCCCAATGATTTTACAGTAGCTTATTTACATAGGGCAAACTAAGGAAAACAGAAAACATAGATGTATGTTTTATGAACAAATAAATATACATATAAATGTCTTAATTATCAGACTAAAGATACATTTCATTCACAGCTGTAAGATTTTGAGTATGTATAATGTTGAAAATAAATTTACTAAAATCCTTGGTTCTCAATAACTAGGTCTACAACACTGAAAAGGATAAAAGATTTTTGTGTCTTTTTTCTTATACCTCAAAAAACTTCAGTTTTTCACTTTTTATCTCACTGGCTGTGGTGATAATAAAATGTGAATTTCTTGAAAATGTGGAAAATACTGTATAAGTAAGGTAAAAGCAATGTTGTTGCTCTTATTGTATTGTAATTATGTTCCTATGTCACTCTCTAGATATTAAATGCCCAAGATGAAGGCAGTAAGCTAAAACTGTGGTATTTGAAGTTTTTGCTAAGATACATTTCATAAAAGAATTACAGAAAAAACTTTTTTGAATGATTTATAAAGTCCAGGTAATACGACATATCTTTTTAAACAAAGATTGTGTTTTCTTTATGTGAAAATATCAACAGTGTCTAGCACAGTATTAGGCATGTGGTGCTAAGTACTATAAGTAAAATTTTGCTCCCTGGCGCGTCCAAAATCTAACTTTAAAATGATTCCTTGTGTTATATATGTGTTAATATGTGTTAATTGCCTCTGATATATTAATAAAGTACTTACCTAGGAGCTTTGAATGCTTCCTGTTGCTACATTTTGATTTACCATTCATTTGCCAATTTCTCTTGGTTTGCTTTTATTTTTGAAATGCAGGGTTAAGTTTCTTAGCTTTTCTAAGTATAGGTAGCTATAAAAGAGCATTGTGGGTTTCTATTTTTCATATGTGAGTTAACACCATTACATGCTGCCATGAAAGCGGATGAGCCACCATTAATCATAGAATCATGCTGCTGGAAGGAAACTCCAAAGGTCACATAGTTAATCCTCTTGACTCCAGGTAGGCTGCCTTGAAATTAACCTAGACAAATAGGTGTCTGTCTAAGCACTTAAAGGTTGAATGGCACCGCGAATGTATAAACAATCATAGCCAAGTGGAGTATGAGCTGATCATTTAGATAATTCAAGCAGCGTATCTTCACATTAGTTCAATCCCCTAAATATATTAATATTTCCATTTGAACAGTGGTGTAGTTTAGCAGGAGAAGGTGACTGAGCCGTCAGAAAAATTATCTTAGGATATTTTGTTGAGAATGAAAGAAGAAACTACATATAAAGTGCCTTCTATCGGGTATTAACATCTCAAAACTTAAAAAAGCTTAAAACAATATAAAGTGATTTAAAACAACCATTTATTTGTTCATTTGATTATATAACTTGGGCTGGACTCCATGCAAATGGATAATCTCTACTCCAGTGGTGATGTCTGGGGTATGTTGACTGGGGTGGTAGTATACAAGACAGCTTCATTCACATGTCTAACACAACGGATGGGGGTATTACGAGTATTAGTATAAGTACACTGAGCCTCTATGTTTTTGTGTCCTCTGTAGAAAGAGAGGCTTTTTTGTTTGTTTGTTTATTTGTTTCTTTTTTGTTTTTGAGACAGAATCTTGCTCTGCTGCCCAGGCTGGAGAACAATGGCGTGATCTCAGCTCACTGCAACCTTCACTTCCCAGGTTCAAGGGATTCTCCTGCCTTAGCCTCCCGAGTAGCTGGGATTAAAGGAACCCACGATCATGCCCAGCTAATTTTTGTGTTTTTGTAGAGACAGGATTTCACCATGTTGACCAGGCTGATCCTGAACTCCTGATCTCAAGTGACCCGCCCACCTCGGCCTCCCAAAGTGCTGGAATCACAGGCCTGAGCCACTGCACCCGGCTGAGAGTCTTAACTTCTATACCTGAGGCTGATGAGCAAGAGGACAAAAATAGAAGCTACATACTTTCTAAGGTCAAGAGATGGAACTGGCAGAATGTTGTAGCCAGTGCATTTTAATTGGTCAAACAACAAGTCACAAGACTGATGGAAGGTAGGCATGTACAGGGATGAGTCCAATTTCTAGAATAAAATCTCAATAGAATCTGCCACAAAAATGTATGCCCCTCTCATGTGAAAAATCTACTCACCCCACTTCTAAGCCACCTCCAAAACTCACCCTAGTAGAGTATGAGACTTGAAATTTAGTATCTTGTGATCCACATCAGGTCTGTATTTGGATCTGGCTTCCTGGGTGCTAGTCTTGTTCTTCTGAAGCACTGATAATGAAAATGACTGGTCATCTGCACCTAGTATCATTCATAGGACAGGGGCAGGATAATAGAGACTCTCTTTGAATGACAGGAGGGAAAACAGACAGCATATTGCAGCCTCTGCTGCATTGCAGTTCTGAAATTCAGCTGTCGCTTGCTCTCAGAGTATTCCTGCAGGGAGGGAATGTCCTTTGAATAAAAGCCAGTTGCGGCATATGAGAATCAATCATCAATCTATATGGAGCTCTGCTTTGGTTCTGTTTGCTTTGTTCTCTGAGATACCATTCCTTTATCACACGAAACAACTTTTATTTGTTGCTGAGTAGCTTTTTCTTTCTGATAACTAGACAGTTCATGGCCAGAAGTTTCATTTCATTTTCAACTTTTTTAATACCTTCTAGTCCAAGCTGGTATAAGTCCTGTAATAACTTCATATCAAATTATTTATCTCCTTAGGCAAAAGTCACACCAACCAATATCTTTAAGTCAGGCCCTTCTTAATTTGGGGTTGCAAGTCATAGTTTTACTGAACATTTGGACATTGTCTTTAATATTCTTAGAGGCCCTTCGTGTCATGTTGAAGTCATGTAAGATAAAAGTTTTTAAGTCTCTCTGAGCTTCTAAAAAGGGGTCTTATGTCTGTACCCTTTATTTGATCTTGCCCCTGAGGCCATGTTTTACTGAATTTGATGGATTTGTTTGCCCTGGATTTGATGTTTGCTTGAGGCTATTTCAACTTTATGGCTGAGGATTAGAAATACTTATATATTCCAACCTATCAAATCCTCAGATGGAAATATTTCCTCTGAATTATGTATTAAAACTGAATATTCCTTCTTATTCACATCACTGTCTTCTTACATTTTATCATACACAGTACATAAAGTCAATTGGCACTTTTGATCCTGGATATCTCCTTAGTCAAATATCTTTTCTCTATATCATGCTAATTTAATTGGCAGCTTTGCCAGTTTTTCCACCAATACAAAGTGCTGGTTTTCCTTCCTTGAGCCTCCTACTGCAGCTGCCTCATTGCCCCTGCAGTCTCCACTAACAGTCTCTTCTTGCCTCTTCGAACCACCTAATTCCAAGCCAAAGGCACGTATTTTAAGTTTCTGTTATGCAGCACTCCACTGCTAGGTATTAATGTCTGTCTCATTTATCTATTGCCAAGTAGCAATTGCTGAATAACCACCAAATACTTAACAACAACTACCATGTATTCCCACAATTCTATAGGAAGGCAGGACTTTGACGGAGAGTTCTTCGCCTTGGCTTCACCTTGGCTGTGGTCACCATGGCTGTTGCATTTGTTAAGCACAGTTGACGATGGATCATCTAAGACAGTTTTCATTACATATCGAGTTTCAGCTGGGGTAGCTGGAATGTTGCGTATTTGGCTGGGCTTTTCTTCACATATTCACTCACTATTAATAGTCTAATCTCAACTTTCTTACATGGCAGCTGGACTCCAAGGAGGGAAAGTGGAGGTTGCTAGTCTTCTGGAGACTTACATCCAGAACTAGCAGAGCATTTATCTTCACTGGAGTCTATTGCTAAAAACTGGTCACGAGACCAACTCAAATTCCAGAGGAAGACACCACACCTGTCTATTGATGGGAATTGTGATACGTGCACACAAAGATTAAAGGAATTCTTAAAAGTCATCTTTAGAGACAACCTGTTATATGCCAATATATTTCTGGACATATATTCGGTAATCAATAAGCATCAGTTGTTGTCCACATCTTCCAGATGACATAACATTACTCCTTTTGTACAATGAGTGTATTTATTATATAACAATTTATAAAATAAAATGAATTTTACCCTCTCAGTTTACTTATTATAGAGATTAGAATTTCATTTTTAAGTTTCTTTCTTTTTTTTTTTTTTTTTTTCAGAATAAAGGGCACCATCTTCAATGACAAAAGATTTTGGGAGATCAAGTAGTATGATGATAACAAAGACAATGCTGGATTTTGCAACTGCAAAATGTTATTGATACACATCTTTTTATACAGCTTAGAACCCTTTTCCTTAGTTTGAGGACTAAAGGAGGATGAGATATAGTAGAATCGCGAATAAGAACTTTTCAAGCTTAGGTGCTTAAAATAATACGGGATGTGGAGGAGAGAGATTGTTATGAGGGAGGTCTCTTTCTACTGTCTTAACTTTACGTATATGCAAGGAATTTAAATTTAACAATCTAAAACTTTATATGTGCTTCCCACTCTCTCTTTTTTCAGCCTTTGATTATTTGTTCCAGCCAATAAAGATATATGCAGTGTAGGTGAGATGAAGTCATCATCTATATTTTGTATAAGTGCAGGTAACACATGCAGATTAGATGGAATTTTAAACTAATACCATATGGTCTGATTGTTTACATTTTTTTATAAGAGGGGAAATGTTTTCTTTTTCTAAGAGTTTCCTTAGAGTATAGGGCAAGGAATTTCCGGATGAATACATTCAGGCATATTGACATCTTGTTCCTTTGGTGTGAGGCCTCAGAGAATGAGTCTAAAAGGCCCTGGAAGCACCAATGGTGGGGAAACAAGCTGACATACTGACTGTGACAAAAGAAGCACTACACACAGTGTCAGCAGTTGTGGGAGTAACTGCTTCTGGCAGGGTGGTCTCTACTGGAAAAAAACTGGGTGATGATAGGAGGTACTTTTATCTGTATGAGTTTCAGAGGCATTTCAGAAAGTATTTTCAAAGTTATTTGTGTTGGCAACACTGAGAAAAAAAACATGAAAATGTGTTTTCAAGAATGAGAGTGGAGATTCCTTTCATCACCAAAAGCTTCACAAGGAGCGATGAAGAGAGTTGTGTGTTCTTGTCTTTTACCCCAATTGCTTCACTCAGTCAGCCCAATAGTGTTCATAAAGTGAACAGGAAAAGGAAGGGAGTAAAAGACGTCTTAACATAGGGACAAGGGTAGTGTTAGGTGCCAATGAAAGTCCTCAGTGAATCCAATTCATGTGCATAGAATAGAAGAGGCTTAGAAAGATTGTAATAGTGAATTTTAGGTGATTGAAAAGCAAAGACTGGGAGGACATTCCTGTAGACTTGGGGTGAGACAAAGAATGAAGCTTAGTTACATTATTAGAGGGAAAGAAAAAGTTTCGTACATTTCCGTGTTGATGTAAGTAATATAGTTTGGATCTGTGTCCCCACACAAACCTCATGTTCAATTGTAATCCCCAGTGTTGGAGGTGGGACCTGGTGGGAGGTGATTGGATCATGAGGGTTGTTTCTCATGAATTATTTAGCAGCATCCCCTTGGTGCTGTTCTCATGATAGTGAGTGAGTTATTGGGAGATCTGGTTGTTTAAAAGTGTGTAGCACCTCCTTCCTCTCTCTTGCTCCTGCTCCCACTATGTATGATGCCTAGCTCCCCTTTTGTCTTCCGACATGATTGTAAGTTTCCTGAGGGCTCCTGAGAAGCCAAGCAGATGCTAGAATCATGTCTCCTACAGAGTCTACAGAACTGTGAGCCAATTAAACCTCTTTACTTTATTAATTACCCAGTCTCAGGTATTTCTTTATAGCAGTGTAAGAATGGACTAATACACTAATATGTTAAACCCTATAGGGGAGGATCAACATGGGATGTGAAATGAGTTGTGAACAGACTCCACCAGACTATTAGAAATAAAATGCACATGATAAAACAAAAGATAAAGAGAAAGTTGGAAAGTGCTGAATACTTGAGTCACATAAGGGCTCATGTTTTATTCAGGCAAAAAAATTATTAAGTTCTTCTTTTATGTCAAACACTTTATTGAGCAAAAAGAAGAAAGACCTTTAATTTTGAGGTAAATTATTTTTTATATTGTGAAAACAGGCACTCAAACAGTTATGATTTAATATGCAGATAAATAGATCATTTAATATTGTAAGTTATATTCATCCTCAGTTTACATCTTTATATATATATATGTACACACAGATTAATGTATTATAAATTTGTATCCAGTGCTATTAAATTTTTGTCTTTTAGTGTGAGCAGCATGTTATAATTTCTTTCATTTTTTAATCTGTCTACCAAATTTTTTGATAGCTCATTCAATCCATGGAGTGTTTTCCTTTGAGATAGATTTCTTCTTGAAATTTTCCTGTACATATTATACATTTCTATACAAATAACTTACTTCCACAAAACCAGTCCTTTTAATTCATCACATATACACTTAATTCTGCTGTTCATATTACCAATTGACCTTTCCTGAAACTTAACTTTCCACTGTCAGTTCAAGCTGCCAATTCAAAAACACACACAGAAAGGCACAAAGGAAAGAACCAAATTAAGTCATATAATAATAATGATATTGCCATATGTATTCACCTTAATCTGTAATATGCTCATAAATTCACATGCAGCACTGTATTTAATATTTCCATCAACCTGTAAGTTCAATATTTTTTTCCAATTTTACGTATAAGGAAATTGAAGTTTGATGAAATAAAGTAACTTGACCAATATTAAAGATTCAGTAAGTGACACATTGAATTTAGGAACTTACACTCTATGTCATAAAAGGTTACCTATTTTGCCAAGCTTAAAATGTTTTTACCTAAAACGAAGAATATATAAAAGGATTTATAATACGTTGAAGGATATTTTATATTCTTAAAAAAACAAACTGGAAAATTTGAATTTAAGAACTTACATGCTATGTCATAAAAGGTTACCTAGTTTGCCAAGCTTAATATATTTTTACATAAAATGAAGAATATATAAAAGGATTTTTGATACATTGAAGAAGAATATTTTATATTCATAAAAAATAAATTCTGGAAAGCTTGTATCTCTAGCAGTAGCAGCACAATTTAGGTCAATGAAGAAAAAGCATTTGTCCTTCAAAACAAAATTTTCAGTTAAAGATAAAAAGAACTATCTATTTTAAAATGATATCAGGTTTCTCCTTCTAGGAATATGAAGGAGACACTTTTCCCTATATCTTCTACTAAGTAATCCTTAGTTTTAGCCCAACTAAAAACCTTGGACATTATATGAAAGAAAACAAAAAAAGAAGGAGGAGAAGGGGAAGGAGGAGGAGGAAGAAGGGAAGGAGGAAGAGGAGGAGGAAGAGGGGAAGGAGGAGGAAAAAGAAGAAGAGGACGAGGAGGAGGAGGAGGAGAAGGAGGAGGAGGAGCAGGAGAGGAATCTGAAAAGTGGAGAAAAGGAAGACCAGCAAGGACTATCAGGACCCAAAGAACAACATGGTGATGATGATTTCCTTGTGTTTTCTTTTTTGCCTCATATATTACAGACTTAGAGTTACAAAAGTTGGCAATTTAAAAACACCAATGGACACAGAAAACATAAAGCCCTACCACAAACCTGCTCTCTCTAGTCAAACTAGAAAAATAACTGCCTAAGAAGACAAAAGGCTTCTAGATCATAACTGCTCAACTCCACCAAAACTCCATAGAAAATTCTGTCACCTCAATTAACCATGGCAGAGAGGCTGTGTAGGTAGTGTGAAAGAAAAGTAGAATCTTTGGACCCCAGACTTGCTATGCCAAAAGGAAAGTTAAGCTTGGGAGCTGAGCCACACAAAAGCTGCCTTTGTTTTGTTGCCAAACAGACAGCTGTTTTCACATTTATCTTATGTAAAATGTAGATTTATAGACCTCCAGACATATGCATAATTGACTTCCTTCCACTCCCTTCTTTTCACATGTAAAATGTAGATAGAGTAACCACCTGCCTCATTGCATACCCACCCCTCCCACCACCACCCTTTTTCTTCTTCCCCTCCTGCTTACTTTTTCCTCTTTAAACATTAGTTCCCAAAACTCTTTTTGGAAAAAATGTAGGTCACAGATCTTACTGTGGTTTGTGTTAAATTTTCCCAATTATGTCTTCAACCTTGGGAAAACAAACCACTAATTGATGGAAATCTGCCTCAGTCACTTTTTGGTTGACAGTCGTCTAGACCAGTACCCTTCCCAGGCTATAACTAGATGTTCCAATCCCCCACCAGGTTAGAATTAGGGAAGGCCAAGTGGGAGGCCTGGACTTTTTTTCCTGGTGCGCAAAGACAAAATGCCCCTGTGCAGGGTCAGTGGAGTACACACAAGGAGTCTTACCTTTCACCCCAGCAAGCAGTAACAAATTGCCAGTCCTCCTTCCTACTGAAAGAAATCAGGCACATTCCTCAGCCCCGGGCTCAACACAAAGCACATTCCTCAGCCCCAGGCTCAACACAAACAGGCCCAGTACAAACACATCCCACCATATATCTCTCAATTTCCTGAGCCCAGTACAAACACCACCTGGAAAATCCCCGATAAGGACACAGCCGTTTGAGGTTTTACTGAAAGCACGGGAACCAATAGAAAATCTACTAAATGTATAACTTAAAATGTAAACCAATTGTAATGCTGTAACCAAAAGAATTCCCTTGTTCCTCTGTAACTTTACTATCCTATTTACCTCAGGCTATAAAAGGCAAGCACTCTCATTGTTCGGGGCCCTCTTGTATGCTGTGGAAGGGAGGGACCAAGTTCGAACTTGCAGTAAAAGATCCTTGCCGCTTGGCTTTGACTCTGGACTCTGGTGGTCTTCTTTGGGGAACAAACGGTCTGGGCATAACACTACCGGGTGTTAGAAATGTCTAAAGAAGAGGTCGGGTGCAGTGGCTCATGCCTGCAATCCCAGCACTTTGGGAGGCCGAAGTGGACAGATGACTTGAGGACAGGGGTTCAAGACCAGCCTGGTCAATATAGTAAAACCTCATCTCTACTAAAAAAAAATACAAAAAAAAAAATTAGCCGGGAATGGTGGCGCATGCCTGTAATCCCAGAGACCTGGAAGGCTGAAGCAGGAGAATTGGTTGAACCCGGGAGGCAGAGGTTGATGAGATCACACCACTGCAGTCCAGCCTTCAAGACAGAGTAAGACTTAGTCCCAAACAAAATAAAAAATCAAAACATTAAAAAGAGCAGCACTTTTGCCACCATCCAGCAGAAATTAAGCAACTGCAAACCACTGTGTCAGTAGAGACCATATGTGGAAATAAAACTTCTGTCCTTGCTGGGCAAAAATCAAGAGCCACCCTCTCCCTTCCTCTTGAGTGTCACAGGAGGGTAAGTGGAAAATATGGACTCCTGTTTCTACTCAGTAATTATAGAGTGACATTCTACTCCCCACCCTATCTCCTTTCCTGCTGGAACAGTGTCAGAAAAAGCCAGTGATCAAAATGTCCTTAACATTTTCCTTAGTTTGACCAATTTTGTGACCAGCTTCTTCCTGCGTCTACACTCCTGACTTCCTTTTCCTTAGAGCATTTACTGGAGAAGCCTGTCAATTGCAAATTCTTCCCTGCCACTATGAGATGGACATTTCTTTTAAAACCTCCTGCCAGATTTGCAATGCAAGATTGTCTTCCTCAAGGATTAAGAGCCTTCTCTTTCAAATGTAATCATCAAGGAAGAGATCATTCTTGTGTACCAGTCTCTATGGCAGGGTAGGGGACTAAATGAGGTGCCTGGTAGGCAACTTGCTGCAAGTTGTAAAATTGCCTCCTCTCATGAGATTCCAGAAAGTTTACTTTGCCTTTGTTAAGGCCAATTAGCAAACACAGATTGACTAAGCACCCACCATTCCCAGTTACTAAAGACTCTCCAGCCCTTCACTTCATGAGCTGAATTTAGACCATGCTCTGATCTCTTCTTCTGAAGCAATAGCCTTGAATAGACGTAAAGTATCACTTGCCTGTTTAATGTTGTCAGTTGGCTTTTGTTATGAAACCAGCTAAAATAGAAACTGTCTCAAAAAATCATTCATTATAAAAAAAAAAAAAAGATTTGACTTAAAAGTAAAAAATCAATAGATGTCAGCAGCAAGATGGCAGAAATGTCAGAATTATCTCATAATGATTTCAAAGTGTTACCGAAAAGACATCCCGATCCAGATCCCAAGACAGAGTTCTTGGATCTCGCACAAGAAAGAATTCTAGGCAAATCCATACAGTAAAGTTAAAGCAAGTTGATTAAGAAAGTAAAGGAATAAAGAATGGCTACTCCAAAGGCAGAGCAGCCCTGAGGCTTGCTGGTTGCCCATTTTTATGGTTATTTCTTGATTATATGCTAAACAAATGGTGGATTATTCATGCCTCCCCTTTTCAGACCACATAGGGTAACTTCTTGACATTGCCATGACATTTGTAAACTGTCATGGCACAGGTAGGCTTGTAGCATTGTGGACAACCAGAGGTCACTCTCGTTGCCATCTTGGTTTTTGTGGGTGTTAGCCAGCTTCTTTATTGCATCCTGTTTTATCGGCAAGGTCATTATGTATTTTGTGCTGATCCTATCTCATCCTGTGACTTAGAATGCACAGCTGTTTGGGAATGCAGTCCAGTAGGTCTCAATCTTATTTTACTCAGCCCCCATTCATGGTTGGAGTCACTCTGGTTTGAGCACCTCTGACAAAAGTAGCCATGGTTTTTTAAAAATGCTTCAGTGGGCAATTAAGAATATGCTTGAGGTAAATGAAGGAACAATTAGAAAGTCTCAGCAAAGAAATAGAAATTCTTAGCAAATAAGTAGAATAGATAAATATTAACCAAAAGGAAATTTTAGAACTGAAACACGCAAAAAACTTAAACAAAACTTAGCAACGGATTCATCAGCAGAATGGAGGTGTAGTATTCCTGTATATTTTAGAAACTTTCTAATTAATATTAATTACATACTCTTTTCTAACAGTTAAATTTCTTCAAATAACTTTGTGCTGCTGGTCCTTATTTTATTATACCAGACAGATGTCTAAAAGAGGAATACTACATCTGGTCTATGAAACAAATTAGATTGTTTATTAAAATAAAGATGTATCATTCTAGAAACAGATCCCAGTAAGATTGCTTTACTCTATTTAATTGGACTGGTGACAATCTTTAACTTGGTAAAATTAACATCTTAGGTTTGTATCACACTTAAGTTATAATACATTTGGTAGGTACTGTGTTAAACTTTTTATGTTTATCATTCAAATGTTTCACAGTTTGGTACACATAAAATTGTTGTTATAGGGATAAGTGGTTTTTTATCTTAACGTTAAATAGCATTGAATCACAGAGAAAAAAACATATTCTCTTTTTTTTTTTTTTTTTGAGACGGAGTCTCACTCTGTTGCCCAAGCTGCAGTACAGTGGCGCGATCTCTGCTCACTGCAAGCTCCTCCTCCCAGGTTCACGCCATTCGCCGGCCTAAGCCTCCGGAGTAGCTGGGACTACAGGCGCCCGCCACCATGCCCAGCTAAATTTTTTTGTGTTTTTAGTAGAGGTGGGGTTTCACTGTGTTAGCCAGTATGGTCTTGATCTCCTGACCTCGTGATCTACCCACCTCGGCCTCCCAAAATGCTGGGATTAAGGCATGAGCCACCGTGCCCAGCCGAAACATACTATTTTTCATTTATCTTCCTGACTTTCTTATTACACCAAAGAGAACATTTCTGTTTAATACCACTATTTCTTTATAATTTCTTCCTCTTTTAACAAAGATAAAGCCTCAGGCTCAGAATTTTCAGCTAGCACCGTATCCATCTAGGATTTATTTTGGCATTGCTTTGGTTTTAAAGTGTTTATTTTTTTGTTATCTGATTTTTATGCAAAGCGTTCTTGTTTTCCATTTTAAAGTTGATATAAAGTTTCTTTTTAAAAAATATGTCTAATTTTTTAAGGAGACTCAACTTAAAGAAAAATAATAAGTAATACGAATACATATGAAATGAAAACAGCCAAACTCATGATGGCTTCATCCTCATGCAGAATTTTAATTATTGTGCTTTAACTCATTGGCTCTCCCAATAGACACTAGATTAATGTCAAGTGTGGAAACTGAGGGCAGTGATTTATTCCAAGTTCTAAAGATCATTATAAATAGATCCTAGGTTTTACACTTTTAGCTTCTCAATCAGTGTCTCTTATGAAACAATGCCCCCATAAATTAAGAAGTCAAATTTTTCTCCCATAGGGATTCTAGTCCAAGTTGTGTAATCCATTGTCTCCAACACTGACAAAATATCTGTGGGAATCTTTAAATCATTCCCTCTATTAAAAACATGCATCATGGAACTGGGATTTTAAAAAATAAAGTAGAAATAAGGTCATTTTTAAACCCTTTAAAGACACCTGTGATGAATTTATTTTGTTGATTGTTACAACAAAGATCACTTAATAAAAAGCCTGGCAGGAAAATAACTTAAGGGATTCTCTTGTTCTTTCTTCTGGTAAGTCATCCATTTATAAAGATTGTAACTCAGAAAAATAATAAAAGAAAAGATGTGATTAAATTAAAAGAGAAGACCTAAATAAATCTAAAATGCTACATTTAATAAAATGATGCAAAAATATCTACAAGATTGAAAGGCATGGGCTGGATTGGTTAGGAGAAAATGCAAAGAAATACATTTGCATAAGTTTTGCTTTAGAATTGAATTAAATGTTGTATCTTCTCAAGTTTCAGGGCAAAAATGACAGATATAGCCATGATTAAGAAATAAAAATGGATAGCTTTTATTATTCAAAGAACTAGACTGTGACATTAATCAAAAGAAACCAAAGAGAATGCATTTCACTTATTTGATGAGCATATTTGGACAGAATTTAATGTTCAGAATGCGGGTTAGTACATTAAAATGTTCAATCTCCTCCACCCCTAATTCTACGGATGCATAAATCATTTTTGGTTGGGACCTTCATTTAAGATATTTGTCTTTCAGATTTTTCTGATAAAATTGTAAAATTATACATAAAAGGACTTTTTAATGGTTTGATTTTTACAATATTTCCAAATATTATCTTCTAGGACTAGCGTTTTGACCCTTTTCAGGATGTTATAAAGACACAAAAATGCATTTGTAGTTTCCAAATATTTCTTCATCAAATCTTTTTTTTCATAGAAACAGAAAACCAAATACCCCATGTTTTACTCATAACTGGGAGCTAAACATTGCGTACATATGGATATAATGATAGGAACAGTAGACAATGGGGACCACAAAATGGGGAGGGAGGAAAGGGGGGTTTGAAAAAGTCCTTATTGTGTACTATGCTCATTACCTGGATGAAAGGTTCGATCATGCCTCAAACTTCAGCATCACACAGTATATACATTATAACAAACCTGCACATATACCCCTGAATCTAACAGATGAATTAAAAATATATATATTTAGAAGAATTGCTTTAAAGTGATTAAAGGCTCTGCCCACATGAGAAAAATAACTAAAGTAGGAAAGCAAATTCGTTGTTAGATTTTAGTAAGTAAAGTTAAAATTTTCTATTATTTTAATATTTTCACCTCAAGTGCTATACTTAGGATGCATGTTATCATTTTCTGAATATATAGACTAAAATAAGTCCATGATCTAACTTTCATAAGTCTGTAAACTAATACTCATAGAACCCATCTAGAAGTTAGAAATAATTCATTAGACAGTATAGCGAATTGACTTTATTAAAGAGTCTATAGTTAATAACTGCATTGTAACTTAATTTGGTCATACCACACCCATATAATCAAAGTGAGATTCAAAGGCATTAAAATCTAATTAACGTTTCCAATGTATTCTCCATAAATATTAAGACAAATCTAGAATAATTATGAGATCAATGTTTTTATGAGATCAGTGGACTCACAGAGATGTTTGAACAGTTGAAATTTATCATGCTTTCCCAACATACAGTGTGATGCAGACATGCTCAGCCTAATTTTCAGAAACATTTGCAATTTAAGCAATTAAATGAAGAAGATATACAACTGATACATAAAACTTTGTGAAAGACTACTCCCAAAATAATGTTTCTGTTATCTGAGCTACAGTTGAGTATTTTCTGAGGGGTTTCATGTGCTTTGATGTGTAGCCTATGCTCAAGCTTACAGATTTTGTGATGTGAGCTACAATTTTCCAACAAAGCAGAGATAGAATCAGAGTGAGGATTTTAGGCACAAATCAAAAATGTTCTTATTAATAATCAAATTTGGGGCAAATTAGCCAATGTTTCCCCAAGACAAATAAGTTAGAAAATTTACATATCATATAAAAATGATTCGTATTCATTCTGTTTGAATCATCATGACAGAAAATACAAATGAGCTGTCTCACCCATATCTTTAACTCAAGATTTCTCCTGGTATCACTATTCTAACAAATGATAACTAATCTTCAGCTTTGTACTAATCTGATAAGATACATATCTCTTGGGGCCCCAAAAGAGTCATTTTATATTAAAATATTAGGGGAATTTCTGATTTGATCTGTAATTGATTACAGGTGCCTGGTTTATGATTCAACAAGACAGGTGGTGAGAGATGAACTGCATAAAATCAAGCCTCAGGCACAGCAACATGCTACAGAAGGTTATGATTTTACGTCTTAAGAGATTTCTAGGGAAATCTTACCCAGAGTTAAGAAAAATGATTGGTTTACCATAAAATTATGCAATATTTTAAAGCTCTGTTATAAAAATCTTCCTAAAATGTTGAGAGCTATAAAATGAGAGATGGACTTACACAGAATTGTCTTGGTTACAGAAAAAGAGCAATGTTTAAAAACAGATATAACATCATCAGCTATAAAACTATTTATCAACAATTTATTATATTGTCTGCATCATAAAATCTTAGATAAAATATCAATTAGGATGAAACACAATGCAGAACAACTTTTCAGTAATAATAACATCATTTAATATATTTTACATTTTGGAGCAAGAGCAAGCAAATTCAAAATCTACCAGAAGAAGTAACTAAGATCACAGCAGAACTTAAGGAGATAGAGACACAAAAAACCCTTCAAAAAAAAATCAATGAATCCAGGAGCTGTTTTCGTTTTTGTTTTTTTTTTCTTAAAGATCAACAAAATAGATAGACCATTAGCCAGAATACTAAAGAAGAAAAGAGAAAAGAATCAAATAGATGCAATAAAAAAAAGATATAGGGAATATTACTACTGATGCCACAGAAATACAAACTACCATCAGAGAATACTATAAACACCTCTACACAAATAAACTAGAACATCTAGAAGAAATGGATAAATTCCTGGACACATACACTCTCCCAAGTCTAAATTAGGAAGAAGTCGAATCTCTGAATAGACCAATAACAAGTACTGAAATTGAGGCAGTAATTAATAGCCTACCAACAAAAAAAAAGTCCAGGAGCAGACAGATTCATAGCCAAATTCTACCAGAGGTACAAAGAGGAGCTGGTACCATTCCTTCTGAAAGTATTCCAAACAATAGAAAAAGAAGGAATCCTCACTAACTCATTTTATGAGGCCAGCAACATCCTGATACCCAAACTTGGCAGAGACACAACTAAAAAAGAAAATTTTAGGCCAATATCCCTGATGAACATCTATGCGAAAATCCTCATGAAATACTAGCAAACCGAATCCAGAAACACATCAAAAAGCTTATCCACCATGATCAAGTCAGCTTTATACCTGGAATGCAAGGATGAATCAACCTATGCAAATCACTAAATGTAATCCATCACATAAACAGAACCAATCATAAAAACCACGTGATTATCTCAATAGATGCAGAAAAGGCCTTCAACAAAATTAAACACCCTTTTATGCTAAAAACTCTCAATACACTGGGTATCGATGGAACGTATCTTAAAATAATAATAACTATTATGACAAACCCACAGCCAATATTATACCGAATGGGCAAAAACTGGAAGCATTCCCTTCCAAGCACAAGACAGGCACGTCCTCTCTCACCACTCCTATTCGACATAGTATTGGAAGTTCTGGTCAGGGCAATCAGGCAAGAGAAATAAATAAAGGGTATTCAATTAGGAAATGAGGTAGTCAAATTGTCTCTGTTTACAGATGACATGATCGTATATTTAGAAAACCCCATCATCTCAGCTGAAAATCTCCTTAAGCTGAGAAGCAACTTCAGCAAAGTCTCAGGATAAAAATCAATGTGCAGAAATCACAAGCATTCCTATACACTAATAATAGACAAACAGAGAGCCAAATCATGAGTGAACTACAATTCACAATTGCTACTAAGAGAATAAAATACTTAGGAATACAACTTACAAGGGATGTGAAGGACTTCTTCAAGGAGCACTACAAACCACTGCTCAAGGAAATAAGAGAGGACACAAACAAATGGAAAAACATTCCATGTTCATGGTTAGGAAGACTCAATATCATGAAAATGGCCATAGTCCCCAAAGTAATTTATAGATTCAATGCTATCCCCATCAAGCTACCACTGACTTTCTTCAGAGAATTGGAAAAAACTGCTTTAAACATATGGAACCAAAAAAGAGCCCCCATAGCCAAGACAATCCTGGGCAAGAATAACTAAGCTGTAGGAATGATGCTACCTGACTTCAAACTATACTACAAGGCTATAGTAACCAAAACAGCATGCTATTGGTACCAAAACAGATATATAGATCAATGGAACAGAACAGAGGCCTCAGAAATAACACCACATATCTACAACCATCTGATCTTTGACAAACCTGACACAAGCAATGGGGAAAAGATTTCCTATTTAATAAATGGTGCTGGGAAAACTGGCAAACCATACGCAGAAAACTGAAACTGGATCCCTTCCTTACACCTTATACAAAAATGAACTCAAAATGAATCAAAGACTTAAACATAAGTACTAGGACCACAAAAATCCTAGAAGAAAACCTGGGCAATATCATCCAGGACGTAGGCATGGGCAAAGACTTCATGTCTAAAATACCAAAAGCAATGGTAACAAAAGCCAAAATTTACAAATGGGATCTAATTAAACTAAAGAGCTTATGCACAGCAAAAGAAACTATTGTCAGAGTGAACAGGCAACCTACATAATGGGAGAAAATTTTTGCAATCTATCCATAGGACAAAGGGCTAATATCCAGAATATACAAAGAACTTAAACAAATTTACAAGAAAAAAACAAACAATCCCATCAAAAAGTGGACGAATGATATGAACAGACACTTTTAAAAAGAAGACATTTATGCGGCCAACAAACATGTGAAAAAAGCTCATAATCACTGGTCATTAGAGAAATGCAAATCAAAACCACAATGAGATACCATCTCATGCCAGTTAAAATGGCAATCATTAAAAAGTCAGGAAACAACAGATGCTGAAGAGGATGTGGAGATATAGGAACACTTTTACACTGTTGGGAGTGTAAATTACTTCAACCCTTTTAGAAGACAGTGTGGTAATTCCTCAAGGATCTAGAACTAGAAATATCATTTGACCCAGCAATCCCACTACTGGCTATATACCCAAAGGATTATAAATCATTCTACTAATAAAAGACACATGCACACATATGTTTATTGCAGCACTATTCACAATAGCAAAGACTTGGAACCAACCCAAATGTCCATCAATAATAGACTGGATAAAGAAAATTGGCACATATACACCATGGAATACTATGCAGCCATAAAAAATGATGACTTCATGTCCTTTGCAGGGACACGGATGAAGCTGGAAACCATCATTCTCAGCAAACTAACACAAGAACAGAAAACCAAACCCCACATGTTCTCACTCATAAGTGGGAGCTGAACGATGAGAACACATGGAATAGGGAGGGGAACATCACACAACGGGGCCTGTCGGAGGAAGGGGGCTAGGGGAGGGATGACATTAGGAGAAATACCTAATGTAGGTGATGGGTTGATGGGTGCAGCAAACCACTATGGCACATATGTACCTATGTAACAAAACTGAACATTCTGCACATGTACCCCAGAACTTAAAGTATAATTTAAAAAGTAAATATATATATTTTTTATATTTTAATTTGTAATAATGACACCGACATAAAAATGTGTTTGCTTCATTTTATATTTGCCAATACTAGGTGAAGAGAAGAGAGAATTACCAAAGAAGAAAGCTAAGTTTTGCACTGTAACAGAGAAGCAGCAGAAAATAACAAGGAAAGAAAGGGAAAGTAATTTTTTAATGGCTGTATAGCATTTAATTTCAATGGGAATTTAAACCAAATTTTTAAATATTAACATAACTATCACCATGAAAGCATGCATTTGAATAAAAATAAATGAGTAGTATCAGAATTTGCATAAGTCCCTATCATATTAGTAAAATAAAGGGAAATACTGTAACTTAAATGCTACAGTAATAATTTTTTAATCAAGTAGTCACATATTACCAGAAAGTAATAGTATGGCCCAGTTTCATTCTCAAGATAATTTGTAGGCTCCTCAGATATCAAAAGATTTTGAATAAGGTTAAAATAACAAAAATTGCTCTTTTGTTTTGTCAGCATGCACATATCCCTGAAATGTTTTACATATAATTTCAGGAAGCAGAATAGTGAAGAAAGACAGGAAGCTTGTTATCCAGAACATCCATTTTGATCTGTTTTTTTTTCTTTTTCTTTTTTTTTTTGAGACAGTCTCACTTTGTCACCCAGACTGGAGTGCAGTGGCCCCATCTCGACTCACTGCAACCTCCACCTCCCAAGTTCAAGTGATTCTTCTGCCTCAGGCTCCCGAGTAGCTGAGATTATACGCACATGCCACCATGCCCAGCTAATTTGTTATTATTAGTAGAGGTGGGGTTTTGCCATGTTGGTCAGGCTGGTCTCAAACTCCTGACCTCAGATGATCTGCTCACCTCGGCCTCCCAAAGTGCTGGATTAGAGGCGTGAGCCACTGTGCCTGGCCTTTATCTAGTCTTATTAAGGAGACTCCTGTTCTCTGTGAATCAACAGTGAGTTGAACTGGACTAAGTGGCTACTAGAAGCTAAGAGTAGTCCAAGTTGCATCTGTAGGTAGTTAACTACAAATATAGAAAAAAGATGAGAAAAAATAAATAACTGTACTAAATTGATAATAAAATCTGCCTCAAATATTAATTAAAGTTGTTACTCAAACATTCATTGACAAGGTAGGTTTTAGTTTTCATGTTTACTGATACTTGTGTGGTTTTGTATGTAGAGCACTAAGGAAAGTTTGCATTGACTCATTATGACTCTTTAAGGTAATTAGTAGTCACAGTGAACCATTTAAAGATATTGTGCACGAAATAGTTACTTACGTAATATAGGCTATAAATATATGCTAAAAAATTAAAAATACAAAAGTTGAATTATTAATAACAAGACTGAACAAATGTACAAGTAATTAATGTACCAAGTTAATAAATAAGATTGAAGCAGCTTCTGCATATTATATTTCTTGAAATTTTTGCAATTTTTATAACTCTGTGGCTGGAATTTATTAGTTATTTGTTCATAGTTAAATAAATTGAGACTCAGAGAATAAAGGAGATTTTACTTAAAGGTGTTTAATATTACTATACCTCTTTTGAAGATGGAGTGATTTGGAAATAATGTGTAAAAGCCAAACCAGGGAACCTACTTGTATTGAAATACATCTTACAGTCAAGCCATAAGGTGAATTTTAGAGACATTTAGGCATTTCCAAAATACAGATTCAACTTGTTAAATTTCTGAACATACCAAATTATCGAAAAAAAAAAAAAATCAGTTCATTCTGCTGATATCATCTCTGCTTCTCAAACTCAAGAGTAGAAAAATGTCAACCAGTGATACATCCTGAACATTTCTCATAAATCCTAGACATTTTTTCATGGCTTTAAAGTTAATCACTGACCTGGCCTAACCCTCTTAGTTACTGAACTCAAAGAGATTATGACTCAAGGCAGCCTTGCTCCATGCAAATGTCAAAAAAAAAGAAAAGACAGCCACTGAAGAAAGCTGAACTTTAGTCACTTATCGTCATCAGATTGAGGTCTAATCCTTTTCTTTGTCAGAGTCAATAGGAAGGTGTCTAAATTTGAACTCACTTTTAGAGTGTTATATAGCAGAGGTGTTAAATACCATTAAAATATCTCTCAACAAAGTCATAGTACAACTAAAACTTTGAATCCAAAAAGAAAGTATTATTGTTTTTTTTTATCAAAACCTACATTCAACTTTATGAAGGCAAATGCGTCATAAGTAGACTAAAATTGCCTGAGGTATTGGCAACTATTTTTCTCCAATAAAATGAAGGTATACATATATAATTATTTTTAACTAAATACATTGAAATTTAATAAAAATGAATGTTTATTTTATATATATAAAAAATTATATATTGTATTGAAACAGCACCAGAAATAATATGAGAAACAGCTTTTGTAAAGAAGAGAATTGACTTTTAAGACTTGATAGTTTGTGACAGTGATAAAAACATATGATTTAATAATTTTGGGTCTTTATACATTAGGCACTGTGTAACATTATCTCATATGGCAGGAATTTTTCCATATGTTACATAATAGTACCATGCCCCATTTATAAATGAGTCAAATTAGACTCATACCTCAAAAATTTTTCAGGTTCTCAGATTGTATGACAGAGATAAAGCTATGGCCACGTCTTATCAAGGATCTGAGCTCTTGATTATGACACTAAAGTAAAATTCCTTACAGGCAAAGAGTATATTCATTATTATTTGTTTCAATTCTATTAACTCTAAAAATTAATAAGTGTAACTTTATTTTTTCCTAGAAATTATCAATATTTTGCAAATTAATCTTAAGAATTTATAAAACAATCAATATGAGAGAAACTATGAGTTTATAGGGGGAAAATCAACTAATTGACCAGAGACAAAGGGTACAAAAAATACAGAATGCCAGGGCAAATTATTAGATGATATTTAAATAATTAACTTTACACTAATAAAACATATACCCAAAGAAATCTGCATATTTGGAGATTTGAAATACTAAAAATAAGTACCACTAATATTATGTTGAATTGTTGTTGTATTTGTCATTAATAAGTAATTCATGTTGTACTTACAAAGGCACACACTTCATAAGATTTCATATTAAAAACATAAATAAGAGGCCAGGCGCAGTGGCTGACACCTGTAATCCCAGCACTTTGGGAGGCCGAGGCGGGTGGATCACCTGAGGTCAGGAGTTCGAGACCAGCCTGACCAACATGGTGAAACCGCGTCTCTACTAAAAATACAAAAAATTAGCCGGGAGCAGTGGCACACACCTGTAATCCCAGCTACTCGGGAGACTGAGGCAGGAGAACCACTTGAACCCGGGAGGTGGAGGTTGCAGTGAGCTGAGATCGCGCCATTGCACTCCAGCCTGGGTGACAGAGCGAGACTCTGTCTCAAAACAAAACAAAACAAACAAACAAAAAACATAGAGATTAATGTTAATGAAGTTTGAGGTACCTTCTTCCTAAATAACCAGAAAATAAATTATAATTACATTCCCATATTAGATTTTGGAGATTTATGTACAAATTAACTGGTTTTTATTTTAATCTTCTAAAACATGTTATTCAAAATAATTATATACTAAGAACAAAATTCAGAGGAGAAAATTCAAACATAAAATTATAAATCAGCAAAGTAATATGAGAAAGACAATTAAAAAGTGAATGAAATACATATAGGACTCACATTCTATTGTCATGAAACTGACAATTCTTTTTTATTTTTTTCAACTTTTAGGTTCAGAGGGTTCATATGCAGGTTTGTTACATGGGTAAATTTTGTGTCACTGGGCTTTGGTGTATGAATGATCCTATCACCCAGATAGTGAGCATAGGTCCAAATAGTTTTTCAGCTCTCCTGCCCTCCTATCCTTCTCCCAGTGCCTCTTATTCTCGTCTTTATGTTATTAAATACTCAGTGTTTAGATCCCACTTATAAGTGAGACATGCAGTATTTGGTTTTCTGATCCTGCATTAATTGGCTCCAAACATTTTGCTGGAAAGGACACAGCTTTGTTCTTTTCCATGACTGTGTAGTACTCCATGGTGTATATGTACCACATGTTCTTTATCCAATCCACCACTGATGGGCATTTAAGTTGATTCCATATCTTCACCATTGTAAATAGTGCTGTGATTAACATATGAGTATATGTGTGTCATTGGTAGAACAATTAATTTATCTCTGAGCATATACACAGTAATGGCACTGCAGGATCAAATGGCAATTCTGTTTTAAGTTCTTTGAGAGGTCTCCAAACTGCTTTCCCCAGGTACTGAACTAATTTGCATTCTCACCATTGTATAAGTGTTCCCTTATTTCTACAACCTTGCCAATGTGTATTACTTTTTTGACATTTTAATAATAGACTTTCTGATCTGTATGAGATGATATTTCATTTTGGTTTTGATTTGCATTTCTCTGATCATTAGTGATATTGAGCATTTTTTCATATATTTTTTGGCCACATGGATGTCTTCTAGGGCCACATGTATGTCTTCTAAGGAGAAGTGTCCATGTCCTTTGCCAATTTTGTAATGGATTTATCTGATTTTTGCTTACTAAATTTTTAAAGTTTCTTATGGATTCTGAATATTAGACCTTTGTCAGATGCATTGTTTGCTAATATCTCCCCCCATTTCATAGGTTGTCTGACTACTTTGTTGATAGTTTCTTTTGGTATGCAGAAGTTTTTTAGTTTGGTTAAGTCTAACATGTCAATTTTTACGTTTGTTGCAATTGCTTTTGGGGTCTTAGTCTTAAACTCTTTGCCAAGACTGATGTCCAGAATGGTATTTATTAGATTTTCTTCTAGAATTTTTATAGTTTTAGGCTTAATATTTAGCCTTTATGTCATCTTGAGTTAATTTTTTTGTAGGGTAAAAGACAGGGGTCTGGTATTATTCTTCTACATATGACTGGCCTGTTATTACAGCACCATTTATTGAATAGGAAGTTCTCTACTCGTTGCTTGTTTTTGTTGACTTTGTTGAAGGTCATATGATTGCAGGTGTGCAGCTTTATTTCTGGGTTCTCTATCCTGTTCCATTGGTTTATGTGTATAATCTTGTACCAGTACCATGCTGTTTTGGTTACTATAGCTTCATAGTATGATTTGAAGTCAGGTAATGTGATGACTTCAGTTTTATTCTTTTTGCTTTGGATTGCTATGGTTGTTTCAGTTCCTTTTTGGTTCCATATCAGTTCAGTTTTTTTTTTTTTTTTTTTTTTTGGTAATTCTGCAAAAAAACATCATTGGTAGTTTGATAGAAATATCACTGAATTTGTAAATTGCTTTGGGCAGTATGGCCATTTTAACAGTATTGATTATTTCTATCCATGAGCACATAATATTTCTCCATGAGTTTTTGTCATCTCTGACTTCTTTCAAGTATGTTTCATAGTTCTCAATGTAGATATCTTTCACCTGCTTGGTTATATCTGTATTTTTAGGAATTTTATTATTTTTGTGGCTATTGCAAATGGTATTGGGTTCTTAATTTGACTTTAAGCTTGAACATTACTGGTGTGTAAAATGCTACTAATTTTTGCACAAAGATTTCATATCTTGAAATTTACTGAAGTTTATTAGACTCCAGGAGCCTTTTGGCACAGTCTCTAGGGTTTTCTAAGTTTAGAATAATATCATCCATAGAGAGAGATAACTGGACTTCCTCTCTTTCTATTTTGATGGTTTTTCTTTCTTCCTCTTGCCTGACTGCTGTGGCTAGGACTTCTAATACTATGTTGAATAGGAGTGGTGAGAAGAGACATCTTTGCCTTGTTCAAGTTATTGATGGAAGTGCTTCTACATTTTCCCATTCAGCATGATGTCGGCTATGGGTTTGACATAGGTGGCTCTTGTTATTTTGAGGTGTGTTCTTTCAACATCTAATTATTTGTTTAGGGTCTTTAAAACACATGGATGTGGAATTTCATTGAAAGCCCTATCATCATTTATTGAGATGATCACCTGATTTTGTTTTTAATTTTGTTTAAGTGGTGAATCACATTTAGTGATTTGTATCTGTTGAAGCAACCTTGCATTTCAAGAACACAGTCTACTTGATCATGGTGTATTAACTTTTTGATGTGCTGCTGGATTTGGTTGCTAATATTTTTGTGGAGGATTTTTGGGTCTATATTCATCAGGGATATTGACTGAAGTTTTCTTTTAGTGTGTGTGATATCTGCCAGGAGCTGATATCAGAATCATGCTGGTTTTGTAAAATGAGTTAGGGATGAATCCCACTTTTCTGATTTCTTGGAAAAATTTCATTTGGATTGGGACCAGTTCTTCTTTGTATGTTTTGTAAAATTTGGCTGTGAATCTATGTGGCCAAGGGCTTTTCTGTTGTTGTTGGTAGGTTTCTTATTACAGATTCAGTTTTCTAACTCTTTATTGGCCTATTTATGGTTTGCACTTCTTCCTTATTCAATATCAGAAAGCTGTGCTCCTGGAATTTTTCCATTTCTTCTAGGTTTTCCAGTTTGTGTTCATGGAGGTGCTTGTAACATTCTCTGAGGATTTTTTGTATTGCTCCTGGGTCAGTTTTTACATCACTTTTGTGATTTTTTTATTGTGCTTATTTGCATCCTCTCTTTTTCCTTTGTTAATCTAGCTAGCGATCTATTTATCATGTTTATTCTTTTGAAGAACCAACTTTGGATTTCTTTGATCTTTTCTATAGATTTTTGTATCTCAATTTCATTCGGTTTTGCCCTAATTTTAGTTATTTCTTTTCTTCTGCTAGCTCTGGTGTTGGTTTCATTTTATTTCTTTAATTCCTATAGGTGAGTGTTAGGTTGCTAATTTGAGACCTTTCTAACTTCTTGATGTAGGTGTTTTGTGCTACTAACTTTCCTCTTAACTATGCTTTAGCTAAGTCCCAAAGATTCTGGTATGTTGTGTCTCTGTTTTCATTAGAAACTAATAATTCTGGCCAGGCGCAGTGGCTCACGCCTGTAATCCCAGCACTTTGGGAGGCCAAGGCAGGCGAATCACAAGGTCAGGAGATTGAGACCATCCTGGCTAACACAGTGAAACCCCGTCTCTACTAAAAATACAAAAACTTAGCCAGTAGTCCTAGCTACTCAGGAGACCAAGGCAGGAGAATGGCGTGAACCTGGGAGGCGGAGCTTGCAGTGAGCCCAGATGGCACCACTGCACTCCAGACTGGGAGAGAGAGTGAGACTCCTTCTCAGAAAAAAAAAAAAAACAAGAAAGAAAAAAAGAAAAAAAAAAAGAAAGAAACTAATAATTCTGAAAGTCAAATACAACAGAATATACATGACAAAATTCAAATTGCTATCAAATAAAAATAGTCCCAGGGAATCAGAATGAAGAATACAAACAGTAAAACATACTAAAAAATCTAATAAATATGGAGAAGCAAGAAAATCTAACAAATGTTTTGAAAAAAAAAAAAACCTTAAAAAACAGAATAGAAAAAAATCAGAAACTAAAAATATTAATGATTTCTGCATAGAAATAATTGAATGTACATTTCAATATTATATTCTGTTTCAGGAAAGCTGAAGAAGGGGATGCTAAACTGAAATATATGTGAAACCATGTTCTTGATTTTGTTGAATTTCTTCAAGCATCCACAAAAATTAAGAAACATAACCTTTTGTGTTTAAGTTAACTCAGGAAAGACAGCTTCTGTGCCTTTGTCCTGGAGAGATGGGAACATTTTTAAGATAAATTGGTGAATCTGACATTTTGATAATATCCAAAATTGAAACTAAACTACCTGTAATAAGTAAACCTAATTTTGTGTTTCTTTTAGAAAAAAGATGGATTATGAGGGCACAAACATTTTGACTGATAGAAAATTAATTTGTAATTATTGGGTTAAAAAAGCATCTAGAAGATAAAATGTCATTGAAATATTAAATTCAATTTAACACATATTTATAAGAAATCTGAAACATATACAGAGGTAGTTTAAAAACTTGATTCCATCTTAATATTTATAGCAATTACTCTTCATGCCTATAAAGAGACTGTTTAGAAAACAGTTGTGTCGGCCAGGCACAGTGACTCATTACAGCCACTCACAGTGACCTGTAATCCCAGGACTTAGGAAGGCCAAGGCACTTAAGGAGGCTGAGGTGGGAGGATCACCTATGGTGAGGAGTCTGAGACCAGGCTGGCCAACATGGCAAAACCCTGTTTCCACTAAAAAAAATACAAAAATTAACCAGGGGTGGTGGTGCGTGCCTGTAATCCCAGCTACTCAGGAGGCAGAAACACAAGGCAGAAGATGTTTTCATACAATAGGTGATTTGTTTAATTGAATATTTTGTTTTCTGACTAGATTGAAGTTTAATTTTATATAAAATGAATTATTAACATTAACCAAACTGAGTTTTACAAAATTTATTTGGATATTTGGATATTTTCTGGATTCACTAGCAATCAAGGTTAAACATTAGTAAAGTATTCTTTCTATCCTACCCATATTGTATTATATTATTTAATTGTATAATGCAATTGTTGTTGGAAACTGAGAACCAACTGCAGACAGTGATAGTAAATTGAATTGTCTACCTTTTTTTCTAATCACAATCTGTTGTTTAGGTAAGATAATGATTCCTTATGTCTGATGAAAGACACAATCTTAATATAAACAAAATTAAAAGTAAGACAAAGAGTTTGAATAAGTGCTATTATATTAAAATGTCAATAAATGGAATTACAATCTAAATATAAAACTCTTTCCTTATGCAGATTGCTACTGATAATATTAAGTCAAAGTAAAACTACTGCTAATAGAAACGTAATAGCACAGTAGAGATGATAATAAAATAGAACGAGTGTAGCTTCAGTTACAATTTCTCCCATAGACTGAGCATGCCAGGATCTCATTCATACTCATTGTATAAAACAGGTTTTTTTTACGAGACAACATATTTGCTCTGTTCTCCTTTTAAACAAATAATTCTTTCCAATAAAACTTCAAGTCTTCCTATGGCTGTATGATATTACTAATCTCATGTACATATTCAACTTTTCCCTTCACAAATAACTCACCACATTTCTTTTTTTTACTTTACTCAAGCAACTCCACAACTCTACTAATTTGTAGAGCTTCCTTAAATTAACAAAGATTTACTGCTGACACATACTTAGAAAACACCTGTGACTTAATTCACTAAAGTATGACTTTATTATTAAAGTCAACTTGTAAATGTTAGTAAAGAATTTAGTTTCCTTTGAAACTTTCTCAGGCAAATGAAAGCCTTATACACACCTATGACATTTTTTCAGAGGTTTTTTTTTTTTTTTTCAGGCATTCATATTTCAGTGCCTATCTCCTGCTGAGATGTCTCCTCATAAAGTTATCATTTTCATGGTCCCAAACATATCTTATCTTTAAAAAATATTGTTGGTACATAGTAGGTGTATATAATTACTGTGTACCTGAGGTATTTTGACACAGGCATGAAGTGTGACATAATCACATCATGGAGAATAGGGTATCCATCCCCTCAAGCATTTATCCTTTGTGATACAAATAATCCAAATACCATTTTTAAGTTATTTAAAAATGTACAATTAAATTATTATTGACTATAGTCATCCTATTGTTCTATCAAATAGTAGGTCTTATTCATTTTTTAAATTACTTTTTTGTACCTATTAACAATCCCCATGTTTTCCCCAGTCCCCGACTACCCTTTTCAGCCTCTGGTAACCATCCTTCTACTCTCTATGTCCATGAATTCAATTGTTTTGATTTTTAGGTCCCACAGATAAGTGAGAAGATGCAATGTTTGTCCTTCTCTGCCCGGCTTATTTCATTTAACATAATGATCTCCGTTTCCATCCATGTTTTGCAAATGACAGGATCTCATTCCTTTTTATGGCTAAATAGTACTCCATTGTTTATATGTTCAACATATTCTTTATCCATTCATCTGTTGATGGATGCATAGGTTTCTTCCAAATCTTGGCTATTATGAATAATGCTGCAATATTCTTGATAGACATGGATGTAAAAATCCTGAATAAAATATTAGCAAATTGAATCCAGTAGCACATAAAAAAGCAAACCCATCATGATCATGAAGGCTTTAATCCCTGAAATGCAAGGTTGGTTTGACATATGCAAATCCATAAATGTGATTTATCACATAAACAGAAATAAAAATTCTACTATGAAGACACATGCACATGTATGTTTATTGCAGCACTATTAACAATAGCAAAGACTTGGAACAAACCCAGATGCCCATCAATGATGGCCTGGATAAAGAAAATGTGGCACACACACCATGGAATACTATGCAGCCATAAAAAAGAATGAGTTCATGTCCTTCACAGGGACGTGGATGAAGCTGGAAACCATCATTCTCAACAAACTAACACTGGAACAGAAAACCAAACACCGCATATTCTCCTTCATAAGTGGGAGTTGAACAGTAAGAACAGATGGACACAGGGAGAGGAACATCACACACCAGGGCCACAGGGAGTTGGGGGCAAAGGAAGGGATATCATTAGGGCAAATATCTAATGCGTGTGGGGCTTAAAACCTAGATGACAGGTTGACGGGTACAGCAAATCCCTATGGCACATGTATACCTATGTAACAAACTTACATGTTTTGTACATGTATCCCAGAACTTAAAGTATAATAATAATAATATAAAAAAACCCATATGATCATCTCAATAGATGTGGAAAAGGCTTTCAATATAATTTACCATCCCTTTATGTTATAAACCTTTGACTGATTAAGCATCAAAGGAATATACATCAAAATAATAAGAGCAATCTATGACAAACCCATATCCAACATTATACTGAACGAGCAAAAGCTGGAAGCATTCCCTTTGGGCAACAAAACCAGGAGACCCACTCTCACCACTCCTGTTCAACCTAGTACTAGATGTACTAGCCACAGCAATCAGGCAAGAGAAAGAAATAAAAAAGCATCCAATAGGAAGACAGGAAGTCAAACTATCTCTGTTTGCAGATAAGATGTTTTCATACCTATTAAACCCCATAGTCTCTGCCCAAAAGATCCTATATCTGACAAAGAACTTCAGCAATTTTCAGGATACAGATACAAAATCAATATACAAAAGCCAGTAGCACTTCCACATACCAATAACACCCAAACTGAGATCCAAATAAAAAGTGCAATCTCTTCCACAATAGTCAAACATACACACATACAAAATACCCAGGGATACAGCTAAGCAGGGAGGTAAAAGTTCTCAGTGAGAATTATAAAATGCTGCTAAAAGAAATCAGAGATGACACAAATGAAAAAAAAAAAAATCCATTCTCATGGATAGGAAGAATCAACATAGTTAAAATGGCCATACTGCCCAAAACAATTACAGATTCAATGCTATTCCTACCAAACTACCCATGATGTTTTTTCACAGAATTAGAAAATACTATCCTAAAATTCATATGGAACCAAAAAAAGCCCAAATAGCCAAAGCAACCCCAAGCAAAAAGAACAAAATTGAAGTTATCACATTACTGGACTTCAAACTGTACTGCAAGGCTACTGTAACCAAAACAGCATGGTACTAGTACAAAAACAGACACAAACACCAATGGAACAGAATAGAGAGCCCAGAAATAACGCTATGCACCTACTCATACAATCTGATTTTCAACAAAGTTGACAAAAACAAGCAATGGGGAAAGAACTCCTTATTCAATTTATGGTGCTGGGATAACTGGGTAGCCATTTACAGAAGATTTAAGCTGGACCCTTTCCTTATATCATAAACAAAATAACTCAAGATGGATTAAAGACTTAAATGTAAAATGTGAAAGTATAAAAACCCTGGAAGATAACCTAGGAAAACCTACTCTGGACATAGGCCCTGGCAAAGATTTCATGATGAAGATGTCAAAAATAATTGCAACGAAACCAAAAATTGACCAATGAGACCTAATTAAACTAAAGATCTTCTGTACAGCAAAAGAAACTTTCAAAAGAGCAAACAGACAACTTACAGAATGGGAGAAAATATTTGCAAACTCTGCATCCAACAAAGGATCTAATATATTCAAAATCTTTAAGGAACTTAAACCACAAGCAATAAACAAACAACCCTATTAAAAAGTGGACAAAGGATGTGAAAGACATTTTTCAAAAAAGGTAAACACACCGCCAACAAGCATATGAAAAAAATGCTCAACATCACTAATACTTAAAGAAATGCAAATCATAACCACAAAGAGATACTATCTCACATTAGGTTACAATGGCTATTATTAAGCATTCAAATAATAACAGATGTTGGCAAAGCTGTAGAGAAAAGGGAATGCTTACACACTTTTGATGAGAATGCAAATTAGTTCAGCCACTGTGGAAAGAAATTGGGTGATTTCTCAAAGAACTTAAAACAGGACTACCATTCTACCTAGCAATCTGATTATTAGATACATACCCAAAGGAGTATAAATCATTCTACCATAAAGACACATACATGCATATGTTCACTGATGCATTATTCACAATAGCAAGGACATGGAATCAACCTAAATGACCATCGACATTAGACTGGATTAAAAAAATGTGGTACATATGCACTATGGAAATACAGCCATTAAAAAAGAGCAAGAACTTGTTCTTTGCAGCAACATGGATGGAGTTGGAGGCCATTATCCTAAGTGAACTAACTTAGGAATGGAAAACCAAATACTAACTGTTGTCACTTGCAAGTGGAAGCTAAACACACATGAACATGGAGCACGGAACAGTAGACACCAGTGCCTATTTCAGGGTGGAGATTGAGAGGAGGGTGAGGATTGTAAAACTATTTATTAAATACTATGCTTATTACCTGGGTAATTAAATAATCTGTATAATAAACCCCTGCAACACTCAACTTATCTATAACAAACTGGACATGTACTCCTGATAAAAGTTAAAAAATGAAAGAAAATTGAAGGACAATATAATAATGATGATCTATTTCAGTATTTCATCATTATTCCAGAAAATTTTATGATTCTACCCTTTGTTTATTTTTAGTATTTTTTGTTTAGTTGAGAATAATTGATAAATAATAATGAAATAATTCCCAAAAGATAAAATAGAAAAATGTTTTAAGATGTAGAAAAAAAAATGTCACTGTAACTTCATAATGAGTTTTATGTTCTTAAAAGGCATAATGGATTCATATGGTAAGAATCTTTGATAACTATGCTTTCTATCTTTATCATAGAGAGATATAATTAAATTTATTAAATAAAAATTAATTTTTTAATTCTTTGAAATGACACACAAATAAATAATAAAATAGTGCAAATGTCAAATTAAAAAAAAATCAAAAACTAAAATTAAGTCTAAAAGCCCCTATTGTACATAAAAGGTTAAGGAAAACTTTATTTACTAACTCAGCACTTATGCCCGTTTAACATATATTTATGTGATTGCTTCGTATATCTTCTTTTTATTGAAGAGGGATTTGAGAAAGATGAGAAGAAAATACATTGTGATAAGTTTTTAAAATCTTTCCTGCACAATGAATGAGAGAGGAAGAGGGTAACTGTCAGATTCGTTGGAGAATGGAGAAGCAATATCAATTTCCTCTTTGTGTAACTTGAATTTCTGGCAAGCAATTTGTTATTAGAACTTTTGTTCTGTTACCAGCAGACAGAACATAAATCTGTGGAATGGCATCATAAAGTACTTGGATCATACAAAGCCAGAACGGATTCTGATACTTTTTGATGATAACCCTAAGATTCAGAACAATAGTGATGTTGCCTGCCATAGACAAATTTACCTGGTGTAGGGCTTATGACTCATTCCAAGAACCAGCCCAGCAGAAAGCTTGAAAGATTTGTTGAATATGCAACAGTGCTGAGAACTATGTATAATATTTTTTTTACTTGAATTATCTAAGATGCTAGATGGGATAATAATAAAATAAATGTTTTTTTTTTTTTTTTTTTTTTTTTTTTTTTTTTTTAAAAACGTTGTTTCGTTGATAGTGGGCATTAAGTTTCACTAAAAGACTAGGGGTTTGATGGTTCAAACACTTGGCCTAGGGATACAAGGCTAACTATGGCTCTGACTACAAGGGGCACTTAAAAGATCTTCAAAATTAGTTATAAAACAAAAACAAAATCAAGCTACATTAATAAATTCTTTCTCATTTCATATTGTATTTTTATTCATGAGAACTAGGCGTATCCCGCCCCCCATAGCGTACTACAGCTGAATCATCCAGATACCCTCGTATCTTTGTTCTATACCATTTTTATTGCTATTGGAGAGCTCTTCTGCAGCAAATGGCTAATAGAGGAACAGCCTATTTAATAGTTGTCAGTCAGCCCTGATTTCAGTATGAATTAAATCTGTCATCAGACATTTGTGGGAAGTCTACAATGGCAGTGCTCTAAATACATAAATAAAACTAACTGGTCCTATGCAGGAACAACAGGAGGTGATACCTAAATTAATGTAATTACCACAGGACAGGGACATATGAAGTATTAATGGGATACACAGAAGAAGTATATTTATTTTATCTGAAAATAAGAAAGAGAAAAGAAAATATTATGATGTAAATTCAGCTGGCCTCCTTTTTATACTGTTAAGCTGAAAATAGGACATGAGAAAATGAGAATTTGGATATGAAACGGAACACAAGAATTATTTTAGTTATTTGGACATTGCCTGGTGAAGACAGGGCTTGGTAAAGGTGCTAGTTATGTCTAGTGTTTTATATATATATATATATATATTTTTTTTTTTTTTTCTCATGGTTAGATTTAGCTCTGTGAAGGTAAAAAGTACATCTTATTCATGTTTAAATCCCCGTCACCTAGCAAGCAATAGACTCAAATGTGTCCAGAATTGACTGTGACCTCTCCTTTTGAATTTTTCTTATCAAACACATGCCTTAAGGCTGAAAGTCTTCTTTCTGAAATTAATCTCTGAGCATCAAGCTTAAATTACTTGAAACTGCTTTCTTTATAAGAAAGTATACTTCTGGGCTTATCTATTTGGACTTAGTTACTACAGCATCTTGTTGAAAAGCTTGAAGATAGAAAAGTTTCATCTACCACATGGAAAAAAAAAAATGGAAAGGTAAAACAAATTATTATCTTGAGGATTGATCAGCTACTTTTATCAGATTCACAGATATCAAGTTTAGTTGTCACTGAATTGGAAAGATCTTGGAGGAGGCAATATAGGGCAGGGAAAAGACTACAAAATGTATAACCATGGATTCCTCATATCTTAGCAGTTGATAGGTATAGATCACTTGACATTTAGAGTAACGACAGAAACTGTCTTTGTTTGTGTTCCTTCTGAATAATGCTAGTTGTCAAGTTCCTACCTAGATGGCAGGAAACATGTATGTTACAACATCTCCTGTACCTAGAACTGGTTAAGGCTCAGCACAAGGGCTTCAGTATCTATTTCTTCATAATTACATTGCGAGGTTATCTTTGTCAACTCTTTCTGCAATCCTCTCATACTGTGAAAATAAGCACGTATGCAAAAAGTGCACATAACAATACTGAAGGCTGATGAGAACTGGAGTGTATACTTTACATCTCCTTCTTCGCAAGTATCCCCAGGTGTCAGTACACAAACCACACAAACCATGTAATCACAGCCTCCTTGGATCATGCACAGCAATAAATGTGAATACATGCTCAGTGGCACAGTCACATATGCAGGCCTGCAGGATGCCTTTTTAGGTTCAGCTATGACTCTATTGCTGAAAATAGAAGGGATTAGATAACTCAGAAAGGGAACGCTAAAAAAACAAACATTAAGATGTTATATTGCACTGGCCCTTCCTCGATATCTTTATTCATAGATACAAAACAGATGGGCATTTTGCCTTGAACATGATCATCACTAAATATATACTATTGAATGAATCTTATGTACAATGACTCATACACAATGACACATTTACAAAGCCACTTATCTACTTCTTGCATTCTTTGCATCTCTATTAATAATGTTTCACAAACTAAGGATACTTTCTATAAAAAGTAGAGTGCACACAAACATAAAAAATTTCATGATATTCATGAATTTCTTGGAGCTCATTTATAGGTTTTAGACACCAAGGTAAGATATCTTGATATAATTTAATTTTCTTATTTCACGGAGGAGCAAACTGAGACCTTAAGTTACTTGAAGGGTCAGTTCATTGCCTTTCCAACCATACTATTATATTGACTTTCCTTTTATGGATGAGAAATGACTTAATGAAATAATTCTTACAATGCCTCAGTAATAGAAGAGTCACTCAAGGCTACTTAGTCCTAAAATAATAATAATTATTTTTATTGATGGCTCAGGATAATTTAGATGTCACATATTATTCTCCTTTAAGCACAGCAGTAACATAGAACTGACTAGAATTTCCTGAACATCAGGAACTTAATTGATTGTGTCCATCACTGTCTTATGCACTTAAAGAAGATTCTTCTTTTGCCAGTAGCAGGAGGTGGTAAGAGTATAATTAAGATTTTCCTAGGTCTTATTTATTAATTTTTGCAGCTCTCCACCTCATATCATATTAAACATATAGAAATTCACTCATATTCCACACGAAACGATATTTATGTGTAATGACATAAGATTTGGTTTGTGGTTCAATAGTCTGATAAATATAAATTTTTTGGTAAATATACAATTTATATTCAGATAGTTTAATTTTGCAACATTTTTCCTGCTATGAACCAATTTTTTTTTTTTTTTTTTTTACACATTCAAAAATTTTTCTGCATCTGTGAAAAGCAATTAGGCCGAGGCCTGTGCTCAATGACTAATAAATGAAGCAGTCTTAATAAGAGATGGCTATTACCTGGAAGAAATCTCCAAAGACTTTGCGATTTAGTACAGATTGACATACAAAATCAGTGATAATTGGTATTTGGGAATGAATATTTTCTTCAGCCCAAATATTGGATGCAAAATTTGGTATTGATTTCAAAGCTTAGCCTGGAAAGGCCAGGGAGTTAAAGCTGGATATAAGTTAGTGTTCTGAGCTATGAGAGCAAATAATATAAAATGTAAGTGAATCAAATATACAAATAACCTATTTGTTAAACACCCTAATGTTAGCCAACTGAGTGCAGAGTCTATATATATTCATCACAGTTGATAGCATTCATCATTGTTTGTATCAGTTAATAAATATATATTGGATAAATGTGATATATTTTATACCATATCGATGTGAATTTAAGGCACTCAGCTCCAACCTCCTCTTGATGGATGTATGATTGATATTCAGGGTAACCAAATGCCTTGGGCTTGTTTCGTTTAACATTACTCTTACTTAACACTGAGACTGTCAGTGTCATTTGCCACTAAATCTGTGAGCACTGGCAAATTAACTTACTGAATTTCAAATTTTTATCAGTAATGGAAGGATGTCTCTCTTGCCACGTTGTTGTGAGGATTAGAGATAGCACACACAAAGCAACTGGAACCATAATAGGGCCAGGAGAGCAGACATGCAATAAAGGATGGCTATTATTTTTAGTCTGTTTTTCAGATGAGGAAATTTGGCCCAATGGTAGTTCTCTCCCCTCCTCAAATTGATTCTTTTCATCTCCTATTGCCAATGGGCACCATACTTCTCAGCTACTCTAGCAGGTGGGTGTGGCCTTATGAAAATCTTGCCAATGAAAAATGAGCAGAACATGTATGGGGAATGTTCAACTTACTTAATCAAAATGAAATTGCTTGCCCAGGGCATTATCTCTTTTTCCTTCGTGCAGGCTGGAAAATGAATCAGGAGAGCCAGTTCTGACTATCCAGATAAGCACAGTATTTTAGAGGAGGAGGAATATTAGGGAAGAAAAATTGGGGTCCTGGATGATGCTATGGAACAAAGCTTCTCCACCTCCCCAAACAAGAGGTGAAAACTTTTTATTCTGAATCTAACCCACTTCATTTTCTCATGAAATTGAAATTATTTGCTCATCAGGTTTCTTAAAAATATGTTTTAAATTAATTTCTTGGAAGTTTACTGACAGATTGAAGTTGACTATTTCTTCTCTTATTTGTATTTGCAAAAAAAAATATATATAATGAAAACAATGGATAGAATTTGTGAATATTCATTATACCAAAATATTGTGCTACATACTACATGTTATAAGTCACGTAATTTTTATAATAACCCCATATGTTATATAGTATTATTATCCTTATACTGCATATGAAGAAATTAAGTCACAGAGATTAAATAGATTTCCACTGGTCATTTGGCTTTAAAAAGAATGGAACTAAGAACCAGGTTGCCTTGATTTAAAATCTTAGTTCTTCAATTTTTAAACTGAGCCACTGGGAATTTGCTCAACCTGTCTTTCAAATAAGCCATACCTATTTAAATGAGTCTGGTAAAAAATAATTTTATGCCTTTGGTTTATACAATTTGAAGACAAGAAAAAGCACCTATAAGGCTTTGAGCTATATATATCTTAATTCTGGTGTGAAAGTGGAATTTATTTGTGACACACCAGAAACCAGAGTACAATAAATGGTAAAATGACTGAAAAGGAGTTTAATGATGAAACACATTAATGAATTGTGTTCACAGAAATAGCATGCCTTACCTCAAAGTTGTGAGTTGCTCTGCACCATAAATATTTAAAGTTAATATGAATGTCTTCAAAGATTTTGAAGATGAGTTCATTAAAGAATGGAAAATTGACCTGAACTTTCCTTGAATTTTCATAATCTTAATTTTATATAAATTAATGTTTAATCATTGTCCCATTTAATATGGAGATATTATCAATCTGTGACTGTATATCACTTCCAGTTTTGTACCACATAAAGAGAACACAGTCTTTGCTGTTTCAGTTGTATTTTCTTCCCCTGAAGTGAAAGGACATATAACAGAAATATTTAGTATAGCTGTTTCTGGGAGATGAATTTTTTAAATTATTTTATCATATTTTTCTTTGTTTCTGATGTCTGTACTTTTTATCTACATGTGTATTTATTTATATACTGCAGTAAGTTCTCACTAAATGTCACAAATAGGTACTTGAAAATTGTAACTTTAAGAAAAATGACATATAGCAGGTCCTCACATAACATTATTTTATTCAATGTCATTTTGTTATCATGCTGATGAGAAAGAAAAGATTAGTTTTGTTATGTGCCATTTCATTTAAAGTTTCAGTATCTGATAACCTATCAAAGGTATTAAGTGAGGACTTATTGTATACATGTATGTGTTATAGTAATACATAATTCTATAATTATATATAGGATTCAGGCAGATAATTCAGAATTTTTTCATTGAAACACTAATAGACCAAATTTCTACCTATCTTTGAATTTTATATTTATTTGGAAAAATACATGTTTGTTATTAGCACTACCCAGTTTACCACACTGCATAATAATTCAGAGGCATCCAGTATTTCATTTGCCTTGAATATGTTACATGTCAGAGGAACTTAAACTAATTACTTCTGAGCTCACATAAGCACCAAAATACATTTTTTGAATTAGCTTAAGCCTAAAACACAGGTCTTGTTTTATTTCTTTGAACTGATACACCTCTTGTTGAATGTAGTATATTTATATCCCCATATTATGTATTTTTCAACTGCATGTAAACATGGGATAATCTAAGAATAAGTAAATACATACCTATTATTAGCATTTTGTAATGTACAATAGTTATTTTGTTCTGTCTCTGAACAACACACAGTCTCATAACACACTTTCTGGTGTATAGGGACTTTTTAATATTTTCAAACCCATAGAAAGTCAATATTACCTTATTGAAAGTTTAATATCTGCTAAAATAAATTTTAGATTTCTTTACTTACTTATAAATGGACATTTCTATCCTATTCAAAAGATAAAGTGGGAACAATTACATAATTTACAAATTCATTTTCCAAAGTGTCTCTCTGTTTAAAAAAAATTATTAATTTCCCATGAGAAATCTTTTTACATTACAACCATAGAGTATTAGAATACCACAATCAATCAGTAAGGTAATTTGAACTCTGCCCTGATCTCCATGTATGTCACAGACCACTCAAAACCACAGACGTCTAATCTCCAGAGTCGGAAGGCAAATGAGAAAAAGTAAAGATAAGGATCAAAGAGTCCTGAAGATGCACTCCATTTTTCTGTAGGTCTTTTGAAATGTGAGTTTCGTTGAAATTTTAGAAGTTAGGTGGATGAAAATGTCTGCCACAACAGCAGAGGCAGTAGTACATTGCAGTTTATTCGCTGTCCTTGCTAGCAGGAGAATCAAATTACCACTATTATGGCCCTGTCTTTCCCCAACCATGCAGAATGGAACTTCAATCATTTCAGCAAAGTGAATGTTTCATCTCACTGTTGACAATGATAGATACTCTATGTCTATTCTTTCGTATGGTCATACTCTTCTTACCTAAAATACTTTTTCACCAGAAGAAACAAATTTATGTCATTCACATATATATATATATATGGTCAGATTGAAGCTGATTAATTAAAAAGTTAATAGGAAAAAGTCAGTCTTCTTTTAGGGCTCTGAAATAGAAAGGCATATGAATTCATAGCTACCTATCTTCACTGCCTCACATATGTAAACTCATGTGAATTTCTTCATTAATCTTGATATGATTATGCTGTGGTATTATAATGCCACCATAAATAAACGATTTATAGAGTTTAAACTTAAATTTTGGTCTCTTAATACAAAGAGACTTAACGAGTCTTGAAGGACAAGTTTTCCTTTAAAATTTTTTAATGTACATTTAAATTTTTAATAAAGGCTCTGACTGTTCATGTTTCCTGCCTAAGTATGTCAGAATCCTTTTAGTAGAATTTAATAAAGTTGTGATAAGCCTTATTGAGTGTTTGAGATGTTACCTCTATTCAAGTTAAATCAGAGCCACATCTCAAGTAAGAGATGGGTTTTTTGGGGGGATGTTTCATTTTCAAAGAGATAGTTAATAAATTGATTCAAAAGTATTTGCCTTTGTGTGTAAACAATTTATTTTATTGGTGATGTGCAAATTAACTATCCTACTTACAATGTGTTTTATTTAATATTTTATATTATCAGTTCAATGGAATAGGTACCACACATGGATTAATCAATTTGAGAAAATAAGATACAAAGCAATAAAAGACTTCTAAAGTTTAACATCATTACAAAGCCAAGAGACTCTTTAAGTCTGACCACAGTAAGGTGATCTTTAGTTTCACACTAGACAGTATGAAGTAGCTTGCAAAAGAGCTAAATTTTCGAAAGCTACTTAGTGGCCATGGATATTATCCCAGATGATTATCCACAAAACTAGAACAGGGAATTTGGGCTATCTTGGTTCTATAGAATTTAATATATGTCATAAAAACCATTCTATTAAGCAAGTAAAATTCCTGAGGACCTATGTACCTTTATTTTTATTTTCCCTAGTGGGACTGTCTCTTCTTTTGAACCTAGGTGTGAACTCAGAAAAGCCCACTCCATTTTCTGGCTGTTTGTATAATATCTAAAAATCCAACAAAACCCAGTTTGATGTAGAAATCAAAATTTTTAAATTTTCTTTTTAGGCTCCCTTTCAACTTTTCTTTTTAGGTTCCCTTAGCTCAGGCCAAATATAAATGGTAAGCCTGCCTTGCTCATTGCAGTTTAGGATACATCTGGGAGTTGGAGGTAAGGGTAGAGGTGGGTAAGAAATTATCAATGCCATCATTCTTGTGCAAAGTTGGTTTTACCATTGTTCTCTGGATATTTAATGATTATTTTTCCCTTGCGAACACTTTCATGGTTTCTTTGGGAACTCCCTCATGGTTCTTGATCTCTAACCTTCTAAGGAATTACTCTCTAAATTAATCCTTAATTAATCTGTATTTCAGGTCATCCCAAACTCTTCTTCCACCACAAGGATTCCGTTGATACCTGGTTAGCTTCATTTTTCATTTCAGGGTCGTTCTTGGAGAAAACTATTACACATCTATATCAATTCTGTCTCTTCTGAGGGCACATCTTTTATCCATGAAAACACTATTGCATTATTTTCCCCTGTTTAAGACAGAAAAAGTGTAGCTCCCTCCAAATGTTCACTTTATTTTACATAAATACACACTTTGGCCAGGCACAGTGTTTCACACCTGTAACTCCAGCACTTTGGGAGGCCAAGGAGGGCGGATTATTTGAGGTCAGGAGTTTGAGACTAGGCTGGCCAATGTGGTAAAATCTTGACTCTACTAAACATACAAAAATTAGTTGGGAGTTGTGGTGTGGCCTGTAATCCCAGCTACTTGGGAGGCTGAGGTGGGATGATCACTTGAACCTAGGGAGTGGAGATTGCAGTGAGTTGAGATGGTACCACTGCACTCCAGCCTGGGTGACAGAGCAACACACATACACACACACACACACACACACCCCACTTTGAGGCTGAAGTAAATCTGACTTATTTGCAATGTGAAAATAAAATATGAAAACTCTTCTTGGGGTTATTTCTAAACATAACTAACAACAGAATCATCTGAATCATCAGAATCATCTATTTTGGAAAAATTAGATTCATCAAATGAACCTTCAGCCAACAACTGATCATCCAATGAGAAGGATGTTTACATCACACGTAGGAATGCTATGTTTTCTAGGATTTGACATTTTTAGATTGAGAATTATTATGTTTTGTAAATAGAAATACCACTGCTAAAAACAGAATATTATAAATAGTATATCGTTTGTTTCTAAAGTCGATATACTAGAGTCATGTGAAAATAATAAAAGCAAGACATTTTGTGGCAGAGTTATCTGGGGGTAAACACTGAAGCCACAAGCACTGCTGGTGAGAATTTTCCGAGCAAATGGGAAAAGGGTTGACAAGTTGCAGTGAAGCAGCAACTTCCCCTTTGCTCCAACAATAGCCAGCCAATCACTCATTCTTTGATTTCTACGATAATTATGTATCAATTGAATATGTTTCACAGAGCTTTGCGTAATCACCTTGAAAAACCACGCCATAAAACTTCAGTTGAGCAGGAAGGATTAGGACGGCATATAGTTGTTAATTATGAATTTATACTGTAATAACTCTCTCCAAAGACCAAATACATTCTAGTTCAAAAGCCTCTAAAAAAACAGGTTCTAAAGTCTCATAATAAGTTTTTATTTTTTTTTAACTTGGCCTTTTCAATTTCTGTGTAAAATTGAAAAGCTTCATTTGAATATAATATCTACTGTTTTCAAATATTTACAAGTTGCTTCCCTTTTATCATCATAGATCACTATACACTAATGATGGGGGTGGTGAATGAATTAACTTTCTTCCTGTTGTGAATTGAATTCTGTTCCCCTGAGAGATATATGAAATGCTTGTGCATGTCTCCTTATCTGAAAACAGGATCTTTTCATGTATAATCTAGTTAATACAGTCATTCGAGAGTGGAGTTGACCCTTAATTCAATATAACTAGATTTCTTGTAAGAAGAGAAGGAACACAGAGAAACAGATAATACAGAGAGATTGCTATGTGAAGACACAGATACACAAAGGTAAGTCACTCATGTGGGATGAAGGCAGATAGTGGAGTTGTGCCACTGCAAGCCTAGGATTGCTCTTGACAATCTGAAACTAGAATAGAGAGCGTGACCTTGTCCATTTTCTTCTTTTAATTTTCCAGAACTGGGAATGTTTTAAACCACCCAGTTTGTGGTAGTAATCCTGCAGCAATGCTAGGACATGAACACATTCCTCTTGACTAAACATTCAGCGTGTTTTATGTTACTACATTTAGTATAAAAGTAGCATATGAAACATATTGGATTACTTTTTATTTAATTACTTATTTAGCCCCGAGTTGGCCAATTGTGAGAAGTCAGTCATGACAGAAAAGTGTATCCGTCACCCTGGTATCTAGGTTGAGAATTTGGATACCTCCTTGGGTAAAAAGTGAAATATTTTATTTTTATTTTTTGTGTGAGATAATCAAATGGTGTATATGGCCACCTTTTTGAAGAATAAATGTATGGGATGATGGACTTACGTAAATATTTATGAGTTAAGAAATGAAATGTGAGGACATACGTTATATTCTGGTCACTCAAGATTTTTTCTTTTGGATTAAAACAGTCTAAATTTTTCTTTAGTCAACCTGTTTGTCCTTTTTCACTGTACACATATTTTGTGTTGTACTCACTGTGCTTTTAGCTTTGAGGGTACGAACAGGACCCTAGGTCTTGCCGACTAAGACAAAACAAAACAAAATCCCACATTTCTGTCCTAAAAAATGAATACATGTATAAATGGGCAAAGGACCGGAATAGACGTTTCTCAAAAAAAGACATACAAAGGTCAATAGGTACATGAAAAAATGCTCAGCATCATTAATCATTAGGGAAATGAAAATCAAACTCACAATTTGCTATAACTTCGCACCTGTTAGAGGGGCCACTATCAAAACGATTAATGATAACAAATATAGAGAGGATACGAAGAAAACAAAGCTCTTGTACATTGTTAGTGGGAATGTAAATTAGTAGTACATACACTATGCACAGCAGGGTGACATAGTCAATAATGATGTATATTTCAAAATAAGAGAATACATTTCAAATGTCTCACCATAAAAAGATTCTAGGTGAAGAGGTGATGAATATGTTATTTTGCCTCATTTAATCTCTCTTTACTGTATATAGATACCCAAACATCACACTGTTCTCCATAAAGGTAGATAATTATGATTTGCTCATCAAAAATAATATTAATAATATATATTTTAAAAAGATGTGTGTACATGGTGTGCTTTCAGACAAAATTGATGATATTAGCTGGAAGTTTTATTCTTTCATGCTAAACTGTTTTGCTTGCCCACAAATGGAGTTAATACAGAAAAATTCATTGCTGAGAAAGAGTAAAGAAAATGTTGCTATAACCTTCAAAGATAGCATTTGATAATGACTGAGACCTTATAATTCTGAGGTATAGAGCCAAACACATATTTTGATTTTCCTTCTGTACTTATAGGTGAACTATTTATCTTCCTATCTGTGGTAAACTTCTACATGTATACGCTTCATGTAAGAAGGTATAATATCTTGATTGTGGCCTGATAAACATGCATGAGTTAACTCTAAAAATCAATTTGCTTTAAAGTCCAATGTACTGAGATTCACAGTTCGCAATCAAGCATTTTCCTAAAATTAATAGAGAATCATTTATAATTTTATCTATGTTAGAATTCATTTTAAACATTAATTTTTATAGGATCATTTTGTAATTTAAAGGAATATATATCATAATGTTCTTGATGTTCATATATACATATTCCTAATAATCTTAAAACATCAAAAATGTCACCTCTGTATTTTTAAAGTATAGTTCAATCTGTCTAATAGTTTGAATTTGTACTTTATGATTTAGTAACTTCATTTTTTCATGTATTTCAAAATCCCAATTGTTCTAACAAATCAAAGATATTTTATATTTATATACTAATTGACCAAACCAATCTTATTTTATGTTTACATAAATTTTATCTTTATTTTAGTATGCATGACAGTACACTTTTAAACAAGGAACTATTCAAAGAATGAATTTTATATCATTTTAAATCTTAAAACAACAGACTCATGTATAAACAAACCAAGTATCAGAAAGTAATTCCTTGTGTAGAATGACAGTGATATACATACACACATACACACACAGAGTCATATGTTAGAAGACAAATAGACTTTTTTTTTTTTCCGATTTTTACCACTTGGAGTTTTGTTTTGAATTTTAGGCAAATGAAGTCTCCTGTTTCAGAAGAAGAATTCAAAGGACAGTTTTCACTTAAAACATGAAGATAAAGTTAATAAAGCAGGAGTTTTATAATCAAAGAACATATAACTATTCATTAAATTTATTTACTTTTTTTTACATAGTGTATTTGGTCTTTAAAAACGTCACTCACCCGAGAGTGAAGACACGGCAACAGTAGAATCACAATGTTTACAAATCAATTATTTCAACAACAGTGGTATAAAATTAGTTGCAGTTTTAAATTTTATCCTTGTAATCTTTTTTTCATACTTTTTGAAAATACTAGGCAGCAACTGCATGCACTTTTTCTATTTTATTTGAAAGGCACATTTGTGCTTGCTTAATTATATACACATTTCCAATTCCAATTTACACTTGGCATTAGATAGCAAGAAAGTCAATAATAGTTGTATAGTTAAATTAAAATGTCTGAAATTTACAATTTTAAAATCAGGCAATAATAAAAATGATGTTACCGTTTTGTGTTTTAAGACATAGATTTTTCTAACACTTAGAAGATATTTAGAGAATATTGTTATAAAATGAAATAAGCCATAGCAGATCAATATTTAAGGTAAATAGCCTTAAATCATTTGGTGTAATTAGGTTTTTAGGATAGTAAAAATAATTAGATTTAGAATGCTTAGGTACTTGGCTATTTAAAAGTCTGGCCCTAGTACAGCTAGGCATTTTACTTAAAAACCCAATAATTAGGAATAATTTTCATCTGTTGCTTCTGTGTAGGTTGGTACATTTCCTTCAAATAATTGATTTGAGTATATATAGAAAATAATTTTCTCAAATCATTGACAAAGTTAGGGCTAGTTGTGGGCATTTGAATTAAGAAAAGTGTAAGAAACTATCCCAAATTGCTTCACTTTTAAAAACAAAAGTATAACTTCAAAATTGCTAACATGTATTCCTTAAACACTATAGTGACTATCTTTGTATAATACTGGATATTAGCAGTCAAATGAAGAAAATATATTTTGAGTAAATTTAGTTAGTTCAAAAGTTTTACTGTGTTTATCACCAGTCATAATGCTTAGTAATACCTAAATGTATTCAGTTCTTAAAAGGTTTTTTTTTCCCAGGATTTTTCTCAGGGCTTTATGTGTGTTTTCAAATATCACAACATTATTTTTGATATGAGCACACATTATTATTTCGTTTTGAGATGCATTCAGCTTTGGCTAAAATTTAGAAGATAATAAATGGCTGAGCCAAGGAAAATGGAAAAAAACTGTGTTCCTATTCATTTTATTCTTAATAACTATCCTATAATATTGTTCATCTTCATTTAATATTATATGCTTAATATTATACATTTAGTACTATAAATGGCACATTTAATATAAACAGCACAGAATGTATTCCTGCTCTCAAGAAGCATGCCATCCATTTGAAGAATCTGCAGTAAATGTAGACTTGTAAGTGTGGTTGGCAAGATCTGCTGTTCATGACTTGAAAGGGGAGGAAACCTGGAGATAGGGGACACCCTCTACACACAAGGTCATGTGCCCCAAATGACACAAACCAAGGCTTGTCTGAAATGAGTCAGGTGGAGTGCATTAGAGCCTCTTTTCCTGCTCAAACATAATGTCAAACCCACCTATGGAAAGGGGTCCAGTGGAACCAGCCAAAGGTTTTATCTGAACAATTTTATAGCACTAACCTCCTGCTTTATTACAGCTAAAATCACGGTTCCAAGTATCATGAAGTAATCAGAAAAAGTCATAGTAACCATGGAATAGAAAGTGGAGTGGGAAAAAAGCCAGAGTGGTGGAAGCTGTTGTAACAATGGCACATTAATGATTAAGAAGTATTCACGGTGAAAGTATTCAGCCTGGTGCATGATTCTGGTTTTAATACTACAGAAAAAAATATACTGAGAAAAAAAGTAATTCCAAAAGGTTAGAATGCTACTTTTCAACCAAATACCCCTTCAGGGCCTACACTGATAACTTTTTCTTTAAGCATAACTTTTTTATCAGCAAAGTGCCAACATTTAATTATGTAGTCACCTATCTACATAGAAAATAAGTAACTAATTTCATGCTCAATTATACATTTTCATGGGCAAGTGCCTAATTTTGCAAGAAACAGCTTCTAGCAGGTGCAAAAGAATATTCTTACAATATAGTAGAGGGAAAATAGTTCATTAGAAGTGTAAAAATACAGATGGTGGCCATTCTGAATATAAGCTAGATATTTAATGCCAAGTTGCTGCCATCAAATAATTTTCATCCATCACTAGAAAGTTCAGGAGCTGACATTTTATACTATCATGTGGAAATGCCGCAGAAATCCCCGCATACTTCAGAAGGTAAAGTTGAAGGCCTCAGATTCAGCTATCACTTGATGGACAGTTGACCTCAGTTTATGGTTTTCTACCACTAAACTGTAAATCCCTGAGAGAACTTGAATTTAATGAATAGTGGCCAGAAACACATATGGCATATAAAAATTAATAAGTTTCAAATTAAAATTCTAATTATAGAAATGATTCATAGTCTGATTTTTTAAAAGGCATGTGTTACATAGTAAAAAGTATAAGCCCTCCAATTTCTATCCTGTTCCCACATTCCACTACACAAAGGTATGCACAATTCACATCTGGGTGTGTATTATTATTATTATTATTTTATTATTATTATTATTTTTTTGAGACAGAGTCTCACTCTGTCACCCAGGCTGGAGCGCAGAGGGTTTGGCTTGATCTCGGCACACTGCAGCCTCTGTCTCCCAGGCTCAAGCAATTCCCCTGCCTGAGCCTCCCAAGCAGCTGGGATTACAGACACCCACGACCACGCCTGGCTAATTTTTGTATTTTTAGTAGAGACGGGGTTTCACCATGTTGGCCAGGCTAGTATCGAACTCCTGACCTCGTGATTCGCCCACCTCAGCCTCCCAGAGTGCTGGGATTACAGGCATGAGCTACTGCACCCAGCCCTGGGTGTGTATTTTTATAGACCACATATTCTCAAACACACACACACACACGGTATTCCATATATCCCACATATGGTATTCTATAATATTCAACATACAGTATTTTATAACGTTATTTTCACATAGCAATACATGGTAGATAATTTTCCATGTTAATGCATGTACATTAATTTCATTATTTGAAATAGCTGCAGATTAGTCCACTAAAGCAAAGTTGAAAAAATTTTCTTAACCAGTCTTACACTGTAAGATTTTGTTGTTTCTTTTAATTTTTTATTGCAGAAAAGTAATAAAGATTTTAAATTCTAAAAATCTATAATGTCAATAAGGTTAAATTTTATAATATATGTGTAATAAGAAGGTCTTAGAAAACAACTTTAAAACAAAGTGGCCAACTTTGAAACATTCTAAAAGAGTGGAGCCCATGATCAACAAAATTTCTCCCAAGTTCAAGTCATATGTACTATTATGACTTTTCAAGGAGCAGAGAAATGTATTTCATAGAAATGTGAATGAAGTTACTCATAAAATATCAAAAGAGAACCTATAACTGTGTATATTTCTGTAACTGTCCCCCATCTCTACGCCTTCTTATATAAATTTTAAAAAGGAGAATATATCAATGATGAATAATTATAATTAATTTTTCACAGATTAAAAATAAAAATTTAATAAATATACTCTATTCTTTAAATGATATTTCAGAACTTCCAGTTAAAGTCACATGGAAATATCTATAGTAACTATCCTATACATTTTTAAATTGTAGAACTGGAAAAAATAGACAAGATAATCACATATATTAGAAAAATCCCTGCATAAAGGAAAACTTTTGTTTATTCCTATAGTGAAAAACTATTATAAAAGTGTTCTGTTTTTTTCTTATAAAGATATAAGATCTGCTTAATATCCAATTCGTTCAATCAACTAATATAATTCAAACATAGAGGCCAGACGTGGTGGCTCATGCATGTAATCCCAGAACTTTAGAAGCCCAAAGCAGGAGAATAGCTTGAGCCTAGGAATTCAAGACTAACCTGGGCAACCTGTCTCTACAAAACAAACAAACGAACAACAACAACAACAAAAATTACAAAATTAACCAGGCATGATGGCAACACCTGTAGTCTCAGCTACTCAGGAGGCTGGGGTGCAAGGATCCCTTGAGTCTGCGAGGTTGAGGCTGCAGTAAACTGTGATCGTGCCACTGAACTCTAGCTTGTGCAACAAAGTGAGATCCTGTTTCAAAAACCAAACCAAAGCAAACAAACAAAAAAAACACAGGGATAGTGGATGTCAAGGCCAATGGTATTTGCTCTTTTTCCATGTTTACTTAACATTTCTATATACAAATGTATGAAAAAATTTTCTAAATAATTAGAGCATATCAGTTATGTCATATTCTAGAAAAATAATGTTCTTACAAATTAGGTTCTGAGGAATTGATTTTCTGGAGAAATTATACTGTCAAAATTTTTCATTCCAAGCTTTTTCAGATTTAAATACAAATTTTTAATAATACTTTGTCTCTAAAGGTTCATGTTTGAGCATAAACCCTAATTTCCATTAAAAAAATTCTAGTCATAATTTATAGGTACAGTAGGTATATATTGGGAGGATACATACACATAGACAGTCTTTCCTTGGTAGTGCCTAGTGCTACAATCAGAATTATAGCAAAAAGTTAAATTACACACACACACACACACACACACACACACATCTTGCCCATATCCAGTGTGTCATATAGAGATGGGAGAAGTATTCTTCTGAAAAATGAAACAAGTAAATTCAAACACAATGACGGAATTAGTATATTTCATCACCAAAACAAGAGACGGCTTAAATTTGATTGAAGCATTTGGAAATTCCTAATACACTCCATTCTATTGTGTTTGGTGTGATTTTTAGTAGGTAAGCCTCTATTCCCCCAGAAAATTTCAAAAGAACATATACAAAGCATACAAGATTATGCTTTTTATTCCTGTATATTCTCCATCAGCCTTAGTGTCCTTGGTTGGTGTAAAAAATGGAAAACTGAATGTATGGACCTCATCTTCTTTTGAGCTTTTCAGACCTTAGGATTAGACTCTAAATCATGATATATCCATCAAGACATTGGTGACCAGAGAGGAACCCATTCTGTTGGCCAGCTGCTCTTGCCCACCATGTATCATACTTTATTTCATTCAACCTTGCAATATCAAGTTCATTTTCTAAAATCAGTAAATAATACTTCAAGGCTTCAAAATATTGATCATTTTTATTTTTTCTTGCCTGTGGTTTTCTCTACCTTGAAGTCAGCTTTGTCAGATCTTTTTTTGCCTTTTTAAAGAAAAATTATATTATATATCATGAAAATTGTGGCACGTATCATAATTTTATGAGAACCATAATGTCTAAATTACCCTAACACTCATTATTGGTTCTCAGAATATCAGTGTTTTTTTTTTTTTTTTTTTTTTTTTTCCAGAAAAGTCTAAACCAATATTCTCCAAAAACAAAATACTCCCTTCGGATTTTTCTAATTGAGTTAGCCACTTTCCTGAAACCAAAAATCTATATGATGGAGCTTCTAACTTGATTTTTAATTGTGATGTGTGAAGCTTGATATATTTTTTTTATCACCTAATTGGTAGGTAACTCAGAATTTTGATTGTAAAAATCAAACAGTGAGTCAATATCTCATCTAAATTGAGAAGAAAGAATACAATTTGATAAGCAAAATATTCCAAGGAAATGGCTTTGCAGATTCAGACCATGGGAGGGGAACAGATATGGAGACATATGCATATGTTAAAGGAGTTTTATGTGGAAGAATGTGATTTTAATTGAAGTATAACAACTAAGGTCAAGAGAAGTAAGTGAAGATGAACCACTTCATGAAATGCTATGCTGTGGAAAGAATTTGAGGGCTGGAAAGAGTTTGAAATGATGTTTTAAGCAATCATGGAAAAATTCTAGACAGAAGTGATATAAACTGCTTCACAGAGATATCTTTTTACCAGGACTTTTTAATGGTGTAGAGAAAGCTGACATATTGCTGCAAAGGAAAAAAGATTTGATTTCCGAAGTTTGACCTGAGTGTATTAATACGGCTAGTCTATTAACTCTGGAGATATTCTCTATTCACCAACCCCTTAAATCCCCAATTTTCCTTAAGTGTCAGCAGCTATAATTCCAAAATATTATTTAAATGGGCTAACCTAGGGGATAGACTTGGGTAGTAGGTGTTTATAAACACACTTGGCTGCATATCTAACACTATATTTTAGAATAAGTTGTATGAGTATTAAAGTTGGCTTTTGTACTTTCCCTAGCCTCTATACTATCTTAAATTTTGGTTGATTCCAAACTCTGGAAAAATACTTTCCATTTCCCTTCAAATGTCCAGTGATTTCAATTCCTTATCTTAGGTAGTTGACTCTAGCAAGAGAGTAGAAAAAATGTAGTTTGAATGACAAATAAATTAGAGAGAGTGAGACCATATGGTAGGTTACTGCACAAGGTAAGTGGTTGTGAGGGCAGAAAGAATTTAAAAGTAAAGAAACACATCAATAAATGGAATCAACAAGCATTTATTCAAGCATATTGGAAAGGGGAAGAACCAGCTGCATTGAATTAAACCATATGGTTTTATAATTTATGAACATACCCAATAGCCTTCACCAATTTCAGCCTGAATATAGTTTTCTGAATCATCAAGTCATTGACATGAGCCCTAACCAAAAAAAAAAAAAAAAAGTAAGGTAAGGGTTTTTTTATCTGTCTTGTTTTGTTTTACTTAGAGGCAAGAACAATTAGAGAAGGTAAAGGGAACCCACCTAGATGACTGTGGCAATATAAGTATGAACAGTATATCATCAAGTAATGTCAGGTCCTATCTATAATATATCTAAATAAATATTGAGCTAAAGAATTAGAATCATTTGCCTAAGCCCTTCTTGGTGGATAATTGAAAACTTAGCCCTTATACCCATTAGGCTGATTCAAGACCTCAAGGAAAATGCAAAAGGGAATTACATTAATTAATCAATTAATTAGTTCCTTACTTTTCATATATATTACTCTCCTGAAATTGGTTTTATAATAATTTGTTTTTACAAGAGGTTCATTGCTTTTGTCATGTGGGTAGTGCATTATGAAGTTGTTATTAAACTAAGGTATTTTAAACAGAAAGGGAATTAAATTTTATTTGGTATGCAGTTCTGGGGATTTTCTATATGCAATTGCATTTTATCACAAATTGAAGCATTATTATCACCATATTAAAGGTAATGAAACAGGTTCAGAGTTATTAAATGAATTACCAAAGCTCACAAGCTACTCTCAATATGGACACTAAGTATTAACACTAAAAATACTGGTATGATGAGTGATTGGCTCAAATCAGGGAATTCTTTTTAATTTTTTTCTTTATTTCTTTCATCTGTTCATGTTGTATAACACTCCATTCTCTCTAAGCTACCAGCAAATTGTGTCAGAAAAAAAGTGTAAGGAGCTCTATCAAGTTTCTTCAACTAAAATGAATGAACTATTATAATCTGTATAGATTTTGAAGGCAAGTTTCAGTGATAGTTCATAACAGTAAGAACACATCAGAGATAATTTTTCTTATGCCAACAACAGCCTTTCTGTTCTAAAATGATAAAATTTAGAGATGAAAAGGACAATATGAAGTCTGTAATCCATACTTCCCGCATAATATTTTTGTCTTCACTACTGTTTATAACAGTATAAAGAAAATTTATAACAACCCAAAGTAATCCAGTCTATATTTTTCAGTTGACTTCTTATTGAAACTCTTGCCAGATCTCCACTCCTACCCAGTGTTACACATATCAGCCAACCACATACATCTGTACAATCTATCAGCCAAATATGACAGAGAGTAAGATTCAGGCCAAGATCCTGAAATAAAGCTTTTTCCTTTCTTCAGTGGTCTCTCTTTTAATTTATCATGGTGTTTCTGTTATTTAACATCATTCTAAGTAAAGAAAGAAAAATGTTACCATGGATTTTTTTTTTCATTCAGATTTATAGTCTGCAATGTTTGTTTAAAATGCAAATATAAGGGCATTTAACTCATCTGGAATAAACACAATGGAAGTTTATATTTCATATCTCATTTCTTGAGGATGCTTCTAGCGAGCCAGAGACTAAAATGCAACTCATACTAAGCAGGGTTTGAGGGAGGAAAAGAGAGTTGAGGCCAGGCATAGAGCCACCTGGAAGGGGTGTTGCCTTGGGTATGAGAATACTGGGGAATGAGGACCCTTACAGCCTCCTGGATGCCCAACCCAGGATTGTGGGCATCTAGCAGGCACTTGCTAGGACCTAAGAATATCCAATTTCCCCCTTCCATGAGTTGCCAAACTAATGCACCACACTGGGCTGGCAGCAGGCTCTGGGGAATTTGAGCCAGGCATCCCCAGCTTTCAATAGTTTGCTGCTCCAAACTGTGGTAGAAGGGCTTACCCCATCCAATTTTAAGACATGGCCTCTAGCTGCCTTACTGGAAGTATCAGGACATTGGGCAGCCCTTGGCAGAGGGGAGGGGTACCACCACCAAACTTACCCTGAGACACCCCGGAGTACATGCACCCAACTCTGACCCAGGTCTTCTGGATTATACTCATGTTCCCACTGAGGGCAGAGGGCAATGGCAGAATGCCCGCATTGGGAGAACAGAATCCCCTGTTCCCCATCCCCAGTCCCCTGACCCCCAATGCCTGATAGAATCAATTGCTTTCCCAGATGGAGGAAAACAGAAGTAGTGGCCAGGGCTGAGGTGTTTGGGAGCCAAAACTGTATGTAAACTGACACTGAGTTTCCTCTGCCTCCCACCCCCACCATGGTCTATTGTGTCACTGGAATTCACTTAAAAATACCAATTTAAATATATTAAAAATTTTAAGACTGTGACAATAGAGTATTAAACCAAGCACTGTGCCCTTTTGAGCTTGGGGCCCTGTGGGACTGCAGAGGTTGCATGCCCATGAGGACGGCCTTGGCTATAGGACAGATGGTGACTGATGTACACATGCATATTAACGAGTCATCAAGTCGAGCTGATGGCAAGCCTCAGAAACCGAACGCTGAGAGATTGGACACCAGAATACATGGCTCTATTGAAAGATCTATCCCTCTCTCACTAAGTGGCTCATAAATACCTCAGCCAAATCATCGATCATATTTATACTTCTGTTAGTTTACTACAGATTTTGGTACCAAAGAACTGTTGCCTGGTCTGGATCCATGATGTTTATAAATGTCATCATGTTTTGTAGTTTAAATACTGTGAAGTTAGGAGTCTAGACAAACTATTAAACTGTAAGTATGCTTAAGGTTTCTCTACATGATCCATAATCCAAGAACTTTCAGAAGTTCAGATGAACACAGACCCAAATTAACTATGTTTTCCCACTATGTTTGTATCACTGTCTTATTAGAGTTCGTGTTCTAGAGCATATTAAAATGATGATTAGAAGCACCATTGGAAATATTTAGGTAGATACATTAGTTGATATTTTGATGATCATTAAAGCTCATTATGGTAATAGCTTATCAAAAACCAAATAATTGTATCAATTTTAATTAGGTCAACAAATAATTGTTAAGTGCACTTGGCTGGACAAAGTACTATGGGGAAATAGAAAGACAAAAAAGATAGTTATCGTTCTGTAGAAATTTACTGTATTTAGTTTCTGCCTATATTTGATAGAAACTAAAAAATATTTACGTGTTTTGTAAAAATCTCTTTCAAAAATGTCAAAAATAGGCATTGGTAGAGAAATCTGATATATCTGAATGCCATTCTTTGATAATATATAACATTTATAATGGTATATACTTAAAAGTTTTCCTAGTATTGATTTTTCAGAAGCGGATACAAGATTTGGGAAAATCACAGGGAATAATGTGACTCAGTTGAATATATTTGATTCCATGTGACATTAATTTTCAATCAACAATGAATACAAATTGAAAGTGGAAAAGACACTGTAGAAAGATAATAAGCAACTTGTGCATCACAGTTGGAATGAGAGTTGAAATGTCTTCAGTGTGTTGCCTCAGGGGACTTAGCCATACCTTGTGGATATTACCAGTTTCTTCCCTTCTCCACCCACTCCTTTCTCCTGGCATTGACTAAATCTCTGGGTATCTGACAGTCCCCTTCAATTTGAACCTGAAATAACAGTCCCAGTTATAGTGAAACTAATCACAGCTCTGCCTTTTTAGCTAGTAGCTATGTATCAGAACAGTTTATTAAGTAAATAGATTTTTTTAAGTTAATAAAGGAATATTTAACCACTAAAATAGTACGATGTGTCAGTTAATTAAAATTGTTTTTCATTACATTTTCAGAGTAATGTCTCCAATTGGCCACATGTATTTTTTAATACATATTTTACACCTATAATTTAGAAAATGTATGAAAACCAAGGCAACACTAGAGTATTTATTGTAATTATGTGGCTTACCTTGTATATAAATTCATAAAATAAAAATGTCTCAAAATTAATGATTTATTCCTAACAAGGTGAATTATCAAATGTCACATGAAGCTAATAAACATAGGTCTTGAGATCAAAAAGTCATATTAAAATCTGAATTGCATTTTCATACATAAAGTTAATTATTTTCTGCTGAGATTGATAGTATATTCCCTTAGCCACTTCAAAATATTTTTAAAAATCAGATGCTGTCAAAACTCCGCATTGGAAAAACAAAAAAGGATGAATACACATTTAAGAGAAGAGAATAAACTGCAATGCAATAACCTATTTTTAATCTCCAGATACAGATGGGAGATGGCTTTGATCATGTCTGGGCATAAATGACACTTTAAGGAAATTAACCTACCTAGTTGGACACCAAAGGTCATTGTCACACTCAAACAACCTCACTACCTGCCTCTTTTCCACCCGAGGGCTGATTTTTATCTAGGGATGACTTCAATGACTTTCCCACAGGCAAGTTAAACCTTTCAGTGTATTGAGCATTATTCAAGATTTCTCAAAGACTTAGGCTAAATTGTCTTTTCCTGTTTATCACTGTAATGGTTTTCCTGGTACAATATCGCTCACGTTATCTTTTAATTTCTTAGTCCCATGGGGTACATGCTGTCTGTGACTGTGTCTGTCATGAATGCCTCAGACAGAGAAGATTGCTCTCAGAATCAGTGCCACAACAAGCTGTAGTTCTGCAATCACTTAATTAGAGAGCTGAAAGCAAGGACTTACAATTTTCTGGTGCCATCCGAACTGGAAATATAAATGACTATTTTTAGTATCATATCAATAAAAGGAAATATAAAATATTGAAAAGTGCTTAGCTAGTAGACAGATCTTACAGAAATATACAATAAAGTAAAAAAAAAAAAACCAGATGAGGACTACTCCTCTGTGGGAAGTGATTTCATATGGAACAAACCACTGTGAACGTTACGCAGTCTTTCCCTCTATGATTCTGTACTAGAAAGCAAGGGTGACATCAATTTGCTTTTTATTTATTTATTTATTTATTTTTTGGACACAGGGCCTCACTCTGACACCCAGGGTGGAATGCGATGGTGTGATCACAGCTGACTGCAGAATCTACCTTCCAGGCTCAAGTGATCCTCCTGCCTCAGCCTCCCAGAATGTTGAGATTACAGTCATGAGCCACTGCATCCAGCTATTTTATTTTTTAATCCACAAAATGTATCGATTTTCATTTTATAAAAATTAGGTTTGCATCATCCTCCCCTATCTGGCAGACTTTCAGAACCAAAGGACTTTCTTTATTCTTCTCTAAATCTGTATCCTGGTTTTAAAACCATTAATATCTGAATTTTACTACATTTAGATCTAAGCCATAGTTCTTATAAATCATTATTACAAAACATATCTGACTACACATTACATTTTTTCTACCTTGAAGAGGGCACTCAATAGTAGAACGTAGTAACAATTTTTCCACTGCCAACTTTCTGATAAATATTTAGGTTTTCTTTTTTTTTTTTTTTTTTTTTGAGACGGAGTCTCGCTCTGTCGCCCAGGCTGGAGTGCAGTGGCCGATCTCAGCTCACTGCAAGCTCCGCCTCCCGGGTTTACGCCATTCTCCTGCCTCAGCCTCCCGAGTAGCTGGGACTACAGGCGCCCGCCACCGCGCCCGGCTAGTTTTTTGTATTTTTTTTTTTTAGTAGAGACGGGGTTTCACCATGTTAGCCAGGATGGTCTCGATCTCCTGACCTCGTGATCCGCCCGTCTCGGCCTCCCAAAGTGCTAGGATTACAGGCTTGAGCCACCGCGCCCGGCCAATATTTAGGTTTTCAAATAGTCATTCTAAAGTGTCTAAGGCTCAAACAATTTACAGTATTACTAACTAGACATAACTTTCTGTAAACACTAAGGAAAAAGAATGATCTAAAACTGGATTCATTTTTAATAGTGCTATAATCCAATCAGGATATAGAACATGTATTTGAATTAAAATCAGTAAATAATAGATATTTTACATATTAATTGATACTCAGATTAAATATACTTATAATGGTATTCAAATAGATTTTAGAGAATTGGGTTGATTAAAGAAGCATTCAAGCACAAGGTTATAATTCGAAATTTTAAAAAAATAGAATTTAATGGGCATTACAAATGAGGTTTACTTCATAACAAATGAGCAGTAATAAAAATGCAAATGCTAATTCAAGGATGAACAAGCACACAAAATTCAGCAAAATAAACGATATTAAAAAGCTGAAATTCAAGAAAAGGAATGAATGAAATGGACAATAGTTATTGCAGAAAACTATGCAGAATTAGAAATCATCTTTCCATTGCAGGTGGAACAATTTATACATAGCTTCAACAGATTATTGCTTTGTAGGAATGTGGGCCCAAGTTGCCAAACTTCCTATGTTGTCATAGAGCTAAAGTATGGATGGTTGTAGGAAATCCTTTATAACTGAAATTCAAACTATTTTTTAAATGTGCAAACAAAAAAACTATTATTCTTTTTTTTTTTTTTTTTTTTTTTTTTTTTTTGAGACGGAGTCTCGCTCTGTCGCCCAGGCTGGAGTGCAGTGGCCGGATCTCAGCTCACTGCAAGCGCCGCCTCCCGGGTTTACGTCATTCTCCTGCCTCAGCCTCCCGAGTAGCTGGGACTACAGGCGCCCGCCACCATGCCCGGCTAGTTTTTTTGTATTTTTTAGTAGAGACGGGGTTTCACCGTGTTAGCCAGGATGGTCTCGATCTCCTGACCTCGTGAGCCACCCGTCTCGGCCTCCCAAAGTGCTGGGATTACAGGCTTGAGCCACCGCGCCCGGCCAGAAACTATTATTCTAACCTGTGTCATTAACAATTAGCATCGCTGTGTTAGCAGTGTTTCACTGTGTTTATTGTTGTGTAGTATTCCATTGTGTGACTACAATAATATATTTATCCATTTTTCTGCTCATAAATATCAAAATCTGTTATGAGTGGAGAGCAGTATTTAGAAAACTAATGTCAAAATGCATACATAAACATAAATCGGCAATAATTTTTGTAGAAATATAAAACAACAAGGAGAGACTTACACTACAAGGATATATGCAAATATGATAAAACTGTAATGATTAAACCTGAATCAACATATAGGTCAATAAAACAGAATACAAATCTTAGAGAAGGATCCCAGAATATAGAAAATATAGTATAAAATTTAGTCTCCCTTTCAATAAGAAAAGTTGGATTATCCCATAAATGATTATGAAAAAAGTGAATAGTCATAAATATAGCAATAAAGGAGAATATGCTTTAAATAGAACAAAATTTAAATTGTGTGTTTTCTAGCAAAATGGAAAGTGACCTAGATCCTGGAAGACATAAATATGCATTTCAAAGAAAAGGAATTACAAATGGTATTATATCTTATATAAGCAGTTTTCTATGTATATAAAATAATATGTTATATGATTATAGTATAATATACTATATTGTAATATATCTAATTAAACATGATAACAGAGTAAATGCAAATATGTTATCTTTACCCTATCAGATTTATGAAAAATAAAAAGTCTGATATTTCATTGAACTGGCAAGCATATGAAAATAGCCATTATTAAAGAAAGGTCAATATAGTGATATATATTAAAATGTAAAACGTATGTAAGTTTTGACCAGTGCTTTTCTTTCTTAGATCTTATAGCTTCACAATGTGCAAAGATAAATGTAAAATATTTTTCTTTACACAACTGTTTGTAATACTTAAGTTCTGTATGGCTTTCAGTCCATTTGGGCTGCTATAAGAAAATAATCATAAATTGGGTACTTTATAAAAACACCAATTTATTTCTCCCAGTCTGGAGGCTGGAAGGTACAAGAAATCAAGTCACTGGTGGATTCAGTGTCTAATGAGGGCCCATTTCTCATAGCATAGCCTTCTAGCTGTGTCCTCACATGATGGAAAGAGCTCCCGCTCTTGGATCTCTTTTTTAAGAGCCCATTCACGAAGGTTCCACCTTCATGACCTTTCACCTACTAAAGGCCCTAAGTCTTAATTCTATTGCACTGAAATTACGTTTCAACATACGAACTTAGGGAAGATACAAACAGTCATAGAGAGTCTAAGTATTTGTTAAATAGATACTGGCTAAATAAATTGTAATGCATCCATAAAATACAGTACCATTATGGGTCTGTATATATTAATCTGGAATGTTTTCTAAGACACATAATTAAATAAAAATGCAAGAAGCATATTGTCCCTAGTATGTTTCCAAAAGAGGAAAATTATACACATTTAATTTTATATGCATAAATACTCTGAAAGAATACCAAAAACTTCTAGTATTACTGACTAACTAGCAAAGTGGACCCAGCCATTTGAGGTCAAGGTAAATGATTTCACATATATTTTTGTATCCTTTAAATTTCAAATTATGAATGAGCCACCTTCAAAAATTAAGTAAGCCTTTTTTTCCAAATAGAATGTCATGATAAAGCTCTATAAACCATAAAATGCTGAAAGTGTAAGAATTTATCTCATATTTTATTGCTACTAAGCACTATCTGTGAAATTTGTTAAATGATTAGGCAATAGAATTTTAAATTACATTTATCTTATTATAAAAACTATATACACTCATTGCAGGAAATGGGGAAGGTATAATGCTAATAACTTTAATACATAAAGAACTCTGCAAATTGCTAAAAATAAGAACAATTCAAATATATAAAAGGCAATTTATGAAGAAGGAAATGCAAATGGCTAATAAACATATGAAAAGATGTCCAAACTCACTAGTAGATCAGATAATGAAAATTACAGCAATAATATAATTCTTTTCACCCTATAAAATGACAACAATTATCAAGACTAATAACACTGAGTACTAATAAGTGTGCAGTAAAACAGGTAGTCTCATGAATTGCTGATAGAAGTTTAAATTGCTAGCAAGTATTAGAAAACTGAAGTTGGGAAGAACATATTATTTTCTTCTTTTGGGGTAAGTAATACATACACATAATAAACATAATTCAAAATTTAAAAGATATAAAGGATGAATAGTGAAAATTGTCCTTTACACTATTATCACCTGGCTAGTTTTCAGCTCTTCTCTTAGAAGGCAACTAATGCCATCATGAACTTGTAAGTTTCAGTGGAGGTTTACATATGTATATGTGTGTGGATGCACATACAGATATTTTATATATACATATATAATACACACATATATTTACTTATATATTTTCCATTCACATATACAATGCATTAACTCTTTTTTATGCCTATGATAGAATGTTACATTGATTATTTCACAATTTTTTTTTCACTAACCTATAGCATTCTTTATTTGGCGGTGGTGTAGGCGTGGGTGCCTATTCCAATGTACAGAAGTATCCAATTTACTTGCATTGTCATTTGTGACTATTGAAGCTCTTCACAATCTTTTGCTATTTTTCACTAAATAAAAACACACATATTTAATTTCAAAATAAAAGCAAGCAAAATTTTACATTAAAAAGATATTGCTGAAACAAATTCCAGAGCTGATGAATGCAATGAATGAAATTTTTAAAAATGCATCAGAAAGCATCAACATGTAAAACACAGGAATTAATATAAAATTTTCTCAACTTATATTAATAGATTTTCAAACATTAAAAATGAATGTATCAAAATACATAAAATACTAACATTGACCAACAATAGCAGAAAAATCTATACAAGCAATTACTATAGGAACAGTTAAGAAATATATTTTTAATATTTCCCATTATCTTTATTCATCATTTCAACTTTCAATTACCTCCTTTGTCAAAATAAAAGTAACACAACAGGTTTTATAAGTGAATGCTCACAAATTTTTCAATGAACAAATAATTTTGAAGTTATTTAATCTATTTTAAGAAACAGGAAAGGAATGTTCTGAAACTATTGTTATGGAAAGGCAGAACAGGGACTGCAAAAATCTATATTTAATAACATATATAAATATGATACAAAGAGCAAAATTATAATATTATACATGTAGATATTAACCACATTAAACAATATTATTTGTCATTATGTGTAAATAGTGTACATATGGGTAAATATATTAAAATATCAGGAAAATGGTAGAAAAGAAGTTTTCTACCATAACTCCCAACAGAAGCATCAATTTTGACAAACATCAGCGAAACAGCATGCCTTTATGGGAGCCTGGGGGGTCCAGCAGAGAAGTTCCAGTACACCATTGGAACAAACTTTTTGAGAATGGATGCACTGAAGAGGTTAAGAAGAAGAGTTTCACTTTACCTATATAGATGAAAAGAGTCAAAGTCTGTAAAATATTTTAAGAGATTTATTCTCAGCCAAATATGAGTGACCATGGCCCATGACACAGCCCTCAGGAGGTTCTAAGAACATGTGCCCAAGGTGGTCGTGTTACAGCTTGGTTTTATATATTTTAGGGAAGTATGAGAGATCAATAAAATGCATTTAAGAAATACATTGGTTTGGTTCAGAAAGGTGGGACAACTCAAAGCGGGGGCTTCCCCGCTATAGGTAAATTTAAACATTTTCCAGTTGACAATTGGTTGAGTTTATCTGAAGACCTGCAGTTAATAGAAGGGAAATGTTTAGGTTAAGATAAAGGATTGCAGAGACCACGTTTTGTTGTACAGACGAATCTCCCAGATAGCAGACTTCAGAGACAGCAGGTTGTAAAATGTTTCCTATTGCACCTAAAAAGGCGCCTGGCTCTTAGTTGATTATCTCTTGGATCTGGAAAGGAAGAAAGGAAAACAAAGCAGAAAGGGGATTTTCTATAGAATGTGGATGTTTTTCCCACAAGGGACAGCTTTGCAGGGTCATTTCAAGATATGGCAGAGAAAGACGTTTTAGGGTAAAATATTTCGATTTTCTTGCTTGTTATGCCAGAGTCAGATTGCAAAGTAAGTCGCGATATAAAGGGTTAAAATAAACCTCATCTGATGAGAATTTCTGGTTTGTAGGGTGTGACTCCCCAGGTCCCTTAGACAGGAATTTAAGCAAGATTTTAAAAAATCAGAGCTTAGTCCTCACCTGCCTCATACCTCCGACTAAGGTGGTACAGCTCGGTACCAAAAGAGACCCCCTTTTGCCCACAATTTATCCCATGGCAATCAGTACAAGCATAGTGAGGGGGCATCAGTATGCCCAGCCAGGCTGGATGCTGCCCAAGAGGCCCATTCTTTCCATGCCTCACCCAGAGCACTGAGGTGATTAGCAGGGCTGAGTGGTTGGGAGAGTCTGGGAGCAGGGAAGAGAGGTGGGAACTAGCAGAAATCAGGGCGCAGAACCAAACAGGATCCAAATGGATCCTACTGACTGCTTCAGAGATGTTTTCAGGAAGCCTGCCTATAAGCTGCTTGAGATGCCTCACTCATGGAATGGCCCAACTGGTGCATGGGCACCCCCTCAATGCTCTGTGTGCCTCCTTCATACCTGTGGCCAGCTTCCCATGCACACCACCATGGATAGAAAGTGTGAGTGTCTTGTAGATGGCTTGTATACATGTGGTGACCACTAGGCTGAAGATGTGAGACTGGGAGAAAAAACACAAACTTAAGCACATCAGGGGACCACCCTAAGGAAAACAAATGGAAGCTCTCAGGACCCGGCTTGCCTTTACAGGACTGAGAGGAGGCATATGAACTTCTAAATTCTCCTCCAAGAGGAAACATGAGGTGTGGAGCAGGCATATCCATAGAAGAGATCCCAGATAGCCTCAAAATCTCTAGCCAGGCTTATGATGAAAGCGGTCTCTTCTGTGGTCAGTCAGCGAAGACTGGAGGAGATGACTGCTTTTTCAAATGCAAAGACATCCACAATAATTCAAGTAACATAAAAAAAATCAAGGAAACATGAAACCAGCAAAGAAACACAATAGTTTCCTGAAATCTGTCTCCTCCCTCAAATGAAGTTCTACAAATTGCCTGACAAAAAATATAACTGTTTTGAGGAAGCTCAATGAGTTACAAGAGAACACAGACAACTAAATGATTCAGAAAAGTAATACAGAGACAGAATTAGAAGTTCAACAAGTATAAATCATTTTAAAATAAAACAGAAATTCCAGAGCTGATGAATACAATGAATAAAATAAAAAAATGCAACTGCATAATCAACAGACTTGATCAAGCAGAATAAAGAACCTGTAAACTTGAAGACAGACCATTTTAAATTATCAAAGAGGAAAAAGTAGAGAGAACAAAAGAGAATTTTAAAAACCCAAAGAGATCATCAAGAGAACTGATTCACAGGTAATGGAATTCTCAGGAGGAGAAGAGAGAGAGAAAGAGGACAAATTCTTACTTAAGAAACAATGACTGCAAAGTTCCCATAACTGGGGAGAGGTATAGATAGGGAAAAGAAGCTTAAAGATTCCTAAACAGTTTAAACGTAAAGAGAAGTTCACTGAGATACACTACAATCAAACTATTACAATCAGGCTCTCAACAATCCAAGACAGAGAAAGAATTTTAAATGCAAAAAGAGAATATGTTACATACAAGAAAACCACCAGGGGACTATCAATGTATTCTTAGCACAAAACTTGCAGGCAAGGAGAAAATAAGATAATATTTTTAAAGTGCTGAAAAACAAAACAAAACAACCTTCAAACCAAGAATACTGAAGCAGTCCTTCAGGAATTAAAGAGATTAATACTTTTCCAGAGAAATAAAAGCTGGTGATGAAGGAGTTCAACACCACTCAACCTGTCTTACAAAAAATGCTAGAGAAGCACTTTAAACTGAAAAAAGAACATGAATTACTAACATTAAGACATCTAAAAGTATAGAACTCACTGATAAAAGTAACTACATTCTCAAATTTAGAATGATTAAATACAGTAATGGTACAGTATAAATCATGTTTAATTCTAATATAAAAATTAAAAGGAAAAAAGTACTAAAAATAACTATTGCTACCACAACTTGCTAATGAATACACAACATGCACCTGTAATGCCCGCTATTTGGGAGCCTGAGGCAGAAGAATGGGTCGAACCCAGGAGGTGGAGTTTGCAGCGAGCCCAAATCATGCCACTGCACTCCAGCCTGGGCAATAGACGAGACGCTGTCTTAAAAAAAAAAAAAAAAAAGTATAAATTATGACATCAAAAACATAAAACGTGAGGGGAAATAAAAGTGTAATTTACTTGTAACAAAAGGGCAACTATTTAGAAAAAAATTTAGAAAAACAGTTCAGAAAATAAAACTAGTTTATGAAACACTGTTTTTAAAAAAGTGGCTTAAAAACTATTTAAAAACCATTAGAAATAATGAATAAATTCAGTAAACTTACAAGATACAAAATCAACATAAAATGTCAGCTGTAATTCTGTGCATTAGCAATGAACTATTTGAAAAATTAGGAAAATCACGTTTATAATAGTATCAAAAATAGTAAAATAATAAATTCAACTAAGAAGGGGAAATATCAATACAGGGACATCTATAAAACAGTGATAAAATAAATTGATAAATAAAATACACATTAATAAATGAAGCACAGATAAATGAAAAACTCTTCTGTGTCCGTGGGTTGGAAGAATTAATATTAACATCTTCATATTACCCAGAGGAATATACATATTAAATGCAATCCATATAAAAATTCCAAAGGCATTTTTCACAGAAATAGAACAAAAAATATCTTAAACCTTGTATGGAACCACAATAGACTTTGAATAGCTGAAACTATAGTGAACAGGAACAAAGTCAGAGGCATCATACTTCATAATTACCAATTTTCTGATTATATTACAAAGCTATAGTAATCGAAATGGTATTGTACTGGCATAAAAGTAGACATATAGATCAATGGAATGAAATGCACAGCTCAAGAATAAACCCTTGCTTATACAGTCAATGAATCTTCAAAAAGGCACTATGCATAGTCAATGGGAAAAGAGTAGTCTCTTTAATAAATAATGTGGAAAAACTGGATATCCACAGTCAAAAGAAATAATTGGATACCTCTGTTATAACACTCACAAAAATTAAATCAAGCTGAATTAAAGACCAAAGTGAAACTTGAAACCATAAGTCTCCTAGAAAAAAATACTAGAAAAGCTCCTTTAAATTGTTGAGATTGCTTTTTGAATATGACAACAAAAGTATAGGCCACAAAAGCAAAAACATAAGTGGGGCTACATCAAACTAAAAAGTTTCTGCATAATAAAGGAAACAATTGACAAAATAGAACATGAAAATGAAAGGCAACCTATTAACTGGGAGGAAATATATGAGATAAGTCATTAAGATATAAAATATATATGGAACTTACACAACTTAAATGAAAAAAAAAAAACCTGTTTATAACATGGATAAGAACTAAAATAGATATCTTTTTTTTTTTTTTTTACAAAAAAAGGCATTAAAAAATGGCAAATAGTTTTATCAAAAGGTGTTAAATGTTACTATTCATTGGGTAAATGCAAATGAAAACCACAATGAGATTAGGTTACACCTCTTACAATGGCTATGATAAAAAAAGTGAAAAGATATCAAGTGTGGGTGAGCATGTAGAGAAAAGGAATCCTTGGTGGGCATGTAAATTGGTAAATTCACCATGGAAAACATTTTGTATGATTCTCAAGAATTTTAAAATAGAAATACCACATGATCAAGCAATCTCAATTCTAGGTATATATTAAAAGAAAATAATATCATGATCCCAAAGAGATATCGGCACTCCAATATTCATTGCACTATTATTTGCAATCGTAAAGATATGGAAACAAATTAAGAGCCCATCAAGGGATGAAGGGATAAAGAAGATGTGGAATAAGTTCAACAAGATGTCCAACTAGAAGTTCCTACCACTCATCTTTCCCAATAAAAACAAACAAAGCTATGAATAAACAACTACATTTGGTGAAAGTAAAGTACAGTGCCAGCATACAGCAAAGAAGTAGCAGAAATTCTGAGGAGCAAAGAAAAACTGGATGGCTGCATAGGGAAGGGAATAAAACATTTTACTACTTTCACGAAACCCAAAGTCAGGATCAGCTTGGAACCAGGAGGGACTACTCCCTGAGGAGAAAAGCTAAACACGAACTCAGCAGATTTCATCACCATTGTAGATACCAACAGTCTTTAAAGACGCCTGCATTCCTCACGTACACTGAGCCCAAGTGAGATGTTCCCCAAAGTCCACCTGGCTATGCTCCGAACAAAAAGGGAGCCAATGCTGTGCCTGTTCCACCACAGCCCAAGCTGCTATTGTGTTGTGCCACCTTAGAAGCAGAGCCACAGTGATTGTGTCCTGCCTTGGAAGAGAGTAGCCACTTTACTCTTCCATTCCAAAGACTCTGTCAACTCTGAACCCACCTGCCCAGCGACCCACCATCCTTAAGTTGAGCTGCTGCTACACCCTGCCCCCTGAGGACAAGCTGCCATAAAGTCACTCAATCTTCTCCATTCCAATTTTTGCTGGCCCCTGTGCTTCTCTGCCTGAGCCGATGTGATGCCCTACCTCCCAGGGAATATATACATTGGCCAAGAAAAGTAGTCACACCTTCTAGCACTTGAGTGAAAGTGGCACCTCCCTTCTTGAATGGGTGTCTTGTCCATCTAGAGAACCTACAGCCCCTAGTGCATGAGTTGAGGTAGTACCCCGCCCTCCCAGGAAACTGGTGCCTTGGACAAGAAGAGCAGTCACACTCTGGTGACTGAGCTGACATGGTGCTCTGCCCCCTGGAGAGTAGAAGCCTTGTGCTAAATGAACAGGTTTCCTGCCAGGGCTGAGCTGATTCCACAACCCACACTGCAGTGAAATACAGCTTTGGTTGAACTAGGCCGCTTTCCCAACTGAATTGAAACCTGTAGCACTCTGCTTTCCACCAAAGGAATAAAATAATTCTCCAGTAACTGGTTTCAAAGACAAGAGAATGTACAATTGACAGAAAAGAAATTCAAAATAATGATCTTGAAGAAACTCAGCAAGATACAAAAAAATACACATAGACAATTCAAGAAAATCAGGAAAAACAATTCATAATCTGAATGTGAAATTCAACAAAGAAACACACATAAGCAAAAAGAACCTAAAAGAAACCTTGGACGTGAAGAATTCTTTTTTTTTTTTTTTTTAATTATATTTTAGTAGAGATGAGTCTCACTGTATTGCCGAGGCTTGTCTCAAACTCCTGGGCTCAAGTGATCTTCCTGCTTCGGCCTCCCAAAGCGGTGAGACTACAGATGTGAGCCACTGGGGTCAACCTTGAGTAATTCAATAGAAATAAATAAAAAGGACAACCAAGAGCTTCAACAGCAGACTAGATTAAGTAGAAAGAACAGTCAGTAAACTTTAAGACCACTCTTTTAAAATTACCTAGAGAGAAAAATTTGAAAAATAATGAGAAAGCATAAAGGAAGCCTATTGGACTTATGGGACCCCATTAAGTGAAAACATAAATTTTTGCATTATGGAAGTTCCAGAGGACAGAGACAAAAAAAAGTACAGAAAGTTTATTTAATGAAATAATTGTTGAAAAATTCTCAAGTCTTAGGAGAGATACGAACATCCAGATCTATAAAGCCTTAAAGTCAGCAAACAAGCTCAACTCAAAGAGGTCATCACTGAGGCGTATTATCATCAGAGAATTATTAAAGCATCAAAAGAAGACAACATGTCATATACAAAGGAATTTTTATCAGACTATCAGTAGACTCCTCAGCAAACAAAACAAAACAAAACAAAACAAAAAAACTTGCAAGCCAGGAGAGAATGGGATATAAATTGTAACATCAAAAATACAAATTTTGGGAAGACAGTAAAAGTACAGAGATTTTGTATGTGACCAAAATTGAATTTTTATCAGCTTTTAAGATGTTTTACAAGTTTCATGGTAGCCACAAAACAAAACAAGATAGCGTATACATAAATGATAAAGGGAACAGAATTAAAAGCTTAGCAGTACAGAAAATCAGCAAATCACAAAGGCAGACCACAGAAGAAGGAAACAGAGATTCTACAAAACAACTAGAAAACAAGTTACAAAATGGCCATAGTAATTCCTTATATATCAATAACAGCTTTTAATGTAAATGGCTTACATTCTCCAAAGGATATGGAGTAGCTGAATGAATAAAAAAAAATTCTAACTATATGCTGCCTACAAGATGCCCACTTTAACTTTTAGAACACACATAGGTTAAATGTAAATGGAAGAAAGCATTCCATGCAAACAACTACCAAAAGAAAGCAGAGGTGGCAATATGTATATCAGATAAAATAGATTCTAAGGCAAAAACTATCACAAGAGAAATAAACGTTTACTAGTTAATGAGACAGGTCAAATCATCAAGAAGTTATAACAATCATAAATATATATGCATCCAAAATAACAGCACCTAAATAGATAAGGCAAATATTAATGGACAAGAAAGGAGAAATGGATAACAATACAATAATAATAAAGAACTTGGATACTCCACTTTCAATCATGAACAGATCAACCAGATGCAAAACTAACAAAGAAATACTAGACTTGAACTACAATTTAGACAAAATTTATCCCACAGACGTATAAAGAACTTTTCATCCAATAGCGGCAGAATATTTATTCTTATCTAGTGTACATGAAGCATTCTCCAGGAGAGACCACAGTAGGACATCAAATAATTCTTAACAACTTTAAGAATATGAAAGATTTAAGAATATTAAAATTTGAGAATATTAAAATGATGTCACTATGATTTTCAGGTACAATATTATGAAAGCAGAAATCAACAAGTGGAGAAATTTTGAAAATTTCATAAATATGTAGAAATTAAATAACAGTCTCCTGAAAAATCAATGAGTCAAAGAAAAAATCAAAAGGGAAATTAAAAAATAACTTGAGACAAATGCCAATGGGAACACAGAATACCAAAACCTATGGGATGCAGTCAATGCAGTTATAAGTGGCAAGTGTATAGCAATAAATGCCCACATTAAAAGAGAAAAATAGATCCCAAATAAATAGCCTATCATTATACCTCAAGAAACCATAATTTATTGTAGTTTGGAGTAAGTTTCATATGTAAACAGTGTGTTAAATTTCTAACTATTCAAGAATTGGTATTGATTTTCTATAGGGCTAATCTGTGAATCCATTCCCTTTATCATTTGTGTATATGCTAAAAATACATTTCTAGCCTTGTGACTACCATGAAACTTACATAAAAACATCTTATAGTTGTACTGGATCATTTTAAGCCAATTAATTTAATTTTAATCCCATACAAAAACTTTGTACTTTTACCTCCCCACAAAATTTATATTTTCGATGAAACACTTTACATCCTTTTATGTTGTGTATTTCTCAACAAAATAATTGTAGCTGTAGTTGATTTTAGTATTTTGACTGTTAACATGCATACTAGAGGTATAAATAATTTATACTTAATCATTACAATACTGGGGTATCTGAATTTGATTATATATTTATCTTTACCAGTGAGTTTCATAGTTTCAGATGTTCTCATGTTAGCAATCAGGGTCCTTTCATTTCCACCTGAAGAACTTCCTTAAGTATAGCAATATTTGCCTATTGCTGGATAACTATGGTGTTGCTTTGAAGATGTCATATTTCCTTGCTTTTTCATGTGTCCTTCTGTTGGTATCGGGATATGTGGTATAAAATCACTTCTTCATTTTTTAAATGTACTATCATAGAGGAGGACTTTCCTGAAGATGTACCTTTGGTGTTGGTTAAGTAGGGCACTTTGGCTTTTATTCTTGTTGTGTGCAGTAGTGTAATCTTTGAATTATTTCTTTGGTTATAAATCGAATTAGTGGTATCTGTGATTTCTCTGGTGGGTTAGGGTGTAGTTATTAGAGGAGGCTGTGGTGAAGTTACACAGCAGACTGGGTTGTCATGTAGGCCAGTCTTCAGGCTTTCATGGTGTCAGCAGGGGGCTAAGCATACCTGTCCTTGTGCCCTAGGGCAGTGTATGCTGTCACTGGTGTTGGTGATTACTGGACTGCTCAGATGTGGTAGTGGTCAGAGTGAATCTGGTGTGTCGGCAGGTTTTGGGACCCTGGGAAGCTGTTGTGGCTTGAGAGATGGCAGCAGCAGTGGCCAGATGATTCTGTGAGTCTTGAGCCTTGTGTATCGTTGAGTTGCCGGTGGCTGCCATGGGCTAGGTGGGCCAGTCTTCAGGCCCACAAGTGATTCTTACAGGTTGGTGCAGCTCAGATGGTAGCAGTGAGAAGTTTACGCCCAACCTCAGGCCTGGAGAAAAGTGCCCAGGTGACCCAAATGGTGGATTGGTTTGGACAATCCTCCCAGGACCCCAGCTATGTGCTCTATCTTGAAGCAGAGTAGGGGATGGTAAAAACCAAAACCAGGGTAGGCAGACTGATGTTCAGGCCCTCCAGTGGTGACAGTAGGTACCAGCCATGGTGACCAGGACTGGGCCATCCTCAGGTCCCAGAAGGAATGCATGAACTACCACTGAAAGGGTAGGGCCTGCCTCAGTGGCCACAGCCTGTGCTGGAGGGTAGAGAATGCCTGTCCCTCTCATGCTCCAGCCCTGGTGGCAGGCAGTAGCCCACACCTAGTTTGCACCTCAATCCCAGCTGCAGGAGCCCCTGGCCAGCTCACAACTAAGATCCAGAAACAACCTGTGGCCCCTGGCATCCCTGTCTAAGTCCCCAGGGTGATTGCTCACTTCTCAGCCCCAGCTTTGAGAGCTCATTCCCCGCTTGTGCCCTCATCCCAACAGTAACAGCATGAGTTTCCCTAGTGCCTCAGTCCTGGCACCACCCGGCCCTAGCACAGTGTGCATTCTCTTAAAAGCTAGAATGCAAAATGGTACCTCACTGTAGCCACTTAGGTCTCAGAAAGGATGTGGGACCCAGCGTGAGCTGCCTCCCTGGACCAGTTCTGTCCAACAGACTCCTGCCTGCTCCATATGTTGTTTTCAGGGCTTAGGAGGGTCCAGGGGTTCTCCCATGGCCAGGATCGCACAACTCCCCAGTGGGCATATGGGCCACTGGAGATCTTTAACTTACCTTTTCCTCATGTTGATAAGTCATTTTTAGCTCTGAGCTGACCCCAGCCAAGTGGGCTGCTTTTCTTCCTTCTCCTTCCTTGCTTTTGGGGTTTCCTGTCACTTTTCTGTTGAATTCCAGCATCTTCTCTTGGATAACGTATTCGAAGTGTGATTGTCCCATCCAGCATTTTGGTTAAGTGGAGGATGCAAGGTCAAATGCTTCTAGTCAAACATCTTGAAGCCCCTCCCTAGTGTCTAACTGAGTATTAAATAAATCATGTCCATTTTCACCCATAAAGCAGTGATTTCTATAGCAATTTTCCTCACACTGTAATCATGTAGCAAATAAAATAAAACATATAGAACAAGTGGTTTCAGACATTAGATGAGAGGTAGTACATTTCTGTGATTCTGGGGATAAGGATAACATTTAAAATCAGCCTTGCAATTGTTCCATCTTACTGCCTAGAATGAGTTTCCAGGTAACGGCATAGGAGACAGGATTTCAAAAAGACCCTGATACACTTTCCTATATCAAAACATTTATTGTAAGTTTTTTAAAAATCATCTCACTTATTAACTCAGGTATAAGCTCAAATAGGGCAGAAATATGCCAGCATTTATCAACCCTCAGAATCAGGTTTTCCATGCAATATTGGTTCTTGGTCGGTAACAAAGAAATATTTGATAGAAGAATAAAGTAAAATAGCCACAGGTTCTAGATAATCTTTATATTTGTACGGTTGGTTCATGATTAATTGACTTGATCATACTGAAGAACCCCAACACTGTTGTTTTAAGAATGAAAATCTCAAAAGTGTCTCTTGCCAACTACAGCATGGAGGGGGTGCTTCCTAAACTTAGGAAAAAGAGACAGGGAGAAAAGAAAAAAAGCAACATTTATGGAGCACCTAATATGTGCCAGTAATTTTACATACATTGTCGTATTTTCCCCTCACCAGAATTTTTCACAGCCAATGCTAATATGAGCACACCCAGTTTACAGTGAAGAAGCTGAGGCACAGAGAAGTGGCAAAGGCAGTCTTGTGTATTACCATTTAGGTAGTAACTTTAATAGATGGACTTTGAACCTATATTTGATCTCTTTTTCTCTTTTTAGTTTATAATCCAATTAAAATTGTCACATTTGAAACTTGAAAGAGTCATTTGTAAAAGTTATTTATTTGGCAAGAATTTATAAAGAACCCATTATCATAGCTCAGAAAGAGGTTTTCTACTTTAAAGCAAACACCTCATTCAGCAAAAATATGTTTTCTTTTTTTTTCAAGGAAACCAACATTGCCACTTTAAGAGCTTTTATATGTTGTTTAATGGAATAAAGTGTCTCATTTCTAAACAATCCATTAGTATTTGTGATTAATTAGCATATAAAGAATAATGAGGTGACTGAGGCCAGAGTACCCCTGCCTTAATTGATTGCCTGAGTTCCTGGGTTAATAAAATCCAATTATTTTCTTATGTAATTGGTGCAAAGTTTATTTGTATCTCCTTTTTAATAAGTTTGCTAATGATATAAGAAAGTAAACAAACCAAACTAACTGTATGAATGCCAAGTTCAATTAAATCTTCAGGCCTGACCAAATATCCCTATGTACAGATTAGTTCAAAATCCGTACTTATCTGTAAAGCACACACCAAGTTAATCACCCCTGCTGTCCTGACTTGTGTGTTGAAGTAGGAGCAAGAGGGCGTTATAGCTTTTTAAATAGTAGTGAAATATCATAGCACTCTGTAATTGGAGAAAGGACAATCAGAGGGAAATCCCAAGTGTTTCAGAGACTGAACTTTAAGTAAGAGACTAGAATGGGCTAGTTTTCTTGAGACTGCGTTTAAGATGTCTCTCAAGTGACTTGAATGGTGCCTTCTGGAAACCTATACCAATTAATAATCCTTGTTCATCCCTGTGCCTTGCTTGACCTTGCTGTCCGATTTGGGTATTCTCAGTACAGCTCTGCTAAAATACTGTAGTATACAAACTCTAGGATCAAGTTTGATGACTCCCAGACCACTTAGAGTTATAGACTCTTGGCCATGGAACATAAATCTGTGACCATTTTCTTTCTCTTCTCTTCTCTTCTCTTCCCTCCCTCCCTCCCCTCCCCCCTCCCCTCCCCTCCTTCTTTCTTTTCTCTTTCTCTCTCTCTCTTTCTTTCCTTTCTTTCTCTCTCTCCTCTCTCTCTCTCCCTCCCTCCCTCTCTCTCTCTCTCTCTCTCTTTCTTTCGACAGTGTCTCTCTCTGTCACCCAGACTGGAGTACAGTGGCATGATCTTGGCTCCCTGCAGCCTCTACCTCCCAGGCTCTGTGACTACTGGTGTGCACCAACATGCCCTGGTAATTTTTGAATTTTTTGTACAGGCGGGATTTTGCCATGTCGCCCAAGCTGGTCTCGAACTCCTGAGCTTAAGCAATCCGCACACCTCAGGCTCCAGTTGGGAATCATTTGAGTTGGGGTGGGCCTTTGGCATCTGCATGCTTAGTGAGATCCTTTCATCAGATCATCATTATATTTTCTTACCTCATTCAGTTTGGTTTCTATAGTTTTATCCTACTTATATTTCCAATGTTGCAACAGAAATCCTTTCTTAACTCCAAGCCACTTAGTTAAGGCTTAAACAAAATTATGGATCCCTTACAGGACACCTACGAACTGTAAGGTAGTATGCTAGATATTATAGGTACTTTGAGCCTGGTATAGTCTTAAATAGAGTGGGTGAACAGTACATATTTGTTTATTTAAATGTAATGGATTAATATATTGTACTGGTAAAATTGTATTTGAGAACCATGCCCTGCATACTCATTGTTTTAAGCATCCTTAGATGTCATGGTGATAACTCAACTACTTGCATTGTTACATCACACCTCCTCAGGAACATTTAGGCTAGCATATAGGACTGCTTACTTGGCATTTCCACTTTAATAAATGTCCACAGCCAAGCTCCTGGTCATCATTTAATACCCAATACTTTCCATACTTTTTCTATTTCTAGTAATGGTCACTTAGACATTATAGTTGCTCAGATCAAAAATTTGAAGGCAGGTTTTTTATTTCTCTTAGCTACAATCAATCCATTAGCCACTCCTGTCAATGCTTCCTTAAAAGAAATTCAAACTTGGACAATTTCTCACCACCATCACATTATGGCCCTGGGCCAAGGCTCCAAGCCATCATCCTACCTCATCTAAATTATTGCAATAATTTTGGATACCCTGCCACTCCTTTGCCTGCCCATGCTCTACGCTCGACAGAACCAGCAGAATAAGGCTGTTAAAACTTGTATCTGATCATGCCACAAAAACCTTTATTGCCTTTGCTCTCATTCAGAGTAAACATCAAAGTCTTTATGGTGGTTTATAAAGTCACTGTATATAAATACATTATTTTCCCTTTCACTCTTACTTTTCACATCTCCTACTTACTCTCCGTCTTTGCATAAGTGGACTGGCATCAGTTTGGGCATACTTTTCATTTAATTCTCTCTCCATTTAGATTATTTCCTGAAATCTCAGTTATCTATATTAGTAGTGCCCTCACCTCCTTTGGGTCTTTAGTGAAATATTCACTCCTCAATGTGTCTTTCACTCATAATTCTATTTAAAATATTACCTCTCAATACTCCCTATTTCTCATTCCTGCTTTATAGTGTTTTCTGCAGTATTGGTCATTATCTAATATGTTTTACTTGTATATTTTATTTTCTCTTTCCCTCCCATAAAAGTTTAGCTCCATGAGGCCAGAGAAATTTGCATTTGACTCCTAGTTGTATCCTCTGCACATGTATAGTTTTTGCAACATATTAATTTCTCAATAAATGTTAAGTGGATGACAGGATATGGTTGTGGTATATAAGATTGCTATTGTAATTCTGCATCCTCTTCCAGTAACATGATTAGACATGCATACCTTTCTCCATGTATTTTTGTAGTGATCTCCCACTGTGGGGTTGTGTGAGGGGGTTTCCCATTACTTAACTGAGGGCTAGATCATGTATCTTGCTATGGCTAATGTGCTCGTAGCAGACATAGTACAAATACAGCTTTAAAAAGCACTTAAAAGTTCAGGTTGCACCTCTGCCATCAGAAAAGAACATTCCCGAAGCTAGTCAGCCAAATCAAGCTAAGGTCAGCAGAGCTACTCCACTGCACCTAGCTTAGATCAAACTATCCCTAGGAAACTTTCAGATTCCTGAGTTAAATAAATGTAAATCATTTAAAACAGTAAGTCACTGAGTATAGGAATATTTGCTATGCTTATACAATGGGCCAAAAGATCAATGTTCTCAGGTTACAAAAATGGTACAATATCTTTCTAATGAATTACCGTGTGTCACATAAATGGGACTACAAAAATTAAGTAACTAGGATTTTCCACTTTTACTTGGTTACTGGAAAATTCAAATTTTGCTATGTACTCAATTTTGGTTATTTGTTTCAGTCTATATCTTAGAATATAATAATTATCTTCTCCCATAAATATTTAATTTATTACATGATTCTTAATTTTAATCTTTTTTATAGGTTTATTTTTCATTTTACATTAATCTATTTCAACTTTTTATAAATAGAAGTTGTGTGAGTTAACTCTATTAGAATAACTATATTAGAATAGCAAACATTGTAGAATTTCTACATGAATGCTGCAAAAATTGCTTAGAGTATAAAATTTAAAAATTAAATAAAAATTAGTTGATGTTAATGCTATAAAAGTTTAAGTATTTACACAGTAAAATTTAAAAATTAATGAAAATATGTTGGGTGACTAATGTAAAATTAATTAAGTTGATGACAAATCAATTTTGTGGAGTCGACATTCTAGTCTATATAATGTTAGAAGGGAAAATTCTATATCATCTATTTTCTGTGTCTTAATAGCTAAGATTTGAGCTCAGCAGTAAAAGGCTTAGAGTTTCAGTAATGAAACTAAATATTTTACTTATCCTTAAATCAGTAATTTTTGGTTGGTTTCTATATTGTGATAGTAAAGTTAGTTTCCATGATAATTAATATAATAAACAGTGTGTCACCACCTTAAACAATAAATTCTCAAATGAATAACACATTGTAATAGGAAGATTCTAAGTCACTTTAAGCCCAATTTTTTAATCTGAATAAATTGAAAAATTTCCCAAACTACTAGTTGAAAAAAACAAGCAGCCAAATATATCTAAAATGCTATATTACCTTTAACCTCCACAACTGAATCACAACAAGAACCTCTTCATATACAACACACGTTCACATACATGAACACATGCACACATGTACTCACTATATAAGTTCACTTTTCTAATAGTTTTTGTAATTTTTCCTTTTTCTTTCTCAGTAATTATTTCTAACTATCCTGAATAAACCTTAAAAGCATACACAGAGTAATTCTTATCTACAAATAGATCCATTATTGTATTCATTATATCTGCAGGCTGGACTTGTACAAGTATAATATAAAATTAAATTTAGGAATTTAAAAAAAAGAAGCTAATTAAACCAAAAGATTGAGTCCAAAAAAAAAAAAAAAAAATGGTGAACTGAGTAGCAAATCATTATGTTATCATTTTAAATTTAGTAATGTAATTTATTTACTCATTAAATGCTTTTTAAAATTAATTCCTATTTTTGAACTCACTCCTTTTAGATTCAATTAAAGTATTTTAAAAGGAAAGTGTAAAATCCACTGTTTCTAAAGCTTGACTCTAGTTAGAATAAATCCTTTCAGGCCGGGCGCGGTGGCTCACGCCTGTAATCCCAGCACTTTGGGAGGCCGATACAGGCGGATCACGAGGTCAGGAGATCAAGACCATCCTGGCTAACATGGTGAAACCCCGTCTCTACTAAAAACACAAAAAATTAGCCGGGCGTGGTGGCGGGTGCCTGCAGTCCCAGCTACTCGTGAGGATGAGGCAGGAGAATGGCGTGAACCGCGCAGGCGGAGCTTGCAGTGAGCGGAGATGGCGCCACTGCACTCCAGCATGGGCAACAAAGCGAGACTCCATCTCAAAAAAAAGAATAGATCCTTTCAATGTATACTGATCCATTTTCAGCAAAAATATTAATGTACTTGAAAATTTATGTCACTCAGATCCTCTGTATGAGTACTAAGATCACATTTGTAAAGTTTCATGGAAGTGGAAATGAGACTGAATAAGATCAAAGCTGAGAAATTGAACTGGAAATATAATTGGCCACCATAATATGGTGGCAAGTGAACTTTGTCTTGGTTAAACTGGTAGAAGATAAATGACTACAGAGGATTCAAAATAGCAGTAATAAGGTGCTCGTTGTAATTCCAAGTAATTTCCTTTGGGTAGGATTTTAAACAATGGTTTTAACTAAAGGGGCTATGATCTAAAATGCATTTCATAGAATTTTACTGTTTTACCCTAGTTTCCAGGGTATTGGGAGAAATACAGATCTCAGGAGAAAATCAAGCATTAAAAGGAAGAAACTGATCTTATGACACACAGAAGTCTTGTCAAATAGGAACAACATGTTGGGGGAAGGACAGGGTGTGGTAGAGTTGACATGAAGTTGCTCATGCCCTTCATCAGTGCTTCTTTTAAAATTGTTTTGTCAATGAATGCTTAATACTCATCATCACTGTGTTCAATTTCAAGATACAATTGAGAACAACATGCCATTCTGGCCCACCCAAATGTGGTATCTTTTGAGGGAAGAGAGTCAAACAATTAGACAATTATAATAGAGTCTATATGTAGTGGTTCTTGATAACTGCAGTATAGTTAATATCAGATCCTTTCCACTGTAAGGTGAAAACTTCTAGAGGAATCTTTATATACGTGGCCAGAATGTGATTAGGAACTATTACTAGTTAAAATGAATCCAATCTAGTAGTGGTCTTATTTACCATGGAGATAAGTTGCTATCTGCTCTAAACTTGGGTTATCTCATTAACTGAGTAACAGCATTATCTACATCATTGAGCTGCTGGGAATATTAAGTAAAGCATACATTGCAACAGATCAGCAAATTGCCTGACACATTTTATTTATTTTTATTTTATTGAAATGGAGTCTCTCTCTGTCACCCAGGCTGGCATGCAGTGGCATGATCTCAGCTCATCACAACCTCTGCCTCCCCGGTTCAAGTGATTCTCCTGCCTCAGCCTCCTGAGTAGCTGGGATTACATGCACTTGCCACCACGTCCGGCTAACTTTTGTATTTTTTAGTAGAAATGGGGTTTCACCATGTTGGCTAGGCTGGTCTTGAACTTCTCACCTCAGCTGATCCACCCGCCTCGGCCTCATAAATTATGCAGTATTTATTAAAATACTATTTTTACATTAAGGTTATAGTTAGCTATAATTGAAAAAAGCTAAAGAAGGAAAGATTAGTGTACAACAGAAAATATCGTAGATAAATTATACACAAAATCTGGAAGATAAAGAGTTAAAAACTCAGGAGGAGTTTCCCATAATTCACATGATTATCTTTCATGCTGACAGGCAAAACTATTATTCTTTATAACCCGATCACAAAAACATTAATAAGCATTTACCATGGATTTGCATCCTTTCTATCTTTATTTAACTCTAGATTGCATGATCTATGCAAGTTACCCTAACCTCTTTTCCCTTATGAATAAATTCATTTCCTATTTAACTTTGCTTCACATCATACGGCATAATACATTTTGGAAATATGAGGTTCCAGAAGTGTCACACAAATATAGAGCTCTAATGCTTTCTGATAACTCAAAACCCATGGCAAAAAAAAAAAAAAGAAAAACAATAATCTTAAATAGAGATGGACTGATAGCATGCTAGAAGATATTGCTGCTGCTAAGTTTAATAAAATATGATTGACATGCTTAGATTTATCACGGAAGGGATCACATTTTTTTTAACAGTCCAGAATGACATACAGCAAAATTTGCTGCCAGTGAGTGGAATGAGAAACGCAATGCTCTGTGTTCTGTGGCAAAACATTAACAACCCAGTTTTGGAATAGAAATTTTTCTTTTTTTTTTTTTTCCGTCCTTCATGAGTGTGGCTTCCAGGACCTGTCTCTATTATCTAATCACCTTTACACATTCTGCTTTGCACCCTGCTCTCTTTCTGACACTCGGGCTATGCTGACATTTCTTGGGAGGGCATTTGTTCTTATCCTGAAAGCTTTCAGCTCAACAAGCTGATTTTCAGAAAGATTAAAGATCATTACAGTTCCCAAAGATGGGAAAAGATTTTGATAGGAGTTTGTACTGAAGAGAAAGGTGTCCCATTTTGAGTATTCATGTTTACCTAACTGTGTTTTCTCTAAGTCCTCATTGCCTAGGGGAAATAAGAATTTGAAGGGAATCAAGTGAAACTTCCTTTCTAACTGCACACACTTACTTGCCCTTTTTATTTGCCCTAACACAAACAGATCATCACTGCTTCCTTCTTCTGAGAAATCTGAAAAAAGTATTTGTATTAATTTTTAGTTTATCATTTGGAGACTTTGAGATGGTAGACTTATTTTCATAATGAAAAATAGTGCAGTATTTGCTGCTATTAAACACAAAAATTGTTCTTTAATGTAGAAAACATTTCCAGAAATATGAATGTCTTCTGTTCATATGTTAATAATTGGGAAGTAGTTGATTAATAGAATAAACGTAGTCCTTCAGACCTCAGATCCTAAGAGCACAATGAGTTTCAGAGAAGTTATATTATACTTGATTCATTACCTGCATAAACTTGGGCAGTTGACTTAATGTTTCTAACCCTTGTTTTCTTCCTTCAGAAAAACACTCAAAATGGGCAAAAGATCTGAGCAAGCAAGTCCCCAAATAAGATATATAAATGATTAATAAGCACATGAAAATATGCTCAATATTATTAGCAATCATGGAAATGCAAATGAAGACCACAATCAGATACCACTTAACACTCAATGGGATAGTTTTGATCAAAAACAGATAAAAACATATTTTAGTGAGAATATAAAAAACTGGATTCCATATATACTCTTGGTGGAAATGATAAATGATGCAGATCCCTTGGAAAATAGTGTGGACTTTTTGTTTTTGTTTTTGTTTTTTTGAGATGGAGTTTCATACTGTTGCCCATGCTAGAGTGCAATGGCGCGATCTCGGCTCGCTACTCCTCCACATCCCGGGTTCACGTGATTCTCCTGCCTCAGCCTCCTGAGTGGTAGCTGGGATTACAGGTGCATACCACCATACCCGGCTAATTTTTTGTATTTTTAGTAGAGACGGGGTTTCACTATGTTGGCCAGATTGGTCTCGAACTCCTGACCTCGTAATCCACCTGCCTCGGCCTCCCAAAGTGCTGGGATTACAGGCGTGAGCCACCATGCCTGGCCATGGATATTTCTTTGGGGGTTAAACATATAGTTAACATATGACCCAGTAATTATCTAGTAAACAGGCAATGGAGATTCTTCTGTAGTCTTAAATTGAAATAGTCATTTGCGACAGATGTAATGTTACTTCTTTTATAGCATGTTAATTTGATAAAGCATGAGAGGTAAGAAGCCTAATTATAGATTTCCTGGGGTTTCATTTGTTTGCATCAAATAATGCCTCCTATGCTTATAATTCTTCAATTTTATGATCAAATGTTAATGTTAAACATTTTTAATTTTAAAAATAACAATACTTGAAAGCATCAATACTGTTTGGGGTCAGTTCGTGTGAAAATTATTTTCATTTTCTGATTTTTGTCACTAAGAGTGTCTTATATTTGGGACAGGCATCAGGCATTAGAAAGACAGCAACAAAATTTAATTCATCACAGAGTTCATAAGTTAAAATAAAGCAGTTGCTCAGGAAAAGCACATTTATTCCTGATAGTGTGGTAAGAGATAAATGTCATTTGAGGTCTGTTACTGAGAAAAGAGGAGAATGCATAAAAAATTGAGCATCCTCATAAGTAGAATCTGCAGTGAAGGATGCTTTTCTTGGTATTTCTCAAGATAGTTTTGTAGGAAAAAAACAGATTCTTGTCACAAGACCAGGAAAGATTAGGCACGCAGACACTTTGAAGGGTGAGGGGTTACGGAATTTATTGGGCTAAAAGGAAAATGACTCATAGCCAAGCAAGCAGGGTTCCTGTTAACAGGCTCCCACCTCACAGATTGAATCTCAAGTCCCACCCAAGAACAGGAGAGGCCAGGCTCCTACCCTCTGCAAATGGTGGGAGCTTCCTCAGGCCCCAATCCATTCTCTCAGTGCTCAGGCTGGTTGGAGATTCTCCGGGGAACCCTTTTTTACTTAGCTATATTAATACATTTTAAAATCATGTAAAAAGCATAAATCATTCAATGTAATTATTTAATTGGTAATAGAATATGGTGTCAAGAGTTGGCAACATAGAATAAAGTATTCTATGTAATGCACCTAAGAATTGGTGCATTGATGCTTTGGCTTCATTCAGGAATAGACTGTCAACCTGTGCCATCTGATACAGTATCCCCCGGCCACATGTGTGGCTATTTAAATTCAGATTTAAAAGAATCAAAGTTAAGTAAAATTAAAAATTCTGTTTCTCAGTCTCACTAGGCACACTTAAAGTGCTAATGACAATTGTGCTGATCACAGATATAGAACCTTTCCATTATTACAGAAAGTTTGGGAAAGCATATCTTTGTTACCTAGAATAGTCGTTTTTTTTTTTTTTTTTTTTTTTTTGGATTGGGTATTCTTTTGAAAATTCAATAAAACTTGATCTAAAATAGTAAATTAGGAGCCTTCCCCCTTTGGGCAACTATACGTAATATGATTTACTGAACTAAACTCTAGACACTATGGAAATTATTGTTTAAATGTTCTTTTTCTTGAAGATTATTGTAAGATCAACTACTAGTGTTTCCATCTAAAGATAGAGCCATAACTGCAATAAAAACCTCAATTTCAGATTATGACTGACATCATACCCTAAGATTTGAAATACTGCCTAGTGAAGAACTGTACAAAGGCTATTTAAACTTTATTGAAGGGCTGAGGACGATCATAAATATAACAATAATAACACAATTGTGAACTATATTGCTAAGTGCTGTATTGAATGATTTACATATAATATCTCATTTAATCCTCAAAAAATCCTATTATACTAAATTCAGAGATGGAAAACAAATAGACATAATTAGGTAAAGCAACTTGCCCAAGGTAATTCACAACTAGTAAGAGAGGAATCAAGGATTGTACTCCCTTCTATTTTCTACTTCAGATAAGGCCTGTTATACACAGAAAAAATGGATGAAGTTTCATGTAAGTGATGATTATCAATATTTTATTATGGGCAAGTGTTTAAGCAGATATAACTAAGTTAACTTGCCCATTAAAAATTCAAATTACCTTTGAATACTTAACTTGTAATGCTTATACCGTCATAGAATACACTAGAAAAAAAAGGTTTTGCAAAATGCAAACCTATAATACCTTATACTAAATAAAATATCTAGATTACTACATGACACACATACATTTTTACCTTTAATACTTCTGGGAATTTTAAAAAGAAATGTCAAGTCTGTGTTTTAAATTCTCTTACGTTAAATTGGGCATTAATAAATCAATTTCTATGATCTATAGATTTATTTGGGGCAGAGAATGCTTAATCAAATGACATAAATAAAGACATTATCAAGAGTCTGAAATACTATGTTTAGATTGCTATCATATAAAATTCTTGCTATTTTATTTTTCTTCTTTTTTAGTTCACTTTGTTCAGCTGTACAAAATGCTAGGTGTAAGAAGTTGAAATAATGCATCCTAAGAGTTGACTGATCACTGTTCTTTTTTGTTTGTTTGTCTTTGTTTTCAAGATAGAGTTTCGCTCTGTCGCCCACGCTGGAGTGCAGTGGCATGATCTCGCTTACTGCATCCTCCCCCTCCCGGGTTCAGGACATTCTCATGCTTCAGTTTCTGGAGTAGCTGGGAATACAGACGGGGGCCACCATATCCAGTTGATTTTTTAAAATATTTTTAGTAGAGACAGGGTTTCAGCATGTTGACCAGGCTGGTCTGGAACTCCTGTCTTCAAATGATCTGTCCCCCTTACCCTCCCAAAGTCCTGGAATTACAGGTGTGAGCCACCGCGCCTAGACCACAGTTCTTTCTACAGTTAAAATAACCTGCAGTAGAACAACAAATATATCACACACCACCACTAAACAAATCCTTCTTAGCATGTAAGTCATATGTACACACAAATGAAAAAATTATACATATAATGAATCCATTCATACATATAAGTCTATGTAAAATGTTCAGACAACAGAAAATCTAGGCAACTTGTCAATATTTCACTAGCTAAGAAACATTAAAATGTTTATGTTTTCCTTGAATTGTGTTATACTAAGAATTCAGGATAGATTTACTCATAAAGATGGAAGTTAAATACCTTTTAGTGCTTTAGATATATCTTTTCCATTTCACCAAATATCTCATTGGGGTCTTAAAACTCTCAGTGCTTGGCTGAGCATATGTCAAGTTATACAGAACAAGAGATTCTTAATCTAAACCACTGATATTTTTCTAAACAACTCCAAAACAATGAGCCTTACCACCCCAATGTTTTCTTCTTACCTGAATATCTTAATGACATAGTTTTTAGGCAGCTTGACGTAGTAAAAAGGCACTGAAGGAGAAGAGAGAAGTCCTGAGTTTAAGTATTTATTTGGCTACAGACTTGTTTCAAAATGGCTGTTTCATCATCTATAATATGCTATCGTGTCTTCCTCAAAAGATGGTTCTCAGGATAAAGCAAGAGGAAGTATGTGAAAGAGCTCTGCAAATGTCATGGATTTCAATGATCATTCTCATTAATGCAGTGTTTGGTCAAGGGCAGTAGAAATACCATGACTGATTGGCTTTTGAATAAGATTCAGTACCCATGCAGCCTGTAGTTCTCTTCCTGTTTTCATTTTCAAAATTGCTAGGGCTCACTGTGAGATTCTCTCTAATTGCCACATATGTGATATAATTTTCTTCCAAAACATCATAAAATATTAGCTCTTTACTACTCTCAACAAACCATCTTTTATATCTTTTTAAAGTTATATTTGCAACTTTTGAAATTGTGTGTGTAATAAAGACCAAAATTATTAATGTATTGACTCTTCAAATCATGAGCTAATTAACTCAGCACACGTTCAGCCTCTCTGTACTTTTGTCGCAGTGTTCTACACACACCAGCATACTGAATAGTCAGTCAACACCATTCAATAGCAATTCAGATATTGATGGGAATATGGAAGAACATACAGTTTTAATGAACAAACTTTTACTCCTCAAGTATGAATGTAAAGATTAATACCAGAATTAAGCAGAATTTTATAATGGAAAGATGTTTAAAATAATTTCCAGAAAGCCTGAGTTGTATTTCTCACTTTTGCAATATTGCAAACCACATTAGATTACAAAATGGCTCCAGTTATTTAATAGTCTGAGCTTATGTGTCCACTGTGTATTCATAATTCTAGCAACAACAGTGGAGTTTGTATCCTCATTGTTTGAATATAGGCTATCCTTGTGATTTGCTTTGGGTTATAGAATGCAGCAGAAGTGACATTGTTCCAGTTTTACGATTCAGGAGACTTTGCACACATGTTTCTATTGGAATCCTTCCCAGTGGTCTTTCCCAGAGTAGCTTGTTGGATGACAAGATACACATGCCCTAGTCACTGATGGCTCTAACTAAGAACTACATTGCTACCATATATGTGCATGAAGCCATCTTAGGTCAGTCAGTTCTCTGCCAACCTGCTAGCTGACTAAAAAGCTATGATCAATTGAGTCTGAGCCACACCAGTATATCATTCAAGCAGACCCATAATAATGTGAGAAATAATAATTGCACATTGTTTCAAGTCATTGAGATTGGGGAAGTTTGTAGCAATTGTTTCTTGCTGTACAGTAAATCACTCTAAACATAATGTCTTAGCAATCATCTTTTTAGCTCATAATTCTGTGGATTAGCAGTTCAGGCTGGACAAGATTGGTTCTTTGAGTCTCAGCTGGGCTTTCTCATGGGACTGCAGTCAGCTAACAAGTCATCTAGACAGCTTGCCTAGGATAGCTTCCACTAGGATAGATCATTTATGTTGTGTGTTGTCTCTCATTCACTACAAGAAAAATTTTAGAATTCTGACATAAATAGATGAAAGATGGAAAATTAGAAGTTGGAATACATGTGGGACAGTTTGAGATAGCTAAATATATATGCCTATGTGGAATTCTGGAAGAAGAAAGAGAGAGAAAATCAGACCAAAAATTATTATTTGAAAAGACAGTGACTTATAATTTTACATAACTCATAAAAGGTACTAATCCATGGAGCCATCAAGTCCACAGTAATTTAAGCAACTAAATAAAAAATTCATAATCCCCATCCAGCTGTATTATAGTAACACTGCATAAACATCAACTCAAAACCAAAAAAAAAAAAAAAAAATGTAAAGTTAAGGATGAGAGATGGAGGGAAGGAGATTTTACAGATTACTGGAAAATAATATAGTTTGAATGATTTTACAACAGCAAAAATAGAAGGGCTATGCCAGTGGAGTGACACCTTTAAGAAACTAACTCTAAATGCAGAATCTAAACCCATTAAATATGTGTTTCAAGAAATAAAGCAAAATACAACTATTTTCATATTAAAAAATGAAAAAATCAGAAGTTTTCCACCAGCAGATCACACTAAAAGAAATGTAAAACAATGTATCTCAGGAATAATGAAATAAATCTCAAATGGTAGATTTGAGATTAAAGAAAAAATTTTAAAATGTAGAAACTATATGGGAAAATTTAAGTAAATATTAACTGTATAAAATAAACAGCATTTAAATTGTTGTGTGGCCCAAAGTAAAACAAGAATTAAATTACATGACAACAGTTACATGTAAGCTAGGAAAGTCAATTATATAGCAGTATTCGGAGAGTCTTCGCTAGTTTAGGAGGAGAATGACATGATTGATTAAATTTACATTTTGGTAAAGGGATTGTAATTTATCAGATAACTAAAGTGATAACAATAGTGTAAATACATTCTATACTGTAGATGGGGAGTAAATGAATTCGAAAATGTTCAGTAAACCCAAATAAAGGAAAAAAGAAGAGAAAAAGAAATACAGAATATGAAAGACACATAAAAAGCACAAAGCACAAAGTATGATACTAGTTATCAAACATATATGGAAATTATATCAACTCTAAATAGAATATATTCTCTGGTTAAGCTACAAGGATTATTCCAAAGAAAAACCAACTATATGCTCTTTTTAAAAGATGAAAATAAAACATATGTAAAATTTTACACATAAATGTATAAATTTACATATGTATGTTTTAAAATAAAATAAAGTTAAAAAATTAATACAGGATATGTTAAACAATATAATGTCAGAATTGGCTATTAATGTCAGGTTAATATTTATATAATAAAACACTACAATAAACAAAAAGTTTCACTTTTTAGTGATGAGTTTAAATTCACCAGAAATATACAATTTAAAAATTTATATGAATCTAATGATATATTATCCAGTTACCTGAGAAAATTAAACAATGTTGTGTTTAAAATTGATGAATTATATCCACAATGAATGTTTAAATTTACCTGTACAACTATTAAAACAATGAAACAACAATAGCAAAAAATAAAAACAGCAAAGTTATAAATTGCAGCAATATAAGTAAAAACCTTACTTCCATATACACACACACTGGACCCAAAAGCTGTGTGCACTAAGCAGTTGTAAACATTCCACCCCAATGGACTTAGAATATTTATTAAAGATTTTAGAACATCAGTTACATAAAAATGCTATATGTTATTATTAAGGTTTTAAAATATGTCTATGAACTGTCCCTGTCTATTTCACTAAAGTTTTTCTTGGTAGCTCTTCTCTTATTCTCTTTATTTTAATATTCAGTTACATTTTTACAAAGTTTTAGATCTCTGCAATCACATCTGTGTCTCAGTTCTCTGACTGCCGTTTTAGATCCCATTGACTAGAGTATTCTAGATGATTCCTACCCTTCTACAGACCATCTTATGATTCAACATTTTGAAAAAACTTCCCTTTTTTTCTTTTTTACTAGCATGTTTATACACACCTTTATACCATTGGAAATGACTTAATAGATACTGCCTTTTAATACTTAATTTACAAGATAACTCCTTGGATAATAATCGTACAGTATTAGTCCATTTTCATACTACTGATAAAGACATTTATAAAGAAAATTATAAAGGCAATTTATAAAGAAAAGGAAGTTTAATGGACTTGCCGTTCCACATGGCTGAGGAGGCCTCTCAATCATGGTAGACAGTGAAAAGGTATGTTTTACATGGCAGCAGGCAAGAGAAAATGAGAGATAAGCAAAAGGGATTTCCCCTTATAAAACCATCAGATATCATGAGATTTGTTCACAACCATGAGAACACCGTGGGAGAAACTGTCCCCACAATTCAATGATCTCCCACCAGGTTCCTCCCACAAGACATGGGAATTATGGGAGCTACAATTCAGGATGAGATTTGGGTAGGGGCACAGTCAAACCATATCATTCCACCCTGGGCCCTCCCAAACCACATGTCCTCACATTTCAAAACCAATTATGCCTTCCCAAGAGTCCCCCAAAGTCTTAACTCATTTCAGCAGTAGCTCAAAAGTCCATAGTCCAAAGTCTCATCTGAGACAAGGCAAGTCCCTTCTGCCTATGAGCCTATAAAATTAAAAGCAAGTTAGTTACTTCCTAGATACAATGGGGTACAGGCATTGGGTAAATACAGTCATTCCAAATGGGAGAAATTGGCCAAAACAAAGGGGCTAGAGCCCCCAGGCGAGTTTGAAATCCAGCGAGGCAGTCAAATCTTAAAGCTCCAAAATAATCTTCTTTGACTCCATGTCTCATATCCAGGTCACACTGATGCAAGAGGTAGGTCCCCAAGGCCTTGGGCAGCTCCACCCCTGTGGTTGTGTAGGGTACAGCCTCCCTGTCTGCTGCTTTTATGGGCTGGCATTGAGTGTCTATGGCTTTTCCAGGCACATGGTGCAAGCTGTAGGTGGATATACCATTCTGGGGTCTGGAAGACAGTTCTCACAGCTCCAGTAGGTGGTGACTCTAGGATCTGGAGGCCCTCTTCTCACAGTTCCACTAGTTGTTGCCTCAATAGGGACTCTGTGTAGAGGCTCTGACCCAAAATTTCCCTTCTGCACTGCCCTAGCAGAGGTTCTCCATGAGAACTCTGCCCCTGCAGCAAACTTCTGCCTGAGCATCCAAGTGTTTTCATACATCCTCTGAAATCTAGGCATAGGTTCCCAAACTTCAATTCTTGACTTCCATCCACCCACATGTTCAACACCACGTGGAAGCTCCCAAGGCTTGGGGCTTGCACTCTCTGAAACCACAGCCCAAGCTGCACCTTGGTCCCTTTTAGCCATGGCTACAGTGGCTGGGATGCAGGGCACCAAGTTCCTAAGCTGCACACAGGAGGGGCCTGGGCCTGGCCCAGGAAACAAGTTTTTCCTCCCAGGCCTCCAGGCCTGTGATGGGAGGGGCTGCCAGAAAGGTCTCTGACATGCCCTAGAGACATTTTCCTCATTTTCTTGATGATTAACATTTGGCTCCTCATTACTTATGCAAATGTCTGCAGCTGGCTTAAATTTCTCCTCAGAAAATTGTTTTTTCTTTTTTTTTTTTTAATCACATCTTCAGGCTGCAAAATTTTCTGAACTTTTATGCTCTGTTTCCCTTTTAAAACTGAATGATTTTAACAGCACCCAAGTCACCTCTTGAATGCTTTGCTGCTTAGAAATTTCTCCTGCCAGCTACCCTAAATGATCTCCCTCAAGTTCAAAGTTCCACAAATCTCTAAGGCAGGGGCAAAATACCACCAATCTCTTTGCTAAAACATAGCAAGTGTCACCTTTACTCCAGTTCCCAATAAGTTTCTCATCTCCATCTGAGACCACCGCAGCCTGGATTTCATTGTCCATATCATTATCAACATTTTGGTTGAAGCCATTCAGCAAGTCTCTAGGAAGTTCCAAACTTTCCCACATTTTCCTGTCCTCTTCTGAGCCCTCCAAACTGTTTTAACTTCTGTCTGTTACCTAGTTCCAAAGTTGCTTTCACATTTTTGGGTATCCTTACAACAGTACCCCACTACCTGGTGCCAGTTTACTGTGTTAGTTTGTTTTCACACTGCTGATAAAGACCTACCTGAGACTGGGTAATTTATAAAGAAAAAGAGGTTTAATAGACTCACAGTTCCATGTGGCTAGGGAGGCCTCACAATCATGGTGGACAGTGAAAGGCACATCTTACCTGGTGGCAGACTAGAGAAAATGAGAGCCAAGCAACAGGGGTTTCCCCTTATAAAACCATCAGATCTATGAGACTTATTCACTACCACAAGAAGAGTGTGGGGGAAACTCCCCCCATGATTCAATTATATCCTGCTGGGTCACTCCCAAAACATGTGGGAATTATGGAACCTACAATTCAAGATGAGATTTGGGTGGGGACACAGCAAAACCATAACACTTACTTTTTTTTTTTTTTTTTTTAAACTGTCACTTATCACTTTATTCAGCCTACAAAAGCTTACTAAGCTCCTTGTGCTGGAGCTAGGAACGTAAAAATAAAGCATAGCCTCTGCTTCAAGATTTCACCAGACAAGTAATAAACCAAATATGATAAGGATAATAATGACCCCTAAAGATGTCCACAACCTATGACCAAGAACCTATGGATATTTTACCTTCTATGGCAAAAAAAAAAAGGACTTTGTGAATGTGATTAAGACAATTATTTTTTAAAATATGTTTTTGGGAAACAGGTGGTGTTCGTTTACATGTATAAATTCTTCAGTGCTGATTTCTGAGATTTTGGTGCACTTCTCACCTGAGCAGCGTACACTGCACCCACTGTGTAGTCTTTTATCCCTCATATCCCCACACCCTTTCTCCCAAGTCTCCAAAGTCCACCATATCATTCTTATGCGTTTGTCTCCTCATAGCTCCCACTAATGAGTGAAAACATAGGATGTTTGGTTTTCCATTCCTGAATTTCTTCACTTAGAATTATGGTCTCCAAATCCATCCAAGTTGCTGCAAATGCCATTATTTTGTTCCTTTTTATGGCTCAGTAATATTTCATAGTATATATGTACCACATTTTTATTCATGTGTTGATTAGTGGGCCTTTGGGCTGGTTCCATATTTTGCAGTTGTAAATTGTGCTGCTATAAACACGCACGTGCAAGTGTAATGACTTTGTTTCCTCTGGGTGGATATCCAGTGATGGGATTGCTGGATCAAATCATAGATCTACTTGTAGTTTTTTAAGGAATCTTCATGTTATTTTCCATAGTGGTTGTACTAGTTTACATCCCCACTAGTAGTGTAAAGGTAATAATAATTGCTCTTTAAAGTTCTTGCTCAGTTGCATAAAGAAGCTCTTTTAAATTTACCTCTATCCCTGTATCTGTCCTGCTCTGAAATTTAGCAACTTTTGCTAATTCACACACATGCACACACACCATGCGTGCATGCACGCACACGCGCACACACACACACAATCATTTCTATTGCCCTAAATCACATTCATGCCTACCCTTGTCTTTTAATCAAACAACTGTTTTAAAAAATATATAAATCATTTATTCTTCTATCTTTCCTCTGAGAGCTCAACAAGTTGGCTTCCTCCTTATGTGCAAATGATTCTCAAAATTATGCCTGCTGCTGAAGCCAGTACTGATTAGTTGGAAGACTGGCCATACTAAATACATTCTCTTTTTTCATAAGCTCATAAGCACAAATATATGAAGCTGTGTTTTCTGTATGTTTACAACACAAATAAATTTTATGACATATTACGAACTTTAAGAAAACAGCAGTCTCTCATGCTTTAAAGACAGTTTTAAATATAATATATATTAAATCATTCAGTAATGCTGATGGATCTTCTGTCCTGCCTATGTCTTTAATCATCACCCTGGCTTGCAATCTTCTATTTTCTCAAAAGGATAATGTAGTAATTACTAGTCTCTGATACTTCTATTACTATTACAATGCTTACAACGTACCATTATTCTACATAAATATAAGTCTATGATTTTAAGATGGTGTAGGTAAAATTGAGGAAGGTGAAATTTCCACAAGTTTTTAAGATATTGAAAAGGCATCTCTCCACATGTAAGATGAAAGAAAGTTCATTTTGATCCATTGGTGATAATGATTTCGCTTCTAACTATATTGAAATAATTGAGAACATTTATTATTATCCTTAAGGAAGAAATTGTGCTCTTTGAAATGAGAGATTTTTAATATTTAATTTTAGAAATAATGGCAGCTCCTGTATCTCTGTTAATATTGGGACAGAGAAAAATCTATAGCTACTAATGGGATGATATGTCACCTAAGAAAGGTTTTTTTTTTGTTTGTTTGTTTTTTTAAGGTTATTTTTATTGTGAAACTGTGCCAAATGTACTATCTTTCTTTTTATTTGTAGACTAAAATAAGTATTAAGTTTACAGACACATGTCAATTGATACAGCTTAAATTTATTTACCCTCAGATGGAGGTTTGAAGGACTGTATATTGAATTGATTTTGCTAAGACAACCTCTCTATTTATCTATGTATTCACTCTTAAACCTATTTCCTTTGGCTTCTCCATCAGAGTAGATTTACTATTCTACCTGTTTGCTCAAACCCAAAACCCAGGGGTCAGCTATAATTCTTTTACTTTCTAGCACACACCACATTCAATCCATTAGTAAGCTTTGGCTTTACCTCCTGATACATACTGCATTTCATAGTTCCTTTCTGTGTTCACTGCAATGACATTAACTCAGGCTGCCATTATTTCACATCATGACTATTATAATAGATGCTCAACTGCTCTCCCTGAGCCTCTCCTGTACCCATGTAGAAGCTATCTTTATAAATATACTTCAACTTACAACCATCTAGTGAGTTCTTATTGCACTTAAGGTCTAATTAAAAACTCCTTTCCAAAGTTAACAAAAGACATATAAGTCATCCTCCTTGCCCGCCCATTTGACCATATCCTGTACTTCTTTGCTGTGACAACAATCAAGCCAGTCACCCTGTTGTCTTTTGTTTCTTGAACGTGTACCGCTTATTCTCATTTGTGTCCTTCTTATTATCCCTAACGTCAATGCTTTGTTCCCAGATCTTCCTTTGCCTAGTTCTTCTTTAAATGTTGACATTTCAAAGAAATGTTTTCTAGTTACTTCATCTACAGTAACCTCTAAACATACACAGAGAGTCCATTTCTATATCACATCATCGTGTTTCATTTTATACGTAGCCTATGTGACTATCTGAAAATAGTTTCTTCTCTCTCCATTGTCAAGATTTTCTTCAATAGAAAACTGTATGTGTCATGTAACGCTTTATCTAGAAATTTAGGATAGTATCTAGTGTATGACAGAACATCAAGATCTTCTTTAATGAATGGAGTTCAATATATATTTTTAAGAAAAACTAAAGCTTAGTTTGGTCTTTCAATAAAAATATAGATACTACAGGAGAAAACTATAATTCATGAAAACTCAAATATCTTAATTTATACAGTTATACAAAATGAAAACCTAGGAAAAATAATTTGATTTTCTCAGCAAAGGGTAATAATAGATCCTGGGATACTCCTGCTACCTTGAAGTTCCAATTTTATTTCTGCTAAGTATTGGAGAAAGTCATCAGACAAAGCATGGGACATCACTTTACTAGATTTGAATGTTGTTAATAAACCTAAAACCTCTGAAAAGTGGCAGAGAGCCTAATTACGTAGAATATGGTTAAAACACATGCTCCCTAACATACAATAGATTATGTAAACTGTCACAATTCATTTCAGCTGAGAGCATTTGAATGACAAGACTTGGCTCCTTTGAAGGCCTGGCACACACTGACAAACAGGATTGCAGGATGCCTCTCTTAGGGTTGCACTACCAGTGATTACAGTCCAAAAATTCTAGTTCCCAGGTGTTCCCACTACTTCCACTGAGTTCTTGTAACACTAGCATTGCTTAATGTTACAAAAGAACAGACAAAATTGCTCTAAGGAATGCTATATTTGCTGACACATTCTGTGTGTGCTGGAAGCTTACTTCAGACGAAACGACTAGAAAATAATTCTCTGAAGTGTCAACATTTGAGAATGAATGAGGCAAAGAAAGAACTGGGAGAAAAGAATTGCCATTAGAGGTAATAGGACAAAAATGAGATGAGCTCTACATGTTCAAAAAACAAAGAACACCAGTGTGACTGGCCTGATTATTGGTGAATATCATGAAAAAAACTTTTTTTTTTTTTTTTTGAGACAAGTTTTGCTCTTGTTGACCAGGTTGGAGCACAATGGTGCGATCTCAGCTCACCTCAACCTCTGCCTCCTGGGTTCAAGCGGTTCTCCTGCCTTAGCCCCCTGAGTAGCTGAGATTACAGGCATGTGCCACCACACCCGGCTAATTTTGTATTTTTAGTAGAGATGGGGTTTCTCCATGTTAGTCAGGCTGGTCTCAAAATCCTGACCTCAGGTGATCCGCCCGCCTCGGCCTCCCAAAGTGGGATTACAGGCGTGAGCCACCGCGCCCGGCCAGAATATCATGAAAATTTTTAAAACCGAGAGAGAAACCATGTGGAACAACATTTCACATTACATGATTAATTTAGCTCTAAAGAGATTCAAATAAGTTTTTTATTTTTATTTTTTATTTATTTGTTTATTTTGAGACGGAGTCTCGCTCTGTCACCAGGCTGGTGTGCAGTGGCACGATCTCGGCTCAATGCAACCTCCGCCTCCTGGGTTCAAGCGGTTCTCCTGCCTCAGCCTCCTGAGTAGCTGGGATTATAGCGTCATGCCACCACGTCAAGCTAATTTTTGTATTTTTTAGTAGACATGGGGTTTCACCATGTTGGCCAGGATGGTCTGGATCTCTTAACCTCGTGATCTGCTCACCTTGGCCTCCTAAAGTGCTGGGATTTCAAACAAGTTTTGAGTCAAGCCAGAACTAGGCTCATTTATCACCACTCTTCCGTTTATAACACTCTATTTTCTCTTTTTTCCAATGTGCCAACCTCTGTTTTCTTTGAAAACAAAATAAAACAAAATTTAATTTTAAAAATTTAGCCACAAAAAGCTCAAAATAAATTGCATAACCCATAGTTTTGTTTTTTTTTTTTTTGCTTATCATATATTACATGATTTGCTTGTTATATATTACGATTATATATGATTACATGTTATATAATCATGTAGAAAGCTCTACAATGCCTTCTCATACTTGAAGTTACATATAGTGAAATAAGTGAACCAGAAAATAAACTTACTAAAGTGTAAGTTCACTACTTTATGAACCTCTTCAAATTTCCAACTGTGGCAGAGACTGTTGACTGGCCATTAAAGATTCATGTTCCCCTTCCCTTTTGTAGACATGTTTCTAAGAAGCAGCTACCCAGGCTGGTGCTATATTTAGGGTACATTAGAGTATGGCCTTGTGATTATTTCCCAAACATTGTGAGCTAATGTGATGTTGTTGCTCTTGTTGTTTCTGGACTGACATGATTAAGAAACGTTTTCTTTTCCTCCTCCACTTTTTCCCATCCTGTTGCTGCCGAGAATTGTTGAAAATAGCGGAGCCACATTCCAGCAGTGCCTGGTCCTGGAATGATCTGAGACAGCATCTGGAATATACCAACATCTGGCATTTATGTAAAGGAGAGATAAACTCCTATTGTATTAAATCCACAGAGATATTTCGATGTCTGAGTTACCATAACTAATATACCCTCTGATCTTTTTGTGAGGATGTCTAATATTTTACGATTTTGGATACAAGAAATTTTCTCTCTAGGCAGTAAAATTAACATTGATATTTCTATTTTAGTTGACTATTACAACATGGGATCGATTGCTCTTTGATAAATTATTGGATCACCATTTACAAAGTATACACGAACATTATCTATACAGTTGAAGATATCTGGGCAGTTAAATTAACCAATCCTGATTTATCTCAACTTTATTTCCCAGGAGTTACAAAAGTTGTATTTTGTCTAAAAAAGTCCAGTGTAAAGTGGCAGAGGCTGAGTGTGACTTTCAAAAGAAAGAATGTGCTTTCTTGGAGCAGGAAAATGAAATGGCAGAAAGGTATTTTTCTCCTGAAAAATTATTTGAGGGTGGGAGTAGTGGCTCAAGCCTGTAATCCTAGGACTTTGGGAGTCCAAGGCGGGCAGATCACTTGACCTCAGGAGTTCGAGACTAGCCTTGGCAACATGGTGACACCCTGTCTCTACCAAAAATACAAAAAATTAGCTGGGCTTGGTGGTGCACTTCTGTAATCCCAGCTACTAGGGAGGCTGAGGCAGGAGGATCGCCTGAGCCTGAGAGGTGGAGGTTGCAGTGAGATTGTGCCACTGCATTCCAGCCTGGGTGACAGTGAGACTCTGTCTCAAAAACAATACAAAATAAAAAATAAATTTGAATACATAAAGAGTGAAGTGAGTATAGAGCAGCAGACCATATAGTGGTCTATCAACTTCTGTTTTCTCCAGTAAAATCCTATTGATTATAGAAAGATTGTGTAAGTTCCATTTTAAAATAATGAGAAAATGCAAATGAATATGACTTTCAAAATAATATATAACTATATGAGTCTGTGTTTATAAACTATATGAGTCTGTGTTTCAATAGATTTATTCAATCAGTTTCAGTTTGTTTATTCAATCAGGTAAGTAAACCATATTTTTCTCAAGTTGGGAGAATGGCATATGACTCGTCATCCATATGTCATGTTATATTTTCCTCCTTTTAATATAGACAAGTTGTGTATTTGATGGAACTCTTTAAATTTCCTTTGGTGTCCCATATTTACTGGGTGGTTACTATTCTGAGAAACAATGAAGAGCTCTATTCTTGTTTTAGAGTTCTTAGTTTTCTACAAAATTCTTTAGGGAATGGGCTGAAACAGCTACATAAGAACAAATTGAAACTCATCTTGTTCATGATGCCTTTGTTCATAATCCCTCCGCTGCTTGGAAAAAGGGCTTGTTTTTCATCTAGTACAAGTATTCATGTGTCCTTTTCACTACAGTTTTGAGTTTATATGTCTACACACTCATAATGATGTAATTACTCTGTTAATTTGGCTTATTTTGACTTTACATAAGTTTCAAAATTTTCACATTAACCATACATGTATTTGCCTGCTTTTCATATCTCAAAGATAGACAGTTAAGGTCATGTATGTAAACCATATAGAATAATTCATGTGTCTACACGGACTTAATGGGTGATATTTTGAAAAAGCTGATACATCTATACAAACAAAAATATTATCAGGCAGGGGAAAGAGGAAACACTTTTGCAAGGCTTATATTGTCGTAGGATTTGGTGTTGGTTAAAGATAACAAAACCCAACTGAGACCAAATAACATAAAATGAAGCAGAATAGAAACAATAAAATGATGAAGCAAACAGTTTTCTTATTTATCAGATATAGAAAACATTGATATACATCTAGTAATGTATTTAAATAAAATTCTAAAATATTAATCAGTAATACTATTATCTAAAGTCAATTCATTAACATTTCACAACTAATTCTATTACCTTCATTAATTCATGATAAATGTTACTATTGTTACCAACATGTTATTATTGACAAAGATACATAAATAGTCACTGGGACATTATAGTTCTATTTACCTGATACAGAAAGCAATGCTATATTTAAATGTCAATTATTAATACTGAATAGAGGAAAATTTAAATTTGATTTGCTTTTGTTAAATGTAATTGGGTATTTAAAAACCTTGGCAATCCATATATTACTTTGTTTGGCCTAAAAGTACACTTTATGTTCTTTATTTATTAATTTTTTAAGCACATTGGCTGATTGATGCAGATATTGAGCTTTTGCCATGTTAAAATTACAATGTAATCTTATACCTAGCATTAAGTTTAAAGTAAATACAGAGAAAAGAAGAACAAATCAAACAACACCTTCAAAAAACAGACAATTCCAAACTATGGGACATTCTATAAGACAAATTAGTATAAACTGTACAAGAGATCAATGTCACTTTGAAAAGTAGGAACTGTTCTAGAGTAAGAGACAAAACATGTTTGTGGGTATCTTGATTAGATAATGGTAGAAACGAAAAGAAAAGCTTCAGAAAAGAAACTTATGACATACTGCCTATATTTAAATTTCAATTTGATAATAGAGGACATTAGGGAATTACTGTTAATATTTTTCATTTTCATATTGCTAATATTGTTCACACATGAACTAATGTGAAAACAAAAAATTTGAAATCAATTAGCTATTTAGTTACAGTAAATTTTGAGATATCATAAAAATAAAAACAAATTAAGCTACTGGAGCTTATAATGTCATTTTACATCATATAATGTCCTGATTTTTCACAGACATTTGTTGAAATATTTAGGAATGAAGTGCAATGTCCACAACTTATTTTGAAGTGGTTCAGCAAAACACACTTCTCCCATACACAGGTGCACATGCATATATATACAATGAAATAAATTATAAAAATAAACAAAAAATTGTTAAATCTAGATGGTGAAGATGTGGATTTATTGTTCTACTATCATTTTACTTTTCCATATTTAAAAAATTATGATAAAACCTTAAAAATGTATAAAGCCACTCCTTAAGAGATAAAACTAGAGAGCTGAAAAAGGGAACGATCCTATAATACTAAGTAACACATATGGCATACACAAAATGTACAGGCAAAGTGTTTGCAACAGCCACTATTAAAACCTAACAATGACTTCTGAAATTCTACACTACTAAAGCACACCTGAACTTTCCAGGATACCTTCTTGCACACTGCCCAATAGTAAGCTAACACATGTGATTGACAGTGGCCTTTCTAAAGGTCAGGAGCTTCCTAGACCTTCAAATTCATAACGATTTTATTTCCATTTTTATTTTTTATTGTAGATAAAATGATAAGAGGGCATAACTTTATGAAATTTTTAGAACATGAATACTGTAACTTTCAAGTCTCTCTCAATTTGGGATCTTATTCATATCTTCATCATCTTCTGTGTCAACCGATTTTTAATTGCAGTCTTCTCAGGTGTATTATTTTTATAAAATTGTTTACGCAGATATAAACACAAATTTTTTTTCCTTGAAAAGTGATTATTTATAAACTCTCTTAAAAGAGTCATATCCCTATGTAATTAGGTGAGTTTCCATATAAAGCAAATTTTAGAAACAAGATTGAAGACCAGAAAGGGTATTGCAAATCAATCAGCAATGAAGATGTAGAATCTAAAATGACAGTGAACCAAAGATAAAATTATTATCTAATCTCCTATAACAATATTTCAATATAAATATAATTTATATTACATATATTACATATATTATAAACATAATTAAAGGAGCAATTTCATTAGCTAATGATCAGAATCAGATATTCCTAATGGCTTTATGAATAGCTTATGAGATAAATAAATACAGAATTATGTGATATATGAGGCAATAAATGGAAGAGTAAATACAACTTATCCCAAAATAAGCATAACTGTTACAATAATTATGCCACTCAAAGTCATGAATAAGCTCCAATTTGTCTTTATTTTTGTGATGTCTCAAAATTTACTGTAACCAAATAGCTAATTGATTTCCATTTTTTTAAATTTTCACATTGGTTCATCAATATTGAATTATTCAATTAATATTTAAAAATACTTGGCTCATGTAGAATATATAGGAAAAATAATATGAGCTTAAATCAATTTTCTCTTAGAAAATTTTGTTGGAAAAGCATTACTTGTTTTCAGTCACATTTTTATAATGGAAATTGGTTCCTGTCCCTAATCTGACTTAATGGAAAGGAAGATCAAGTTCTTGACATATCTGATAGGACAGCAACACAATTTGCTGGAACACTTGCCACTTGATGATGAAACTGTCAGAACTGTACTAATGAGAAAGGGAAGCTTTGATTAGATGCCTTGTTGCATGTTAATTATAAAGTTAGGAAAATAGAGAGTTCATTCTCTGATATAGAATTCCTAGTTGGATTAGGTTGATTCTTAAAGGGCCAGAAAGTCAAGCTGAAACAAAATACCATTTATGTCTTACATCGTCCAAATAAAAATACCTTCAATATGACCTTAAAATTTTATGTAATTTGCTAGGATCAAGAGGTACTGTCCATTCAGATTCCAGGCTACACTGCTCAGGAGCCTGAGTTCTAATAATGCTGGTTCCATATCTGAAAGCAACATTAGTAAGTGAGCACTTGGTCAGAGATGAGCAACTAAGGTGAAAAATCTAGCAAAAGTGTTACATAAGAAATACATAAAGCAATGTGATATGTTTTGATTATGCACAAATATAATTAGCCAACTTCAAGTATCTGTCACTCTATCATGTAGGTGATAGACTTGGCTTATTCTCTATTGAGTTAAATTTGCAAACATTCCTGGTACCACAAATGTAGCTGTCCAGCAGAAAGAATAGTGAAAGCTAATGAATGAATTCTATGTTAAGATAGGTACCTTTAAAGTCTTTCTATGATTTCTTTGAATTTGATTTTCTATGATTTGCTGGAATTAGTAATCAAGTTCCGTGTAAATTATAACAAGATTGAGTACAACTATTAAAGTACATGGGAAGTAGGTCATTTAATTATTAGCTTCAAGGGAGTTTTGTATATTTACCAGAAATTTTGCATTCGGTTCCATGTGGAAATCTATCTTTGGACAATTACAACCATTTCATCTTTTAAAAAGTAATTCAATTTCCTTTTGGTTGTAGTCAAATAAAGTAAGAGATAATAATAAGACCATTTTTATCTCATAAAAATTCAGGGAAGACAATGCGATTGTATCACTGGAAAACTGAGTCAATTTTCTAGTTAATTTAATTTGCAAACCACTTTTATTTGACATTTTGTGTAACTTTGGAAAAAGCTATTTTATTTTCATTTTACTTGTAGAAACAGAAAGTTACATGAATATTTTACTTTTAGTTTGCAACTAAAGAATTAATCAACTTGGGCAATATGATAATATCGTGCCTACATAGGGAGATTTTTGCATGCATGACCTTGAATATTTTATTCTTGTTAGTAATGTCTGAAATCTGAATAACTATGCAATAATCTTCATATAATATCTTCATATACACCTACTAAAGCAATTTTGTTTCCATATGTCACAAACACTAATTGTTTTCATAGAATTCATTTAATTAACTCCATCCCACTGTAGAAATCTCATCTAGAGGAGATGATGAGACTGAGTTAATTGCAATCCGGGAAAGTATGTGCCTTAAACAGGTGCAACCTCCTGCATCTATTCTGTGACTGTGTTTATGAATAAACATAAATTTTAGAATATCATGTTTAGTCTCATTCTATCTTGTTCTATACACAAATGATATTTATGGGTTAATTTCATCCAAGCCATTGGTTACTGGTGTCAGGTTGTTATTAGAAATGTAAGAAAAATTGAATCAAGTTACTTAACCTGTAAGGGGTATTTCTAGGTATTTTAATGTAAACAAATTTCTATTAGTGTCTATTTTTAGTTTATAATAAAAAGTAATTAAATGACTACCCTAAACTTTCCTTGCAGTATAGAACATTCAAATAAATTGGCACCATTCTTCCACAGGGATGTGGAAGTATTTAGAATGTTTTTCAATATCTGTAAACACAATACATTATCAATTTTATAGTACATTCAGTATCCTGACCTTGTAATGTGTGTCTTCTAAGGAAAAGCATATCAACAACTATATTTATTTGTTCATAATTCAAAAGAAGAAGAGAATTATGCATATTTTCTGATATTCTGAATAAATAGTTCACCAACTGGTCCTGCAACTGTGTCAGAAATTAGAATATCACTTGTGTCCTTCACATACAATTTAACAAGTAAGCAAACAACCAAAGCAAAAGAAAAATAAAATAAAACAAAAGCAAAGTGAACACACACGTGCAACTATAACACATGTCAATAAAATCCTGATATTTCCTACAAAGATAACTTAGAACAGTTTTAAAATGTCAATTTATTTCTAAAATATTTTTATTTTAATACCCCTGCTTTGTTGAATACATAACCTATAGTTGCTTGCATGGTAAGCAGATGTCTTACATGGCTTCTAAGATACCTTGTCCACTGGTATATATGAAGTTCAAATCCCTTGGAGAGTAAATATGATGATTTTACATTCATCACAAGATTACGTTATATAAAACAGTTGATGTAAAGAAAAGGAGATTATCCACATGGGTCTAGCATAATTACAAGTCTTTTACAAGCAAAGGGTTTTCTCTAGAAGTTAGAAGCAGAAGAGGAACTCAGAGATTCAAAGAATGAAAAAGATTCTACGTGCCATTGTTGTTTCAAAGAGAGAGAAGCCACATAGGAAGGAATGTGAGTGGCTTCAAAGAGCTGAGAGTCACACCTGACCAGGAACTATTAATTAAATGGAGACTTCAGTCCTTGCATTGAAAAAAAAAATAATTAGCCAAACAAAAAACCCCACAAATTCTCCCAACAACAAGAAAGAACATGGTGGCAGATTTTCTCCAATGAGAATTCAGCCTGAACAACACGTAGATATGAGTCTGCAAGACACTAAGCAATGAACCCAGTCAAGCGCAGTGACACTCCTGGCCTGTGGAACTAAGAGCTAAAATGTGAAATTTATTTAAGGACTTTAAGGTGGGTCAGCACCCAAACAATGATAACTGTAAAAATCATTATAACAAAATCGAATTCAGCTAATATTATGATACCACAGAATTTCTGATGCTATGAGCCAAGGCATTGTTTTTCCAACTTATTTTAGGAGCGTTACTTACTCTTGAGATGAAAATCTGACACATACTCTCCATATCTACAATACATAAAGGTAGCACCACCATGGCTGAATTGAGATAATTCTGCTGGATTATGGCAAACTCACTTCAATATTAACACAAATATTAATTTCATAAAAATATATGTTTTATTTCATATTCTCAATATTTACTTGATATTCTGTACAGCTTTCTCAAAAGTCCAGAAAATAAATGTTATAGAAAAAAACGAAGCAATGTGATAAAGAGATACTGCTTTTGATGGTTAGGAAAGGCTTGGCTGATAAAGTAATGTATAAATTGAAAGCTAAATGTCAAAGAAGCCTGCCAGGCAAATGTGATGAAAGAACATTTCAGGCAATCTTTTGTTAATCACAATAAAATGGCCACTGCAAGTTGTTGTCCCTTAAACTATGTTTGAACATTACTGGCTTAAGCAAGAAATAATTACACATAATAATTATAAACATATGCCTTCCTCCAGAATCTATCACATTTAAGGTCACAGAATGGTTTGTCATTAAATTGACCTCACAAACGTGTGCACGCAGTCATTCTCAATGTTGTTCTTGGTTCAGCTGGAAGGGCGCAAAGAGGACAGTTCCCAGCTGGAAGTGAGATTACTGTCAGAGTTAAATTGTCCATGATTCAATATGGAGCATGGGCAAGTAAGGTTATGCTGAGGAACTATGTGACATAATAAGCTGTGTGACATATAGAAAATGTCAGCAATAGAACCAATCTTATATAAAAAGAGGAGTAACATCTTGCTGAACACACCATAAAAACTTATTTTCCTGTTGCCTCCTGTTCCACTTGGGAAAAAAATAAATAGATCATGCTTATCATTGTGAGACTTAATATTTTGTCAGTTTTTTTAGAAGACTGAGCACTGGGCTCTGTGCTGTTCTTAGTCCTTTCAATCTAGGTAGGACCCATGCCATCCTAGAGGGAAAATTTATTTACCTATAGTAAATTCTGTAATATATTGTGCTCGTGGGGAGGGAGAGAGAGTCTAACAGAATTCCCCCTTGGCTCTCCTTTGCGGAGTTTATACTCTGTAGCACTTTGTACAAATGCATATCATAGAACTTTTATTATAACTGCTGATTTATAAAACTGTTCTCCTCCTCAACATGTTTATGCATACTTCCAAGGCGAAGACAGTATCTTTTACTGGATTTGTTGCAGAATTCAGGATTGCAATTTAACAATGTGGATCTGTTAAATGAATAAACCTAATTTATGCTGTGATGTTATTCACTAATGAGAGTTCCCCATGTTAATGGTTTTTAAAGCAATGCAGATTGGCCTTAAGTTGGCCCTTGAAAACTCTTATATACTGTTAGTGGTCATATAAATTAGTTCAGCCACACTTTGAAGATTTCTCAAAAAAGTTAATATGGAACTATCTTTCAACCCAGCAATCACATTACTGGGTATCTACCCAAACAAAAATAAATTGTTCCACCAAACACAAACAAACATAAATACACTCATATTTTCATTGCAGCACTAATGATAGTAGCAAAGACACAGAATCATCCCAAGTGTCCATTAATGGTGGATTGGATAAAGAAAATGTGATCCATATATACCTGTGAATACTACACAGTCATAAAAAAGGACAAAATCATGTACTTTGCAGTAACATGGTTGTAGCTGGAGGTTATTGTCCTAAGCAAATTAATGCAGGAACAGAAAACCAAATACAATGTGTTCTCACTTATAAGTGGAAGCTAAATATCGGGTACTCATGAACATAAAGATAGCAACTATAGACACTGAGGACTACAAGACCGTGGAGGCAGGCAGGGGGAAAAGTGTTGAAAAACTGACTGTTGGGTACTATGTTCACTACCTGGGTGATGAGATTATTAACACCCCAAACCTCAGCAACCCTCAATATACCCATGTGACACTCCATATACCCGTGTAACAAACCTCCACATGTAGCCCCTGAATCCAAAATAAAAATTGAACTTATTTAAAAAATTTAAAAAGGAACATTTGATAAATGACTCCACCAATATAAGTTTCAATATCAGGCAAAACATGCGTGTTAGGAGTTAGGATTGTAGTTACTATTGGGGAAATGAGGTAGTAAAAGGAAGGGGAAGAACGCAGTCAGGTGCTTTTGAAATGCTAGTAATGCTCTTGTGCTTGATCTGGATGCTGGTTATATAAGTGTTTTTCAATTGTAAAAAAATTATTGATTTGTGTAATTATAATCTGTATCCTTTTCTCTACATATGCTAGACTTAAATAAAAATGTCTAAAAAAATTTTACATAGCCATCCCTAATGCAAGTGCATAGACTAAATGAAGATAACAGAAAAATATGGTTCATATATATATACACACACACATATAGTTTCTATTAAGTGTCTAATAAATGTAGATGAATATTTTATTGTACATATTGATATGAGAAGGATGATAATACAGGTAATTTCTAATAATCTAGATACAGAAATAAGAAATACTGATCATTTGTTTTTATTACACACACATACTCTACACACATAGTTATACATATCTGTACACAAATAAACATATCTTTGTATATTTATAAAATAAGAAGTTCAATATTTCATTGATAATCCCAATGTATGTACACTGAGAAGCATATGAATTCTATTTCTTAATGGAGCCTATTTTAATTAATCTCTGATTAGAGTTGGGGTATAATAGGTAAAGCAATTCAGGGATAGTAATTATTTCAGATGTATTTGTTATAATGTAAGTGTAAAAATAATGGAAAATGGTCACAGATTCTTTGTCTTGTTTTTGGGCCAAAGCAAGGCAGATCTCAGGTACCCTCATTGGGAAAGAAAAAAGAGGAAGCTGAATTCTTTCCTTTCCTTCCTCCTTCCCTCCCTCTCTCTCTCCCTCCCTCCCTTCCTTCCACCCACCCACCATCCCTCCTCCCTTTCTCTCTCCCTTTCCTTCCTTCCTTCCACCTTCCCTCCCTCCTCCCTTCCTGCTTTCCTTCCTCCCTTCCTTCCTTTTTCTCTCCTTTCCTTCCTTCCTTCCTTCCTCCCTTTTTCTTTCCTTCCTTCCTTTCCTTCCTTCCTTCCTTCATTCTTTTTTCTCTCTTTTATTTCTCTCTCTTTCTCTCTTTCTCTTTCTTTTCTTTCTTTTTGATGGAATCTCACTCTGTTGCCCAAGCTGGAGTGTAGTGGTATGACCTCAGGTCACTGCATCCTCCACCTCCTGGGTTCAAGTGATTCTCCTGCCACAGCCTCCTGAGTAGCTGGGACTACAGGTGCCCACCAACACGTTCAGCTAATTTTTTGTACTTTTAGTAGAGATGAGGTTTCATCATGTTGGCTAGCCTGGTCTTGTACTCCTGACCTCGAGTAATCCACCCACCTTGGTCTCCCAAAGTGCAGGGATTACAGGCGTGAGCCACCGCGTCTGGCTGAATGCTTTCTAAAGATCGTATGTAAATCATAAACCAAAATGTTTGCCATCAAAACATTTGTTTCTGAGTAAATATGGCATGTGATTGTGTATTTCTTTCCGTTTTCATTTTCACTTGAAATCTCTTATTTCTACTGTTTGCCAAATGTTAGCCTCTCAAAAATGTAGTGCTTATTAATCCCTCAAGTTGAATAATAAGATAACACTAATGTCGAGCAAAGTAATACCCATGTCAAAGCTATAGAAGAGAATACAATTAATAAAAATAGTCTGTATGAGAAATACTCTGTTTTCATTTCTTCAAACTTTCTATATTTCAAAACAGGATTAATTAGCTATAGTTTTATTTTCAGTGAGTTCTACATACTGCCATGAATCATTGAGAAAACATATATTGGCTGGTGACATCAATTTTACCTACATGTTGTCATTCTAAAATTCCAGTCATGAATAGCTTGTGTTCACTGAAAACAAAGAGATAAGGGTATCACGTGTAATTTGTACAAGTGGATTTTGCTCATAGAATTGTTTTTGATTCCCCAAAATGATAAATGCGTGTACTAGAAAATGTAGAACATAAAAAAGTGTGAAGAGTGAGAGAGTAGGTGATTAAGTATCAATACACAAAGTCAAGAAGAAATATTCCATTTCTTTATGTAGTAATAAAGCAAAGTTTAGCTGCACAGTCCTGGACACTGACTGAAAATTTCACTTCAGGGATTCTTGGGCCTCCCTTACAGTTGCACCATGGGTTTGGGGATCTTTCTTAAAATGAAATGGTGGAGGAAGTGGTTATGGCACAATTGCCCATAAAAAATTACCACTGTGATCTTCATTTTCCCCATGAAAACGATTCATTTAGGTCCAGCATGTTGTTGCTAGTTCTCTGCAATTATCCGACAAGAGAGTCTTTTCTGTGGCTAATTCTGGCCAGGTCTTACTGAAAGTAGCCATTTTTCTTAGGAGACTCGCCCATCTTTGAAGTGCAGCCAGCTGACCAGTCTTTTGCTAGGTCTGTTCTCTTGGCTCCCTCACTTCCAATCTTCAGATGTCTTCTTCAAGTTAGGCAATTCTGTTTCTCTCTTCTTTAGGTTTTTTTTTTTTTTTTCCTTCTTGATCTACTCAGCAAACCCAGTTCATTTTTATTCTTCTACAGTAGACATCAAAGACCCATTAGACTCCAAATCCAAATAAACTAAATGCTGTTGGTAGCTTTCTTTCCAGAGGAGAGAAAGAAGACTTGACCTGTAAACATTACTAATTCAAAAAAAAAAAGTGAAATAATTACTTTTCCATATTAAGATGGATGGACTTTTCAGATCCTGCAATACTCCCTGGTTGGCATGTCCAACAAGAAAAAATTATTTTCATTCCAGTACGTGCTGCCTAAGTCACCTCCTGAGGGAGGGACCCTAACTATGAACACATGGGCTCCCTTAGAATGGTAATAACTCTGACATAAAGCAGCACATATATCTGTCACTAGTCTTTCCTCGAGCCTCAGGGGTCTTTGATTTTATTCTAGGTTCCACATGAAGCTTTTGTCTTAAGATTCTGGGATATTGATTCCTTGTGATGATTTTTCTCCCTCCCGCCCCCCCATTCTTCCATTTACCAGGGAATTAAAATTTCAGCACAAACAGAATGAACCACAGTTGTAGAGAAGGTTCTGATCAAGTTACATCAGGATTTGATTTGAGCTCCAAGTTTCGTGTTGTACTGTCTTTACCCTTGGAATCATTTTCTTCTTTCAAACCCTGAGGCACACAAAGTAAAATGATATCCTCAGCTTCCATTTGGCTGTAATAGGAAGATGAGCAGTGAGCAGCTGTTATATCCTATTAAGTTTTCTTCAGGTAGTTGACACTTCTTGTTTCCTCCAAATTCTGACTTTCAGCTCTTATGTGAGAGAACAGACATGGCGCCAGTGAAATTTAGGTTCTCATAAAAACTGAGGGGTTCCTCTCTCTTGTCCATCTCTGCTTCCTCAACTCCCAAGTCCTCTAGGTCTTCGGCTCTGATGGTCATGTGTTCTCTCCAGAAAAATCATCATCAAAGCTTCATTATAGCTATAAACAATGTGTTGGCAATTATGACTCTTATTATGAAAGTAATAACTATCCATTGAAGAATATTATAAGAGTTTTGCTATTATTGATGTATTTATGTATGTTTATGTGTATATATATACACATGCATATAAATATATATATATTTACATAACTCAGATAAATTCTATAAATTGATGTATAATTTTGTGTTATCATTTAACAGTATATCAGAGGTCACAACAGCATGAATTTAAAATGTAAAAAATTGTTTTGGTTAGCATAGTATTTGAAAAATGAATTATTTCTCTATATTTTAAACATAAGAAGATTCCCCGATGTGTTTTTTCCTTGAATAACCATAGGAACTGGCAAGATTCGATCTGTATTTGACTCTTGTAGTACTTGACAATAACAATGTAAAAACAGCAGCCTCTTCTAGTTGAAACATATGCCTTAAGCTCCCAGTTTACCAAAGTCTCCACTGGCAATTTCTACTCACTTACTCTACCTGCCTGTCCCATAGGGTTATTTGTATTTGATTCCTGTCATTCACTGGTTTTTGTAAAACATTCTGCACTTCATGAAAATCATATGTAATGTACTGCAATGTTCCAAACCACCATACATTTTTGTATTTAGAGCAATTGTTCTCAACAGGTGTCATACAGGCTTTTGCCTTGCCATGAGACATCTGGCAATACTTGGAAACATTTTGATTGTACAACTATGGGATGTGGGGTGGGTAATTATATTAGCATCTGGTGGGTAGAAGACAGGAATGCTACCGAACATCTCATAAAGCATAGGACAGCCCCCACAACAAGGAAAACTTTAGCTCAAATGTGAATTGAGCTGATGCTGAAAAGCCTCAATTCAGAGGCTGATCGTATAGTACATAGTGACTGAACTATTTTAAGCAATAAAGCAAATTCCTATAAAGGACATCAAAGGATATGGGTGGATTTTAAGTAATTGGTGGTCACTGTCAAAACTTCTCTCCAGAAAGCTTTTTCTAACTGAAACTATTTAAATTTTTATTTGTTTAATAAGTAGAAGAATCATAAATAAATACAAGACAAAGTATGATAGAATGTAAGAAAAGAAATTCTGGATACAAAACTTGCCTCTATCCACTTTTGAGCACAAGAATGTCTTTAAAGTAGAAACCTTTTTCTATATCTTTCTTCTAGTGTTGAGGATACACTTCAATAAATATTTAATCACGATAATGGGACATTTTGAGGCTGTCTACTAGAAAAACATTGTAGTAAATATTTTAGTGTTAATTCATGGGCATTAACAATGCCTGGGGGCTATGTGTAAGGTGACAAGTTATGATATATTTTAAAAAGCAATTTCAAAATAATGTTAAAAGGCTTCCTTTTTCTTATGCATTTTTATCTTTTAAAACATTATTTTTTTTTTTCTATTAATGATGAAGTTCTGGATATTCCCAAATTAGATTTAGGAATTACCCAGAAATACAATTCCAAGAACATCAACTTTACACAGCTAAAGAAACAGAGTTAGAGAGAGAGATTTCATCTTGGTTCATTACTACAGCCTGAGCTGTGGTATAAAGCTCAAATAGAATGAGGTGTATAGCAGTGTGGAGGACGCTGGGGACAGGAACATCCTGGTGCAGGGAGTCGGAGCCAAACAGAGTGAAGAAGGTGTACAGAAGTGAATGGGTAGGGGCATTGCATGACATACTTCAGCCAAAAAGAGTTTAGGAGGATGGGTCTCATTGAGGGAGACATGGTTAGAAAAGCATCTATGCAATAGCGACATAATGGTGGTGGTAGTGGTGGGGTGCTGTTGACATGCGTCATAGCCCACATGGAATAAAAAATATACTGTGCATGGGGGCAGTCATAGCAGCTACCTGGCTGAGAGTCTCAGTTCACTTGGGGGACATTTGTATTTGGTGAGTGGTGATGACAACAGCGATCCAGTGCACTGTATCATTTGTGTGGTAGGGCATGGAATACTGGAGCTTGAGCAGGTGTAGGGGGGTCACCTGTGGTTGAGAGAATATCCAAAGTGATGGGAGATTATTTACATATAGGATTAATTAAGTAAATATACTAATTAAATAAGTAAACAAATATTTACCTATAGGAGGATTAATTAAATAAGTAAATAAACTAATGAAAATGGAAGCTAATTTTCTGACTTTATGGAAGGGACTTGCAAATATGCAAAGGGAGGAAACTCGAATGAGTCGTACATAGTGAATCAAAATAGAAAGTATTGGCGTAACTCAAAGTTTTCAGTATATATGAAGAGATATTAAAATTAATTTAGATGTACATGTGTGAGCCTGTGTTCACTGAGAGAGCTTTAGAGTAGCAATACCTCAGTACCTGTCAGCAAACCTATCGCCAAGATCTTCGTTTCTAAATTTGATTCTCCACAGAAAGGAATGAAGCTGTTTTCAAACATGGTACATTCCAGGGCTGGGGTAGAAGATACACATGATGATCCTTGAATATCATGCTGTGCCCAAGAGTAAGAAAGTGCTCAAAAATAATGAATATAGGTGAAAAAAGACTCCAAATCAACTTGAAGTATCCACTGGCAAAACTGTAGACAATCTCAGATACTATTAAGTAAAAGTGGTAACTGATCATAAACCACTGAATACAAAGAGAATCCATGAGTCCATATTTATAAAACTAAATAGACTACAGGGAGAAGAGAACATTTTTTTCTTACAGTAAAATGCTAATCTAATTATCTAGAAAGATTAATCTAGATAATCACAATTCCACATCTATCAAGTATGAATTAATTTAGCCAACTAATATCCATAGATGCTAAAATAAGTGTGTGATAGTTTGATAGGGAATTGGGTATTTACATAGTCACAAACAACCTTCATATATAATACTTTATAATAGCGAAGAGTAACTTTTTTCAAAAGAAAAACATAAAAGTTTCTCGATAAAATAATAAAATAATCAAAGTTAATATGGGACAAACCACATGGGATTTGGGACAAATCAAAATCGTGTCACATGAGAGAATCCAGTTAGAAGAACAGCATCGCTTCTCTGATATTTCTGCCAAAGAGTCTAATCTGAATCACATCATGAAAAAAACATTAAATGAAACAAATGTAGGAACATTCTACAAAGTAACTGATCTATCATATTAAAACTAACTGGCCAGGTGCAGTGGCCCACGCCTGTAATCCCAGCACTTTGGGAGAGCTTTTTATTAGAAGGGGGCCCATTCAAAGTCAGCCTATTTGCAGTAGCGTTTCAAATAGGCTTAACCCAAATTGTAAATAAGGAATAAGCTGTCTCCCAAACCAGAAAGAGCCTAAAATAAATTACGAGTGCTGAGAGTCAACAGTCAGTTGTCAATCCCCAACAGTTTTCTTGGCAATGTCAGGGATGCAGCAACCTTCAGCTTTCCTAAAATAATTTACAGAAATTTAACTGAGGTGGTGAGGCTTTGCATTATGTGTAGGACAATGGTTTATCTTTTTTTGTGTGAGCTTCTTTGTCAGTATTTTTATGTCCTGAATGAGGGTGTCAAATGTCTTCGGAGGAGGATGTCATCAATGAAATGCCATACCTGTGCACCTAGAGGAAGTTGTATGCAGTTAAAATGTCTTCTACAAAGACAGTGTGCAGTGGCAAGGCTGTTGAGGCACTCTGTGAGTTATGTGGTATATGTATGTATATTTTGTTCCTTAGCAGATGAAGGCAAACCAACTGTAAGACTTTTTTAAAAGACAACTAATAGAAAATGTTAGCCGTATCTATAATAGTAAAATACGGAACTGGTAATTTCAATAATACTGGATATGAAGGTCTCAAAGGGTAGAATCACCATATTAAGGTTGCTAAAAAGCACCAACTCACCACTGTTATGGCTTTAATCAAAATCGGGGCTTACATTACATTCCACTCAATTTTCCTGTGGTTAGAAATTTTATTACTGCTTTCACAAATTATAAGTATGAAACTAAAACTTTTTTTAGAAAACCTAAGCATATTCAAAAAACTGAAGTGCTAATTTGAATCTCCTTTCATTTACTCACCCAAAATGTGATGTTGCTGTCAAAGCCGATGACACCACATACATCATATGAGAGAAAAAAGGTTTATTACTTATGCAGTTGAGGGGTTCTGAGGAGAATAAAGTAAGCTTTCAAAGATGCCTCCAAAATGGACTTGAGAGATCAGGGAAAGGGGACTGGCTTAGGACTTTCATTTTGGTTAGGGGTTGTAGCTGCTGTGAGGAATCTCACAGAGCAGTAACTTGCATAGCCGTATTCTGGGGAAAGGCCTCTCCTCATTCTTTATGATCTCTATGATACTTATTCCAAACAATGATATTTCTCCACATTTAATTTTTTAAAGAAGTTTGTGTGTCTTCTGTAATCCTTGGTGTTAGCTCCATTTGACAAAAGCTGTACCTACAAATCTCTTGTAGAGAAGACAGTCCTCTGTTTTGGGGGTTCTGTTGAAAGAGCCCAGGAACAATGTCTTTAAGATTTCTGATGTTCAGTTGTTTTAGGAGATCCTGGAAGCACAACTCTAATGTCTTAAAGGGCTTTCTGTATGACTGAATATACTTAGGTTTTAACAAAAGGTTTTACAGTCACACCCTTGGTTTCACCTTTTGACTAAATTTTCCTGGAAGTGCACTGGATTTTATGTTCTCTTGAAAGTTATTTCTTAATTTTAGTATTTCTGGTCATCTGAAAGGGCAGAGGATTTATGAAAACATCAAATTTTGGCTTCCTTTTGTTTAACAGTGTTTTTCATTTATCTCTCTCCTCTTGAATTTTACTGTACTGCCTAGAAGAAACAAGATGACACCTCCAATACTTGGCTTAGAAATCTCTCAGCTGCATCACCCCACTCGCTAGGCATATTCTTTACTTTTTGGGTAACTACAGGTGAAGTGTCACGGAATTTCTGTCACTAAATAACAACCACATAGTCTTCACTTCCTTTGAGCTTTGCCTTGTCTTTCCTCTCTGCATGCCAGATTTTTTTTTTTTTCTATTAAAGTTCAACTAATTGGGGCTTATTCAGTGATACCTGAGAGAGATTTAAAATTAACTTGTTTCATAGCCATTTATATACAAAAACAGAGTGCAAAAGCTAAGGAATTCAAAGTCAGATGGAGTTAACAATGGATTAATTACTAGAGAAGGGGAAGGCTTGTAGATTTGATTGGTGTACTTTGTTGAGACAAAAAAGTACCTCAAGATTTGGGGCACTTCATCTGCAAACAACGAACCAACCAACCAAAGATATCACAGATGAGGTACATGTTGAAACATGCATACATTAAACTAAATTTGAACTTAAATTTAATATAACTTTAAGATTTAACATAGTTTAGGTCTTGAATGGGTAAATGCCAACATGAAAATATAGTTTGAAGAAGGATTTTCTAGCAGTCTTGAATATACCACATTTGATTTAACAAAAGGGGAAAAAGAAAAAATGGAAATTTGGCATATTAATAATTTAAAAAGGAATAGGTAGATATAACAGATTCCCAAGTGCTTAAATGAGTGAATAATGTATATCATGGAAGTTACAATGGATTGAAAGAACAACTCACATAAAGCTTTTATGTGAATCAGTAAGAAATGTGTTTTTATGGTTCATTTTCACAGGTATGTATCATTTTGTGATATATAACAAGGTGTTGTGTTGAAAATTCAATTATGACATCTAACCAGCTTCTTTGGGAAAGTCTTTGATGGTATTATTTTATTTGAGAAATTCTAATGATTAACTAAATGATGTACATAATCCATACTATATGTAACAGTTTTACAAAAGTAAAATTACTTCCATTGATTTCTCTGAGAAAGATTGTTGGCCCAAATTGTCAGCACAATATATCCTCATTCACTCATTAAAGGGATGCTCTATTGGAATTGTCTCCCAGCTTAAATTGTCGAGCAGAACAACGAACAAATATACCATGGGAGTGGATGAGATTGCAGATGATCATACTATTCAGAAAACACAAGGCATTTTACCTATCTTACTCATAGAATATTTAGAACATCTGTTTCTAGAACTGCATGGGCCTTAATATACTTAGGTTGAAACTTGGCTTGAAGTATATTCTATAGATCATTATGGCTCTGTTGGATACATTTATTTTTTTATGCCAACAAACTGTGTAGAAAATAATCTTTCCTCAAATCCATTAAATTTTTCCATCTCTGGTTTCAACCCCCTTATTTTTTTGTGGACAGTCACAAAATTCTCTTTTAATTCCTTTTGGACAATTTCCAATAGCTCTTCCAATGCATTTTCTCCTGCATTTGCTCTCAGCTCAACACAATATGCCTTGGAGTCCCTAATGGCTTCAGTGTTCACAGGAAGTCTTTATTTTCTCTCCCAGTCTTGACAGCAATTTATTTTAGTACCTTGATCCTTCAATTTTTTCTCAGAGTTATTTTCAACTGGATTATTTTTCCTGTCTTACTTAGTCTTTCTTTATAAAAGCAAGTTGTGGAGCTGAGCCCTTTACTTCAAAGACAATAGAGTAAAAGAAGTTTACTTGTTTCCATAGCCCCACTTATTGTACTGTAATTCACTAAGGAAACATGAAATCAGATCTAGATTTAAACATATGAGAAGATAAATTCTAATTTTTGAAGAGTGTTTTATCCCATCTCTTTGAAATTAAGAGACTCAAACATGACTCACAATCCTAATCAGGAAACTGACATTTTAGTAAATTCCTGTGATTACATAATAGACAGTATTTTCTACTTTATATTATTCTCTTCAATACTGCTTCTGTAAATGGAATGTTATTCTAGGGAAACACCAGTAATGGATGTAGAAAATGTTATTTATTTATTTTGATGTGAAACATTTGTTATCATAAATGTAGCTAGGGAGACAGTAGATTTTAAGTGGAGCAATGAATTTATAATTATAGTACTGAAAAGGACTTAGTAGGGAGATAATCTGGTTTATCATCTTATTTTCTAAATAAGGAAGTGTAATTCACTGAGGTAAATTGACTGGGAAAAGACTACACCATTATTGACCAACACAGTGGAGTCCTTAACCCTCTGTTCATTTTTTCCTCCAGGGCTCTTCACTATGAACTTTTTGCGAAATCCTATTCAGTTCTGTAAAGTGGGTTCTTATGGCAGTTTATCTGTGTTTCAGTGATCTGAAAAACTTAACCGTTCTGTTTGTGTAGAGCAAGGATGGAAATTTGGAAAATTGCCAGAGCATCTGGCTCTTTATATCTATCACAATATCCAAGTGACTTTTTTTTTATTGGCCAACTGTTACCCCAATAGAAATGAGACTCCTTTTAAGTTACGTCAAGGAATATTTGTAATAGTTCCCCTTTCACACTGCTACTGAAAAGATGGTCCTTAGCATGGCACTTCTCTGTGAACTATGTATCACGGGACCATGTAAGACAAGTAAGTAAATTGAGAAAATATATCTAGAAAATTTATAATAAGTTCTCATTGCTGCAACTTCCATGTGTGTTATTAGAGGATTATTCTTGGAGAATGGAGTACAGAATAATTCCTTTTCATCAAATTCACCTGGTGAGGGATATGTGGCATCAGTTGTGTGCTAGTCATGCATCGGAGGACCAATTTTGGTTCACAGAAGAAATGATCTTTTTATTTATTTTTTTTAAAAAAGGTCCTTTACTGTACATTTTGAGCAGCACAGCTCTAGAGAATTGAAAACTCAGGGATTGGCAGCTTCTATTGACACTGGCTGCTTAAATATTTGGTAAGTTTCGATTTGCCATTGCTTTATCCTCTCCAGGTAGCTTCTGTAATTATGAAAATTATTGCCTGAAGACAAAAAGTTCCAGTAACTATGGTCTTACTTAACCTATGAGTCGAGCAGAAGTTACTTGTTATTAATGGATATATTGGGTGAGAGGCTAGAAAACTGTAACAAAACACAAGAGGCTTGTTTTGATTTTCTTTCTGAATGGATTGAAGTCAATGGGAAAACAGTGCATTTGCTTACTGATTCTTAGGGGAAAACATGTTCTTTGCATGAGAGCAAAGACATATGAAGTATTCAGTTTCCTAGCAATGTGTTAAAAGGATTGGGGAGAAGGAGTCAGAAGGGATTTTCCTCACTGACAACATAATATATTTTGAGATGACCCAGGAAATCAGGGGACTTGAAATATGCAAGTGACCTCTGATCCATATCTGAGAAGGTGTGGAGCTACAGAGATTCTGTTGGAGTTCAAAACATACTCTTGAAAATTATAAAAGCAAATGAATAAAATACCTGACCAGTACAAAATAAATATTCCACAATTTCTGTAGGACTCAGTAGGGTGAAGAAAAGTGATGAAAAATCTCAGTTGGAGCTGAAAGAGCTGAAAAATAATCTACTTGAGCAGCAAGCACTTTTAAGGGGATTGTTAGAGCTGTTCAATCTCATCATATAAACTCTAGGAATGAGTCCTCAGAATGAAACCTTTAGCGTAAGAATGTAAGAAAGGATACTAGAAAGGTCTACTTAATATTATCTAGGCTATGCAAGAAGAAATTTTACATTATTATTACATCATTTACATTAAATTATTCTATAATTCTTTTTATTTCTATACCACTTTATAGTTTGAAAGAATGTTTACATTATTTTCGCATTTCATACATATGACATGTAAATAATATAGCTATTATTTTCCTTTCATAGGAGAGGATATTGGAGTATCAATGTGAATTAAAAAGCAGGACTCTACATACAGATTTTTTTGTTGTTTTATTCGTCATAATCTCTAAGAGGACATAGAATACATTGTATGATTTTCTCACCCTCCTTTCCTCCTTCAAAACTTAAGACACGAGGTAGGTGGTAGTGAATGACAGAGGTTTTACTTCAAAAATATGTAGACTAACTTTGTTACTTTTTGCATTCTTATATTTTTTGTCAAGATGTCCTGATTTGGTCATAGACCATTCCATCTAAAGATATTCTAAATACATTTAGTCAATCTGAAGACGTTCAGTCAATCAGAGAACTGTGACAGATCAAATTACATTTCAAGTTTCACATTTTAGCTTGTTGCTGTTGTTTTCATGTCTTTATTTTACAACTTGAAAAGCGATAACATGAAGAAGTCCAAGGAGGTTTCAAAATTGTCTGACAAATCAAGTAAATGTTATTTTGAAAATATTTATTTAGGAATTTATCAGAAAATATGCACAGGAATAAAATTCAGCATTTTTACCAAATTAAAGAATAAGACAGATATAATAACTGTTTTTGCTAAATGGTTAATTGGGAAGTCACAAAAGTTGTATAGCAGAAGTTAGAAATAGTTCATTACAAAAAACTGTAAAACTTCTCTGGCTTATTTTCTGCCTTGGCAGAATGACTGTATCTTGAAATAAGTAATGACTGTGTCTAAAATGTAAGTAGGCTGAGCGCAATGGCACACATCTTTAATCCCAGCACTTCGGAAGGCTGAGGGAGAAGGATTGCTTGAAGATAGGAGTTCAAGACCAGCCTGGGCAAGCCTTTGTCTTGACAAAAAAAAAAAATTAAAAATTAGCCAGGCATGGTGGCACACATCTGTAGTCTCAGTTACTCGGGAGGCTGAGTCAGAAGAATCACTTGAGCCCAGGAATTTAAAGTTGCAGTGAGCTACAATGATGCCACTGCATTCTAGCCTGGGTGGCAGAACAAAACCCTGTCCACCCTCCCAAAAATGCATACAGGTACCTGCACTCACATGTTTATTGCAGCACTATTCACAATAGCAAAATACAAAATCAATCTACGTGCCCATCAATGGATAAATAAAGAAAATGTAGCATATATTCACAATGGAGTACTATATTCAGCTATAAAAATGAATGAAATCCTGTCATTTGCAGCAATTTGTATGGATATGGATGCCATTATGTTAAGTGAAGTAAGCCACAGAAAAACAAACATCACATGTTCTCAGTCACGTGTGGGGGCTAAAAAAGTCCATCTCATGGAGCTACAGGGTAGATAGTCAACAGAGGCTAGGAAGAGTGAGAGAAGACAAAGACAGGTTGATTAATGTGTGCAAACACACAATTAGATATACAGGATATATTCTAGTGTTCGATAGCACAGTAGAGTAAGTACAGTTAACAAAAATTTATTGTATATTTTTTTAAATAGCTAAAGATTTTAAATGTTCCCAACACAACCCTGATTTAATCATTACACTATACGCATGTATCAAAATATTACATATACCCCATAAATATGCACATGTATTATGCATCAATACAACATTTAAAATGTAACCCTGAAGCATGCATAATTTGATTGAACTAAATAAAATCTAAATAGCTGTCTCGAAATTCTCTCTTTTTTTTTTTTTTTTTTTTTTTTGAGAAGGAGTCTCGCTCTGTCGCCCAGGCTGGAGTGCAGTGGCCAGATCTCAGCTCACTGCAAGTTCCGCCTCCTGGGTTTATGCCATTCTCCTGACTCAGCCTCCTGAGTAGCTGGGACTACAGGCGCCCGTCACCTCACCCGGCTAGTTTTTTTGTATTTTTTTAGTAGAGACGGGGTTTCACAGTGTTAGCCAGTGTGGTCTCGATCTCCTGACCTCATGATCCACCCGTCTTGGCCTCCCAAAGTGCTGGGATTACAGGTTTGGGCCACCATGCCCAGCCTGAAATTCTATATATGAATTTTTGCTTTAGTTCAGCTATCACATGATTGTGATTTTTTGATTGTCATTCATTTTATTAAATTTTCTTAATATTGTAGTTACCTCTAATAACTCTCTTTGCCTAATAAACACATCACCTCAATATCCTTCTTTCTTTTTGAACTATAAAAATTTGTCAGGCTGCTTTGAAACCAACACTTCCAATATGCTAGCTATCCACAGCTACAAAAATCTATTGCATATTTTATGGTTAATACATCAACTCTCAGAATAAATTTCCAACAGCGTAACATAAATTGTAGAGAACTTCATGTATTAAAGTTTGGGAACATCTTTCCTCTATGAGGCAGAGAAAATGGATTCACATTTTTGCCCTCATCCCTTCCATGTGGAAAGTCTACTTTAAACACATTCTATAATTCTCAAGGAATGTTTCTGAAGTCTTTCTCTACGGAGACTGCTTGTGACCATATATACTACATCGAGGTAGGAGCCAAACTCTGGAGTGTGGAAAAGAAAAAAAGAGGAAAAAAAAAGATCGATTAATAAGAAATTAAGGATAAAGAAGAGCAGGCATAAATCTTAAGGCTCTTAGGAGGAGATAGGATGACGTGGAAGAGTTACTAGACAATTTCTGCCTTCCATCTGGAAATCCAAATTCATTCTTCCTACAGCACATATTGATAGTCTATTCCATGATAAATATTGCAGTAGATAACAGAGGTCCATATTTAATGCATGCTTTTTCATCTAATCAGCCACTTTCATCGATCCCTATTATTTCTGTTTTTGTCTAATTCCTCATCACCTTTTGCTTAAATCATTTTAATTTCCTTTTTCTATTCTCTAACGTTCTTCCATTTTACTCTTCCCTCCATGTCAATTTTTCTCAAGAACAAATATCAGACTTAGAAATACCACCTAAATATTTGATGTACACATGTTTTTACAAGATCACAGTCACACTCAACAGTATTGCATCTGAGGGCCTTTACAATCCTATGTTTTTCTCTAAACGTCTGCAGCCTTATTTTCTGGCAGTGTCCTAGTGCTGCTTTCATGCACAGGTAACAGGTAACTTAGCATCAGGGTCTCAGGTGAAGCATTCACATCCTTTTTCGTCTTCATAACATTGATTATATTGCTCCCTTTACCTGAAGCAATTCTTTTCAATTGGACTTTAGTTACACACAAAATTTCTAGTTATTTCGAATAAAATAATATGTCATCTTTTTGGCGAGTCTCTCCTGCCTTCTTTAAATTAACTTTCTTTGTTTTATGGAGTCCATAGTAATTGTACATATCTCCACATAGCACAACACATGATATTGCTGTTATACTGCCTGACTACTGTGAATGCCTCTAGGTTAGAAACTCTTTATTTTCTTTTATATCACATGTATCAAATCTAGTCTATATCCAATGCCTAACGAATATGAAATAAATTAATGAACATTCCTTAAAATAGTAGCTGTATCTTTTGTGTCTGCATATGTCAGCATCCCAGAAGCAAGAAAATGTACTATTTCTTACAGTTCTTAAAAAGCAAGTACAGTCAACCCTTGAACAACAGGGTTTGAACTGTACAAGTTTACTTACACACAAATTTTCTTTTGCCTCTGCCCTCTGCCCCCAGAGAGCAAAACCAACCCCTTCTCTTCCTCCTCTTCCTCAGCCTACTCCACTCAAAGATAATGGGGATGAAGACATTTATTATTATTCATTCCACTTAACAGTAAATATATTTTCTCTTTATTTTGATATTAATTAACAATTCATTTTCTACAGTTTATTGTAAGAATGCAGTATATGATGCATATAACAGATAAAATAAGTGTTTCTCAACTGTTTGTCTTATTGATACTGCTTCTGGTAAACAGTAGGTTATATTGATAGTTAAGATTTGAGGGAGTCAGAAGTTGTTGTACATGGATTCTCCACTGTTCAGGAGTTAGCCCTGGAAACAACCATATTGTTCAAGCAGCAACTTTAGTTGAGTTTAATATATAATATACAGCTCTCATTCTATGTAGAGTGAAAAAAACAAAGCAGGTAAATCTTTTTACATGGCTTACCATACACACACATACACACACACACACACACCCCCATAAGGAGAAGTAACATTTGGAGAAGGTAATCTCCTCTGGTTAAACTTTATCAATCTGAAGTTCTTGGAAGGTGAGATGATGAAGTGTCTGTCTTGGGGAGACCAGTTAGCCCCTAACAATCTTCATCAACTCTTCCCTCAGCCTTTCGTGTTGCCCTTATAATATTTTGTCACTGCCAGGAAAGCAACTAGGCTATTGCTAGTGATTTCCCTGGTGAAGAAGTGTGCAGCAATTGTTCCAAAACACCAGAGGCCAGAGTCAAGAGCAGAGCATAACAGTTTTCCTTCAATCCATTATCTCTCTGTTCCCTCCAGTTTCCATCTGCTCCACGTGGCAGGTACCAACCACCAACCAACCCTCACCCACTCAACACACACCAGTTTCAAGATAGACTTCAATCTGTTCAATCTGTTAGTTCTGGAATATATAATTCTGTTTCACTTCTCTAATTTTTGCAGGGATATGTTCACTGTAGGGAGACAACAGCCCATGATAGATTGTCAGTCTTGTAAGCAACAAGCCGAAATGTTAACAGCGATAATGGGTTGGTGGAAGAATCTTAAGGAAGTTCATATATTTAATTTTCAACAGGTTTGGTAGAAGGACAAACCATTATTTTGCCTTTTCATATTGTGACATAATTTAAGAAATATGAAATTTATTATTTCCTTTGTCTATAAACTGAGGCCCAAAGGAATAACATTGTTTGACAATGGTAATAGAACTTGTTAATCGCAGAACTTGATTTTACTTCTTTCTAGTTGGTTAAGAACAGTTTCCACTGTACCACATTGTTCTCATTAGAGGAATATACATTTTTAGAAGGTGCAATTTAACTCAGGTGGACAGGTGATGTGAATTAAACAAAATGGAGGTATATAGTATCCTTAGACAAATAAACCCTACGTGATAAAGATTAGGATAAATTTGGCTGTCTTGAACCACACTTGAACGAATTCTTCAGCCTGAGAGGGACCTCTTCATTTCAATCATTTCAAGGGCATAAGATTATTTACATTGTTAAACTTGTTTCTTAGTAAAGTGAGAACAATGTAAAATTAAAGCCCTTCAAACTATTGTAATAAAAACAGCTTTGTTTCTGCAAATTTTTTAAAAAGTAATTTTTTTTTAAAGTGATAATATCATCTAATGATGTGACTAGGCATACGATCTCTAATACAATTACCATCTAATTTTGGTTTGATTGTGTTTGATAGGTTTCATGGTGGGGTGAGGAACAACTAATACTTCCGAACTAGGTTATTCCTGTCCATCCTACCATTTGTTTGTTTTTAGGGTGAGGGTAATGAGAAATACTCAACTAGTTTTTTTTAGGTTCACAGACCTCCAGTTTTTGGTTCACTGGCACTGATTATGTTTTATATAAATTACTGTGGAAGATGATTCTTTGATAGGTGATTGCAATCAGGAGAATGATATATAATTTTGATTAATCAAGGAAGGTTGATTAATTTTAGCATTGATCGTAGCATAATACCACACTAGAATGAAATGCTGTTTACTGTCATTTGGGATGAGTAATATTCTGCAGTGGATTGAGCACTTGTTTAAGTACTCCAAATTTCATACGAAGTTATCTAACATTTTGTCATTCCTATTGGTGAGTATAAATACTTTTTTAGTGCTTCCGAAAGTCTGAATCCCCAAAAGCATTATAATGTATAAAATCACACAAAGAAAAAAATCTTCCAAAACATATTATTAAGACTATTCTGTTTTTTTCCTTCTATCAAAACCTCCACAGTAATATCTCCAAAGTGTTATTCACTTGTTATTGACGTAGTCAGATTTTCAGTCTATAAGGTTTAATTAATCCATTACTTTTTATATAAAATTACAATGTATTCCATATTTTACTGGTGTTCATATGTGACCTTTATCTTGTGAGGATTACAAGTCAGATATTGTTAACCATAACCATTAAAAATTGACAAATCAACTTAGTTTTTGGTTGTCCCTCATTTTTGCTAGATGATTGTTTTCTCAATTTTGGGACATACCCAGTGTCAGTCACCACTGTAACTGTTTCAGCTTCCTTTATATTTTTAATTTTTTCTGCCATCAGATTCTTAATTAATGACTGAATCTCTTACTCTATTAAAAGGAGTTGCACATTGAATCATCCCAAAGCCAGTTCCTTTTCATTTATCAGGTCAAAATTGAAATATCTTCCACAAAGTGATGCACTCTATCACTATTTAAGTAAATCAGTGTTCTTCTTTTCAAGTATCAAGACTATAGCACCCTGCTATGTTATTGTTCTACCACTTATTTTTCATAATTGGCACTTTTATTAAGTTTGTGTGTGTTTATATTTGTCTTCTAGAAATAAATATAAACTCTATGAGACAATAAAGCTTTCTGTCTTATTCATCGCTGTATTTCCAGTGTCAAGGACAAGGTTTGATATACAATGGAGGTTAAAAAAGAAACGTTGAATGTATAAATGAATTAATGTTGTAATGCTCCTTTAACGACCCTCAATTTTATTTAATGATTCTATTAAGGTTTATCTGTTTTTACTTTTACTAGTATCTGAAGATCTGCTCAATCTCATCTTCAGTGTCCTGTACACTTCCAAACCAAATCTCCTGAAGATAATGTTTTGTTTGTTTGAGACTGAGTCTCGCTCTGTCACCCAGGCTGGAGTGCAATGGTGTGATCTTGTCTCACTGCAACCTGTCTCCCGGATTCAAGCGATTCTCCCTGCCTCAGCCTCCCAAGTAGCTGGGATTACAGGCACCTGCCACCATGCCCAGCTAATTTTTTCTATTTTTAGTAGAGACAAGGTTTCACCATGTTGGCCAGGCTGGTCTCAAACTCCTGACCTCAGGTGATCCGCCTGCCTCCGCTTCCCAAAGTGTTGGGATTACAGGCATGAGCCACCATTCCTGGCCAAAGATAATGTTCTTCATATGTATGTTTTCTTTTTTAAAATACTCTTAAAGCTCTCTCAACTTTTGAAACACTTAATAATGTAAGCCCTGGAATCACATTGCTTGGTATTGTATCTACTATTCCACCAGTTACCAGTTGGTGCACTTGGACAAATTCCTTGAGTATCCTACACCTCAGTTTCTCATCATCTATGTTGATGTTAACAATACTACTTTTATAGATTTATTCTGAATATTAAATGAATTTAGACATTATGGTGCTTCAAACACCACATTCCTCTCACATTAATATGAGCATTTGTATTATATGAAAATAATTATTTATTTCAAAAAAAGATATTCTCCAGAGAGAGTAAAAGAGAGGGAAAAGGTGAGAGAGAATTGGGTAAAGTAGTTAAGTAATTTCCTAAACCTTCTTATAAGTATTTTTCCATCACCTACCTGCATTCCTCTCTTTAGGATACATGAAAGATCACTGTATAATCATAGTATTTAATTTGTATTATTTGCTAGAGTAATGCTGATTTATTTTTGTTATTTATTTTGTTATTTGTTATATACATTGCAAATACCAGATATACAAGCATATAAACTGTACAACCACCAAATGAACTTTGTTGATGCCTCTATCTTTTCAGTTTATTATTCCAGTGGTCTACACCACTAGCTCTATTTTTTTTTTTTTTTTTTTTTTTTTTACTAAATTTTTCACCCCTACCGTTCACCTCTGGCTTCTTTTTTTTTTTTTTTTTTTTTTTTAAATTTATTTATTATTATTATACTTTAAGTTGTAGGGTACATGTGCACAACGTGCAGGTTTGTTACATATGTATACTTGTGCCATGTTGGTGTGCTGCACCCATCAACTCGTCATTTACATCAGGTATAACACCTCTGGCTTCTTTATCAACCAAATGGATTATTGGCAAGAATGTTATAAATGTCATCCCTGAAAACCCATAAACACAGCCCTTCTTAATCCTATTATAAAGATAATGAGTGCAGGTTAAAGCATGACTCCACTGGAGAACAAGTAACATATTTTATTTCCAAGGCTGGGAAACAAATCACAAAACAAGATATACAGGCTAGGCCTGGCAACAGAAAGAAGTAATGTATTGAGTTTAACCTGCTAGATGCTATTCAAGTGGCCTCCTACTCCATGGGTAATTGAAAGATCGATTCCAAGAAGCAAGTGTAATAAATTAAGAGTCAAACTAAAGGGCTGCATTTTCTCTTTATAATACTACCGAATTAATTAAACAAAAGGCAAAAGAAAACCTTAGGGTACAGGAAGTTGCTAGACCAAGATAGAGTAGGATAAAGATACAAGAGATTAGATACAGATTCAAAAGGGTGTTCTTCAAGAGTAAAATACAGATACAGGAGACTTATCCCTGAATTCAGCATGGTAATTTGGGATAGCTTATACTTAAAAGTGGTGGATAAAATTTACCTCTTACTAAAAAGTGACAAAGAATACTGAAAAGTGCCAAAAGAACATGGGAACCTAGGGTATACTCAGCTTCACATGGTCCCAGAGGCAGGACGGTATCAGCATCTGCTCTCAGAAGTCAATGCATTGGGTTTTGAGAAGAGATATCGCCATGAAGAGGAAGATCAGTGACCATTTCCAGACAGAATCATAACTGTAAATTGAAACATTAAGATCAGAAAGAAGATGGAGATCGGAGTTTCCTCAGATTTTGTGAATGGAGCCCAAGCTAAAGATACTATTTTTATTGTCTCTATTATTTATTTATTTATTTATTTACTTTGAGGTGGAGTCTCGCTCTGTCGCCAACTGGAGTACGGTGGCACCGTCTCAGCTCACTGCAACCTCTGCCTCTCAGGTTCCAGCGATTCTCCTGTCTCAGCCTCCAGTGATTCTCCTGTCTCAGCCTCCTGAGTAGCTGGGATTACAGGCGCCTGCAACATGCCCAGCTGATTTTTGTATTTTTAGTACAGATGGGATTTCACCATGTTGACCAGGCTGGTCTTGAACTCCTGACCTCAAGTGACCTGCCCACCTCAGCCTCCCAAAGTGCTGGGATTACAGGCCTGAGCCACTGTTCCCAGTCTGTTTCTATTTCTTTTTCTTTCTGCCTGATAATCATTTCTGAAATTTCTTTGTCTTTTTGTATTCCCTCTATTAGAATGGATAATTTCTCAGGCCCCATTATAATCATTTACTCTTCTTTCTGTTACAAAAATTACTTTTTTTTTTTTTGCTTCAAATATTACTCCCTATGAGAGGCTACTGCCCCTTACATTTCTGACTTTGATTAAGGTAATGATTTCTAATTGCGTTTGGTATATTGTCAAGCATATATTCATTTTACTACACAGAATATGTTTAATTGTTTCTTCTCATAAAGTTATTCTCCAATTTTTCATTTCTGTTAATGAGTATATTATTTTCTCCCAAATCATGATCCATTGACTCAATATTTACCTTCACATTCTTTTTCCTTTGTTGTCAGTCTTATCAAATTGCCTTTTAGGTAACTTTCCAGATTTATTTCTTCCTCTTCATATTTTGTATTTTGTAAGCTGTCTTCAAATTTGAAGTGTCCTTCCTTCTTCAATAACCAATAAGTTCCCAAAATATTAGTCCATGCCCCATCGCTGTCAAATGTATTTCCAACCTCTTCCTGAACTTCATTTCTCTCTCTTGTAACTCCTTTAAACTGACTGACTTTACCATTAACTTGTTATCCATGTATATGATCTTGCTGCTGTCCATACACTATATGTCAAAAAGAATAAAATTTCTTTTTAGGTAGATCCTTAACTTTGATATAAGTACTTTTGTTTTGCCCTTCAGGTTGACTAACAGATGTTAAGAAAATTACAGGATCACAATGATTTTAAAGTAAGAAAACAGGTAAAAAATTTACCCATTCGCAGTAATACCAGTATTAAACAATTTAAAACAATTCATTAAATTAGTCATTAGTTAATATAAATTCATCATTTTAATGATTAACTCATTTAATTTTGAAAACATTTTTCTTGGGTACTTATGTGCCATGCACTCATGCTGGGATATTTACAAATTAAAATGGGCCGGGCATGGTGGTTTATGCCTCTAATCCCAGCACTTTGGGAGGCTGAAGCAGGTGGATCACCTGAGGTCAGGAGTTCGAGACGAGCCTGATGAACGTGGTGAAATCCCATCTATACTAAAAATGCAAAACTTAGCCGGGTATGGTGGTGTGTGCCTGTAATCCCAGCTATTCAGGAGACTGAGGCAGGAAAATCGCTTGAACCCAGGAGGTGGAGGTTGCAGTGAGCCAAGGTCATACCACTGCACTCCAGCCTGGGCAACAGAGTGAGACTCTGTCTCAAAATAAATAAACTAATTAATTAAAATTAAAATGTATAATGCCTAACCACATGATTTTAAAAATATAATAAAAATAGTAACTTTAAAAAAGAGTTTAAAAACACTCTTCAGGATATCATCCAGGAGAACTTCCCCAACCTAGTAGGGCAGGCCAACATTCAGATCCAGGAAATACAGAGAACGCGACAAAGATACTCCTCGAGAAGAGCAACTCCAAGACACATAATTGCCAGATTCACCAAAGTTGAAATGAAGGAAAAAATCTTAAGGGCAGCCAGAGAGAAAGGTCGGGTTACCCACAAAGGGAAGCCCATCAGACTAACAGCAGATCTCTCCGCAGAAACTCTTCAAGCCAGAAGAGAGTGGGGGCCCATATTCAACATTCTTAAAGAAAAGAATTTTAAACCCAGAATTTTATATCCAGCCAAACTAAGTTTCATAAGTGAAGGAGAAATAAAATCCTTTACAGATAAGCAAATGCTTAGAGATTTTGTCACCACTAGGCCTGCCTTACAAGAGACCCTGAAGGAAGCACTAAACATGGAAAGGAACAACCGGTACCAGCCATTGCAAAAACATGCCAAAATGTAAAGACCATCAAGGCTAGGAAGAAACTGCATCAACTAACGAGCAAAATAACCAGTTAATATCATCATGGCAGGATCAAGTTCACACATAACAATCTTAACCTTAAATGTAAATGGACTAAATGCTCCAATTAAAAGACACAGACTGGCAAACTGGATAAAGAGTCAAGATCCATCAGTCTGCTGTATTCAGGAGACCCATCTCACACGCAGAGACATACATAGGCTCAAAATAAAGGGATGGAGGAAGATTTACCAAGCAAATGGAGAACACAAAAAAGCGGGGGTTGCAATACTAGTCTCTGATAAAACAGACTTTAAACCATCAAAGATCAAAAGAGACAAAGAAGGACATTACATAATGGTAAAGGGATCAATTCAACAGGAAGAGCTAACTATCCTAAATATATATGCACCCAATACAGGAGCACCCAGATTCATAAAGCAAGTCCTTAGAGACTTACAAAGAGACTTAGACTCCCATACAATAATAATGGGAGACTTCAACACTCCACTGTCAACATTAGACAGATCAACGAGACAGAAAGTTAACAAGGATATCCAGGAATTGAACTCATCTCTGCAGCAAGCAGACCTAATAGACATCTATAGAACTCTCCACCCCAAATCAACAGAATATACATTCTTCTCAGCACCACATCGTACTTACTCCAAAATTGACCACGTAATTGGAAGTAAAGCACTCCTCAGCAAATGTACAAGAACAGAAATTATAACAAACTGTCTCTCAGACCACAGTGCAATCAAACTAGAACTCAGGACTAAGAAACTCAATCAAAACCGCTCAACTACATGGAAACTGAACAACCTGCTCCTGAATGACTACTGGGTACATAACGAAATGAAGGCAGAAATAAAGATGTTCTTTGAAACCAATGAGAACAAAGATACAACATACCAGAATCTCTGGGACACATTTAAAGCAGTGTGTAGAGGGAAATTTATAGCACTAAATGCCCACAAGAGAAAGCAGGAAAGATCTAAAATTGACACTCTAACATTGCAATTAAAAGAACTAGAGAAGCAAGAGCAAACACATTCGAAAGCTAGCAGAAGGCAAGAAATAACTAAGATCAGAGCAGAACTGAAGGAGATAGAGACACAAAAAACCCTCCAAAAAATCAATGAATCCAGGAGTTGGTTTTTTGAAAAGATCAACAAAATTGACAGACCACTAGCAAAACTAATAAAGAAGAAAAGAGAGAAGAATCAAATCGACGCAATTAAAAATGATAAAGGGGATATCACCACCGACCCCACAGAAATACAAACTACCATCAGAGAATACTATAAACACCTCTACGCAAATAAACTGGAAAATCTAGAAGAAATGGATAATTTCCTGGACACTTACACTCTTCCAAGACTAAACCAGGAAGAAGTTGAATCCCTGAATAGACCAATAGCAGGCTCTGAAATTGAGGCAATAATTAATAGCCTACCAACCAAAAAAAGTCCAGGACCAGATGGATTCACAGCTGAATTCTACCAGAGGTACAAGGAGGAGCTGGTACCATTCCTTCTGAAACTATTCCAATCAATAGAAAAAGAGGGAATCCTCCCTAACTCATTTTATGAGGCCAACATCATCCTGATACCAAAGCCTGGCAGAGACACAACAAAAAAAGAGAATTTTAGACCAATATCCCTGATGAACATCGATGCAAAACTCCTCAATAAAATACTGGCAAACCGGATTCAGCAACACATCAAAAAGCTTATCCACCATGATCAAGTGGGCTTCATCCCTGGGATGCAAGGCTGGTTCAACATTCGCAAATCAATAAACAGAATCCAGCATATAAACAGAACCAAAGACAAGAACCACATCATTATCTCAATAGATGCAGAAAAGGCTTTTGACAAAATTCAACAGCCCTTCATGCTAAAAACGCTCAATAAATTCGGTATTGATGGAACGTACCTCGAAATAATAAGAGCTATTTATGACAAACCCACAGCCAATATCATACTGAATGGGCAAAAACTGGAAAAATTCCCTTTGAAAACTGGCACAAGACAGGGATGCCCTCTCTCACCACTCCTATTCAACATAGTGTTGGAAGTTCTGGCTAGGGCAATCAGGCAAGAGAAAGAAATCAAGGGGATTCAGTTAGGAAAAGAAGAAGTCAAATTTTCCCTGTTTGCAGATGACATGATTGTATATTTAGAAAACCCCATTGTCTCAGCCCAAAATCTCCTTAAGCTGATAAGCAACTTCAGCAAAGTCTCAGGATACAAAATTAATGTGCAAAAATCACAAGCATTCTTATACACCAGTAACAGACAAACAGAGAGCCAAATCAGGAATGAACTTCCATTCACAATTGCTTCAAAGAGAATAAAATACCTAGGAATCCAACTTACAAGGGATGTAAAGGACCTCTTCAAGGAGAACTACAAACCACTGCTCAGTGAAATCAAAGAGGACACAAACAAATGGAAGAACATACCATGCTCATGGATAGGAAGAATCAATATCGTGAAAATGGCCATACTGCCCAAGGTAATTTATAGATTCAATGCCATCCCCATCAAGCTACCAATGAGCTTCTTCACAGAATTGGAAAAAACTGCTTTAAAGTTCATATGGAACCAAAAAAGAGCCCGCATCTACAAGACAATCCTAAGTCAAAAGAACAAAGCTGGAGGCATCACGCTACCTGACTTCAAACTATACTACAAGGCTACAGTAACCAAAACAGCATGGTACTGGTACCAAAACAGAGATATAGACCAATGGAACAGAACAGAGTCCTCAGAAATAATACCACACATCTACAGCCATCTGATCTTTGACAAACCTGAGAGAAACAAGAAATGGGGAAAGGATTCCCTATTTAATAAATGGTGCTGGGATAATTGGCTAGCCATAAGTAGAAAGCTGAAACTGGATCCTTTCCTTACTCCTTATACGAAAATTAATTCAAGATGGATTAGAGACTTAAATGTTACACCTAATACCATAAAAATCCTAGAGGAAAACCTAGGTAGTACCATTCAGGACATAGGCATGGGCAAAGACTTCATGTCTAAAACACCAAAAGCAACGGCAGCAAAAGCCAAAATTGACAAATGGGATCTCATTAAACTAAAGAGCTTCTGCACAGCAAAAGAAACTACCATCAGAGTGAACAGGCAACCTACAGAATGGGAGAAAATTTTTGCAATCTACTCATCTGACAAAGGGCTAATATCCAGAACCTACAAAGAACTCAAACAAATTTACAAGAAAAAAACAAACAACCCCATTAAAAAGTGGGCAAAGGATATGAACAGACATTTCTCAAAAGAAGACATTCATACAGCCAACAGACACATGAAAAAATGCTCATCATCACTGGCCATCAGAGAAATGCAAATCAAAACCACAATGAGATACCATCTCACATCAGTTAGAATGGCGATCATTCAAAAGTCAGGAAACAACAGGTGCTGGAGAGGATGTGGAGAAATAGGAACACTTTTACACTGTTGGTGGGATTGTAAACTAGTTCAACCATTATGGAAAACAGTATGGCGATTCCTCAAGGATCTAGAACTAGATGTACCATATGACCCAGCCATCCCATTACTGGGTATATACCCAAAGGATTATAAATTATGCTGCTATAAAGACACATGCACACGTATGTTTATTGCAGCACTATTCACAATAGCAAAGACTTGGAATCAACCCAAATGTCCATCAGTGACAGATTGGATTAAGAAAATGTGGCACATATACACCATGGAATACTATGCAGCCATAAAAAAGGATGAGTTTGTGTCCTTTGTAGGGACATGGATGCAGCTGGAAACCATCATTCTTAGCAAACTATCACAAGAACAGAAAACCAAACACCGCATGTTCTCACTCATAGGTGGGAACTGAACAATGAGATCACTTGGACTCGGGGAGGGGAACATCACACACCGGGGCCTATCATGGGGAGGGGGGAATGGGGAGGGATTGCATTGGGAGTTATACCTGATGTAAATGACGAGTTGATGGGTGCAGCACACCAACATGGCACAAGTATACATATGTAACAAACCTGCACGTTGTGCACATGTACCCTACAACTTAAAGTATAATAATAATAAATAAATTTAAAAAAAAAAAAGATGAAACAGTATATTACTCTTTTCATAACTAATAGGACACAGTGAAACACAGAATGTTCTGTGAGGAACAATTAGGAAGAATGCTGCAACTTCAGATACATCTATTATTTTATAAACCTTTGATGATTTTAATGAAAATATCCTGAATAAAGAAAGCATCGCCATTTTTATCAAAGAAAATATATAGAACAACTGTGGATACAGTATATTTGTACTATCACAGGTAAATGAGGAAATTAATAAATTACCAAAAATTAAAAGGTAAAGATACTCTCATGTAAACTGTTGATGCTGCTATTTGAAAACTTTATTTTCTGTTTCGATAACTTATAAATAATTATAGATTAGAGACTTGTAAAATTCACTTTTGTCTGCTATTAATATTTAGGAAGACTTTTACTATTGTTGACTATTTTCATGACTGAATAATATTGTTTTTATTGCTGCTATTGCTTTCAAAGTTTATATTAAATTACATTTAATAAGCAAATGATCAATTATTTTTTCAGTAGGTAACCTTACTAATGAAGTCTAAACAGTTATGTGATGCAAAAAAACAAACCTTAATTCCCAGTTTTCATTTCTTTCTAAATAAAAGTACATTATAATCATGCTTTACATCTCCAGATCTTTCTAGGTTCTTATATTTATTTGTATGTTCACTTTTACTAAAGAAGCTAAAATAATTGAGGCATGTATGTTTCACTCCGATAAAGATGCACTTCCCAAGAGGATCTAAATCAATGAATTTATATCCATTTTTCACTCTTGATAGAACCAATTTTCACAACATTTTTCTCTACCATTTATCTTTTTAGACTCTTAATCTCTTTTTCAAATGTTTTATCTTATAGTTTCTAGTGCCACCCTCATGTTCCTTTCTAAAGGTTTATCCTCTCAAAAATATAATTTAAAAAACTCATTTGTTCATTTGTACTTATCATATGTGGTTCTAAATCAAAAGAAGACTAATGCTAAGTATAACTCTTAGCATCTTTTGATTTTCATTTTTTATTATTTTCTTTTCAAAGGTTATCTTAAAGAAAGTGAAATGTAGCTGATAAAATTGTATGATGTCTCATTAAAGAAAATGAAGATTTATAAAGGAAATAACTAAATAGAATATTACTTAGAAATATATTCTTAGAATACAAAGTAATTTTCTTGACTATCTAAAGTTTTAAATGGAAAAGTGATACAATCTGTTTTTATGAGTAGTTTATACTAAATTTTACTACTGTCATCCCCATCTTCAAAGTTTCTTCTTCAACATATTTGTGAGTGTCGATTAATCAGAACACAAGTTTAGCAACTGTTACTGCCTCAAGTCCAGGCTTTCCTTTACTAAATGAATCCTGAAAATATTGAGTTCCATTTTATTTGTTGATGGGCCTATTATACTCATCATTTTTGGCCCAAGAGAGATCATCAAGCTAGAAATAGAGGTATTCTTATATCTAAGAATGGATTGTTTGAAAATGCACCACAAAGACTTTCCTTTGAGCAAAATTTTATAGAAGTTCAATGTGCCACTCTTTGAAACCACTAAGAGGCAAGCAGTGTGTTTTCTAAAACACCAGATGAAATTATTATAGGCCATTTTTATTTTTGGCATGGTACAAAGCAAGGGCCTCAGAACAAGAATACGGTAAATTTTTACTTTATTCTTTAAAATCAGAATCCAGCAGAATAAAGGTGTTTGGTTGAATGTCATTTAATTATATCTTCAAGGAGATGAAGTGCTGTATTAGAAATAAATATCACTATCTGAAAGACACATTTTCAGTCAAGAAACTTGGCTTTTAATAAAAGAGAAATGGAAAGAAAATAACAGTACTATTTTTAAAACTAAAGCAAGATTGTTAAGGTTTCCTACACAAGGAGATGTATCTTTCTTCTACATGTTATGTTTTAGTTTGGAGCTGCTGTTTTCTTGAACATCTGCTTGTCAGGCAAGAAAAATGATTCAAATGGGTATTTCACAATTTAAAAGCAAATTTAATTGCATTCCCAGTGCAGTCGTTTTATGGATTCTGTATATATTAACTTAAAAGATAAAATATAATTGAACAGAAAAATATAGTCTTTATGACTAAATTACAACTAGAAAAATTGGCAGATGATTATGTTAAAATTAAAACACTGAGAACTGGTTTTCACCCTCCACACTGTGAAATTCATATTTTTAGCTGGAAGTACAATGTCCTTTACTTCAGAGAATTTTCTGCCACTTTATTTGCTGGCAATCTCACTAGCAAAATTTAAAGAATTCATGACTAGAATACAAAGTTTACAAAAGTACACCTCTATTCACATGAGTGTAAATAGTGCCATTTTTAGCAATACAGAAAACCCTCATTTAACAATATCTTTAGAAACTAATTCTATTAACTTATCTACTGTAGTTAATATATTAATTTCCCAGTGTTGTTGTAGCCAATTACCACAAACTTAGTTGCTAAAAAAACCATAAATTTATTATCTTACAATCCTGGAGGTCAGAAATATGAATAGGGTTTTACCAGACTAACAATGTGTTGGCAAGTTGCATTCCTTCCTTTGCTTTTTACAACTTCTAGAGGCTGCCCACGTTCATGGGCTCAAGGCCTCCTGCTCCTCAAAGCCAGCAATCTCCCTTTGACCCTCTCTCTGTAATCGTATCTCTATCTGACTGATTTCCATGCCTCTCTCTTTCTTTCCCTTATTAGGAACAATAGGCCCACCTGGAAAAACCAGGTTAATCTCCTCATCTTGGGATTTTTAATTAATAACATATGCAGAGTCCCCTTGTCAATGTAAGTTAACATATTCACAGATTCTAGAGATTGGGAAGGGGAATCTTTCGTGTTGGCGGGGGGGGGGGGGGGTGTTATTCTGCTTACTGCAGTTACACATATGGAAAATATTTTAAAGAATCTCAATCCATTTCATGTACCTGATTTTATTTCATGGTAATGCAACACAGTTATGTTGAAAGGGAGTATATAGTTGAACCTCCATATCTGTGGGTGCTGCATCCACAAATTCAACCAACTATGAATCAAAAATGTTTGCAAAAACAAAATAATAATGTAAGCATTAAAAATAATACAACATAATACTTACATGATGCCAGGTATAAGCAATCTATAAATGATTTAAAATATACAGGAGGCTGTTCTTGGGTTATAGGCAAATGCCACCCCATTTTACAAAAAGGACTTGAGCATCTACAGATTTTGGTTGCCACGCGGTCCTGGAATCAATCCCCTGTGGATATGGAGAGATGACTGTATTGTCATCTAGACTGTTGTCCCTGTATTCCTCAGCTTGTTACTTAATAAAAGTGTGAATTTTAGTGATTATTTTAATGTTCTTATACATTTCAAACAAATTAAGATAAGAGAGACTCTTAGGTAAGGAGATGAAACATTAACAACAAATAATTCTTGGCATTAGAATTGTTTAAAATGTTTTAAAGAATTGTCAAAGATTGTTGTAAATATTTCAACCACTTTGCTATTATTCTCTGTTTTACAGATGAGATAAATGATGCTTGGAGAGGTTAAAGAACTTACTCAAAAACCATAAGGGTTAATAAGTGATAGTACTAGAATCTGCGGTGAGGTTTCTGACTTCAGAGTCTGAGCTCCGAATGAGGACAGAATTCTCTCTGTAATCTGATACATTTCTTCCCTCTGAACTTATTGATGAGTGAGCAACCTTCATCACCTATGTAAATTTGCAGTCAATGGTCAATAAATTTCTTCATTTTTCCCATTTTGTAATGTCGAGCAAATGCTGTTCATCTCACTTATATTTGAATATTTACTGTTTATCTAAAATTAATCTTGCAAAAAAGTGGGGTTACTCTTTGAATTTTATGCTTATGATTATTTTCCTAACAAACTTTGTACTACCTAATGAAGCAGTGGAATATAACATGTAGAGATTTTAATGTAGGAAAGATGTGCTTTCAAATATTACCATTTCCCATTTTCTGATATTAGGTATATTACGGTGTTTCTGGGCCTCTGTTTCTTCTTTGAAATATTTGTGATAAATAGTAATTGTTTTAGAAATGTGGCTTTTTTATATAAACTACATAGTAGCAAGCAATTTTGTTTTCAAGATGGTGAGTCGAGCCATTAATTTTATCATCCTCAATCCCTAAATACCACTGAATTGTAAGGAATAATTAAATAACAGAAAAATTACAGTAGCAGTGTTGGGAAATAGAAAAGGTAAGGCATATGTAATAAAACCTGCAAATAATTTAAAGATAACATTAAGGAGACTATATATCTACCAGACACTTAAGAAAATAATGACTTCCACTGATCGAATATTGGTGCTGTATTAAGCACTTACTATGTCCTTTACTCATACTAGCTCATTTAATCCTTATAGCACTCCCATGATTTAGATACACAGTTATTATTATTTTATAGATTTAGGAAACTGAGGCAAAATGAAGGTAAGTAATGTAGGTAATAATACACTGGTACTAAGTGACAATGTTGATATTTAAAACTAGGAAGTTTGTCTTCAGAGGCTATGATTTTAACCACTAAACTCTTCCTTCTTCAGACACATATGAGTGGTCTTCTTGAGTGAAAAATAAATACCTTTATTCATCAGGGTCTCAGAAAACTTTCATACTTAGGAAAGCATGAATGGAGAATAGCAGTGTGTCTAGGATAAACTGTAGCAACTGAGGCCATGTCAAGTGAAACCCATGTTGGATATCTCTAAGGTAGGTGTTCAGCTTTAAGATTCATTGAGTTCAGACTTTTGCTAAGTCGGGAATTACATGAGAAGAAAAGCCTCATATAGAGTGTATAGAAAGACAAGCAGAACGAGAACGGAGAGAAAGAAAGAAAAAGAAAGAAAGAAAGAGAGAGAGAGAGAAAGAAAGAGAAGGAAGGAAGGAAGGAAGGAAGGAAGGAAGGAAGGAAGGAAGGAAGGAAGGAAGGAAGGAAGGAAGGGAGGGAGGGAGGGAGGGAGGGAGGGAGGGAGGGAGGGAGGGAGGGAGGGAGGGGAAGGAGAAAGGAAGGTCATGAAGTGGGTGTTTCCTTTTACTCAAACACACCTCTCACTTACTTATTATATACGCTAGTATCATTTTTTAAGTGTATGAGATGAATTTAGCAAATGAAGCATTCATGCAGAGCCAGCTTCATGGACATGTATCGTGTGCAATTCCATATGGCCTTGCCTTCAAAACAGCCCCCACTTGGTTTAAGGCTCTGCCTCTCTATCGTGTACACCTTAATAATTTTATCGTTCAGTTTGTGTTTTGTAAGTGAAGTCGGATGGAGCAATTGAGTATGCACGTGCACAGAAGAAATCTGTGTAATGTATGTCTGCTCTTACTCCTCACCACCCCATTCTCACATGGTATTCACAGTGGCCCATGCGCACAGAATTCTGATGGACTCACAATGTGTAGGAGTTCACTGAGACTCAAAATGAACAAAAGGTGTGTTGCATCTATCACTAAGTAAACTAATAGTTCCAAGATGCCACGTGTTCTGCTATCAAAAGAACTTGTTTTAAATGCAGTAAGAAGGCAATGACACTCTGAGAAACAGAAACAACAAACGAACTCTGCCATACTCTTTCTTACCTTGAAAATGATGATGTAGAAGAAAAGGAAATAATAGGGCAACACAAAGTTACTTTTCTATTCAGTCCTTACTTATCAATAGGGCAAATATAGAGCGTACTGGTGGAATATGCATGAATCAAGAAGTGAAATAAGAACACGTGAGTTACTTTTGTGCATTTCCACGATTCAGGTATTAGCACAATACATATTTGAAAGGAGCAACTTTGTGTAAGTTGCACAATATCAGTAATTCAGCAAGAGTTGAATTCTCTTACATTTGCATTTAAAATTGGCATTGCACAATATAAACAGTAAAATTCATGCTAAAATGTAAAATTTAATTTTTTCCTTACAATAATGTTAAATAACAAATAGGACACACCCTGGCAATTAACAAAATGAACTCTAATCCCACCCACGCTGCTGCAAATGACAGAATGTCATCATTGTTTATAGCTGAATAATATTTATTTTGGACCAAATAAGATTTCATTGCATAGATACACCAGAGTTTGTTTATCCATTAATATATTAAAGGGAACTTTGATTGCTTCCAGTTTTTGACAATTATAAATAAAGCTGATACACATATTTGCATACAAGTATTTATGTGAACAAGTTTTCAAATCAGGTGGATAAGTACCTAGGAGCATAACTGCTGGATTCTATGGTGATACTATGTTAAGCTTTGTAAGAAACTACCAAACTGTCCTCCAAAGTGGCTATACCATGTATCATTCCTAACAGAAAGGAACGAGAGTCCTTGTTCACATCTTCAACACCAATTAGTATTCTCAGGGCTTTTTAAAACCTATTTGGCAACAAAATTAAATTAAAACTATCGTGACAGTAAAAATCTATAACAAAATTTACCATCTTAATCATTTTTAAGTGTACAGTTTACTAGTATTATGTATAACCACATTATGCAACCAATCTCCAGAACTTTTTTATCTTGCAAAACTGAAACATTGCGCCAGGAGTGGCTCACACCTGTAATCCCAGCACTTTGGGAGGCCCAGATGGGCGAATCATTTGAGGTCAGGAGTTTGAGGCAAGCCTGGGTCACATGGTGAAACCCTGTCTCTACTAAAAACACAAAAATTAGTCGGCGGTGGTGGCATGTGCCTGTAGTCCCAGCTACTCGGGAGGCTGAGACAGGAGCATCGCTTGAACCTGGGAGGCGGAGGTCTTGCCGCTGCACTCGTCTGGGTGACACAGCATGACTCACAAAACAAACAAACAAACAAAAAAACAAGTTTCACACACACACAAACACTGAAACTTTGTACTCATTAAATAACGACTCCTCATATCCTCCTCCTCCCAGTCACTGGCAACCAGCATTCAATTTTCCGTTTCTATTTTTTTGACTACTCTGGATATAAATTTATGACTGACTTATTTCACTTAGCATAATGCCCTTAAAGTCCATCCATATTGTACCACTGGTCATAATTTACTTCCTTCTTAGGGCTGAGTAATGTTTCATATTCATAGAATCATGAATCCGCATTTTGTTAATCCATTCTTTTATTGACAGATGCTTGGGTTGCTTTCACTTCTTGGCCATGGAGAATTGTGCTGTGATGAACATGGTTGTCTAAAGATCTCGTCAAAATCCTGCTTTCAGTTCAGTCTTTTGTATGTAAACTCAAGAGTGAAATTTCTGAATCTTATATTAGTTATATTTTTAATTTTTTGAGAAACTCCCATACTTTTTTTTATAACAGCTACAACATTCTAAATTCATATCAAGAGTAAATAGGATTCCAGTTTCTCCGCATGCTAGCCAACATTTGGTATTTTTTCCCTTTTATATATTAAAAAAAAAAAAAAAAGTAGCCATCCTAATGGATATGAGATAGTACCTCAGTATGGTTTTGATTTTCATTTTCCTAATGATTAGTTATATTTAGTATATTTTCATATGCTTGTTGGTCATTTGTATATTATCTTTAAAGAAATGTCTATTCAAATTATTTGGACACTTTTTCATCAGTTTATGGGTTTTTTTGTTGTTAAGTTGTAATAGTTCTTTCTATATTAACCCCTTATGAGATATAATTTGCAAGTGTTTTCTCGTATATGTGTTTTGCAAATATTTTCTTCCAGTCTTTTTCTTGTCTTTTAATTATTTTAACAGGATCTTTAATAGACCAGAAATTTTTTATTTTAATAAAGTGCAAATTATGAATTTTTATCATTTAATAAATCATTTTTATATTCTTTGATTTATTTTTATTCTCACGATTTATTATATCTCATTATGCCAGAGAGAAATTTATTTCTTGGCTTTCTCCCTTATTAGCATGTAAACTCCATGAAAGCAGGTGCATTGTTCTATTCATACTATATTTCTACACCTAAACTACTATCTGTCAAATAGATCCATTCAGTAAATAGTTGATAAATGTATAAGTATATAAGCATATAAAAACAGAAATATAAAGCTATGTCCTAAGCCAGTAGTTACCATATATTTAACACACTATGTACACCAATAAAATTTTAGATCTAAGTATTTGTATTTCAAAACCACCTGTTGTATACAACATATTTATAGAATTTTTTTCAAAAAATTAGCTCCCATACTACATGTGTATCTATTACATTCAACTTTTTTGATATATACTCCCTACTGTACTAATAGAAACCATGAAATCATAAATTAATGAGTATAAATTTCCCATAAGCTTTAAAATATTTTCCTCTGAAATATAAACATTGGAAACCACTACTCAAAAATCATTATCTTCTACTTTTTTTCCATTTTACATTAAACAGAATACTATCACAGCCTTAATCTACATCTTTTAATATTGTAATTACAGATATAATCAGTTGAGTTTTGCGAAGTGAAGGAAAGAAGTATATTCTTAAGTCCTTTCTATTTGATCTTTCTCTAATTCCACACCTTTTATTGACTCCTTTATTTTCTTTTCATTGTACCAGGTCAGATGTTTGTTTAGCCTGAGAACATTTGGTATTTTGCTCATTTAAGTCACTCTGCACATCTTAGGAATGGCAGAAACTTCTCTTCCTTGGAATTGTGAAAAAATATTTTCTGTTACTTTATGTCTTTCAAGTTTGTCATTTCTCAGCATTATTATGGTATTCCTTGGAAATTATACATATATATACACATACATATGTATATATTAGGCTTATCTGTACATTCTTTGAACATTAATTTTTATAATTATTAATATAATAAAAGTAAATAGGAATAACAGTAGTTAACAAATATGCATTGTACCTGGCTATTTTGCAAAATGCTTTTACATGTGAATGTTATTTAAAGACAACTCTGTGAACTAAGGATGAAGCCGTTATTTTCATTTTTTACTTTATCAAATCGAAACTTACAGAAGTTACATAATTTCAGATAACCAGCAAATGGCAGAGCAAGAACTCACATCTAGGTCGGTATTCCTCCAAATCTCAGGTTCCCAAGAGTAACACTATGTTTGAAGTAAGGTTTTTAAGACACAGTTAAATATTCATTTTACTGCAGCACTTTAAAATATATTACCACACTTAATTTTTAGCAAAAGTTTTGGCACATTTAGGGAGTCTATAAATACTTACTGAATGAATAAATACATGCAGCGATGCAGTGTTTTATATGGTAATATTTCTTTGAAAAGTTTGGCTGCAATATGAAGTACATTTTTAAGTGGGAAGAAAAGCTGATTTTATGTCACAGTATCTGTCACCCAAAAACCAAACTCCTTTTCTCAAGAAAGCAGCTGCCTCCAAAAGCACAGAAATCAACACAAACATTTACAGGGGCCTCTAAGACTCATAAACTACTCACCAAGCACGAAGAGCTTTTCTTCTAAGAATGCTCAAATGGATTATAAAACAATACATTACTTTTATGTTCTCATGGCCCATTAAATCTTTTTTAATGCAATATTCTTTAGAATCAGTATGTTTTGAGTATACCAAAATAGTGGTACTTGCTCTGGCTTTCATTATAATGAGGGGCTATTATTTAATTGCTTTTATCTTTTATAGTTACCTACATAAATAGTGTTAATTCTTGGATTTAAAAACATTAAATTAAGTATATCTATTTTTCACTAAAGCAAAAAGGACTTTTAGTCTAGTTCCTTTGAAAAGAAAGTGAAATCTGTGTATATACCTGATCCCCTGTTCAAAAGCAGCAAGCAAGATCAAATGCTGGATTTCCTGAATATTATCAGTCTAAGAATTTAGCAGTGTACCAGTTGGCAATTTAACATACAAAGTAAACACCTATTGTACACTGAATTGTGTCCCTTTTTTAGATACATGGAGTCATAATGGCCATTATCTATGATTGTGACCTTATTTGAAAATACGTACTTTGTAGATGTAATCAAATTAAGATGGGTTCATATTAGACTAGAATGGGCTCTCATCTAGTATAAGAACTGATGTTTTTATAAGAAGAGAAAACAGAGACACAGTAAAGTAAGTGCCATATGAAGATGAGACATGGAGACACACAGACACAGAGGAAACATGGATGTGTGAAAATGGAGGCAGAGATTAAAGTTATACTGCCACATGACAAAAAATATTTGGAGGTAGGAGAAACAAGGAAAGATTCTCCCCTAGAGACTTCAAAGGGAGCAAGGCCCTCCCAACATCTTGATATTGAGCTTCTAGCCTCTAGAACTGTGAAAGAATAAACCTCTATTGTTTCAGCCACTCAGTTTATGATACCTTATTATGGCAACCCTCAGAAACTAAAACAACATCTAATTCTGTGCTAATATTTCCAGATTCTGTTGATACTATGCGTTAAGTATCTTAACAAGGCATATGTTTCCTATCATTCTAAGGAATGTAGGGCTTTAAATCCAGCCAAGAGTGTTTACAGCTGTTGAACATTTCTTAGGTTTCAATCAATGAGAGCATTTATTATACCCATACTAAGAACTCCAACTTACTTTATCTACTATGAAGAAGTACATATATGCCATGGACATTTCTTCAGAGATATCATTAGAGTCATACATGAAACATTTGAAACATACTAAGTAATTATTTTTTGGTCAATTATCCTAGTTAGTTGGTTTCCTGACATAGTTCATGAGACATACTGCAATCTGAGCATTATCTGATATATTAAACAGGCTGTATGATTTCCAATTCAGTTAGCAGAAGACACTTACTGCAGTTATATCAGTCATATTGTTTGAATGTTTCCATAAACACCTAATCAAGATTTCAAGGTGATTTGACTTGGTAATTCAAACTATTTCCCTGCTGCCCAGGAAGGTAGAGTATACAAATTGTATATACATTTTAGCATCTGGCAGGTTATGCCGGTCACATCTTCCAGAAAATACGTTCCCTATTTCTTGTCCTCAGATAGCATCTAGGAAGTAGGCAAAATACTCTTGTAAATCCATTTTTCTCCAAATGGTTCTACTAATTTTCTACGGTTTTCACTGTGGTCTCTTCTGTTTGACACATGAGTCGTCCTGGATTCCTAAGTGAGTTTTCAATACAGAGCATCCTGCCACAAGACCTTTGACAATTGTAATACATGCATGCTTAATTACTTATTAAGATTTCTAAGGTACTATCTTGGAAATGTTGCTTGATTTTAAGGTAGTCATTTCCTAACACTCATGTAATGCGGCCATATTCCCACACCATACTCCAGTCCAGAAAGAAGCACTGGGCTATGTGTTCCCAAAGCTGCCTCAATCACCAGGAATTTGGAACTGGAAAAAAAAAAAAAAAAAGGAATTTTTTCTCTGCCATATAGTTTGCGAAAGAGAAAAAGTAGATCTGCTTGAAAAATGAGAAAAAACATAACATACATGGAGGGGCAGAGATAAGAGCATAAGCTATGTCCTGAGGTCCAGCTATATTCCTGCTTTGATGCTCAAGACCAATTCTTGAGGTAGCTTAAGTGGCTCTCAATAAATTGCAGCCAAATTAGTGTTAATTAACATACTAATTGTAACAGAACGAAGATGGAACTTTGTACGTTATTTAGGTGTCATTATCTTTTCCTTTCTCAGACTGCATTGGCCAGAAAGGTTTTTGACTTACTCATTGTGATTGTTGAAAAGAGGTGGAGGTAGGTAAATGACTGCACCCCTTTTTTATTTTTTGTGGACCATTATTTCTATAGTATTTAACACTCTTGATCTCTCCCTCTCTATATTTTTATTCATTGGTAGGCTTAAAAAAAAAAAAAACAGATTTTATTTTTTAGAGCAGTTTCAGACTCAGACTCACAGCAAAATTGAGCTGAAGGTTCAGAAATTTTTCATATACCTCCTGCCTCCACCTTTACTCATTTTGGTCCATGATAAAGAGTGACTTGTCTAGATGGTACGCCATGGCTCATGCCCGTTATCCTAACTACTTGGGAGGCTGAACCAGGAGGAGCCCCTGAGCCCAGGAGTTCGAGGACTCAGTGAGCTAGGATCATGCCATGGCACTCATGGCCATGGCACTAAGGCACTTCCTGTCTCGAACTAAATAAAATAAGAAGAGTAACTTGTCCGAACGGAAAATCTGGAAGAAACTAACATTTATTTGTAATCAATGCCTATACTTCTTTTTATGAAATACTGTATGGCAGTAACGTGTGCCCTCTACCATGCTGTAAGTTTCAGCATACCAGGCATTTTCCTTGGGGGAGGAAGCCTAGAATAGCGGGAGGGGCAAAAGTTGAACTCAAAACAACATCCAATATATTGAGCAACGTATTTAGAAACCTCAACAGGTACCCCCAATTGGAGAGATAAATAAAACTTCAAGATTGATGGCAGTTTTTATATCTATACATTCACGCTCTGGTTATCTACTACTACAAACAGAAACTATCCAAAAATTTCAGACAGTGTGTCTTTGTGGCATCACCTAGGGCAGTGGGGTCTGGAATTTTCACTTGTAAGATGTTATCCTCACACACATTCCTGGTACCTCCATGCTTCTTTGCCTTTCTCTCTCAGACATAGTGTCTGATATTCCAGGTCTTCTCCATGTGGCTTGAACATAACACAATATGATGGTCTCAAATTAGCTATACTTTTTAGATGACGGCTGGCTTCCAAAAAGATTATTTTAAGAGATCCAGGTGGATGCTGCAAGACTTCTCATAATACAGCTTCAGAAATCCAAGATCCTACCACTGTCATATTTTATGTGTTAAGCAAGTCACTAAGACTGCCCAGATTCAAAGTGGAGGGAATTAGTCTCTACTTCTACATGAAAAAAAAAAAAAAGCAAATTCTGAATGTGGAAAAGTGTGTGAGGTGAAAGATAGTCTTAAAATCATGTTCAGAAAATACAATTAGCCACACCTGGCTTGTAACTGTTTAAACCTGGGTAGACAGCTTCAGGATTTAGGTGTAAGCCAGAAGGATTTTTGTCTTTGTCAGTCATTGTAGCATATAACAGCTTTGTCAAATGTCAAGTGACCATTTCTATAAAGCGTAGTTGTAACAGCCCTAAACCTTACACAAGTGGTATACAGTTCTCAGCAAAACTGCAGAACTTTAACAAAGGCACGTGGATGTCAGCAAATTCAGAAGCTGAGGCCCTCATCAAAAGTGAGGACCAGAAAAGGTACAGACTGCAGGGTTCAGTAAATTCAGCTACGATATGAGGCCTCAAAATAGGCTAGCTGCAAGGGATCTAGGAGGCTTAACCGTATACTGCAGGTTAGAACAAAGGTATACTTTTGTTTTTGTTTCTATTACAATTCCAAGTTGAATCTGCTAGGCTTTGAACTGTAGATGTTAAGGTTTTTATAAGCAGATATGACTGAAAGAAAATAATTTTGAGCATTGTGGAAATTATCTTCATAGAAAGAGGACTTTAAGACATAAATACTAAAGTAAGTCTTCCCACTGTTAACAAGCAAGGCAGCTGAGTCCAGAGTGCTCTACAAAAGATACAGAGTTTTTGCAAAACTACAGGTTTAAACTTTAACGGTTGTCCAAGAGAGGTGGAACTAGCTCAGATAACCCAAATGTAATTCTGCATTCAGGGTTATATATGGAGTTTTCTACAGTTTAATTTCATTTTGGGGTTATTTTAAGACAGCTCTACATTTTTTAACTGATATGAGGAAAAATCATCTTTATGATGCAAGTTTCTTAGGCCTAAAGAATTTCACAGCAGGAAGTAATAGAAACACTCCCAGGGGCATAATGATGGAAAACACCTTCTCACCTGTCTTCTCTTGAAAATATGGATACTCAGATTTAGTAAAGCCCCCACACAACTCAATAATGGTGCAAGAACAGTGGAACTAGAGATTTACAATACAAGCTGAAAGGAGGAAAAAGCATTTAGCCCTTGACCTTGAAATACGATGTTAGATGTGGACTTATCATAGCTGGTTGAGTTTTTGTTTTTAATTATGAAAGGGTATTTGATTTTGTCAGATGCTTTTTCTGCAACTATTGAGGTGATCGTCTAGTTTTTGTCCTTTTTCTATTAATATGATGATGTCTTACATTGATTGGTTTTTATAATTTAAATCAATTTTGGATTTTAGGGATAAATCATGTTATATTGTCAGGAACAAAGGATAACTTTCCTTGTTGACATATAATCATTTTTACATATTGTGAATTTGACTAGTTAGCATTGAGGAAATTTTTGTCCATGTTCATAAGAGATTTTAGTCTAAAATTTATTTTTCTTGTGATGTCTTTGTCTGGTTTTAATATCAAGTTAATACTGGCCTTATACAAAGAATTTGAAAATGTTCTAGTATTTGCAAGAGTTTTTGAGAGACTGTTATAGTTATATTTTAAACATTTGGTAAAATTAAAAAGTGAAGTCACAGAATTTGTTTTGTGGGAAGTATTTAGCTTACTAATTTAACTTTTATACTTTCATAAGTTTATTTAGATTTATATTTCGCATTCAGTCAGTTTATGGTGCTTGTTTCTTTCTAAGAACTTTTCTGTTTAATCTGCATTATATAATTTTTTGCATAAAAGTCTTTTTAAATAATTTTTTCTTCTCTAAGGCCTATACTGATATGCCCCTTTCCATTCTCGGTTTTAGTAATTTTAGTTATCTCTCTTTTCTTGGTACATGTAGCACGAGGTTTGCTGATTTTATTAATATTTTTGAATAACCAATATTTGGCTTCATTGATTATTTTATTTTTTTCTTTTATCCTTTTTATTTACTTTTACTCTTGTTTTTATTTTTTTCTTAGTTTTGCTTGTTCTATGGTTAGTATTCTCTTATATCTTCAGTTTCTTAATATAGAAGTTTAGGTTATTGATTTCAAATCTTCCTATTATTCTAATATAGATATTTACAGCAATATATTTCTTTCTTGACACAATTTTAGCTGCATCTTATAAGTTTTGTATTATAATTTGGATTCATCTCAAAGTAACGTAATTTTCTCTGTGATTTTCTTCTTGATGAATTAGTTGTTAAAAAGTTGCAACAACTGAAGCATTATTAAATATTAAGTGTTGTTTATTTTTACATACTTGTGAATTTCCAAGATATCATTCTCTTATTTCTATAAATTTCTAAATTTAATTCCACTATGGTCACAGAACACATTATTAAAATCATTAAGTATTGTATTAGGGTTCTCTAGAGGGACAGAATTTTTAGGATAGATGTATATATAAAGGGGAGTTTATTAAGGAGCATTAACTCATATGATCACATGGTCCCACAATAGGCCATGTGCAAGCTGAGGAGCAAGGAAGCCACTTTGAGTCCCAAAGCTGAAGAACTTGGAGTCCGATGTTTGAGGGTAGGAAACATCCAGCATGGGAGAAAGTTGTAGGCTGGGAGATTAAGCCAGTCCAGTCTCTTCATGTTCTTCTGCCTGTTTTTTATTCTGGCCATGATGGCAGCTGATTAGATTGTGCCCACCCAGATTAAGGATGGGTCTGCCCTTCCCAGTCCACTGACTCAAATGGTAATCTCCTTTGGCAACACCCTTACAGACAAACCTAGAAACAATACCTTGCATCCTTCAATCCAATCAAGTTGACACTCAGTATTAACCATCACAAGTACTTCAATAGTTTTTAAATTTATGGAGGCTTACTTTATGGTCTAACATATAGTCCATCTTGAAAATGTCCATGAAAAAACTATAGCCAACATAATACTAAATGGGGAAAAGTTGGAAGCATTACCTCTGAGAACTGAAATAAGACATGGATGCACAGATGCCCACTCTCACCACTCCTCTTCAACATGGTACTGGAAGTCCTAGCCAGAGCAATAAGACAAGAGAAAGAAATAAAGGGCATCTAAATCAGTAAAGAGGAAGCCAAACTGTCACTGTTTGCTGACGATATGATCGTTTAACTTGAAAACCCTAAGGACTCCTCCAGAAAGCTAGTAGAACTGATAAAAGAATTCAGCAAAATTTCCAGATACAATATTAATTACACAAATCAGTAGCTCTTCTATACACCAACAGTGACCAAGCAGAGAATCAAATCAAGAACTCAACCCCTTTTACAATAGCTGCAAAAAAATTAAAATACTTAGGACTACACCTAACCAAGAAGGTGAAAGATCACTACAAGGAAAACTATAAAACACTAATGAAGGAAATCATAGACAACACATACAAATGGAAACAAATTCCATGCTCATAGATGCGTAGAATCAATATTGTGAAAATGACGATACTGCCAAAAGTAATCTACAGATTCAATGCAATCCCCATCAAAATAACCACCATCATTCTTCACAGTACTAGAAAAAAAATTCTAAAATTCATATGGAACCAAAAAAAAAAAAAAAAAAAGCCTGCATAGCCAACGCAAGACTAAGCAAAAAGAACAAATCTGGAGGCATCACACTATCTGATTTCAAACTACACTATAAGGCCATAGTCACCAAAACAGTGTGGTACTGGTATAAAAATAGGCACATGAACCAATGGAACAGAATAGAGAACCCAGAATTAAACCCAAATACTTACAGCCAACCGATCTTCGACAAAGCAAACAAAAACATAAAGTGGAGAAATGACACCCTTTTCAACAAATGGTGCTGGGATAATTGGCAAGCCATATGTAGGAGAATGAACCGGGATCCTTATCTTTCACCTTATATAAAAATCAACTCAAGATGGATTAAGTACTTAAATCTAAAATCTGAAACTATGAAAATTCTAGAAGGTAACATTGGAAAAACCCTTCCAGACATTGGCTTAGGCAAGGATTTCCTGACCAAGAACACAAAAGCAAATGCAATAAAAACAAAGATAAGGCCAGGCGCAGTGGCTCACACCTGTAATCCCAGCACTTTAGGAGGCCGAGGCAGGCAGATCACAAGGTCAGGAGATCAAGACCATCCTGGCTAACAGAGTGAAATCCCATCTCTACTAAAAATAAAAATAAAATAAAATAAATAGCTGAGTGTGGCGGCGGGCGCCTGTAGTCTCAGCTACTCAGGAGGCTGAGGCAGGAGAATGGCATTAACCCAGTAGGTGGAGCTTGCAGTGAGCCGAGATCACGCCACTGCACTCCAGCCTGGGTGACAGAGCAAGATTTCATCTAAATAAATAAATAAATAAAATAAAAATAAAAATAAATAAATAGCTGGCATCTAATTAAACTACAGAGCTCTTGCACGGCAAAAGGAAAAGTTGGCAAAGCAAACAGACAACCCACAGAGTGGAAGAAAATGTTCAAAATCTATACATCTGACAAAGGACAAATATCCAGAATCTACAATGAACTCAAATCAGTAAGAAAAAAGCAAACAATTCCATCAAAAAGTGGACTATGGACATGAATAAACAATTCTCTAAAGAAGATATACAAATGGCCAACAAACATGTGAAAAAAATGCTCAACCTCACTAATAATCAGGGAAACGCAAGTCAAAACCACAATATGATACTACCTTATGCCTGCAAGAATGGCCATAATCAAAAAGTCAAAAAACAGTAGATGTTGGCATGGATGTGGTGAACAAGGAACACTTATACACTGCCAGTGGAAATGCAAACTAACACAGCCACTATGGAAAACAGTGTAGAGATTCCTTAAAGAACTAAAAGTAAAACTACCATCTGATCCAGCAATCCCATTACTGGGTATTTACCCAGAGGAAAAGAATTAATTATTCAAAAAAGATACTTGCAAATGCATGTTTATAGCAGTACAATTAACAACTGCAAAATCGTGTAACCAACCCAAATCCCCATCAACCAACAAGTGGATAAAGAAACTGTGGTATATAATACAATGGAATAGTATGCAGCCATAAAAAGGAATGAATTAACAGCATTTGAAGTGACCTGGATGAGATTGGAGACTATTACTCTACGTGAAGTAACTCAGGAATGGAAAACCAAACATCGTACATCCTCACTGATATGTGGGAGCTAAGTTATGAGGACACAAAGGCATAAGAATGATACAATGGACTTCGGGGACTTGCAGGAAAGAGTGGAAGGGGAGACAAGGGATAAAATACTATAAATATGGTGCAGTGTATACTGCTCTTGTGATGGGTGCACCAAAATCTCACAAATCACCACTAAAGAACTTACTCACATAAACAAAGACCACCTGTACTCCAGTAACTTATGAAAAATAAAATTAAAAAATAAATAAATAAAAGAAAATGTCCATGAACACTTGAGAAGGAAGTACATTTTGCTTTCATTGAGTGGCACCTTCTATAGAAGTTTGTTAGGTCTAGGTGGTTTATAGTGTTGTCTTTTATTTTCTTGTTGATCTTCTTAGTTGTTTTACTTATTAAACATACGGTAATGATGTGTCCAACTATATTTTTAAACCACTTATTTCTCTTTTCAGTTCTGTTCACTTATGCTATATATTTTGGAGCTCTCTTGTTGTAAACACAAATGATTTTAATTGCTATGTCTTCGTGCTGGATCAATTATTTATTATTGTAAAAGTTCCTTCTTCGTTTCTAATAAACCTTTTGCCTTAAATTCTATTTTGACTTTTGTTAATGAAGTGACTCTCTGTCTTTGGCTTACTGTCTGTGCTGTAAATCTTTTCTTGTTATTTTACTTTCAACCTATCTATGTCTTTTAACATAAAGTGTGTCACTTGTAGACAGCACATAGTTGAGTCATTTTAAATCTATTCTGTCAGTCTCTGTCTTTCCATTAGAATGTGTTTAAACTATTTTCATGTCATATAACTAATAAGCTATAATTTATACCTGCCATTTTTTATATTTGTTTTCTATATGTCTTATGTCCTACTTGTTTCTCTATTTCAGAATTCTTGATTACTTTCCTATTAAACATACTTTTGGGGGATATATCATTTTGATTTCCTTCTTGTTTACTTCACTATATTTTAAAAAGTATTTTCTTTTTGGTTTCCCTGAAGTCTCAGTTAGCTTTTAAACAATTTAATTTAGTTCAGTTTAACACAAATTTAATTTCAGTAGTATACATAATTTTCTTGCATTGTAGCATCCTTATTTTTGTGCTATTATTGTCAAAGAAATTGCACCTTTTGATTAACATATTTTTATATTTGTTGCTGCATGTAGCTGTGTTTTAAATTATGTAGTAAAAGTAAAGAGTTACAAGCAACATACATTTACACCACCCTATCCTTATAATGTTTAATTTTAAACGTCAACTGCACTGGATTAAAGACTACCTAGAGAACAGGCAAATTATTATTTCTGGGTGTGTCTGTGAGGGTGTTTCCCATGGAGATTGTCATGTGAGTCAGTGGACTGAGTGAGGAAGATCCACTCTCAGTGTGGGTGGGCACCATCCAATATGCTGGGTATATAAGTAGAAAAAAAAAAAGTAGACTAATGGCAAATCTCTCTCTCTCTGTCTCTCTTTTTCTCATTCTCTCTCTGTCTCTCTCTCTTTCTTCCTCTCTCTCTCTCTCTCTCTCTTGCATTCTCTCCTGGAGCTGGGAAACATTTTTTTTACATTTGGATATCAGAATGACAGATTTTCTGACCTCTGGAGTCCAGGAAATACACGAGCAGATCCCTCAATCCTCAAGCTGTTAGCCTTAAACTGACAGTTACATCATTAGCTTGGCTGGTTCTTGAGGCTTTAAGACTCGGATGGAGCCATCCTACCAGCATCCCAGTGTCTCCAACTTCTAGACAGCTTATCATGAAACTTTCTGGCCTTCATCATGGATTATATTCTCCAATTAAAATATATAGAACAGCTAAATGGATAAAAATTAAGACCCAACTATATGCTACTCACAAGAGATTTACCTCAGTGTTAAAGACAAGCATACACTGAAAGTAAAAGGATGGGAAAAAACATTTCATAGAAAGAAAATCAAAAGCAGATGGAAACAGCCAACTTACATCAAATAAAATAGATTTAAGTCAAAAACTGTAAAAAGAAACTAAGAAGTTCATCATATAATGATAAATTTAAAAGGGAGTATAAAATTAATATATCTGTAAGCAAATTTAGAGCACTTAGATATATAAAGCAAATTATTATTAGACACAATGGGAGATAAACAGTAATACAATAACAGTAGGGAAAATCAGCAGCCCACTTTATTTTTTAACTTTTTCTTAAATTTTTATTTATTTATTTATTTATTTATTTTTATTGAGGCAGGGTTTCACTTTGTCACTCAGGCTGGAGTGCAGTGGCACAATCTTGGCTCACTGAAGCCTCAACCTCCCGGGTTCAAGCAATCCTCCTGCCTCAGCCCACAGGCAGCTGGGACTACAGGCACACAATACCATTCCTGGCTTTTTTGTTTGTTTGTTTTATATTTTTTGCAGAGACAGGATTTCACTATGTTGCTCATGATAGTCCCAAATGCCTGAGCTCAAGAGATCCACCTGCCTTGGCTTCCCAAAGTGCTAAGATGATGGGTGTGAGCCATCACACTCAGCCAACAGCTCACTTTAAAGAGTGGACAGATCATGTAGACAAAAACATTAGCAAACTAACACTACACTTAAACTTCAGTATAGATCAAATAAATCTAACAAGACACTTGCAGAATATTTCATCCAACAGTTGCAGAATACACATCTTATTCAACTGCATATAGATCATTCTGCAGGATAGAGTACATGTTAGGCCACAAAAGAAGTCTGAAAATTTTAAGATAGGCATTATATTAAGTGCATTTTCTGACCACAATGGTATAAAACAATATCAATGACAAGAAAAACTTCAGAAATTTTACAAATAAATGGAAATTAAACAACATGATTCTAAACAACTCATGGATCAATGAAGAAATGTAAAGGAAATTATAAATTTCCTTGAGACAAATGAGAATGAAGCTATATCATACCAAAACGTATGGGACAAAGAAAAAGCAGTCTAAGAGAGATGTTTATAGCAATAAATGCCTAAATCAAAAAAGAAGAAACATTTCTAATAAACAACCTAATGATGTAACTCAAGAAACTAGAAGAACAAAAATTAACTAAATCCAAAATTTGTAGAAGAAAATAATAAAGCTCAGAGATGAAATAAACAAAATATACACTAAAATAATGCAATTCGAAAGATCAATAGAATGAAGAGTTTGTTTGTCGAAAAGATAAACAAACTGAATAAACCTCGAGCTAGACTAATAAAAAATAAAAAAGGTCAAGTAAATAAATCAGGGATGTAAAAGGAGATATTACAATGGATACCACAAAAATACCAAGGACTATAAAAGACTATTACTGACAACTACACAATAACAAATTTGAAAACATAGAAAAAATGGAAAAATTTTTGGACACATTCCAACCACCAAGATTAAATTAAAAAATAGAAAATTGGAACAGACTAACAATGAGTAAGAAAATGATATCACTGATACAAAGGTTTCCATCAAAGAAAAATCCAGAAGCTGATGGCTTCACTGAATAATTCTATCAACGATTTAAAGACCAATACCAGTTTTCCTCAAACTACTTCAGCTAATTAAAGATAAAAACATTTTTTCAACAGTAATTTTATGAAGTCAACATTACCCTGATTCCCCAACCACAGAAACACACACACACAAGAAAACTAACGGTCAATATCCCTACTGAATATAGATGCGAAAATTCTCAATGAGATTCTAGCAAACTCATTTTAACAGCACATAAAAAATATTATCCATTATGATAATAGTGGGATTCATCCCACAGATGCAAGAATGGTTTAACTTATGCAAGTCAATAAATATGATATATTACATTAAAATAATGACAATAAAACATGATTGTTTTAATAGATGCAGAAAATGAAATTAATAAAATTCACATCCCTTCAAAACAAAAACTTTCAACGAATTAGGTATAGAATGCCTCTTAATACAATAAAGGTTATATATGACAAACCCATAGTTAACATCATATCAAATGGAGAAAGGCGGGAAGATTTTCCTGCAAGGCTATGATCAAAACAAGGATGCTCATTTTCACTGCTTCTAATCAATAAAATATTGGAAGTTCTAGCCAGTTAAATTAAGCAAGAGAAAGAAATAAAAATCTTCCAAATTAGAAAGGAAGAGGTCAGATTTTCACTGTTTGCAGAAAACATGATCTTACCTACATAAAATCATAATAACTTCATGAACAAACTATTGGAACTAATAAATGCAGCAAAGTTGCGGAAAATAAAATCAACATTAAAAAATCAGTAGCATTTTAATTAACAAATAGTGAAATAGTGAACTATCTGAAAAAGAAATCAGAATAATAATTTAACTTACAATATCTAAAAAAAAAAAAAAAAACCTAAAATTTAACTTAACTAAGAAGGTGAAAGATCTCCACACTGAAAACTACCAAATTTTGATGAAAGAAAAAAGGGCACAAATAAATGAAATGATATCCCATGTTCATGGATTACAATAATTAATATTTTCACCATACTAATGTTTCCCAAAGCAACTTATACATTTAATGCTATCTCTATTAAAATACCAATGATAATCTTTACATAAATAGAAAAAAAATCTAAAAATTAATATGACAGCACAAAATGTATCAAATATCTAAAGCAACTCTGAGCAAATAGAAAAAGATGGAGGAATCACACTACTTGACTTCACTACTTGACTACAAAGCATCACTAGCTCAAATACAGCATGGTTCAGGCATAAAAACAGACCCATACATCAGTGAAACAGAATAGACAGCTCAGAAGCAAATTTATCCACCTATAGCCAACTAAATTTTGGCAAAGATGCCAAGAACACACAATGGGGAAACAACAATCTCTTCAAAAAATGACACTGAGGAAATCTGACATCCACATGCAGAAGAAAAAAAAAACTGGTCTGAGAGGTGACAACTTGTTAGCAGTCTTCGCTCCCTCTGGGCGCCTCCTCAGCCTGGGAGGCCACTGTGGCCGCACTCTAGGAGCCCTTCAGCCTGCCACTGCTTGCTGTGGGGGCCCCTCTCTGGGGCTGGCTGAGGCCAGAGCCAGCTCCCTCTGCTGTCAGGGAGGTGTGCAGGGAGAGGCGCGGGCGGGAGCCGGGGCTCCCGCCAGGTTCCGGGCAGGTCCTGCACTCAGTGCCACCAGCCAGCTCCTGCTGGCCTTGATCTGAGGCTGGGTCCCGTGCATGGACCACCGTCTCTTCACAGGTGCACTGGCCATGATGGTGGGTGTCTCTTTCCCACATCCCCTGTTTTCCTCTTGGTTGTCTGTGACCAGTTCCCTCTGGGCTGCCCTAGTGCCCGAGTTAGGTGCCACAAAGTCCCACACTGAGTGCCAGTGAGAGGTGAAGCCCGGTGGGCTTCTGGGACCAGTGGGTACTTGGAGAACTTTTCTGTCTAGCTAAAGGATTGTAAATGCACCAATCAGCATGCTGTGTCTAGCTAAAGGTTTGTAAATGCACCAATCAGTGCTCTGTATGTAGCTAACTGGGTGGGGACTTAGAGAACTTTTGTGTCTAGCTAAAGGATTGTAAACATACCAATCAGCACTCTGTCTAGATAAAGGTTTGTAAACACACCAATCAGCACTCTGTTAAAACGGGCCAATCAGCTCTCTGTAAAATGAACCAATCAGCAGAATGTGGGTGGGGCCAGATAAGGGAATAAAAGCAGGTCACCCGCGCCACTAGGGGCAACCGGTTCAGGTCCTGTTTGAGCGGGTGGTGGGTTTTTTCTTTTGCTCTTTGCAATACGTCTGGTTGTTGTTCACTCTCTGGGTCTGTGCCACCTCTATGAGCTGTAACACTCACTGCAAAAGTCTGCAGCCTCACTTCTGAAAGCCAGTGAGACCACGAACTCACCAGGAGGAATGAACAACTCCAGACGCGCTGCCTTTAAGAGCTGTAACACTCACCACAAAGGTCTACAGCTTCACTCCTGAAGTCAGCGAGACCAAGAACCCACCAATTTTGGACACAGAACCACTATCTTTTACCATACACAAAAATCAAAGTAAAATAGGTTAAAGACGTAAATGTAAAACTTGAAACAATGAAATTATTAGAAGAAAATGTAAGGGAAATGACTGGACAAGTTTTTGTTTTGTTTTTAAGATGGAGTCTTGCTTTGTCACCTAGACTGGAGTGCAGTGATGCAAACTCGGCTATAGGAGCCTGCCACCGCACCCAGCTAATTTTTTTGTATTTTTACTAGAGTTAGTGTTTCACCGTGTTAGCCACGATGGTCTTGATGATGTGACCTAGTGACCCGCCCACCTCGGCCTCCCAAAGTGAGGAGACTACAGGTGTAAGTCATTGCGCCTGGCCCTAGACAAACATTTTTTTAAGAACTTGAAAGCACAGGAAACAAAAGCAAGAATCAGCAAATGGGATTACATCAAATTAAAAAGCTTTTGCACAGCAAACTAAACTATTAACACAATGAAAAGACAACCTAAAAATGGGAGAAAAATATTTGCAACCTTACATCTGACAAGGGGTTCATATTTAAAATATATCAGAAAATCAGACGACCTAATAGCAAAGCAACAACAAACAAAAAACCAGATATAAAAATAAAAACTTTAATAGACATTTCTGAAAAGAAGACACACAAATGGCCACCAGGTATATAAACATTGCTCAACATCACTAATCATCAGGGAAATTCAAATCAAAACCACAGTGAGATACCACTTTATTCTAGTTAAAACGCTATTATCAGAAAGACCAAAAAAAAAAAAAAAAGAGCTGGTGAGGCCGTGTAGAAAACAACTTACATACCGTTGGTAGGATTGTAAACTAGTATAGCCATCATGGAAAATAGTATAAAATCTCAAAAAATTAAACACAGAACTACCATATGAACCAGCAATCCCATTCCTGGGTATACATCCAAAGAAAATAAGTTTGGCAAAAAGATATATCAACCCCCATGTTTATTGCAGAACTATATACAATAGCCAAGATATGGAATTAAACTTAAGTATCAAACAGTGACTAAGATATACACACACAATGGAATACCATTCAGCCATAAAAAGAATGAATTATTGTCATTTGTGCCAACATGGATGAAACTGAAGGACATTATGTTAAACAAATTAAGGCAGAAATAAGATAAATACCACATGATCACACCCATGTGTGGAATCTAATTTTTTTTTAAGTTGTTATTATCAAAGCAGAAACTGAGGACTGAAGTGAGAAGAGGAGGATTGAGAGAGGTTGTTCAAGGGGTTCAAGTTACAATTTGATAACATAAAATATTCTGATGTTCTATTGCACAATAGACTGAATATAGTTAACAATAAAATAACATATTTTTCAAAATTGTTGGAAGAGAGGATTTAAAATGTTCTCACCATAAATAAATGATGAATGCCTGAGGTGATTGTTATACTAACTACCCTGGTTGGATTATTATCTAACATAGGTATGTATCAAAACATCAAATTTTATCTCATAGATATATACAATGTGTCAATTAAAATAAACACTAAGGATGGGAGTAAACATGTCAGCTCTGGATATAGAACAACCTTAAAATCATTTTATAAATACACTCTTCTGAGAAATTTTGGAGGTTTTCAGTGCAAGAATCTGTATTTACCAACAGAACCTCAATGAAAATAATTTAAATAGTTAATATTAACAAGCTAAACTCAGCAGTGATATCAAAATAGGCATCTCATCTCCTCCAACAAAGGATATAACCATTCATCTGGTCGACATTTGGCTTAAGTCTACCAATGCTGGATTAAAAGAACAAAACTTTAATAATATTATCGGGGAATATGTCCTTCCAACTCCTGTTGCTTCTTCTATGTGAAGGGACTTTTACTTATGTCACATGGCTGAACTTTTTAAACCAATCTTCTCATCATAATATCTGAGAAGATAAGTAACTTAGCTGATTGTTATGTTTGGAAATGGATACTTTGCATATCAGTCTATACCATTTTCTCCCCTTCTGTTTTTGGAAACAGACCTGCCTGTAGGAATCAAGACCTCTGTTCCTACAAGCTGACAGTTTTATTAGAAAGCTACTCATTGGAAGAGTATTTTAGTAGTGAATGCCATTGCCTTATTAATTATTTTCTTCAATGCAAGTAAGTCAAATCGGATCTAGGCCCAAGTCACATTCTTCAGTATCACTGTTAGTTTTCAGCTGGCTCAGAACTTGAGCACAGAAGTGGGTATTTATTAGGCCCTCTTAAAGTCTCTTCTTGTATCTTCTGTCAAATATTCTGTTAGAATATGAAAAGTAAAAATGCAATGCAACAAAAAACTAATGGCGGAGTTCAAAAAAATTATAATAAACAAGAAAATCTTCTGTTTACAAAGATTTAAGCTTGAGAGTCAAACCTACTATCTCTTCAGTTTTATGACTTTGAGCAGTTCACATAAACTCTAAAAGTCTCCAGTTTCATCACCTTGAACATAAAAATATAGTTATGCTTTTTCATATTTTGGAGTTATTAAAATGAGATAAAGATTGTGAAAATGTTTTGAGTTTTTAAAAGTACAAAAATATAATTATATTGGGATTGGCATTGAGAGTTTGAGAATAAAATGTACCTAGCCAGAGGTAAATGAAATACAGAGTATTCATCAAAAACACTGATAATGAATGAACAGAAGGTACCAAATGAGAAAGGTAAACTCAGGTAAGCTGGAAGAGTAGCATAAATCTTAAGGAATAACTCTTAAATTGAACTTCAATCCTTGGTTTCATTATTTTTCTTCCCCACCAGACTATGAGCACAAAATGTTATTTATCTTTGTTTTCCCAGTGCCTGACACAGGGTAGGCCCTCAATAAATTTGGCTTAATTGAATTGACTGACTGAAAATAAACAATCAGGCTAATGAATGCATGCCAGATCCTCTTTACTTGCAGGTTATACCAAGTAGAGAAGCAATTATGAGACTAGAGATAAGGCCCACTACAAGAAGAGAGAAGAGTTTGTCCTGTGTTCCTTTGCTGCCTATACCCTGATTTTAATGCTATATTATATTTTAGATGTTGTGCTGGCTACTGAGAATACAGAAAATATTAAAAGATGTCTTTTGACTTTAAGAAGCTTAGATTCTTGTGGTTTAGAAATTGTATTAAATGCAATCTCTGAGATATGCATGAGAATAGCAATTTACTGAGCAGTTTCTCTGTGACAGACATTGCACATGGATATTTCAAGCACTATCACTTTACATTCACACACCAAGTCCATGTGATTGGCTCTGAATGCTTTATAGATATGGAACTGAAGCTTAGAGAAGTTATTTAACTTTTCCAGGATAGAAAGCTTTGAAAAGGACTAAGCCAACATTTCAAACACATTTGCTGGACTCCAAATGTAGTGCTCCTTCCAGTGTTATGCAATGCTCCCCATAAAGAAATGATGAAGCGCCATGGGAAAGAGCAGATGAAAATGGGAAAACCTAGGTTGATAAACTCAATGTTAGGAAAGGCTTTCATGGTAAGATGTCTTCCTCCTCAAAGAGCTGTGCGTTTTAAAATAGGATCATGGAGAAAAGTCAGTAACTAGAGTTACCGCCAATACATTTGAGGTAGAGGTTTCTTTGTGAGGCCTCTCAAACCACTACATGTGCAACCAGGCCCCAGCAGAGAACAGCCATCTGGGAGACAAGGTCATGAAGAGCTTGGGGTGAAATCATACTACCTTCGACAGTATTCTATGCCATAGAGTTGGCTCCTATTTTTCCCCTGGGAAAGACTGTTGTTCAGAGAACATGTCACTAACAAACATTTCTCTCTTTATTTGAAAAATTTCAGCGTTGTATTAGGGTTCTCTTAGAGGGACAGAAATAATAGAATAGATATCTATATGAAGGGGCTTCTTTTAGGAGAATTCACTCACACAATCACAAGGTGAAGTCCCACAACAGGCCGTCTGCAAGCTGAGGAACCAGGAAGCCAGTCTGAGTTTCAAAACCTCAAAGTAGGGAAGCCGATAATGCAGCCTTCGGTCTGTGGCTGAAGCTCAAGATCCCCTGGAAAATCACTGGTGTAAGTCCCAAGAGTCCAAAAGTCAAAGAACTTGGAGTCCGATGTTCAAAGGCAGGAGGCATCCAGCACGAGAGGCATATATATGGACTCCAGATGACTTAGCCAGTCTAGTCCTTTCACGTTCCTCTGCCTGCTTTTATCCTAGCCACACTGGCAGCTGATTAGATGGTGCCCATTCAGACTGAGGGTTGGTCTGCCTCTCCCAGTCCACTGACTCAAATTTTAATCTCTCTTGGCAGCACCTTCACAGACACACGCAGGAACAATACTTTGCACCCTTCCATCCAATCAAATTGACACTCAATATTAACCATCACGAATGTCTTTGCTATTGTGAATAGAACAACCATGAACATATGAGTGGATTTGTCTTTTTGTATAACGGTCTATTTCCCTTTCAGTATACACCCAGTAATGGAACTGCTGGGTTGAATGGCAGCTTTAAGTTCCTAGAGGAATCTCCAAATTGCTTTTCACAGTGGCTGAACTAATTTACAGTCCCATGGTATATAAGCAGTCCCTTTTCTTAGAAGCCTCACCAGAATCTGTTGTTCTTTGACTTTTTAATAACAGCTATTCTGACTGGGATAAGATGCTATATAATTGTGGTTATGATTTGCATTTATCTGATGATTAGTGATGGTAAGCATTTATTCATGTTTGTTGGATACTTTTATGTCTTATTTTGTAAAATGTCTGTCCACGTCCTTTGCCTATTTTTTAATGGGGTTCTGTTTTGCTTGTTGATTTGTTTCAGTTCCTTCTAGATTCTGAATATTCTGAATTCAGTTCCTTCTAGATTCTGAATATTGTTGAATGCATACTTAGAGAATATTTTCTTCCATACTTTATACTGTCTATTTGCTCTGTTGAGTTTTTTTGGATGTACAGAAGCTCTTTTTTTTTGGATGTACAGAAGCTCTTTAATTTAATTAGGACCCACTTGTCAATTTTTGGTTTTGTTGCAATTGCTTTTTGGGACTTTTTGGGGGAAAAATTATTTGCCAAGACTGATGTCAAGAAAAATATTTCCTAGGTTTTCTTCTAGGATTTTTATAGTTTGAGGTCTTACATTTAAATATTTAATCCATCTCGAGTTAATTGTGTATATGGTGAAAGGTAAGGGTCCAGTTTCATTCTTCTGCATATGGCTAGCCAATACCATTTATTGAATAAGGAGTCTTTTCCTCATTGCTTGCTCTCATCAGCCTTGTCAAAGATCAGATGGTTTTAGGTTTGTGGTTTTATGTCTGAGTTTTCTATTCTGTTTCATTCTTCTATGTGTCTGTTTTTATACCAATATCATGCTGTTTTAGTTACTATAGCCTTATAGCATAGCTTCAAGTCGGGCAATGTGATGCCTCCACCTTTGTTCCTCTCTGAGTCCTAACATAGATAATTCCTCCCTGGACTTCCCATGATTGTAGCTGTCCCATGAGGTAATTAGTTCATATGGTCAAAGGACCAAGGCTACATTGTCATAACCTCTGCTTCTAGACTTTTACAGGACCCAAGTATTCCCTGCCCAAGGAATCCACAGCCCACTTCCCCAAAGAAAGTAAGTTATCAAGCACATCACTATGCCAAAGACGAGGCAGCTATTTATGGAGCATGAAAACTTTGACTAATGGGCTGTGGTACCCATACAAATCCATCTGAAGCCCCTTGCAGTGCTGACTGCAGTACGTGAAGAAAAAGAGAAGAAGCAGTAGAGCCGGGGGCTAAGTTCAGGCTCTCTTTGTGTGACCTACAGAAGGCTTTGAGAATTTTATTTACAAACTTAGACATCAAGTTATTTTGAATATATATCTGTAAAGTTGATACAAGGACATATTTTACTTATATAGTATTATATATTAGGTATATATACATGTGTATGTATATATATATGTGTGTGTGTATATATATACATGTACATTTGTTCCATACCAGTCTATGAATGTTAGGGGCAGAGCTGTTGGAAAAGATTCTCTTCAGTCCACTAAGGAAATACTGCTTTGAATCCCAGAATTTCAACTGATGGGCCATTTATGTTGAAATTTTAAACGCCTGAAGGAGACCTTGTTTTTATTCTTCCCTTCCTCCAGGGCCTAAAATTTAAGTCTCTACCAGGGTAGAGTCTCTGAAAACAGGCTGTATCATTTTACTTTTATTTCACCTCTAAATTCCAAATTACTCTTTCCTTTGATTAATTTTTAATATGTTATTTACTCGAAAATTAAGTACAGTGTAAGGGAGTTGCCAAGAAGTAGGCCAAGGAAATGAGTGAACAGTAGATTTCCTGTTAGCAATTCTGCATGATAGATAGCATGAAAAAGTAATCAATTTTGATAGGAGATATTGTCTCCAGGGAAGCTAGTAAAAAATGAGCTTTCTTTGCTTCTAGTTGAAATATTATTGAAGCTTCTGAAATTGGGGTCCTAAAGGATGGACAGTTATTCTTTGGGGGCTTCCTCCTCATTATATCTCTAACTCTACATATCTTTTCTAAATGCCTACTTGCTACATTGTTTCAAAAGATTTGAACCTGCCAAATAGAATAAGAAGAAATATTTCCCCATTTTCCTCCTTGCATATCACAGGCAGGGATGTATCAAATCTGAACTCTTTATCATAGCAAAATTTGTGACTAATGGTCAAAAGTTATCACTATTGGAGGTAAAAATATTTTATAAACATAAAAAGAATAAAATATAACAATAAAAATCACAAGAAAGATGAACTCAGGAGGATATTTGTCCTAGATGCCTGTCTTGTTAGTGATTATCCATTTAGGTAGGGTCTCCATATTTAAACTGGCACTTCTTTGTAGATTTGCACATCATCAACTTAATCATATGTTATGACAGAAGAAATTTCTTTCTTTGCTTCTGTAGCACCGTATATCTTCCTACTTTATTTCTTAAAACCTTAGATACAAAACCTTGTCTGAAATATTAAAAGACCTAGCCTTAGTAGTATCTCTGATAATAGTATATTTAGTATTCACTGAACACTCAGAATCCAATATTTAAAATCAAGTAGTCATATAACATTCTTTTAAGGCCCTTCAAGGTAGAAATATTTGATACCAAGATTTTTTTTTTCTTTCTAGGTTAAGTAACATATCCTAAGATGAATGTATGCATACTTACACAAACCTTGAGGGCATACATTAAGGAAGCAGCTATTATATGACTTTAAAATGGGATCAGAGAGTAAAATGATTTACAGATCAGTTGGCTCGTCATAGGCATAGCAGAGATTGATACCAGTTTTTTTTTATTTTTGCTCTTTCCATTCTTTTCTATGCATCATATATCCTGACATATTTTACAAGTTCCTCAATGACAATAAGTTATTTCCTTTATTGCTGAACCGCATAAATTTAATAGATCATAATTTATATGTTTGCTAATTGTGTGTTCCCCCAAGTTTGTATGTTGGAAAGTAAATCTTTTTCCTTTTTTTTTTTTTTTTTTTTTTTTTTGATAAACAGTCTCACTCTGTTGCCCAAGCTGGAGTGCGGTGGTGCGATCTTGGCTCACTGCAAGCTCCACCTCCCGGGTTCACGCCATTCTCCTGCCTCAGCCTCCCGAGTAGGTGGGACTACAGGCGCCTGCCATCATGCCCGGCTAATTATTTTTTAGTTTTAGTAGACACTAGGTTTCACTGTGTTAGCCAGGATGGTCTTGATCTCCTGACCTCGTGATCCACCTGCCTCGGCCTCCCAAAGTGCTGGGATTACAGGCGTGAGCCACCGTGCCTGGCTGGAAACTAATTCTTAATGCGATAGGATTAAGATGTAGGGCTTTGGGAGGTGATTAGGTCATGGGGGTCAAGCTGTGATGAATGGTATTAGTGCCCTTGTAAAAGAAACAATTTCTGCAAGAAATGTGGGTAAAGGGCTATTATAAAGATTAATTAATACCACTAATAAAATGAGAGGCAGAAGCTAAAACCCATAATTTACTAAATACTAAAGATGTCAAGGAGTTTTCAAAAATCTATCATCAGTGATAATGTCAAAAACAGTTTAGAATGAGAAAAGAAAAAGTCTATCTTAGTTATAATGAATATGGAATGGATAAGATAGTATAGCACATTTACAAATTTGAAGGGGATGTTTTCATTACATATAGAAACAATAATATGATTTAGTATGCAAAGAGGGTCTGAAATAATTAAATGAATCTGAGTCTCTAAGAAATTAATTAACATTGGACAAAGCAACTAAGATTATGTCTGCATTTAGACAGCTGGAAATTGGTCTTTTTTCCAAAATAAATCATACATTTAGTTTATTTTTTAAAAAAGAATGTTCATTCATTCATGTTTAATGCAACCATTTACAAAAGAAATATTTTTCAAGAAGACAGTATGTGACATAAACTGTAAAAATATTGAGACTACAGAAATATAAATAATTATGGTAAGAACCATGCCCATAAGAATTTTCAACCATATAAAGGAAGTAAGGAAGCAAAGAAAAAATTAGAGAGAACTGTAATATAAAGCTAGAAAAAAATAATGGAAATGCCCACATGAGAGGTTCTGCCACATTATTATAGGAATTTAGATAATGAGTAATTAATAAAGTGATTTTAGCATAGAACACTTTGAAGGATGAGATGTTAAGGGTCCAGTTAGGAGTCTGGGGGCAGAGCAGAGGTGCGATCTTCAAGGAAAAATTGATTGGTTAAGCAATGTTCCAACATATAACATTTGCAGCATCCTTTGGAACAAAAACATTGTATGAGGCAATAATAAACAACACAATCACCATCACACTAAAACAATGCTCCACATTGTCTTTAAAAGCAACCATGGTCATCGCTGTATTGAACTGGTGCTCCTTCAGGATCATACTGCTGTTTAGATTGAATCATTTACTGCCCTGACCTAGCTTCCTTATATACTCACCAGGCAGTTATTATTGATCTCACTAAGCAAGGTATTATGTTTGGTGGTAGTTTGGCATTAAATTTCTATCGCTGCCTTGTAGCAAATCACATCCTGCTCACTGAAAGACCTTCTTCATGAAACAGTTTGTCTGATAGGCCTCATCATAATACCAAGTATTTATAGTTATATCAAAATAGATTTTTTAAATGGGTCAAAATTTGGAAATATAGCTGTGAAAATTTTGTTGTTTACTGATGAAGAAACAGTATGTTAGACGTAATACTGCAGAGAAGGCCAGTTCATCTAAAATCAATAAGAAGCTGAGTGACTGAAGTTAACCTAGAGCATAAATAAGTTGAGTGTGGAAGTTTAGATGACAATAAAAAGGATCAGATTGTAAAGTTTCCTAAATGTCCCACTAAGAAAATTAAATTTTTATTAAATAATGAAAAAGATGATAAAAGAGAGAAATCACTCTACCCAAACTGCACTTTAGGAAAATTTTAATCCATGAGGCAAAGTATGCCTCATGGATTAAAAAGTATGGGAAGGTCAAAAATCAGGACAACTCGTTAGAATGTTGTCGTGAAAGCTACTATTACTAGCTTAAATACAAAAAAAATTGGAGAGAAAATAAAATGGAATGAATTGTCTATAAAAGTTACAGCAAACTAGATCCAACATTATCTGGAGTGTAGAAAATCTAATACATGCTAAATTTGGTAAAATTAGCTATACTAATGAAGTGCAAGATAATATAATTTTTATTATTACAATACCAACATTGTAATTCTGTCTAAAGGCTGACTAGATAATACCCAAGTTTGAGAATATCAGTAAATTATAGCCATGATTGTTTTTTTCTATTCTACATTCTTAGAGTAAGTTATCAGGTCCTCTGTGGCCTGGGGGCTGCTGAACATGAAGACTGCCCTTGCATAACCTATGGTGGAATCCAGAAAACTATAAGCTAATATCATTGTTTCCTCTCCTTGATGTGATTCAATGGTAATCAATGTCACTTACCAACTCATTAAAAAACTTCTTCACAGCTCACCAAAAATGAAAACCTGGGGGGTTGGAACTTTGCAGTCAAAAAACAAAGGCACCCAGCATTTTTCAAAATGTAATTTAAAAAGAGTACATAAAATAATAGCTAAACAGAAACACTTGTTAGTAACTGAAAACTCTGCTTTGATTTGGCATCGAGTTTTATAAAGAGGCTTAGGGCACATATACAAGGCTGTTGTTCAAAGAAAGAGTCTAAACCTAACAACCTAAACAACAGAAAGCACATTGTGCCCTCTAAATTGCAAACGCATCCTCTTTCTTCTCTCATTCTTAGGGCATTTTTAGTTTGATTCTCTTCAAACTACTGTGCTACTTTTCAAGACCACAGTATATTTACACTGACAACAAATCACAGCTATACTCAACACTAACATTTACAGTATGAAACATTTTTACTTGTTCCTATGAATTCTTCTTTTATCTAAGGATCTTATCACTCAAATTAGGGATGTTCACTAGAAATTTGAATAGATTTCTAAAGATATTTTCTCTATTTGGCTCTGCAGGGTATATCAGTTGTAAATGTAACTATATATATATATATATATATATATATATATATAACTAAAATATGTACATATTTTTCCTCTGAGGGCCACTTGCTTTTGCTCTAATTGCCAGAAAAAAAAATATATATATAAAATTGAACTAGTTATTCCAGCAGCCTGTATTTAATTTTAAACAGTTGGAAGAGATTTCTATACAATCTATATTGTAACAAATTAAAAAGTGACAACTTTTAAAAACATGGTAGTGTTCTCCTCTTTAAATAAAAGTGGTCTAGACTAAAAGCCTAATTTTTTTCTCGAGACATACCATGAGAGAGCTGAGAGTTACCACTTATAATCGTTAATGAAAGTGTGTTCAAATTTGCCAAGAAGGTAATTATACGTTAATGCTCAAATACAAGGATCTAACATGCAATTATATCAACAAAATTACTACAGTAATTTCTTCCACATGCCTACTTAAAAAGTGTTGGCTAGCAATAGAAGAAAAACTTACTAGTCAAAATTTTTTCCAGGACACAATCAATGTTAATTTGGAAACACTAGTTATTTTTTGTTTTTTCTGGTAAAAAATAAAAAGTTTTCTGTGCATTCTGCCATTTCATTTGCCCTACAAATAAAGCCAAAAGATTTGCTCCAATGAAACTGACTAAAGAACTGCATCCTCTTTCAGTATAGGAAATAAATTATTTCTATTTCATCTCCAGTAGTTCTTCTCATTTGGAAGCCATAGGAAGTCTTCAGAAATCCATAACACAGAACAGCTGCATTACATAGCTTTCAGATTGCTTTCTTTCACCCTTTGAAAAAGTGTTTTTCTTTGGAAGAAAAAGAGTTTGCAAAGACTCAGAGAAAGGAAGAACTAAATTTTATTTAATTTTCTCACAAATCTCACAAAGGTTCCCTCTACTTAAAAGCGCATTTCCAAGAAAATACAGTGGGTTCTACAGTAATATAAGTTAAAAAGGCAAATTGAGAAACAAACCCCCAAACTGAAAAAATAACTTGCCTGAATTAATCAAGTAATTTAATTTAAAATTGTATTTTTTGTATTTGCTTTTATCAATAATAGATAACTATATAATCATCAGATCACACTTCACCCTAATTAACTTTTCTATGTGTCAGCTGTCACCAGTACATATCTCTCTTTCTGCACAGTCTTCAACAACTAAGATTGAAAAATTAAAGATTTGAAGGTTTACCATTGTAATTTTTTTACCACTGTTGATATATTTTATTTCTCATCATCAAACTACTTTCAGAAAAAATGCAATTTACTAAATTATCATATATCCTCTTTCCAATTTTATTGTCATTATGTGTAACCCTAGAAATGACATTAGTGCTCATCAAAATTTGTATTTTTAAATTTTTCTAAGAGATTTCTGGAAGAGTTACTGGAACAATTGATTTAAATACATAGAGGCCCTCAAATCATTTTCCAGATAAGTTAATGAAATTACATCTTAGGAGTGGCTTCTCCTTGATCCCTCTTCAAAATTTTCAGAATATTCATTTTTTAATGGTGATTATCTAAGTAAAATGGCAGATTATCTTTTTTTTTATTATGAAAATTACACATATGGCAAGATAGAAATATGCACATAGTACAAAAATGGTACATAGGATTACACAATACAAAGTGTTTCCTATCCACCCCACACCTCTAGTTTCACACTATATGAATAATTATAACACAGAAAATGACTCTACAATATTTGTGGTGAGCCCCAATCTCTCTCCACTTTCCTTTTTCACCCACTCCTTTGTCTGGCTTATAGGCCAGTCATGGCCAAGGCAAGCAAAAAGTTTTAGACACTATTGCTGGCAACGAAAAACTCTGTGACACACCCAATATCAGATGTTTGAATATGTTTTCTCCTCTAGCACTCACAGCAACTCAATGAGGTGAATGCAATTATTCTCATTTTACAGCAAACCAATCATCAGCAACAACACAAAATTGCTTGTCACGCATCCCATAGTTGGTAAACATAGGAGTTAAATTCATACATTTATGTCTCTGGTTCCTGAGGCCAATCTTAACTAAGTGAAAAGTGAATGTATTCACTTTTTAAACTCACTAATTCTTGACAAGCAATTTGAATTTGCATTTATTTGGTGACTTGTATGCTTAATAACCATGTATAATTCCTCTTGAATCTATTTAATTTTTAATAATAGCATTATTAATATATAATTTACAATAAATTCACCCTTTTCATGATTTTAGTAGTCTCAGTTATACAACCCTCCCCATTATCTAATTGTAGAACATTCTCATAACACCAAAAGAACCCCATACTGATTACCAGCTACTTCTCATTTTTCCTTTCTTGCCAGCATCTGATAGCCATTAATCTGGTTTCTTTTTTTTTTTCCTATGGATTTGCTATTCTGAACATTTCTTATGAACGGAATAATATATGTGGCTTTTTGTGTCTATCTTTCACATAATATGTTTAAGTTCATTTTAGGTTCATAATAAAACCAATTTGGAAAAGAATCAAGCAACTATGGTGGAAAAAATCAATTTTTTAAATTGTTTTCCACAGAAAGCTTCTTCTACATGGATCTTAGTTGGTGAGAAGGGTTTGGGGTCCTTTCACCCAAAGTTTGGAAATCCCCTGGTTAAAAAAAATGCTCCGGTTGTCACTGGATAACTTCTCAGGATTTTTTTGTTGTTATTGTTGTTGACACTGAATCTCGCTGTCTCCCAGGCTGGAGAGCAGTGGTGCGATCTCGGCTCACTGAAACCTCTGCCTCCCAGGTTCAAGCGATTCTCCTGCCTCAGCCTCCTGAGTAGCTGGGATTAAAGGCGTGTGCCATCATGCCCAGCTAATTTTTGTATTTTTAGTAGAGAAGAGGTTTCACCATGTTGGTCAGGCTGGTCTCCTACTCCTGACCTCGTGATCCACCCACCTCGGCCTCCCAAAGTGCTGGAATTACAGGCGTGAGCCACCGCGCCCGGCCTCAGGATTTTAATTATGCTCATGAGCAGTGTACAACTCCAAGAGAATGAAACTGTATGCATCATTTTCTAAATATATTTGATTACAGAGCTCCTTTTCTTTGACAAAGAATCCAATGATACAAGGGACAGGTGAAACAAACTTTTGAATAGAATGAAATAGTAGAAAGGACATTGTCTTCAGAAAGACAGTCCTGGGATGATTAACCATTTTTCTACTTATTAGTTATGAGACTTTAGGTAAGTTGTTAAAAATTTGAGAGTCTTTTATCACCTGGAAAATGCAAATATAAACCCCATTAAATAAAACAAATACAGAATCAATGTGATAATTCATGTAAAATTATGCAACATAATGTTCATTATAGAGTTAAAACCTACTCTGTTTTGTAGATTCTGAAGTTAAATCAGTATGTAGCAGAAATGGCAAATCATTTCAATCCAAAGAATTGAGTAATTAGATAAAAGAAAAGTTATGAAATTTTAATATTTGGTGTCTAATTTAGACTTTCTAGTTTTAGAAAATGTGAGTACATTAATTACAAGACCCATTTGTGCAACATCAACCATCTGTAACCCAAACAAAAATGTTGATATAAAAAGGAAGTCTCTTAATATGGCTGTCCCAATAATTGGGTATATTGTTCCATTAGAGGGGACAGTGCTGTATTTAGAGACAACAATTGAAAGAGTGCTAAAAACATTTTCTACAAATGTAATCAACATTGCACTTCACATATGTTCTCATTAGTCCTTTGATTTTGGAGTTAGGAATTTTTATATTTTGCTTCTGATATACCATTTTTTATTGTGGTAAGAACACATAACATGGTATCTACCCTTTTCACAAATTTTCAAGTGTATAGTACAATATCGTTAACTATAAGCACAGTACAGCTTGTAGAGCGGATCTCCAAACTTATTCATTTCACATAACTGAAACTTTTTTTCTATTGAACAGTTACTTCCCATTTCCCCTGCCCTCAGCCCCTGATAACCTCCATTCTACTTTCTGCTTATGTGAGTTTGCCAATTTTAGATACCCCACAGAAAGAAGAATCATTAGCATAGGTTCATCCATGTATTGCATATGGTAGGACTTCCTTTTTCGTGACTGAATAATATTCCCTTGTAGGCATATATCTCATATTCCTTACCTATTCATCTATTGATGGACATTTAAATTGTTTTCTCATCTAGGCTACTGTGAATAATGTTGCAATAAACATGAGGGTGAAAATATAATTTTTAGATATTGTTTTAATTATTTTTGATACTCAGAGGTGGGATTGCTGGATTATACGGTAGTTCTACTTTTAGTTTTTTGAGGAACCTTCCCTACTGCTTATAATTCTTATTTCATAGTTCTCTTTCCATTTTACAGAAGCTATTGATGGTAAGCGACTGGAAAAACCAGGATGTTTGTAGGTGCTATTCATATTAAATTTTTTTAAAAGGTAAATAAGACAAAATTAGTAGCTGCATTGTGGTACCATCAACCATACACACTTTGGAATTTTTCAGAAAAAACTTTTTTTCAATACATTGTTAAATAAGGTGAGGAATTACTATTTTAATTTGAATAATTTTCAGTTGACAGTTTACATGGTCTTCATGCTTAGAGCACAAGAGCAAAAAATTATAAAAAATTAATTCATGTCATATTACCAGAGAAATAAAGCTACTATAATTTCTAAATAGTAAAAACGAACTCAAATTCATCTAAGATCAGGAAAGACTTAAAAAAGAACATATTTACTAAGAGCTATATTTTTAACGTGAATAAAAATATTTTATTTGGCAATTGTGAATTTGTTACATATATTATTAGTGTTCAGACTGCAACATTTTATGATTTCATCTAAATATGCATATATTTAAGAGCCAGATGGATTGTGCTAATGCCAGGACTGTGAAATGTTATCTCAAGCAGAAGCACTCTATAATAACTAGATTAATCATTAGTTGCTTTTGTGTTCATCAAAATGTCATTAATCCTTCCAAATTAAATTATTATTAATATACATGAAATATTTACAAAGAAAAAATCATTGCAATTATTGCCTTTATTGCTGTTCTGTTCATTTAGGTGTCATTTTTCAGAGATGAATGTAACACTGTTTCCAGATCGTAGAACAGGCACACTAAATCAGAGGACAAGTTGTTTATTTTAATTAATGCCACTTTTCTCTGCAAACTAAGTTACCTCTAAAAGATTGTGCTTCTGTTCTTTGTCTCACAAAGCCTTAAATTTCATCTTTATTCCAAGTGTCACTTCTTTGGATTTGCAAAGGAGTCTGATCCCATGATATCAAGTGACAGCAAGGCATAACACTGCGCTTATACATGTTTTTATCTGTTTTTTGCTACTTTAATGTACTGCATATTTAATTTTTTAAAATTGAAGCATTATATTCACACAGAAAAGTTCACAAATTTAAGTCCACAGATACAAATTACCACAGACCTGAACACACTCTTGCAAATACCATGTAAGCCAAGAAATAAACCATTATCTACACCATGGAAGACAAAAAAACCTCCTCCTAAACACTATCGTGCTTTCACCTCAAATAAAACACTCCTGATTTTTAACACAATATACTAGCTTTGCTTATGTAAATTAAATTATAAAGTATGTTCTTTTTAAAGAAACCCAAATATTTTAATTATTATTTTTATTGTTGTTTAATATTACCTTGTATGAATATATGATCAATTTCATCATGCTACTCTTAAATATATCTTTAAATTGCTTTAAACAGGGGCTATGGCCATGGCTATGCATGTCTTTCATTCACAGGTGCATTCATTTCTTCCGGAATATACCTGAGTATATTCAAATTTAGTCAATAATGCTAATGGGTTTTCAAAAGGAGTGGTACCAATAAACCTATTCACAGTAGTGAATGAAAATTTCTGTTGCTCCATGTCTTAACACATCACATTTTTAGTCTTTTAAACATTTAACATTCTTATAGTTATACAATAGTATCTTATTGCAATTTAAATTTTCATTTGACCGATAATGAAACAGAACAATTTTTCACGTATTTACTTAATAACTTAGTATTCTTGTTTGTGAACTACCATTCTAGTTGCTCCACCAGTTTTTTGTTTTTTGTTTTTTTTTAATTATTGTCATTTTTCAACTGTTTTGCAATATTTTCTTTTTGCATTCTGGATACAAGCCCAATGCTAGTTATTTATGAACGAAAAAGATAATCTTTTTAGAAAGTTGCTTTAGGTCAATTAGATATCACCAGTGAAAAAATCAAGTTTTACCCATAAATCATGAACTATACAAATAATATCAAGTAGGTAGATCAAAATACAAATAAGTGTAGAAAAGGTAAAAATACAGTTTAAAAAAAATCATAGTGTAAATATCCTTGGATATAAAATATTAAAAATGTATTAAATTACAAATTTCTGAATTTAAAAGAAAAAATTCTTTTCAAAGAATTTATTTATTTAAAATGTATTTATGTTTCTGAATTTTAAATATTAAAATTTCAGATTTCTGGTAATTAAAAGGCATAAGATACAGATATTTCTTGCTTTTTCAGCTGAAAGGGCACAGAAGCAACAGCATCCCAGTAGTAATGATGACAACGAGTGCCAAATGTTGGTTTCCAGTAAAAGAAAATATGGTTCCTTGGAGAAATAGCTGATTGTAGGGCTGGAATAGAGAATATATAAAACAAGTCTGGGCATCTTTTACTGCCAGAAAGTAAGAAAGTACTTAAAAAACAGAAACAAGCAAACAAAAACACCTAACTATGGGTATGTCAAAAGGTGACAGGAACTAAATGAAGGAATTCCTAATGACCAAACCAGAGACAATTTGAACAACAAAATAACAAGTTTAAAATTAATATCCACAAGTCCACTGTATTAGTCCGTTTTCGCACTGCTGATAGAGACATACCTGCGACTGGGAAGAAAAAGGTTTAATGGACTTCTGGTTCCACATGGCTGGGATGGCCTCAAAATCATGGCGGAAGGCAAGGAGAAGCAAGTCATGTCTTAAATGGATGGCAGCAGGCAAAAAGAGAGAGCTTGTGCAGGGAAACTCCCAGTTTTAAAACCATCAGATCTCATGAGACTTATTCACTATCACAAGAAAAGCATGGAAAAGACCCGCTCCCATGATTCATTTATCTCCCACTGGGTCCCTCCCACAACAAGTGGGAATTATGGGAGCAACAAGATGAGATTTTGGGTAGGAACACATAGCCAAGCCATATCATTCCACCCCTGGCTGCTTCCAAATCTCATGTCTTCACATTTCAAAACCAATCATGCCTTCCCAACAGTGCCCTAAAGTCTTAACTTATTTCAGCATTAACTGTGAAGTCCACAGTCCAGTCTCATCTGAGACAAGGCAAGTCCCTTCCATCTATGAGCTTGTAAAATCGAAAGCAAATTAGTTACTTCCTAGATACAATGGCAGTATAGGAATTAGGTAAATACAGCCATTCTGAATTGGAGAAATTGGCCAAAACAGAGGAGCTACAGACCCGATGCAAGTTCTGAAATACAGCAGGGCAGTCAAATCTTAAAGCTCCAAAATTATCTTCTTTGACTCCTGTCTCACATCTGGGTCACACTGATGCAAAAGGTGGGTTCTCATGGTCTTGGGCTGCTCCACCACTGTGGCTTTGTGGGATATAGCTTCCCTTATGGCTGCTTTCACAGGCTGGCATTGAGTGTCTGCAGCTTTTCAAGGAGCATGGTGCAAGATGTCAGTGGATCTACTATTCTGGGTCTGGAGCTCTTCTCAAAGCTCCACTAGGCAATGCCCCAGTAGGGACTCTGTCTGGGAACTCTGACCCCACATTTCCCTTCTGCACTGCCCTAGCAGAGATTCTGCCTTAGAACCCTGCCCCTGCAGCAGACATTTGCCTGAACATCCAGGCATTTCCATATAGCCTCTGAAATCTAGGCAGAAGTTCTCAAACCTCAATTCTTGACTACTGTCCACCCACAGACTCAACACCTCATGGAAGCTGCCAAGACTTGTGGATTGCACTCTCTGAAGTCACGACCCAAGCTCTACGTTGGCCCCTTTCAGCCATGGCTGGAGCAGCTGCGACACAGGGTACCAAATCCCTAGGCTGCACACAGCATGGGGACCCTAGACCTGACCCACAAAACCATCTTTTCCCCCAGACCTCAGGGCCTGTGGTGGGAGGGGTTGCTGTGAAGACCTCTGACATGCGCCAGAGACATTTTCCCCATTATCTTGGGGATTAACATTCAGCTTCTTGTTACTTATGCAAATTTCTGCAACCTGCTTGGATTTCTCCTCAGAAAATGGGATTTTCTTTTCCATTGCATTGTTAGGCTGCAAATTTTCTGAACTTTTGTGCTCTACTTCCCTTATAAAATTGAATGCCTTTAACACCACCCAAGTCACCTCTTGAATGCTTTCCTGCTTAGAAATTTCTGCTGCCAGATACCCTAAATCATCTCCCTCAAGTTCAAAGTTCCACAAATCTCTAGGGCAGGAGCAAAACGCTGCCAGTCTCTTTGTTAAAGCATAACAAGAGTCACCTATGCTCCAGTTCCCAACAAGTTCCTCATTTCTATCTGAGACCACCTCAGCCTGGACTTTATTGTCCATATGGCTATCAGCATTTTGAGCAAAGCCATTCAACGATTCTCTAGAAAGTTTCCAATTTTCCCACATTTTCCTGTCTTCTTCTAAGTCCTCTAAACTGTTCCAACCCCTGCCTGTTATCCAGTTCAAAAGTCACTTCCACATTTTCAGGTATTGACAGCAGCACTCCACTCTCGGTACCAATTTACTGTATTAGTCCATTTTCATGCTGCTGATGAAGACATAACTGAGACTGGGAGGAAAAAGAGGTTTAATGGACTTACAGTTCCACATGGCTGAGGAGGCCTCAAAATCATGGCAGAAGGCAAGGAGGAGCAAGTCATGTCTTACTTGGATAGCAGCAGGCAAAAATAGAGAGCTTCTGTGGGGAAACTCCCATTTTTAAAACCATCAGATCTCATGAAACTTATTCATTATCATGAGAACAGCATGGGAAAGACCCGTCCCCATAATTCAGTTATGTTCCACCTAGTTCCTCCCACAACATGTGGGAATTATGGGAGCTATGAGATGAGATGTGGGTAGGGATACAGAGCCAAACTGTATCATTTGTACTGACATAAATAAATGATTAAATGTGTAAGTAACAAAATGGGGTTTGTCATGAGACACATGTTCTGTGCAGAAAAATACCAAAAATTTGTGCAATTAATTTTTTGTCAATGAGGTCAGGGACAATTCTCATCTCCTTAAGTGAGGGATGCTCATAGTGACTTCCTTCTAAAGAGTACAGTATTAAAAGAGAAGAAAAATGAGTAACATTACAGTGGAGAAACCTAATAAACACTACATGAGCCAAAACGTAAGTGTAGATATAGTTTGTATATTTGTCCCCACCTGAATCATACCCAATATTGGAGGTGGGGCCTGGTAAGAGGTGATAGAATCATGGGAGCAAATCTCTCATAAATGGTTTAGCATCATCCTCTTGGTGCTTCCCTCGTAACAGTGAGTGACTTCTCACCAGATCTGGTTGTTTAAAAGTATGCAGCACCTCCCTCCTTGCTCTGTTGCTCCTTCTCTGGCCATATGTGTGGCTGCTCCCCTTTTACTTTCCCCCATAACTGTGACTTTTCTGAGGCCTCCCCAAAAGTCGAGCAGATGCCAGCATCATGCTTCCTGTACAAACTGCAGAACCATGAACAAATTAAACCTCTTTTCTTCATAAATTATCTAGTCTCAGGTATTTATTTATAGTAATGCAACAACAGACTAATACAATATCAGTATCAACAGTGAAATATCATGTTGGTAGTATATATTCTTTGATATGATGAGATGAAAACGTAGCTTTACCTCTGTGGTCTTCTTCCATAAGCACATAACCCTAGTCTAAAACAAACAAATAAACAAATAAATAAATAAATAAAACAAAAAAAACCTCATGCAAATCTCTCTTTTTTTTTTTTTTTTTTTGTAAATCTCAAGTGAGGGATATTCTATGAAACACCTGACCAATACTCCTCAAAATTGCCAAGGTCATCAAGATCAAAATCTGAGAAATGTCATGGTCAAGAGGAGCTAAATACATGACAACTAAATGTACTGTGGTTTCTTGAATGGGATCCTAGAACAGAAAAAGGACTTTAGGTAAAAATTAAAGAAATCTGAATAAAATATTGAGTATGGTCAATGACAGTGTATCCATATCAGTTCATTAGTGTTTCAGATTTATCATACTAATGTAAGATATTAACAACAGGACAAACAGGATATGGGATATATAGGAATTCTCTACCATCTTTGTAAGTTTTCTGTAAATCTAAAACTATTCTGAATAAAAAGCCAACTAAATGTATCATAAGAAAATGAAAAGTCCAGTAACTGAATGTGAAGATATGCTAAAATCATCTATTTAAAAAATAATAGTAACTAATTGAGTTACAAAACTCACCAACTTTTCCAATACAGTCTGATGAGTTTTGACAAGTTATGCAGTTGTTTAACTGATACCACCATCAAAATTAGGAATATTCAAGTCACTCTGAAATCCCTTTGCAATCAATACCCTTTCCCCATCCTAGCTGAAAACATTGGTGTGATTTGTATCAGTATCATTTTGTCATTTGTTAAATTCCATATATATGTTATCCTCATATAGTATGTAATATTTTATGACTGGTTTTCTTAACATAGAAGGAATGAGTTTCATTCATTCATGTTTTTTTTTTTTTTTTCCGTGTATCAGTAACTCACTCCTTTTCATTGCTTGGTAGTATTTCCTGGGTGAAAATCAATAGATCAAATATGAATGGGACTATTTAGGGATACTTTCATATTATTAATCTTTATATATATATATTATTAATACAATAATACATTGATTACTGTAACTTTATAGTGAGCCATGAAATCAAATAGCGTATATTCTACAACTTTGTCCTTCTGTTTAAAAATTGTTTCAGGTATTCTAGGGCCTTTAAACTTTTATAAAAGACAGAATAGCCTGAATCTTTCTATTTTAAAAGATTACAGAATTTTGGTTGGATTATGATGTCTCTATACATTAATTTTTTATGAATGAGAGAATATTGAATCTTTTAATCCATGAACACAGTATTTCACTTCATTTCTCTTTAAATTTTGCAGGAACATTTATAATTCATAGTGCTCATGTTTTACACATGGCTGTAAAATGTATTCTTACATATTCAACCATTTTTGATGCTACTATAAATGTTATTTTGGTATTTCAGTTTTCACTGATTTGTGCCAGTATACACTGAACTTATATTTTGTAGCCTTACTAAATTTAGCTTTTGGTTCTAGAAATATTTTTGGAGATTGCTTAAGATATTTTACATAAGCAATCATATCATCTGTGAATTATTATACCTTTAATTCTTCCTTTCTAGTCTATGACTTTTATTTCACTGGCTTGCCTTATTACATTGACTAGGACCTTCAGTCAATGTTGAATTAGAGTGGTAAGAGCAGATAAACTTGCCTTACTCCCCATACAGGAAGAAAGCATTCAGTCATTCACAATAAAGTATAATATTAGCTACAGGATTTTCATAGATTTTTAAATAATTTTTTGTATGAGTCCATTTTGATCATTTCACGTACAAAATATTTTAGTATACTAAATATATAATTAATGGTGAACTATATTGATTGATTTTCAAACACTAACGAATCCTTGAATTTTGGGGACTCTCATCTTAGACATTGCTGGATACAATTGGCTAAAATTGTTCACTTTTATTGCATATACAAACATGAACAATATTGGTCTGTAATTTTTAAAATAAAGGCATTTTGTTTCAGTATCAGGCCAATGAGCTGACATTCCTTTCCTTTTATAAAAAAACTTCTGATACAGTTTGTGGAGAAATGATGGTATTTCTTTCTTAACTGCCGTCAGAATTTACCAGAAAAGCTCTATGTTTATGGTTTTTCTGTGGGAAGACTTTTAAGCAAAAAATTCAGTTTTTATTGTAAATAATGGTCTATGTAGGTTATCTATTTCTTCTTGAATCAGATTTGGAATTTTGTATACTGGGAACAATTCCTTAAAATATCCTATAAATTACAGAATATGCTACCATAAAGTTATTATAGTCATTGTCAAACCGAAACATCATATGTCCCCCATAAATATGTACAACTATTATGTATTCATAATTCAAAAATTATAAAAATGTCAAACTATTATATGTTATGAATTCTACTTCAGTGATTATATTATTAATTTGTTTTTTTTTTTCTCATTTTCCTTGTTCCCTCTGGAAAGTTTTGTAAGTTTTATCAGTGTTTCAGAAGGCCAACTTTCATTAACTGATTTTCTATATTGTTTTTCTGTTTTCTCTTTAATTGATCTCAGCCCTTATCTTTTTTTTTTTCTTCTGCTAACTTTGCAATTTATTTACTCATTTTTTTCTAGTTTTCTAAAGTGAAAGCTTACATCATTAATCTTAACTATTATTTTTAATTTTGCTCTTTTCTAACTGTAAATACTTCTATAAATTTCCTGTAAGCATGGCTTTAGTTGCATATCACAAATGGAATAGGTTGTGTTTTTATTTTATTATATTCAAAATATTTTATATTTTCCTTTTTTTCTTTAAAATGTCTTATTTTAAAGGTATTAATTTTCAAATATTTCAAGTGTACCAGTCGTCTTTCTACTAATAATTTACTGTTTGATTTCACTGTACTCAAAGAACATATTCTATATGATTTCAATGCACTGAAATTCAGAGATTTTTAAGGTTCTTAATTACTGTCCATTTTGGCAAATTCTCCATGTGCACTAGAGAAGGGGACATATTCTGTGATCATTAGCTAAAGTGTTCTAAAAAAATCAACTGGGTCAAGCTGGCTGTTAGTGTTGTTCAAGTATACTATGTAATTATTAACTTTTAATCTACTTATTCTTTTAGTTACTAAAAGAGGAGTTAATAAATTCCATCCTGTAATTGTGGATTTTCTGTTTCCCTTTTCAAGTCATATTAGTGCACATTTCATGTATTTTGAAGTACTTTTATCAGGCTTGTACACATTTAAGATTGCTATGTCCTTTTGATGAATTGATCCTTTTATCAACATGAAATATTTCTCTTTTCCTCTAATAATATTTATCATTCCAAAGTCTAATTTGTAAGTTATTAGTCCCTCAATATTTCTTTTGATTAGCATTTTCATGTATTTTTCATTATTTATATTTAATCAATCTTCATATTTGTATTTAAAGTCAGTTTTTTGTGGACAGCGTAAGTGATAAATTTTGAAAACTGATATAAAGACATGCATTCTAATTAAAGTCCAGAGAATGCAAACATATGAAGAGTAAAATAAAATCTATTTAAAATCATGTAATTGTGTGTGAAAAAATTACTGTATATGGAGGGTACATAATATTTGATAATAACAATAATGAATATGTTAATTTATTTACTATGTTATACTTTTTATTTTTATTTTGGAGTATACTCTTTCTACTTATTTTTTTAAGTTAACAGTAAAACAGTTGCAGGCAAGTCCTTGAGAAGTATTCCAGAAGAAGAAATTGTCATAAGAGAGAACAGCTCCATGCATGTTATTGGCCCTGAAGACCTTCCAGTGGGATAGGATATGGATGTGCAAGAGAGTGACATTGATGATACTGACCATGTGTAGGTCAAGGCTAAAATGTGTGTTTGTGTCTTCATTTTTAACAAAATTTTTAAAATTAAAAAATAAAAATAAAATAAAATAGAATAAAGATATAAAGAAGGAAAATGGGCCAGGCACGGTGGCTCACACCTGTAATGCCAGCACTTTGGGAGGCGGAGGTGGGCGGATCACTTGAGATCAGGAGTTTGAGACCAGACTGGCCACCATGGTGAAATCCCATCTCTACTAAAATACACAAATTAGCCAAGCGTAGTGGCGGACGACTGTAATCCCAGCTACTCGGGAGGCTGAGGCAGGAGAATCACTTGATCCAGGGAGGCAAAGGTTGCAGTGAGCTGAGATCGCTCCACTGCATGCCAGCCTGGGCAACAGAGCAAGACTCTGTCCAAAAAAAAGGGGAAATGCTTTTGTATAGCTGTTTGTGTGTTTTAAGCAAATTATTAATACAAAAGGGTCAAAAAGTTAAAAAGTTTATAAAGTTAAAAAGTTAAGCTAAACTAACGTTAATGTATTATTGAAGAAAAATATTTTTAATAAATTTAGTGTACAATACTTGTATAGTATTTATAAAAGTCTATAGTAGTATACAGCAATATCCTAGGTCTTCACATTTACTCACTACTCAGTCACTGACTTACCCAGAGCAACTTCCAATCCTTCAGGTTTCATTTATGCTGTGTGCCTGTGATGGTTAATATGGAGTATCAACTTGATTGAACTGAAGGATGCAAAGTATTGTTCCTGGGTATGTCTGTGAGGGTGTTGCCAAAGGAGATTAACATTTCAGTCAGTGGACTAGGAGAGGCAGACCCACCCTCAATCTGGGTGGGTACAATCTAATCAGTTGTCAGGACAGCTAGACTGAAAAGGAGGCAGAAGAATATGGAAGCACTAGACTATCTGAGTCTTCTGGCCTCCATCTTTCTCCTGTGCTGAATGCTTTCTGTCCTCAAACAGTGGACTCCAAGTTATTCAGCTTTTGGACTCTTGAACCTGTATCAGTGGTTTGCCAGAGGCTTTCCAACCTTTGGCTGCTAATAATTTACTGCAGACTGAAGGCTGCACTGTTGGCTTCCTTACTTTTGAGGTTTTCGGACTTACATTGGCTTCCTTGCTCCTCAGCTTGCAGATGGCCTTGTGATCATGTGAGTCAATACTCCTTAATAAACTTCCTTTCATATATGCATTTTAGCCTATTAGTCCTGTCCCTCTAGAGAACCCTGACAAATACAGTGCCCTATTCAGGTGTGCCATTTTAAAAAATCTTATATACTGTATTTTTACTCTACCTCTTCTATGTTTAAATATGTTTAGATACACAAAACTTACCATTGTGTTATAATTGCCTACAGTATTCAGTAAAGTAATATGCTGTATAGGTTTACAGTCTAGGAGCAATAGGTAGTACCATTTAGCCTAGGTGTATAGAGGGCTATACAATCTAGATTTGCATAAATCAACTCTATGATGTGCATAGAATCAAGAAATCACCAAACAAGTTTCAAAACATATTCCCATTGGTAATTCATGCATGACTGCATATTTATTTGGTTCTGTTTCTCTGGAGAACCCTAACTAATTCACCTTCCCAATGGACATCTTCACATTCATCATGGGTTCTTATTTCAATGTACAAAATATCTCAATTTCACCATTCTTCAATATACCATATTTAATTCAAACTATCATTAACTATTGTCTGAACCACTACAATAACTTTATTACTTGTCTTTACACCTCTACTTCCCCTTTTTTAGGGCTGATAGAAGTTTGTGGAATAGTGGAGAATGATTCTGAAGAGGCAGTAAAAGATAATTTGAAACTGTTATAGTGCTGTTATAGTGCTAATTACTATTTAATATATTTGGCATTTTTAATCCTTAAAAGAAAAAACTATGCAGCATATTTTTGGAAAATAGATCTTGAGTTTAAGTCAGAAATAGGAAGAAAATTTCATTGAGTATCAGGCTTTATACTGTGCTCTTTTACCTAAACTGCTTTATTTTAATATATAGTTAATTCATTACCAGCTGTATAACACAAACTGCACTTAATCTTTTGATTCTTTCATTATTCTAGAGGAATTAGTTATTTGTCATATTTTTGTATCAGGTAGCTAAGTTTTGGAAGGGTGAAACTGGCAAGTGATGAAGTTAAAATCAGTTAAAATTGCATGTATAATCTCCCCTATGCCATCTCATCTTACTAGTAGCACAGCATCTTTATAATAACTCTTGTTTGAAATAATGAGTAGGCTAGTTTTTGGCAACGGAAATGGGAAAATTCTGTAATTAGAGAATCAAGCTCCAGGAAGGATCTATAGAATTTAATGAAAGACTACAACAGAAAGTGAATTCAGAGAAGGTAAGACTATCGAGGAAATTTGGCAGCTGGGTCTAGTTTATTATAGAGATACCTGGGATTATATATTATTACTCCATGATAGTTTAGTTGGGTTACTAATTTGAGAAGCCTGAGGAATTTATCTCCTATTTTTAATTCAACCTCTAGGGATTTGATGCTGAAAAGCCCTGCTATACTCCCTAATTCAATGAAAGATTAGAACTACATTGATAACAACTACCAGATTATTGTTTCTGTTGCTTTTGTTGTTATTTTCATTTTATCTTCTCAGACTCCAGCTGTCCCTAGGTCCATCTGTTTTTATTGCATTTACCATATACTATGCAGCATAAAGCTTACTGAAATCACATTCATAGAAATCTGCAGGTGCAATTTTGACATACTCGGCACCTGCAAACACTTGTAAAATTTACCAAGAGGCATTTTCAGCCATTTGGGAATGAATAAAAAACAATTAGTAAATAACATAAACCCTCATATTGTTATTGTTATTATTCTTTCAAAACCAATGTCTTCCAGTTTTCTCCTAGAGGACCAAATCTAAGCCAAGTTTGAATTAAAAATAAAATAATAACTCACTTTGGGTTCTCCAAACACATTAAAGCGCTGGAAATTCTCTTAGCTGCTTGCAAAAAAAAATTCCCCATTCTTCTTAATGGTCAGATAATTAAAACTGGCAAAATACTCTTCTACTAAGCTCTTGGAAAGTAAAAATTACCTGTGAGAAAACAATGTAAGATATTTCCATCTGACATGTTTCCCCCAAAAAAGTTCACTCCTCTTTTAATACCTTCATTAACTAGCATCAATAAGCATTTGTCTGAACCACTTATTAAGAGATGAGCACTTTCCAAACAGCAAAATTAAGTGAAAATTCCAATTTCCCATCCGATTTACTTTTAATTAATCGTCATTCATTTTAGTGTTTGTACTCATTCTTTCATACACAGTGCATGGCTGACCTTTAAAATTGTACATAAATCAAGAAATGCAAAGCTATTACTCCTTCAGCAATCAAAAATTTGATTGGTATTTTTCTTTCATCTATTTTATGTGTAGTATCTATATATATTGAAGCAAAAAGGTAGATGGAAAGGCATTTTGATTGATCAAGCATTTTGACTGATCTAACATATCAGGAAATACTTGGCATTTAGCCCCTCATGGTTGAACTAAAACCATGTTAAGAAAATAAGAATCCGGCCGGGCGCGGTGGCTCAAGCCTGTAATCCCAGCACTTAGAGAGGCCGAGACGGGTGGATCACGAGGTCAGGAGATCGAGACCATCCTGGCTAACACGGTGAAACCCCGTCTCTACTAAAAATACAAAAAACTAGCCGGGCGAGGTGGCGGGCGCCTGTAGTCCCAGCTACTCCGGAGGCTGAGGCAGGAGAATGGCGTGAACCCGGGAGGCGGAGCTTGCAGTGAGCTGAGATCCGGCCACTGCACTCCAGCCCGGGCTACAGAGCAAGACTCCGTCTCAAAAAAAAAAAAAAAAAAAAAAAAAAAGAAAAGAAGAATCCATTAAAGTTTTCCTTATCATAATTTGAATTACCTTTATAATAGAAAACAATAAACTGTTTTACATAAATATTTCTTTATATCAATAAGATTGTCAATAAGCAGCCACAAAAACATAATTTCAGACCTCTTTGGAAATGGAAACCCTATATATCAGGCACCTTTATATATATTATTTTATCAAATCCTATAAAAGTATCCAGAAGTTGAAATTATGAACTATATTTTATATAACAGAGCCTCTTACTATGACGTGCTTACTACATAGAATATTAAAAATTCTAAGTGACTTACACATATTATTCATTTAAGATGCTTAATTATCCAGGAAAAAGAATCCATTATAATCTACATTTTATAAACGAAGTCACTGAGACATAAAGGGGTTATGCAATTTGGCCAAAATCACACACTCAGTAAGTGGCAGGAAAATATTTGAAACTAGAAAATCATGAAAAGCATTTCCCTACTTTACCAAAAACAGTGGCACGTAGGTCCCTCGTACATTAGTAAGTCAAAGTTACATAGGATTGACTAGATGGGATTTTTAAAAGCCAAGATAATTATTATCAAGTGGTTTCATTCAAATGTATACTGGAAAACCACGATATTATTAGTACAAAATGGGAGAGCAACTATAGCATTGCTTAATCCTGAAAGATTTACACCAAAATACTTCAGAATAATCTTCAACTTTTTAAATATAATCCAAAATCTAGCATATAACCTAAATGTAATTCAAAATATAATATAGCAGAAAGGGCTCCAAACTGAAAACTGAAGTGTAGAATCCTCTAGTAGTTTTCCATTAGAACATTTTTTAATATTAAAATACTCACTTTTCACTTATTTTCTTGAACTCTAGGGAAGTGTAGATCAAAAGTGGAGGTATTCAATGAAGAAAGTCCATTAGTTTGTAAAAGAAAAACAGCTGGGCTTGATAAATAGGAACATTTATTTTCTCCCCTTACTTATGATGAGGTAAAAGTATTATTTTTGAATTTAATTCATTTTATTATGTTTTCAAATATCACATACAAAAAGATATTCAACATGTTAGTCATGAAGAAAATAAAATTAATGCCACAATTAGATATTATTCCACCTCCACCCCTCCACTAGCAAGGCTAAAATTTAAAAGACTGATCATAACATGCACTGGCAAGGGCACAGAAAAATTAGAACCCTCATTCTCTGTGGGAACTTAAAATAATAGTATGACTGTGGAAACAGTTAGTTAGTTTATTTTTTTTAAAAGTAAACCTACAATACAAACCAAACATTTATAGTTCTAGATAACACATAAAAAGAAAACCGAGGCATATGCCTACTCTATTAGCTTGCCAGGCTGCTATTCGAGGTACCACAGACTGGATGGTCTAAACCACAGAAGTTTACTGTCCCACAATTCTGGAAGCTAGAAGTCTGAGATTATGGTGTCAGCAGGACTGGTTTCTTCTAAATCCTCTTTTCTTCACTTGTAGATGGCCATCTTCCTCCTGTGTCTTCACATGGTCATCCCTTAGCAAGTGTCCAAATTTCCTCTTTTTTCAAGAACACCAGTCATATTGGCATAGGGCCCACCTAAATGACCTTATTTTAATTGCCTCTTTAAAAATCCTATCACCAAATACAGTTACATTCTGAGATGCTGGAGATTAGGACTTTATATATGAACTTTGTTGATACTCATTTCAGCCCAGAACAGTCACGCAAAGATTTGTACACAAATGTATGTAGCAATTTCATTTGTAATACCCACAAGGTGGAACAACTCAAATGCCCATCAAAGAAAAATATATACACAAATTGTGTCATATCCTTATAATGCACTACTATGCAGCAATAAAATCAATTATATCTTGTCATTTGAGACAACATGGATGAAACTAAAGGACATTAAGTGAAATAAGCCAGACACAGAAAGACCAACTTTGCATGTTCTCACTTATTTGTGGAAGCTAAAAATTAAAACAATTGAACTAATGGAGATAGAGAATAGAATGATGATTACTAGAGACTGGGAAAGGTAACAGGGGTTGGGGGGAAGGGGTATGGTTAATGGGCACAAAAATATAGTTAGATAAAAGGAACAAAATCTAGTATTTGATGGTAATTATACATTGCAAAATAACTAAAAGTATAATTGGATTGTTTGTAATGCAAAGAAAGGATAAGCGCTTGAAGTGATGGAAAAAAATTAGAAATGTTAACTAAGAAATATTTCTTATGCAGAACAACACAGATATATTGTAAATGATTATGCTACATGAAATAAATCAAGTCAAAAAGCATACAGTAAGTTTTTCTAAAAATATATATAGACAGTGCAAACTAATCTACAGTAGTAGAAAGCAAATATATGATAACCTGGGATTGGGACACGGGAGTGAGAAAAGAAAATATTGCAGAGGCATGAGGAAGCATTTAAGGGTGATAGAAATGTGTATTATCTTGATTGTGGTGATGGTTTTACAGATACACACATTTTTTAAAAAATCATCATATTCTATACTTTAAATCCTTTCATATATTATGTCAATTACAATTCCATGAAACTGTGAATATTTAAAAAATCAGGTTCAATAATAATAGTCATGACCATAGAAAACTTTGGACATATGGGCAAAAGTCATATGGAGAGGGGTTGCATGACAAATTTGGCCCAATGGTATTCAGTGTCAAGTATCAGACAGTTGTTACCATGTGTTACTCTTATGAAAGAATATTTTTGTATGAAGCCTTTTATTTCAGAAATTGAACTTCTCTATTTTTCAAAACTTGGACATTGATTTTTTTTTATGTGTCTTACTCTCTTAGGCCTATAAAACATATTTATCCTTTAAAAGCCCACTCAAATATTTTTTCCTTTGTGAAGCTCTGCCTTATCTGTTCTTCACAGTACCAGTTTTCTATGGTTGTCATTACAAATTACTACAAAGTTGGTATCTTACAACAATAGAAATTATTCTCTCATTGTCTGGAAACTGGAAGTCTGAGGGCAAAGTGTGGGGAGGGTCATTCCCACTTTAAAGTCTCTAGAGAAGACTTTCCCCTTTGCCTCTTACAGCTTCTAATGGTCTCAGGCATTCCTTAGCTTGAGGAAGCATAACTACAGCCTCCGCCTCTACTTTCACAAGGCATCCTTCTTCTTGTGTGTCTCTGTGTCTCTGTATTCAAATTTTCCTCTTTTTACAAAAGCATCAGTATGATCTAATATTAATTTAACTAATTAAATTTAAAGACTCTGTTTCCAAATAAGGTCACATTCTCAGGTTCTGGATGGACACGAATTTTGTTGTTGTTGTTGTTGTGGGGGCTGTCAGGGAGCATACTATTCAGCCCAATACAGCTCACACTCTTACCACCAAAATGTATGTCTATCCCAATGAAAACTACATTTACAACATTTCAACATCCAAAAAGTTTTAATTCATTTGAGCATAAACCCTAAATTTAAAAGCTCATATAAAATCAACTATAAGTGATTCAAATTTCATTATCTACATCATCAAATAATTATGAATAAGACTCTGGGTATTATCCATTATGAGGCAAAATTTCCCTCTGCCTGTGGGCCTGTGAAAGTAGAAAACAAATTATCTGATTCGAATGTACATAGGACAGATATAGGATAAAATTTTCATTCTGAAAGGGAGAAAATGGGAAGGGTAATGCGTCACTGGTCTAAAGTAAATCTGGTATCTAATAGGGTAAATTCCACTAGGATGCAAGGCCTGGGAATAATTCTCTGTGGCTCAGTCAACTCCTAGGCTCAAGGAGGCCCCATTAGTTCCTCTTCTGGGCCTGCAGAAGCCCCAGTAGCCCCTGCCATGTACCTGTCTGACTGGCATTTTCTGTCGGCCTCTTTTCTCTCTCCTAATTTTTCCTTTTTGTTGATAGATATGCAAACATAAGTACTTGAGTAGTACTATCAGTTCATTTCAAGATTGTATCCAAGAAATTAAACAGCTCTCCTTCATTTCATCCTATGTAATCTACCCTTCAGTCCACATTGGCAGTGTTTCTGCTAATATAATATTCTTAAAGACTTTGTTAGTTTCCCAAATATATGAAGGAGACCCATGACATTGCACAAGAAGGTTCTCTACAGATTCTTCTTGGATAACCCATATCTATTCCTGGTTTCTGCTGAGATAGGAGATTGGATTCATGTGTCACACATCATCTCTTCAGAAAAAGTGTGTTCTCATCCATACCTTGGATGTATTCCTATAATATAATATCTAGATATGTTGAGAATTTTCCAAATTATCCAGTGCTGGTTCACTTTTACTTAAAAGTTCCAGTGTCTATTTATGTCTTTTCTCTCTCTCTCTCTTTTTTTTTTTTTTTGTTATTAGCTCAAGAAGAAACCAACCCCTATAATTTACAACTTGCTTAGAAATCTCCTCAGCTAAATATTCAAGTTCAGAGCTTACAAATTTTACTTTCCAACCCAATACTACAACTTAATTCAGCCAAGTTTTCTGCCACTTTATAGCAAGAGGTTGTCTTTCAGCCAGTGTCCAGTAACGTTTCTCTTATTTTTCTGAGACTATACCAGAAGCACCTTTAACATTGATATTTATACCAACATTCTGTTGATGATGTCAGCCATTATCTAAAACAAAAGAAAAGCTATCCAACATACTTTTTACTTCCTTCTGATCCCTCACTAGAATTGCCTTTAACATCCATATTCCTATCAACAGTCTCCTAAAGGTAATGTGAGCTTTTCTGACAATGCAGTTCAAAATTCTTTTAGCTTTCAAATCTTTATTCAATTTTAAATCCACTTCCACCTCTTTAAACATTTGCTGCAGAAATATCTCTCTTTTGATATTAAAATCTCTAATAGATTCCAAGGTCCACCATAAAAATTACAATAAACCAGGTGACTTAAAACAATAGAAACTCATTCTCTTACAGTTACACAGACTAGACATCTGGAGTCAAGTTGTCAGCAAGGTCATGCTCCAATTAAAGTCTCTAGGGAAGAACCCTTCCTTGCCTCTTCTAGTTTCTGGTGACCCCAAGCATTTCCTGGCTTAGAACAGAATAACTTATTTCTCTGGTCTCTGTCTTCACAAGACCGTTTATCCATCTGTTTTTCTATGTCTCTGCATCCAATTTTTTCTTTCATAAATAAGGACACACAGAAAAATGTTTTAAAGTGCTAATTAGACAATTACAAAAGTTCATACACACAATGAATTATACTATGTAGAATACTCATGAAAGCTATGACTGAAAAGACACTCACCAAATCAGCAAACATAGATAGTGATAATCTTTGGTTAATGAAATTTGATGTTTTTAAATTGCTTATTGAAAAATTTATTTCCAAAACTTTCACGATAAACGTAATTTTATAAATATGTAAAACACTTTTGACATTAAATAGAAGAGTTACAGATATAACATAAAAGGTCATCTAACATGTCAATCCAGTAAACTGGTTTTAGAGCTTACCATAATCCATTATTACCTAATCTTACCTAATTACATTCACAAACACCATGTTTCCAATAAAAAATGTCATATTCTGAGGTTCCAAATAGACAGGAATTTGGAGGGGGTTGCTATTCAACTCATTTCAAACACCAAGCAAGATCAGCTTCCCTCATTTGAATGTTTCATTAATACCCTGTATCAAATTCTACTCTAGAATGCATCATATAATCTGCTAATTGTTTGCTTGTGTTTCTGCCTACTCTACTAAACAATAAGGACTACAAATAACTGATTTCATTTTTAATTTCTTACCTGTCACTGTACCCCCACTGTTTAAATACAGTATCCAAGACATAACCCAGTATATGATTATTTAATGATTTATAATATAAATGAATATTACATAAACCCTGGAGCTAAAGTTTAGTTGAACAAAATGGTTCATAGTCACCAATAAGATAATATTGAACACATTTTAGCATCAAAGCCCCTGTTAGCTTTTTACAAAAATAATTTTTTAAATTGCCATAAAGTAAACACTAATATTGCATCTAAAGGTAATAAAATCACAGCTAAAAACAGACATCTAATTAATTCTTTGTCTTGTTATAATTAAAATAAATTTACTTATATTTATTGTTTTTCTGTGGGAATAGAAGACCTCTTGGTCTTCTATTAAAACATTAAAGACTAAAAAGAAAAAAAAAAAAACAGAGCTGCAATATTACCGATTTCTTAAACTATTTATGTTTTAAACAGTATAGATCTCCAATTTTATAAATTGCAGAGGTTTGATTTTTTATTATCTTATTTCTAAGTACTGTAGTAGGAAGATTTTATGACATAGATCTTGTTCACTTATGCACTTGCTAAACAGTAGGATTATTCACATAAAAAACGAAAATAAAAACAAAAGCAAAAAAACCTTTTTAAAGAATATACAGATATTAAGACAACCATTATTTTAGTGAGAAATGAGGATTTGAGTGTCAGTTGTTTTATTTACTAGTTTCTAGCAATGATTCTCCTATAAGATAATTTGCAATGTGAGTTTTTTAATATATTTTTTATTTTTTGAAAGGCTAGTGAAAACAGTATATTCGTCAATGAAAAATACATATAAGTCAATGTATCCTCCTGAGTAGGAGTGTAGGGTCCTGCAATCAGATTGCATGCATCTTAGGCTTGTATCCCATACTTATCAGATCTAAAATCTCAGAAGATACATTCTCTAAATTCTAAACTTATGACAAAATGAAATTAGCACTTATCATATACCTGTCACACACAAAAAATGCTATTTTTTATTTCCTTTTCTCTTTTTTTATTTCCCTCTCCTCGTGAGCAAACAGACTTACTCAAACATTTTATTTTATTCTTCAGGACAGAATTCATTTGAAATCGGAAAAGTGGTGGTTTCATGCTGAGCAAGCACAAAGATTATCAGCTATATATGGCTTTGTAATTAAATCATGGTTAATTCACCAGGTGGAATATTATGCATCCATTAAAACTTTTTTTAAATATTGTAATCATACAGAAAAATGTTTTAAAGTGCTAATTAGATAATTATAATATAAAAGTTCATACACACAATGAATTAGACTATGTAAAATATTCATAAAAGCTGTAACTGAAAAGAAACTCACCAAATCAGCAAACATGAATAGTTATAATCTTTAGTTAATGAAATTTTGCTTTTAAATTGCTAAATGAAAAATTTATATCCAAAACTGTCACAATAAATATGATTTTATAAATACAAAAACCATTTTAGACATTAAATAGAAGAGTTACCATATAACATAAAAGGTCACCCAGCATGTCAAATTAGGTAAATTTTCGTAAAGTTTAGGAAAATAATGTCAAATATCAGTAAAAATAAAAAATATTATTGATAGTTATTAGCATTATTTGTACATGTATTATACATAGGAGTGTTCTAAGATATTTACATATATTAACAGGTGATTGCAAACGTAATTGTGGTTTTGCATTGTTGGAATTTGCCATTTGATACTGAAATACATTCTTAAATAAATATGGTTACGTTATACATCATTTTAACGGGCATTTCTCATTTTATTTATTTATTGTTTTTTTGCTAATGACATTATTTGCTATTTATATTTATTTTAGACTATGGAAATGATGTTACACAAAAAGCAAATTCAGCCGATTTTCTTATTCAAGTTCAAAATGGATCGTAAAGCAGCAGAGACAACTTGCAGCATCCACAACACATATGGCCCAGAAACTGCTACTGAATGTACAGTGTAGCGGTGGATCAAGACATTTTGCAAAGGAGAAGAGAGTCTTGAAGATGAGGAGTGTAGTGGCTGGCCACTGGAAGCTGACAAGGACGAATTAAGAGCAATCATCAAAGAGGATCCTCTGATAACTACATGAGAAGTTGCCAAAGAACTCAACGTTGACCATTCTATGGTTGTTTTGCATTTGAAGCAAATTGGAAAGATGAAAAAGCTCGGTAAGTGGGTGCCTCATGAGCTGAGTGAACATTTTAAAAAATCATTTTGAAGTGTCATCTTCTCTTATTCTACACAGCAACAATGAACCATTTCTTGATTGCATTGTGATGTGCGACAAAAATTGGATTTTATACAACAACCAGCGATAACCAGCTCAGTGGTTGGATCAAGAAGAAGCTCCAAAGCACTTCCCAAAGCCAAACCTGCACCAAAAAATGGTCATGTTTGGTGGTTTGCTGCTCGTCTGATCCACTACAGCTTTCTGAATCCCAGTGAAAAACATTGCATCTGAAAAGTACGTTCAGCAAATTGATGAGATGCATTGACAAGTGCAAGGCCTGCAGTCAGCATTGGTCAACAGAAGCAGCCCAAGTCTCCATGACAATGCCTGACTACATGTCGCACAACCAATGCTTCAAAAGCTGAACCAATTGGGCTACAAAGTTTTGTCTCATCTGACATGTTCTCATCCACCTGACCTCTTGCCAACTGACTATCACTTCTTCAAACATCTCGACAACTTGCTGCAGGGAAAATCCTCTCACAATCAGCAGGATGCAGAAAATGCTTCCCAAGAGTTTTCTGAATGCCAAAGCATAGATGTTTATGCTACAGGAATAAACAAACTTATTTATTGTTGGCAAAAATGTGTTGATTGTAATGGTTCATATTTTGATTAATAAAGATGTGTTTGAACCTGGTTATAATGATTTAAAATTCAGTCTGAAACATCAATTACTTTTGCACCAATCTAATAATTATGTTAATAATGGCAACCAACCTATGACATGTTACTATTATTGCCTTCATTTAACATTTCAGGAGGATGAAACAATTTATGAATAAGAACATTACCTACTTAGCAAGTACTGGCATCAAGATTCAAACCCAAGCAGTCCAATAAGTGAAACACATATAGAATAAAGTCAGCAGTGTTTGTGTGCTTCATGTAGTTTAGTATCCCTAATAATTTTATTTCATATTACTATAAAAACACAAATTAACTCATGGTATTTTAACTTTCAACCTTCAGAGCATTAGTCTATTAAAGAAATGAAGGCTTAATCATATACACATATACATGCAGACGCACACACACAAACACACAAGTATAACCACGATGATTAATTTTTTATGATTTTCTAAATGCCCTTTGTGAATAATTTAACATAAATGGCTTATTTGCTCTACAGAAAAGACAGGCATTTGTTAATTCAGACTGACTTCCTTTATATAACTGCTATTTTAAGGGTCAACATTTGTCATATAGCTTGTAATAATGAAGGCATTCTGTACCTAATTATGGTAACTTGAAAAATGGAAGTACAAAATAAAAAGGTTCAAATATATTCAGCATCTATTCTAGACAACTTGAGTCTAGACACACAAGAATTATTATGTGAAGCCTACAGCTTCTTTCTTAATTTACCTAATGTGTTTTGCAAGGACGTTACATCACTATATTCTCAGACATTTCTCCTCCTCCATTCTAGACATGAATTCTTGCCAAAAAGTGGTGAAACAATCCAAAGTTTCCATTATTTTAAAGAATGCTTCAGTTTTAATTAAAGTTATTAATGCTCTATGAGTTTTCCTTTAATAAGTAATTCGTAACCACTTAACCTTGAATCTTAACACACAAACACACTCACAATCGCCTTAACAATGCTTTAAGAAATTAGGGAATTCTATACATAGAATACAAGTATAATTGGTGATTCTCACTTATTAAATATATTACTTTTCCTTTGTGCAAAAACAATATGATATTGAAATTAGAGGCTTGTTTATATGTTTTATGTCTGGAAACATGTACAGTGAAATAAAGAGTGCATTGAGTTTAGATTGAGAGAGTAGATTTTGTTTTTCTCACCACAAAAAAAGAGAAGTATGTAAGGTAAGGAATAGCTTGATTTAGCCATGTCACAATGTATATATATTTTGAAACATGATGGTGTACACCATAAATATATATATCTTTTAAATTTTTCCATTAAAAGAAAACCAAAAACCTCTCCTCATGGTAGGTCTTCCTTAGAGGCATTATTTTGTGTTGTTTTGCAAGACCTAGTGGTATTACTTCATCCATTGAAATAGTTATTGCTTATTTGGGCTGAAGGGAACTGAAAGATTTAATAAAGCTTCCAAATGACACAGGATCAGCAAACAATTTTTTACCAACTGATAGATTCTAGTGGACGACTCATTCCCAATACAGACCTTCATAGAATAGCACTCAATATTTTCACTTCCAGTCAATACTGAAACACTAATAACAGCTCCCTAAGCAAAGTAGACATGCCCTATTCAAATAGAAACACTATTTAGACAATCCTTGCAGCAAACTTCCTCAAATTCATAACTCTAAAACACGAAAACCTTGTAAAAAAAACTTTCTGAAACTTCTAATCTACTATTTTTGTCATGATATTAACCAGTGCTAACGATTCCTATGGACCATAAACGCTTCTAAATTGTATCATTTTAAACCTTAGCCTCACTTTTATTGATATTATTAAATATTAGGAATATAGCACAACACAAAGGAAAGGTGTATACTTGCAAACAAGTGAAGAAACTCTGAAGCCAGATTTTTCAGTTTTGTGATGTTGACAAATAATTATACTGGGTCCTATTTTGTCATTTCTATAGTAACATGGTACTTCTGTGTTCTTTTCCAGCACTAATATTCTTCAACAATTCTAACTGGTGTGTGTGCGTGTGTGTGTGTGTGTGTGTGTATGTATGTATACATGACAGCTGGCTTGTAATTTTAGAGCTTCAACTTTCCATTATTCACTAAAACAACTGACCTAGGTGATGAAATGAAACAGTTAAATACCACGTTACATCACAAAAAGGCAATATTGGCTATCTTCCTTGCAGTCATAAGAGTTTTTTGTTTGTTTGATTTTGTTTTGTCAGGCATGGTAACAATACTGAGGCAATTCTGTCCCACACTCTCTCACTGTTTGTCTGCTCTAAATAAAACACTCCTGGGAATTTTAGAAAAACATACAGTATGTATACACTTAGGTGATTACAGATGGATCAAAGAGTGAGACAAGAGCCTGGTAAACATTTATGTAATGCCAAGTAGAATGCAAAAGACAGGTATTGTGCAGACAATGATGCCATTATAATACAGATACGAGTTGAAATTCTGATGTCCTGTCTTATCTGTGGAGATTTATATAATTTTTTACTGTCATTTATTCTTTATTTCTTCTGTTATACAAAGGAGATGATAAAAACTCATTTGTAAGTTTTTACGTAAGAGCTAATGGAGTAATGCATATAAAGTGCTGGCATATATCAGTGACGTTGGCTTGCAGTTTTCCTGATTTTACCCATTAAAACCTCCTTTGTCTTTCTCATCTTAGTAAATAGCAGCTGCATCCTTCCAATCACTTAGTTCAATCCTGAAACTACTATTGTCTAATCTCTTTATTGCATATATCACCTCTAATTCACATAGAAAGCATGTTGTTCTACTTGCTTTGTGGTTTTCCCTGTATGTTACAAGTACCCTAGATCAAGGCACTCTAATATCTCAACTAACAATACTCTCTGCTAGACAGTTAATTCTCAAAACAAAAAGTAAAGTGATATTTTTTAAATGCAAGTCTAATCAACTCATTTCCTTGGCAAAATCACTCTACTATCTTCCCAATTCGTTTTAAATAAAAATCAATAGCATTTCTATATACCAATAATGATCAAGCTAAAAACAAAATCAATAAATAAATTCTACTTACAATAGATAAAAATAAAAATACCTAGGAATACATTTAACCAATGAGAGGGAACACTCTACAAGGAGAACTACAAAACACTAAAGAAAGAAATCATAGATTACACAACAAATGAAAAAACATCCCATGCCTATGAACTAGAAAAATCAGTATAGTTAAAATGGCCATAATGCTCAAAGTATCTATAGATTCAAGGCAATTCCTATCCAATTATCAACATCATTTAATGTAGAATTAGGAAAAAACTTAAAATTTATGTAGAATCAAAAAAAGCCAGAATAGCCAAAGCGACCCTAAGCAAAAGGAGTAAAGTGAGAGGTATCACATTACCTTAACTCAGATTACACTGCAAGGCTATAGTAATCAAAACAACATGATACTAATACAGAAATAGAAAGGTCAATGGTAGACAATAAAGAGCAGAGAAATAAATTCACATATCTACAACCAATTGGTCTTTGACAAAGTCAACAGGACACTCTAATAAATGGAGCTGAGAAAATTAGATAGTCATATGCAAAAGAATAAAAGTGGACCCATATCTCTCATTATCTACCAAAATTAATTCAAGATTAATTAAAGAAGACTTAAATGTAAGACCTCACACTATTTAAAAAAAAAAAAAAAAAAAAAAAAAAAAAAAAAAAAAACGCCCTAGAAGAAAACCTAGGAAAAACTTTTGTACATTGGCTTGGGCAAAATACTTATGACCAAGTCTCAAAAGCAAATGTGACAAAATGAAAAATACACAAATGGGACTTAATTAAACTGAAAATCTTTCATACAGCAAAATACATAATCAACAGAGTAAACAGACAACCTACAGAATGGAAGAAAATATTTGAAAACTATGCAGCTGACAAATGCCTCATATTCAGAATCTGCAAAGAACTCAAACAACTAAAGAAGAAAAAAAATTTAAAAATGAGCAAAGTACATGAACAGACATTTTCAAAAGAAGACATAAGCAGTCAACAAACACAGGAAAAAATGCTCAACACCATTAACATTTCTCTAATCTTAATCAGAGAGATGTAAATTACAACCACAGCGATGTGTCATCTTACACCAGTCAGAATGCCTATTTTAAGAAAATTAAAAAATCAACAGATGTTGGTGAGATTGTGGAGAAAGGAGATGCTTATACACTGTGGGTGGGAATGGAAATCAGTTATAAACTCTATGGGAAACTGTATGGATATTTCTCAAAGAGATAAAAATAAAATTAGCATTCAACCCAGCAATCCCACTAATGGGTATCCAACCAAGGGGAAAGAAATCATTGTGTTAAAAATAAATCTGCGCTTGTACGTTTACTGCAGCACTATTCACAATAGCAAAGTCATGGAATCAACTTGCATCCATTAACAGATGATTGGATAACGAAATATATCACATTTTCTTTATCCAGTCATCTTTTATAACTATATAAAGGAATACTAGTAATCCATAAAAAAAGAAAATCATGTATTTTTCAGCAATATGAATGGAACTGAAGGCCATTATCCTAAGTAAAGTAGCTCAATGTCTAATACCTCACGTTATCATTCATAAGCGGGAGCTAAACGATGGGTATATGTTGACATACAAAGTGGAATAACAGACATTGGAGACTCCGGAAAGAGTTTCGGACTAAAAATTACCTGTTGGGTGCAAATTATACTATGCTGGTAATCAGTGTAATAAAAGCTCAACTTCATTACTATGCAATATATCCATGTAACAAAACTGCACTTGTACCCCCTAAATTTATAAAAATAAAAAACCCCAAATTTCTTAAAACAGTTCGTACTGCCCTGAATGATTATGCATGTATCCTCAATATCTCTACCTTTTTTCTAGCCTCAGTATCTACCACTTTATCTCCCTTCTTGTTCCAGTCAAAATGAACACAGTCCTGAATATACTAAGCAAGTTCCTGTCTCAGAGTCTTTGCACTTGCTCTTCATCTGCCTTAAAGGCTTTTGCCAGATATCTGCATGTCTGTTTTCAAGTACCAGTTCATTTAGAAAAGCTTTTTTCTAAGCATATAATTTACACAAGGTACATGTTCTTTGCCTAACCTTAATTATCTCCTTAGCCCCACCTGACATATTGAACATGTAGTTGCTGGTATACTGTTTGTCTTTGCTACATGTAATATAAATTCAATGAAGGCATGGGATGCTAATTTGTTTCCTTATGTATCCAAGAGTCTAATGAATTTCTAACAGATGCTGATAGGAGCTTGATGGATAGTTCTTTAAATAATAAATAAGTGAATAAATTGTATGGCAGAATGTATGTTTGCAACATTTCATGTGTTAAAGGAAGACTCAGAAACAAAAGAACTCAGAAAAGAACAGAATTACTCTCTCAAAATATGTTCAAGAGAGTCTGGATTTTAGAAAAACAAGTCAATCGGATTTTTTAAAATACCACATGCAAAACACACAACAGGTATTGAAATGTGTATATACACACATATATACAAAATTGCTAATTTACTGAGTTTAGGGTTAATCTGTCTATTTTGTAATGACTGCAACTCTCTCACATGGTTATCATATATACAAAGCTTGTTTCATTTCTTCAGATGTCAACTGAATTAATAGGTAAAATAATTACGGAATGAGTAGTGTATAGAAAATGCCCAAGATTCCATTAATTTTGAAGACTAGTGTCATTCTGTGGATTTTTATTTATGACAGAGTACAAAGTATCTTTTTCTTGTTGTTTGTTTGTTTGCTTTCGCCTTTAGGCTCTGATTTGCACGTTTATTACCACAAGCAACAGGACAAGAAGTCAATATGGCTTTCTCAAATGATTTAAGCATTCCCCAAACCCCTTTATCATTGCCCATCCTTAATAGAAATAAGTGACTAGTTCAGTACCAGAGAAAAAATAGAGCACACTGATGTGCTCTTCAGAGAAGACCAAATGGGTCCAAGAAAACTTGGAAGAACAAGCCTTTAAATATAACCACCTTTCGCCTTGGAGTAGCTAACTCATTTCGCCTTTCCAGCTAACAATGGCTTCTCAAGAAAGTGTTATTTTCCCCTTATAAATTAGACTTTTTTTATACATACACACACACACACACACACACACACACACACACACAAAATAGCACTTCACTCTCAACACCAAGCAGAGTTTTAGCACAGAGGAAATGTTCAATACCTATTAGTTCAATGGGTATATGAAATAAAGAGTGAATAGCATTGCATATATGGAGGGATGGATGGTTGAATGGGCAGCTGGATGATGACAAATTAAATTGAGGAATTAACATAAATATTCTGGAGTTCACAATAAAGCAAAAAGAATGTGGAAGCATGTCAGGTACATTAACTCATATGAATAAAGATATTATCTTTAGGTAGGTGCTTACATAGTAAATATAATGTTTTGCCATCAGGGGAGATTATAGGAAGTGCCGCTTTTGCAGAGTAGAAAAGTTAGAGACTTGGGAGCCAAGCCTACTTGGTTTCATTTTACAGGTCTACAGCTTTATACTTGGATATCTTTAAGTGAATGTCCTAAAACTTTAAAAGCCTCAGTGTGCTCATCTGTACATACAGGTCTCTATGTCACATTGTTTTTATGAGATCTGGATATAATGTATGAAAGAGGCTGAAATATAGTAGGTGCTCAATAAATGGTGACTAGTATTATTTGGTAAGGGCAACTTTTGTTAGTAAAGCGTTATCTTTGGTAAACCACCTAGCCTTGAATTCTAAGGTATTCTATAGAAACATTTTTTAAGAAATCAGTGGAGTGTCTAGTTTTATGAAAAGCAAAGTTATATAATTGTACATTTACTGAACTCATTAAAAATGTACCACTTTAGGGAATATGACATTTCACACACCACCTAGTTCTAGGTTAATATATTATCAAACTGGTTAAAATAGAGGCTCTATAATCATGCTTGTGTTTTATTTTCTGTACTGCCACACACATCAGTTTGACCTCCCTCATCTCCAAAACAAAGATAGAGACAGCTACATCTTAGAGTTGTTGTAATGCTCGAAAGGTGCATTTTATACACAGCTTTTAACCTATATAAATGAGTTTCTACTCATTAATCTTCACAACAAGCTGTGAGGTAAATAACATTAATATTGTCATTTGCAGAAGAAAATAGGAGGCACTTAACAATAAATAACTTGCTGAAAGTCACAAATCTAAGGAAGTGGAAAGACTGGATTTCCATCTGTGGAACCTGGTTCTGGAAGACTCTGACCTATTTCCTTGTTTTGTCTGTCTCTGCTGTCTTGGTGGAAATATACAACGGCACAAAGCTATTTGAGAAAAGGAGAATGAGCAATGTTTTTTAAAATCCTAAAAACTTTCAAAAGCCCTTCCTGCATGTACAACCTTAGCAGGAGTTCTGTGTCTTATAAATTAAAGTTAGGTTTCTTTAGCAAGAGTTGGAAACTCAGGACATTGCCGACTGGTTTTGCCATAGTAAAGTACTTTCAATTTCATCGTGGAATTCAAAGGAATAAAATGATTTACTGTAATAAGATGTGAGTCTCACTTATCTGTTGATTCTATCTAGTCTATAATGTGACATATTTATACTGACATGTATTATATCTAAATAAAAGTGGAAATGGAAGGTCTTAAAGGAAACAGAAAAAAATTTGCTTTGATGACATTTATTTGTAAGGCCACATTCTGCCATTTATCAGCTCTGTGACTTGGGGTGATTCAGTTAATCTCTGTATTAGTTCATTCTCACATTGCTATAGAAAATCACCTAAACTACTTTGCTCCCCAGAAAATGTTTTTTTTTTCATTTGTTTTATTTATTTATTTTATTTATTTATTTTTTTGAAACAGAGTCTTACTCTTTCACCCAGGCCGTACTACAGTGGCACTATCTAGGCTCACTGCAAGCTCTGCCTCCCAGGTTCACGCCATTCTCTTGCCTCAGCCTCCTGAGTAGTTGGGACTATAGGTGCCCACCACCATGCCTGGCTAATTTTTTGTATTTTTAGTACAGATGGGGTTTCACCGTGTTAGCCAGGATGGTCTCGATCTCCTGATCTCGAGGTGGGTGGGATCCGCCCACCTCGCCCTCCCCAAGTGCTGGGATTGCAGGTGTGAGCAACCGCGCCTGGCCGTGGGTTTTTCTTTTCTACCACATGGCTGGGCTGCAAATTTTCCAAACTTTTATGCTCTGCTTCCCTATTAAATATAAGTTCTGGTTTCAGATCATCTCTTTGCTCATGCATAAAAAAGTGACCTTAGCTCCAGTTCCCAATAAGTTTGTCATCTCCATCTGAGACATCCTAAGCCTAGAATCCATTGTCCACATCACTATCAGCATTTGATCACAACAATTTAACAACTCTCTAGGAAATTCCAAACTTTCCCTCATCTTTCCATCTTCTTCTGAGCCCTCTACACTATTCCAACCTCTGCCCATTACCCAGTTCTGAAGTCACTTCCATATTTTCAGGTATCTTTTTAGTAATGCCCCACTCCCAGTACCAATTTTCTGTATTAGTCCATTCTCACATTGCTATAAATAACTACCTGAGACTGGGTAATTTATAAAGAAAAGAGGTTTAATTAACTCACAGTTCCACCGTTTACAGGAAGCATGGCTGGGAGGCTTCAGAAAACTTAAGAGTCATGCCAGAAGGCGAAGAGGAAGCACGCACATCTTACATGGCTGGAGAAAGAGAAAGAGACAGAAGAAGGGAGAGGTTACACACTTTTAAGCAACCAGATCTCATGAGAATTCACTCACTATCAGACAAACAGCAAAGAGGAAGTCCACCCCCATGGCTTGACAACCTCCCAGCAAGTCCCTCCTTCAATGTTGGGGATCACAATTTGACATGACATTTGGGTGGGGACACAGATCCAGACCATTTCAATCTTATTAATCCTTAGTTTTCTCTGAATATACAATTCACAAAGTTGTGACTGTGAATTTGATTCAGGAGTGTTTCTTGACCTCTTTGTTGCACTTGCAATGTGAGTGCCCCATTTACTTAGCTCACCATGCTCAACCTCTTGCAGCACATGGATCACCTGAGCAAGTGAGTGTGAGTTTCAGTCAGCCTTTCTGGGAATCTGCAGGAGCAGGCTCCAATGCAGGCCCCACAGCCCGACCAGACATGGGTGAATGAGTGCTGCTTTGGGCTCTGGCAGGAGCAGGGTCTGTGTGGGCCCCACACCCCAAGTGGAAGTACCTGTAACCCCCAAAGCCCCAGAGGGCATGTTACAATGTTCTCTTAGCTCTGCCTTTCATGGACAGCAGTGTGTTAACAGCTTAACGGCCCCACTGCCTCATAACACAGGGTGGCTGCCCTCTACCAGTGAGAACAAAGGACCACTTTGAAAGCCTTTTTTGGGTACCAACACTCAGTGAGTCCTGAGCTCTTGTCCAGCATGCAAGAAGAATGAGGTTGCAAAGACACTTGAAGAATGTTGGAGGTGAAGAATTTTATTTAGTGATGGAGATGGAGATGGCTCGCAGTGGAGAGGAGAGCTGGAGAAGGGATGGGACAGGCAGATGATCTTCCCTGAAGACTGCCCATCTCCAGCCAGTTCTTCTCCAATGTTAAGCCATCCAGCCATCCCTCTGAAGTCAAGTTGCCTTGCTACTTGACTTTTCTTCCTCTACCAATTGTCTTCCACTACCAACTGAGTCCGGGGTCTTTATAGGCACAGGATGGGGAGTGGGGCAGGCTTACGTAGTTTTGGAAAAGGCAACATTTGATTGGTAAAAATACATTATTCAGAAAGAACCAGTTGGAAGTGAGTGGGCAAGCAGGGATAGAAATTCTCACTTTGGGCCATGGGTTTCAGGCTTTTTAGCTCAAAGGTGGGGTTTTGTCAGAGACACGCCCCTTTCTGCCTAGAATTTCTCTGCCTCCTGCTTCTATCAAGCTGAAATAATGTAAACTAAAACAGTTTCTACAGTGTAAAAAAAGAAAAGAATTTTTTTTTTAGAATGATTAGTGATAAGTCATTCCAATCTGAGTTTTCAATAACCGGCATATTATATCCACTAACACCACTTCACCTTTCCATTTTTGGGGAATGAGTTTTTACCTGTGGAGTAATTTTCTAAAGATACATTTAAGCTGTGAAGCTTCAAAGAAAGAATAACTTATTTTCCTCCTGAGAGATATCAATGTAATATTTGATATACTGCCATGCCCCTTTAAAAATAATATATGGAACCTAATTTAGCTTTTAAAAAATGACTCATGTTTCTTAGACTGAGCTGAATATTATATAGTGATACTGTCCAAGGTGATGAAAGTGTACAAGCTGTTTTCTGTCACTAAATACAATTTCTGTATCATCTTTGTTTTTTGGTACCTTTGATAAAGTTGTCGTTCATTTTGTCTCCTGTGCCTAAGTGATCTTTAGTGCTAAATGTACCCTTCTGCCAATTTTTCTAACTTATTTTATATAATTTGCTGTAGAAGAGAGTATTTCAAAACAAGTTTATTAATATTATTATAATAGAGTCAATCAATTCAATGTAAGAGTCAATGATCCCTTCTAGAATAAGACACAGGTTTTGATGGTTGGATGGCTGGAGAATCTTCATAAACACTGGAACTTCACTGGCTAGCTGAGGTCGTAGAAAATCTTGTTTTCAGATAACTGAGGTGTATTATGCATTTTCAAAATATCAGCAGTGTCAAATGTCTTGGCAGCCAAAAAAACAGTCTATGATTACTCTTATGAAATACTGTAAAACAGTTCAGCAAATAGACAAAATTCCTAGATTTCATTAAAGACTACCCAATTACTCTGAACCAAATAAAGTCCTGACATTTGTAGAGCAATCCTAGCTTCAGCTGAAGGTTGTTGCTTAAAGAGGAGACTAATTCAGCTTTCATATCTAGAAATAGACAAGGAAAAAGAATGAATAACTGATTTGTTTTAAATATGTATGTTGCTTGCCTTAAAAACAAATATTTTTAGATACTGCACACATCATTTTCAGCACATTTAGATATGTGGACTTAATATATGCTGACAACTTCCTGAATTCCAAAACAAAGAAAGCGAGAAACACTTCATTTAGAAATATATTTGACAAGTTTAGACTACTGAGAAGAAAACCCCACTTTTGGGCTCTTGGAATTGTCAGCCACACATGCCTAATTACCCCCTCTATATAAAGGAGGAAGGTTTTGTTTAGCCATATTTACAATGTGTTCTGACTTTCAAATTACATGTTTAATCACAGAAATAATATGGCACAATGAATGTCATGCTTTCACTTTGTTTCTGTTTTTCCATCTCAAACTGAGAATACAAAAGTAGGTGAGTATGTACAGTTATCGGTCCTAAGTTCTGCTACTTCATTTTTCAACAGATTCTTCAAGTTTTTTGTTACATTCTATGCTTATATAATAATGGGATATTAAAATGCAAATTCATTTTTATTTCTCAGGATTATTTTAAAGGTAAAATTTCCTATGGCCAATTTTTCTTACAAAAATAACTGGACCTGCAATAATAATCTGGAAACGTTTGTGCATAATAACGGGACCAAATATGAAAGCTTTCTCAATAATAAAAGAAAAAAAATACTCAATACTACTCACCTACAGTGGATTTAACTTCCTTCAGAAAAGGTAACTATACTTGCACTTAAGCCATTATTAATTCTTAACTTTGAAGGATTTTGGAAATAATTTTTTTTCTTGAGGTCAGAAACTTCCAGATGTTTAGTTACCTAAAACATAATAGAACCAAACCAAGTATATAAAGTAATTGGTGGTATGAATCTTTAATTCTCATATATATTGTCCTACTTGCCACTTTAAAATTATATGTAATTATAATACTTTATACTATTTTATAAATTATATATAAAATTATATGTAATTGTTGTATATAATAAAGTATAAGTTTATTATATACAATAATTAGATATATACAATTTCTTGTATGTTAGCTATTTTGTTAAAGTAGAGGTTTCAATACAAAAATTTAAGAGATGGTGGATAAATGTAGGTTTGTCAAATGCGGTTCTTGCGCAATGGATTTTGACAGGAGAGATCTTCAGCTGCTATTGCAGAACATGGTCTTTAGTCATAGTATGTTTTATTTTTTAAACAGTTATTTCATAAAATATAAGGCTGAAGTGATGAAAGCAAAGGAGTATATTGAGTTGCTCATTCTTACTCACTGCCTCTTTCAGAACACAAAGAGAAAGTGGGATTCATCACATATCACAGCACCCATGGAGTACTCACACACCCACTCACAGAGAAACAACTATGAGGAAACAATTAAACTGAGGAACATATTCTAAGAACATTTTATTATTTAGTAAAAAGTTTAATGTTAGTTTAGGTTTATTTTTCTTTATTTAATTGCTATCAGAAGTTTTAAGGGTTTGAAATAGATTAGTAATTTCTCTCTAAGGTCATGTAGTTATAAAATTAAAGCTACCAAACTTTACTGTTTAAATTATGGAAAAGTCTAAAAAGAACCTCTTTTCTCCCTCATTTATTATAAAAGTCCCCATAGTGATTTTACAATTGAGAAATTCTTGGGTTGACTTATATTATTAACATCTTCCAGATTAATCTTTCCAAAATATAGCTGTTCTCATCACAGCAGTTTTTGATAGCACATTTTCATATCCTTCACTATATCTTAAATAAACTTGAAAAAATTACCATCTAATCCATGTCTTCAATAATGTTTTTTCTATTTATTATTCCATCCTACTGACCATCACTTCTTTTTCACAAACAACAGCTCTCCCACTAAATCAAGCTAGTTGCCATTGTGTAAATATACAATTTTTTCTTTTGGTGTATGCTCACTGGTACTTCTACTTGAAATTCCCATATGATATACCTCATAGCTCAGCTCAACTCTGCCTTGTAGTTAATTCTTGCTCATTACTCCTTTAGGCTGAAGTAATCACCGACTTTCCTAGTGCTTCGATTCTTTCAAGTAACATGGAACTTGAATTCTTTCAAATAGCATTCATACGCACACACGCACACACACACATTTGTGCTCATAGCATATATTATCTATTAGCTAAATAACATATTTTGTTTACTCTTAACCAACCCTCTCATAGTTTAACATTATCATGAACATAGGCAAGCAACAGTGAGTTAAATAAATAAATTAGTGGCAAATATTTAAAGTTCAACAAAACATAAGTTAATACTTTTCCTTATATCTCAATATATGCTCTTGTGTCAAAGTAAATGATGTTTTGCTTCATTAAATTATTCTACCTTGATGTAATAATTTGAGTAGAAAACTCTATGCTGTACACTGACTGTGAAACAGAATAGCATAATAATTAAGTGTTGGGTCTGGAGTCAGAGTTTAAATCATGGTCTCTGTCCAAAATATGTGAGTGGTCCACGTGCAAATTCTTTAATCTCTTTGTGCTTCAATGTGCTCATTTAGAAAATGTGGTTAATAATAGTACTTACTTTATAGTGTCATTCATGAATACTAGGTAAGATAATATATGTAATAGTTTTAGGATTGCATAACATATAACATGAGACAAGAAATAATAGCTCTTAACATTGTATACCATACATTTATATTATTTTACCTATTGCATATATTTTACATTATTTTAATGAAATAACAACAATTTAGTACATTTATTTGCATTGATGTATCTGTCATCTGTGTTTATATATATGCTCAGTATTTACACATAGCTATAAAACATGTATTTTTAAAATTTGTAAGAACTCCAGCAGTTACTGTAACAAATAGTAAGTTCATGTAGAATGTAATGAGAGGCGAATGCCACTTTACAAATAGGGCATGTTATGGGGGAATATACACACATATATTGTGATGGTTAATACTGAGTATCAACTTGATGGGATTGAAGTGTGGAAAGTATTCATCCTGGGTGTGACTATGAGGCAGCTGCCAGATAAAATAATGTTGATTCTCCTTAGGAGCCACCCCCAATACCCGTTTGCTTCTAGACCTACAACTTCACTAAAGTCCTGGCGGGCCCCTAGAGGTGAGATTCAGAGTGTGACCGTGAGGAGCTGTGCTACACTAGAAAATAACTGCTTGTGTTTCCTAATTTATGTAAGCCGACATCTGGAAAACAGGCATGGGAATGGATATTAAGGCTGTGGGATAATGGTGGAAGGAACATAGAGTTGGATCAGGCCGAATTTATTGATTTGGGCCCACTAAGTAGGGACTCTGCATCTAATATCGCAGCTTGGGGTATTAAAAAAAAGTTCTAGTAGTTTATTTGCTTGCTTAGCTAAAATATGGATGAAAAGACAGCCCACTGTGCACAAGCGGAAAATGTCTGATCTACCTTGGTTTAATGTAGAGGAAGGGATCCAAAGGCTTAGGGAGATTGCGGTAGCGGAGTGGATTACTCACTTGAGACCTACTCATCCCAGCTGGGACAGTCCAGAAGATATACCCTTGATCAACGCCTTGCAAAATAGAAGGCAGCATCTGTATCTTTGAAGAGCCCTGAAATTGCTCTTCTCTGTGTGTCAGATCTAATGGTGGGAACTGCAGTCACTCAACTACAAAATTTAAATACAATGGGAATAATTGGATCCCCAGATGGCAGGGGCCCAGTGGCAGCACTCAACCTTCCAAGGCAAGGAACCTCAACCTTTCAAAGGCAAAGCTGGCATAGTACCATAATGGACAGCAGAGGCAAAGCAGCAATAGAATAGTCTGACTCATGTAGAGCTCTGGCATTGGCTAGTTAATCATGGTGTTCCTAGAAGTGAAATTGATACGAAGCCTACTTCATTCCTACTTAATTTATATAAGCAGAAAACTTCTAGGTTGAATGGATTAAATATTAATTTGAATTATTAAAAAAGAGAATCATGGCCCCTCAATTTCCAGACTTGAGCCAGTTTACAGACCCGAACCCCTTGAATGCATGGGAGGCCAAGTGCCCTTGAGGAAAAACCCCACTACACTGCTGACAATTTATGCTGTTAATCATTCTCCCATCCTTCCTCAAGGAGACCTCTGGCATTTTACCAGGTAACTGTACACTAGGGAAAGGGAAATGATCAGACATTTCCAGGACTACTAGACACTGGTTGCAAGCTGATTTCGATTTCAGATGACCCAAAACATCATTGTGATCCTCAGTTAAAGTAGGCGCTTATGGAGGTCAGGTAATTAATGGAGTTTTAGCTCAGGTCTGACTTACAGTGGATCTGGTGAGTCCCTAGACTCATCCTGTAGTCATTTCCCCAGTGCCTGAACTCATAGTTGGCACAGACAGACTTAGCAGGTGGCAGAACCCCCACATTGGTTCCCTGATTGGTAGGGTGAGGGTTATTATAGTGGGAAAGGCCAAATGGAAGTCATTAGAGCTAACTCTACCTAGAAAAATAGTAAATCAAAAACAATATCGCATTCCTGGGACTGTGGAGATTAGTGCCACAATTAAGGACTTGAAAGATGCAGGGGTGGGTCGGGCGCGGTGGCTCACACCTATAATCCCAGCACTTTGGGAGGTCAGGGTGGGCGGATCACGAGGTCAGGAGATCGAGACCATCCTGGCTAACACGGTGAAACCTCGTCTCTATTAAAAATACAAAAAAATTAGCCAGGCGTGGTGGCAGGCACCTATAGTCCCAGCTATTTGGGAGGCTGAGGCAGGAGAATGGCATGAACCTAGGACGCAGAGCTTGCAGTGAGCTGAGATCGCACCACTGCACTCCAGCCTGGGCAACAGAGCGCGGCTCCGTCTCAAAAAAGAAACAAAAGAAAGAGGAGAGGAGAGGAGAGGGGAGGGGAGGGGAGGGGAGAGGAGAGGAGAGGAGCGGAGAAGAGGAGAGAAGGATGCAGGGGTGGTGATTCCCACCACATCCCAATTCAACTCTTCCATTTGGCCTGTGCAGAAGACACATGAATCTTGGAGAATTACAGTGGATTATCATGAGCTTAACCTAGTGGTGACTCCAATTGCAGCTGCTGTACCAGATGTGGCTTCACTACTTGAACACATTGACACACTTGGTACCTGGTATGCAGCCACTGACTTTGTCCCCTTCTACAACCAAGAAAAAGGTACAATGCCTAGTGAGCCTACTTGGGTTTTGGAGGTAACACATTCCTCATTTGGGTGTGTTACTCTGGCCCATTTAGCAAGTGACTCAAAGGTCTGACAGTTTTAAGTGGGGTCCAGAACAGAAGAAGGCTCTGCAATAGGTCCAGGCTGCTGTGCAAGCTGCTGTGCAAGCTGCTGTGCAAGCTGCCACGTGGGCCATCTGACCCAGCAGATCCAATGGTGCTTAAGGTGTCAGTGGAGATAGGGATGCTGTTTGGAGCCTTTGGCAGGCCCCTATAGGTGAATCACAGGGGAAGTCTCTAGGATTTTGGAGCAAGGCCCTGCCATCTTCTGCAGGTAACTACTCTCCTTTTGAGAGACAGCTCTTCGCCTGTTACTGGGCTTTGCTAGAAACTGAATGTTTGACCATGGGTCATCAAGTCACCATGCAACCTGAATTGCCTATTATGAACTGGGTGCTTTCTAACCCATCTAGCCATAAAGTGGGTCGTGCACAGCAGCATTCCATCATCAAATGCAAGTGGTATATACATGATTGGGCCTGAGCAGGTTTGAAAGCACAAGCAAGTTACATGAGGAAGTGGCTCAAATGTCCATGGTCTCCACTCCTGCCACCCTGCCTTCTCTCCCCCAGCCGGCACTGATGGCCTCATGGGGAGTTCCCTCTGATCAGCTGACAGAGGAAGAGAAGACTAGGGCCTGGTTCACAGATGGTTCTGCACCATATGCAGGCACCACCTCAAAGTGGACAGCTGCAGCACTAGAGCCCCTTTCCAAGACATCCCTGAAGGACAGTGGTGAAGGGAAATCTTCCCAGTGGGCAGAGGTTCAAGCAGTGCACGTCGTTGTGCACTTTGCATCAAAGGAGAAATGGCCAGATGTGTGATTATATACTGATTCATGGGTTGTAGCCAATGGTTTGGCTAGATGTTTAGGGTCTTGGCAGAAGCATGATTAGAAAATTGGTGACAAAGAAATTTGGGGCCGGGCGCAGTGGCTCACAGCTGTAATCCCAGCCGTGATTACATGGCTTTTTGGGATTTGGGAGGCCGAGGCGGGTGGATCACGAACGAGGTCAGGAGATTGAGACCATCCTGGCTAACACGGTGAAACCCCGTCTCTACTAAAAATACCAAAAATTAACCAGGCGTGATGGCGGGCGCCTGTAGTCCCAGCTACTCGGGAGGCTGAGGCAGGAGAATGGCGTGAACCCGGGAGGCGGAGCTTGCAGTGAGCCAAGATCACGCCACTGCACTCCAGCCTGGGGGACAGAGCAAGACCCCGTCTCAAAAAAAAAAAAAGAAAAAAAAATTTGAGGAAGAGGTATGTGGATAGACCTTTGTGAGTGGTCAAAACCTATGAAGATATTTGTATCCCATGTGAGTGCTCACCAACAAGTAACCTCAACAGAGGAGGATTTTAATAATCAAGTGGATAGGATGACCTGTTCTGTGGACACCACTCAGCCTCTTTCCCCAGCTACCCCTTTCATTGCCCAATGGGCCCATGAACAAAGTGGCCATGGTGGCAGGGATGGAGTTTATGCATGGGCTCAGCAACATGGACTTCCACTCACCAAGGCTACCTGGCTACAGCCACTGTTGAGAGCCCAATTTGCCAGCAGCAGAGACCAACACTTAGCCCTCGATATGGCACCATTCCTCAGGGTGATCAGCCAGCTGGTGGCAGGTTGATTATATTGGACCTCTACCGTCATGGAAAGGACAGAAGTTTGTCCTCACTGAAACAGACACTTACTCTGGGTATGGGTTTGCCTGTCCTTCACACAACACTTTTGCCAAGACTACCATCAATGGACTCACAGGATGCCTTATCCACAATCATGGTATTCCACACAGCATTGCCTCTGACCAAGGCACTCATATGACACCTAAAGAAGTGTGGCAGTGGGCTCATGATTATGGAATTCACAGGTCTTACCATGTTCTCCATCATTCTGAGGCAGCTGGATTGATAGAACAGTGGAATGGCCTCTTGAAGTCACCATTACAGTGCCAACAAGGGGACAATATTTTGCAGGGCTGAGACAAAGTTCCCTAGAAGGCTGTGTATGCTCTGAATCGGCATCCAATATATGGTATTGTTTCTCCCATAGCCAGGATTCACGGTTCCAGGAATCAACGGGTGGAAGTGGAAGCAGCACCATTCATCATCACCTTTACTGATCCACCAGCAAAGTTTTTGCTTCCTGTTCCTGCGACTTTACATTCTGCTGGCCTAGAGGTCTTAGTTCCAGAGAGAGGAACGCTGCCACCAGAATACAGAACAATGATTCCACTAAACTGGAAGTTAAGATTGACATCTGGACACTTTGGGCTCCTCCTACCTTTAATTCAACAGGCTAAGAAGGAAGTTACAGTGTTGGCTGGGGCGGCTGACCTGGACTATCAAGATGAAATCAGTCTGCTACTCCACAAGGTAGGTGAGGAAGAGTATGCATGGAATACAGGAGATCCATTAGGGCATCTCTTAGTATTATCATGCCCTCTGATTAAGGTTAATGGGAAACTGCAATAGCCCAATCCAGGCAGGACTACAAATGGTCCAGATCCTTCAGGAAAGAGGGTTTGGGTCACTCCACCAGGAAAACACTTATGACCCGCTGAGATGCTTGCTGAAGGCAAAGGAAATACAGAATGGGTAGTAGAAGGAGGTAGTCATCAATACCAGCTATGGTCACGTGACCAGCTACGGAAACAAGGACTGTAATTATGATGAGTATTTCCTCCTTCTTTTGTTAAAAACATGTTTGTGCATGTATATGCTTGTACTAAGAAAATCAGCATTTAAGTATTGTTAACTTTATGTGATAGTATTTGCATTTGGGATTGGTGCACTTCTGGTTGTACAAAGGATAGCTGCATTATATTATGTGTAATTATAACCCTATTATTGTCTTTATTTGACTATTGTGTATGATCTCAGAAGATGTGTATGGGTTCAAGTTGAAAAGGGGGGACCTTGTGGTGATTAATACTGAGTGTCAACTTGATCCTGGGTGTGTCTGTGGGGGGGTTGCCAAAGTAAATTAACATTCGAGTAAGTGGGCTGGGAAAGGCAGACTCACCCTTAATCTGAGTGGGTACCAGCTAATCAGCTGCCAGTGTGGTTACAATATAACGCAGGCAGAAAAACGTAAAAAGACTAGACTGGCCTAGCCTCCCGGCCTACATCTTTCTCCTGTGCTGCATGTTTCCTGCCCTGGAACATCTGGACTCTGTGCTTTTTCAGCTGGGGGACTCAGACTGGTTCTCCTTGCTCCTCAGCTTACAGATGGCCTATTGTGGTACCTCTTAATGGTGTGAGTTAATACATAATAAACACACCTTTTTTTTTATATATATATATTTATATATTTACTTAATATATTTATATATTTACTTAATAAACACAACTTTATATATATTATATGTTTAAGTATTATATATATCTTATATATATCTTGTTTTTTATATATATACACACACAAATACATATACATACACACACACATATACCTTGTTTGTGTATATATATATATATATATATATATATATATATATATATCCTATTAGTTCTGTCCCTCTAGAGAACCCTGGCTAATACACATATTAAGACAATCATTAGCAGTTAAATGCACAAAATACTAGTATGCAACAGGAAATATTGGCCCAAATCTGTATTTAAAAGATAGCCTACAGAGTTTCAGAGGTTCTGGGGTAATGTGAAGTCATCTACCTGCATGTGCTGTGGTGTATTCGGCCACTTCTCAGCTGTGTCAACACACTCAGTGACATGTAAGTGAGGTCAATAGAGCTCTGAGTCTTCCACAAAACTATCACTTGAGCCAACTCTGATGCCATAATCACCACCATAATCAAGCTTCAGGAGGCTCTACTGAGAATCAATTATTCATTTTTAATTAAAAGACAAGGTATCTTCGTTTTACATATTTTTATCTCAATTCTTCCCTGTTCTCAGTCTCATCATCTCAGACTCTTCCTTAATTCTTCAAATCCTTTCACCATGCCCTTTAAAACATGGTTTAACCGACAGATCTCTCTTACACCTTAAACTTCTTCTATACACATTCTTTCTCATAATTCAACTTTCTGAAAGTCATTTCTTCTATAGCTCTCTTAAGGGTGGCTACTTATTTCTCCCACACCACATCCCTACCACAGGCCTGTGGCTGGAGGTAGAGGAGTGTTCTACTTGCTCCTAATTGATGGTTTCAGATATTTCTCATTACTTCCTATAATCCTAACTTTTTTGAAACTCATGTCATCTGGCTGTACCGCGAGCTACTTTGAAATTTTGTGATCAATATAAAGCTTTCATTTAAGTTCTAACACCTGGGGCATCACACATCTTTTTATTGCTAATAATTGTTGCTTATTATGTAGCCTTCAAAATCTGCTAGTTCCAAGGTCCATACTACTTTAAATTCAACATTTTTCTTTCACATCCTCATTCAAAATATTTTTCTTCATCCCATTTGCCCACCTCATCTCATACTCCTTACCTAGATACTTTTATACCAATATGTATATGGCATCTAAAACCCTGATTTAAAACAGACTCTCTTACTACCACTTCCTAACATTTCAACACATTTACTGTGTACACAGATCAACAAGGCCATAATTCCTCTAGATCATACAATCCATTGACTCTATCACTTTTGTGTCTACCACTGTCCATAGGCCTGCCATATACTCTGTATGCAGCTTGTACTTCTAGGTCCAGCACCATAATTTCTTCTTTAATAAAATCAAAACACCTAACTCACTCTCCCTCTGTGTTACTCACCTGGCAAAACTCCAATTATGATTGCATCCAAAATTCCACCTAATTTTCAAAAATAAGCAAATATGCTGACTTGCCTCCCTTTAAATTTATGACTAAATATTTGGTTTCCATGCTCAAAGAAACTTTCCAGTAACACATGTTTTTGTTGACAATTTACTTTTCCTGTATCTAAGATAGTAAGTATAAAATTTCTCAAAGAGAAATTCTGGGGTCAACTCCCTTAAATTACCTCTATTTGTTCAGCAATATTTTCTCACACATATTTTGGGATTGTGGTTCCATTTCTCTATGTGCCTCTTTTATACCAGCACCATACTGTTTTGGTTACTACAGCCTGGTAGTTTAGTTTGAAGTCAATTAATATGATGCCTCAGGCTGCATCACTGTGGCTTTGTATTGCTTTGGATATTTGGGCTCCCATTGTGTTCCATATTAATTTTAGGATTGTCTTTTGCAATACTGTGAAAATTGCATTTGGTAACTTAAAAGAAATAGTATTGCATCTGTAGATTGCTTTGGTCAGTATGGTCATTTTAACAATTTTGTTTCTTCTAATCCATGAGCATGATGTACATTTGTTTGTGTCACATATGTCTTCTTTCAGCAGTGCTTTATGGTTCTCCTCGTATAGATCCTTCACCTCCTTGGTTAGATGTATCCCTAGGTGTGTGTGTGTGTGTGGCTATCATAAATGGGATTGTGTTTTTTATTTGGTTCTCAGCTTGGACATTATTGGTGTATAGGAATGTTACTAATTTTTGTACACTGATTTTGCAGCCTAAGGTTTTGCTGAAGTCATTTATTAGACTTAGGAGTCTTTTGGCAGAAGTTTTATGGTTTTCTAGGTATATAATCACATTGTCAGTGAAGGCAGATAGTTTGAGTTTGTCTTCTATTTCAAAGCTATTTATTCCTTTTCTTGTCTAATTTATCTGGCTAAGACTTCCAGTCATACATTGAACAGGAGTGGTGAGAATGGACGTCCTTGTTTTGTTCCAGTTTTAGGGGTAATGCTTCCTACTTTTGCTCACTAAGTATGATGTTGGCTCTGGTTTTGTCATAGATGACTCATTGTTTTGAGGTATTTTCCTTCAATGCCTAGTTCGTAGAGGATTTTTATCATGAAGGGATACTGGATTTCATCAAATGCTTCTTTTGCAACTATGAAGATAATCATAGAGTTTTTGCTTTCAATCCTATTTATGTAGTAAATCACATTTATTGATTTGTGTATGTTGAACCAACTTTGCATTGCAGGAATGAAGCCCCCTTGGTTGTGGTGAAGTAACTTTTGATGTACTGTTGGATTTGGTTTGCTAATATTTTGCTGAGCATATTTTCACCTATTTTAATCAGTGATAGTTGCCGGTAGTTACTTTTTTTTTTTTTTTTTTTTTTGAGTCTTTACCAGGTTTGGTGTCAGGATGATACCGCTATTGCAGAACAAGTTAGGAAGGCGTTCCTCCTCCTTGATTTTTTGGAATAGTTTTGGTAGAATTGGTACCAGCTCTTCTTTGTATGTCTGGTAGAATTTGGCTGTAAATTCATCTTATCCAGAGCATTGTTTGGATTGGTAAGGATTATATTATTGATTCAATTTTACAACTTGATATTGGTCTGTTTGGAATTTTTTTTTTCATCCTCTTTCAATCTTGGGAAGTTGTAGATTTACAAGAGTTTATGCATTTCCTCTAGATTTTCTAGTATATGTGCACAGAGATGTTAATATAATCTCTGAGAATCTTTTCTATTTCTGTGGTACTGGTTGCAATGTCATCTTCATCATTTCTATGTGCTTATTTTGATTTTCTCTTTTTTTCCTTTGGTAAGCTAGCTTGTGGTCTATCAATCTTATTTATCCTCTGAAAAAGTCAACTTTTTGTTTTATTGATTCTTTTTATGGTTTTTTGGGTTTCAATTTCATGCAGTTATGCTCTGATTTTAGTTATTTCTTTTATTCTGCTAGCTTTGGGTTTAGTTTGTTCTTGTTTTTCTAGTTTCTTCAGGTGTGAGATTAGTTTGTTAGTTTGAGATCTTTCGTTCTACTTGATGTAGGCATTTAGAGCTATACACTTGCCTATTAACACTGTTTCTGCACATCCCAGAGGTTTTGATATGTTGTGTCTCTGTTTCCATTCATTTTAGATAAATTTGTGATTTCTTCCTTAATTTTGTTGTTTACTTAAAAGTCATTCAAGAATCAGTTGATTAGTTTCCATGTACCTGTGTCATTTTGAGAGATTTCTATTTTTATTCTACTTTGGTCCAAGAAAATCCTTGGTATGATTCTTTTTTCTTTTTTTTTTTTTCATTTTGTTTGATACTGAATTTATGGTCAAGCATGTGGTAAATCTTAGAGTATGTTCCATGTGCAGTTGAACAGAAATGGATATTTTGTGATTGTTGAATGAACTATTCTGTAGACATTAATTAAGTCCAACTGGTCAAGTTCCAATTTAAGTCCCAAATTTCTTTGTTAGTTTCTTTTTTTTTTTTTTTTTTCTACTTTATGGTCTTATTTGACTCACCATATGACAAAAGTCTTAAACTTAGTAAGGGGGAAAGTTCTTAATATCCAGTTTTGGATTCAAGAGATTATACTAGTTAATTTCCCCCTCAACTCACTGGAAAGAATGCTAGTTGAGAATATGCTAAAAATCTAACCTTTAAAATGTTTTCTGCATTCCAGAAATGAACCTGTCCACTCAGGTTTTCTTTGGGTTCTTTTCCAGGTCCCAAACAGAACAACTTAACTGAGTTACAGAGGCAGAACAGGGAAGGGGTGGGAAGTAAGACAAATAGAGATTGCCCCCCTGTGGCAGCATTAATCCCTGGGTATTGTGGCAATATTGAAAACGAATGGAATTTGCTACCCCCTTGACATGACATGTAATTGCTTGCTTCTCAAATTCTTCTTAAAAGATCTATATTTTATTGGGAAAAAAAAAATTAAGAACTAGTAAGTGTCCCATATTCACTTAGAAAAAGGGGGCAAATGATAGTGCCTTAACAACTTCATAGGTTTTTCCAATCATCACAATACTAAAGATAATGTGACAATTCAATTTTTTGGTTATATGGAAATCTATAGCAAAATGGCAGCCACTATGGCAAGTGAAGGGATATGTTTTAGACTGTTAGATGATATTTAATGGAATGCAGAAAGCAGTTGGTACATTGTGACCAATGCTGCATCATTAACAGCAGGTCCACCTTTGGGTTATTAAGTTTCATCTGTGACATTGTGATCCTTAGTGAGATCAGATCAAGAGACAGTACAGTCAGTTTCTCAGGTGGTAAATACAATGCCACTCCAAGGAACACCCATCCCCTTTCCTAGCTGGAATTATGCTGCTGTTATTCAATGTGCAGGGCTCAGTGAGGGAGACACAGACTTACTGGCGTCAACAGAGGTGAGAGCAAGAGCAATAGCAGCTACCCTGTGTTCCCAATGTCTTGCCTATGCTCCCACTTTCTTAGCAATAGAATTCCGTAGTGCATGGGTACATCGTTATAAACAAGGCCTAATGAAGCAGCAGCTTCCGCATTTTAACGCAGGTTTATGGTGATACTGTCCTTTGGGATCTGCCCTCCAATGGAACCTTTTAAGGAAGAAGCGGGCCCAAGCTAAGTTCCACATGCTGGGTGAGCCAGATGACTTCTGTTCCCTGGTCACTTTCTTCAATGGGGCGAATGGGGGCTGCCAGGTTTTTAAAATCGTGCTTCATCTTGAAGCACATGGTCACTTCACCCTCCTCACGCTGTGGTGTAACTTTGATGAAAATACCCACTTTGTTGGCCTTTCTGAAGGCTATAATGTCGGGATCGTCCTGAAAGTCTTGAGGTTCTGCCAACTCATCGTACTCTGCTGCTGCATCCTTGCCAGCTAAAATGAGCTCTTTGGGAGGCACCACCACCTTAGCAGTGCTGTTGATATCATCAGCATCCCCCTCCTCACACTCCAACAGAGTCACATGGGTGAGGTTCTCAACTGGATTCGTAAGAGTCAGGAGGACCTGGCTCTCCTTCATGTAGCGAAGGTCGGGAATTGACATGATTCTCACTTCTGGAATATAATTGACAGCAACCAGTTGGATTTTGAATTTGATTGATGTTGGGTTAAATTCTGGCTTGCTCAAATTATGTTCACATTTACGGCAGCGCAGGGACCGTTTGATCAGAAGATGTTTCTGGCGAGGATATAGCTGTGAAGCACAGACTGGCTGGAAGTCAGGCTGTAACAGACGCTGCTGAAGGGTGGTTACCTCTGTTAAATTTACTGGTCTTGTATAATAGTCTTCAGGTAGAGGTTCCACTTCATCCACAGCCTGAGCTGGCTCAATCTTTATCTCTTTCTGGTCCTCTCCTTCTTTAAGGGAAAGTCCAGCAATGGTACTGATGGACGCACCAGCTCGTGGTCGCTGAAGCCTGGTTCCAAGACCATATTTGTCCGAAAAAGCCAGAGGCATATAGTTTCTACGTCGTGCCAGTTTCTTGCGATCTCGCTCAACCTTCTCTTTCTGAGCAAGCTGCTGGTAATATTCAATCAATTTGTTCATCCGTTGTGTGTGAGGATTTTCAGGTTCCTGCCAACCGCCACTAGCTACAGATTTGTCTGCCATGCCCACATCTCTAGACGTCCAGCGACAAAATCCACATGCCAGGTAATAGGCTTTCTTCATGGTGGTCTTGGCTGGGTCATCTGGAAGCTGTATGGAGATGCTTGTGGCCCGGGTAGAGAGGGTGTGCATGCAGCCAGGACAGTCAAAGCAATTGGCACATCTATTCTTTTTTAGTTTGGCTTCAGCCGACGGCATATTTTCTAAACAACTGGGACAATAATGGGAGTCCACCTCGTGAGACACACATTCCAACGACCGCAGTTCGCTACAATAGCGGCAGAAGTAGAGCTGCGAGAGCGGGGCCCGAACCTTCTTTTCTCCCTGGACTAGATAGAGAACCCGGTCCGACTGCAGCAACGACGCCATCTTGCGGAGGGAGGACGTTAGTTTCTTTCTAAATGAGCTATCTAATGCTGTCAGTGAGGTGTTGAAGATGTCACTATTATTGTGTATATGTATAAGCCATTTTCAGGTCTACAAATAGTTGTTATATAAATCTGGTTGCTCCATTGTTGATTGCAAGCATATTTAGAATAGTTAAGCCTATTGTTGAATTAAACTTTTTATTATTATGAAATTCCCTTCTCTGTCCTTTTTTACTGTTGTTCTTTTAAAGCCTGTTTTATCTGACACAAGAATAGTGACACTTGCTCTTTTTCATTTTTCATTTGTGTGATAGAATTTGTGATAGATTTTTCTCTTTCCCATTACTTTGAGCCTATGAGTGTCATTACATAAATATGGTTTTCTTAAATACAGCAGAGGGATGCTTCTTGTTTTTCATGCAATTTGCCACTCTCTGCCTTTAAATGGAGCATTTTGGTAATTTATATTTAAGATTAATATTGATATGAGAGATTTTTTCCTGTTGTAGTGTTAATGAGTTGCTTTGTAGTTTTGATTGCGTAGTTGCTTTACAGGATCTGTAGTTATGTGCTTGTGTGCGCTTTTGTGGTAGTAGATATTGTTATTTTGTTTCCATGTTTAGATCTTCCTTAAGCATATCTATAGGGCTAGTCTGATGGCAATGAATTCCTTTAGCAAATGCTTGTCTGGGAATGACTTTCCTTCTCCTTCGTGTATGTAACTTAGTGTGGAAAGATACAAAAATTCTTGGCTGGCATTTCTTTTCTTTAATAGTGCTAAAAAGGGGACCCAGTTCCTTCTGGCTTACAAGATTTCTGCTGAGAATTCTGCTGAGAATATTAGTCTGATGAATTTCCTTTTATAGGTAATATGACCATTTTCTCTACCTGCCTTTAAGTTTGTTTTTTTTTTTTTTTTTTTTCCTTTACATCAGCCTTGGATAATCTAATGACGAAGGGACTTGGGGATAGTCATGTTGTATATTATCTTGCAGGAGTTCTATGGATTTCTTATGTCTGCATGTTGACCTCTCTAGCAAGACTGGAAATTTTCCTGAATTATATACTCAAATATGTTTTCAAAGTTGCTTACTTTATCTCCTTTCTCGGGAAAGCCAATAAGTAGTAAATGTTGTCACTTTAACCAATATTTCTCAAAGGCTCTGTTTGTTTTTTAAAATCTTTTTTTTTTTTTTTTTTTAACTTTTGTCTGACTGGGTTAATTTAAAGGACCAAACTTTGAGCACTGAAATTCTTTCTTCTGCTTGGTCTTGTCTGTTGTTAAGGCTTCCAACTGAATTTTTGAAGTTCTTGTAGGAAAATTTTCAATTCTAGAAGTTCCGTTTGGTTCCATCTTAATATAACTTAATATAGTTATGTTGCCTTTCAAGTCTTGGATAATTTTTCTGGCTTCTTTGAGTTGAAATTCAACTTTCTCTTGAATGTTGTTGAGTTTCCTTGTCATCCATATTTTGAGTTCTATATCTGTCATTCCAGACATTTTATTCTGATTTAGATTCATTGCTTGGGAGCTAGTGGTATTATTTTGAGGTGATGAGAAACTCTGACATTCAGTTTTTGTGCCAATTCCTTCTCATCTCAGGGAGCTGATGGTTTGGGGACATTTTTTGTTTGTTTGTTTTAATTTCAGTGATACTTCTTTATTTTTTATTCTTTTTACTCTTGATGGCATGACTGTGATATTATGTTACATATAATCAATTGGCTTTATTTTTGCGTGCTTTCAAGGTGCTGAGGCTCCATACAGGTTCCTTGGCTGCAGAGAGATTCATCAGTGGCTTTCTCAGATGTTTCTTACTGCAGAGATGTATTTTTATTTGGTGGTATATTTCAGGCTATAGTTTAGCAGATGGCACTTAAGAGTAAGAGCCAACAGATAGGGATGGTGGCCGAGGCAATGGAGAGCATAAAAAGTGTGTTCTCTCAGCATGTGTTCACCTTCATTGGGGGTTGGAGAGGCTAAAACATCCTGAGAACTGATTTCTTTTTCTTTTCTTCTTCTTCTTCTTCTATTTTTTTTTTTTTTTTTTTTTTTTTTTTTTTTGAGACAGAGTTTCACTCTTGTTGCCCAGACTGGAGTGCAATGGCGCAATCTCAGCTCACCACAATATTTGCCTCTTGGGTTCAAGCAATTCTCCTGCCTCAATCTCCTGAGTAGCTGGGATTACAGGCATGCACGACCACGCCTGGCTAACTTTGTATTTTTGGTAGAGACAGGGTTTCTCCATGTTGTTTAGGCTGGTCTCTAACTACTGACCTCAGGTGATCTGCCTGCCTCAGCCTCCCAAAGTGCTGGGATTACAGGCGTGAGCCACTGTGCCCTGCTGTGAAGTGGTTTCTTTTACTCATACTCCTCAGGCCCTAACTGGAAGAGCCACTGCTGAGTCTACAACAGTGCACTGAAGAGGGAAATGGAGGCAAGAGATGGTCCCATTGCAGGGGTCATCCATCCTATATGTCTATTCCAGGGCTTTTGTGGTGCTACATTCAATACCTGGCACCATGTTCACATTTTCTTTGACCCAAAGAGCTTTAGGAGGCTACACTCCCTCCTTCCTTAGGGGCAGACAGCGGTGAGGATTAGATTTCCAGGGGAGTGGTATCTGCCTCTCTCCCACTCCTTATCTGATTTTCTATGAGATTGGATTTAAAATGACATCCTCTTCTCAGCCCTAGGTCTGGGAAAATACCTGCAGCTTTTCCCAGTGTCTTTCCCTCTGTCTGTCTCTCAGCCTCTCCCCAAGTTAGCTCCACAGCTTGAGAGAAAACGGTTGTTCTCTCTTGGCCTGGGTTGCACAGATCCCCAGAAGAAAGGAGAAACATAGAGGGAGAGTATCTACCCCTCTCACATAGATACTCTTCACTCAGATTCATCAGCCAAAAGCCATAACAGGGACTGCTTGCCCACCTTCTCCTCTCCAGGGTCTGGGTTGCCCTTGGCTATGCTAGTGAATTATTGTCTTTCTTCTTGAATTAAGTCTCAAAGTTGGTTTTTATGTGCTATTTTCCTGTTTACACGTGGCTGAGACACACAAAAGCCTCTAATCCACTATCTTGGGGGAAAAAAAATCAAACTATATATTTCTAAAGATTACACTGTATATGCTCTTTATAGTTTGAGACTGAACATTTCCAATTCATCACAAATATTCTTCCTTTATATATTTTATTTTTGAACCTCCCTTTAGCTGCTATTTGCCTCACTCTCACTGTCTCTTCTTTGCATATAGGACAGGAGAGAAAGTGAAAGCGTTTGTTCACGACACCATCTTGATTTGATCTTAGTTTTTTCTGGATTAACTACTTTATAATTTGGCCAGTTATCAGCATGTCTATAACTCTTAAAATATACATTTTTAGCTTCAATATTTTTCTTGTGCTTCAGACTTTGCTTATTTCATATTATTATTTAGATTTTTTTCCAGCTACATCAAAACTCAGCATAACCACAGCTAACCTCATCATTTCTTTCCCAAACTTGCTCCCCTTCAAAACAAAAGCACAAGTGTCAATAATGGCAACATATTATATCCATTTGTCCAATCCAGAAATCTAGTGTGAGCAACATTACTGATGCTTCCTCTCCATGACTCTCAGCTCTCACATTCAATCAATCCCAGGCCACTTTCATATGCTATCATGTGTCTTCTGAATTATGGTAAGAAGTTTCTAATTGGATTCCTTACTTCTTGTCTTGCTCACCACTGGTCTATTTTTCTAGAACAGTCAGAAAGGCTATTCTCAAATAACTTTATCAATTTAATATCCTACCTGATAGCTTTAAGGCATTTGTAATTCTCTAAGCCTAAATATCACCATGAAAAGCATTATTAGTTGCCTAGCCAATGGCTAATTCTCCCTTTCTTTTTTGCCAGCGGAGTCTGTCTTCCACTATATCCACAGACAATGCCAGATATCTCCTTTCTTAGATACACTTGCAGCTCAAGAGTATGCAAATAACTCAATCCTGGTGAACTGAGCCTGAGGTATGATCTGTTAGAGGGCTTCTCACAAACATTTACCTTCCTGACAGATAAGCAAATCTCTTTTATCCTGACAGATAAAAGAGATAAGCAAAAATTATTGTGTAAGTTTCTTATTGCCCCTTCAATTTCTGTCATTACTTTTCTTTAATGTATTCAGAATATGACAGCCATTTCAAAAAATATTTTAAAAGAAAATCTAATCCTGACATTCCTCTTCTTACGACACTATTTTGGCTTCCTAACTGACTCTAAATAGCAAAGTCCACACAGTGGCCTAAAAAACTTCTACATAATCTATACCCACACCATTCCTGTTCTCTTTTAAGTCTGTGATCTCATTCCCTACTATCTCTGCTCACCCTTTCTAGATCTGCTAACAGCAGTGTTGGTGGCATAGATCAGTGTACTTTGCTACCCTTTGGGGTTATCACAATTAGTTCAGATTGCTAACTAAAGCAATCCCTTACTGAGATAGCTCCTTTTACAAAACAGTGCTTTGCTTTTACATTGTACTTTCTTTCTGTGGATCTCAGTGGGTTTTCTCATTTATCAGATAATCTTTATTCATAGAGGAAATGAGACTGAAAAAGTTGATTTCCTACAAAAGGATGATCTGAGGCTGAGAGCAGTTAATTGATCCAACTAAAATCATGTGCTTAGTCAAAAGCTGTCCCCAAAATGTTATTCATTTGACTCTACAACTTTCATCTTAGATTATAAAGTAGTCAATTTTTGAACACATGCTGTAACAGTTTGATTCTTACATAAAGACTCCTCAGATAATGGTAGAAGAAATATTGTTGTTATTTTAGAATCTTATTCCTACAAATACTACTCAATAACTAAATGCTAAAATTATTAAATACTATAACTACTACTAAATAAGTCTACCACATTTTTTTTAGAAATTAATATTATTTCTGAACGTGGTTAGTGAGATTGTATCAAACCAATGCTAGCAACATACAAAAAAAAAATTGAAGAATCCTGAGAGCTTCTCATGCAGTCAAAATCTGAGGAGGTATGTAGGAAATACAGAGACATTAAAATAACACTAAATTCCTCTTGCTGTGGCATCTGCTGACTAAAAATGATTGCTGAGGGAACTGACAAGATGAACAGAATCTCTAGACTGAACCGTGCCAGACTGAAGACAAAGAAATTGAATATCACAAATGCTATGGCTGAGAGACCTTGAGAACAATGCAGTCCTAGGAGACTTGAAGAACTTGAAGTGAATCCCTTCTAGAGGAAGATAACAAGATCCAGAGCCTCTAATGTCCTTGCAGTTTACAGTTATTAAACCAGAACATTAAAATAACTGTGACTAAAATAATATAATAGAGGATGAGAGGTCAATATAATGAAGGATGAGATGGAGAATTTAAGCAGAGAACGTAAATTTATAGAGAAAAATTAAACAAAAAGTATGCTAATATAATTACTAAATAGTATCAACTCATTCCTCTTACTGTACTTACTGTCTAAAAGACAAATGTTGAAAAAATAACACGAGAAAAGAAGGAAGAGAAAAAGAAAACATAGGAAAAACAGAAGGATACAGAACATTTCTTATACCATTTCTAATTACTACCATAATTTCCACAGCTTTCAGTCACAAACAACTTAATGCTAAATTTATACTGTGGATTTTTGCACTTGGAATAGACTCACTTTCCTATGACTTGTTAGAAAGGCTAGAAGATTAATGAGCTAATGTTGAGAAAGTATATCAAATGCAAAGTATACATTTTAGAGGCACTACAGATTTCATTAAAAATAAACAGAGTTGTAGTGAAAGCAAGTGGAATATGTGCTGAGATGAAGTAGTGACAGTATCCTCATGGTTTCCAGCATCCCCAACTTTGGGAGAATTTACAGTTCTGAAAGTTAAAAATTCATTGGCAATACAAATAATTTGCATTTATACCTTTTATACTCTGAAAATGCTAATGTTTGAAATATTTAATCACAGGGTTTTAAATTGTAAACTAATTGAAGAATGAAGATAACTATAAAAATCACTTAGATACTCTAGTTAAATAACATTTGGAGAAAAAAACACAGAGCTTTATAACTTCTAGGCCTTACTCAAATCACCATGTTTTATATCCCTTGGAAACTTAAGACTGCTTATATTTTTGTGACCTTTCTAACGTATGTCCTCAATTTCCATATTTTAACAAATTGTCCAGTATGAGCCATTAATAAAAGAGAGGAAAGATGCACTCAAAAAATGGCCTGCAGAAGATTCCCTTGACCTAACAAATGGATATTAATTATATTCATTACACTAAATATTCTTAAGTTATTTAAAATAAATTTTCTAAAACAGTTATATAATCAAATGAAAATGGGTCATTGTATCATATACCCAAGTAGAACTTATCATAGAAATAGGCAAAATGACATTTAATTATTCAAACAGAAATTAGGAAGAAAATGAAAGAATAGGAGTACTTCGTCCTTTTATAGTTATCAGAATATTATATATACAGATATTTAAAACTTGAAAAATCACTTAATTTCAATATGAATCTAGTCATAATGTTCCAAGAATGTTTCCAAGTCATTTCATGTGTTAATCATAATAATTATTTTTAATATTTTCATACATCTGCACATGCTAAAGTAAAAAGAAGTCTATTAAAAAGACTGTTGCGGTTGTACTTTGTCTCTTCTAAATTTAAAATATTGCTAGCTAATAATCATAATCAGTAAATCTTTTAAATCTCATAAAATTAACCACTTTCTAAGATTTTCCTCAATTAGAGTTTTCCTTTATTCAGCAAACAGTTTTGAGAGTCTTCTATATTCCAGCAATGTTTTAGACACTGGAAATACAACAGTAAATAAGACAAGAAAGTCTCATGAAGTTAATATTCTCTAAAGAAAAACAGACACATGAGAGGATGTGCATTTGGTTCACAGCTACTTTAATTGTAATGGTCAGGGAAGCCTTGCAGAGGTGATGACCCATGAACAGATATAAGGCTGGTAAGAAAGAGCCAAGCATGTGAGCGTGCAGTGGTGCAGCATCCCAAAAGAGGACCAGCAGGTGCTACACCAAAGTGATCTTTAAATGTTTAGGCAATGGAAAGAAAGTCACTATGGTTGAAGCACAGAGCAATAGCTATTTAGAGAATGGATCACAGAAGAACTAGGAAGCAGCAAGACCATTTAGGGAACTACTGACGTAGTCCAGGAGCGGGGTCATGACGTATGAACCAGAGGGTAATAGCAGAGGTGCAGCAAAGTAGTTGGCATTCAGAGCAGATTTATTTGTTGACTTTTAAGTCTTTAATTAAATTCAGTCTCTGAATGTGTTTGCTTTTGATATTACATTTTTAGATTCTAATGTATCCCTTCAATTAGTTTTTATTCCTAATAAATATAATTTATTTGTTTTTCTTTTAATAACTAACAACAGTTAGAAGGTTGAATAAAAACTTATCTGGATGTTAAATAATAAATCAGTAAGTCTGAGACTATTGATACTTAAACTTCTCAGACACGGTAATGGAACAGGAGGAAAGCAATAATTAAAAAACAATTTTCTTAAATATAAATTAAATATAGTAAGTTTGGCAGCTTTTCAAATATTAGAAGCTAATATGCTGAATAAGTTCTTTTGATAAACTGACTGTAATTTGAAATATGGCCAATAAAATTATTTATGAAGTTTTAATTTTTTGTATTGAACAAAAGCTTCTAAATGCATCTTTAAAAAATATCACAAAACTTTTAGCAGGTCTCACTTTCAATATTAAGAGATACAAGTTTACATTATATATAAAAGAAAAAGGTTCATACATATAAAATAATTTTTTTTAATGACGAAAAGCAAAAGCATGTATTTGGAGATCTAAAATCGACTTCAAGTCTTTCTCACCTCTGGCTCCCTTCTATGAGGCAGAATTTTCTTCAAGTCATACTAAATAGTTTTCTACTTTAGTTCAAGTCCTATAATGCCTAAAATAAACAAACATACAGAATAAGAGAATACCAAATTTCATTTACTGGCTTTAAGAAAAATATTGAATGCGTATTTACTTTAATAGAAGAAGAGCATCTGGACAAATAATGTAGATCTAAGTTGTCACTTTTACGAAACAATGTTACCAGTCATCTCTTGTATTCTCAATATGTTCCAGTAATTTCAAGTTCATATTAATAGTTTCAGTAAAATTTCAAACTGATCTATGTCCATATATATATGGAGACAGAGTCTCGTTCTGTTGCCCAGGGTGGAGTGCAGTGGCACGGTTTTGGCTCACTGCAACCTCCACCTGCTGGGTTCAAGCGATTCTCCTGCCTCAGCCTCCAGAGCAGCTGGGATTACAGGCACATGCCACCACAGTTGGGTGTGGTGGCTCGTGCCTGTAATCCTGGCACTTTGGGAGGCCAAGGTGGGCAGATCACTTGAGGTCAGAGTTCGAGACCAGCAAAGCTAACATGGTGAAATCTTGTGTCTATGAAAATACAAAAATTATCTAATCTATGTTTTCAAACTTATTTCAAGCAACTGTGTCTGGATTTTCTTGTCCAGACTACTCAAATTTTTTAAGTGAATATTTCAGTCTCTGAAACAATATACTTATCGGTCATAAGCCTCATTTTAAAAGAACATTTTCTGTTTCTCTATGATTTTGTAAATACTAGTATGTCAAAGCTGAACTTAAATTCTAAATCCACTATACCTTCCTCCTCCTTATATTATTTGTTCTGTAAGATTCAAGTGAGATTTCATTGACAACTGTACGTGTGTGTGCGTGCGTGCGTGTTTGGTACATGTTTGTTCCCACCATTCAGCTGGGACATACACTCTACATTTGATCAATGTTTCTAGTACCTCCCATTCTCCCACTGACCTATACTACCTTTCTTTCTTTTTTGTTTTTTCTGATGAGTGGTGTGGGTATTTTTTTTTTTTTTTTTTTTTTTTTTTTGATGACTCCATTCTATAACCATGCCTTACAGTTCAGAAGGGAGATAAGCTTCTCACTCAACTAAACATAAAATTTGAGAGGTTTTGAATTTTCTTCTAGCCAGCATTCGGTGTGACAGGGATGAGAAAATCAAATAAATGAAATGATTTGCAAGAAATGAAATGAAATGATTTGCCAACATTATGAAATGAAATGATTTGCCCAATATTACACAACAATATAGGATAGGTGCGGAGACAGACCAGGTCCTATGTACCCCTTGATATTTGTTCATACTATTACTATGTCATTCATTACACTAAGTATCTGGTAATGGGCCCTGTCTCTTCATTAGAACAAAAGCTTCTGATTCAACTTGTTATCTGACCAATGCCAGAATATAGTGAGTATTTAATAAACAAACATTTAATTATTTTTCCACTATATCAAGTGGAATAAGCTGCTTCAAAGTTCCCATCGTGCTCTCAGTTATCCCTTTTAGTCATTGTTTTCTCCATCTTTTAATATTTTTTTTCAAATTGTACTGTATTTCTATTGGCTGTAAGGTTGAAAGGAAGAAACAAAATATTGTTAATTTGTTTGGGGCCTTTCATCATCTTGGTGCATCAGCTGGAAAAGACCAAAAGCAAAAGTACTTGCCAAAATAGCTTATGTATTCCTGTCAATTTCTGCCTGCTGAAAACATACTTCTTTTACAGCAGCCAGCAATGAAGCTAGCTGGAGCCAAAAAGCAATGCCTCTGTCTTCCTTGCCAATTTGTATCATGTTGTGCCTTTGGAACCAAGAGCTAAGATATTTTATTCATCTCTTGTCACCAAAAGAAGCTTAACTGTTTTATGATGTTTTGCAATGCAGGTGATTGGTGGAGCTCAAAACAGAGCTGTTAAACATGATTTCACCATGAAGACTGGAAACATTACATCAATTTCTCTGAAGATGTACTGCTTTTGAAAGGAATGACTTACTTAGCACCCCCTGAAAGATTCTTGTAGACCTACTAATCAAGAAGAAAACAAGTAGGCAATATTAGTAGGTACATCTCAAACTAGACCATAGTTCTAATGTCCTAATTATCTAAGCCTGTGACGCTATCAATTATGTTACAATAAGCATGGATACATGACAAGTGTGTAGTAAGCAGGATTTTGAGCCTCAGAATGAAAGAGCTAAATTTAACATTGAAAAGGTACTTGATGCAAATGGGTTTAACAGTTATAAACCATCTTCTAGGACCAATTCCAATAACTGTATTTAACTAAAAAATGTATAGCAGGGCTGCCATTTTTGCCAACCCAGTGTTTGCTGCCTGTATGTACAATGTAATCCCCTTGGAGGTTGGCAATATGGTGGTCCTACTGCACAGAAGACAGGATTCAAAGAATTTATCTTGAATATTTTGGCTTTAAAATATACAAACTCTCGCGGGCGCGGTGGCTCACACCTATAATCCCAGCACTTCGGGAGGCTGAGGTAGGCAGATCCGAGGTGAGGAGATCGAGACCATCCTGGCTAAGACGGTGAAACCCCGTCTCTACTAAAAATACACAAAATTAGCCGGGTATGGTGGCAGGCGCCTGTAGTTCCAGCTACTCGGGAGGCTGAGGCAGGAGAATGGCGTGAACCCGGGAGGCAGAGCTTGCAGTGAGCCAATATCGCGCCACTGCAGTCCAGCCTGGGCGACAGAGCGAGACTCCAGCTCAAAAAAAATAATAATAATTAAAATAAAAATAAATAAATAAATAAATAAATAAATTATACAAACTCTCTCTCTCACTGAGAGAACCAAGTATCCTGTTTACATTTTGACCTAGAAGATATTAATAGTACCCGATATACCGTCTGATTATAACCTTTCAAATATTTTCCTTAAAGGTTTCTTATTTAAATAATTTTCTTTCTTTTTTTTTTTTTTTTCTTTTTTAATGGAGCCTTGCTCTGTCGCCCAGGCTGGAGTGCAGTGGTGCGATCTCAGTTCACTGTAAGCTCCGCCTCACAGGTTCACACCATTCTACTGCCTCAACCTCCCGAGTAGCTGGGACTACAGGCATCTGCCACCATGCCCGGCTAATTTTTTTGTATTTTTAGTAGAGATGGGGTTTCACCATGTTAACCAGGATGGTCTCCATCTCCTGACTTCGTGATCCTCCCCCCTCAGCCTCCCAAAGTGCTGGGATTACAGGCGTGAGCCATCAGGCCCAGCCTTAAATGATTTTCAAATATTATTCAATAAATTATTATTTTAGTAAAGGATCAATCAATAATAAATGCAAAATAATTGAGTCAGGATTTAAATGGCAGTTATAAATTATGTCTTTAAATATTTCAAATAATAATTCACCCAAATATTTTAGAATTAAGGTTTATTATACTTTACCATCCACACCATTAATTTTGCCCTTTTTGTGAGTAGATTTAACATTTTCAGATAAATAATTCTAAGAATAGACTCAAGAATATTGTATAGAAATGAGTCCCTGACTTTAAACAAGCAAAACTGAAACAAAACCAATAAGCTTACATATAAAATCGAGAACATAATCCTTATGAGTATTAAAACCTCTGAGACTACACGTTATGCTTTCTCTTAAAGCTATTAAGAACTAGTGAACTAGTACGTAAGTTCAGATATTAACTTACTTTGCTTTGTTTTTTGAGTCTATAGAAAAATATAGGTTACCTTTTTCAGATTTATGTAAAAACTTACTCTAATTTACATAGAAATTGTCATAGTTAGAAAAAAAGACTCTATATTTCACTTAACATACACATTAGAAATGAAATTTTACATTTTTTCCTCTATGGGTTTAAATTTTCCTCGAGTCTCTTACAATTTGATGAAATAGTAATATCAATTAATATCCAACTAAAAGCCAACATAAATATAGTTTTATTAATACATAGCATCTTACTGCATTATTCAATGCTTGTAATAAATCTGTTTATATATGGAGAAAAATGATTTGGATTAGTGGTTCTCAAAGTGTGGTCTCAGACACCAGCAACAGCATCACCTAGGGCCTCTAAGAAATACATTGGGACCCACTTAAGACCTATTGAGTAGGAAACTCTGTGGTAGCCCTAGCAATGTCTTTTTAAGAAGAAAGGCTCTGATTTGTAGTGTTTACCTAGTTCTGTGATGCAAATATTCCCACTATGCCAATTTCAAGTTGCAAATGTAACACCACTGAATGCAGACGGGGGGGAAGTGTTATGTAACACTGCCTTTGGGTGATTCTGATACACTCTACAGTTTGCAGATTACTAACTTGGACTATATGGAAGTGTATAAGAACACAAACTTGGACTTTAAACAGTTTTGATTTAGACAGTGTTTCTACCACTTACAGGATTACTAATTTGGTCTTGGTCAAATTATGCAACTTCTATATTCCTTAATTTTCCCATCATAAACAGAGTCACTGAAAGTGTCTACCTCATGATATGAGAATCAAAAGAGTTAACTGGAGTAGAGTGGAGTTGCATCTTATACAGGGGTTAAGTGCCAAAGTCAAAATTTAAGGCATAATTGTCTGCAGAACAAAAGCACGCTACAAAATTATTTTAGCATGTCAGTGTGTCTAACACAGACTACTTTCCCTCCATTATAGGAGAGATCTTCATTTCTTCAATTACACACCAGATACAGCTCTTAGCTTTTATTTACAAGCTATAGTATATGAAAATTACTTGTTTTTAACACTAGATTAACACAGAATACATAGTAATCATTTTGTGGGAAGTCCATGAAATGAGACCAATGAGGGTGCAGCCAATTCACGTCTCACACTTGGCTCACTACACGACATACTAGAATTAAAATTATTTTTGCTATTATTATAATGGCTGTTGCTGGGATTATGTTTGTTATTATTATTATTTATTTTTTCTTTCTTTTAGGGAGTACAGAGCAAACATTTTGAAATTCACTCAATTTAAATTCACTTAATTTAAATCCAGATATTAATTTTTTTATACCAAAGTATTTGATGCAATTTAATTAATGCAACTGCATTACAATTCAAGTAATAGTAGGTCTTCCACAGGTAACTTGTTAATATTATTATTTTTGTTGGTGGGTGTATCTTACTTAAAATCAAAAATGAACAGAGTCTCAGAAGTTTTTCAAAGTCCCCTCACACCCCGAAAAATATGTTGTAAAAACAGTAGAGATAAAAAGCATAACACATCATCTGGTTTCTTCCCACTCCTTGAGTAAAGTTAACACATTTCTTAAAAGTAGGCCAGTCCATTTTAGTTTTACTACTTTCCTACAAAGACCACATCTATCTTATAGTTCAAATTTTACCAAAATATCTCTTTCTATATTTTATCCCAATACTCTGAGCTGCATAATACCTTGTACCAAAATAAATAATTCCTCTTTACTCTGACATTTGCTCTATTCAAATACATGTATAAATTAACCTATTTCCCCTTCAACTTAGCTGTAAATATGTACTCGCTTTAATCTTTCTTGATAAGACAGCCCACCAATCAATTTTTGTCCTCTTATTTCAGAGCTAAATTCAATACATGCTGTAATTTAACTCTTATGAGAAAGCTTACCATACAGAATGTAATGCATTTTAGTTAGAATTGGAAGATTTAAAGGCATACTTGGAAAAAAACACTCACTACGGTAAATGCATAATGGAGATTTACCTAAAAGACATTGATTTTATCTTGATATATATTCTGAAGCTCATTGATGTTTGAAAACTTTTAGCTCCTATGTACCTGAAAGCAATAATACATTTTTTTCTGGCCTCTTAAGAATTAATGAAGCTTCCAATATCCATCATCTGTGAGCAAAATAAATAAACCTCAGGTTTTTAAGTCTACTCTAATACCTGTCAGAGATACTGGTTATTCGGATATTACTTACTTGATCTCTGGAGTTGATGATTCTCAAGAAACTGAGAGGCAGATACAACAAAGAAGCTTATGTAATGATTAACAGAACTTTATAAGGAGATTTTAATGCATTTCATTTTATATTGAGAGAGAATTAGGAATGCTTATTGATACCTTACATTCCAGAACACCAAAAAAATAAAAATTATAGTATCCAGTGGCAAAGACTTCCTGACTCCTATACGTTTTCAACCCTGAAGAGTGAGTCTGAGACTAGGCATCATTTACTACAAGCTGACTTAAGAGCCCTTGGGCCTTAAGGGAACATCAGAGGTAGTCCAGCAGTACCCCTCTGGCCTAGGGTGGTAGTGGCTACAGAGTAAACTCTCTGCCTTTGGAAAGGGGAGAGAAGAGTGGGAAGGAGTGCCTGCTGTGGTTTGAGTGTTAGCTCAGCTGCGGTACCATAGAAAACCAAGGTGACTCCTAAGGTTTTTACTCTAGTTCCTGACTTCCAGAATCTTTGGACCACCCAGGGCCCAGGGAACATTACCACCCTGACAGGAAGAACACAGGCCTGACTGATTTTGCCATTGCCACTGTTGTGTCACTGCCCAGGGCCTAGACCAAACATAGGTAGTAGCCAGGGAGTGATGATAGCATGCCTTGGACAAGATCCAGCAGTGTGCTGGCTTCAAGTCTGACTCAGTGCAGTCATAGTTGTGGTGGCCACTGGCGTGCTTGTGTTATTCCATCCCCAGCTTTATGTTGCTCAAAACACAGAGAGAGACTTTGTTTTGTTCGGGAGAAAGTAAGGGAAGAGAAAAAGAGTCTCTGCCTAGTAATCCAGAGAATTCTCCCACATAATATTCAAGACCATAAATACCATGCCTCTATAAGTCAGCAAGAACCACAGTGTTCCTGGGCTTCATGTAACCCCTAAAGCAGACACAGCTTAGATAAAAACACCCAAGTCCTTTCAAATCTCTGAAAGCCTTCCCAAGAAAGATGAATACAAATAAGCTCAGACAGTGAAGACTAGTATATCTACTAGCATCAACACCATCCACGAAAACATTACCTCACCAAATGAACCAAATAAAGTCCCAGGGACCAATCCTGAAGAAACAGAGATATTTCTTTCAAATAAAGCCCCAGGGATCAATCCGTTCAGACAGAGGATTCACAATGTTGTGTGGAGAAAATTTACATAAATTTAAGATAACACAGGGAAGGAATTCAGAATTCTATCAGATAAACTCAATGAAGAGATTGAAATAACTAAAAAAGAATCCAATGGAAATAATGGAGCTGAAAACAATGCCACTGGTATGTTGAAGAATGTATCAGAGTTGTTTAATATCACAAATGATTAAGCAGAAGAATTAGTGAGCTTAATGAAAGGCTACCTGAAAATACACACTTAGAAGAGACAAAAGAAAAACAGAATAAAAATTAATGAAGCACACCCACAGAATCCAGAAAATAGCCTCAAAAGGGCAAATACAAGAGTTATTAGCCAGCCGGGTGCAGTGGCTCAGGCCTGTAATCCCCGCACTTTGGGATGCTGACGCGGGCGGATCACAAGGACAGGAGATCAAGACCATCCTGGCTAACACAGTGAAACCCTGCCTCTATGAAAAACACAAAAAATTAGCCAGGCATGGTGGTGGATGCTTGTAGTCCCAGCTACTTGGAAGTTTGAGGCTGGAGAATGGCGTGAACTCGGGAGGCGGAGCTTGCAGTGAGCCGAGATCGCACCCCTGCACTCTGGCCTGGGCAACAAAGTGAGACTCCGTCCCAAAAAAAAAAATTTATTAGCCTTAAAGAGGAGGTAAAGAAAGAGATAGGGGTGGAAAGCTCATTAAGGGATAACAGAGGACTTCCCAAACCTAGAGAGAGAGAGAGATCAATATCCAAGTACAAGAAGGTTACAGAACACCAAGCAGTTTTAACACAAAGAAGACTACTTGAAGGTATTTAATAATCAAACTCCCAAAGGTCCAGGATAAAGAAAGAATCCTAAAAGCAATAAGAGGAAAAAAACAACAACATACCAAGCAGCTTCAATATGTTTGGCAGCAGAGTTTTCAGTGGAAACCTTACTGGCCAGGAAGAGTGGCATGACATATATAAAGTACTAAAGAAAAAAAAAAAAAAAATCTTTTACCCTATAATAGTATGTCCAGTGAAAATATCTTTCAAATATAAAGGAGAAATAAAGACCTTCCCAGATAAACAAATGCTGAGAGATTTTGTCAACATCAGACCTGTCTTACAAGAAATGATAATGCCAGAAATAAAGGAATATTAATGAGAAATAAGTAACCATCTGAAAGTACACAACTCACTGGTAATAGTAAATACACAATATATTATAACTGTGGTGCGTAAACTACTCTTATTCTAAGTTGAAAAGCTAACCTATAAGCCAATCAAAACAATCACTACAACAACTTTCAAGACACAGTAGAATAAGCCACAAATAGAAACAACAAAAAGTAAAAAATCAAGAGGACAAAGTTGAGTGAGTTTTTATTAGTTTTCTTTTTACTTCTTTGCTATTACTTTTACATAATATTAAGTTGTTAGGTTAAAATAATGGGTCATAAGATAGTATTTGCAAGTCTCATGGTGACCTCAAACCAAAAACATACAATGGATACACAAAAAATGAAAAACAAGAAATTAATTGTATCACCAGGAAATCATGTTCACTAGAGGAAGACAAGAATGAAAGAAAGAAGAAAGATGATGAAACAACCAGGAAATAAATAACAAAATCGCAAGAGTAATTCCATACTTATAAATAATAATACTGAGTATAAATGGACTAAAGTCTCCAATCAAAAAACACAGACAGGGCTGGGCGTAGTGGCTCATACCTGTAATCCTAGCAGGTGTTTTGGGAGGTCAAGGTGGGCAGATCACTTGAGGTCAGGAGTTCAGGATCAGTCTGGCCAACATAGTGAAACCTCATCTGTACTAAAAAAAATGCAAAAAAAAAAAAAAAAGGTAGTAAGTATTCCATGGTGTGTATGTGCCACATTTTCTTTATCCAGTCTATCATTGATGGGCATTTGGGTTGGTTCCAAGTCTTTGCTATTGTGAATAGTGCTACAATAAACATATGTGTGCATGTGTCTTTATAGAATGATTTATAATCCTTTGGATATATACCCAGTAATGGGATTGCTGGGTCAAATGGTATTTCTGGTTCTAGATCCTTGAGGAATCACTACACTGTCTTCCACAATGTTGAACTAAATTATTCTATCATCAGTAGTATAGAAGTGTTCCTATTTCTCCACATCCTCTCCAGCATCTGTTGTTTCCTGACTTTTTAATGATCACCATTCAAACTGGTGTGAGACGGTATCTCATTGTGGTTTTGATTTGCACTTCTCTAATGACCAGTGATGATGAGCTTTTCTCATATGGTTTTTTGCAGCATATATGTCTTCTTTTGAGAAGTGTCTGTTCCTATCCTTCACCCACTTTTTGATGGGTTTTTTTTTTCTTGTAAAGTTGTTTAAGTTCCTTATAGATGTGGATATTAACCATTTGTCAGATGGATAGACTGCAAAAATTTTCTCCCATTCTGGAGGCTGCCTGTTCACTCTAATGATAGTTTCTTTTGCTGTGAAGAAGCTCTTTAGTTTAATTAGATCCCATTTGTCAATTTTGGCTTTAGTTGCCATTGCTTTTGGTGTTTTAGTCATGAAGTCTTTGCCATGACTATGACCTGAATGGTATTGCCTAGGTTTTCTTCTCGGGTTTTTAAGGTTTTAGGTTTTACATTTAAGTCTTTTATCTACCTTGAGTTAATTTTTGTATAACGTATAAGGAAGGGGTCCAGTTTCAGTTTTCTGCATATGGTTAGCCAGTTTTCCCAACACCATTTATTAAATAGGGAATCCTTTCCCCATTGCTTGTTTTTCTCAGTTTTGTCAAAGATCAGATGGTTGTAGATGTGTGGTATTATTTCTGAGGCCTCTGTTATGGTCCACCGGTCTATATATCTGTTTTAGTACCAGTACCATGCTCTTTTAGTTACTGTAGCCTTGTAGTATAGTTTGAAGTCAGGTAGCATGATGCCTCCAGATTTGTTCTTTTTGCTTAGGATTGTCTTAGCTATACGGGCTACTTTTTGGTTCCATATGAAATTTAAGGTAGTTTCTCTCTAATTATGTGAAGAAAGTCAATGGTAGCTTGATGGGGATAGCATTTAATCTATAAATTATTTTGGGCAGTATGGGCCTTTTCACAATATTGATTCTTCCTATTCATGAGCATGTAATGTTTTCCTATTTGTTTGTGTGAGCAGTGGTTCTTGAAGTTCAGCAGTTCTCCTTGAAGAGGTCCTTCACATCCCTTATAAGTTGTATTCCTAGGTATTTTATTCTCTTTGTAGCAATTATGAATGGGAGTTCACTCATAATTTGGCTCTCTATTATTGGTGTATAGGAACGCTCATGATTTTTGCACATTGATTTTGTATCCTGAGACTTTGCTGAAGTTGCTTATCAGTGTAAGGAGATTCTGAGCTGAGATGATGGGGTTTTCTAAATATACAATCATCTCACCTGCAAACAGACAACCAGGCTTTCTCTCTTCCTATGCCCTCTCTCTCGACTCCTATTCAACACAGTATTAGATTTCTGGCCAGGGCAATCAGGCAAGATAAAGAAATTGAGGCACTTTTGAAAGTTTACTCTGGCTGGAGGCGGTGGCTCACGCCTGTAATCCCAGCATGTTGGTAGGCTGAGGCGGGCAGACGGGCAGATCACTTGAGGATAGGTGTTCAAGACCAGACTGTCAAACATGGTGAAACACTATCTCTACTTAAAAAGACAAAAATTAGCCGGGCATGGTGGCATGTGCCTGTAGTCCCAGCTACTCTGGAGGCTGAGGCAGGAGAATCACTTGAACTCGGGAGGCGGAGGTTGTAGTGAGCCAAGATTGTGCCACTGCACTCCAGCCTGGACGACCAGAGTGAGACACTGTCTCAAAAAAAAAAAAAAAGAAAAAGAAAAAGTTATTCTACCAGTGAATTTCCAGATAAAGAAATAGTAAAGTCCTGGTATAGACAATGTCAATGTTCTTATATCTGACTCAGGTACAAAAGACTCATCAATCTTCCTAAGAAACATTTTATACATGGCCTAGGAGAAGGAGATTTCTAGTGTAACATGCAAAAATAAAAATGTAATATTCTAGAAATTAATAATTAATCTGGAGAAGCTGTGGTATTTTGAGTAGACTGGTAAAAATATTGATTTACTTTACAATTTTGATTTAGAGAGAAATCATGTCACCAAATGTATATTAGCAGCATGCAGCACAGGTTAAAAAAGTACAGAAACTAAGAAGCAAAAATGATTTCATGCATAGTTATTTTTATTTGTATTCAAAGCATTACCATATTTAATGCTTGCAAATAATATTTCTGTATAATGGCATAGAGAAGGAATTCTCTTTAGCTGTTTCATTTATTATTTTCCCACTAATAAAGACTATCATTTATTATTCCTGATCCTGTTTTTTAATCATGTACATTATTACTTATTATTAATAACACTTTTACTAATAGATTTTAATGTGAAGTAAATAATTGCTCTATTAATATAATCACAAGCTCATATACTTGTCATAAACTTAATCCTCAACTACTTTCATTAACTATAGGATTTTAAATTGCATTTATTGGGTTTATTTTATATGCAAACTCTAATATTATAACTATATTTAAGTTTACAATAACTGTTTACAAGGCCCAAATTGCCATATTTTTTCCTAATCTTTGAAAATTTATTCTCTAATTATGTGATAATAACTATTCAGTGATAGAGTAATTCTAGAATAATTGCTATGTCATTACTGAGTAATAACATTGTAACACCATGAAATTACGGGGTAGATAAATACATGGCAAATTTTACATACTAAAGCACAGTACAGAAAATCAAATAATTATACTGCACTGTATTTCTCCAGTACAGAAAATCAAATAATTATATTTCAAAGCATACAATAAATCACACTAATCTGTTTTCAGTATTTTTATATAGCAAGAAAATTGCTTCAAAGCAAAACCTCTATTGCTTTTTTGGTTAAAGAAACTGGCTTGGTTTTTGTGGTAAAGTTAATAATGGAGATAGAGTGTGTGATTAAGCATTTATGTTTTTCTTTAAATATCACTACTTATATTACCTTTTACACTCAATATACTTATTATACTACAAAAGTCAGCTTTCTCAGAAAAAAATTCCCACTGCTATTATTTTCATGTCGTTCTCTCACTAAAATGGACACTAAAATAGAGACAATTAGCTCTTAACATTTTAATTTGTATGCTAAATTTACATACACATTTTCACTTGTATGAAACAAACAAAAACAGTCTACTGTGGAAAAGCAGTTTCTCAACTTCAACTGCATATTTTTGCAAGGCTTTAATGTCATGAATGGTAATAGTATTCTAGGGAAAACTCTTCTAGATCAAAGAAGAATTAAATTCATAACAACTAAAATGATTCTAGATTAGATCCTGGGTCACAAAGAAAACATCTATAAAGGATATTACGAGGATAATTGTGAAAATGTGAATTTGGGTTCAAATATTAAGTAGAATTATTGCATTCATGTTAAGCTTTTTGACTGTGCTACATTATATTGTTTTCATATTGGAGAAAACACTTATTCATTGAGAATTTATGTTCTATCATTAACCACAATGTTCTACCCACTTCAGTTTAAAAAAAAAAAAAACAAAAATCTGTGTCTATATATACACAGACACACAAAAACACACACACACACAAAAGGAAGGTCTGAGGGGAGAAGGAAGAAAGAGAAAGCAGGAACAGTAAAATGTGAACAAGAAGCGCAAAGAGAAGTGGGGGGTGGAAGAGACAGTGTAAAAAGATAAAATTATATGTAGACGATAAATACAAGGATGCTCATTGTTGTGTTCTGGAAACACCTTTTAGGTTTAATTTTTTTATATAAAATTTAAGGGATATCTTCATTTACCTTTTAAGTGCATGAGAGCTTCACTCGGTTCAACCAACATATTCTGACTGAGTAGGAAATACCCAAAAGAATAATACAGGGTTTCTTTTTTTTTTTTTTTTTTTTTGAGACGGAGTCTCTGTCTGTCGCCCAGGCTGGAATGCAGTGCGTGATCTCAGCTCACTGCAAGTTCCACCTCCCAGGTTCAAGCCATTCTCCTGCCTCAGCCTCCAGAGTAGCTGGGACTACAGGTGCCTGCCACCATGCCCGGCTAATTTTTTGTATTTTTAGTAGAGACAGGGTTTCACTATTTGTTAGCCAGGATGGTCTCGATCTCCCGACCTCATGATCTGCTTACCTCAGCCTCCAAAAGTGCTGGGATTACAGGCATGAGCCACTGCACCCAGCCAACACAGGGTTTCTTTCAGTCAGGAATAATAGTTTCCTGATTAGCATGGACATGTATAGAAATTACCATATTGTACAGATTCATAATGTGTTACTTATCTTGAGCTTGCAAATTGCTTATGAGTGACCCTAGAAAGGAATCGATATAGTCTGGACAATGACTTAATAAATCCTAGATTTGCATAAGACGACAAAAAAGTGAGGAAACCCAGGGATTTTAAGTATAACTAAACGTCAGTGATAAATCAGAGGATGTTTAAACATATGTTATTCTTTACTTAGACTTCTTTCTTCACATGTAGTAGTACATCCTTTAATTTGATTGAAGTCCCTTACTGTTTTATACACTCCAAAATATTTCACTGTGATTCTAGAACTCATCATGATCTTTCATCATTATGTATGTTGATATATTCTCAAAATTATTCTCTAAGTATATTCAGATCTAGCTAAAAATAGCCATACCCTGAGGATATTGCTTTAGCTGCAGTCATTCATTCAAAGTGGCAGCTTTCACTGACCCCCTTCCATGGCCCATCATATCTTCAGACCTAAGTAAACTCATAGGTGAATTTCTCATTGCCGCTTCTAGGCTAGAGGATAGTAAACTTGCTCTAAAGAGCCAGAGAGTAAAGCTTAGGCTCTATAGCCGATATATGGTCTCTGTTGTGGCTGCTGTTGCTGCCTCATTCATCTCTTGTTGTTGTTGTTTGTTTGTTTGTTTTAAAACACACACACACACACAGGACTTACTTTAATTGGCCACACAGGTCAAAGTCTGAATTTTCCCTGTAAGCTATAGTTTACTCAGCCTTGTTCTAGACTATAATTTCTTTTTTTCCCCCAAGAGAAAATTTATTTATTATCATTTTCTTATGATATTAAGTTATCATCTACTGTTCTCCCAGTTACCAGCCCTCATTCACTTTAGCATCTCACTCTCCGTCCCTATTCCAGTAATTATTTCTGCAATTACAAATCCATACATAAGATAAATGATCCATTCATCAGCCTTGTCTCTCAGTTGCGTGTATATTTGTTTTTTTGACGTCGCCTTCCCCAATAACTCAAAACTACACAACTTCCAAATCTCAGGCCCAGACATCTTACTCTCTTTTCACTGTCTTCAAAGTTTCCAACTCACCACTTCTAGTAATTCCACCCAACAATTATTACACCACAGAAACCTACTTTATATTGACTCTATGAAATTTTTCTATTTTTTCCTCTCCTCATATTCTCACTTTTATTTCAGTTTATTGTTATAATCATTGCCTTACACACATCCACAATCCTTCCACCAACTGTACTCTTCCTCATTGTATTCTACAAGCAAATCACAGCTATACTAAGATTCAGCACATGGTTTTTCCTGTAGTTGCAATGAGAACCAGCTAGGAAAAATACACAACTGAGCTGATTTACTAGTGATTTAAAACTCTTGGGTTTCCAGCGTCTCTCCTCAAATCGGCAATAACACTTCCTTCATCTTTACTCTCACCTTACGATCTTACTTATCACATTATTGAAGCGATAAAGAAGAGAACACCCACAATTATCCCTTCACACATCTGTAACTCTGTCTGTACACTCTACCAACCATGCTGTTGTTGGATTGGAGTGTACTTACTCCCATTTAAGAGATGTACACTGGGTCCCATTCCCTCTCACTTACTGATGGACTTCACATCCACAATTTTCTTCTTTCATTTTTTATTGTTTGTGTGTGTGTGTGTGTGTGTGTCTGTGTGTCTGTGTGTGTGTGTCTGTGTGTCTGTATGTGTGTCTGTGTGTGTGTTTTGAGACAGAGTCTCACTCTGTCATCCAAGCTGGAGTGCAGTGGTGCAATCTTGGCTCACTGCAACCTCCACCTCCCGGATTCAAGCGATTCTCCTGCCTCAGCCTCCTGAGTAGCTGGGATTACAGGCGCCCGCCACCATGCCTGGCTAAATTTTGTATTTTTTAGTAGAGATGGGGTTTCACCATATTGTCCAGGCTGGTCTCAAACTCCTGGCCTCAAATGATCTGCCTGACTCAGCCTCTCAAAGCACAGGGATTACAGGTGTTAGCCACCGCACCCAGCCCATAATTTTCTGCTTCTGTTTTGTCTCATCAACTTCTCTTGCTTTATTTGAATGTTACTATCTGGATAGAAACCTGCTGTATGATCTACAGTCTTAAAAAGAAAGAAAAACCACCCCGATTACATCTTTTTAACTACTATTCTACTTCTATGCAATCCCATGTAACAAAATTCAGCAGAAAGTTTCCTTAAGAAACTACCCTGTCTCCAGATCCTCTTTTCATTTCTGGAGACCCATTTCAATTTGGCTTTTATGACAGCTTCCCCTGTTATTAAGTGTTTCTATTCATCCTGGAAAACAAAAAAAGTCAATTCCAAATTCACATTGTATTCAAATTCTCATCGGCATTTGACACAGTTGAGAAATTCCTCATAACTGTTTCCTCACTCAGATTCCAATGCACCTAACTATTCTTCATTTTTTCCTACATCTTTGGGTGTTTCTTCCTAGTCTAATTTATAAACCTCCTCCTCTTCTTAACTTCAAAAAAAGGTTTTCTAGGGTTCAGATGTAGCATATTTTCTTCGTGAAATTTTTTTTTAAGTCTCTGGTTCATTGATTTTCAAGCAAGCACTGTGTATACTGTGGAGCACAAGACGACTTTTTGAGGAATATAAAAATATGGATAGTTTCAAGAAACCCATTTATCCAATCTTCATCCTTAATATGCACACTTTACTGAAAATAATCTGCCTGAGAATGTGCCCACAGTGAGACATACTTTGCAAATCCTTTCCCAGTTCTCCTTAAGCAATAGACCTTCCTCCTTGTTACAGAAAAAAAAACAAGCAAAAGATATGCACACACATACTACATATATGTACACTCATATATACAATAGATGTACATGCAGTGTTAATTTTCTTTGACAAAAATTTTAGTGACTTGGTAGAAGGAAATGGCCATTCACGTTTCAAATATTTATCTTTCCTTCTATCTTATTCTACACCTCATATCTCTGTTGACATTAAAATAACCCCCTCCACTAACACACACACGGGAGAGAGAGAAAAAGAGAAATACATTTAAAACATTCAACAAAAATTACCTGTACCTTGAAACAAATAGCATGTCAGTTTTATATCTCTGACAATGGGTCCCATGATTATAAATAAAATGACATTTTAGTACTTTTCAACTGAACACTAGCAAAATCAAATATCAGAGCTGTGGCTAGTCTTTTTCCTAATTGTTATGGTACCATTCAAATCAAAGGGAAGGACTGGTTTCTAAATAATTCTGTATTCATTATCTGAAATATGTGTTTATATATTGCAAATAAAACATAATGTAGAATTGACTTTCTAAAGAAAAATAAATATTTCCAGAGAAAAACGAACACTTGAGAAGAGTTTTTGAAGAAATAATATCTGAAATAGAAATCAGTTCTTGAAACAAACAAACAAAAAACCTTAAAGTTTGATAATAGAAACACCAGGTATTAAAGGTTGGTTATCCATCCAAGCTCATATCAAATTTCTTACATCAGAATATATTACATGCAGTTGGTGATTATGTAAAAATCTCTACAGTGACCTCATTTATAAAATATTAACGATGCTAATTTTACTACTATTTAATTTTGCTTTTAGGCACCTATTTAGAAATATTTGATTTCTGTTACATTTTGGTATTCATTAAAAACTTTTTTAAAAATGTAGTTCTTCAAACAAAAGGTCCCTATACAAGATGAAAATTATAAGGTCTACTCTTTATTCTTTGAAGGTTACTAACATAAATGTGACATTCTAAATATTTATTAATTACTATTAAAATGTCATTACTAACATTCTCATTAAAATAATTATGAAATTGATATGTGGACCCATGAAATTAATTTGATACCTTTTGAAAATAAAATAACTTCAAAAATCATAGCTATCCATGCTCTATTTTATCTTTAATAATCTTTATCATTATTTTTTCCTACATAGGCACATTTTCTTCAGTTTTCCCTTACTGCTGTACGTTTCATGCATTTCTAGACTCTTTTTTTATTCACTCAATAATAAACTGTTTTTTAATTTATTACTTAAAAATAATTTACTAAGGACATATTTTCAATTTAGCAAGAAATCTTAGAAATGTATTCACTTTAATAAACTATTTTTCATTCACGGTCACGTTCACCATCCACACATCATAGAGAATATCAGAAGGAACTTAATGTTTCTGATTAAAGGTCAATTCTCACAAAGCTTTTGTTCTTTCGCATGCTGTATTTTCTTATTTGTGACTTACATATTTATCGATTTTTTCAACTAAGATTTTATTCACTAACCAGAAATAGGTACACATTTTCTCAATGTGTATGTATACACATCCATCCACATATCCGTATCAATTTATATATATAAATTTTCTTTGTGTCAATAAATACTGCATATCATTTAGATAAGATATGGATTTATTATCCTTTCAATCAGGGAGAAGTTTTATCTTTCAAGAATGATTAAAAGAAAACTAATAATTTTATCACTAGTAGTTGGTAATTGCAACCACTCATTATTTTTGCAAGTCTACAATCAAATTTTGATTAGGTTATCTATGTTTAGTGAAAAAAATAGCCCCATTATATTGCAAATAATTATTGAGTATCATCTTTTTCAGATTTTCAAAATGAAGTCATTAAATACAGAGAAAAATATGTGAAACATTTCTGGTGTTTCTTTGAAAGCATCACTTTTTCCTATTATTCAGAAAGAAGATAGGAGACGCCATCATGGGAGTTGACATCCTCCACAAGGACCGAAAGGTTCCGCGCAAGGAGCCCAAGAGGCAGGACACCTACCTGAAGCTGTTGGTCAAGCTGTACAGGTTTCTCGCCAGACGAACTACACATTCAACCAGGTTGTGCTGAAGACGTTGTTTATGAGTCGCACCAAACGGCCACCTCTGTCCCTTTTCCGGATGATCCGGAAGACGAAGCTTCCTGGCCGGGAAAACACAACCACCGTGGTTGTGGGAACCATGTGCGGGTTCAGGAGTTGCCCAAACTGAAGGTGTGTGCGCCGCGCGTGACCAGCCGGGCCCGCCGCGGCCCTAGACTCCCCCCGGGGCTGTGGCACCGCCCTGCTCGCCGGTCCTCTCAAAGGCCGAAAAGTGTACCGGCCTTTCCGCAAGGCCCCGGAAACCCAGCCCCAAACCCTACGTCCGCTCCAAGGGCCGGAAGTTCGACGTGCCAGAGGCCGAGCGGCCAGTCAAGGCTACAAAAACTAACCTGAGGCCGCGCGGGATCCCAGCACTTTGGGAGGCCAAGGCAGGCGGATCACGAACGAGGTCAGGAGATTGACACCATCCTGGCTAACATTGTGAAACCCCGTCTCTACTAAAAATACAAAAAACAGCCGGGCATGGTGGCGGGCCCCTGTAGTCCCAGCTACTCGGGAGGCTGAGGCAGGAGAATGGCGTGAACCCGGGAGGCGGAGGTTGCCGTGAGCCGTGATGGCGCCACTGCACTCCAGCCTGGGCGACAGAGCGAGACTCTGTCTCCAAACAAAAAATAATAATAATAACCCTGGATCCTACCCTCTTAATAAAAAGATTTTGGATGCTGACAAAAAAAAAAAAAAAAAAAAAGGGATACAGATTTGACCTAGTCGTATATTCCACAACCAGCAGCATGCAAAATACTATAGGAGTTAACAAAAAATCATTAAGACATAACCCCATCCTCTAAGAAATATAATGTTTGTAAAAATAGGGTAAGAAATACGCTGTAATTATGTAAAATTTAGATGTTGATCAATATTTAAGTAACACTTTATAATACTTTTTGATCATTAAATTTTCAATTTCTTGTAAATTTTCAACAGAGTGTCTGTTTCACATTCCTTACTTGGTGGATGTAGAATGAGATCCAATGATTCTTCACCATCACACAGCCGGTTATCAACATTGCTAAGCCAAAACGTAAGTCTCTTGATTCATAGGCAGAATGCTTTCATTTATACTGCTCTGAGATATAATTTAGCACCAAAAATCAATTGTAAATGCTATTGTTAATAATAATAAAAACTGATGAGTTAATGAAATTCTGTTCTCTAGCACAGTTATACATATGTTTTTTAATAAAACATATATAAAATATATATAGTAATAAAACAAAAGCTTACCCTAAGAGAAAGAATATGGCCATCCTTATTAGAATTTTTAAATAACGAAAGTCTTTCTACAAAAGTAGGATATTCTAAAGAATGGAGACTACATCATATTCTGCATTTTATCCTCAGCACATGACAGTAAGAGGTAAATATTTTTTAAAGACCACTACACTTTTCTGTAAGCCAGTTTCCTCAGAGTTCATATGCTTTCACCAATAAATATAATTAGTCTGACACTCTAAAAGAAAATGTGCTAACTTAGTTATGCAAAATATTTCTTCCATGAATTAGCAGAGTTAATGCTAAATATGTTTTGCTAATTTAGAAGGGCGATTTTATCAGTAGGTGAAATGGATATGCTTGAGTCTTGTGATTTCATCTGCCTAATATTGATGTATGCTTGGAATTTCAACAACAAAGAATTACTCTTTGGATAAAAGATATCTACTTCTGCCCAAAGCAGCATAATAATCCATATCCATCACATAAACCTCAAAGTTAGATATAAATTCAACTTGATTTTGATAATTAACCAAATCTATGTAAGAAAGTAACATACATTTTGGAGACCTTAATTCTGTTTGCTGCTCTTCTTGTACTAGCTGTTATCTTAAATTAGTAATTTCACATTTTTGAGAGTTTCCATATAAAACATAAAACAACATATAAATCATAAAGAATTTTATAAAGAGCAGATGAAAAGTCATGATCTGTATAAAACATAGTTGATCAATGATGGTAAAGGGATGTAAAAAGCACAAATTGTGGCCATGTCAGATAAAGTATTTTTCCTTTAAGAAAAAGGTTGAGGTCTATATTTGAGCAACTCATTGGTACACTTGGGGGTTGGAAAAAAAAATGGCTTTGTGACATTAGACAATTTTTTTAACATCTCTGAGGTACATCGTAAAAAAAAATACTTGTGACATTTAATTGTCATAATGCATGTAAGTAAACAAACAACAAAAATTGATACAGAGCTAGTAAAATGGTCTTCATTTTTGTTTTTAAATTTATTTTAGAACTACAAAGTGATAGTAATTTATAATTCAAATAAAATTAGTACTCTGAGCTTGAAAATAATTTACCTCATTTTTCTGTCTCTCTACTGAACATGATGCACTGTATGTGTTTGCATAGTATTGATCCAGTGAATTTTGATACTGACAAGTAATTATAAAACAAAATTTAAAAATAATTAGGTTTTCAGAAAATCAATGCTATTATAATTTTTGAGAACATTACAAAGTTTTCTTAAATATGTCAGCACTATTATTTAAGTAAAAAGATAAAATAATTTGTATTATTAATATTTTACAGAAAACACAGAAACAGAATGTTGAAATGTACAATACATTCTTTTAAAAAGTCACATTTAGTTATTCAAATACAATTTGAGTTTATATGTGTGCTCCTATGTACTCAACAGCAATATGAAATATCATATAAATTTATTTTAGCATATGTCAATTTATAAAGGAATTATGTAAAGAACAAATAATTTGGAGTCAGATAAAAAAGTTTTTAATTCTGCCGTATTTATTTCATGCCATGTGCACCTTGGATAAGTTACTTACCTTTTAAAAAAAAAAATCATTCTAACTTGTAGAGTTAGGGGTACCAAATCCTTAAAATCTAAATTTTAGTTATGAGATACAGGTAATTAAAGAAAATATTCTGCACAGCACCTATCACAGAAGGGGCAATGATCACAAATATGATGATGATTATAATATAATATTCTTTTATAAAATATTACAAACTATGTTTTCCAATGTAAAAAGTAATGAACAATATACTTTTAAATATTCCATATTTATATAGTCTTTAAACCTCAAAAATAACATTTGTGTTGCTTATTTTCTGGAAAAAAAAACCTCCTGTGTATTTCTATTCATCTGGAATACACCAGTTTGTATTTAACTGAATGGAACTTGCAAGCAAAATATATAGGAAAGATTTTAATTAGAAGTAAAATAATTATGGTAATGTTCTGTTTACCCTTAGAAGGACAAGAATTGAAAGGTGTATGAAGATATAGTTATTGGTAGAGTAGAAAATGGATCAAAGATCTACTAAATTTTAAAACATAGAATTTCCACTACTAATTACTTCTTACTAAATAATTAACTCTTTTTTATATAAGATAAAGTAAAAAGTTAAAACTATAGTGAGGCATTGGTCTGCTAGGAATGGAAGAAGGGTCATGAAGGTATAACATATAGGATTAAATTTGTTCTGGGTATTTGCCATCCATAGGAGTGGCTGAAAGGTTGGATTGCACTTTGGACAGCCTTATGATGCTAAGAAAACAAAAGCAAATGCAGTAGACTTTGGTAACACCCCCTTCCTACAACACAAATAATTCCAATCTAAGAGTAAAGCTGAATGTAATAAAATTGGCATCCCTACATAGTGGAGTCTATCATAAAATAATATGAATAGTCCAGACAATTCCAAACCATGCAATTGAATTAAGGTAATTAATTATTGCTAAAGTCTACAGATAACAGGCAGAAGTAAATTGCAAGCAATTTCTGGAGTAAGAAATCCATTACAGATGACATAATCATCATCCTCAAATTTATCTCTGCAAGTACTTGTTCAGTGACAATATACTAAAAACAATCCCATTACAGATGACAAAATCCTCATCCTCAAATTTACCTCTGCAAGTACTTTTTCAGTGACAATATACTACAAACACAATCAAATGTAACCAGGAAAAGAAGGTGGCAAAATGATATGAGCAGGAATTTCAAAAATAAGAATAAAGAGAACAGCTCAAAAGAAATTACAAATGTTCCAACTATCAGATAGAGACTGAAGATAACATTATTTATTTTGGCCAGGCTCTTTGGCTGACACCTGTAATCCCAACATTTTGGGAGGCCAAGGCAGGTGGATCACCTGAGGTCAGGGGTGAGACCTGCCTGATCAACATGGTGAAACCCCATCTTTACTAAAAAATACAAAAATTAGCTGGGCGTGGTGGAGGGCGGCTGTAATCGCAGCTACTTGGGAGGCTGAGGAAGGAGAATCACTTGAACCCAGGAGGTGGAGGTTGCCGTGAGCCGAGATCACACCATTGCACTCCAGCCTAGGCAACAAGAGCCAAACTCCGTCTAAAAACAAAATAAAATAAAAAAATTAATTTCTACATTCAAGGAGGTAAAAACTAAGATTCAACAATTGGATAGAGTACCAAAAATAATAAAAAGAGACTTAGCATATTGAAAAATATATAGATTATTGCAGTGGATAACATAACAATCTAAAAGACTCAATGCACATACTCAAAAGCATATTATGCAAAGCAAATGAGAAGCAATACATTTGATGATTGGCCAGAACAAACAAAACAGAATGCAACAATTAGAGATAAAAGTTCAGAAATTTATATATAGGAGAAAAGAAACAAATAGCATATTGGTGAATCTCTAACATATGATTAATTTGAGTCCCAGAAGTGAGAAGTATATTGATGAGACAGAAGTAATACAAAAGGTAACTTATGAAAATTGTCTAAAATGCATGAATATGACTAGCCCATTTTTTCAGGATTTTTTTTTTTTTGCTACTAAGTAGAGTGGATACAAAAGACAGTCTACACATCAACCATCAAAATAAAACTAAAGAAAACTGGTCAAGTAAAAATATAAAAGAGCTCTTACTTTTTTTTTTTTTTTTCTTCTTCTTCTTTTTTTGAGACGAAGTCTCGCTCTGTCGCCAGGGCTGGAGTGCAGTGGCGCGATCTCCACTCACTGCAAGCTCCGCCTCCCGGGTTCACGCCATTCTCCTGCCGCAGCCTCCGGAGTAGCTGGGACTACAGGCGCCCGCCACTGCGCCCGGCTAATGTTTTATATTTTTAGTAGAGATGGGGTTTCACCATGTCAGCCAGGATGGTCTCGATCTCCTGACCTCATGATCCACCCGCCTCGGCCTCCCAAAGTGCTGGGATTACAGGCGTGAGCCACCGCGCCCAACCCTCTTATTTTCAAGTTAGTAATAGTGACATTTACAAATGATTTCTCAACAGTGATGGAAGCCAAAATATAGTGACATGATATCATCGTTTGTGAAAAAGAAAACTGCCAATTCAGAATTCTATACCAAAGTAAATTATGATTAAAGATATGATGTTGAAATAAAGACATTTTTAGGAAAACAAAAACAAATAATTTACTATCAGTAGAAGTAAAATAAGAGGGCTTCTTAGGAATATTCTTGAAAATAAAGGAAAATTATGCCAAATGGATTTTGGAAGTGTGTAAAGAATAAAATATAATGAAAACGTAAATAGTCGGATGAATTTAAGTAAACACTGACTTTATAAAATACTACTAATAATGCAAAAAAAATTATAAATTATTAGATATATTTAGAATTATACACTCTAAATGCTTTATTTTCCTTGAACAATTTCAAAATATCAATATTAGGCTTTGATCATTTGAATATTTGTTTTCATTTTCAAAATAGCTATTAAGTTTAAGAAGTTGTTATACTCAAAACTTTTAGAAAGAAATATCATCTACCTGAATAGCATTATCAATCAGCTTTACCTCATTGACATTTACAGAATACTCCATTCAACATTATTAGAATATACATGATTTTCAAAGCTCACATGGGATGCTAACCAAAACATCACATTTTGGACCATAAAACGTATCGTAATAAATGTAAATTAATAAAAATCTTATACAATATGTTCTCAGACCACAATGGAAATAAGCTAGAAATCAATACTAGAAAGATAACTAGAAAATCCTAAAGTACATGGAAATTAAACAACACACTTAACACATGAATCAAATAAAATGTGTCAAAAATAAATTTCACAGATATTTTGAAGTAAATGAACATGAAATACAACATATCAAGTTGATATAACAAAGTCTTTAGTAATATTTTCATAATATTAAGTCAATGTTATTAAAGTGAATAAATATCTGAAAACAGTGATCTAAGCCTGCATCTCAGGAAACTAGAGAAAGAGCAACTTTAGCCTAAAGCTTGCAGAAGTAAAGAATAATAAAAATAAAAAAAGTAAAAATAAAAGTGAAATCAATAAAACTGAAAAAGTGTAACAATAGAGATAATCAGTAAAATTAAGAGGTAGTTCTTTGTAAAGATCATTAATGATTACAAACTTCTAGCCCAGTTAACCAAGGACAAAAGAGAGAAGACACAAATTGCTAATAACATAAATAAAAAAGGGGTATAATTACTGATGCTATGGACATTTAAAAAATAAAGGAATATTGTGAACAACTCTTTTTTCGCAAATTTGATAACAGATAAAAATGACCAATTCCTTGAAAGACACAAATTTCTAAAACTTACAGAAAGATAAAGAGATTGCCTGAATAGGCCTATATCTATTAAAGAAATTGAGTCAAAAAGTAATAACTTTCCAAAAAAGAAAGCAACAAGCCCAGAAAATTTATTAGTGAATTCTACCAAACATTTAAGAAAGAAAATATACAAATTTTCTATAATCTCTTCCAGAAAACAGAGATGGAGGAAACATTTCCTACATATCCTCAAGGATAGAATTATTCTAATACCACAACAGATAAAGACATTACAAGAAAGGAAAACAACAGACCTTATCTCTCATGAGTGTAGATGCAAAATCCTCAATAAATGTTAGCATATCAAATCAAAGAAAATATAAAAATAAAGTACAACCTAGTAGCATTTATCCAATTATAAACAGATAGGTCAATATTTGAAAATATGCTAAAATAATTACCTCTTTAGGAAAGGTAATATGAATATATGCTTCTTAAATGTGAACTGTGCACGGTGACTTTCTTCCAAAGAATAAAGTGTAGAAAAGCGGGGGGGAGTGTCACTTCAGAGTGTAGAAAGATAGCAAGCAGTATCTCAGCAAGGTGATGAGGGTCATTATCAAGAGTCATATATTATGTAGGTGAAAATGGCACTTTACCTCTGGGATCTTCTTTCCTCCAATTCATAACCTCTGTCTAATCATGAGAAAAACATCAGGTGAATTTTTTAGAGAGGGGTATCCTACAAAATATCTGCCAAGGTCATCAGAAACAAGGAAATTCTGAGAAACTGTCACAGGCAAGAGGAACCTAAAGGGAGATGAAAGCTAAATGTAACATGGTATTCTGGATGAGGTCCTGGAACAACAACAAATTACATAAAGAATCTGCACTATGGACTTCAGCTAATAACAATGTATCAAATATAGGCCCATAACTTAATAAATAATTGTATGATAATACTGTGAGTTGTTGATAATAGGATTTAAAAATATTTATCTCATTCCATAGGTAGATTTTTTACTCTGTTAATTGCTTCCTTTGCTGCCTTGATTTTTAGCTTAATTTAGTTCCACTTGTTTATTTTTGGCTTTATTACCTGTGTACTTTTGGTATCATATTCATAAAATCATTGCCAACGTCAGCTCATTAAGTTTTTTCTTAATTTTTTAGGAATGTCATAGTTTTGGGTCTTTCCTTTGTGTAAGTCTTACCTTTTTGTTTTAGTCTAATTTGAGTTAATTTTTCTGTATGGTATAAGATATAGAATGGGACACTTTTTTTTTTTTTTTTTTTTTTGCAAACCACACATCTGATAAGTGGCTAATACCCAAAATATACAAAGAACTCTTATAACTCATCAGTAAACAAAGTTAATACTCTGATTTTAAAAATGAGCTATCAACTTGGAAATACATTTCTCCAAAGAAGACATGAAAATGGATAACACATATGAGAAAATATTCAATGATATTAATCGTCAGAGAAATGTGAACCAAAACTACAATGAGATATCTTCTCAATCTGTGGGGATGGCTATTAACAATTTCAAAAAATGCAGTATGTGTTGGGAAAAATGTGGAGAAATCGGAACCCTTGTACACTATTGGTGGGAATGCAAAATGCTGCAGCCACTATGGAAAACAGCATGGGTGTTCCTCAAAAATTAAAAATGGAGCTACCCTATGATCCAGCAACCCCACTTCTAGGTATTTATTCAAAAGAACTGAAATCAGGATCTCAAAGTGATGCATGCATGTATAAGACGAAAGAATTGCTGAAAATTAGTGTGTAGTTAGAAAAAGAAATGTAATGTAAATTAAGTAGAAATAAGAATGTGAAAAACATAAATTAATATAATTAAAGAATTACAATTTTAGATGATCATAAAAATAAGTGAAAATTATTTTTGAAAGCTTGATATGATTTGTAAATATCTATTATGAATGATCAGATAAAATGAGAAAAGTTACAAATAACCAATTCAGAAATGAAAAGAGAATACTGCTACATATACTTGACACATTCAAATGTTAATTAGAATATAATATAAACAATATTATTTAAATAAGGTGAAAACGTATGCATAATAGACAAATTATAGAAAAGTAAAACTTACCAAAACAGACACAGAAATAATAAAGTATTAAAATAAGTCTAAATCCTTTCAAAATAAAAACATTCAGAAATCTAGAAATAGTAGAAAACAAATAAATACAGGCAAAAATTCTCAAAGAATTCAAAATCACAGTGATAGAACATTTCACACCTATTAAAATAAATGAAACAGGCCGGGCGTGGTGGCTCACGCCTGTAATCCCAACACTTTGGGAGACCAAGGCGGGCAGATCACGAGGTCAGGCGATCAAGACAATCCTGGCTAACACGGTGAAACCCGGTCTCTATTTAAAATACAAAAAATTAGTGAGGCATGGTAGCTCATGCCTGTCGTCCCAGCTACTTGGGAGGTTGAGGCAGGAGAATGGCGTGAACCTGGGAGGCGGAGCTTGCAGTGAGCCCAGATCACACCACTGCACTCCAGCCTGGGTGACAGAGCGAGACTCCTATCTCAAAAAGAATAAATAAATAAAAATAAAAATAAAATAAAATAAAATATGATGCCAAATGTGGACTGTGATGTATACAACCAGGAACACTCATCCATAACATTCATGGCTAATGGTCCTAATTATTTTGGAAAATAGTTTGTCATTGTCTGGTAAAATTGAAGATACACTTAAGTGGTGCTGTTCCAACTCAATTGCAGTATGTTAACCCAACAGAAATGAATGTATTTTTATACCATCAAACATAAACAAATATAGTCTACACATACTATTTATAATAGTCACCAAAATAGAAACAACCGTAATGCCCATAAAAGATATAAGTAATGAATAAATCGTTGTATATTCATCCGTTGCAATACTGCACAGGTATAAAATGAACAACTACAAATACAAACAACCCAACAGATGGAACATAAAAGTTTGAAGTAAAGAAACCAGGCAGAAGAGAATTTATAGTGTTTGATTTCATACACATTAAGTTTAAAGGTAAGAAAGACAAAAAGAATGGTTTTGAGGATGAATAGTTAGGTTTTAGAGATGAATAGATGAAATGATACAGATTAATTAATGTAAAACTTGGGGAAATGGAGAAATGAGAGGTGACTGAGTAGGAGCATGGAGGGAGGCTTCTGAGGCTTCAGTGTTCCTTCTCTTTTTCTTTTGTGTAGCGACACAAGTATTTTCCTTATCATAATTTGTTAAGCTGTACATTTATATTTTATATAGTTTGCATTCATCGTAGTTTATAAAAAAAAAGATTAATAAAAAAATTACACGTTCTACAATTACACATCAATTGTGTTTGTGTCTGTGGTATGTTTCAAGCTGTCACAGGCAGTAGGTTGAATAAATAATAAATAAACAATACATCATGAGATAAATTTCAACCACAATGGTTTTATTTCTGATAGCTTTATTATTATTATTATTATTATTATTATTATTATTATTTTGAAACGGAGTCTCACTCTGTCACCCAGGCTGGAGTCCAGTGGCACGATCTTGGCTAACTGCAACCTCCGCCTCCCGGTTTCAAGCGATTCTGCTGCCTCAGCCACCCGAGTAGCTGGGATTGCAGGCACGCGCCACCACGCCCAGCTAATTTTTGTATTTTTAGTAGAGACGGGGTTTCGCCATGTTGGCCAGGCTGGTCTTGAACTCCTGACCTCAGATGATTGACCCACCTCGGCCTCCCAAAGTGTTGGGATTGCAGGTATAAGCCACGGCGCCTGGCCTTTCTGATAGCTTTTAAAGGGTGAATGAACAAATTGAATTAGAGTTATCGATAATGCATATCCTCTCTTATCAGACATGTTTCTTTTCACTACCCAGAGAATGCTGTTCATGCTCATCAACTCCTGCCTCCTCAACAAGCTTCCTTTCCTCTGTGCTCTGATTTCAATTAATGGCAAAACACTATGTTCCTAAGCCTCAGTTACTTAAACACAGGCATTGTTTACTTCTCAGAGCTTAGTGTCCTTGTAGTGATAAAATGTACAAAGTAGCATTTGGTTTTCCTTCATATTGTCTATGGAATATTACTGCCCTTCTTTATACTCCAATAGCCATTGCTCAAGTTCTCATCACTTCTTATTTTCTACAGTGGCCTCAATTGCTGATTTTAAGCCCTCTGTACTGTATACATAAATATTTCACATGCTGATGTAAACTTATTTTATTAATATTAATAATATTTATTAAGGTTTTATATGCCAATCTCTAAGCTAAATATTTTTATTCTTCATCTTATTGAATATTCATTTAGTCCTTGTATCATCCCAATGATGTTATTTTCTGTATTTTCAATGAAGAAAATACATAAATAAATATTAAGTAAATTGTCAAATTACACAGCTGGTAAGTAAAGGGTTGGGACTGAAACCCAAATCTCATGCTCTAAATAGTGCATTTTCTCCTTGCTTACAAAGTAAGGTATAATCAAATAAAAAGTTCTCATGCAAGCAGCGTTGTCAGGCATTCACAATTCTCTGCAATCTGCCTCCAGTCTATAATTTCAGCCTTGTCTCCAACTGTCTCCATTCACATAGACTCATTATTTACAATCCACATCTTTCTGTGTGCTTTTGCAACAACTATTCTTTTGACCTATGCATCTCATCTCAAGTCTCCAATTAAAACATCACCTCTCTGTCAAGGCCCTACATATATATATCCCCCTCCATGAAGCTTTCGCTAACCCATCAGTAAGAATTATCCCTCCTTGTACTGTCCTTCCATAGAACTCTACTAAGGCCTCTATGAATATTCTATTTAAATTTGTTTTATAATTTATACACATATCATCACCTGTACTGTCAAAACATGGTCTAAATGTCAAAAGCCATTGTAATCTATCCCTGCATGCTCCTCCTACCTCCTCCTACACTGTACACCCATTCATTCTAACAAATAATAACCATTGGTTTCTTGATAATCCTCCCAGGCAGGTGTTTTACCTCTGGTCCTTACTTTGCTTTAAATGTACTCCACCAACTATCATCCTTTGTTGCTATCTTCTCCACTCCTATGTGGATTTCTAGTTCTACTTCAATCAGGAATTGCAGGGGCCTTTAAAAACAGTATGCTGAGAATAGATAGGGCTCAAGGACAGTATCTCCAATTGAACTTTTAATGAACTCCCGTAGGCGCCAAGAGGGCGGGCAGATAAGGAAGAGCATAGAGACAAGGAACTGAGTAGAAGGTTACATCTGGGTAAAGAAAGTTTGTTTTGCATTGTGTTCTTTCTGCTGACGTGGGGTTTATGGAGTATAAATAAAGTGAGGCGGAGGCTCTGAGTGCGGCCGCCATGTTCTCTGTTTGTCTTTGTCTTTTGTGTCTGTTCATTCTCCACCACCCCCGGCACGGACCCCAATAAGGAATCCAGCTATTTATCAGGGTAGCCTTCTTTTTCATCCCAAACCCCAGCACTTCCGCCTCTCCCCACCTTCACTTGCTATATACTTGCTCAATACTTTGCATTATTCTTTCATTTATTTTTATCACAACTTGTATCTATTACACTAATTTGTGAAATTGTTTCTGTCTTTCTTCGTCTCTAAACTGTAGCTGCATAAGAGTAAAGACCATATTTTTTCCCTTTGTTTCTAATGGAATCCTCAGTGCCTAGCCCATGTCAGGAACATAATAATCAATGCATTTAATTATTTATTTATTTAATTGTGAATGGGCAGTTTCTTGTGGTTTATAGACAATGTCATATTCAGTACTCCACTCAAATGTCGAGATTTTCAAATTGACTTTCATAATGAGAGGATCACACTGTGAAATTTCAGCTCAGGAATAAGCAGAACAGAACCATTTCATCGTAGGTTTAAAACTCATTCAATCTCAGTTCCTTTCTAAGTAATGGAAAATAGTAGGCCTATTTAAATGGAATAGGGCTGTCTATCTAAATGTTGTTATATAGAGGACAATCTCCATGCATCATGTTTTATTTATCATGTTTCAGATATAGTCTTTGTAGCAAGAAAACATAAAGTGTATGCATCATTCTCTTTCTCGTTTTATCCTTTTTTTCTCTCCATAATTTTTTTTTTTTTTTTTTTTTGAGACGGAGTCTTTCTCTGTCGCCCAGGCTGGAATGCAGTGGTGTGATCTTGGCTCACTGCAAGCTCTGCCTCCCGGGTTCACACCATTCACCTGCCTCAGCTTCCTGAGTAGTTGGGACTACAGGCATGTGCCACCACACCTGGCTAATTTTTTGTATTTTTAGTAGAGATGGGTTTTCACCATGTTAGCCAGGCTAGTCTCAATCTCCTGACCCCGTGATCCACCTGCCTCGGCCTCTCGAAGTGCTGGGATTACAGGCGTGAGCCACCGTGCCCGGCCTCTCCATAAATTTTTTATCTTCATTTCGTATATTTGTGAATATCTGCACGTTTCTTTCCTGTCAGTTACTTAGCTCAATAATCTTTATTGCATGGTCATAATTTTAATACGTACCATGCCTAACTTGCAGGCCCTGCGCATAATAACAGTTATAGAATTTGTACCCCTGACACACTTATATCAATACCTTTTCTCCATCCTGGTTTTTCCATCGGTCTCTATCACCTGTCTTTTTCTTTTTTGCTCTTCGATCTTGTCTGCCAGCTGGTGTTTACCTAATGATTTTCAGTCTTTTCTGCCTTTTCAAATAATATATATGTCTCTTTGCTAGTAAATTGTCCAGCTGTGGATTTCTAAATAGCTGTAGCCTAGTCATGGGAATTTTAACCTGAGGCTCCAGAGTAAAACTTGGCAGTAGAGCCATATACCCTTAGAATGTCCTTGGATACTCCTTAAGATACACTGGGGATCCTTGGACAGGGTTCTCTCTCACTGTTCCAACTTCAGTGTGTGTGTGTGTGATCTTTTTTATTATATATTTATATATATATTTTATTATATATTTATCTGAGAGCTCCCTTCTCAAATTAGATAAACTCTATGTAACTAGAGCCTGTGCCCTTTTGCCCATTTTCTCTCTTTTTGATTCTTCAGGAACTATGAGTTTCCTGCACTGATATAAAGTGATCCAAACAACACTACATTAATTTCAGAATTGAATTTTACATTTTCAAAAAATATGATTAGCCATTGTAATGACTCCAGATCGTTCTAAGATTAAAAGTTACTAGAGCCTAAAGAATATGATGAGAAAATAAATGCATTCTTACCTCCTAGAAAAGCACCAACAATTAAAGCTTATGACCAGATCCTGAGTTTGGAACATAATCACAATTCCAGGAAAATGAAAGAAAATATGATGCAAATGTAAACTAACAAAAATACATGTGGCTTCTAACACAATCACTCTCATAGTCAAGGAGTGTCAAAGACAGGAAGTTTGCCTTTTATGTAGATATTAAGCTAAAATATGGATTTGTGAGAAGTAATAATTACAATGTGGATGTAAAGAAAGATGGTTACTGTGCCTTTAAAATTGAGAAATAGTTGATTTGCACTGAACAAGCAGGAATTACTAAGGGCTTTGAAAAAATAGGCAAATGTGGTAAAGTTTGTTGTGTCTGTATCTTTTTTTCTCTCAAGCTCTTTTGTTTATATTGAATATAATCCTATCAAGATTTCTCTAGTTTTAACATCTAAGAAGCATATTTTCAAAAGCTGTTTACCACAAACTAGAAGCTAAACAGCATACTCAAATTTTCATACCAATGTGGCCGATTTCACTTTAGATAAAAGGTGATGTTAACTTTAAGCATAACTGCCCATCAAATGTTGTTTTTATAATTTATTGAAATAGTTTAATATTCTAGACACAGATTTCTCTTTTCAGTCTTTTTAATTACTATATTTTCAGTTGAAATGAAGTCAGCTGTGG